>NC_092514.1:21711906-23076490 GCF_047511675.1 Marmota flaviventris
CTCAAACTGTTCCAGAATCTTGACACCAAGGATAGAACCATTCTCTCAACAAGTGGTCTCCCAACTTCACTAAGATATGAATCACCTAGAGGGGGCTTCCCCCTCTGTGGATACTACTTTAGATTCAGTAGATTAGGGCTGAAGGCTGAGAGTTACATGTCTAACCAGCACCTAGGGGATGCTAATGCTGCCCAGTCTAGGATTCACACTCCGACAACCACTATCCTCATGTGTTCTTGTTTCTAAAATGCTGTGACTCAGATTGTTTGTGTTATGATTATTGTGTTTTTATTTTTGATTCAGAGCATGGACTTTGGAGCCCATGAATCCCAGTTATGTCACTAATTGACTGTGCCACCTTTCTGTAGATTAGTCCCTACCTCTGTAAAAGGGGCATAATAAGAGTACTTTTTGGATGGTAAAAGTTAGAATTAAATGTGTAAATAATGGAAAGCATTTAGTAATGTCACAAAAAGGGTTAGCTCTTACTTAACCAATTTATTAGCCAAGAAAAGAAGAAGAACTAGAGGTCTTGGAAACACAGGATGGGTTATGCAGGGGATGGAAGAGCTAAGAAGCTATGATTAGCAACAGTGGGAAGTCACTACCACCTTAGGAGCCCAGATCACAGGAGGAGATGGTCCCAGATCTCAGCAGCTCAGACCACAATGGGGTCCACCTAGGGGGAGCAATGAAAGGGAAAAGTGAGTAAGGGATATGGTGGACCATCCCAAAATCTGACCCAAAGATTTTAAGTATAAAAAGAGCAAAAAGGAGACTCTTCCTGCCGAGTCCCATGATCTGGTTAATTGATCTGCCTCAGCTCACGGGGTGGTTCAGGTAATCCCCATTCATTTCCTTCTCTTGGAACGCTGAACTCGGAAACAACATTTAGAGCAGACATGGAGAGAACATCTCCTCCCACGTACAATCTGTGCCTGTGCTCAGTTCTGCACAAGGAGGCTTCATTAGTGTCTGAACAGTCGCTTGAATCCTCATGTGGCTCTGAGCGTGTGCCGTGGGGCTTCCTGGGAAGGGCCTTCCAGCACATGGAAGAGGCCAGAAGGTGCTCGATGAGAGGTATCAGATGGAACAAACTTCAAGAAAATGGAAAGAGGGGGCCTCTGGATGTGTCTGGGGCTCAGGGGATTGCAGCATGCCTGTTGGCTTTCTGAAGTAGTTCAGGAGGATCATTTCACCCCAACTGGCTTTGTTGTATTGCATGAGACAAGTGCCTCCTTGTGCCATTCTGATGAGGAACAATCATAAGCTGTGTGGTCCCTTCCAATCAGGCTGTGAATTCCTGGATGCTAGAGGCTCACGTTCAGAAACAGAGCCGCTAGGATATACCTTGGAGAAATGGAGATATTGGTATTGAGAATGCTATCCTCACCTGGTCCCGGCTTCTTGGGAGCTATGGGATAGATCTGAGCATGCTGGGCCTGGAATCAAGCTACAACTGTAGGCATTAGCCAGACCAGACTGGGTGAAGAGAGGGAGGGTGTGGGCTCATGGGGCTCATGCACACGGAGGAGCACACGTGGGCTGTGTGCAGGCTGGGAACACCTTTCCAAAGGGAAGCTTCTTAAGGTCAAACAGGGAGATTCAGTAAGCCACATTGAAGGACAGCATCTTGAGATTAACAGATTAACAATGGAATGTCCTGTGTGGCCTGAGTCCTTTGGGATCTCTAAATTTCCAAATGGGATCTCCTCTATCCTATGACCCACTGTGAAAGTCTTTTTCTCCACTTCACCAATTCTGGAGTCAACATCATCCCTTAAGACAGGGAACTGAGGAATTCTTGTTCAGATTTTCGTTTCTTTAAGTCCCACCCACTTTTTCTTCAACCCCTGGGACCCTACCTCTGTTCCCAGAGTTTCTGGTTGTCATCCCACTCCTCCTAGGAGGGTTTGAATTTCCTGTACCTGAGCCCTGTCTCCCCTTGCTGGGTCTTGGTTCCCTGCAGCCTGACAGCCCCCGCAGCATCCCGGACCTCAGATGGCCATCTACCCTGTCTATACATACAGACCCTGGTCCTGAGGCTGAGCTCAGACTTTTAGTTAATGACTCCGGCATCTCATCCACATTCTTCACTCATCCCACTTTGAAATTGACCTCCCAGGTTGAGAGCTGCCTTTTCTCTCATGCGGCTGGCTTCATGCCTGGCCTTCAGACTAATTTCCTTCTATGTTCTGTCACTAAACTATCTCCTGTGTCACCAAAGACACCTTACTTGTGATACTGACTTATGATTATTTTGCCAAGGTCTAAGGCAGCAAGTGATTTTTGTATCTCAGACATATAAATCCTTCCAGGAACTTAAAAAAAAAATGTGTGACAGGCATATGCTGGCAGCAAGGCTTCTACCCAGGTAGAAGCAACGACTGATACTGAGATGTTAAACCAACCCTGGAAGCTACTGTTAACACCCAATATCAGCGCAATGGAGTCAAAGTCTTGAGGATTGATTCATTGGATTCATTTTTCCCTTTCTTAAAAGATTCTGATTTGTTAGACCTGGAGTATGATCTGGAATCCACAGTTTTAACTAGTACTCCAAATGATTTTAACTAAGAAGACAAGGAATCTTTAGTAAACATAATGTGTGGACTGATCCCAATGCTTCTTGTAAGACATGAAATGTCACAGCCAAACTACAGAACTCCAGATGCCTCAAAAATTCTGTCTTCTAAATGGGGCTTCAACCGGTTAGCTAAAAACCACGGTGGGAAAACCCAAAATGGCATCAGCCAAGAAAAACGACACTTAAAAATTAGCAAGAAGGGTCTTAAGTTAATACCTTCATTTTTGTATTTAAATCACTTTGTATTTTTAAATCTTCCTGGGCTTTGTTTTTCCCAATATGTTTTTAAAAAGTCAAGGTTGGCTAATGCTTTGCATATTATTTTCATTACATTTGAGATTGTGTTTTGAAAATAAACCAACTCAGATCATATTCTATATTTTTTATTGGTCCACCAACCTGTTAAAAGTCAGAACAATGTTCCACCAGGTCCTAACTGGAGGATGCATGGGATGAGGAGTATGCACTCTGAAGCCAAGGACCTGCTTCCCACTCTGTGCCTCAAGACCTATAAACAGATGGCTAATCTCTGGTCTTGGTTTTCTTACATCTACAATGTAACCTAGGGATAATAGTAAGCCTTACTTTCCAGCCCTCTTGTGAAGATTTCAAAGGTTAGTAATGCACTTTTTTTTTTTTTTCCTAAGTAAAACACTTAGAAAAAGGCCTGACATTTAATAAGCACCTAGCTACAATCATGATTTCTACTATTTGTCTTTTGGCAGGTCCTCATGATACCTTACCAGAAGTCAAGAACACAACTCTGAAGGCCTGATCTTGCAAACCCAAGCAAATCACGTACCCAATTATCTCACAAGACCTAATTCATTTTCCAAGCGCTTCTCTAGAAATGTCATACAGATATAGTCACAGGGCTTCACTGGCTTCCAATTTACTGAGTAGCATGATGGTTACAAGGGAAGGAGAAACCTTGCAGGGGGACATACGTCTACCCCCTGCGTACCTTGGACTTCTACCCCTCCTTTGTCTGATCTGCCTTCCCCCACCTAGTCTGGGGTTGACTTTGGTTCAAATTGCCTATGATTGCAAAGAGGGCCACGATGGTTGAGCTTCTTCTAACCGGCTCTGACTTGGGAAGTGATTTCTACAGTGTAAGTGAGATTCATATATGTATGTAATATAGTTTCATCAATTTACCCAAAGAGTTGTGGCCTGAGGGGACCATCAAATGAAATATTTATAACCACTGTTTTTTATGTGGAGCTTTCTGAATACAAAAATTTGTTAGGAAGACATAATGAATAGACATGCTAGAGCTGAAATTTGGAAAATAACAGCTTTCCTGAACACCCCGTCCACATAACGTCAGGATCCACGTGGGGTTTTCCTAGCTGGGTTTGTGTCTGCTAAACGGAGTTGCTTTCTCATCTCATAGGGACTCCATTCAGTCAGAAGAGTGACCATGTTGGTCCCATAAAGGACAGAAGCAGCTCAGCAACCAGGCAGGAGGCAGCTCGTGAACTTGGACAGGAACTTGAGTCAGGAGTGGCCCCTGTGTATTTCCATGGTGAGTGGCTTGTGCTGTTTCTCAGAAAATTTAAATGAGGTAGTAAAGAGGAGGAGGAGTCCCTATCTGCTACCATAGCCATCCCAGGCTGCTATGGCCTGCGAACTGTAAAACTTGGCGGTGCTCCTGGATGATTCTGTAGAACTCGGTGAGACTGAGGTGGCATAGTACGTGCTTGGCACAGGATGAGCGCTCAGTGATTGGAAGTTATTAATAATGTGATGATTCTTAGCAAGTCTCTAGGGTTCTCGCTCTTGTCCCTATCTCTTTCAGAGGATGAATGTGGAAACTGTAGGAATTATAGTATGAGAGGTAGGGTACCCTTTTTTGAAATGCTTAGGATGGGTAGTATTTTGGATTTCAAAGTTCTCCAAATTTTTAAATATTTGCACAGGTTTTGCAGGTCGAGTATCTCTCACCTGAAAATCTAAAATCCAAAATACTCCAAAATCTAAAACTTTTTGAAATTAGTGTATTACAGTTACGTATAATATGGGGGTTCATTTTGATATCATCATATGAGCATGGAATATAATTTACTCTAATTTGGTCCCTAGTGCTTCCCCTTACCCTCCACTCCTCCCTTTTCCTGTTCCCCTTCCTCAACTCAATTGGTCTTCCTTCTATTTATTTATAGTTTTTTTTTTCAATTAGTGATATATATATATATGAAATTCACTGTTACATATTCATGTATGTACATAATATAGTCTCATCAATTTCATTCCACTGTCTCTTTCTTGTTAAGCATTGTATGAGTGCTCAAAAAGTTTCTGAGCTAGGTGTGGTGGCACACACTTATGATCCCAGCAACTCCTGAGGTATAGGAGGATCACAAGTTCAAAGTCAGCTTCAGCCACTTAGCAAGGCCCTAAGTAACTTAGTGAGATCCTGTCTTAAAACAAAAACTAAAACAGGCCTGGGGATGTTGTGGCTCAGTGGTTAAGCATCCCTGGGTTCAAGCCCCATTACCAAAACCAAAACAAAAATTTCTGATTTTGAAGCATTTTAGATTTTGGTTCTTTGGATCAGGGATGCTCAGCCTGAAATAATAATGTGACTCAAATGTGTACAAACATTATATGTCAATCAAAAAAGTAATGATATTTTTTTTTAAAAAAATTGTGTTTCTATAAGAATTTTATGTTCTTTCCAGATAGTTCAGGCTTTCCCCAGATTTGGGACACTGAGCCATGTGTACTAAGTTTCAGGTCAACTCCTGGCACATCTCTGAGAACACTGTCTGGATGCTCTATCTTTTGTATAATCCCATTTGTTGAAAAAAGTCCAAAAGCAAGGTACAAGTTGTGAGGCAGGGGGAACACAGAGCCTGGAGATCTGATTGGGAACATGGAAGGGGTTGGAGGGATTGGGGGAAGTTCAAGGGAAAAGATACAACCACAAGGCAATAACACACACGTGGAGGCAAGTCGTATTGGCCGTGCTTGGACAGGCTGAGTGAGAGAAGCACCCCCAGAGCAGGAGACTGTGCAGAGGCTCCTCGGTGGGACAGGATAAACTCACCCTCCAGAAAAAGAGAAGATGAAGGGAAGTCCCAGGAATCAGAGAGAAGACTCCGCAGCATTGTGGGAAGTCTCTGGGCCAGAGAGCAGAAGGTCGAGGGTCTCTGCAGCTTGGGGTCTTTATGTTCTGAGGGCTTCTCTATCGTCAGCAATGAGTGTGAGGTTGCCAGGGGTATACAAAGGAGACATGTTTATGGTGGCTACAAATCTGCTTGTTTGGGTGATTTCCAAAACAATTGTATATGTGAAAATATGAGTTAAGCATCAGCTTTTTAGAAAAAAAAAAAAAAGCAATAGAGGGGTTAATATAGAAAGACTGTCTTTGGCACGTTTATGTGACAAGATGCCAAGATAATAGTTTCCTGGCTGTGTGTCACCCTGGAAGAATTCTTTAATGTATGTGGGTCATAACTTCTTCATCCATTAAAAGGTGGTAACTGTTTCAAATACTTGTTGAAAGTTAAAACCAGGGAACCAAGTCCAGGAATTTTAAGTACTTTCATGGCAAGTCTTTTTTTCTTTCTTTCTTTCTTTCTTTTAACCTTTTTTAAAACATTCACTTTATAAAGTGAAATAGCAGTTTCTACTTGACTAAGAAGTCTTAAAATGGGAGGAATGAGGCCTTGAAATCAAATCCCTTCTCCTTATCTTACCTTGTTAACCTTGACCTTGAACATGACCAGCCTGATGCTTAAGCTTTAGAAAAGCCTAGGGTCAGGAAAAATAATCCAGGGAGAGCAGAAGGAGAGAAAAGGGGTGGTCCATACCCACATGGGAGGGTCTCAGGGGCTCCTGACACAGGAGCATAGGCAAGGAAGCAAAATGAACATCTCTAACGTAAAACCCGGGTGTAACTCCCCTCCAGCTCTGGACACAGCCGCATCCTGCTCCAGCCTCCCTGTGTATGACACACCTTGGCCCTGAGAATTCATCCCCTCACCTGACAGCCCTGACCACCTGACCTCAGCAGGGCCAGGACTTCACTTAAGAATCTGCTGATCTGCCTCTCTCTGCTCTCTGGGGACATCAACATTAGGTTAGTAGCACATTATGTCCCATGCACCAGGATCTCTTGGACCTCCTCGCTATTGACATTTTGGGGAGGTCTATTTTGCACATGATCAGATATGTAGCACCACCCTGGCCTCTACCCACTATATTCCAGTAGCACCTTCCCTAGTTGTGACCACCAAAAATGTCATCGTCAGATGTCTTCTGGATATGGGGTTAGGGTCCAAAATCGTCCCCAGCTGAGAACCACTGCTTTATTATACCCTCCTTCCTATTTTTTAAAAATTTTAATTATTAACACATCTTCATTGTACAAATTAATGGGATTCACTGATATTTCCATATATACATGTATCTTTTATTTTTTCCTGAAATGAAGTGACATAAAAATACAAGAAGACAAAAATCTCCTTCCAGTGAAAACATTTTGCAGGATCCCTGACATATGTAAGCACCGGCTAAAGGCAGTAGTACCTTGTGCTACCTCCTTAAAGACTCCTGCTACGAGAAACTGCTCCTTCCTGAAAATATTATGGCACTTTGTCCCTATCATCACCTCACCTCTCTGCTAAAATGAAAGCTCTTATAAAATTCAAGCATCGATATCATTGATCTGGAAATCCCTGGAGAATCTAGCAGAAAACCTGAAATGCTATCACACAGTGGTTGACTGGCCGGCAAAGATTCCGTGCCCAGCCCCATTCCTTTGGGTTGTTTTGGAAGTGGGCTACGTGGGAGAAGTAGTCCATGTGACCTCTTTAGACTGTGAGCCCCTTGCACCGAGGTGCTTTATCCTGTTCATCTCTGAATCCCTCGGTGTCCCATGGCCTGGCCCAGATGCAGTGCTCAGTTACCATTTCCTGAATCAATTGTGTCTCTGCTGCTCTGTGTCCCTTTGACATCTCTTTGCTTCTCCATGGCTCCCCTAGACCTCCATAAAATCTCCACCTGCCAGAGGAAAGCAGCTGTATCTCCATGGAGCCAGAATCCAACTGTTTCTCAGAAGTCTGCTTTGCTTTGTGGCCCAGCCAGCACCAATTATTAAAAGTCATTTTTCAGCAAAATCTAGAGCAATGATGTTCCCAGCCCACTGGCAGGGATTCCTCGCAACAGAGCCTTCCTATTGGCAGGGGAGATAAAATGAGAAACATGGAAATTTAATATCTTCACATTATGCAGATCTGATTTAATCAGGGACGAGGGTGAAGTGCAATAAAAACTATAGTTTCATTAAGTTTATGACTTTCAGACTGTATGTCACTTATTTGGTTTCCATGGATACCGGCAGTGACAGCCTCTATGTAATTGTTTCCCCCACAGAGACCAGGACAGGAGGAGAGGGATCTGAGACAGGACGGAATGTCCCATTCTATGCCCTTTTTCTAAGTTGGAGATCTTTGGAAAGGATAAATCCAGTGGCAAGCTTCTTGCTGATTCCTTCTCAGAGAAGAACCAGGCAGAGAGTAGGGTGCAAAGGAAAGAAGTTCTGTCTGGTTTTACTGGTTCCAAGACAATTCTTATTGACTCTAATCTTCCAGGGGTTCTCTGGCCCCTGACAGTATTGCCACATGTCAGTCAAGTCCTTAACTTGAGTGGCAACAGCTCTACTGTTACCCAATCCCTTTTCCCTGATTATCGGCATGGTGGATAATCTTTTACCCTGTAATATTCTCCAGGATTGCCATAAACAGCTACATATATGGAAGAGGGTCAATGGCAGTTGCTCAAATGTCAGATTTTCTGACTGCCTCTTCTACACACTGCATGATTTATGGATGTTCAGAGCGTGGGGGTCAACTCCACCTTGAACTCTTAGACACAATGTTGAATAAATCATGCCAGTTGCCTGTCCAATATCCATTCCAAATCTTCCTTACTGAATGTATTATCTTTTTGTTCATTGTGGCCCTTAGAAAATTTTCTCTTACTCACATATGTACCATCCCCTGATACTGTACTTGACCCCACCCAAACCATTCAATTCTCCACGTTCCCTTCCACCTTACATATTTCTGGCCAATGACAATTAAGTTGAGGGTACAAGAGGAAGTCATTTGTACTTTATTGATTATAGCATATGTTTGTTTTTTTTTTCCTACCACATTTCCTTCACCTGCCTCTAATATTAGCCATAGCTATGGTGGGCAATTCCAAACTCAAAGCTAGTGTCCCCATCTCAAGGACATGTTATAGCATTAATTTTGTTTTTCCCTTAGGCCTTTCTTCCAAACCACAAATGTCCACTTTGGAACAGCCAGGAAAGACTGGGGTGTAGTGCCTCTGGGGTTCACTCTCAATAAATGGGTTCTCTTAGCTAGTGAACTAATGCCTCAGGTTCCTATTCTTCAGAAGAAAAAAATCTAGGAAGCATTCTATATGCTTCTCCAAGATCCCTGAAGGGCTGAGCTCCCTACAGCAGCAGTCATAATAAGCCATCCTTTCTTGATTCATCTTGTATATTTCTCCCACATACTCTTCCTTGCACTATTATTGTGTCCTGGACTTATGTCCCAAATAAGCCACTTGAACCAAGTTTTTGTCTCAGGATTTGCTTGTGTAGAAGCCTAAATAAATACATAAAGAGACCCCAATCCAAACTTGACCATCATGAAAGCAGGAGTCAAATCTCTTCTGTTATACCCATTTGTTTTTTATTTTTGCCTCCATAGATAACATCCTTCTGTCTCCCTTCTAAGTTTGCTGTCTACGAACAACATTTGGCTTCTCAAAAACTCACTGTGTTACAAATAACCCTATCAACAAATGGGCCAAGGACCTGAACAGACACTTCTCAGAGGAGGACATACAATCAATCAACAAGTACATGAAAAAATGCTCACCATCTCTAGCTGTCAGAGAAATGCAAATCAAAACCACCCTAAGATACCATCTCACTCCAGTAAGATTGGCAGCCATTATGAAGTCAAGCAACAATAAGTGCTGGCAAGGATGTGGGGAAAAGGGTACACTTGTACATTGCTGGTGGAACTGCAAATTGGTGCGGCCAATATGGAAAGCAGTATGGAGATTCCTAGGAAAGCTGGGAATGGAACCACCATTTGACCCAGCTATCGCCCTTCTCGGTCTATTCCCTGAGGACCTTAAAAGAGCATACTATAGGGATACTGCCACACCAATGATCATAGCAGCACAATTCACAATAGCTAGACTTTGGAATCAACCTAGATGCCCTTCAATAGATGAATGGATTAAAAAACTGTGGCATCTATACACAATGGAGTATTACGCAGCACTAAAAATGACAAAATCATGGATTTTGCAGGGAAATGGATGGCATTAGAGCAGATTATGCTAAGTGAAGCTAGCCAATCCTTAAAAAACAAATGCCAAATGTCTTCTTTGATATAAAGAGAGCAACTAAGATCAGAACAGGGAAGAAGAGCATGAGGAAAAGATTAACATTAAACAGAGACGAGTGGGGGGAGAGAAAGGGAGAGAGAAGGGAAATTATGGAAATGGAAGGAGACCCTCATTGTTACACAAAATTTGCATATAAGAGTTTGTGAGGGGAAAGGGGAAAAAAAAACAAGGGAGAGAATTAAACAACAGCAGATGGGGTAGAGAGGGAAGATGAGAGGGAAGGGGAGGGGGATAGTAGGGGATAGGAAAGGTAGCAGAATACAATAGTCATTAATATGGCATTATGTAAAAATGTGGATGAGTAACCGATGTGATTCTGCAACTTGTATTTGGGGTAAAAAATGGGAGTTCATAACCCACTTGAATCAAATGTATGGATGATGATATGTCATGAGCTTTGTAATGTTTTGAACAACCAATAAAAAAAAATAAAAATAAAAAAAAACTCACTGTGGCCTGCAGAGGATTCCCTGGTAAGTCTTTTCTCTACAAATAAATCAGAATTTCTCTAGAATATGCACCATCCCCTGATACTGTACTTGATAGTTCATGATCAGTTCATGAGGTGGATTTGTAACGCCGTGGATTAATTCCACCATGCAGGATAGTGAGAAAATAGAACTGGATGTCACGTAACAATGTGTCTGGTTTTAAGAAATTTCTTGTTTACTCGATGGATTTATCTGGTCTGGAGGGGTGTTTAGAAACCAAGTTTTCTGTATCTCTTTCCTCTCTCTTTTGTCTCCTTGTCATCAAGAAAGCCAGATGATGACTCTGAAAAAGATGGATCCATTCAGCTAAACAGAATGAGATCCTAAGGTCACTGTATATTTGCCCAGTATGTAACTCATGCCCTGGGATCTCTTCCACCTTATCTCTTTCTTAGGTCTGGTGCCCACTCTTAGTTCCATGGCATTCCAACTGAGTGGTGACATCTATTGTGTGAAGCATCCTGATTTCCAGTCCCGACTCTCGTTTCCCCCTGCCAGTCTTTCCTCCAGCACAGATGCATGCTCCCTTGGTTCTCTTCTTTCCCCTTCACAGAAGTGGTCTCCATCGGTGCTCATTTACTCATCTCGCACAGGCTTCCCATTCAGAAATATCATGTTGATTCTACTTCTGAGATTCTGGGCAAATCACTTAACTTCTCTGAGCCTCGTCACTGGGTACGACGAGAGAATATTGCCAATCACTTAGTACCATGCCTGGGACATGGGAGACACTCAGTACCTTGTTTTTCTGGTTTTGTCATTGTTTACTCTTTCATGTCTATCCAAATATCGTGAACACTTCAGAGACGATTTTTATTAGGGAGGCAATTTCTTACATAGAGAGGTCAGGAATATGGCTCAGCAGAGAGTAGATGCAAACTGAAATCCAAACTCAGCCAGTCTCTGAGGTGTCCCCTAGCGATTGCCTCCTCCTGGTAGCATTGCCCTTGTGTAGAAATGTCCCCTGCTGGATCATGACACTTCTTTTTGCCCAGTAGAAGATAGTGAAAGTACTAATGTGTGAGTTCTAGGGCTAGGTATAAAGATACTGAGGTTTCTGTCTTGTTCTCTTCCTTGGATTACTCATTCTGAGAAAAAAAAAATCAACTGCGATGTTGCAAAAATATTATTCTATCCCCTGGAGATGCCCATGTGGCGAGAAACTGCAGCCTCCTCCCGGAAACATGCACCACCTTGGCAGCAGGATCCCCCAGCCCCTGTCAAACCTCCCAATGATTAGTCCCAGATGACATCGTGAATCTAACTTCAAGAAGGATCCTGATCTCAAAAGACCCAATAAAGCAATTCCTGAACTCCTGATCTGGAAAGTGTGCAAGATGATGAATACATATTATTGTTTTAAGGCTGTACGTTGTTGGGTAATTTGATATGAAACAATAAATAGCTAATATACACCTATGTTGGTTGGATGGGGGAATTGCTTATAAAGCCTTAATTTCCTTATATGCGAAAAGAGAATAATAATGGCATTTATTCCAAAGTGGCCTTAAAAGAGAATTCAATATGCTAATGCTTATATAGCAATTATAAAAGTTTCTTGCACATAGTAAAATAATAAGTGGTGGCAATATAACGCATAATCGATATTTTCTCATTCTAATGTGCATATAGGTAGCGCTGGTCTCCTGAAGGACATTAAGAAGCTAGCCTCCGACTTACAGCAAATTCTATCTGCAACAGAAGGAACATGCTACTGTCTGATTCAGGAATCAACGGGGCTCAAAGGATCAAAGACCTCCCACACTAAGGAACACTGGGAAGATATAGTTTAGGAGACTTGTTGTTCAGCTTTTCTTCAACTTGTTAAGGTACTTACAGAGTTGGTACCCTGTTTGTTGCTCTGTAGAAAAAAATTAGGGTTAAGTTTTAGCTGTGCCTATTATTAAACAAACAAAAAGATGGTCTCCATGTTTGTTAAAAAAAAAAACAGGTACAGACTGCGGAATATTTCTGTGTTCTTTAAGTTCTTTAAGGCAGAGCCTGTGGTGGAAGATGAATCCCTGTGAACTCTACTGGATGAAGACCTAGGGCAGCACAGACTAGGAGCTAAGGGATCTGCAAGCTTAAAGAACTACAGAGAGCCGAAGTAATTGCTGTATTCATTCAGTTTTTAATAAAAAGGACAGTCTTTTGTTTAAGAATGGGCCTAACTAAAATTTAACCCAACCTTCTTACACAGAGCAGGACAACATTAGACTAGCATTCTTTGGGACACCCTTCTGCAGGGTCATCTGCAATTGAGATGATTGGCAAGAAGTGTCTGAAGAGTTCCTTTTGACAATTTAGCTTGTATAGATACCCAGCTGCCTCCTTAGTGAGGTTTCTCTGAAGCTGCCCTTCAGAAATGCAGTGCTAATGATTTCATGGACTTCCACCTTCAGAATGCCTTGAGAATTTAAGAACAGGATGAGCTGTGTTTGGCTGTTGAAGTCCTCCCCCTCCCCGCCCCCCCACCCCACACACATCTCCTACTTGGCGTGGACAAGTATTTAGAAGTGGAGAAAAGAACATTTCCCCTCATCTCTATTACAAACTGAGCATCTAAGGGCCCTCTTTTCTTTCTCAAGTGCAACCCACCATAAAATGTTGACTCATTAAAGCATACGAAGTATTTGAATGCCCTTGGTGTTGTGAACATTGTGATGACAGTGAGATAACACTCATAAATAGATCGCCTTGCATGTATCAGAAGCCTCTGCTCACTGTGGGCTGGTCGATTCTGGGGATAAGAGTAGGAGGGATGAGAGATAGGTAAGGGCCTCAGGTTCCTGGGTCACTGTGGGGAACAGTTCTTTGTAGACTTGGAGCCTGGCATGTCTTCAAGCATAACAGTCTGTGCTTTGAAACAAATGACGCACCTGCCCTCCTTACCCTCTCTTCTTGTCCACAGGAAACCGGACATGTTTAAGCATCCCTACCGTATACCCATAAGTACTAAGCAAGGAGCATCCACCTACGCCTCAGAGCAGCGCTTTCCCCGGGCTCTGCCTGTTGTAAGCCAGTCATGTTGGGCAAGATTTACCTCTGGGGTTTGTTCGTTGTTGTTTTTCAACCTGGAAAAAAATGGAAACACCTACCTGGTGCAATTTCCTGGCTTCTGGTATGAGTCAGAGGAAGAAAAAAAGCACTCCGATTTGAATGCCACTCTGAGCTGGGCTTTTTATAGATATGATTTATTTAATCTTTGCACAACCTGTGAGATAAGTGTTTAGTCACATTTTTTATAAATGAGAAAGCAAAGTTCAGAGTCCAGTCATTCAATGTGTCCCTTCTTCTCCAGAGCACACCCTCCTCCCACCTCTCATCTGACCACTTGCCTCCAGAAATGTTTCTCATTTCTGAACTATAAAATTGGGTCTTGGAACAATCTGGTACTTTGGTGCTCCCAGACCACCCTGAATGTCTTTCCATAATATTTTGTAATAATTTGTGCAAATCCATGCATCTCCCACCTCAGTGGGAACTCCTTCAGAGCAGAAGTTGTCTATCTTTGCAAGGTCAGCTTTGGATTATCACTTTGTGTATAGTAGGTGTTCGGCCAACATTTGAAAGTCATATTTGTAAGGTTATGTGTTTTGTTTTTTAACCTGAAAAATGTGAAGAAAATGTAAATGGTACTTTAGCCAACCACCCAGATAACAATGTTAACCTTAAAATAATAAGAAATTATTGCATGTACATTGTATTAAAAAAAAAGATAAATGCTACCAAAATGAATGGGAAATAAATTTGTCTTCCTCCCTTTACCCCAAGTTTCTTTCTACAAAAGAAAGAAACTAAACTAAAAACAAGTTTTCTTTCCTGGACATCTTAAGAATTTACATGCATACATACATCTCTGCATATGTGTGTATATGTGTTTTCTTATTACGCATATATGTATAGTAATGAGCATCTGGGTTGTATTCAACTTTGTGTTCCCATAAATAATCTTACAGTGAACACTGCCTTGCCCATTTCTCTATGAGCTCCACGAACTTTATCCTGACTATGGACAGGGTAATAGATCCTGAGAGATAAGTTTTCTTAAATTCACTGAGTTCTGCCAGTTTGCTTTGAAGAATTACTGCATTTCTACCAGTAGAACATGAAGGATTCCTATTTATCCATTATCTGGGTGAGAATAGAACAAGATGCTTTTCTTCCTATACTCACATCAATACTTCAACACCTCATTTCTGGTCACAACTCAGTTCAATTCTGACACTAACTGAAGTTAGCACGGAGGCCACAGGTTAAGGGCTCAGTTTCACAAGACTGCCAGTCTCCCCACCTCAGACGTCAGTCACACGTTAAGGCTATTACCTGTGTTTCTGATCAACTGACTATAAATAGGAGATTCCCATGACCCCCCCCCCCTAGTTCTATTGTTACTAGTTATTTACACAGTACCAGGGATATATCTCAGGTCAGCCAATGGAAGAGATGCACAGGAAAGGGGCACAGACAACCCAAGCCCTCTCTGGGCACATCACCCTTTCAGAACATCCATGTGTTCCCCAACCCAGAAGCTCCCTGGACCCCATAATTTTGGGTTGTTATAAAGCTTCATTACATATGCATGATTGACAAAATCATTGGTCACTGATAGTCAACTCAATCTCTAGCCCCTTTCCTTTCCTTGGAGGCCAGGAAGTTAGGCTGAAATTCCAACCCTCAGATCTCACAGTTGGTAGGGCAACCAGCTCCTATCTTTAGGAGCTTTCTTTCCCCCACCCCTATCTTTCTTTCACCAGGGATTGAACCCAGGGGCACTTAACCACTGAACCTCTTTCCCAGACAGAGTCTCACTAAGTTGCTTAGGGCCACACTATGTTACTGAGGCTGACTTTGAACATGTTATCCTCTTGCCTCAGCCTTTCAAGCTGCTGGGATTACAGGTGTACACCATAATACCCAGCCTTAGGAGCTTTCTAAGAGCTAGGAACTCAGGGTGGTTGAAAGGAGCTTGTTATGAATAACAAAAGACACTACTTTTACCTTCATATGTTTTATCACTTAGGAAATTATAAGGGTTTAAAGAGTTCTTTCTATGAACAAGGATTCAAAGATGGACAGATATTAAAATCTATAATAAATAAATAGACTATCATTATAAATTAGCAGAATACAACAGTTACTAATAGGGCATTATGTAAAAATGTAGATGTGTAACCGACGTGATTCTGCAATCTGTATTTGGGGTAAAATTGGGAGTTCAAAACCCACTTGAATCAAATGTATGAAATATGTCAAGAGCTTTGTAATGTTTTGAACAACCAATAAAAAAAAACAATTGATTCTAAAAAAAATAAATTAAAAAAAATAAATTACAATAGTACGCCGAGAGTCTAGATTTTGTCAATCTGATGGGTATAAGGTAGAATACCTCTAAACTAATTTTCTTTAGTCCAACTCAACAATCACTGCCTCTCATCTTTCCAAACTGAACCCAACTCAAAAATCCTTTCTCTACTGAGACTATCAATAAGTCTACTGACCTCACTTATTTTCCTCATCCCTTACCCTCTCCAGTTCCCACAGTAATCCTCACCCTGTTTAAATGCACGGTTTGCTATAATGCCATAAAAATCACCTAGATCCCTAACTCTTCTTTCCTTTATCTGTTTCTTGGTTCCTCCACCTCCTCCACCCCTCCACCTCCACAATGCGCTGGAGACTATGGAGCTGGGTGTGGTTGGAGTCAAGCACACAGCCATAGTGATCATTTTTATTTTAAATGTATTATCCACTAGCCTCCCATGGCGTGTATTGCTGACTGTACCATGTTTCCCTAGTCCATCCATTCTCCCCATTTTCTTAGGTAGCTATTTCATTTCCCTCTCTTCTCTAACATCTCCCCCATCTTACTATTTGCTGATGATCCTGTTTCTTACTTCGGTTGGCCCTAACTTCACTACACATCTGACTACCTCTCACCACCCCCGATGCCACCATCCTAGCCTGAGTCTTCCTGTTGTCTTATTTCATGGGTCTCTCCCGTATCCCCCGGAACCTACTTCCAATGCAGCAGCCAAAGTGTGCTGTTAAAAATGAGTGATGATAATTGTGCATATTTATGGGGTACGGAGTGATAACGTTGATCTATGTATAGAGTGAAGAAAGATTCCCTTCAGTTCATTAACATATCCATCACCTTATCAACTTTGGGTGTATATTGTGTGCCGAGAATGTAAAATGAAATTTTGAAAAATTAATTACAGCGCGACACACACAGCACCCTTGCCTAAATGCTTCCAGGGGCTTGTTATCCGTGACCTCTTCCTCCCTTCCAAAAGAAAAAGAGAAGTGAGAAAGGCAGGAGCCTGGGTTCCCTGTGGTTATCCGACCCCACGTCTCCTCCGTGAGCTCATCTCCCACGACTTTCCCCTTCATTTGCCATTTGCTGCTCGGCAGCAGTGGTCCTCTGGTTATTCTTGGAACACACTCTGCAGCCTCCACCCACAGGATCTCCACACCTGCTCTTTCCCCCTCATGCACCAATGACTCGCTTCCTCCCTTCTACTGGGTCTTTATTCATAATCAACTTTTTGTTTAGGTGAGGTTTGTGCATAATGTTGGGGGTCCTGGAGACACCTCTAAGCTAAACTTTCTTTCCTTTTACTAGATAAGTTCATAATATTAGTTTTTACTGATACAAAGGATTTCATTGAGCTTTAATTCTTATCTCATAACACTTTCTTTCTTTCATGTTTGCTCTTTCCTACGTAATCCCCGTTTCCTTGGTTTCTGGGTGTTTCTGTACCTGTGTGGGCACACACACTCCCACCTGTGTCCTTTGGGTCTGGAGGGGCTGCAGCCTGTCAGTAGTCCTTCCAGAGTCTCAGCTTTCATCTGAATTTCCCTTTCATCCTTCAGTTTTCTTCCAGGACCTTGTTTTATGTATTTTTCTCCTTGTCTTCTGTCTTTCTGAATCCTTGTTTCTTCCTAGGGATAATTGCCTCCCACTGATTACCATCTTTCCACTTTTCCTGTCTGTGTTTTTCTGTGTCTGGTGGGATCAAAGTTGTGGGAGGGGCTTCATCCCTCTGGTTTGGGGCACCTGTGTCCTAGGATGGCTGCGTAGCTCTCAGTCCACCTCTCCTGATGTTGGGGGCAAGTACTAGGACTTCGCAGGGTTGTTTCACATAGGCTCCTTTCTCCCCTTCCCACCCTCAGGTAGTATTTCTAGGGGAAGTGACCTAAGTGGAGGGGGCTCCGATACAATCAAAATGCAACCAGTTACACAGCATCCAGGGATCTTCTGATCTCTTTTTCTGTGTCTGATACTTCTTAATGTGTGTGTCTTAAAGTGGTCTTATTTCTTTTTGCTACTGGTGGGAGTGTTGCTTTTAATTTCCTGTTCATTATAGTAAGTTTGACTGGGGTGAAATTTATGATTATTCCCATAAAACTTTGATTTTTGACTCTGGAAGGAAATGAATGCCCTTCAAAAAAATAAATAAATAAATAAACAGGGCCAATTTGATGGGTATGTTCTGGCCCTAATCGTGGGGTGATGGAGCTGCTACCAGATTAGGGCTGCTTATTAAATATTTAACCAGTCAGTTGTGTTCTGTCATACAAGGACAACACTTCTTTTCCCCTGCAAAGACAACTCTGCATTAAAGAAATTTATTAAATATCAACATGGTTCCCATTTCTACTTCAAAAACATTTTTTTTAAAAAGTAAAGACTAGTTTGGTTCCACAGTTTAGCTATTGTGAATTATGTTGCAGTAAACATTGATGTGGTTGTGTCCCTATAGTATGCTGCTTTTAAGTCCTTTGGGTAAACACTGAGGAGTGGAATAGCTGGATCAAAAGGTGGTCCCATTCCCAGTTTTCCAAGGAAACTTCAAACTGTTTTCCATATTGGATGCACCATTTTGCAGTCCCACCAGCAATGTATGAGGGTGCCTTTTTCCCCACATCCTCGCCAACACTTATTGTTGTTTGTTTTCATAATAGCTGCCATTCTGACTGGAGTAAAATGAAATCTTAGAGTAGTTTTTATTTGCATTTCTCATCAATGTTTATTGCAGCACAATTCACAATAGCTAAACAGTAGAACTAACTTAGATGCCCTTCAGTAGATGGATTAAAAAAAAGTGGTATATATATACACAATGGGCTATTACTCAGCAATAAAAGAGAATAAAATCATGGCATTTACAGGTAAATGGATGGAGTTGGAGAATATAATGCTAAGTGAAGTGAGCCAGCCCCCAAAATCCAAATGCCAAATGTTTTCTCTGATTTAAGGAGATTGATTTATAGGAGGGGGAGCAAGGGAAAATTAGACAAACTCTAGATAGTGCAGAGGGGTGGGAGGAGAAGGGAGGAGGCATGGGGGTAGGAAAAAAAGGAATGAAATGAACACCTTTACCCTAATACGTTTATGAAGACACAAATGGTGTGAATATACTTTGTATACAACCAGAGATATGAAAAATTGTGCATATATGTGTGTATGTGTAATATGAACTTTAATGCATTCTGCTGTCATATATAACAAATTAGAATAAAAAATGAAAAAAGGAAGTCATTGAGAATAAGAGAATAAATGGGTGATGAAATGGTTAAAAAAAAGTCAAGACTAAGTCAAAATTAATAGAAATAGTACCTAAAGTATTTAGGTACTCTTAACCTATGTGAATACTGACTAAAATAGCAACTGTGTTAGTGGGCTCAGTATTTTAAATCCATTGCTGGATTGAAACCTGGCCATGGGTTCCAGTGAGACCACCTAAGTTGTCCTCAAGTTGTCTCCAAATGCAAGGTCAGCCATTGTGACTCTATATAGAAATCCCCTGCGTGATTTCTCCCACACCTGTGCCAGCACTACTTCCCTGAGGTTTGGTTAGTAATAGATAAATTGCTATTTGGGATAAGATTTTAAATCATTTTTAGTATTGATTTTTTTAATTCACAATTTTTTTTTGTGAATGGTTTTTTTCCCCTTAGAACTCTTTAGACCCCTGAGTAACTAACATCTTTGAACCGATCCTTCCCACCAATGTTATTTTAGCAAAGGCCCCACAAAATGAGAGAGCCATTTAATTCCAGTTACAAGCTGACCCATGATGGTTTCACCACCTCCTTTCTCACAACATATTTTCTTAATTGAACCGAAGTTTATATTTGACCTTTTAAAATGTTATTTTACTTAGCAAGGCTGACTGGAATAGATTAAATTGTATCTCTCCAAAATTTATATGTTCAAGCCTTTACCCAAAGCATGGTGTCATTTGGAAATGGGGCCTTGGGGAGGTCATTAGATTTTGGTGAGGTCAAGAAGGTAGAACTCTCATGAGCAGATCAATGCCCTTGCAAGTAGAGAAAGAAAGACCCTCTATGTACACCCACCGAGGAAGACTATGTGAGTACACAGAAAGAGGGTGGTGGTCTGCAAATCGGGAAGACAGCCTTCCCCAGAGCTCAACTATGCTGGTGCCCTGATTCCTGAGATCCAGCCTCCAGAACAGAGAGAACTAGACCACTATTGTTTAAGCCAAAAAGTCTATGGGATTTTATTACAGAAGCCAAAGCAGACTGACACTGACTTACATAGCATTTATTATTAAAACTCCCAAATACTCAGTCATATTTGAACATAGCTTCCCTTCTTACGCATGCACTGAGATTTTTAAACCCAAATGCGAAGATTTCTATTCATCCTTATTACATTTCATCTATTTATTGAATCTTTTTATTCATGTAAATCTTAAATCAGTTTGTTGTAACACTTCCCCATCATTCCTAAGGTGAATTCTGTAAATTAGAGAGCTAGAGAAGGGGGCCCAATTTCCTGAGTAATCAATCCTCAGACATGCTCTCTCAGTTTGGACATGAAAACTCACCTACTCACTTAAACATGGAGGATGAAAAGCAGATTGGAGAAGACAGACAGTTGAAACAGAGCCAAGGACAAGAAGTCATCTCTATAGCTCCAAGTTACTGATTCTGCATATACATCACCCACTGAAATTCTGTCAAAAAGTGTCCAAGATGTTTCTATCCTGGAAATCTGACTCGTGGACTTGACTATGCATTCTCTTCTATAGTGAAGGAGAGTACAAAAAAAACAACTCCATGTGGGTCAGAGACTTGGATTTAAGACAAGAAACTTTGCAACTATTAAAAGAAAATGCAGGGGAAACACCCTAACATTGAGAGAATAAATGGGTGATGAAATGGTTAATGGCCTCCTGAATAGCATTCCATAACCAGGTAATAAAACCAAAAATTGATAAATGGGATTGCATCAAATTAGAAATCTTCTGCACATCAAAGGAAACCATTAACAGAGTGAAGAGGTAGCCTACAGAATGGGAGAGACTCCTTTGTCAGCTATTCTTCTGACAGGGGATTCATATCCAGAGTAGATAAAGAACTCAAAAAACTCAACCCACCAAACCCAATAACCCATTCAATAAATGGGCAAATGAACTATAAACAGACACTTCTCAAAAGAACAAATACAACAAATCCAATTGACCAACAATGATATAAAAATATATTTACCATCTTTGGCCATCAGTGACCTGCAAATCAAAACTACATTGAGATTCCATTTTACTCCAGACAGAATGACAATAATTTTTTTAAAAAAAGGCTGTAGAAGATACAGAGGTGGAAAGAGGGACTTTTATATATTTGGGGGGGAAAGTAAATTAGTACAACTACTATGGAAATCAGTATGGAAGCTCCTCCAAAAACCAAATATTGGACTACCATATATATGATCCAGCTATAACCACTCCATGGTATTTACCCAAAAGAAATAAAGTGAGCATACTTTAGAAATATATGCATACCTATGTTTATTGAAGCACAATTCACAATAGCCAAGTTATGGAATCATCCTTGGTGTCTGTCAACAGATGAATGCATAAAACACACACACATACACACACACACACATATACATACATACACATACACACATGAAGTTTTATTTAGCCATCAAAAAAGAATGAAATTATGCCATTTGTAAGAAAATGGATGGATCTGGGAAGTAACATGTTAAGCAAAATAAGCCAGACTCAGAAAGACAAATGTTACCTGTTTTCTCTCATATGTGAAAGCTAAAAGAGAAAGAAAAAAAATAGGGATGTCATAAAAGGGAGACCCTTGGGGTAGAGGAAAAAGACAATTGGCAGAGAGGACAGGGAGAGTAAAGGGAGATAACCAGCCGTGAAAGTGACCAAATGATGCTACATATGTGACTCACATGTCCAGTGACTCACCACTCTATGTAATTAATATGCACCAATTAAAAAATGAAATCCAGGATGAAGAAAAGGTAAAGGAAAAGGGCATATGTAGTTTACCCAGACTTTCCTCCCAGCCTAGCAGTGTGACCTTATATAGTAAGTTCAATGACATCTCTGAATATGGATTATTGCAGTGATTTTCCTTCCACCACCCATGTGCTACATTTCAGGTGAATTCTGTAAATTAGAGAGCTAGATAAGGGGGTATGTACTGGGAGTGTGGCAACCATTCCTCCTCACTTTAAGGATGCTTCAGTTACCCAAAGGCCACGCTAGGAGTCACAGGAACTGAGGCAGGATTCTGCACAGGAGCAAAGAGTGATAAGGTAGAAGATGCCAGCAAGTCCCTTGGTGTCCTACAACCTGCTTTTCCCAAAGTGGAGCTGGGCACAGATATACAGAAGAGCCTGCTCCCTACAGGGTTTTCATATCTAAATAATCTCTGAGAGGAGGGAGCAATTGATTGGTAGGGCATAGCCCCGCCTGCTCTCTAAGGCGAGCCTCCTAAGTCAATTCCCTTTGGTGCCAACACATCGCAGTGGGTCCCCCTGAATTTCTGGGGGGGATGTAAAAGAGACATGAACACATCCCAGCCCCTTTCTGCTGACTCTGGGATTGCACAGCAAGCTGCAGCCATTATTTTTATTGCTGATGCCACTTCCTATCGAAACAATTTGGTGCTAATAAGCCCCTATAATAGTAAGCAATGGTTTGGCTGAATAATTGTCACTAAATACCATTCAAGCCTTTGTTGCTTCTTGGGCATATTGCTAATTATTCTGCATCTGAAATAACACCCAGAGGCCCAGTGAATGCTAGTAAATAGGGTTTCTTCATGCTCCTGGAGCCTGAGGCGGGTGCGATTAGGAATGTCAAGGCTCTCATCCAGTAAACAATGGCCGCCTCGCAGTCTCAACTCCTAGGAAATCACAGCCTTTTGTAAATTGTATCCGAGCTCAGACAAACCAAGGCATCCGTCTCATGCCAGAATTGGCAGAGGAGATAGGTGTGGGTGAGGGTCTCCTCAGGGCTGCCCAGGAGGGCTTCTGGGGTGAACAGAGAGATGGTGTTATAGAGAGGAAGATTCAGGGTCTGAGCAGTTTGCTGCAAAACTCCAGTCTATGCTCTAGTCAGGAGAATCAGAGGCTGCTGATAGAAGGGTGGGACGTGGGGGTGGGGTGCAGGTGGGGACTTGAGAATACCCATATCAAACCCCAGTTTATAGAGCCATGTGCATAGACTTCATCTTTAACCTAATCAAAGCAGCAAGTAATTTTTGTCTCCCATCTCCTGGTATGGACTCTCAGCCTCCTGGTATGTACTGGGAGTGTGGTAACCATTCCTCCTCACGTTAAGGATGCTTCAGTCACCCAAAGGCCATGTTGGGAGTCACAGGAACTAAGTCAGGATTCTGCACAGGAGCAAAAGTTTATGAAATTAACATGTTACTTCACGCCTCGACCAGGTTGGAAAAGATCCATAAGAAAGGCTAACAGTGGTTCCATTAGAGGAGGGAAACTAGGGGAACTTGGAGGCAGGGATGAGAGGGAGCCATGCTATTCATTGTACAACTTTTTGCATCATTTAAACTATAAAACAATATATGCATGTTAAAAATGTTTTAAAATGTTATAATATTTTTATAACATAAAATATTATGGTTTAGTTCCATGATGAAATGGTCATGGGCAAATGGAAGCACCCACAGGATTCTGAGGCTTGTCATTTTTCTTACTTCATCCATCTATCCATCCATCCATCCATCCATCAATCCATCCATCCATTATGCAGGCAAAATTCTAGGCCCCAAAGAATAATTATAAATCATTCCAATTAAACAGGCTACTAATTCTCAAAGAATCAAAAAGTCAATAAAGATAGACAAGTTCATAAATAATTATAGTACAATTTGATATATCCATCTATTTGGGGAAGCTCAGGGGAGGGAAGGTATTGAAGAAGGCTTTCTGGAAGAGGAGAAGATTTCAGAGGAGGCCAGAATAGGCTATTGAATGACTGTGTAACTTAGAATGTTGCTCCTTTGAGCATTTAAAAGTCTTCTGCAATTAGAAGAGACACTTCTCACTTTCAAAATGTAAGCGGAATGGGGAAAACAGGCAGACTTAGGAAAATGGCCCATCATACATATTTCTCATTTGTTATTTTAGTCTGCTTTTTTTTTTCCTTTTTTGCTGCTGTGTCTAAAGAACCCAACCAGAACTCCTGTAGAGGAGGAAAGGTTTATTTTGGGGCTCACTGTTCCAGAGGTCTCAATCTATACACAGCAGGCTCCATTCCTTGGGGCTCGTAGTGAGGCAGGACAGCCTGGCGGAAGAGTGTGGCAGAGAAAGCAGCTCACATGGTGATCAGAAAATAGAGAGAGACTCCACTGGCCAAATATAAATATATACCCCCACGGCCATACCCCAATTCTCACCTCCTCCAGCCACAAGTTACCACTCCAATTACCACTCAGTTAATCTCTATCAAGGGATTAACCCACTGATTCGGTGAAGACTCTTACAACTCAATCCTTTCTCCTCTGAACCTTCTTGCATTGTCTTACTCGTGAGTTTTTGGAGGACACCACACCTCAACCATAACATTTGCTATTAAGAAAAGGGATGTTTTCTGAAAGTCTAAAACCAGGCCTATGGTTTGACAATGGTGCTATGAAAAGAAAAGATTGCTTAGATAAAGTGAGAAATACTAGAATCAGAGGTCAGTAGCATGAAGAGTCATGTGGAGATAGTCATGTCAGTTGCTTCTTCATCTGCAAACATGCAGGAGGGAGAGAGGGAAATACTGTAGTGTTCAGGACAACCATCAGATGAAGGATAGTCCTGCATACCAGGCCATTTAAAAGGGAATCACCACTCATCATCTCTGATCCACTTGTTGGACCCATCACAAGAACCAAAGATAAAATGAGAAGAGATCTCCTAAAGAGGAGCAAGAGAGACACCTTCTTACTAAGTTGCTTTGTTCTTCTAAAACAAGGTTCAGTCGCACAAAACTTAAACTCATAACCACTTATCCTACTTGGGGCAGATGGATGACCTGTGTGTTTTGACTGAATTAGGGCCTGAGATCTGACTTTAGATTGGATCCATTTTACTCAGGAAGCAAAAAGATGGAATGGATGGAGCCTCAACCCTAAATTCTTTTCTTTGAGGTTCAAAGTCAATGAAAACTGTCAGCTTATCTAAGATAGAAATGACTATCAGACCCTGCCTGGGTATTTCAAAAAGCAGCCACATACATCGAAAGGTTCACACTGGCATAGGACCATGCATGGCAAAGGGTTGGCTGATCACCGAGACCATAAAGGAGAGCTAATTCTGAGACTCTGAGTAGCTGAGTGCTTAAGTATGGGTGACCTCATCATAGAACATTTTCTGACTAGTGACCTTGACAATATGGACAAACTCCCAAGAAATTCATGCACATAAGAGGCACTCAACATTTGTTTGCTGAATAAAAGAAGGGAAAGATCAGATCATGATGAGTTTGTGACCCTCAGTGGTCTCAGATACTCTTTTGTCCTTAATTGTCGTTTATATAATGATGGTTTTTAAACCTCTGACTACAGCCCAAATTTCTTTCCTGGACTACAGGCTCATATGTAGCCAAACCCTAGGAGCAAAGCATTACAGCCAGTTTTGGTGATGATACAGGAGTCCTCACATGTAGGAATTATAAAAATGTATAATTTTGGAGGTTAATTAGGCCATATTCTCAATCTAAAATTATGCATGTACCTGCAACTAACATTCCACTTCTAAGAATTTATTTTATAAAATATTCCATTTATATAATGTTTCGAAAATAGATAAATTTAGAGAAGCACAGAAGAGACTGGTGGTCACTAGGGAATGGGGGAGTTGTCATTCAGTGGATATAAAGTTTCAGTTATACAATAAGTTCTAGATATACAGTAAATCTCGGAGATCTGTTGCACAACGTAATGCCTATAATTGATGATATGGTATTGCACACTTCAAAATTTGATAAGAAGAAGGTAAAACTCATGTTAAGTATTCCTGTCACACAAAAATATGAAGGGATACAAGAAAACTTTAGAAATGATGAATATGTTTATAATTAGGATTGTGGTGATGGTTTCATAGGTGTATGCCTATGTTCAAAGGCATCCAACTGGTTTCATTATTTATTTTAATACAAGTATACCACAATAAAACCGTTTTTTAAAAGCACACTGAAAAAAATAGGCATAAAGTGTGCTAAGACATATCTGTGAGATTATTTTCATGGGATTCTACAAAAGCAAAAATAGGAAACAACTTAAGTACCAATCATAGACAGATAGTTTCATAAATTGTAGTACATGTGTGGCTGTTGTCTACTTCTGTGCTCACTGTTTGAGTATACTTACAAACACCTGTCACTCTAACATTAAGAGCTAATATTTTTGTTTTCTCTATTATAACAGTTTTGTTTTCTATAAAGGGCCAGATATTTTAGGCTTTGTGAACAATCCCTCTTGCAACTTCTCAGTCCTGTCCTTCTCATGGAAAAGCAACCATAGACAAAATGAAATGGGCAGTTGTGTTTCAATAAAACTTGATTCGCAAAACTAGGGTTACTGGATTTAACCTCTAGGTGGAAGTTTTCTGAACCCTGATCCAAGGGCTTTATTTTAGCCCACATGTAAGATGGGCTGAAAGTACCAAAGACAAAGATCAGCCAGTGATAGAGAGATGTGGGGAAATAAATTCTATATGCTCCTCGGCCCTTGCAGGGGAACAGCTTTGAGATTCTTATTACTGTTGAGTATACTATTGTTATTATTACTAATGAGTATACTATTACTATTGATTGTTTTTACTATTGACTTACTCACAATAGTAACTTGCTCATTAATAGAAACGCCATAGGTTTTGTCCTTGTCTCCTTCCTCTGTCCCCAAGCAGATTTTCTGGGATCATCTCCCTAATAAGCCACTTAAATTTCAAGTGTTGTCTCAAGACCGGGGGTGAACCAGCCCATGACAAGTGGTAAAGAAGAAGACCCTCAGGTGGGCTTCTGAAACTGGATCACTCCCCACCCAAATAACAAGGAGGGCTCCATTTCCATGTCTGATGTAAAGGAGAGATGTTATCAGCCTGTAGAATCATGTTGACTAGGATTCTCCCTATGGTTAGAAAGGGATGTGCAGGCTTATGTAACAGAACTAGTGGTTATAAGACACAGGCACAGTAGCTGCTTTTTATGGGGGGAATTTGGGACCAGGGATTGAACTCAGGTGCACTTGGCCACTGAGCCACACCCCAGTCCTATTTTATATTTTATTTAGAGACAGGGTCTCACTGAGTTGCTTAGCCCCTTGCTATTGCTGAGGCTGCCTTTGAACTCACAATTCTCCTGCCTCAGCATCCTGAGCCACTGGGATTACAGGCATGTGCCACCATACCTGGCACAGTAGCTGCTTTAAGGATTATGAAATTGGATGTTGTTCACCACCCTAGAAGCACTAAAGGAAGAAAATAAAAGACTCGGGTTGATCGATTATCAACTCAGGGCATGTTGAGAATGTCAGTGTATCCATGGTAGCATTTACAGAGTCTTCCATCTCCTACTGGACAACTGTGCTAAAGATGAGGCTCAAGACTTCATTGTGAGTGGCAGAATATGCACAACCCAGTAGGTTTTCTATGCTGGTTACTGAGAACTTTGAACAAGCAGATTCCTCTGAACTCTGTGAGCAAACAGAGGTGGCCGTCTCCCCCCTTACTAGAAAAGATCAGACTTATTTCTCAGACATCATGCAAAGGGGACTCCTAGGGAGCATGCCTTAAAAGAGTAAGTTTGTCCTCAAGGTCTGTCTCTGCTTTCTCTCATTGTTTCAAAGCCAATAATAAGGATCAAAATTCAGCATGGCTCAAGCTGAGAAGTGTTATCTGTGCTTTGAGAAGAAAGAGATTATTTTTCAAAAGAACTGCAGGGTACGATTAACATGTACTGGAAAGACTTATGATAATGTAACTGGTCTCTAGAGGTCGATGGACTAACGAAGTGAAATATAAGGCAGAGTAGTGGAAAGTTTATCAATATAGACCTATTCTCCAATGACCATAGACTTAACATCCTGGCAAGGATGCTAAGAGCTGGGACACATATTCTGCTAGAATACCTTCTCCTTGAATCCCAGAAACAATGCTGTTTTGCAGGTAACAAAGCAGAGATGGAATTGCTTTGGCAGAGTTTTGAAGAAGGTATCAATAAGTTCTGAGGTACACATGTTAGAGTGAATTTTTACATAAGACCAGACAATTCACCAGCTGACCATCTTTGCTGGAAAAACTCAAAGAAGAGTACTGTCGCTAAAAAAAAATATGGAATGTGCTCGTGAAGGAGAACTTGACCTTGATGAAAAGCTCAGTGGTATCTTCCCCTAGAGTACAGGGTTGATAGTTAGAGATGCTTCCATGAAAGTAGGATCCCTAATGCTAATAAAAATGATAGAATTCCAGAACAGAAGAAACAGGCAGTAACTCTTAACCACCAGAGGCAAAGTGGATTTAATAATCATAATAGACAGCAATACTGGAAAAGCAAATAGAAGCCTAGAACTACAGGGCTCTGTGACAAAGAGAGTACTAGACCTTGGTATTTCTAGGGGAAGCTAGTTGGGAAACCAACAAGGGCATTGCTTGTCTTATATCACCAAAGTAGACCAAGAGCATATGATCAGGGTTCTGGAGGTAGCTGCTCAATAGAAGGTTATAATCTCTTACCTTGTTTCCAAAGCTGAGCCAGTTCTCAGATCCAGAGTCCTGTGACCGGGGGAGATGCTAGATACTCTTGCAGAAGTAGAGGCTTCTACAAAGCCTCTGCAAGAATATGCAGAACTAATTTTCCAATTCTTCTCCAAAGGATTATATGTTGAAAAAGTAAAATGAAGTGTATATCATACCATGTGCTATAGGTATGGATACAGCCCAGATATTTCCAGGGCTGTTGGATCCAGCATTTGAGCTGACACTAACACTAGAGAAATGCCCTTATTAGAGTGGGTATGTGAAAGCCAGGTGAAAAATGGAGTCTTGGCCCAAGTCCATCTCATAAATGTTCATTGGGTCTGCCAACCCACACTGTGATAATTTTTATGGTTACGAAGTGCTTAATTTGGTCAGATATACTTAGCAGCTGGAAGACCCCCTCACGTTTGTTCCTGCTCAGCAGAATGACAGCCATTATAGTATAAAAGGCCAAGTGAAAACCCCTGAAAATACTCAATACCCTAGCCAAGAGAATAATTTAGAAGCAATAACTCATCCCAGCTGAAATGGCAGGAACCAGAGCCACTCTCAAATCATAAAGATTGAAGAGGTTTTGGTCCCCCATATATCTCATTTAACTCACCAATATGGCATTTGTTGCAACCAAGTGGATTGTGAATCACTGTCAGTCTAAGTACATGATAGACTCAACTGCAGCAGCTTTGCTAGTGTCTTCAACGGAACAGAGTAACACAGGTGTAAGTTCTTGGAATGCAGCTACTGATCTGGCAAATGCATTTTTCTCAATACTCAACAAAAAGAAGAAGAAAAGGCAATTTTCAGTCACATGGGGTAGATGGCAATCTTCATTTACAGTTTCACCCCAGGCCTATGTTAAGTCTCATTTTCTCTGTCACTATCTTATCCAAAGCAATGTCAATTGCCTTGAAATTCTGCAGAACATGATAGTGGTCCACTATACTGATGATGATAATAGTAACCAAGAGATCTTGGCAAGTAATAGTGTTAGTATTTTGGATACTCTACACACAAAAACACACACACACAGTCAGTGGGTAAAAGAAAAACCCGACAAGTTCATGATCTCCTCACATTGGTAACCAATACAGGAATCCAGTGGCCTCAAAAACTGTGCTTTTCAGTGTAGGTGGGGTCTGTGGACTGGAGACATCAGCATCCCTTTGGAACTCATTAGCAATGCAAATTTTCAGTTTTTACTGGAGACCAACTGAATCAAAATCTGGGGGAGAAACCTAGGAAACTGAGTTGAACAGCTAGCTCCTCAAATGATTCCTTTGCCTGCAAAAATTTGTGAAGCACTATGTTAGGACCACACTGAGATAGCTATCTCCAGAGGAAAAATGCACTACGCCTATCACTTCCCACCACCAAGCAGCAAGTGCCCATGGTAGGTAAGGTGCCATGTAGAATCCCTGGCTAGTTTCAACAGGAGAGTGCAGTTCTCTCTAGTTCTGGAGTAAGGCCATTGGATCTACAGCCACAGAACTATTCATGGGCATAACAAAACAAAACAAAACAAATCCAAATCATCTCTGATCTGCCTTGGGGCCAAGGAGAGACTGAGTAACTCCTGACACCTGAGACCTGATAATCAAGTGATATCGACTGACTATAAAATTACAGCTCCTCACCATAACCTAGGGCCCATCCAAACTACAAGTCATAAGCCCAGGTGTTAAATTAGTTTTCTACTCTGGGCATAACAAATTACCATAAGTTTCACCAGTTAAAATAACAAAAAAAAAACCTTATTATCTTATAGTTGTACAAGTTAGAAGTGCAGGTGTCACTGGTTTAAAATGAAAGAGTTGAGCAGGACTCCATTCTTTCTGCCTTAATTCCCTCTTTCCACATCCTAACATCGCCACAGGTTCCAGGGATTGGAACACATATACCTTTGTGTGTCCATTATTCTGCCAATATAAGTGAATGTGATGGAAATGAAATATTTGAAATTGTCCCCAAGAAGGTCCAGGAGGCACAAGTTATATAAATGGGTGGCCCAGATTCCCAAGTCACCGGCTTTTTTGTGTTGATATATATGCCTTGTCCATTGAAGTTGCTGTCACAAGATACGAAGACTGGGTGGTCTCTAAAGAATGAACATTTATTTCTCACTGTTCTTCTGGGATCAAGGAACCAGCAAATCTGTTGTCTGGGGAGAGCCCACTCTCTGGTTCATAGATGTATCTTCTTGTGTCCTCCCATGTCAAATGGGATGAGGGACCTCCCTGGGGTCTCTTTAACATGGGCGTTATTCTTACTAATGAAGGCTCTGCCTTTGGGATTTAATCATCTCTTCCAAACACCAGCACATGGGGGTCTAGGCTCCAACATATGAAGGGGCTCATAAACATATAGCAATGCATTTCCATCAGCTCATAAGGAGAGCTCTGTGGTGGAGTTCCCTATAACTCCACCTATCAGTGGAGGAAACATACCCAGGCCTGATTCATCAAGGGAGTGTCGCAACATGTTAGTGCGGGAAGAAAACAGAACATAGACACTCAAGAGCCCAAGAGATGGGTGGCTTTAAAACAGTGGGATAAGGGAAAGCCTCTAGAGCAGAGCTTAGAACAGTGCACCACACCATCACCTTTGTAGGGGAAGAGAAGTGACTGAGATAAGGACACCTATGAATCCCTTGGTGGTAGAGCAGGAGGGGGCAGAGGTCAAGACTGAAAGAACATAAACCTGAAGAAGGGAAGGGGCATATGAATAGACATTTGGGAACGGACACAAAATGAGTTCTTATGTCTCATATCAGTGACAACTCAAAAGGCACTGGGTGGGAGGACATGCAGAGTTCAGCTGTCCTTCATCCTCAGCCACTCAGTGCCTATAAATTAGCACATTAGACATACTGGAAGGAATTCTTGGACCTACCAGCATGAACTTCTGGTCAACAAAACTAACTTGCCTTTGCTGATAACAAGTACTCTAGCTTGATTGTAGCAGAGCCCAGAACGAAGCCTGGCATTTTCAGGAGACCAACTACTATTACATGTCAAGTGGATTACACTGGACCCATTCTTCCATTTAAAGGGCATGAATTCAACCCTTGTTAGCATTGCTACATATTATGAGCATGGATTTGCCTTCCCAAGTACAGTGTCTCAGTCAGCATCATAATCTAAGAGCTCATGGAGTTTTTGACTTTCCAAACTGGGATTCTGAATTACAATTTCTAGGACCAGTGGACTCAATTTAAGGCGAATGAGCTTCGTTAGCTTTTTCATATATTTCTTCCTCTATAAGTTGCTGATAGAATAGAATATTGAGAGGAAATCTATTAAGAAGAAACTAAGTCACCAGCTCTGAACACCTAAACAGTGCCATCCTTCAAGACAGAATACACTTGATGCAGAGATCAAGAGATAGAAGTAAGAGTGTATTTCTCAGCACCAGTTCTAGAACCTCAGCTGCAGAAATTGTTGTTCCTATCTCCACAATTTTGGCCCTTCTACTTTAGAGATGCTGCTTACTAGGGTGGTGGGGATCGTTATTCTAGGAGACACATTAAGTTTTCTACTGAACCAAAAGCTATGGCTGATATATAGCAATTTGGGTCTGCCTTAGCCAGCAGATTCTCAGGCAAAGAATGGATTTCTTATATCAGCAGGGGAGATAGAGGGAAACAAGAACTGTCTGGAACTCAGGGGATTCACTGGGACACCTATGGATGATTGCATGCCTAGTAATGACCATGAATTGGGCCATTACAGCCATCAAGTCTTTGCAGAGGTCAGGAAGATCTGGATTTCTCTAAGGGACAGTGCCAAGACAGAATGAACGTGGAATCTGAGTGGTGCAAGGAGGAACTGTAGCAGAGGCTCCATGTCCCCTTGGTACTGTGTTCCAGTAGCATCCTACCTGGGACATTAGCCATTCTCCATGTGTGAGCTTTCTGTTAACTGTCTCAGGGAAGGCCAGAGTGTGGGGAGTACCTCCAAGAGCAAACTTCAGCTGATGATGAATGGGAGTTAGAGGACAAATATCCTTGCTCCCTTGTTCCTACATGGGATAATTCTGAGGCATGTTCCATGCTACCTCTCAGATATCCACAATGGACTGAGTCTTGGTTGCCCACCATGGTAATCTGCTCTGTATGCTCTTTGCATCACTTCTTCCTCTTCTAGTCTCACAACTCCTGGTACTTCCTGGGACCCCCCTCCCCAGCATGCCACCTGTACTCAAGCCCTTATCTCAGAATCAGATCTGGGAAAATGCAGACCTTAGGCTGACATCTATTATATGCTGCACTGAGGGAGCATTGATTCATAAAAGTGAGGTTCATCCAAGAATTATCTAATATTTAAAACACATACCTGTATTCATTCAATGATATTAGCAATACAGAATTGTCTTTCTCACAGCATATTATATAGTAGAGTAGATGAAGTGTTATCTGCCTGTAAGTACTAAATAACTGCTAAAAGGAAATACTGGCTTTGCTCAGATTAGAAGCTGCTGACCCATCTGTTTGCTCCTCTTGATCTCTCTGACACTGTTTCATGTCATAGTAAATAGCTCTGACTCACAGTAGTCAACCAAAGTGGTGCAGCAAAGTATGTTGCAAAGATGCTAGAAGAATTTCGTAGGATAGATTTCATGCAAATATCCAGGTAGGTGTGTCCAGGTACATAGAAAGAAATTGAGGAAAAATCAGAGTGGCATGTTTATCAGGAAATTAGAGGATGTTGGACATGCTTGGACATTTTGAGGGTCTTATAAACATGCTACTAGGCTACAAGAATCTACAGATAGAGCCATGTCTTGAGAGGACAAGAAGAAAAAGGAAAATACTATACAATGGACTGAATATTATAAACACATTTCACAAGAGCCTATGATCTTATAGTGATCCCAAGTACTGAGGACTAAATCCTGCTGGGTGTGTGGCATGCACCTGTAATCCCAACAACTGAGGAGGCTGAGGCAGGAGGATTGCAGGTTCAAAGCCAGTCACAGAAACTCAGCAAGGACCTAAACAACTTAGTGAGAGCCTGTCTCAAAATTTAAAAATTAAAAAAATAAAAAGACTGGGAATGTAGCTCTGCATTCAAGCACCCCTGTTTTCAATCCTCGGTACCAAAATAAATAAATAAATAAAAGCTCCATCTCCACCACAATATCTGCTGCATTAACTGCAGCCTAGGCGTGTGCATGTGTGAGTTTGTGTATACAGAGTGCTCTGTGCCCATATCTGCTGACCCAGGATGAGTTACAATAGAAACTTTAATATCTGTATATGTGTATTAAAATCAAATTTTTGTTGAGAGCATACTTATTATTTCCATATACAAGGAATTAATGTACGGTGGGCATTTTAAGTTACCATTTTTGAGGTAGTTTAATTTTCTTTTCTTTTAAACAAGTATACACTCTGCTTATAATCAGAAACAAAGAGTATTTGCTCTTTTCTTTCTTCTTGAAGCTCCCTGAAAAAAAAAAAAAAACACACAAAGAGAAGAAACAGAAAATTCTGTATTCTATATTCAGTGAAATTAAAATGGATTTGTAACTTCAAACTTCAATCAATGAAAGAAAACTGATGTGCATAGTAAAATGTCAGCCAGGATAAGGTGGATGCTCCAGGACCGAAGACTCCCGCTGCTGAGGTTTTAGATGTGGCAGGCAGGGTATGGAATCCTCAAGAAGATAGCATCTAGGACTCTTAGATGAGAAAGGCCAATCAGAGGTACATGGGCAGCCGAGGGGGTTATCCTAAAATTTGACATAGTGGAGAAGGAGGGGTTTTGTGAAATCAAGTAGAACTACCACCTTTGTAAAAAAGAGGTCATATTGGAGAGGTGGAGAGTGTATCCAAAGCTGCTGGAAATACCCAAAGGCTAAGTCATTTCCACCAAGAATGGCTGTGAAATATAGAATTTCCCTATGACAAGGGAGAATTTCTGAAGACCAATGCAGAAGGAGAAATCACTGTGTTTTAATGTGTTTAAAGACAGAAGAGCAAGTCTCCGGCTGTTTCCTCTTCCAGCTGAATCCCTCAACCCTTTGCTGTGTCTATCCAGGAAGGATGAAGTCCATCCCAACGAGAGCAATGATCCTAAGGAAAATAAATAAGCTGGTGTGAATGGAGACGGTGGGGAAGAAGGAGACCCCCTAACAGAGGGAGCAACTCAGAAATACTATAGAACAAAGCCAGTAAAACTTATGACCAGATTTCTGCATGAAATAAAAAAAAATGAAGTTTCACATGAAATAAAAGCTCAAAGAAGAGATTCAAAGGCACCAGTCAGAATGATTGAAGGGATAAAATGTGTGCTGGCGAAGCTCAAGAAATAGATGGAAAAGAAACACCTGTACTATTTCAGAAATGAGGGTAACAAACAGAAGCACTAAAAAAGAAAATTAGATAATGCAGAAATACAGTCAGGGAGATTGAAGATGATGTTGAGAAAACGTAGTAAAATCAATTTGAGAAGAATAAAATGTTTAAAAGAAAGAGGGAGAAAATGGCAAAGCAGATTTAAAAAGCTATTGAAAGACAAAACACAAAATCTGAAATCTAGCTGGGCGCACACCTTTAATCCCAGCTCTTTGGGAGCCTGAGGCAGGAGGATCACAAGTTTAAGGACAGTCTGGGTAACTTAGTGAAGACTTATGTCAAAAATAAAAAGTAGAAATTTCTAGGTATGTGGTTCAGTAGCAGAGCATCCCTGGGGTCAGTCCTCAGATATCAACTTTGAAATCTGTGGATTCCTCCCATTGAAACAAAGAGAGATTAATGAAGAACTACCTACAGCAGAATATATTTTTTATTTTTCTTTTTTAATAAGTTTTTTTGTTAATTATCATCTTAATTGTATCAATTTATGGGTACAGCATGATAATTCAATACATGTATATAGTATATCATGATCAAATTCATCCATCTCCTTAACAGCTCCATCTCCTTAAATATTTAAAAAATTTTTTTGATTGACAAGTAATAATTGTACATATTTATGAGGTGTAGCTTGATATTTCAATTTATGTATATAAAATGTACTGAGCAATTCAGGGTGATTAATGTTTCCATCTCCTTATAAAGTGAAAGACATTCAATAAAAAAGTGGTGGTTTAAAAATGTATCCAGAGACCTCCTACTAGTCATCCCCCAATAAATGATAAGCTCCCCAAAACTTAGAGGCTTAAAAAACAAACATTATTGAACAGTTTCTGTGGGAGGGGTTTTCAAGTGCAGCTAAGCTGGGCCCTCTGGCTCAAGGGCAGCAATCCTAAAGTCCCCAGGTGCTGCAGACATACCAAGCCTACTCCAGGGAGGATTACTTCCATACTCATTTATGTGGCTGTTAGATTCAATTCCTCCAGAGTTGATTGACCGAGAGCTTTGGTTATTTTCTAGCTGTTGGTTGGAGACTGTGCTCAGATTCTTGCCATGTGCCATTTCTATAAAGCAGCTCACCATACAACAGCTGGCTGCTCTCTGAGCTAGGATGTCCAATTGCTTAAATTTCAGATAAAGAGCAAATAATTTTTTAGTATAAGTCCCAAATATTGCATAAAGACATACTGACTCTACAAGATTATTCACTGCTTATCTGAGATTTAAATTTACCTAGCCTCTTATACTAGCATTTGCTAAATCTGGCAAGCCCACTCAGAAGGAGCCACTTACAGAGTAAGAGAGGATGATCGAGACGGAAGTCAGTCTTTCAGTAATGATACTAGAAGAGATATCCCATCACTTTGGCTATATATTATTTGACAAAAGCAAATCACTAGGTACAGCACTCACCCAAGGAATTTCTCAAGTGCATGAATACTAAGAGGAAGTCATCTCTGTGGAGCATCTCAGGGTGCCTAATTCACTTCCACATCCACACCCATACCAGAAAATTATATGCAAGGATAAAAGCTAAACCAGGCTGGTAGAAACTAATTGACAGAAACATTCCAATTAAAAGACTGTGAAAAGGTATCTACAAAGTCCTGAAGGAACTGAAATTCATATACAAAAGTCACATACATATCTGCACATCTTCAACTTCTCACGATGTAAAAGATCCTAGAACATCTCCTAAAATAAACAAACAATAAAGCTGAAAGACAAAGTCCAACTCACTATGAAAAAAATGCAGTGTCCAAGCAAAAGGATTGGTTTTGTGTGTCAACATATGGTGTGAAACTAAAGCTAAACCCCTGTAGAAAATATAAGCATATTTACCTTAAAAGTGTGTCATAATATAATTAACCCAACTTTTGAACTGGGATGAAAAAAGAAAACAGTAGATTTCATATGTGGACTGATCTTTGTCTTTCATAGCAGGCGAAGATGAATGTCATCCAGTTCCTGTGGGGGGGGGGAGGGGAGAGAGCATGGGGGAATGAGATGGACATCATTACCCTAGGTACATGTATTGCCTGCACATATGGTGTGATGCTATGTCTTATACAACTAGAGAAATGAAAAGTTGTGCTGCTGAAAGGAAAGTGACCACAATACTTGGAGCAACCAAGAGATCTTTATTGCAGCAGTGCAAGAGAGAGAGAGAGAGAGAGAGAGAGAGAGAGAGAGAGAGAGAGAAGAGAGAGCAAGAGAGAGCGAAAGCAAGAGAGGGAGACAGAGCAAGAGAAAGAGAGAGGGGCCCGGCAGGAGGGAGTTTTTATAGCTCAAATCTAATGGGGTCTCTGGGTCTGCAAGCTGCCTTGTTGGCGTACAGTGATTGGATCATACAGTAGTGTCATCTTCTACCTTCAGGCAGATGGGGCAGGGGTCAGATGTGGTTTCCGTTGTACCAGACAGGTGGGGGTCAAGTGCTCAGCCTTGAGTGGGGTTGAGTGTTCAGACTTGATGCAAACAGGTGATAAAGGACCAGACAGAGCAGGGTTTGAGTGCATGGGTTATCCTGCAGCTAATATTTGTCCAGCCTGCCCTGCAGACAACTTAGTTCAGTCTGCCCCGCACCTAACAGCACCCACCTGTAACCCCAGCAACTTGGGAGGCCAAGGCAGGAGGATTGCAATTTAAGGTTAGCCTCAGCAAGTTAGCAAGACACTGTCTCAAATTAAAAAAAAAAGTACTGGGGATGTAAATTGGTGTTAAAGAAGCCCCAGGTTCAATCCCTAGTATAAAATAATAAATAAACAGTATAATCATTTAACTCCTCAATAAACCTAAATCATAAAATCCAATTTTTAAAAATCTTTTATTCAGTTTAAAATTAGCAGACTATACCAAAAAAGCAAAACCTGAGAGAGGTATCTAAAACAAAATGCTCTCAAGAATTGAAAGAAAGCGGTGGTCTCAACCACATAACAAATAAACGCAAAAATGACATGAAAAATCATTCCACTGGACAAGGGAGAATTCTTTAAACTAATAAAGGATACAGTTTCTGACATAATGAAAATCCCTCCTGGATTATCACACATTATACAAGAAAATATTGGCATTGGGATGTTAAAATTCCCACCTGAGGAGAAATGGAAACTCTTTCTTGATTGGAGATTTTAATTTATCTTTCTCAGAACTTGATAGATGAAGTCGAATAAAGCCATGATCACAATAAACAAGTCTCACATAATATGTAAGAATATATCAGAGTGAAAGGGGGGAAATAGTGTTTTCAATTGCTGCAAACATGCAACATTTCAGAGTGAAAATACCAGCATGTTTCATGAATACAAAGCAATAAAAACATAAATAATGAAATAAAACACTAAAATAGGGGGGGAAAAAGGTGTATTATCTGGAGATTTTAAGATTTTCTTTTAAACAACTGTGTTAGCTTTACATTGCTGTCACCAAAATACCTGACATGAACAACATAAAGGAGGAAAGGTTCATTTTGGCTTGCAGGGTGAGGGGTTCCAGTCCATGGTCAGCTGACTTCAACACAACAACATCAGGGTGAAAGGGAATGGTGGGAAAGACAACTCCTTTCATGGCAGCCAGAAACAGAGAGAGGGACAGAACAAGACTCTGGGCATAGGGAATAGGTTTCTAGACACATCCCATGACCTGCTTTCTTCAATCAGGCCCCGCCTCCTAGAGTTGCTACCACCTCCCAGTGGTTCATTCAGCTATCAGTGGATCAATCCACTAATGAGGCCAGAGCCCTCATGATCCACTACAAAGCTTCTGTGCTCTCTCGACATGTGTAGCAAGGTGGCTTTTTAAATGGTCTCCCTGAATCTTTCATCCTAGTATTCACATCCTGTGTTCTCTCTTGCCATAGAATGTGGGCAGAGCCTTGTGACTCCCTTCTAACAAATAGAACAAGTCAAGATTGATGGATGTCATTTTGATTCATTTTGGTATGAAGGATTGAACCCAAGAGACTTAACCACTGAACTATGTCCACAGCCATTTATTTATTTATTTATTTACTTATTTACTTATTTATTTATTTTGAGACAGGACCTTGCTAAATTACTTAGAACCTCACTAAAATTAAATCACTAAGGCTGGTCTCAAACTTGTGATCCGTCTGGTCCAGCCTCTCAAGTTGCTGGGATGACAAGCATGCACCACCGCATCCAGCAATGGATGCCATTTTTGACACTAAATCTCTCAAAAGACTATTTTTCTCCCTTCTCCACAGCCCCCTCTTCCTTTGAGGAAGGCCAGCTGCCATATTGTTAGCAACCTAGTGGCAACAAAATGATGTCTTGTGCCAATGGCCCAGTAAGAACCCAAGACCTGTCAAAAGCCATTGATTTGGGACATGGATTCTTCAGAATCAAGTCTTCAGATGATTGAGCTCTGGCCAATGCCTTGATCACAGTTTGGCAAGACAACCCAGGTCAGAGGGACCCAGATAAGCCATGCTCAGATTTTTGACGCACAGGGGGGAAAAAAAGAGATTAGTAAGTGTTCATTGTTTTAAGACATTAGGTTTTGGAGTGATTTATTATGAAACAATAGATAACTATGACTTTCTTTCTCCATCTTGAGTCACCCTCCTCTTACATAGTTGAACTCTGAAACACCTCTCAGTCCATCCCATTGCCCACAGATCCTTTGCAATGTTGTCCCTCCTGCCCAGAATGTCCTTCCCCTCATAGACTTACTCAAATACATTCATCAGAGTTTTTAGTTCAGTGATACCTTCCCTAAGCTCCCTAACAGTTAAGGCTCCAAGTTTCTCTCCTTCTTAGCATGAACTTGGAGAATTTGACTCCAGAAGCAAAAACATTTAGCCACTACTGAACAGGCGAGTAACTCCTTAAGGGGCATAAGTTTTCTCTTGGGGGAGATGCAAAAGTTCTGAAATCACTTAGTGGTGACGGCTGCACAATATTGTGAAGGTACTAAAAATGGCTGAACTGTATGCTTCCAAATGGTTAAACTGGAGAATTTTATATTTTGTGTAGTTTACCTAAATTTTAAAAATATGAGACAATAGCATATACTCTATAAAGTTTTATGAAAATGAAATAAGTTAATATCCACAAAAGGCCTGGGATGATGGCACACACCTATAATCCCAGCTGCTCAGAAGGCTGAGGCAGGAGGATCACAAGTTCAATGCCAGCCTCAGCAACTTAATGAGACCCTGTCTCAAAATTTAAAAAAAAAAGTGTGGGTGGGGGGCGCGGATTGGAATATAGCTCAGTGGTAAGGCACTTGCCTGGCATGTGTGAGGCCCTGGGTTCAATCCCCAGGATTGGAAAAAAATCCATAAGAGTACTAAGAGATCTACATGCACATTTCAAGTGCTAAATAATATTATCTTGCAGTGAACAGCAGTAATGAGAGCAGGAAGATGAAACTGGAAGGGGGACTTGAAGGGGCACAAAACCAGAAGGTGAGACACCAACCTCCCCAGGAATGTTTCTGCACATATATTTTATCCTCAGGAGTTTGCCTATGTGGTTAAAGTTCAGATTGCTTTGATTCTTTTTGAAGCACCTTTTCTTTCAAAGCTATTGCTTGCTTTGTTGAGTAACTTATCACAAAGAGAATTTCTCACCCAGACCTTCACTCTGGCTGGCTTGAGAAGATATTGCACCTGCAAGAACATCAGTCTCCACTTTGTTATTCCAGGTTTCTTTTGTCTCTACAGTTAGGACACTTGAGAATCTTGGTAGCTTGGTTTTTCTGACTACATACCGTACTTGATGGCACAGATCTTGTTTGTGTGATAAGATCTTCAGTATCAATCAGGGTCTCCGCCAGCAAGCAGAGAATTGATGAGTTATGGGAGAGTAATCTGACCACGCACAACTGTTGGGGGAGTTGGAAAGTAAAGGTCCAGAGGGAAGGGAGAGGACCAAAGAAGGGATTCTAGTTCATTTAATTCCATAAGCCAAACATGCCCATCCCCCAAAGTAGGGCTGTGAAATAAAGAGTCCTGTGGGGTCCTGTAGGAAGGTAACTTCCTATAGTACTATAGGTAGCTTCTGTCAGTATCATATGGATCTACCTCCAAAATCTGCTGATAAGCTCAAGGTGAGAAGTGGTCCATAGGCGCAGAAGTGTTGGGGGGGACTGCTGGATGCACAGAGAGCAGAGTAAGAACAAGCTACAGCCTCAATGATCTTCACAAAGGCCACTGTAAAGTCTAACCTAGAACCAGACAAGGAAGGGGTCTATGTGAAATGTAGCTCCAGCTTCTCCAAGTGGGCACTGTACAAACCATGACACATTCCTAATCTCCATAATGGATGTGGGATCTCGATTACCATAGAAAAGTCAGTGTCGAGATGTGGTTTCCAAGAACTATGTGGAATTTCATACCCTCACTGTGTGATGCTTTTGATTGGGGAGTCCTTCTGTTAGGTATATTAGTTAGCCACAAACAGGTGGGTAGAGGAAAAGAACAATGAAGATTAGTCATTAAATCTAAGCACCAGAGTTCCAGAGGCACAGCCCACATGCCCAACCCATGCTAGTGGCCGGGAATTCTGGGGGAGAGCCGCCCCATGCCTGCGTGGACAGCCACCCTGTGTTGGGTCTTCTTATTCACCAAAGCATGGCTCCACAGCCCTACATATAGGCTCTGAGGCTGCCACCACCATGAAAATATCACCACTTCTATCAAGAGACAATAAGGACCCTGGTAAGATATCACCAAGGACCCTGTGGCCTGGCTGCACCAGAGGTTTCTCTACTAGGGGTGCTAACAGTTATCCTGTTGCTGAGGAAACAGGGAGTCTTATATGGGGTTGCCTATCTCTTGTTTCTCCTACTAACAGCCAATTTCTTATGATCACCCCCTCACTGGTCATATAATCTAATACCTCCATATTCTCACATCCTACCCTTAAACATCTCAGCCAACCACCCAGAACCCCCTTCCACCATCAGAAACTGCAAACCTATTGCTTATATGATTTAAGATAACTGAACTCATTATTTCTGTTTAAAATGACAAAACTGTAAGTGTAAAAATAGAAGCTAACTGATACATGGATGCACTTTGGGTTGATTAAGTGCTGTAATATTGATCTCACCCTTGAAAGTGAGGTATTGGTAACCTGGGGGGACACTATAAGACAATAGGGCAGAAACTGTAGTACCTGAGATCTACACTCAAGAGAGGAAGACACATAGACATCATGAAAAAACAAGGAAGGAAAGTGCCACAAACAAACCAAGACACTACAACAATAGAATCCATAGATAGTGCAGTCGATAAAATGTCAGAGAAAGAGTTCAGAATATACATAACTACAATGATTTGAGAATTAAAGAATGACCTAAGTGAGCAGATACAGGCAAAAACTGATCACTCCAACAAAAAGATAAGAGAACAAATACAGGTAACCATCTATCACACCAATAAAGAGTTAAGAGAGCAAATACAGGTTGCAAGAGATTACTTCAAGAAACAGATAGAGATACTGAAAAAAAAAAAAAAAGAGAAATCCTCACAATGAAAGAAACAATAAGCCAATTAAAAAACTCAATAGATAGCATCACCAACAGACTAGACATCTTGGAAGACAGGACCTCAGACAATGAAGACAACAATATATAGTCTTGAAAATAAAGTTGACCTCACAGTGAAGATAGTAAGAAACCATGAACAGAACATCCAAGAATTGTGGGATACCATCAAAAGACCAAATTTAAGATTTATTGGGATAGAAGAAGGTTCAGAGATTCAAACCAAAGGAATGCACAATCTCTTCAATGAAATAATATCAGAAAATTTCCTAAGCCTGAGGAATGAATTGGAAAATCAAATACAAGAGGCCTATAGGACACCAAATGTACAAAATTCAACAGATCTACACCAAGAAACATTATAATGAAAATGCCTACCATACAGACTAAGGATAGAATTTTAAAGGCTGCAAGAGAGAAAAATCAGATTACGTATAAGGGAAAACCAATTCAAATCTCAGCAGATTTTTTTAAGCCAGACCCTCAAAGCCAGAAGATCTTGGAACAACATATATCAAGCTCTAAAAGATAATGGATGCCAACCAAGAATCTTATATCCAGCAAAATTAAGCTTCAAATTTGATGATAAAATAAAAACCTTCCATGATAAACAGAAGCTAAAAGAATTTACAGCAAGAAAGCCTGCACTATAAAACATTCTTAGCAAAATATTCTACGAGGAGGAAATGAAAAACAACAATGAAAATCTGATCACTAAGAAAAATCCAGGAGTAATAAAACTGAAAAATCAAGGAATCTTATCCAACAGGCAAGCATTTGGGAAGGAGATGTTTAATGCCCCACTTTCCTCATGCTGTAGAGAAATACAATCCCTTGGTGGAATTGTTACTTAAAATCTTTGGGACCCTAACAGAAATAGATGAGCAATGGAGAAGGGAGTCTGGTATGTCAAGAACCCCTACCCTCCAGTTATAGTTAATTGCAACCCCTTGAGGGGCACTACAGTTTCCAGAAAATGTCATAATCATCTATTGCAACCAAGTTACTGGAACCCTCCCTTATTACTGAAACGATGTCACAACTGTTCAAAGACCCTGTCAACCAGAATATGAAGATCCTGATAAAGAAAAGTTGTTGAGGGCTATCCAAAAGAGAAATAAACCAATTAAAGGGAAATTGAGGAAAGAACAAGGGATTCCATTTCCTTAACCACTTCAGCCCTGTGAGCACCACAGCATCCTCTCTTTGAGGTAATCTGTGCAGCCCCGACACTGTGCAATCCTCTCCATCCTGTTAATTCTCCTTACTACTGTTTCAAACCCTTTGCTCTTTCCCTTTGATGGTCATATAGATTGACAGGTTTGTTTGCTCATTAGGTGTAGAGAGAGAACGTCTATCCTTGGCCAAGCGACCATTGTCTACCATTGTTGGATATAAACATTGAAAATACAAAGAAGGAATGGGTGGGGTTTCTGCAGAAGAAGGTAGAGGCAGCACTGAAATTCTTGGGTAGGTGGCTGTGGCGATGCTCAGACAGGCTGGGAACAGCCTGCCTTCTGCTCTCACCAGTTCCAAACAGCCTGTCCTTCCTGGGGGAGCCAGTCGCTCCTCCAGCCCACCTGAGCCATGCCTATCCCACCCACCGTAGAAAAGCTGGGTACAAATTAATTCTTTAAAAGCAACTGAACAACAAAGCCACACATCATTCATACATACTTTTCATACCCCTACCACCCATAGACAATGGAGCAGAGGATGATGAAGAGGATGAATTTGGAGAATATTGTGGATTTTCAGAAGTGAGCCCTTCTAGCATAGGATTTGTTGACTTTGATATCACTGATTATACTGGTCCCAGGGATGAGTTTGTGTTTTTCAACTATTTTATGCCAATTCATGATTTTTTAGAAAACATAGATAGCTCAGGAGGCTGAAGCAGGAAGATCGTGAGTTCAAATCCAGCTTCAGCAATTTAGGGAGGTGATAAGCAACTCAATGAAACCCTGTCTCTAAATAAAATACGAAATAGGGCTGGGGATGTGGCTCAGTGGTCGAGTGCCCCTGAGTTCAACTCCTAGTACCCAAAACAAAACCAAAACCAACCCCCCCAAAAAAACCCTCAAACCTCCATCATCTATGAAATCCCCTCCATTTTTTTCATATAGAATCACCTTTGCTATCATAAATAAGCTCCAAATTTCCTGTTTAATTTTTTTTTTAAATTTCATTTGTGGTGTTTTTTTTTTTTCTTTCAGATCTGGTTTTGTTAACAATTTTAGGCTCCTTTTGAATCTTAATAGTCTAGCATATTGCTTTTAGACCTTTTCCAAATTACTTCATCAATTGCTCTTTTGTTCTAGGGCAAATAGATTATTGTTAGAACTTCATTAGAGGAGTTTAACAAGATTGTGTCTATTTTAAATCAGTTTGATTTGGAGAAGGACCAAATTATATGAATGCATTACAATAAAATTCCCTTGCTACTGATTTTTTTCTATTGTATCACTAGTTTGAGGATTTTGCACAGTGTGAAATGATATAATCATAGATTATTCTGGTTTAGGCTATATACACTGTAAAAACTAGGGTTTAAATGTTTTGGGAAATTCTTATGAAAAAAAAAAAAAGAGAGACACATGCAGAAGAAACTCTAACTAGGTTAGTATGCATGCCCAAAGTCTTGAGATTTTATTATTCAATTTCCTTTTAACTTACACAAAAATAAAATAATTTTATTTTTTATGAGGGATTGAACTCAGGGATCCTAAACCACAGAGCCACATCTCCAGCTCTCTATTTTTATTTATTTATTTATTTTGAGCCAGAGGCTTCCTAAGTTGCCTTAGGCCCTCCCTAAGTTGATGAGGCTGGCTTTGAACTTGTAATCCTCCTGCCTTGGCTTCCCAAGCCACTGGAAAAAATAAAATAATTTAAGGAGAAAAAATTTTAAAAATTTTTAGAAAATATATGTAGCATTTTTTAGATAGCATGACTGTACATGTATGAAATTCAAATATTTGAATTGAAAACTATAATTAATAAGATAATTGGATAAAGTAATTGGAAAACTGCATCCAAGATGCATATATTTAAAAGAATATCTTTTATATAGCTAGCAATAAATACTTAAAATGATATATTTTAAAAGTTCCATTCACTGTGAAATATTATATTATTCCTGTAACTTTAAGAAGAAAAGCATAGAGGCTACATCTTAAAATTTATAAAATTTACTGAAAAAAATCAAGATTCAAACATATGGAAATGATGATAATAATAATGGCTAGCATTAACACAGTAGCTACAGAGCAGATATTACAGTTAATGCTTTACTGACCAGTTTTTGGATAGGGATTCTAAATGTCACCAAATGTCCATTTTCACTAAATTAATGTCTAAATTGACTGCCATTTTACTAGATTCTCTACAGGCATTTTTTAATTGCATGTACTACTTTAAATTTTCATTTGGCAGAATAAATGCATTTGGCAGAAAACGGCTAATAAAGCAAGCAGGAGAAAGCTATGAGGAAAGCTGTCTTATCAGGCATCAGAGCATTATAAAGTCAATGTAATCGAATCACTATAGTGTTTTATAGAAATAGTCAAGCAGCTGAGAGAAACAGACATGAGAACCTAAATTAGGTCCTAGAATATATGCAGTTTTGATGTGACAAATGCAGTGTTTTAATTCATTGGGAAAAGAATGATTCATATTTAATAAATATGCTTTATGGAGTTTGGGCATAAGAAAAGTGGATTAGTAGGAGATACCTGGACAGGTATGTCCAAAAAAGGCACATTTTGCAGTAGTGTGTGTTGAGGGAAGGGTAGAAACATCAGAAAGGGGATTGTCACAAAGAGGAGCACAAAGGGATCACGGAAGCCCTGCCTTCTTCCATGAGAAGAGGAGGCAGGCTGAGGGGGAATGGCAGAATCATCCTTCCAACTGCAGCATGCACAGTCTTTCTTCTTTTAAGCTAGGGGCTGAACAAGCAAGCCCAGAGTCAGGGATATGACTGTCCCCACAGGAAGGTGAGAAATCCCACTGTCCACCCACATGGAGCTACCACTCTGGAACCTGAGAGCAACAATGTATCTGTGACCCGCAGAAATATCTGAATGAGGTCAAAAGATACTTTATTCCAAAGCACAGCATACAAAATATCCACATTCTAGTCTACTTGAGTGATTTGCAAGTTATAATAAGATACACTGATAAAAGAAGGTATCATATGGGCACATTATATCTATGCTCTGCTTCTGCTTCCAAAGACCTTACATCTTTGAAGTGATGAGTGCCTTTTGAATGCTAATGATTGGACTGGTAGCTGGGGACCCCTAGATTGGTTCAAGCTGGGGGCATCACCAGAAAGACCAAGGTATGATTAGAAGGTTGGAAATTTTAGTTCTACCTTCAGCCTCCATAAAATCCCAAAAGGGTTCAGAGAGCTTTGGGATAGCTGAACATGGAGGTTCATGAAGGGTGGGGCACCCAAAAAGGACAAGGAAGCTCTGTACCCCTTCTCTCATGACTTGCCATATACATCCATTCATCTGTATCCTTTGTAACATCCTTTATAATAAATGAGCAAATAGGTTTCCCTGAATTCTATGAGATTATTTAGTAAATTGATCAAGCATGATGAAGGTATCATGGAAACCCCTGATTTATATACACCCAGTTGGTCATAAGTTAAATGACAACTTGCTAGTTTTGATTAGCTCCTGAGGGGAGGAGGCAGTCTTGTGGCAGTGAACTCTCATCCGTGGGATCAGATGCTAGCTCCAGGTACACAGCATCAGGATTCAAATGAATTTGAGGCTACTCAGGTGCTGTCCACTGGAGAATCGCTTCATGTCTGGGGAAATAAACTTCCATACACCAGGTATCAGAAGCATTGTGTTGCCAGAGAGGACAAGAATAGGAACAACACTTTCTCCCCCAATCTCTAATAATTCTCCATCGCAAAATATGTAGAACCAATCAAGTGCCCTCAAGATTGTACAAGGATCCTGAGTAACCAAATAAGGGTGCCTGAATTTTAAATACAGTAAATTAAAAACAAATCAAGTTCTGAAAGTAAAAATCACTTTCCCTTTTAGAAAAAAAAATCACTTCTAGGAAAAAAAAATTCTCCCAAAATTATAATGCAAAATTCCCCCCTTAATTTTTCATTATGCTTGAACCAGGCAAAAGATCTCACTCAAACTTCTTGATCACACCTTGGGGGGGCTTAATTTTTTTGGTGCTTCTAAAATGAAATTAATCCAATCCTAAATCAGTAGAAAGGGCCCTCAAAGACTAAGAATGGAACCACCATGCCAAACCACTCCTCGGTATTTATCCTAAAGAATGAAAGCCAGCATGCTGTCATGAACCATGCATACCCATTTTTATAGCAGCACAATTCACAATAGCCAAACTATGGAACCAGCCTAGGTGTCCATCAGTGGATGAATGGAGAAAGAAAATACAGTATATATATATACACAGTGGAGCTTTATTCAGTCATAAAGAAAAATGAAACGATGTCATTTGCGGGAAAATGGATGGAACTTGAGAACATTATTAGGTGAAGTGAAATCAGCCAAACTCAGAAGGTCCTGTGGTTTCTCTCATGTGAAAGCCGGAGAGGAAAAAAAAATAAAAGAAAAGGTGACGGGGTGGGGGAGGATCTCATGAAAATAGAAGGGAGATCAGTTAGAAGAAAGGGATCAGGGGGGAAGGCAGAGGAAAGGGAACAAGGAAATATGGGGGAGTGGGAGTGGCCCAACTATATTGTTATATTGTGCGCATTTGCAAATATGTAACAACCAATCCCACTATTAGGTATGACTGTAATGCACCAATTAAAAAAAAAAAGCAGACATAAAAAGAAATTAATCCAATCCAAAACTTCCACATGTGTCACTTTGAAAATGCAGAAAGGTCAGTCCTAAGAGATGTGTTCCTTTTGGTCACTGAACCCCTCCGTGTCACACACACATCAGATTCTGATGAAGCTGTCCATTAAGTAGCTTTGCTTTCTCTACCACCGGGTTAGGGACATCACCAAGACAGGCCATCAGTGACCTAATTTCTACAACCTGGACACGAGACCCAGGCAAAACCAATCTAAGCCCTTTGGAGGGATGTATATAGATGCCAGCAATTTTTTTAAAATTATTTTTCTTCAGAGAGCAAGGGTTTTAATGGCGACATAAGCTTTTGCAGTGATGGGGGTTGAAGACCCAACAGGAGGACAATATTCTGTCACCACATGGGACAAAACCTAATTAAAAATAAATGCAGGGAGAAACAAATCTCTGAGTGGTGGGGAGTGACAGTCACCAACAAAGAGAATTCTGAAGGCAGTAGAGAAACCTCTGTAGGCCTCCAACCAGCAGTTTGATCTACCTTAAGACCTTCAGTCCTTTGAGTTAATCACTCTCCTTTTATTTACTAAACTGATGGAATTTCTGACTTTTTTTTTTTAATCTTAAAGAGCCTCAAGTAGGTGGACCAATAAGAGATGCATTTATTCTATGGTGCAAGACCCCCACCCCCCACCCCATAGGCACACACAAAATATAGACCAGGTAATACTTTCTGCAGAAATAGGTTTCCCTAAGCAAAATCAGTCGTGCCATGTCACTCTCCTGAAGCCACAAAAGAGCCGGGTATAGACTGAGCAGGAAGGAAAGGAAAGAAAGCCGAGTTTCAGCTTTGCTGGGGGTAGGCCTGTGGACTTCCCTCTGACTGGGTAGAAGTCTCCCAAGAAGAAATTAAATTGCATTGCCGTGGGGTTTTTCTAAAACTTCCAGAAAGCTCCAAACTTTCTTTTGATTATGTGCAACTTTTGAAGCTGCCCAAACCTGTGTCTTTAAAAGACAAGTGACATCTACAGCTTCCTCCTCCCCTCTGCGCTGCCTTCCCTAAAACTGCAAATCCTTCCTGCCTTAGTTAATTCACTTGTCCCCTTATCTTTTTTTTTTTTTTTTTTTTTTTTGGACTTCTTGAGCTTGCCTTCAAACCACGAGGGTCCCCCAGCTCTAATGCTGAGAATCAGTGAAGAATCAAGTCACTCCCAGAAACAACTTTTATTTCTAAAATTTAGAATTTGAAGTGCACCCCAACCCCCATCGCCCTTCCCCTCCAGTCAGAATCCTGCCTCCCCCATGCATTCTATGACAAGAAATAAAACCACCACCTTTCACTCCATGAAAAATCTCTCTATCCTGAGCCAAAACTCTAAGCCGGCTATTTGGGAGTGAGGTCCAGTACATGCTTCATTCAGCCCCAATTAAGTCTTTCTGTTGCAAAGTCTCTTAATCAGTGCTATCTGTCATGGCCCAAGCTTGGCCAGAACTGGGTCCAGAGTTTTATTCCTTCCAAGTAGTTCTTTGTACCCAAGTATTCAGTTTTTCTTGTGCATTTCCCCATGTGGTTCCAGATCATGGTAGAGTTTTGTTATTATTATACCCCAAGCCCATAAACACTGGAGGTGCTAGGAGCAACTGCAGAATCACAATCCAAGTGCTATTACTTAGTCGATGGCAAGCACTTGCTATGCCACAGTACAGCTTTCAGCAAAACTGAATAGCAAAAAGAACATTGGCTTAGTGCTTCTTTACTCTTCAAATTATATCTGATCACATTTTCAGGGCAGGCCCCAAATTACCAACCTAATTGCAGGTGCAGAGCAAACAGATGAGAGACATTTGATCAGTCCTCCTGGCCCTGTCTGCTTGCCACCTACATAATGGAAGAGTCGGCTCATGGCTGTCAGCTTGCAGTTCCTAATGAGTCTGCCCTGGTAATAATATGGGCCTCATATTTTTCACTCATTGATCAATAATTTACTGAGTGCCTACTATATGTCAGTCATTGTTTTAGGCACCTGTCCGTCATGACAAGGATGTGAGGACGGCCTCCAAGGGTCATGGCAGCTAGACTCAAGCTGTCTTGTTGTTTTCCTGCCCAGGATGGTGATTTACCCTGAGGGAGCCCTGAGCAGCAAGAACTTGGGTATCCCAAAGGGAGAAGCAGCTAAGGGAAGCTCAAATAATTCAGCCAAAGTTACCTTCACCTTCTTTTCCTTCATTCCTGGCCCCTCCCCACCTCTATCTGCCAGAAAAGGATCACCGGGGGCCACCAAGGCAGACTGCTACCACCAAGGTAGATTGCTGCCTCCAGCATTCACCACCTTAAAAAAAAATGGACTTCCTCCTCTCACCCCACATGCAAACCCCAACACACCAGAGAAGAAGGGAAGGAGGAGGAAAAATGTGTATGCTTCTGTGTATGCTTCACATGGATGCCTCGGGTCGAGGTGTGAGCAATTTGGAGGGGAGAGAAAGTGGGTACAGGCTGGAATGAGATTGAAGCCCTCAGTCCACTCTTAAATATCAGAAAGTCACCAGAAAAACTAGGAGGTCTGATGGAGATAGGAAGAAGGGACAGAAAGGGGAAATTAGGCAGAATGTTTGGGAAGAAGTGATTTGATGGGAAAACAAATTTACGTTCAGCCCAGGCCCAGTTCAGACTTCATGAGGGTAATCCTAAAGACAAGGACAGTTAGTATTGATGGCAGGCCAACTGGGAGGCTGGGGCTGCACCAAGAACTAAGATTGTCATCTAACTTCAAAGGGAACACCATGGTGAGAGGAGAGCACGGCAGATACCTTTATTGGATTTGCCAAGGTCACACTGCTGTGACTCGACATTAAAATGCAAGTGCCCTTGCCACCAAGGCCCCACACAAGGATTTTTAGATATACAGTTACTGTCCCCAAAGCTTCCCATCAGGTCTGCTGTGACTTGTGGGGGGGGCCTCAGATGCAGAAATAGCAGTCCTTGGCATCCACAGGGGATTGGTTCCAGGTCTCCTGAAAGATCCCAAAAGCCATGATATCTAAGCCCCTTGTATAAAAGGGCAGAATATTTGTATACAACCTATGCACATTACTTTTATTATTTTATGTATTTTATTCCTTTTTGTCATTTATTTTTTAGAGCCTCGTACATCGTAGTTGGGTTCATTTTGACAAAACCATACTTGCAAATAATTTGGTTTTAATCACCAACCCCCTGTTCCTCCCCTGTTCCCCGTCCTCTTCCACACACTTTAAATCTTCTCCAAATGACTTAAAATACCTAATGCAACGTAACTGCTATGTAAGCAGATGTTATACTGTATTTTTTTAGAAAGTGACAAGGAAAACAGCTGTCCATGCACAGCACAGATGAATATTTTTTCAAATGTTTTCAAGTCAAAAAGAAATCAAGTCGACGTAAATGTAGAATATTGATTACAAGAGATTGGGAAAGGATTGAGAGAGAGTGGCTACAAGGAGGCTGAATTTTGAATCTGATCAGGGTACACTATATGCATGTATTAAAATATCACCCTGAGCCCCATTGATATGTATGATTAATAGATAATAACAAAAAATTTTAAATTTTTTCAGCTGATCCTTGGACATGGACCCCATGGACAGAGACGGCCAACTATGTATGGTGTAATCTGGAGTCTGCAGCAGATGAGACATCTGGCTTAAACGGTGGCATCTCTTTATCTCTTAATGTTACAACATTATTTTTCCTCTCGGGTATGAAAAGAGTAGGGCAAGCCTTTCCACAGGGGCTAAGCAAGGCATAAACTAATCATTTTTAAGCATCTCTCTGGAGCAGGTTTTGCACACTCCAGGAGCAATGTTGGGAGAGACACAGGACTCCTCCTAATAACTTTTATCCTCCTAATAACTCTGGGAGGGAGAAACAGCATCTTCATCTGCAATAAGGATGTAAGGCTCAAAGAAGTAAAGCCACTTGCCCATGACCATGAGCAGAAAGAGTTTGAGCTGAGATTCAAACCCAGGTCTTCTTACTCTACCTTCTTTATGCCATGAGAGTGCCCGCATCATATCCAAGGCCCTGGTGCTGTCTTGTGCATAGGATTGATCTCTGCAAAAGGTGAGAGTAAAAGCTTGGCAATAGTCAAACAGGCCTGGGGACCAGGAGACCAGGGTGAGCCAGGATGCGGCACACTGTAAGCACCTAAACAATTACAGCAAGAAGAGACATTGATGCTTGTAAATCCCAGCAACTCTCCATAAGGGCTGGCAGTGCAGACAAGGTGAAAGAATTTGAAGGTAAGATTACTCATTAGGGAGACCCCTTTATCTTGTGTCAAGGACCTTCTGTGGTTTACATGGAGCATAATCCAGGTTTGGAGGAGCTGAGGAGAGTCCCTAAGGAGGGAACGAGTGACAGTAGTTCCTAAAAGACTGTTGTAGCAGTTTCTGATGAGCCCAATCTGACATCCTACAGGAGGGAAAGACAGAGGAATGCAAATTAAGCCAGCTTGTGGGGGACCCCCAGAGGTTAGGTTCTAGAGATCCTTCTCCTTCATGTTCTGACTCTCATGAGGATAAGAAGCGGGCAGTCACATATGAGAGGAAAGTCAGAAACTGCCGCTCCCCTTTTCAGAGTTACAGATTAAAGGGCCAGAGAAGAGTCGTGGTTAGAGGAAGACTGAACTGAGGTCCAAGGGGCCAATTGTCAGACTCTGTCTGACATGAGTGACAGATAATGAAAAGGCTTTTACTTTGCTTTTGTGAGTTTAGACTAAGGAGAAGAAGTTGAGAGAACCAGACTAAATTATTGCAAAAGTGCACACCTTTGCACACACACACACACACACATACACACACAAATTTTTTACACATTTATATTCTTTCCACTCCAGATCTTTTTACAGTCAAACAGGGACACCAATTGGGCTCTCTTTATGTTCCTGGACTGAGGCTAGAACTATTCCTTCTTCATGGCTGGGATATCGTGTTTGACTTTATGAATGCTCAACTTTCTGCCATGCAAACATGACTCTAACTGGTCGATGGGGTGTTGTTTGTCATGCAAATGTGATTTTGCTTTGAATAGGATTTTAAATGGACGACGGAGCTCATTTTTGATCGTGAAAGCATGACGGGCAGCCCATCCACACACTCCCACTCCACGTTTTCTTCATCCTCAAACACAGGCATTCTGCCAAGCACGGATGGGGATGCCCATCCTGCTTTGAAATTAATTAAAAATGCTTGTAATTAAATAAATGGGATTTATAGCAATACTTTTTATAGTGCCAGTATTAACTTTCATGGCTTGGCTCTTTTTTCTTTTCATTTCATTTATTTCAGCATCATTTTATGCTTGGAGGCTGAAAATCCAGACTATCCATAGCCAACATTTAGGAAGCACTCATTTCCCAATAGGCATTATTCTTGATGCTTTGCATGTACTACTTCATTCAGTCTTCACAAGAACCTTAGCAGGTCTCCTCTCGGATTGTCTCTGTTGAATAAAAGACTGAGGCACAGAGTTTAAATTGCTCCAGGTCATGCAACTAAATAATACTTTTACGGAGGTGGGATTCCAGCCCACGCTGTCTGGCCCTGAAGCCCATCTCTTGACGATGATGACAAAATGTCTCACTGAGTAAAACTAAATGCTGCTAATGGAAAGGCTGAAGGGTAAAGTGGTCCCAGACAGGCAGAATCTGAAAAATTTCTCCTTTAATGTGAAAGAGAAAAGTGAAAATTTGAGTAACTTGACAGATCAGGCTGATGCTTAATGGGAAGTTATTTTTTCATGACAAAATAAAATGCTACCCCACCCCCGACATAGGCACGCTTACTGCCACCACATATACTCCGTCAACTTATGTATAATTTCATGATACAGATCTTTTTAAAAGATCTTATCAGATTGAAACACCAAATAGCAGTAAAGTGTAAAATTAATAAACTCAAACCACTAACGTAAGTTTCATGGGCCAAGTGACGTCTTACTGGAATTCAATTGCTCTCCCCAGTGTGACGACAATCCCAGTTGCCACAGGAAGGTCCTTTTGAGCCCACACACCTCCACTGCATGGGGTGACATGATCAATCCATCCTCCCACTGGTTCTCCGTGTATGGCTGCCAGGAACCCTGTGTTCACAGACAGTGCCAAGGTCCCAGGCACCATGTGGTCCTTCTTCCTGGGAATGCCTCCATTTTATATGGAAGCACACTGTGGAGTAGATTTACTACTGGTGCAACACCGAACCTCCCCTGCTCTCAAGAAAGCGGGGAAATGCCAAAAAATGAGTCTGGCTCTAGTTCTTGTTTTATCATGCATGGTGCACAGTTTTAATAAGATTAGCTCTCTGGTTTCTCAATCTATAGCAGATAGGAAGCAGCAAATTAGAAGAAGGGGGAGACACTGCCATAGGCAAGAAGAGTGAAAGTAGGGAGAAATGCCAGCTGAGAGCGACAGAGAACAATATCAATCATGGGGCCATTTAACGTCAGCCCAAATCGCCCCAAATACAACTGGTCCCATTATAGAAAAATACAATAGCGGATACACCCAGCGATGACTCTGAATCATAGAGGAAAGCTTAAATCATTCCTGTCATGCTTTGTCGGATGTCAGAAAATATAAAATGCATGTGTGAAAGACGTCATGCAAATGATTCAAAGAAGAAAAGAGTTTTGATGCTTAAAGAGCAAGAATCCCGAACTGGCCCATAGGGAACAGAACAATCTTTGAGACATCCCCATTGTGGAGAATTGTTAAAATGACAATGTCTCATCTGCATATGCTCTTTCTTATATTAGAATGCAAAAGAACTTGAGAATAAAGGTTGGTGATGTATTTCTGGCCTCTACCATACCTCAAATAGACTATTGTTCATAGTGGGAAGCACGTCATCATTGTCAAAAACATTATGTAAGGATCCAGGATCTGTATGAATCAAAATCTCATAACAAGTCTCCAGAGAGGTCCTGAGGTTAGAATGTGATGGCTTTGTGATGAAGCCACTTGGTTGGACTCAGCTACCTTTCCCAGAATCTCATTGGGGTGTGCCTCTGGACCACAAGACAGATTGTCACTCCAGACTTGGAGAACAGAAGTTGTGTGTAGTGACACCTCATTGCTGATCGGCTGGCTGTCTTTATTGTCCCCGGGCAGCAGTCTGTCCTGCAACTGCTTCACCTTGTCTTTAGATCTTCCTCCAGTTTTGCCATCTTATGGGCTCTGGGTGTGCTTAGCTCTGTGAGGGATGGAACAAGCTTCTGCAGCCTTCATGGAAGTTGGAGGCAATGGGAACCAACAGAGGTTCTGGTTGGTCCAGACTGGCTCTCTCCTTCATGTGCTTGGGTCCCAAGGTGTCCTTGTTCTTCTCTGAAATCTTTCTTTCCTAATGCCAGACTTTTCAAGTACCAGCACTAGCCCCAAAGTTAAGAGCAGCTGGTTTGCCCATAGCAGGACTAGACTCTGGGCACCAGTTAATGAACTGTCACTCCCAGCACTGTGAATCCCATCTATGACTAAACAGCCGCCAATCAATTCTAGCTAGAACTGTAAGCATAGCTTTCTCCTCCTTTGAAACACTTTTAGAAGCATCCTCGCAGACACAACTGTCTAGTAGAATGTGAAGGCAAAGATAAACATGCATACATTAGTGTCGGAAAGGGCTCTAGGGCAGTGATTTTATTTTCCATTCAATGTGTTTCAGTTAGGGAAATACATGACTCGTCATTTCTACTTAAAGTAACAATGGGGAAGATTAATCCAGACATGCCATATCTTCTGAATAGAAGCATGCAATTTGCATACACCAATATTGCTAAACTATTAAAAAAAACATCTTGACATTTACTTTTATTTAAGATTTTTAAATGGAGATGTACCTCGCTCATCCCATTTTGGGAATTTATAATGTCAAGGTAAATGCTCTGATCTGGAAGTAGGACGATCTGAGTCTAATCCTGGTTTCGTCGTAGCTTTGAAGCCCCGTGGGAAGCACTTTGCTTCTCTCAGTCTTGGTTGGTGGATCCGTAAATGGAAAGGTCTCTGCATTACCTTCACAGACCTTTCTGACTCCTTTGAACCTCTTCCGATTTGACTCATCATTCGCATTTGCCCTCCAATTATAGCACAATCAAGAATTAACTTAAAATTGTACAACATGTGTCTCTTACAGGGGAAGTATATAAAAATCAAATAAAAACAATGTAGTCATAAATCCAATCCCAAAGTGATGAGAATTACTGACTTTTCACATGGGTCTGAATCTTCTAAGGACTGTGTCTTTACCAGCTTTGCAGGATCCCCTTCTGGAAAACTGAGTAAGTTCCTATCTGATTCTTGAATTTCCAGAGAGGCCCAGGAAGGGCAGAAAATAAAAGAAGTACCTGTATTTCGAATATGAAATTTCAAGTTTTTCTGAGATGTTCCCACATCTGGAAATGCACAGATTATTTTTTCTTATAAATCTAATAGGTTCCAGAATTGTGGTACCCTATAAGTAACCAAGAGAAACAGGAGGAGCTCGTGATCATGTGGAATTTGTAATGATGAAGGAGTATTTTAGAGTTAAAAGGAGCCTCAGAAATGGTCTAATTATCAAACTTTGGCCAGTCCCAGAATTACCTGGACTTCCTGCTAAACCACAGATTTCCAGGCCCTACTCTGAGTTTCTGATTGAGCTTCTTTCTTTTCTGATACCCCTTCCTCCATTCCTCCCTTCCTCACTTCCTTCCTTCCTTTCTTTTTTACTTTCAATATTTCCTCCTTTGCTTAATTTGTTTTGTTCATTTTTATTGGTGCATTAGAATTACACATAATAGTGGAATTCATTGTTATATATTCATACATGCACACAATTGACATTGACTTTTACATTTATAATCATCTTTCCAATTTTTTTTTCTAACCTGTTTTTCATTTACCCTGTGATGTTCATTCTGTGGTACCAGACAACACACTTTAAGAAAGAACCACTAGTCTTGGAAGCTCCCCACCACTGCCCTGGGCCTCTAACTGAGATTGTGAATATTCTAATACTTCCACTTATCCTCGTCCTGTCTGCCCTAAATTCATAGAAGTTTTATAAGAAACCAATAATTGGAATAGTAAAAATAAAGAGTAATTTTGTTGACACACTTCCCACACAGACTTTATTTTTCATGGCTTGGGTCTTTTAATTTCTTAAGATGAGCCAAAATTGATATGTCAGTGATGAATCCACTGAAGGAGAAATTAGGAAAACTATGCCATTCACAATGCCCTCAAAAAAATTTTTTTGAGACTCAATCTAACAAAAGAGGTGAAATACCTCTACAATGAAAACTACAGGACACTAAAAATAAAAATTGAAGAATACCTTAGATGATGGAAAGGTTTCCCTTGTTCTTGGATAGGCAGAAATAACATTGTCAAAATGGCCATACTACCAAAAGCACTATATATGTAGTTAATGCAATTTCTACTAAGTTTCCAATGACATTCTTCATAGAAATAGAAAAAGCAGTCATGAAATTCATTTGGAAAAATAAGAGGTCCAGAATAGCCAAAGTAATCCTCAGCAAGAAAAATAAAGCAGGAGGCATCACAATACCAGACTTTAAATTATACTACAGAGCTATAGTAACAAAAATGTCTGGGGTATTAGTACTAAAATAGACAAGAAGATCAGTGGTACAGAACAGAAGACACAGAGACAAACCCATATAAATACAGTTATCTCATACTATACAAAGGTGCCATAAATATAACATTGGAGAAAAATAGACTTTTTCAACAAATTGTTCTGGGAAAACTGGAAATCTATACGCAAGAAATGAAATTAGATCCCTATTTTTCAACCTGCACAAAACTCAGCTCAAAGTGGATCAAGGACCTAGGCATTAGGCCAGAGACCTGGGCCTCCTAGAAAAAACATAGGCTCAACCTTTCATTGTGTTGGCTTAGGAAATGAATTCCTCAATGAACTCCTAAGGCACAAGAAGTAATATAAAGATTCAATAAATGGGATTGTTTGAATCTAAAAAGCTTTTTCACCATAAAAGAAACAAACAAGAACATGAACAGAGAGCCTACAGAATGGGAGAAAATCTTTACCACATGCACTTCAGATAGAGCATTAATCTCCAGGATGTATAAAGAACTCAAAAAACTTAACACCAAAAAAATCAAATAACCCAATCAATAAATGGGCAAAGGAACTGAACAGACACTTCACAGGAGAAGAAATATTACTGGTTAACAAATATATGAAAAAAATGTTCAACATCACTAGCAATTAGAGAAATGCAAATTAAAACTACACTGAGATTTGACCTCACTCCAATCAGAATGGCAATTATCAAGAACACAAGGAACAAAAAATTGTTGGTGAGGATGTGGGGGGAAAGGCACTCTTATACATTGCTGGTGGGACTGCAAATTGGTGCAATCATTATGGAAAGTGGTATGGAAATTCCTCAGTAAACTTGGAATAGAACTACCACTTGACCTAGTTATCCCACTCCTTGGCATATACCCAAAGGATTTAAAATTAGCATACTCTAGTGATGTAGCCACATCAATGTTTATAGCAGCTCAATTCACAATTAGCTAAGCTATGTAATCAACCCAGGTGCCCTCCAATAGATGAATGAGTAAAGAAAATGTGATATATATATATAAACAATCAATTTACTCAGCCATAAAAAGAGGATGAATTTATGGCATTTGTCAGGAAATGGTGGAACTGGAGGCTATCGTGCTAAGTGAAATAAGCCAATCCCAAAAAACTGAAGGCCAAATGTTGTCTCTGATATGCAGATGCTGACTCACAATAGGCTAGATTGGGAAAGGAATGGATGTTCACTGAATGGGGGAATGCGGAAAAGGAAGGGGGAATTGGAATGAGAAAGACAGTAGAATGAACAGGACATAACTTTCCTATATACATAAATACATGATCAGTGTAAAGCCATATGATGTACAACTACAAGAATAGGAAGTTATACTCCATGTATATATGATATGTCAAAATACATTATACTGTCATGTATAACTAAAAAGAACAAATAAAAGAAGAAGAAGAAGAAGAAGAAGAAGAAGAAGAAGAAGAAGAAGAAGAAGAAGAAGAAGAAGAAGAAGAAGAAGAAGAAAAGATGACCCCAAATTGTTAAGTTTCCACCAGGTACAGTGGCCCATACCCATAATCCTAGAGGCTCAGGAGGCTGGGGCAGGAAAATCAAAGTCAGCCTCAGCCACTTAGTGAGGTCAAAATGGCCATACTAAGCAACTTAGGGAGACCCTGTCTCAAAATAAAAATATAAAAATGTAAAAAGGTCTGAGGGATGTGGCTCAGTAGTTGAACACCACTGGGTTTAATCCCTGCTAGCAAAATAATAATAATAATAATAATAATAATAATAATAATAATAAATGTTCCTTGTTCATTTTAAAGATCAGCTTCAGGGCAGGCTGAAACCATCATCCTTTTGGTCTTAGAATCTCTTGAATCTGATACAGAGCAAGTATTTTCTACTATGCTTAACCAGTGAAGTGGCGCTCACCATGCATTCCATAGTTGGTTAGCTTTCACCAGTTCCAAACCCACCTCACCATCAGTCCTAATTCTCCCTTTTGTAGCATCACAGATAAGGTCTTTCCACTCTGTCACTTAGTTGGTTCAATATCCCAAGGCAGCATCGTATGCTCTCACAGATCAGTCAATCTCTCTCTTCTCTGGGTTTATCATCCCTAGTAATATTCACCCCCTTTCCTGAGCTTATAGAAATTTGGAGGGGGGTGGTCAATTCAGACTAAGGCTAATTTTTTCATCAATCCAAAGGTATTAAGTGAGTACTTCCTACGTGCCAAGTACCATGCATGGTTTGGATAGAGATGAGTAAAAGATAAACTCAACTTCCAGGGATTCACATTCTCATGGGCAAACTAAATGCATTTAACATTGCCCTTCTATTTCCCTTGCTGAATGTATTCTATTTTTCTATTGATTTTGCCATCTTAAAGATCAATTCTTTCCAATACTTTAGCATAGTATTCAGGATATCTTATATGAGCTTCCTTGTTTATTTACTGCGGTGTATTGAGATTCACTCAGGAAGTTAAGTGAAAATACATAGTAATATCCATGAGGGAACTCTTTTAGAGTAGGGTAGGTAAAGTGAACTACAAAACTGTCATGGTTTAAAAACGTGTCTCCCCAATTCTTTGATACTTTCCCCATGAAAGAGCTGAGGCTTACGTAGGTCCCTTCTCCTTGAGTCTTCATAGTCTTCAGGATGTCACGAAAATCAATGCGCCTTACACCTTGCTCATTGGAACATCCATGCTTGGAATGGTGAGTCCCACAGAAGAAATCATTATCTTGCTGGGTGTGGTGGCACATTCCTAAAATCCCAGTGACTCAGGAGGCTGAGAAAGGAGGATCACAAGTTAGAGGCCAGCCTGACAACTTAGCAAGACCCTGCCTCTAAATGAGAAATAGAAAGGGACTGGGAGTGTGGCTCAGTGGCAGAGGTCCCTGGGTTCAATTGCCAAGACCAAAAAAAAAACCAAGCAAAACATTAAGTTTTGAGGAGGTTTGGGCCAGCCAAGGTCCTTGTTCATAGACAACGTCAACTGCCATATTTGAATCTGTTTTCATTCATCTTTATTCTTGTAAATTAGGATCAAAAGATTTGTCATGTTTCAAAATTCCTGTCCTCATTTGCTCTTCCATAGTTGACCTTTCCTTCCCTCTCCCCTTCCTTCTCTCACTCTCTCTTTTTCCTCTCACAATCTCTTCCTCTCCAACCCACCCTCACCTAGTTCTCCCTGGGCACTGAAAGTTCTTATTGTTTCTTCCAACCTTTGCCCAACAAGCCAGTGAATACAACATAAGAACAAAACAGAGTAAATCACATAATTACGACACCTTCGAGAGTCTCTCCAGGGCGAAAAGATTTTCCAAGCCTTAGAAGATGACCTGCTTTCTTCAAATGGTATTTGTAAAACAATTTTATAGTCCTATGGAGATATGACTCTGTCCTATTTATCAAACAAATGACCACAATGTGATTTACAGACTATGATTCTTACTTAACATCAACTATTCTGTCTAGGAAAGCTGAAATAAATTACTCCTTATGTGTGTGTGTGTGTGTGTGTGTGTGTGTGGAGGGGACAATCTGAGTGACGACTTCCTAGTTCAAGTTAAGGTGCTTTCAATTATACACTCAGATTAAAACATATATAAGGAGCTAATATCATCCAAGCTACCAATTTTTCCCTTTGCTTCCCAGGAATGTAATATAATCCAATCTTTCTGTGTTATCAGAAGATGAGAAGTCTTATTTTAAAGCAAGATCATGTCTAAAAACCCGCTAGCAACTAGGCAAAACATGAATATGCTATGGCTACCCCTGGCTCGTCAGTGAATACGTATGCCAAGGGTCACGAAGTCATAGGGATGATTCAATGGTAGAGAAGAGGTGGTAGAAATATTCACTTCATATTCACTTCAGTGTTCATCGACATGGTTGGAGTTATGGTCAGAATAGGGGAGCGGGAATATACAAAGTTCTGAAAGACTCAGGTTTTCAGATAATTGATTCCAGGAGAAAAAGCAAAGAATGCTCTCCCTACACACACACACACACAATGTCAGTGGCTGAAAACTAAGCAGCCTCAGTGTTAAAGAAAAAGGAAAATCACTACAATATTGACAATCATGGTAACAACAACAAAAAAATGAAACCTAAGAAGGACTTCAAAGCCAAATGTCAAAAAAAAAAAATCTGCAACAGATTAAAAACTAACAAAATTTATTAGCCCTGGGAATGTAGAACTCTTGATCATGGTGGCATATAAATCCACAAGATTTGTGCCTATTCATGTATATTGTTTTGGGAATGGTCATGTTTCCCCAGACATGTATACATACACAGACATATATAATCCAAAATTGAAAACTTGTACAGTATAATTTGTGCAGTTTTTCATATACTAACTAAACCTCAATAAGGTCACAAAAAAAAAAAAAGAAAAACAGAATACACAGATTTAGACAATAAAAGTAAACGCTTTTGTTTATTGGAGTTACTTTCTGCACCTAAAGATATAATTAAATCCCCTCCCCATCAATTGATAGGTTCTAAGGAAAACTAGTGTATAATTATCACCTGGCCACATTTCAATCTTCTCTCCAAAACCATTAGACAGGATTTCCTTAAGAGCAAGACATTCCCCTGTCTCTTTGACATTTGGTTGAAATCTTAAAAATAAAGCATGCCTAGCAGAGAGGGATTGGCATATTCAATTTTGCATTTCTGTCAAAAAAAAAAAAAAAGAAAGACGGGCGCAGAGCTATAGAAGTAGTGTGATTTATAGCAACATGAACTTGAAAAAAGTGGGTTGGCTTCCTTTTAAAGTTAAAGGCTTCTTCCAATTAGCAGTTCGCACAGCTTGTCTTTGAAGAATTGGGGATGACTGCAAACACCCTGTACCTGTTAGGGCAGAAGACAATGTGTTGGGAATTGTGGTCTGTTGCATGATTTTGCAAGTGAGGAGAATTGCACAGAAATGATACAGAACACAGAAGTCTGCAACTCTAACACTCAGTCAAAACCGAGCTTCAGCACCCACCACCAGGTTCTCAACCAAATGTAAAGGAAGTGCCTTAAGGTCGAAGAAGTTGTTTTCTGGTGTTCATGCTTCCTCACTCAATTAGTACCTTTGTAAACATTTACTGAGCTGTCTGTTAGATGTCAAGAACAAAGAAGGGAAAATAGAGATGATTAAAACCCATCCTTGACAAGTTGGAACTCGGATGCTAACTAGGGAGACAAAAGACTAAGCAATTAAAATGTAACTTACCACATGCTGAAATAGAGATGGATATCAGGTACAACAGGAGAAAGAACTCCAGTTGGAGAAGCTCAGAAGTTCCTGGCGTGGAAGAGGGCAATGGTGCTAGATGTTCAAGGAGGAGGAGAAATTGGACGGTTACCCTCCTGTAAGGGTAGATAATACATGCTGATACATTCCAGGCATAGGAAATGGCACTAATTAACACATGTAGGGTGATGTGTGTAAGTTGTGCATTATATATGGGTTAACACATAGCTAATGAAAATTTGATGAAAAGTAGGAAGTTCTGTGCGTCAAGAATGACCATTTGTGGTTGGAGGTTGTGGTTGGAGGTTATGGCGTAGGGGAAGTTTCTTTTTCATGAAAAGGCAGTAATTCCAGAAAGGACAAGGGAAATTTTAAGAGCAACTATACTGACAGACCAGGGGATGGTCAACTGCACCATACAATGAGCTGGGACCATAGCAACCCCACCATCCATCACCGCCATCACACAGAGAAACTTGGCTCATCCAGACATGGTGGACCAGGGATGGGAATGTTGGACTATGACGATGGGTGTCCAGTTCAGTGACTTTGTCACATTAAAAAGTTAACTCTTCCTGAAATGTCCTTTGTGTTCCATACTATAGCTCTCTCTCCTGTCCTCAGACTACCCTCAAGCTTAAGACCTCAGTGAGATGATGTCAGAAGAATTTACTCATCCAGTTTGGGGAACAAATACTAGACACAGAAAGAACTTTTATTGTTCAAACAATGAAAAAAAAAAGAAGCAAAATAATATGGAACCTGTGAAGAGTTTCTAAACACAGATGGGAGAATATAATACATAGCAATAGACGAGCAATCTTTCTATAAAGGTTTGCTTCAGGAAACAGACATAAATTTCCTACATTCGTCTTGTATTGTCAACAATATTAAAACAAAAGACAAACACAGTGAGATCAAAAGGCAGCTGCTAAGAGGGAGTTTAGAAAGGAACTAGATGAGATAAGCAAAGAATGTTACTATTAAACATGTGAAAAGAGATGATTCAAATGCATAAAAATGCAAAGAAAAAAAATCAACAGTGTATAGAGGAATATAGGAATACAGAGGACATCAACAATATAAAGGACAGTTTTGAGGAACTCACCCACAATCAAGAGTAAAAGGAAAAATAATTTCTTGAATGAGGTGATGCTATGAATAGATGACAAAAGAGACAGTCCCAAATTACATATTCATGGTGTATCTGATGGCAAAGAATAAGAAAATTTTAGCAGAAGCAAATATCAATGATTTAATAAAAGAAAAATATCCTTAAACTGAAGACCTTGAACCTTCAGTTCAAAAGGCTTCAGTGAATATTAAAGAGAGTTCCCCCTGGATAGAGATATATCTTGAACTCCAGGGTAAGATAAGATAGATTTAACAATTTGCCTCCCTTCCTATTTTTATAAAAATAGATTAACTTTAAAATTATTCTCTGTAACATTAAATGGCAAAGGTAATCGATAATATTTATGGAAGAAAAAAGGTAAGACCAAGATATTCTGTACATACTCATTTTTTAGTTGAAAGACTTCCCCATTGCAAGAGAGAGAATCCCTGAGAAGGAAAAGCAAAATATTCTGATTGGCAGTCTCAACCATCCCACAGCCTTCCCATAGAACAGAAGAGAAGCTTCATCAAAGGAACAGGAGAACAAGAGATGGGAAATCAAGCCCACAGCTGCCATATTCCACTCTATTCTGTCCTAGGACCTCATGCTCAAGTTGCTTGATTTCCTTGATATTCGTGTCTACAAAATATTCTCAATGTGAAGCTACCATCTGCAATATAATAACAACACCCACGTACCTTGTCCTCCAAAGGAAGACAACTCATCAGCTTATCTGGTTACTGCATCCACCTACAAGTCCATTGTCTGGAACATGTGCTCACCCATGAGTTCCCCCAAACTTGTGCAACCCGAGGCTAAACGATAGACTTGCCCACTTCTGACAAGTCTAGTGTTGAAGGGATAGGCAGAAAATAGAACTGACACAACACCAACTCTGAGTTAGAAAAGGGAGGGAGGAGATTGACTCCGGTGGTCTCAGGGCTCTCACAACTCTGCTGGAGAGAAACTAAGGTTTCCTGCCTAATGGTGGAATGAGTCTTCCATCAGTCAGGGTTCCTGCTTTCTGCTCTCTTAGTCATTATCTTCCATACCTGAGAGGAGTACAAAAGAGATTTAGTAACAACACTTATATATATATATATATATATATATATATATATATATATATATATATATATATATATCTCATCCCTTATAGCCAGGTGGCACACAAGCCTAGGGATTTTAGGGGGAGTAAACAAACATGAACCCCCGTTAGCAGGCATGGGGTTCTCTCTTGGTACAATTTCCTGAAGACATAGTTACCGTGGATCAATGTGATTTCTGAAACCTAGACAGCCAGCACTTTTTGGGGGGCATGGTGGTACTGGGGATTTAATCCAGGGGCACCTTAACACTGGCCTATATCCCCAATCCTTTCCATTTTTTATTTTGAGATAATAAAATAAAAATGATAACTTAGATAACTAAGTTGTTGCAGCCTCACTAAGTTGCTAAGGCTGGCTTTGAACTAGCAATCCCCCTGCATCAGCCTCCCAAGTCACTAGGACTGTTATAGGTATGTGCCACCACACCCAGCTCAGCACTCATCTTAATGAACACCATGGTCTCTGTGCCTAGGCCCCACCCATACTGTTCCTGGCTTTTACCAATTGGCCATATTCTTCCTCATCCAGGAACCAAAACTTACAGCATCGTTGTTGGCTGCTGCCTCTAACCATTGACAATTGCTGAGGAAGAATTTAAGTAGTGTTGGTCTTAGCTGTTCGTGGAATAGGTTAACTGTGATTGAGAATATGTAGCAGAAGGCCCTTGGAAGGAACTCAGAGTAACTTCATGAGTTGGAATCTTATTTATCAATGAATTTCTTTGGTAAGCAGCTTTTAAGATGGTGACTAAGAATCATTGCACTCATTGCTAAGGCTGACTTTGAACTAGCAATCCCCCTGCATCAGCCTCCCAAGTCACTGGGACTGTTACAGGTATAACAAAGGTTCTTTGAGCCTCAGTTGGATGTCTTGGCTGGGTCCTAAGGGTTTGCATTATGAAAAGACTGTGGCTTTCACTTTAGGTCCTTCCTCTCTTGCTCTCGCCTCAATCACTAATCCTGGGGAAAGCCAGCTACCATGTTGTAAGGCAACCCAGTGAAGGGTCTGTGTTGGTCAGCTTTTTGTTGCTATGACAAATACCTGATATAAACAACTTAAAGGATGCTCAACTTGAGACAGCCAGATAACTCTGGGCTCATGGTTTCAGAGGTTTCGTCTATTGTCAGCTGGCCATTATATTTGAGCCTCTGTTGCACCTCATGGCAGAAGGCATGGCAGAGCAAGCCAATCACCTCATAGCAGCTAGGAAACAAAGAGAGACAGGAAGGGGCTTGGGACAAGATATAGTATCTACAGGCATGCCTCCAAGGACCCATTTCCTTTAACTAGGTCCCACCTCTTACACAGATGCTACTACCTCCCAATAATCCATTTAGATTATGAATCCATCAATGGACTAATCCACTCATAAGGTTAGAGCTCTCATGATCCGACTACTTCTCAAAAGCTTCACTTCTGCAATGAAGACAAAGCTTTCAACACATGAGCCTTTGGGAGACATTCCAGATCCAGACCATAATAGAAGCCCGTGTGGGAAGAGATCCAGTCCTCCAATGCCATGGCAGTGCTTGGAAATAAGCATCCCTCTACCCAAGCTCTGTCTTCAGGTGAGCCCACAATACCAGCCCACACCTTGACTACGATCTTTTGAGACACTAAGTCATAGTGCATAGGTGTTCATCACAGAGTTGTGCTGGAATTCCTACCCCACAGACACTTGGAGGTAATAGTGTTTACTGTTTTAAGCAGGTAAGTTGTAGAGTAATTTTTGTGCAATACTAGATAATTAGTACAATTTCTCAATCTCCTGTCCTGCTTTGCATTAACTTAAGTTTGAGATTAAAAATATATATATCAGGACATATGATGATTTGACTGGCTACTACCTTAGATAGGTTGTACAACAGACCACAGTTACATGGTATTCCTTTCCTGCTTCCAGACAGGTAGCTGGGACTATAGCACTTGATCCTTTATTTATATTTGTTTGTCTCCCATCAACAAAAGAAAAAAGGAAAAAGAAAAAGTCAGTCTACTTTAACATTCCAAAGTTGCAATTTCTCAAGTTCAATAGGCACTTAAATTGAGTCCTAAGTTGGAAGGAATTCCAGCTCTAACAAGATGAAGGTTTCTTAAATAACTAAAAACAAATGTACCATGTGATCCAGCTATCCCAATTCTGGGTGTGTAGCTAAAGAAAATGAAATAAGCATATCAAAGAACACCAGCTTTCCATGTTTTATTTCAGCACTATTTACAATAGGCAAAGTATGGAATCAACCAAGGTACCACCCACCAATGGATGGATGAAGAAAATGTGATATTTGTCTCTAGAGGAATATTATTTAACCATAAAAAGTAGAAAAAAATGGATAGAGCTGGAGGACAGTGTGTTTAGTGAAATAAGCCAGGGACAGAAAACCAAATACCATGTGTTCTTTCTCATATGTGGAAGTTACAAAATGATGATCTCAGCCTAAAAAGGAGTTAGAATAGATTACTAGAGTAAGGGGGGAGAGGGGAGGGAGGTGAGATCATTGGAACCAAACAACAGGTAGAAGGAATTGGTTCTAGTGTTCCAAAGCACAGTGGGTTAACTATAACTCATAATGTGTGTGTATTAATATATGTTTTATGAAGAACTAAAAGAACTCAAATGTATCAAAATAAAGAAATGATAAGGAGATGGAAATGCTAATTATCTGTTTAATCACCACACATTGCATATGTGCATTGAACTATCACACATACGCACTACAGGGTATCATACAAAGGTATGACATGTTCATTAAAAGGAAAAAAAAGTTCAAAAAGAGTTCCAGCTCAACGAGTAGCAGCTCAACCTGTTTCTTTACTATGATATGATAAATATTACCAAATTCCCAGTTAAGACCAGGGTGAACCTCACCATTGTGGAAATGACCTCAAATTACCCTGTTCCCCAGGATTTTGTAACATTTAGACCAGTCTAAGGAGGGAAAAGGAATTTATTAACCAAGATAAGTGAGAAATACATTTCGTGATAGATCTTTAGATACAGATTAACTCACGTTGACTCTATTTTTTTGTTTGTTTGTTTAGGGGGTAACTGGAGATTGAACTCAGGGGCACTCGGCCACTGAGCCACATTCCCACCCCATTTTGTATTTTATTTAGAGATAGGGTCTCACTGAGTTGCTTAGTGCCTTGCTCTTGGCTGAGGCTGGCTTTGAACTCATGATCCTCTGCCTCAGCCTCCCGAGCCACTGGGATTACAGGTGTGCGCCACCACACCAGCTTCACTTGAGTCTTCTATTCATCTTACCTTGACTCTTCCTGGCTTTAGCAGACAGAATCTCACCATCTAGCAGCCACGATACCTTCTGGGTGATCTGACTAGCTCGCTTCTCAATATAACAACCTTGGGGAAAAGAGAACTTCTTCCGTAATATCATAGCAATCTTTGTGGGTAGGGAGGGGATTCTCATAAAAGGATAACAAGTTAAATTTCCCTAAAGGCATCTGACAAAATGAAGTGAAAACTCTGTTGGGAAAAAACAGACCCTATAACACTTCATTTTGCTCTTGCTACTCAAATTGTGGTCCACGGACCAGCACATCAGTATCCCCCGAGACCCTGCTAGAAATGACAATGAAGCATCAAAGCCTCCACCCAGAACTTCTCAAGTCAGTCTGCATTTAACAAGTTCCCCAGGAGACTCACGGGCACACCACCCCAGAAGTACAGCATTAATACCACCCAAGCAGCCACCCGAGTGGGATTGCAATGCAAAATCATTCATATGCCAGAATGTAGAAAGTATAATACCACCTATCATCCCTGAAAGAAGAAATTCAAAGATGTTCGGACATTTAGGAGATTAAAGAATCCAAGAATGGGGGTGCTGAGCTTTGAAAGGACAAACTCTGAGCTTTCAAACCATTTAAAAATAGAATTCTGTGTTAACAGGATGCTTGTCAAGTTGCAGATTTTGCTCTCCAGGCCTCCAATTCCTTATCTCTAAAAAGAAGGAGATGATCCATGAGAGATCCTCAGCCCTGGATGTGCACGAATACACTCACAGATATCACTGCTCGGCACCATGCAAACTAATTGAACCAGAATTTCCAGGGATGAAGAGAGGATGTGGCCTTTAAAAACCAGGTGGTTCTCATAAAGATTCATGTTTTCATTAAACTCACCACCAGAATGATGTCTCAGAGAAGACAGGCCAACTAGCTATTGCCTAGAGCTTATTAAAGCATCCTAGATCCTACTAAGCGAACATGGTAGTCTGTCTTCATGATTGAGTTGGGGAGGGTAGTGGATGGGATTTTTTCCTCCTATGCAATTCTGAATGTTCTTTCAGGAATAATTCTCATAAGAGCTTCTTTCTCAGGTTCTCCATAGGTTCCTATGTGCAAGTTTGGATATAGATGCCCAGAACATCTTCTAGTCTGACTATCAGATGGCATCAAGTCTGCAAAGGTACAGGGAAGATGTTCTGCATAAATGAAAAAGAATCTGGAGTTCTTCAAAGTGGAGAAGATCAAAGAAGCAATCCGGGAAGGGACAGGGAGAGAGGAGAAATGGAAAAATGGAAAGATGGTAAGGCTATTTGTGAGGTGACCATATGAGTCCCACATTTTGTTGAAAAATGCAATGTGGCTGGTGGGAGTCCATTTCTTATGAAGGCCTAATCATGATGATGGAAAGGGGTGGAGAAAATAAAGACAGCACCTGCAGATGAGGTTTTTGGACTCTGAGAGGAGCCTAGACCAGGACCTGCAGAAGCACTGTGGGAGAAGGGAAGACACCCATGTGTTCATGACAATTGCCCCCAGATCTCCAAGGGCAATGGGATTCCAGGTGACAACTGCTTACACCTCCTCTTGGCTGTCCACAGCAGCCTTCACACTGCCATTTGTTCTTCCTGAGCGGCGTCTGAGAAGGGTTGGTGATATGGTTAGAATGTGGAACCAGACAGAACAGAGGATTAATGACCTGCAGTGTAGATATCAAACAAATCATCACAGTGTCACGTTTATATTTACCAAACCAAGGCAAGTACCGTGAAGGGAAGGGGTGTGGTTCGATGAGAGCAGATGTCAAAAGAATTCATGGTGGGCAAAGTGATCAGAGTATTTCTTCATGAAACAATGATGCTTTGGTTGGGATCAAGAGGAAGGTGGGGGTGGGTGTCATGATGTGGAACTTGGACTTCATTGCAAGGTCACTGGGAAATTATTGAAAGTTTCTAGACAGAGGCTGAGAAGATAACTCTGCAGCAGAGAGAGCAGTTACAGGGCTCAGAGTAGATGTGGGGAGACTAATTAGGAGTCCCTTCCTAAGTCCACAGAAGGCTGCTAATGGTCTGGATCCCAGCTGTAGCAGCAGAGGGGAACATAATTAAGTTTGAGGGATATTTGGGAGGTAAAACTGGACAAACCTGGTGCTAGGTCCAGTGGTGAAGGTGGGGATCGGGGGTGAAGATGATTTTCCCAGGTTTCTGGCTAGCATCATTCTCCAATTCAGTTGCAAAGCAGGTATGAATCTAAGACCTGATGGTTCACCTCTCCTGTTACACTGCCTACAGTTAGAGGTTCAAAATAGGCAAGCCAGCTATAGTTAGAAAGAAAGAGGGAACCTTTACCAGGCACATTTGAGCCCTTTATGCATGCTAGCTAACAGCCACTGAACCTCCTATCCCAACACCTGCCATTAAAGTCAAGATAAGGGAATGATAATGTGTTTCAGAGGGATTTCCTCAGAGCCTCAGAATTTCTAGCTAACCAAAGAGAGACCTTCATTCTGCTTGGCCACAACCTAGTTCCAGGCTGTGATGGCTTTGAAGTCCAGCCCCATACCATCCAGGAAGGTACTAATATTTGTTTACATGGGGTCTTAGTTGGTTTTCTGTTGCTGTAAGAGAACACCTGAAACTATATGATTTATAGACAGTACAGGTTTATATTGGCTCATAATTTTGGAAGTTATGAAGTCCAAAAGCATAGTCCTGGCATCTGAATTCACTTCCACAAGAATTAACCCAGTAGCTGGAGAGCGGTATCAACACTTCTGAATGACCTGATCACCTCTTAAAGATCCTACCTCCTAAATCACTACAAAGGCAATCAAATTTCAACATGAGCTTCAGAGATTATAACCCTATTCAGACCACAGCACGTGGTGAAGGCTTCTAGCCTTTTAATGGTGTTATTCTCTGTCTTCTGAAAGATGCTCTAGCAGAGAAAGGGAAGTTGGCACCCAGTTTGCATTCTCTCTCCCTCTCTCTCTCTTTTTCTCTCTCTCTTTCTTGATATTAAAATCTTCTCCCAGTCCACAAGAGAAAAGCTGGCTCTGATCCCTAATGCTTCTGCTGCAGACCCTCTCAGGAAATTCTCTTCAGGGGACGCAGACAGAGATGTGTGAGTTAAGGGAAAGTGAATGTGGTACTAAGTTACCAACAGTTTGCATCCGTTTTAGAAAACCACTTCCATGCCCTGTCAGTGTCCCTGTCTGCAAAATGGAGACCATCCTCTGTGCCTGACAGCATTGCTCTAAGGTACAATAGAGTTGGCCTCATTTATCGTACCCTTCTTCCTGAAATATTTTCCTGACTTGACTTCCGGGAGCCATTACCCTGCTGATATTCCTCCTTGATCACTGGCCACTACTTCTAAATCTTCTCGGCTGACTCCTACTTTCCTTCTTAACCTTTAAAATTGGACTTTCCCTCAGGCCAAGTCCTTGAGTTGCTGTTCTTCTCTCTCCTCGCCTACTCCCTGACTGATTCGGTCAAGGCCTACAGCTTTAAACATTTTTTATTTCATGGTCCATATCTGTGTGGTCTTGCTACCTCCACTAATTGCTCAGTTCCTTTCCTCCTTCATCTCCATTTACATATTAAACTAAATATATCTAAGTCTGAGTGAGCCCTTAATTTCCTGCCATCCGTCTTGCCTCTGGTTTCTCACTTTGTTCAGAACACCACTTGCTTAGTTTTACTGAGACCCAACACCTAGGGGTGGTCCATGCTCCTCTCTTTCCTTCATCACCCATGAGCAGACCACGAACAGTCACTAGAAAGTCTACCCTCAAGGCACATCTGAAACCCAGTCTGTCCTTCTGACCTCGTCTGTCCCATGGACCAGAATTGTCTTTGTTGGGTCTCTGCAATGGCCTCCTAAATGATCTCTCTATCCACCCCTGCATGCTGTCAATCCTCATCCAGAAGTTGGAGCTTTCATCCTACAACATTAACCAGATTATGTCACTGTCTGCCCTTCACCCTGCAAGCCATCTCATCCTATCAAATCAACTCGGTCGCCTATGGCCTTGGAGGCCCTCAGCCCACCCCTCCAGTCCCACCACCTATTCTCCTTCCCTCACTCATCCAGCTCAGCTGCACTGGTCTCCTTGATGTCTCTTGAAGGTGTAGCACCCTGTGCCTGGGCTCCCCACAAGGTGCATGAAGATGCCCCAGTGGGCACAGCTGCCTCTCTGCTTCATGGTGATTTCTACTTTGGCATTACTTTCTCCAAGAGTCCTCCTCTATCACTTCCAGTTCTCTCCCTCTTTTCCGCCCTACTCTGCTTTGTTTTTCTTTGGTGCACACATCACTATCTGAAATGATGATTCTTAATCCTTTGGATTTGGGTTAGTCTCCCTATAGAAATATTAGGTAATGAGGGCAGGGACTGTGCCCATCTCATCCACTGCTATTTTTCCAGCTTGTCATAGGTGCTCAGCAAACATTTGTCTAATGGCTACACAGGAGAGTGAGTGAGTGAGTGAATGGATGCCTATTTCTCTTTTAAAGACACAAAGGAAGGAAATACCTGTGGGACCAAAGAGAGTTCTCTGCCTCAGTTTGGGAGCAAGTTGAGAGAGATTGGCATGGACAGAAAGGGAAGACGGTGAAGAAAAAAGCAAGTGGTAATTAAAAAGACAAAAAGGACTTCAAGTGCCTTGTTGAAAAAAAAAAAAGAGGGTGAAGCAAGAATAAAGAATAAGGATATTGTGCTTAAATACTTCCTGAGACCACACAAATCCTGAAGTGTGAATGCATATAATGTAATCAGGAGAAAGAGGTTCTAAAAGAGTAAAACACATTATGAGGAGCAGAGATGGGGAAAAAATAAATAAAAATGTGACTCTATTGTGTTTACAAAAAGCTACGGTGTCCTTAACTGAATGTTTGTGTAAATGGTTTTGGTTTATCCTGGTGGTGGGAAAGGAACTGCAAATAGCCTATGTACACTATGGAAATCTATTTTGCAATTCTTGAAAAGCCCACGAGAAGCGAATGCAATAATGGATGTGGAAGTATAAAGAGTTCTGCAAATGAAAAAAAAAAGGGGGGGTATTGTCAGGAGAAGAATACAGAAGATGTGAGAGTTAACTTTGGGGAGTCTGCTCAGAATTCTAAGTGGCCTCAAATCCAGGACTGAGAGCAAACCCTGAACTCTGGTTGTCACAAAATTGAGGCAGCCCGTGATGACTTGCCAATGTACTCAATACTAGTGGCAGGCATGACAAGGAAGAGAGAGAAAGAGATACATAACCCTTGGAGAATGAAGAGCCCTTCAGGATGCACAAAGCTAATATAGCTTTAATAGGAATATTTCTTCAGACCGTCTTACCTATCCAGAAGCTTCCTCTTTCGCAATATTGATTGTGAGCCAGGCAGAGGAGCAGATGCAAAGGTCATTGCAGGGATGTGACTTAGAATGTCCCTGAACAGGGATACTGATTCCTGTTCCTCATCAACCAGCAGTTGATAATATGATTCTTCCCCCAATTAAAGATAATGACAACTTCCACCAGGAAAAAAAAAAAAAAGACAACTGCCCTTGACCTGTGCACCCTCCTTGTCGACCACAGGAAAAAGCATACTTTCCAATTTCTCCTTCAAGTTTTGGCATTGAATTCTGAAAGTCAGATCCCGCAGCCCTGCTGATAGCCTGAGAGTGCAACAGCAGTGGTCAAGTCGCTTTGAAGGTATGAGTTCCTGCAATGCAAAAATCCATGGTCCATTGCCCTTGTCCATCCTGTGTGTCTTTATAGTAATCTGCACAGAGATCTGGGCCAGATTGCTGATGCTCCCATGCTGGATGGAGGGATCCACGCTTTTCTCTCCACCAGTGAGGTTAAAGGGTTAGATACTGCTCTCTGCCTGGGATTAATGTTGGGACAACCAAAGAAAGTCCAGCCTCTGCCATGTGTTAGTACCTTTCTTACCCCTGAATCTTGGAAGCCATGCTCTGGGAAGCCTGTCTCACCCAGACATGGAATCATGGCCTTCCAAATCCCCAGACACACACACACCTACTTCCTGTAGTTCTGCAGCCTCAACCTCCCACCTGCCAGAAGAGGCTAGAACTCAGAGGCTGAACCTCCTTAGAGAAGCATGAGGTGAACTTTTGTCCTCATACAAACTCTAGATGAATGTTACAGGCACATCCCATCATACGCCTTTTTCCCAAGCCTATTCCAGACCCATTTCCAGAATGAGTAAATGAAATTCCACTTGGTTCTGAGATATTGACAACTTCTGTGCTTTCCATCTCAAGAAATGCAAGATTCCCTGAGTAACTGGGGAGAAAACATCAATGGACCATAGGAAGATGCCCCTTTGTCTGTATGCTAGGATTCTCCTGGAGACATAATCAGAAATTTCCCCAATGGTGCAAAAATAGCTACTCTTAGCCCAAAGGGAAGATTATATTGCTACTTCAATATCTTGCTTATATTGCTATATTGATGGTTAAGGTAGATGAAAGGAAGAAGCATGTGGGAATCTGTCCCTTTCACAAGTCTCAGTGCTTTGGAGCTTGTATCAGTCAGAAAAGGTTAGATTTATGCTGCAATAACAACTGAACCCTAATATTTTAATGGGTTCAAACCATTAAAGTATACTCCTTTATTCATGTAGTCTTTCCACTAAGGATGGCAGAGGGCTCAGTTTATTAGAGTCACTCAGGCACTCAGGCTGATGGAGGAGCCACCAGATTGAGCATTGTGGACCACCATATCAGAAGGGAAAATGTATCTAGAGGGTATTAAATCAGCAATTAAATACTCCAGTCTAAAATTGACACATGTCACTTGTGTTCTTAGCCCTCTTATCAGAACTAGTCATTTGAATGTATGAATCACAAATGGGCCAGGCAGGAAGCAAAATTCTACTCTGCTCTAGAAGTGAAAAAAAGCATATGCTGTTTTTGCAAATAGCACTAGTGCTTTTTTTTTTTTTTTTTTTTTAAAAATAGCACTATTTTGCAAATAGCACGAATACCAACCTTCAAGTATCTGGATTAGAAAACCAGCTACCGAGGGCCCAGTTTTCCAGGAAAGACATACAACACTCTTGGCTAGAATCTCCAAAGCAGTTCTTCCTCCTTTTTTATAAAGCTGAAGCCAGGAGAGACACTTTGATGATTCAATGGGAGGACCAAAGATAATGCAGTAACTAAAGGGTCCTGAGGAGGAAAGATTTTGTTATCCTCTCGTGATATTTTTTGAGCAACAACATTTACCATGACGGTGGCTTCTGGAAGCATGAAATTCAAATATTTATTGATTCTGTAATGTGTTGGACCGGACCCAAGAGATGTTCAGAGCCAGGAGCAGAGCCAGGGTGGCCAGCTGTGCTACTTAAAGTGGGGCTGACAGATGCCCCAGAATCCAGACTACCAAAGGCAAGGGCAAAACACTCTCATCCCTATAGGACACACGTGAAGACTAAAAGTTCATCCCTTCCCCCAGGAAAAGCCAGGCTGCAGGCTGCGTTGATCCAGGAGGAAGAGCCCCGAGATGAGCTCTCCTCTTGTTTTTTCTTCAAATTCACATCAAGTGTTTCTTTACTTGCTCACTTTTCAGTTGTGTGATGAATGTCTGGTAACGGGTACAAAGCCTGCTATCTAGTCCCTCCCCAGCACACACATTTCCAGAGCCAGTGTACACTTGATAACTCCAATCTGCCTCCATGCACCCACTTTCTGAAATCCTCCACAGAACCTCCCAGAGACCAGATCCTAATCCTAGCAAAAGCTCTGTGATTATCTTTTTTTTTTTTTTTTTTGAGCCTGTGCCAAATACCAAGGGAAATAAAAGTCTAAATGTAGCAATGACATAGAGTGGTGTCATGTTCTGAAGCCAGGCTGGTTTTGAAGGGGAAAACCAGGAGCTCTGGAGAACACAGGATGCTGCAGGAAGGGTTTTTAGGATCTCACTTGAGTCAAGGGTGAAAGACCTCTTGAAGGACAGGCTGGCATGGGCCAAAAGCAGCACAAGGACTTAAAAGTGGCCTAAAAAGGGGCTCACATAAGAAGAAACTGGCATCACTGAATGGACCCCTGAGAACCATGCCAAAATTAGCCTAGCCACCTTGCCTAGCCCAAAACCACTCAGCCAGTTGTTGGGAAAACAGGCAAAGCCTCAGGAATCCTGGCCCAATGCCCTTTGCTCTGCATGCCACATGGCTGCAAATTCCAGGTAACCAGGGCACAGCTAAGCTATCCCTGGATCAAGAGAAAAGCAGTTGAGAGATCATTGCTCCAATTCTCAAGGATTCTAAAGAAAAAGACTATGGCTGCCCCGGAGCTTCCACGGAGGAACAAAGGTAAAATGATCATTATTTCTTTCGTACAATTAATTCTACCTTGATTTTATCATTCAGTCCTTTAGAGAGCTTCAGTTGAAATTCAAGTTAGTTCAATCATAATTTTTCGACCTTGAAAACTTTCCTGTCTCTGTACTCTGTAAAAACTCTTTGAGTTGCAAGTGACACAGGAAAGTCAAATTGGATTAAGGAGGGGAAAATACACCAATCATTGGCTGTATTATTCCATTTTGCATCGCTCTACAAAATACCAGAGGCTGAGTAATTTATAAAGAAAAGAGGCTTATTTAGATTAGAGTTTGGAGGCTGAAAATCCAAATAAGCATGGTGCCAGGTCTGGTGAGGGCCCCTAACCCTGGTTGTGTCACACTAGGATGGATGGCATGATGGGAGGAGCATATGGGAGAGGGAGAGATTTCATGGTGAGACGTAAAGCCAGAGAACAGGGAGGAGTGAGTCATATTTTCCTTTATAACAACCTTGTTTCAAAACCTAACTGGAATTCCACAGAACATTAATGGTTCCAAGAGCAGTAATCCAATGACCTAATCACCTTCCACTAGGTCCCACCTCTTATAGATTCCACCACTTTCCATCACTACCAATTGGGAAGCCATAGGAAACATACTCAAACCAAATCCAAACTATAGCATTGGCCAAATCACTGAAAAGTCAGAGGGTAAAGCAGAATCCAGGCATCAACTCCACTACTGACATCACATCTCTCTTGCTCTTTCCCTCTCATTCTCCTGTTTTCCTTCACTGGCATGGAGCTGACTCTTCTCATGAAGCTGCTGACAGGGACCAGAACTCATTTTACATCCTAGTACCACCAGCAGAAAGACAGCTATTCAGAAAATGTCACCCACCGTTGCTTCTCCTTGGCCCAGCCCAGATCATTTTCTTATCTCAAGCCAACAACTACCCTCAGACAATGCAGTTGAGCAGTTCCCCATACCCCAGAGCTGGGTGGTGACAGCTCATCCTCCCTGGAATAGCAAGGATTAAGAACGCCAGGGAATTATCCCTAAAGAAAACAGGAAGCTATTGTTCGTGGGAGAATGAATGGTCAAGCAGGCAGAAATGACCATCACTCACTCCAAACACCTGCTAATCCTCCACAGAACTCGTTTTGGAAATGCTGTGCTGCATCTTGCTGTCTCCCTAAGCAGACATCAATTCCTGCTATTAAATGGTTGTTTTGTTTAATTTGGTGAGTTCATTCTTGGGTCTGAAGAGGTCAAACTCAAACAAAACACAGGCTGTCCCTTCTAGAGTTCTTCTGTATGCCCCATGCTGGTTAAGAAAACAAATCGGAAAGTGAGGTTCAGGGTTGCCCAAGAAGCATAATTCCAGTGGTTTGGAGGAGATTTAGGCCCTATAACAACTATGGGATGGACTCAATCGAGGTTTTTTTAAAGATTTTGAGTTGTTGGTAAAATGCATTGCTTCATTCGAATTAAGTCTTTGCTTACCTAATTGTTTACAGAAATCCACACAAATGAGATTAACATAAAAAAAAAGAAAGACAACAAGATAATTAAGTCTGATTGCTCCAGAGCAGGTTGGTGACAGCCCTGGAAATGTGCCAACACTAATTGGCTGGAGATATTTCCCATACAGTTAATTGCAAATGGTCATTGAAAGCCCTTGAAATTAACTTAGGTCCCCTCAACTGAAGTGTGGAGAAGGGATTTAGAAGTGTGAAGGAGACCAGGGTTTGGAAAGAGGACCCACCAGGGACATCAGCGTCTTTCTGTCCCAGAGTCCTGTTCAACTAACATCGTCAATCTTGTCACTTCTCTGGGTCTTGGTCTTCTGATCTGTACCATGGACTTGGGGAGTGGGGGTGGGGAGGTCATGTCAGTGCAGGATGTCCTGACCTTCTATGATCCCCTCCAACTTGACTACACAAAGATCAGCCCATCCCCAGTCCAGCCTCTGGTCTGTGCATCAGCTGGGCAGCTTTTCCTCACACAGATATGGAAGGACTTCTTCCTGCACACTATTGGCTGGTATCCTAGGAGCCTGCAAATTACCTCAACAGGAAAATAAACCTGGGGAGGTCTCTCCAAGTGCCTCAACATCTCCAAGATAGGAGCTGCTGCAAAGAGAAGAAAATAGAATAGGCGTGTGTGCTAAGGAGAAAGGACCAAGTATTCTCACTGGTCCTTGAAAGAATTCCACTTTCCTCCCCAGAACTTTGTGTCCCCCTAGGTCTCAGGTAAGTTATGGGATCCTGGATCAGAGAGCAGAATGGAACCACAAGAATTTATATGTTCCAGATCCCTATGATGAGGATCTGGAGTCAATATCCCAAGGTCACAAACTGAAGCTCCAAGGTCATTGGACCAAGATTCTATGGGAGGAGAGAATTAGAACTCTGTGAGCATTTCTGCCTCCTCATGTTGGATGTTTCCATATTTCAGAGGCTGATGAGGGTGGCGGCCATGCAGGAGGCAAGAAGACGAGTTGTGTACACACCTAAGTTTGCTGCATATTCCTCTCTGAGATGCATTCTCACTCCGTGCATCCAGGATAAGCCTCTTTCCTGTCCTGACCCTGCCCAGCCCCATTGCATCCTGTGTGTCCTACAAGCAACCTTTGAGAAGTCAACCCCTGAGCTTGTTGCAATACGATTCTGTGCACTATGCCATGTCCTGCGAGTATCTCTTCATTAGATTGAAGATTCTTGAAGGTAAAGTCTCGCTGCCCCCAGTAAAGTCTAATGTATGTTACAGATTCTCAGTACATGTCTACTGATTGAGCAAATCAGTCAGATGTTGTCCTAAGGTTTTTAAGCAGAAGGGAAAGATAGCGGCAACTTGAAAGGACCCATTTCCAGAAGCAATTCTCCCTCAAAAAGATAAGAGGGATATTAATTTTTTAAATTGGTGCATTATAATTATACATAATAATGGGGCTTATTATGACATATTTTTGTACATGTACATAATGAATTTGATCGACTGAATTCCCGCTACCTCCCCTTTCTCTCCTCTCTTGGCTCCCCTTGGGATTCTTCCTCTGCTCTACTGGTCTTCAGAGAGCTATTTCTAATCTATAAGTACCCTGAGGACCAGTTGTGGGTGTTGTATTTCTGAACCCACCAGCCCTATCCCCCAATTCTAGCCTGATGCCTGTCACAGGGTGCTCAATGAAGGATATCCAATGGAATCCAACAGGAGAGGAAGAAAAATAAGAAAAAAGAACTAATTATTAAGAGAAGGTAAGACTGAGAGATGGATCAGTAAAGGAATGTGCTAGTACTGCCCAGGGCCTCTGCACCGTTCCTGCGCTCTCAAGCTCTGCTCTGCCCCAGCAGTGGTTGAACTGGGCAATGCACAGCAGGGGACATCACCTGCAGAATCCAATAATGGCCCCAAATCCAGCAGTGGCAGCATCAGCAGGTAGCTGTAGCCTCCAGTGTTCTCGCGCTGCTTTCTACAACACATCAGTGATTTCTTTGAATAGCAGCTGCCCCCTCCAGCGGGGCCAGCCATCATGGTGCTGCTGGGCTCCGGAACCTCCTGCTTGGGCTCCTCCAGCCCTAGAGGCAGCCGCAGCTTCCTGTCTCTCCAGTCTCTGGTGTAGCTCATTTTCCTCTCTGCAGCTTTCCTGGCCCTACCAAGGCTTTTGCACAATGTTCCACCGAGTGTTTTCCCTATGTTTGGAATATTTAGCATGTTTCCTGTTTTTCTGCCTAGACTTTGGTAAAAAAGAGCCAGAAAAAGAGAGCAAAAAGGAGGAGAAAGATACCAAAAGGAAGAGACATCTGGTGCAACCAGAAGCAAAGGTTGGTTCTGATTGCAAGTGCAAATGAATTCAGGACTCCCTGGAGGGCTGCTGCTCAGAAAGAAAACTTCCTTGAATGACCCCTTGGGGTTTGGACTTTCCATCACCCAGCTTTTCTCTGTAATCCTACAATCTCATGCACAGTCAGCACAATTCTCTCTGGTGCCACCACAAACTCTCACACCTGTCTCCCCTGTTCCAAGGGTGAGATTGGACTTCACCTTGTGCTTCCTCAACTCTAAAATTAGATCTTGAATTCTTGACTGTGTTGTGAGAGGTGTCAGAGTCTTCCCTGGCCTTGCTATCATTGAAATCGTGGGCTCTTCCTGGAATAAACGGTTGCTTGAATGTGCAAATTCCAGCTTCTGCCACAGATATCGTCTTTATTTTTCACTAAATCAGAGATGGAATGAATTCATGGGAGGGGGTGAAGCTGGCAGAAGCTGCGCAAGGCTGGGTCAGACAGCTGCTGAGCCTCGGTGAGCACTTAGCATTGTGTTCTCCTCCCATGCCCCGAAATCAGGGAGATCCTCTTGAACTCCACACTGCATACGCTTCCCCACCTAAGCCTGTTCTGTTTTCCTCCCTAGGTTCTTTCTTGACTCCTTTCCACTTGCATTTATTCTCCTTTTCCCTCTGCCCTACTCACGAGAGCTTCATTATTATAAAGCAGAAGGTGAGGACATGAGTTGAGAAGGTACAGGTGGGAATGAAACCAGGGGCTTTGAGAGGGCAAGAGGTGGACCTTCACCAGTGGTGAAAGAGCCTTAATGAGGGTCAAGGAAGTCCCTCTTGAGATCCAGTAGGAAAGATCTGTGGACGGTCTACTAGGATTGTTTCAGCACTGTCTCTGTAAAAGTTCCTGCAGCCAAGGAGGGAAGAAAAAATGACAGTGCAATTAATTAATTAAGCAGAAGCTCAGCAGAGCAAATGGTGAAGGAGATGGAAGAACTTGGTGTAAGTTTTGCAAGCAGTTTGAATTGACTGGCCATGACATTAGACTCCATAAGAGAACAAATTGACCACCACCAACTCTTTCTGGAATCTCCACCATTCCCCAATCATACGAACCAACCTATGGACTCCCATCTAGTCCCAAGATGATAATTGATTCTCTCCCATGATTTGCCACAGTTGGGGAGGTTACTAAGGAATCTGGGAGTTATCGTGTTTGGTTTTGTCCAATAGAAAAGAATGGGGACTGATATCCATGTTCACACCTCCTTGGCCCTCTGCTTGAGCCAGTTCTTAACCTTCTTTTAACATGGAACCAGGTGCAGATCCCTGTCTTCAGTTGAGCTGTTTAAAGAAGCCAGGTTGTCCCTCACTTCTCCCCACATCCAAACCCTCAATTTCAAGCTACGACAGTTTGATGGTTCATCATAAAAGGTCCCTCAGGTCCTCACTGGATTGTTAGGAACAGAGCTCCTCACATTCCCCATGTCCCTTGACTCCATTTGGTGCCACTTGAAGAGGGACATAAGTTCCTTGAGGAGGCTCAACCTTACATCTGGATTCTGATGAGACATTGGGTCCTTCCAGGCCCTGAACCAGGGTGGAAAGGGATGTTCTGAGAGAGACAACACAAAGACTCCCAGTCCAGCCAGGCAGGAGGATGCTAAGCAATATGGAGGCAGATGTCAAAGGGGTGAGTTTCCAGCCTGAAGGCTCCAGGTCTAGAGGCAGACAGGATCACAGACATTAGCTGGGGAAGAATGTGTCCCATAGGGACTGGGAAAGAGGACAGATTGAGGGAAACTTTTGTTTGTGATGGAACAAATTACAATTTTCAGATGTAAAGTCCTCAGGCATCCTGAGGGCTAAAGACTCTCCATCAGAATAAAGTCAGAAATATAGAAAAGACCCCATAACTTTATGAGCTCTGACTCCTCCTGAAGCTTTTGAATGGACTTCTGTGAAGAGCACCGTAGAGGGATGCAGCCTAAAGACTAATTTTCTCAAAGCACACGCTGGTTGACAGAGTAGAAGAAAAAAGAGTTTGGCTAGATTGAGGCAAAGATAAATGAGTATAAATTATGTGTCAGGTAGTTTGTCAGTTTGAGCAGGAGAATTAATCTACAATATGGGTGTCTCTGTATGTGTGGGGGGTATATACTGCAGAAATGGCAGCGAGGCAGCATTAGGGTTGAGAAATGGTGCAATTAAAAGAGTCAAGAATCACCTCTGCGAAGGCTCCTGCATCATCATTAATTCAGCCACATTACCTTCCACAAACATTGCACAAGGTCCCGGCTGCAAACTCCAACGACTCACAGAGGAGGACCAGCTGCCAAGCAGCGTCTCTGAGACTCCTTGGGGAAATTAGCGATTTTCCTACTTGACCAGCTCCTAATTTAACCAACTCCTGCCCAGAGCAGTTGTTTAACATTTATATAATGTAACCCTGGAGAGATGGGGGGGAGGGGGCGAAGAAATGTGAAGGCAACAGTTACCTAGGAGTGGCTAGGTTTCTGTTTCCATGGGTCTGAGATGGGACCCTGAGAATCTCTGCATTTCTAACAAGAGCCCAGGCAGGGCTAACACAGCTGGTCCCTAGACCACATTTAAGTAGCAAGGATCCAAGGATACATTGGCATCACCTGGGCACTTATGAGAACTGCAGATCCCAAGCCCAGCCCCAGACTTTCTGAATCAGACTTAACATTCTAACGAGAACTCTGGATGATTTACAGACACCTTGATGTTTAAGAAGTGAGTCTCCTTGGTTTTCTTAGAATGATCTGTGATCCCCCTGACACAGTATTTAAAATTGCATGTGTGCTTATGAGTGTGTAGCATACAAATGGTGGTCTCAGACCTGAATCCTAGCATGCATTTCTCAACTGAAAGAGATCATCTAGGAAAGAAAGATAAGGAAATCAATGCAAAAAAAAGAAAGAGCAAAAGAGAATATGCTGTAAACCAGGACCTCTGATTCTTGCCATTATAATCGCTGAATTTACCCAGAGAATATAGAAAAGTCAGATCAACCGGTCCTCTTGCCTTTGTGGGAAGCAGGTAAGTGGAGCTGTCCAAGAGACAATATCCCCTCACCTAGACCTGACCAAGATGAGTGAAGAAGCAGGAGACCCCATTCCTTCTAAACTAAAGCAGAAATAGTAGGAGAGGAGCTTTCATTGCACAATTGTGGAAAAATTCCCTATATTCTCAAAGGGAGCCATACACAAGAAAGGCTTAACATGCTGTCATCTGTTTACCACTTGAAGCCTGGGATGAAGAGGTCCCAGGGGCTTGAACAGTGCCCTTGGCCAGCTCAAGCTGCTGGTGGGTCCACAGATGTCTGAGCAGAGATGACCAGCTTTCAATATATGATCTAATTTTGGGCAGCAGCTGCTACCCCATCTTCTTCTCCACAGTCCAAAGATGCTTCCAAGGTAGAGGTGGTTAACCGCCCCTCCACACCATAGGTTCTTTTCTCTGTGGCCAATTGGTGCCCCCACCTCTAATGATTCTCTTCACTTCCCATTCACCCCCCACCCCAGGAATCTACTGAAGTTTAAGTCCCCCACTGCGTTGCACAGACTCCCTACAAAATGGTTGGGCTTGCAGAATATTCTAAGAGGGGTGGGGACTTTAAGATGCAACCAGAAAGTGTTTCTAATTCAGCTTTCTTTTCTTTTTTTGTTTTTGTTTTTGTTTTGTTTTTCTTTGATTTGTTTTCCTAGCTAATTGTCAGAAGAGATTTTCAAAGGAAGGTAACTGAATCCCCAAGTTTCCTGTAATTTTATTTTTTGGAATTCTTTTCCTCATGCTAAAGAAATATTTGCTTTTCTAATCATTTTTTTCTTTTTTTTCCTAAAGTGTGCCCCCCAAATCTTTTTTTAAAGAGAAAGAGAGAGAGAGAGAGAGAGAGAGAGAGAGAGAGAGAAAGTTTTAATATTTATTTTTTAGTTTTCGGTGGACACAATATCTTTGTTTGTATGTGGTGCTGAGGATTGAACCCGGGCTGCATGCGTGCCAGGCGAGTGAGCGTGCTACCGCTTGAGCCACATCCCCAGCCCACCCCCAAATCTTATAAACGTCAACCTCCACCCCCACCCCTGCATCTATACCCTACCTTGCTGCAACCAAGAAAAACAAAACACGTTCTCTCTCCACAGACAGCTAAGAAAGTTAGGGATTCAAGTATGCTAGTTTATGTGAATTTTTTCTTATGTGTAACTTCACCATTCACTCAGCTAGATATTCTACATAGTTGTCCCAAGACATCATTTCTTCCCCTCTATTCCTGTTATTAAAAAAATGAGGTTTTTTTTCAAAGTACATTCACTTCTTAGCCATGTCAAAAATACAAGTCTACAGGTCCTTAAAGGACTTCCCAAAAAATGAGATCAAAATTCAATTTTCTGGAAAAGATACAGGTTCCTTTCATCCCCTTGGAAAACGTTGAATTAAAAGTAAATAATAAAGATATACATTCCCTCTCTTTGTTGCTCATGCTGTGAACACCTCATGTTTGTTCTCTGTTCATTAAAGCTCAAGCACAGAACTTGCTCCCACCCTTAGTCAAAGACACCTAAGTCAGTTGGCTCTTTCCTACCTCTTTCTAAAGCACCATCTTTGCATCTGGGCTTTAAATTATAGCTTTATCTCCAGGAGACAAGGAAACCAACAGGCACAGACTCACCGGGAAGCGCAATATACCCATGGCCCCATGATTAGCATATAGATCTGATAGCCATTGATGTCAGGACTGCCACCTTGGATTGATTTATACAGTAAAGTTAGGTAAGAAATCTACATTTAAGTCCTTGCTCTGTTGGGGCTGGGGTTGTGGCTCAGCGGTAGAGCGCTTGCCTAGCATGCGCAGGGCCCTGGGTTCGATCCTCAGCACCACATAAAACTAAATGTTTGGAATAAATGTATTGTGCTCAACTACAACTAAATAAATAAATAAATAAAAGTCCTAGCTCTGTGCAGATTTTATCATATATATGTAAAATCCAATATGTATGATATACATATATAAACTACAGATAATTCACAGCATCAATGTGAAGATTAAATGAAATTCTACTCATGAAAACTTTTAATAAATTCTAATGGTCATTTTTAGGTGTTTCCATTCCTCAAAATGTTGGGTCTTCCTCAATGACAAAGCAACCATGGTAGAAAGATTCAAATATGCTATTTTGTGTGTATTTTTTCACCATTCACTCAGCTAGATATTCTATATAGTTGTCTCAAGAGAAGTTTGACAAAATGGTCATTTTGCTTTTGATTGGTCTCTGGAGGAAGGGGAGCAATGTGGGCTCCAGCAATCGATTTTACAGACTATAAAAGCAAGGCTCTCTCCCTCAGCCCCAACACCAGACCAGAGAAGGAGATTCTGGACAACACCTAGAGGAACCATGCGGGAAGTTCCAGAATCAATTTAAGGAGCCCAGAAGCCTTCACACTTGTGTCAGAGAGAAAACTCTGAATATTGTCCAGACTTGGGAACAATACGGAAGCCAGATGAGTCCCTGCCATCTACCTAGCCTCCATTTGCATGAACATCATGGAAAAGCTCTGCTGCTGCCCATTTGGACATTTGGTGCTGTCCAACGGACCATTGATGACCATCCTGCAGAAGTGACATTTGCTTGTTCTCTAATTTCTTTACTTTTCTTTTTTCGTTACCATCTAACTTACTCTACTTAAATAGTCCTCCTTTGAATATCACAAGCTATTTCTAAGACCCTGAAGTCTTAGAGGAAAGGAGGGACCATGATATAGAGGTAGGTAGGTTATGGAAAGGAACACCCCTGTACATTCGCCTCAGGTAGTCTTCCCAGAACAGCTCCAGATCTGCCTTGGAGCCAACACAGTCGTAGGACCAGAACCATCACCCCACTGTAGCCAGGAAAGGAATAATGGGAACCCCACCCCAAAAGAAGTACCGGAGAAATATAAAACCAATGACAGAAATTCTGTGAATTGTCCTGGTAACAAGAGTGCAGAAGATGGTTTCCCACTCCCTAGATCTCTGGACAATGGAGGAAAATATTTTCATTGGTATTCCTTTTTTCCCCCCCAGTACCATATGGTGTCTACAAAATCACTCATGATCTCGTCCATTCTCCACACCTCCAATACTAACAATTCAATTCCAAAGAAAGCTTACGGAACTTGTGGAAGGATCACATAGTGAAAGTTAAAGAGAGACAGAGGTGAAAAATGACCTCAAGTTCTTTGGCTTCGGCAACTAACAAATGGTGGTGTCATCTTCTGAGATATAGAGAGAGGAGGAACAAGAAGAGGGGCCAGAAGTTCATCATTTAATTGTTATTTTCTACTAAGTTTATGAGCTCTGTGAAAACAGGGATGTCATCTTTTTTTCACTTTGTATTGGTCTCCCCTGCCTGGAACAATGCTTGGAATAATGATAGTGACTCAATAAATAGGCATTGAATGAATAACTTGGGGGACATAAAGGGAAACGCAAAAATCACAGGGGAGAGCAATGGGTTTGGGACGTAAGAATTATAGTTCAGCTTAGGAAATGTTAAGGTTGAGAAACCTCGCATTGAAGCCATGTGGGTTGTGGGATATTGGATCTTGGAGCTGAGAGCAGAGATCAAGGATGAAATGAAGAAGATCATAGGCATCAGTGTTCCAGTTGGAACTCAAAATCATGAGACCTGATTAGATCCCCCAGGAAAGTTCCCTTTGGGGATAAGTGGAGAAGCTTCAAGAACCAGCCATATTTACAGATCTGGAAAAGAATGACAATCCAGAAAAGAGGACTGTGAAGGGGTTTGCGAATGTGTAGGAAGCAAATGGAGAGAGATTACTGTCTCAGAAACAAGGAGAGGGAAGAGTTTCCAAAGGAGCCATCCAACTGCTCTGTCTGCTTCTGCTGAGATGTGTAAGATGGGTGCTCTTTTTGTGTCTCTCATTGAGTTAAAGCTCCCTGGGGCCACAATTTGGCTGTTGCTTCATGTTATCCCTAACATAATGCACCCCCTACCCCTGTTGTGTTAAGGAACACCAGGGAGACAGATGTGGTGTGGTACAAAGGATCACCAGAGAGTCATCGGGGGTCCTCATTCCTGCTGATGACCCTGGATGCCTCCGATTGAGTTTACTCTGTGCCTGCCTCAGTGCTGGACACATAACATATTTCCCACTTAATACTCAAGACAATTCTATGAAGTATTTGCATTATGTCCATTTTATAGATTTTCCAAAGTCAGAGTGCTGGTCAATGTTTGGGGCCAAATGAATTTTAGCATGTTGGTTAAGACATGTTGGTTGGACTTGTACAAACCTAGATTTGATTCCTAGTGCTGCTGCTACTGGATGACAGCATGGTTTCATCTGTCTGGATCTGTTTTCTTACCTGTAAAATGATCCAATTGGATTAGGTGATGACCTCCATCACTTTAAACATCACATCCTAAGCCTGTAGGTCTTGATCTTCAAGAGCACAGTACAGCAGGAGAGGTAAGAATCAGGGGACTTCAACTCATACATGACACTCAGGTAATACCCAAAGATATAGCCTGTCTGTCACTAAATTGTCTTCTCAAAGTTACTTGCAGACGGATGACCTGTAATTGCTGCATTTTCTGACATCAGTCCTGGGACCCAAGGGACTGAGTGCAGCACCTTAGTTTGTTCCACACTCATTGGACACCAGGCAATGCATTAGCAGATGCCAAGCAGAGCAGAAAGCATTTTATCTGTGCTGGCCCGACACTAAGTCATCTGATTCTATAGATGCAGCATTCAAGGGATTTTGTGTGTGTGTGTGTGTGTGTGTGCGCGCGCGTGCGCACGTGCACGTGCTTTTTTCTGAAAAGAAATGAAAATAAATGTATTTGCTAGGAATAATGACCCGGGGCTCTCACTACATATTTTAAGGGATCAAGGGGAGACACAAAGCCACGTGTGGAACATCACTCCTCACAATGTCCATGGGGCTTCTAGTTTACTAAGGGCATCATGCACATTCTCTCCAAGGTAAAAGGCTGAAATGAAAGGGAGTTTATCCTGCATTGTTGCAGAGAAGGAATGAGGTGCAGTGAGGAGCAGATACAGTGAAAGTTAGTTCCAGCTTAGCAGAAGAGACAGAATAGCAGAGTGGCTCAAGCACAGTGGGTTTGGAGTCGACTGTCTGTGTTACCTAGAGTGTAATTAGACATTTTATATATCCGTTTTCTCATCTATGAAACGAGGATAAAATATACACAGTGTTGAGCATTTTTGCCTATGCTATATTGTCTTTAATTCCACCTGAATTAGAAAGAACATTTTAATAGAGGGCTCTGATGGTCAGTCTGGCCTCCATGTCAGAGGTCAGCCTCAAACTGGAAGGGTCTCTGAGTGATTGGTCATCTGATGAGAAAGAAAGGTCTCAGGATGGAGACAGGCCCTGTCTACCCGCAGGTCCAGAAGTCAGAGCAGGTGCCTCTCCGTGCAGCTCTCCACCTGCAGGTCCCCTCTAACTTACACTTCCATCCAGATGTCCAGATTTGTTCTGTTCTGTTTCCCAGAAAAAAGAAAAAAGCACAAAATATGTAAAAGTACTAGAGATTCTTTTACATGGACTCTCAAGGCAGCAGTTGCTAAAGTTTGTGAATAAAAAAAGAAAAAAAAAATTGAATGTACTTTCTCCAGCAACATGCCTACTTTTTAGGGTCTCCTGAGCTGGTTGCTAATACTATCATCTCAGGCCTGTCTCTATGGCAACTCATGACTGGCAGGCCACAATTAACCTCCCCTTCACTAATGCCAGAAGACCCAGCTCTCTCAACCAGTACTAAGCTTTGGCCTCCTGTCCTTCGGAACTCAACAAGACACGACCTTAGGACACACCACAGCCTGTCAAAGGGATGTACATTATAACATCAGTGCCTGTCCTGTGTACAATGGAACACATGGGATAGGACCAATTGTCTTGGCTGTTCTGAGGATGGGAGGTTGCATATCTTCTCTCCACTGAGATGAGATGGTTCATGATGAACTTCTGAGGCAAGAGATGTGGGCTCCAGGAAGAAGAGTGACACTCCCCAGGACTGGAAGAGTCAAGGAAGGCTTTCTGGAAGAAATAAAATCTAAATTTTGCGGGGCACTGGGTTCGGTCCTCAGCACCACATAAAATAAAATAAAGATGTTGTGTCTGCCGAAAACTGAAAAAAAAAAAAAAAAAAAATCTAAATTAATCCTGGAAAGATAATAGGAGCTGATGGTCAGGCAGCAGTGTCAGATGGATCCTTAAATCCCTCTCCCTGGATTCCTCCATCCACTCACTGGGTACAGTTTATTCTCATCTGTCCTTGTCACTTCCCACCTTCACAAGAAGTCTCTTTTCTTCCATTCTGTTCTAAAACCAAGGATATATTTTGTATATAATATTTAGGCTGCAAAGATCTCCAGTTCCATCTTTTTTCCTCCCTCCCTGATGCTTTTATTTTTTTCTACACTACTGTCTTACCCTTCTTCTGTGTTCCAGATCTGTCCCCGTGACACTCCACAGGTTTCTTAAACCCTGAGCATTTCCCCTGACTCAGTCCTGTAAGGACTTGGGACTGGTTATATGTCATAGTGATCCACCATAGAAGAAGGAGTTAGATCATTTGTGAGTATTTAAGATGGAGCACTTACATCCTTTCTCTTGCTAATATTAACCCCCCTATAAGGAGGCACACAGGGAATTGCGAAGTGGTGCCTGATAATGGAACCATCTCCTGGGCTCTGAATCAGAACATAGATCCAGAGACTGGAAGCATCACTTTCCAGAGACTAGAAGCATCACATCCAGTTCTATGAATGTGTGGTCAGTGGTAAAAGTGGCTAAAGTCACATCTGAAAGGAAGAGGGCTCCTCTACTCTTTGCTAATATGATTGGTCAGAATCCAAGTCCTTAACTGAGCCATATTTAGGCATGAGTGAGATCACTCAATTAGAAAAGGATAGGCAGGACTAAATCCATCCGTCTCCTCCCTTTTGTACCCACGTTTGATGGATTAAATGTCCTTCCAACACTCATGTTGAAATTTAATTACCATTGTAACAATAGTAAGAAGTGGGAGCTTCCAGAACTGATTAAGCTGCAAGGGCTCCACCCTTAGAAGTGAGACTGGTGTCATTAGATAAGGGCAAGTTTGGACTCCTCTTACTCTATCTTGCTTTTCTGCTTCTGCCATAAAAAACATCCCCCACCCCCACCCCCACATACACACACTCAATGGAAGATATCTCAGTAAATTGTCATCTTGGTAGCAGAGAATAGCACTCACCAGAAACCAATTATATCTTGATCTTGGACTTCCGGTCCACCAGAACTATGAGAAACAAATTTCTATGGTTTATGAACTACCCAGTCTGGGATGTTTTGTTGTAGCAGCAAAACCAGACAAAGACAACACCTCTGTCCTGTGGTAGGATTAATAAATGAACTCAAAGCCTAGACCTTCAGCCAAACATGATGGTTTCTCTTTCCTCCCATCCATCTGTCTGAATGGCTTTGTCATTGCCATGGTACAAGGGACTGAGACCCCAAACTTGAATTCTGGTTTTAGGAGATAGTAGCTCCTCTTGGGTTTCAATCTATGTTTTGTAATTCAATTCTGTGGTGGGTGAAAGGGAGTTAGTTCTTGGTTCCCTACATAACTTTTCCTTGTGTGTATCACTTTGAGGAAAGAGGCAATTGATTAGAAAATCAATTTGGACAATGCTGAGACTTTTTTCCAAGAACAACATCAAAACCTACTCTTGACCCAGCAACATGTTCTTTGAAGATGAATGAAGGTGGTGGCATCTGAGCTGAGCCTGGAAGGATGAATAGAAATCTGACGGACAGAGGTATTTATTCTTCAGGTTCACTGAGATGTGGGGAAGGGGGATTTACTCGGGGCGAGGTTGCCCAAGAAATCAGGAAGCTTTCTCATATCCCCAACAGGCAGATTCGGCTTCCTTGATGTTCTCACCATCTAATTTGAGTTGTCTAAGTGATGGATGGGCTGGGAGGGCTGTTTCTCGGCGGGTAAGGGATTCTGAGTCTGCTGGGTCGGCATGTTTTTGGCAGGCTGTCTGTCTTGATTTGTTGCTCTGAAGGGCCATTGCTCAGAAAGCCTTTGTTATCAGCAGAGCCTGGAGCTCCTGGGTCATGTTTGTTTCCATGCTCTGGCAGGCACACCAAGCCAGGCTCAAAGTTTTGTTATCTTTATTACTCAGCCTTTAGTAACAACAAGCCTTGAGGAAAGGCCAGCCCAGCTGACCAGTGGGAAACCCTGACCCTTTGATGTTTGGCCCACTGGGGATTCTGAGTTGGGTTAGAAAGTTAGGATGCACAGCTAGGGATTGGCTAAGTTGCTTGTCAACCCAGGTGGAGAAGGGGACATTTGGTAGTGACAACACGAAGGGCTAGCTATATTATCATGCATGGTCCTGCATCCGTGCATTTAATCACTCATGGAGAAAACATTCCTGAGCTCCTATTTTGTTTCACGTGCTGCTCTCATTTATTCTGGCCTCAAACCTTCAGTTCAAGTCTAAAACGAACATGGCTTTCAAACAGTCTTAATTTTGTCCTCAGCTTGTTTTGTGAATGAAAACCTTCTCTCTCCAACTCTCTTGTAAGCTCCTCAAGGGCAGGGCCAGTAACCTTGGATGCTTTTCTTTGCTCTACATTGGCTGGCTGTTGTGTGAAACATTCAGTGTTTGTCATCACTTTATCAGCAAAGCTGATAGAAAATGAGGCTGTTAATTTCATCTGGGGGATTTCATTTGCAATTAAATGGATGGTGATGCCTTGGTTATGGCTTAATTAATAAATTCAATAAACATGAATTAAGGATCTATGATGAGGCAGATACCATGTTAAGCACTGGCTCTCCAGAGATGAATGGCAGCTCTCTGCTCTCAAGAAGTTCATAGTCTAGTAAGAGACAAACAAATGCAAACACATTTATAATACTTGGGGGGTAATTGCAAGAGAATAGGTTTGTTTAAAGGACTGTGAAAAACCCAAAGGAAAGAGCGAGAAACTGTGCTTGCTGACATGATGGATCATCTTGTTTTTGAAGGATGCAAACAGAATTTTTCCAAATAGTAAAGAAAATATTGTCGGCACAAATAAGAGGGGTTGCAAGTCAGAAGTGTGACAGAGAAGGAAGACATAGTCGAGGGACGTGAGCATCTTGCGGTGGCTGGGACCTGAGCTATATAGTGAGGAATGATATCTAGTGATGAAGGCTTATTAGACCAGTTCAGGAATTTATAGAGTTGATCTAATTCTCAGAGAGAACCAATGGAGATTTGGGGTGCATGGGAGTACTGTAATCCTATTTGTGGATATTCCTTGATCTAATTCTGCCTGGGATGTCAGGGAAGGCTACATAGAGACCAAGAGAGATTCAAGGATCGAGTGTATGCAAAATCAGTTGATGACAGAGACTAATTTTAAAAGCAGATAGAATAACACCAGCCAGGATTACACTGGCATTAGGGAGAGCCCTTCAACTATGAGAGGAGAGATGAAAGAAAGGGTAAACTATTCACAGAGAGAGTGGTATGCTTTAAATGACTACCAGGATCCTTTCTACAAACAGTAAGATGTATTTAAAACAGCTAAATATAAATAATAATTAGGTTGGTACACGTACAAACAAAATACAATTTATAGAGTAGAAATATAAGAAATAAATAAACAACTAAGCTACTTTTGCTCTGAAGTGTAACCATAATGAATTTTGAGGACTGGCCAGTCCAGCTGATCCTTGGGAAACCCTGACCAATTTCCACAATTTAACCTGGTTATGTCAAAACTTTGTTGCACCAAAACCTGAAAGTTTTTCTGAAGCTTATGTATTGTAAACCAAATCCTATAGGACCTTCTCTTTCATCTTGGACATTTCTCCTACTGCAATCCTGATAAGAAGTCCTCTGATTCCCCATTGCTGTTGAAAGGGAATAGACCACATCACAAGAATAAAGCATGCCAAGGGGCCTCAAATGGTAGCAGTTCACTATCTAGGACAACAAAGTCCCAAATCTCATCCTCAGCTTCACAGATACCCAAATCCAATTTCCTCAGTGTTCCAAAGTTTCTTGCGTTCAGAAAGGCTGAGCTAAAACAATTTTGCCAATTCATTCATTTGACATGAGAAACACAACTGCTAGAGGTATCTGTCACTCCCATGTCCTCTAGTCCCCCCAGCTAGCACATTTACTCTGTTTTGATATTTCTACAAGAAGCCAAATTGCAACTCCAAAGTTGCACGGTGAGCAAGGGGATCCCAGCAACAGAAGATAGATGTATGCACACATAATTGATGCCACTGGGTATGGTTGCCCGATGCCTTCACCTCCCCACGAAGAATTTTCCAATCCAAACTCCCAGGGAGCACCTGGTGGCAATTTACTCCAGTGGTAGACAAAGCATTTAGGAGGAAATATGATCTGAGGTACTCACATTATTTACTTTAGAAACGGAAAAGTAGCAGGCAATATCAAGCTTCAGAATTATAGTTCCAACAGAAATTGTTTCACCAACTGGTTTATTCATCATTCAGGCAACATATGTCTGGCTTGTTCTAAGCATCAACCAAACAAGGACTCCATTATGGGTAGGCTCAGAGCTCAGTGCAGTGCAGATGTGTTGACCAGCATCCAGGGTTTGCTGTAATGAAGTTTTGGTGTAGGGGTAGGGGGGTGGCTAGGATGGAGGACCCACCTACTCTCAGCTCAGTGGAGGCCCCACCGAGGCCAAGAACCTTTCACAGATCCAACTTCACTGCTTGATTTCACAAGTACAGAAAATGTATTTTTCTAACTGTATACTGCCCATATCACAAGTATATAGGGAACCAATGCTGGCCTTGTGGTATAGTTCCTTTTACTTTTATGCAAAAAGATTTATGTGGGAAGACATTAATTGGGAACTGTGCAATGTCATCATATCATGAGTTCATTCCTATGCAAAGTAATCGAAACAAAAATCTTTAAATTACTGTTGGGTATTCTGTCATCCGGATATATCATAATTTATTTAACCAAAATCCTATTGTAGAGCATTTGTGTCATTCCAGTTATTCGATGGTATAAATAAAACTGGAACTGAAAGAACTTTAGAAATAACAGTCATGCCTTGGTATCCTCAGGGGATTGGTTCCAGGATTCTCTGCAGATACCGAACTCTGCAGATGCTCAAATCTCTTATATAAAACTTTGCAATATTTGCATATAACCTTCGAACATCCTACCACATGCTTTAAATCATTTCTAGCTTACTTATAATAATTAATAAAGCCTAAATGCTATGTAAATAGCTGTTATACTCTACTGTTTAGGGAATGATGAAAAGAAAATAGTCTACATGTTCAGTGCAGATGAAATTTTTTAAAATATTTTTGATGCACAGTTGGTTAACTACATGGATGTGGAACCCGGGGACAGGGAGGGTTTGTATGTGGTAAATCCTCTCCCTTCACAAAGGAGGGAACAAGGTTCTGGGGAGTTGAAGTCATTTTCCCAAAAGCCAGGCAGTCACGTTATTTGAGGACCAGGTTTGAACACCTGGGAAAACACATTTAAGGAAGGAGAAAGAGAGGTGGGTTATCTGAAAGTGGGTTAAAATGAAAAGCTATTGAAAAAAACATGTAGGGCAAGAGGAACTGGGAAATCCAAGGTGGAGAGGACATGGATGATAGGGCTTTAATGATGTTCTTGTGAAAACTGCCTGTGGAGGAACTGCTATTAGTCTTCTGGCATGCGGAAGTGAGAGTCAGGGTGGCTCTCAGATACGCCACCTGATCGTGTAACAGGAACCTTTAAAATCCCCTCAAACAGCCTGACTCATGACGTCCACCAACAGTAATCTGTCCTAGGAAGTTAGTACCAAAAGGGAGAAAAAGTCCTCTCTTTGCTCACCCATGCAGAGGTCCACACGGCTGAAGCTCCTCCGACGAAATGCAGATTAGCAAGAGCAAAGCATAAAAACATAGTTAATATAAGTTTTATGGTGACACAGGAGCCTTCAGTAATGCGGATTCAAGGAAACAGGGAAATCTTAGCATTTTCAGACCATCAGGCAGGACGGGGGCTGAACGGAGCAGGAGTGATCTACTGGTAATAAACTGGGGGCACTTAGCAAGGCCTACTTCCTCAGACTCTTCTCTGTGTCCCCATGGCTTCCAGGATACGGATGTTAGGGAGGGTCTCATGATCTACGTTAGAGGAAGTCAGGTTGGTTTTATGGCCTCTTCAAGGGAAGATGAGAGGAAGTTGAGAGTGGACTTCTGGCTTCTGCTCTTGCTCAAATGCCAAGTGTCCATATTTGAGAGTCTCATCCTGAATCCCAACAGTACATACATAGTTAGTCACTAAAACATAGTTTATAATAATAATAATAATAACAATAATAATTGTAAGCATTCAGTGTTGGAGAGAGGTTGGGCAGACTGGGGGACTTTCAGAAGCAGCCAAGTATGATTATTTTTATTTTTATTGTTAAACATTCTATTTTCCCCAGCATTCATCATCAGTTCTTGTTCACATTTTCATATTTTCCTCTTCTATTTTAGTAATGCTATGACTCTATGGCAAAATTAAGCAATTTAAAAAACACATATCTGACTTACAGTGTCCCTGACTTACGATGGTTGGACTATACACTGATGTGAAAAGGATATGCATTCAGTAGATTGAATTCAAGCTGTTTTTAATATTTATCTTATCCTGGGCTGGAAATATGGAATATAACCCTCTTTCCTGATGCTGGGCCATGGCAGAAAGTCACAGCTCCCAGTCAGCTATGGATGGTGAGAAGAAACCATTCACACTCCGTAGGGTCCTGGGTTGCTAAGTTAGCGTGCTTGGTAGGTGGGACATAGTAAGTGCATTTTCAACTTACAATGCATTTATTGGGATGGGACTCCATCATAACTTGAGGAGCATCTGCATATATCATAAGCAGGAAGTCAGGGGTTCGGGGTTATGGGAGAGGACATTCTGCTATAGGTGATGCTGACTGCAATATACTTAGTGAAATTCAACTGCCCTTGGGCTTTTTCACATGCTTGGAGGTGGGGACGGCTGAATCCCAGGCTCAGCTGGTCCCACCTCTGTGCACCTTCTCTCAGGAGCTCAACAAACAGTCTGCCCAGCAGGCTGCAGCTTACCCCATGTAGTTCCACCTTCCACTTGAGTCTCCCAGACATGTCCTGTGCCTTCCTCCCTCTGCCACTTTAGTGGACTCTCAGGAGAAAGTAGAGATAAATGCACATGGTTGATCTTCTATATTTGTATAAATAAAAGTGTTGCTCTTTAAGTAAAAACTGAGTCATAAAATTTTCATATCTCTTAACCCAGTAATTATATTTAATGTCAGTAATTTAAAAGTATAAAACAGGAAAGAAAAACTATGACTATTGTCACCATGCAAAACTGGTAGCAATTTAAATGCCCAACAGTAAGTAATTATTCATTTAAAACACAGGAAGTGCATGTAAGATAATATTGGGTAACATTGTTTCCAACTTTAAGAGTTTAGACAAAGTTGCAACTTGGGAAAATTCTTATTAGTTAAGAGACAAGGTATGATTATGTAAAAAAAGTACGAGCATGGGGGAAAGAGCAAAAATAGAGTCAAAATATAGGAATTGTACAAGTGATGATATTTCACAGGATGCTCCTTCTGTTTTAGAAGTTTTTCTGATGCATTACATGTGACTGTATGACCAATGTGATTCTACGATATATATATATATATTCAGAAAAATGAGAAATTATAATCCATCTATGTATGATACATCAAAGTATATAAGTGCATTCTACTGTCATGTATAGCCAATTAAAACAAATTCTTTAAAAAGAAGTTTTTCTAATGCAATCACTTTGGCTTTGTCAGTTAAAAAAATATCAATGGACCCTCATGTTATAATGTAACATAGTAATTTGCATGTACTGGAATGTTTAATGAAATGGGTTTGAACCCAGGTGCTGCATGGCTGAGAGGCTTTGGGTTGGCGGCCAAGGAGCTCAGCCCCTGCAGCTGGCCTGCTGCTCTGCCACAGGAACATCTTCCCATCTGCTGGCAGCTGGGGTGCCTGAGAGACCCAACAGACAGTGTGGATTTGTGCCTGTGAGTTGACTGTTTCAAAATACACTTTCCCGCCTCCTGGTACCAAGAGACACACAGTTCCTTCCTGTGTGATTCACTCAAAGTTTTTTTTTTTTTTTTTTTGCTTTTTTCTCAGCATGGATTTCGTCTTCCAGTGTGGAAGTCTCTCATTGTTTAAAAGACACCAGCAAGCTCCGCTCTCAGTATCTATTGAAGGGAAAATGCTACCAGGACAGTGGTCCATTCCATAGGCCACATCCCATTATGTAAAACACCCAAGAACTGAAGCCCACCGTGATCGTGCCTGTGAGAACTGGCTGAGTAACACAGAGAAGTGTCCCTGAGGACAGATCAGACTGAAAGCCAGCCCTCTAAGCCAGCTACTCAGCAGAGACCACAGGGCTCCTACTCCAGCCCCTAAGTCCTTTCGTCCCACTCATCATATTTTGCATAAATCTTTCCATCCCTGTGGGGCTGGCAACAGGCTTCCTCTTGACTCTGCAACATTGATGAGCTTTTCAGTGTTCAATACCAGAACAATCTGCCATATGTTGTAGTGAGTGCTGCCAGCCCCATGTCCTGTGAATGCCTACTAAATCCCCAGCACTAGTCTAAATGGTCATATTATATCACAATAGTTTCATGCGTAGAATAATTTTGTGAGGTGGATGCTGAAATTACCCCTAATACATCGATGAGGACCCTGGAACCCAGATTAAGTAACTCGTCCAAGGTCAAGGTCATACACCTTGTAAAGCGGCAGCAATGGGAATCCATTGGACTTCAGAAAGTGTGCTCTGAGCTACCTTATGCTTGAGTGTCCCATCTATAAGACCTGCCTCTGCCTTCTGGAGTCAGCCTGAACCAGGGGACTTGACTCCCCTTCGACATGCTAAGTATTCAAACATTCAAACACTGACAACTTCTTCCATTCCTCCACCATATCTCCCTTCCTCTAAACAGCCCTGTGCTATTTTTTCTTCCAGGATTCCTTGGTCACTTCATAGGTTACTAAGCACCGGGCACACTAAGCAAGCCCTGCATATCCTCACTCTTCCCACTTCACAGCCTGGCTGAGCTTGATGGAGCAAAACCTTATGGGTTTTCACACGTAAAATTATTTCACAGTGTGCCTCTGGTGGCCAGGTCTCCTGAGGATGAGCCAGGTGCATGATGCTTTGTCCCCATAGCCTCAAATGCTCATAAGGGGATTCAGAGGCCTGAAATCATTGCAAAACTGGAAGCAAGAGTTACTGGTGCATTAGAATCCATTTTTTTTTAAGTCTCATTTTCAAAGAAGTCTGGCTTTGCATTTCCCCAGAGACATAATATAACCACCAAGAAAGGAAAAAAAAAAGGAGTAATCATTTGTAAATTTTCCAAGCAGGGAAAAAGCTGCAGCTATACCTCAGTTTTCCACATCAACAGTGTAAAAGCCTGGCACTGGACAAAAAATGAGAAGTGGATGTTTCAACTCCACAAATTTCCAGATGGTGCTAAGAAACCCTGATCTATTAGTGGGAACCCCTGTGTTGGAACTAACAGCCATGGAAAGAGAGAGAATGTGAAAGAAAACAAAAGATAACTAACTAGCCAACAACCAATCAGAAGAGATATTTTATGATCCATCAGAAAGGATGCTAGCAGATAATACATTAGTCACTGACTGGTGGGAGAGTGTGGTCCACATTGAGCCACATGCAGTCACATGCTACATGGTGATTTTTTGGTCAATGATGGATATGCCTCACACTTACCATGGAGATCCCAAACCATTAAATGGAGCTGCAAAACTCCTAAAGCCTTGTGTTGTCAAAGCCATCAAAATGTCATAGCCACAATCCTAATTACCTCCTAAAGGGCCCACCTGCAAGTACCATTAGTATCTCATGTTTGTGGTGATGCTGGTGTGAACAAACCTACTGCATAGTCAGTCATAAAAAGGATAGCACGTACAATTATGTACAGTATGTAATAGTCAATCGTGACAATAAAAGACTAACTGGCGACTGTATTCACTATATTATACTTCCGGTTATTGAGGAGTGTACTCCTTCTAATTAAAGAAAAACAGTTTAGTATAAAGCAATATGCCACTTTACTCCAACAGCAGCCTCAGACATGACAAGTTTATTGCGTTTTTTTTTTTTAATTGCATCAAGAAGCCACATTGAGTGATTGAGTTACCCCACCGAGGTTTATGTAAGTACACTCTATGATGTTGGCCCAGTCATGGAATTACCTAACAATGAATTTCTCAGAACAGATCCCCAATGTTAAGTGGATCATAACTAAATCAATAGTAATGACTCATCTCATGGTGTGAGATGATATTGTTTATAGTCTTGTGTGGTACCCAGCTCAATGACGATGCAGTACCATTCATCTAATCGGTTTTTGAGCACTTGATTTCTCCTAAATCAGAAAGCTCGAATACCCAATGGTGGGCCATCAGGCTTGGTAGGGACAACTATTCACCTGTTCTTGAGACAGTCAGTATTTCTTGGATAAAAAGAGGGGATAAAAACAGGACTAAAAACTTGAGAGATTTCTCATTGAAAACGACTTTCCACTTTCTGTTCGACATCAAGACAACCAGGTTCAAACTTTAATTATCTCTGCTGAGAAGAATCTGGCAAGTGAGTTCCTAATCTCTTCTTCAACTGGACTTCAAACCCCAGATTTGCTTATGTTTGTGTATGATTTTAAATAATGCTGCATTGGGTTTTTTCCTGATAATAATTGTGAGAACAAGATCAGTTTTCAAAAAGTGTGCCCTTCGTATCAAGTTAGGTCTTTTTGAAAAATCTTTGTATCTGACTTCTCAACCTTAAAAATTATATTTTATGCCTGAGGAGATAGTTCAAGCTACCTAAGATTTAAATAAGTCATTGAGAGATACCTCTGCAGGCAAACTTCTTGAAGTTTCCAAAATACAACAGTTTTCCCACTGGTCGAATTCCCTCATCTTGTTTATTGGTTTATTTCTTTTTGAAAGTCAAATAGTCTTATATGATTTAAAACAATACCAAATAAAATAATAAGGAATTGCAATTCCCTGGAGGCAACAGTTTTAATCCCTTAAACTGATTTTTTTTCTTGGCATTTATTTTTAACTTTCTAAAGAATATGTTCAGTCTTTAATTTTTGCTTTACAGTTTTTAGATGTTGCCTCTTGAATTGCCACTGTGGGTGATGAGACTTCTCAATCTAACTCTCCCTGACCTACCAGCCACAAAGATCTGCCCCTCCACCATCCCTCCAAATGTGGATTTATCATGTTTTGTTTACATGAATATTTATTACTGGCCTATTTTTACTCTAGATTGTTACCCATAGCTGAGCCATGTCGTCTTTTATTGAATATGGTTTTATTTTATTCTCTGATTTTTCTTTCTTGCTTTATTTCCAAGTAACCATCACCAATTTATCTACAGATGCCTTACATCTTCTCATGATACATTGGAACTTGTCTTATTCCATTTTCTGTGGCTATAACAGAACGCCTGAGACTGGATAATTTATTAAGATATAAGTGCTTTGCTCGATGATCTGGAAAGTGGAAGTCTAAGAGCACGGCACCAGCATCTGAGCATCTGGCAAGGTCCTTCTTGCTGCGTGGTAACATGGAGGAGGGCTTCACATGGTGAGAGAGAGCAAGCATGCTACCTTGGGCCTCTGTTCTTCTTCTTTAAAGCCACTAATGCCACCATGGAGGCCCCCTTTAAGACCTCAATTAATCCTAATTACCTCCTAAAGGGTCCACCTGCAAGTACCATTAGTATGTCAATTGGGAACTGAGGTTGTTTTGTTAAGAGATTCCCAACTTCAGCCTATCTTTTCTCTTGTATGATCCATACCTTGAGAGATGACCTTTCTATCTCCTTCCTGGAGGTATAGTCTGATTGACAGACTCCCAAAAGCCAAAGAGAGAAAGCAGGCTAAGCAATCTTCTTATCCAGTGTATATGTTTCTACTTCTTCCTCTATTTTCCATAATGGACTCTACCCAGAGCTATGCCTGCAAACCCAAGTCCAGAATCTCTCCGGCTCAACTTTTCAAAGAGTTGACCCCATATCTTCTTCCAGAATGTTGGATCATGTCACCAGGCAGCAGAGAATTGGTTAGGGGTGGAATCTGATCTACCTGCATATTATACAGAACTTTTAAACTCACACCTGCCATATTCATCTTCCTCTGCATTTCCGCTTTCAGATGCCTCCATTTCTGAGATTCTTAAGCCTTTCATAACTAACAATCTTGCTTCTAGGCTTAACACACTATCAGCTGAAGTTTTAAATTTCTCTGCTCTGATGAATTTGCTAACATCCATTTGTCTGCTCTCCATATTTCAAATTTTTCATTGCTATCTCCCTTCCCATTCTCTTTGTCCTCTGGGTCCAGGCCTTTTTAATCCTTTATTTTCATATCTCAGAGATTTGTGAAGGAAACTGTGATGAAAGCAGGCTTTCCACTTGACATATTTAACAGGAAATCATAAGCATCCGATTTTTATTGCATTCTTCATGTCAACAACTAACAGGGAGGAACTGGCCGCAGTGGTGGCCTCTGAGGAAGAGAGATGAGAGTGAGAAGAGTCCATACTTTCCTATTGACAGTAGTCCATCCTTATCCAAGGTTTTGCTTTCCACGGTTTCAGTAACCTGCAGTCAACCACCGTCCAGACACATTAAGCATAAAATTCCAGAAATGAACAATTCATCAGTTTTCAATCGTGTGCCACTATAGTAGTTGGATGAAATCTCACATCATCCTGCTTCATCCTCCCTGGGACATGACTCCTTTGTCCAGCGTATCCATGCTGTATATGCCACCTTCCCATTAGTCACTTAGTAGGCATCTTGGTTATTGGATTTACTCCCATGGTATCACAGTGCTTGTGTTCAGGTAACCCTTATGGAACTTAATAGTGGCCCCAAAGTGCAAGAATAGTGTTGCCGATAATTCAAATATGCCAAAGAGAAGCCATAAAGTGCTCCTTTTAAGTGAGAAGGTCAAAGTCCTTAAGGAAAAATGTCATGTCATCCTTGCTCAGATATATGGTAAGAACAAATCTTCCATGAAACTGGGGGGAAGGAAAAAGAAATTCATTCTAGTTTTGCTGTCATGCCCCTAAACTATAAAAGTTACAGCCATAATGTATGATAAGTGCTTTGCTAAGACACATAGGGCATTAAATTATTCCTGTGTGCACATATAGGGGAAAAGCGCCATATAGATACGATTTAGTACTATTCACAATTTAGGCACCCACTGGTCATGTTGTAAAGAATATCCCTCAGATAAGACAAGACTACTGCTTATCCTTTTGGACTTCTTATATTCTGTACCACACACAAAGATTACCTTTTCAAAACTAATTTATCAATATAATGAAAAAAAAAATCTCCTGTGGGCATCTTTCATACTACGGTTAGCATAAATTAGGAAAAGAAGAGTGTTATTGTCACCATCCATTCCATCTCACATCTTGCTGCAAATACATAAACTCCCTGTCTCCAGGATTTCATTTTATTCTAGAAAATGTTTAAATGTCCTTCGATCTTGGATCGATGTTAGATAGAATGTTAATGATCACCGATGGCTATCAATATCTACAGCAATGCGTCGACATCCCAGTGTACCCAGCCAGGTGGTAAAGGACTAATGTCTCACTTAACTTCAGTCACCAACACCACTTCATGCTAATTCCAACACACTCCGCAGTCTCTAGTAGGGATTGCAAGGAAATGCTTAAATTAAAACCTTGATATCCCATGACCTGTATGGATCAATCGGAAACGATTTGAACATGTCTCCTTCATATGCAGGCATGTGTGTGTATAACATATATGTGTGTATGAAATTAATTCAAATTCAGCAAGCCATGGTTTTTTACAACTATAAGGTAAATATAGATGACTTACAAGTGAGATAATAACAGTTCTCCCATGTGATATTCATGGAGAACCCAAAGCAACCACGAGCGTTTTCTAATGAAGGATTCTTGCTAGTTCATTGTCCTTTCTCTCTGTGAGCATAATATTTGTCATTATCTTTGCATCTGATTTTGCAAGCATCTCAGCAATAGTGTGATTTGTACCTGTTTCTGCTCTCAGGGATGAAAACTTGAATGATGCCTCTACAAATTTAGCCCTTCTTTAAATGCCTTTAGAAACAAGTTCCACACATTCTCAGACTGGAAAACATTGATTTGTCCTTGTTCTTTAAAAATTTAATTAATTTAGTGAAAGGTCATGGACTTGACAAATGACACAAAAGCTTTGCTAGTTTTACATCACCATGTGCAACAGACTGCCGACAGGGTATAGGGGATTGGAACCCAAGAAGTGCCAGTCCAATAAAATGCAATATTTTATCTAGTCTCCACCATATTTCTTTTCAGTTTTTCTTGAGGTTTTTTTTTTTTTTTGGGGGGGGGGGTTGCTTGTCTAAAATCATTGGATTCAAAGAATTTTGTCCACTGTTTAGTTTTGTGGCAATTTTAGATTCTTGATTCTATTATTATTTTCTTTACTGTTTTCAAGGAACCTTTCCTAAGAATAGTGTTAGAATTATGGGAACATTGCAATGATAGTACAGAGAGCTTCCATATATTCCATACCAAGTTTTCCCTAAAGCTAACATCTTAAATCACTCTAATCACCACTATATAGTCACAAGTACTCATTGATCACAACTAATGAACCAATATCAATTCATCATTAGTACCTGAAGTCCACACTTTATCTTGATTTCCTTAGATTTTTACCTTATGTCCTTCTCTTCCAAGATCCCCTTTTACATTTAGTTGTCATGGTCTCCTTTGGCTCCTCTGGTGTGACAAGAGGTCAGACACGGCTTGTTTCTGATGACCTTGACAATTCCGAGGAGGGCCGATGGTATGTTCTAAAGCATCTCTCCACTGTGATTGGTTTTTGATGTGTTTCTGAGATGATACCCGAGTTATGGGTTTGGGGAGGAAGACCACACAGATGAAGTGCGGTACCCATCACGTCATATCAAGACTACGAGCTATTGACATGACTTTTCACTGTTGATGATAACCTTGATCAGCTGTCTCAGGTAGCGATCGCCAGGTTTTTCCATTGCGGAGTGACTACTTTTCCACTCCTCTTCCTAATATACCCTTTAGAAGGAAGTTACTATGCATAGCCCAGACTTCAGATGTGGACACCTGTGCTCCACCTTCTCAAGGGTAGAGTATCTACATAAATTACTTTTGATTCTGCTGTACAGGATATTTTCAATTCTCCCCTGCTTGTTTATTTTTCCAATCACTTATTTATATCAGGATGGGCTCATGAATATTTATTTCGTACCTCAAATGATAATCCAAAGCTATTTTTCTTATTTTGCTGCTCAACTTGCTCCAGCTTTAACCATGGGGAGTTCTTTCTGTTAACTTCTGTATCTCTTTGGCATATCCCTTCCCTTGAGGTTTCTTTGGGCAATTTGTTACTTTTTGGCACAATGAGCTATTCTGGGATTGTCTTCTGTATTTCTCAGTTGAGTCTAGAAGCGGCCATTTTTTTTTTTTTTTAGAAGCCATGGTTCCTTTTATGGGAGAGAGGTTTTAGAAACCAAGATCTGGGTGCAATTGCTGCTGGGTGTCATTGCTTCTAGATCTTCTGGCCTAACAGAAGAAGGAAACACATGTGTCTATGCTAAACTGTATATAGGCACACACATCAGTTTCTCTATGCATCCAGCTATAATTATATGAAGTTGAAACCGAATTCCTACAAATGTCTGCAACTCCAATACCACATAAATCATTCTAGCATTTTCTTCTTGCTTGCCCTGTAATTTCCCATTCCAACAGTGAAAACCATGTCTGCCCTCATCAACTATTCATTTCTTAATTTTTCAACTTGAGATCCATGTGTCATGATTTTTGAATTGTTAACTTATACCCAGTGGGAAATTTTTTAAATGATAAAACTTTGCCAACTAGGGTTCAGTGCTTTATGTATTATTCCTTGAGCCTTTAAACTTACAGATTTCACTAACTCCCACCCCTTAATTGAGGTTCAATACTTTCATAATGCAGCTAGTTTCTACCCTGGATTCCCTAAATACTAAATGAATTTTTTAAATTTGCATTTAATATGACTATGTACTTTATCTTTTTATTTTTTAATTTGTTTTATTTAGTTATACATGACAGCAGAATGCATTTATGCACTTTGATATATCATACATAGATGGGATACAATTTCTCATTTTTCTGAGTGTACATATTGGTCATGCAGTCACATATATACATACAGTAATAATGTCTGTTTCATTCTACTATCTTTCCTATCTCCACATCCCCTCCCCTCCCCTCTCATCACTTCCCTCTACCTAATCTAATGTGACTCTGTTCTTTTAGGGTATACAGAAAGGTATACAGAAACTCTGTACTATGTTTGTAAACCTATTTTGTGAATTTAAAATTCCAAACTAACTTAAGGCAAAAAAGCCAAAGTTAATTCATCTGAGAATTATGATTTGTTCTTGGTATTAGTGTAATGCTGGTCTCAGAGAATGAGTCAGGAAGGGCTCTATTTCTACTTTTCAGAAGATATTGTAGAAAATAAGGATTATTTCTTTACATATATGGTAGAATTGACTGGGGATTGTGTGGTAGAGTACTGGTTCTTTTCTTACGGGAAGGTTTTCATTATAGGCTCCATTCCTTTAATAGTTCTAGGAGTAGTCAGATTATTTCTTCTTGAAAGAGATGTTGTGGTTTCTACCTTCCAAGAAATTGACATGTTTCCACTTTGTATTAAATTTCTGATCATACAGTTGTTCTTAACTATTCCTTTATTGCCTTTCTTAATATCTGTGGGAATCAGTAGTGATAACTTTTTTGTCGTTCATTTATAATATTGGAAATACATATGTATTATCGCCTCTAAAATGTTTTTGTTTGTTGTTCTTTTGTTTTTTTCCTTGTTCTTTGACTTTTCTTTCTTTCTTTCTTTTTGAACTGAATCTTACTAATGTTTCCCAGGATGGCCTCAAATTCTTGGGTTCAAGCAATTCTCCTGGCTCCACCTGCCAAGTGCCTGGTATTACAGGTGCATATGACCGACCGCGCCTGACTGCCCTTTGGCTATTTGGAAAGCTGGGCATGTTGTAGTGGGTGGTATAAACTGGGGTAAGTGAGTCTTTCGTGTGAGGTTTGTTTGTTTTGTTTTTTATGTTAACCTCTCTAGAAGTGTTCGATCATATTTAGGTCTTGTTATAATTTTAAGTGCTAGGGGCTTCAAATTGCTCTGATGTCTTTATTTTTGTCTTCCCTATTAGCTTTCAGGTTTCCTGTGTACTGCTCATTATAGAGACTCTGAATCTTGCAAGCGCAATTCACTGTTATGCCAGAAACTTATTTGTGTAGTGGTAGGGTGTGGGATCAGCAGAGTGTCATATTATGACCTTCAGTTACACCTCTGTCTCTTAGTCGACCTATCTTAAGAGTTACGGCTTCACAAATATTTCCATTTCTCTTCCAGTGGTCTATGATTTCCTCCTGCCACAAACCCACTCTCACCTTCCACCTACTTCTACTCCCTTCCCTGACCACATTTTAAATCAATTTTCTTGAAGCCCTTGTTGTGTTGATTATTTTTGCCCTTAGGTGACCAAAATGGGCAGGTTTTGTTTTGTTGTGTTTTTGTTTGTTTGTTTGTTTGTTTGTTTTTGTGTGTGTGTTTATCATAGCTGGAAAAAGTTTTCAAAACTGGGCTCCGGCGAAGTCCCTTCTGCCTGTAGATCTGCCTTTGTCATTGGTAGTGTGATGCCAGATTTGTGGGACCACCAATAGACCTCCAGGAGCTGAATCGGATGCAGTCACACAAGAGTCTTTATTGCAAGCTCGAGCCTGGACTCACAACTGCTCCCGATGCAGGGGTCCCAGGGAGTGAGTCCCGGTCCTTTGTCCAGTGAGATTTTATAGGTTTTGGGGGGATACTCTATGCTCACACCATCACACAGCAAATCATTCCATACCTTGGGAAAGTCAAAGAACAATTCTTAACATTGATTAGCACATTCACTGGCAGGAACAAGTTGGGAGGGGTGATTGGTTAGTACAAGAGGAGGATTCCTTTGAACTGATTGGTTTAATCCATGAGGGGTGGACTGCTAAACTACATGGTTTCCCAACATGTTATCAACCACCATAAACTACTGGGGGGTCATCTGGCATCCCAGGTATTTCCCTGTCTCATGCTGATTGGTGGTTGCCAGGGGGTTGCTATGAGTCCTAACCTGACTGAGTCAGGGACACCTGGCGCAACAGATCTCTCCTGTTATTTGTAGACAAACAACTCAGCAGGGGTGGATATGTGTTTAGGAGTGCTCTGTGGGGTTTTCCAAGGACAAGAGCCACGCCCCCTTCCTCTGGAAGGCTTTGCTCTGAGGTAGAGGCTGGTTTCTCAAAAATGTAATCACATCAGTTTCTCAGTAGTACTTCATGTATGTTCTGAAGTGACTGATCTGTCCCTCCTACAGGCAGGGTCAACAAGAGATCTTTGTGGGATCTTCCCCATAAGAAAGCAAATAGGGTTCCTACCAGAAAAATTTCATAAAAGAGTGGAGACACTTAGCTGATCACTCTCACCCTAGTTGTTAGGATTTAGATGAGGTGTTCCCCAAAAACTCATGTGTGAGACAATGCAAGAAAGTTTAGAGGTGAAACAATTTTGGGTTATGAGAGGTTTAACCTAATCAGTGCATTAATCTGCTGATAGGGATTAACTGGATGGTAACTGTAGGCAGGTAGGTTGTGGCTGGAGGAGGTGGGTTCCTGGGGGCATGTCCTTTGGTTTACATTCTGTCCTTGGTGAGAAGAATGCTCTCTCTGCTTCCTGGTGCCATAGTCCCAGTATTTTTCTCTGGGACACATTTCCGCCAGATATTCTGCCTCTCATTGGTCCCCAACCAGTGGAGTCAGCCATCTATAGACTGAGACCTCTGAAACTGTGAGTCCCCAAATCAACTTTTCCTCCTAAAATTGTTCTTATCAGGCCTTTTGGTCACAGCTACAGAAAAATTGACTAAAACACTAGTCCACATTCAACCTCCAATGATTTATCAAATGTTATCACACACATGTTCCCAACAGTTTATGGCCCAGTGACCTCAGTTCCAGATAAACAGATCTCAGTTACTCAGTCTCCATGGATGTACCTGACTGTCCAGATTTCAGAGTAGCCCAAGTTAGGTAGTTTGCCCTGTGATCTCTGCTTTTTGATGTATCCAAAAAAAGTTGTTGATTTTTCCCCCCATTTTTCCAGCTTTTTCTTATTTTTAAGGATGACAGTGACAATTTCCAGGTTCTTTATTTTTGAAGTATCTTTAGGCTGTTTTTATACCTCAGTGAATCACTGTGTGTCACCACTAATCCATTTCTGTGCATTTGGGATTCAACGTAATATAATATGACCACAGAAAGGCAAATGTAATGAATATCAGTAACAACAAATATCATGAAGTCACTAGTGGCCAGATAGCTATATTTCATGAAAGGTATTTTAGCTAAGACGAACCAGTAAGAAACTCCTGTGGGGCCTAGGCAGATTTCCAAATGCAATGATTAAAAAGTAAGAATGTTCTAAAGGAAAAAAAAAAAAAAACACATATCATATATTTCCCTTTTGTGAAGTTTATGTTTCTCACAATAAAAAAGTTCTTTCTTATCAATTTTTCTTGTGAAACTACCAAAATATCTGCAGACAACTTGATAAAATCTTGAAAATTAAACTGCAGGGGAGTTCTCTTTAGATAGGTTTTGCAGTTTTCACTTGAAGTGTAACATCTTGTAAGAAAAGACAATGATAATGGGCGAATCCAAGTAAGCAAGGTGATAGAGAGCCAGGTTTCATTCTTTCATGTGTTCATACATTTACTATATTTTTTAATTAATTTTTTAATTTGTTTTAATTAGTTATACATGACAACAGAATGCATTTATGCACTTTGATCTATCATACATAGATGGGATATAATTTCTCATTTTTCTGAGTGTACATGTTATAGAATCATATTGGTCATGCAGTCATATATATATATATATATATATATATATATATATATATATATATATACAGTAATAACATCTGTTTCATTCTACTATCTTTCCTATCCCCACATTCCCTTCCCTCTCCTCCCTTCAATTCCCTCTACCTAATCTAAGGTAACGCTGTTCTTCTCTAGTGCCCCGAGCCTTATTGTGAATTAGCATCCTCATATTAGAGAAGACATTCAGCCTTTGGTGTTTGGGGATTGGCTTATTTCGCTTAGCATGATATTCTCCAACTCCATCCATTTACTGGCAAATGCCATAATTTCTCTCTTCTTTAAAGTTGAGTTGTATTCCATTGAGTACATATACATTTTTTAAAATCTATTCATCCATTGAAGGACACCTAGGTTGGTTCCATAGTTTAGCTATTGTGAATTGAGCTCCTATAAACATTGATGTGGCTGCATTACAGTAGTATGCTGATTTTTAAGTCCTTTGGGTAAAAACTGAGGAGTGGGATAGCTGGGTCAAATGATGGTTCCATTCCAAGTTTTCTGAGGAATCTCCATACTACTTTCCATAGTGGTTGGACCAATTTGCAGTCCCACCAGTAATGTATGAGTGTACCTTTTCCCCCACATCCTCGCCAACATTTATTGTTGCCTGTATTCTTGATGATGGCCATTCTGACGGGAGTGAGATGAAATCTTACTATATTACTATAAAACATCTTATATATTACTATGAAACATAATTTATTCCAAATACTCCAAGATCCAGATATGTACTCCATTTTAGGGGTACATTAGTCCTATTGTGCTATTATAACAAAAACACCATAAACTGGTAGCATATAAATAACAAAAATGTCTTTCTCACAAAAATGTCTTCTGGAGACTGGAAAGTCCAAGGTGAGGGTGTTAGAAGATCTGGTATCTGGTGAGAGAGTGCTTCCTGGTTTAGGGAGGACATCTCAGCACATCAATACACAGTGGAAGAGGCTATCTAACATCTCCAGGGGTCTCTTTTATAAAGGGCCAAATTGAGTTCATGAGAATGGAGTCCTCATGACCTAATCACCTTTCAAAACCAATCCTTCTAATACCATCACATTGGGGACTGGGTTTTAATGTATGAATTTCAGGGAACACATTGAGACCTGGAAAGTGGTGTTGTACATTATTGTGATTGCAACAGTCTCCATGTGTATAAAACTTGCTAAAGAAGTAATCCATTTGTTTTTCAAGGGTCAAATGAGCATTCTCTTTCTCTTCAAGCAAGATCACCTCTCTGGTTAGGCATCAACAAGCTACAATAATTGTACCAATGGTGGCAAATTTAATCACTGGTAATGGATTACTTAACACTAGCACTTCTCCTTACCCCCAACTATAAGAATCATACATGGTAAGAATCAGAAACTCCATTCTCCACCCAACTTCAGAGAAAGAAGGTTATCTACTTTCTTTCCAGGCCCAAGTATCTTGTGAGATCAATAAAGACACAGAACTGTGTTGACTATGTCCTGTTCAATATGAGGGGTGGGTGTCTAAAGCCACTCACTTTAAAAGCTCCATGTTGGTCATTTCTATCTTTAATGCACATTTAAGCCTTCTTCTCTATCCTTGCACTAATGTTGCAGGGATTACCCTAACTTTTTTCACTCTCAACTTTTTTTGGGGGAAGGGATATGACAGTTTATTTTAAACCTTTTTTGGATGAAGGTAGGAAAGCATCTTTAAGTGTTCCTAAGAGTAAAACAAAAGTCTTTTGATCCTTCATTTATTGAGTAGTTTGTGGTCAAATTTGTCTCCACATGTACATTACCCCAGACATGGCGGTGAACATGATCTTCTCAGATGTGTGATCTGGCCTTCATTCTCAAGTAGCACCTTGCACAAAGCCAATTGATACAATGAATGAATTTGGTCTTTCTGTCCTGTTCACCAAGCCGTGGACCATGCAATGTATCAGCTTGAGAGAAGCGGATATAATAATTTCTCTTTCTAGAGAGCAATTGATACTGCTGACCATGTGTGACCTTTACTAGAATGGTGATATCAAGGAGACACCATGAGTGGACCTCACTCATCACGATTATGAGGAATGGGTTCTGGAAAGATCACTTAGCAATTTCAAATACTGAAAATAAATATGCATGCCTTACTTTGTCATTTTCATGTATGTGAATAAGTAAGTTGACTGCATGTCCGCCCACCAACCAAAGCATAAACTTCAGAGTTTTAAATGTTGATCTTATTACAGTGTCAACTTCTATAGGTGGTCTCAGCAGACAAAGAAAATAAAGGTCTGATATTCATTGCTTTCATCAGCTTTGGCAGATTTGCTTCCATATATTTGGATTCCCTCCAGCCTTCACATTTAAAACTCAAATATGTGTATATAATTTACAACTACTTATCCTTAAGGATTTACCATAAGGTTATATTGCTAAATATTAGACCACTTTTGGAGGGAGTATATATTAATAGTGAAAAAATGAATACTTTTATGGAGATTTATTATAAATCTATGGTGATTAAGACATTGATATTTTCATAGAATAATCAAAATAGAAAGCCCAGAACCATCTACACATGTAAAAAATTTGGATATATATATAGTCGTTAGGGCTTGTGAATTAATGAACAGCAAATTATTCAATTAGTGGGGCTAAATTATTCATAGTTTTAAAAAAAACAGCATTGGAACCTAATTTACATCGTATGTCTAGGTTGGCATAAATTTAAAAGCATGATGATCACAAGTGTTGGTGATGAAATGGAAAAAATATAGAATCTCTAAAATGCCGATGATGGCATGACTTTTAAAATTTCTACAGAAAATTATTTGGCTCTTTTTAGTAAATTTGAAAATGTACATATCCTATAATCAGAAATTCCATTCCCAACCATCTACCCTAGAGCAGTAGTTCACAACCTTATCAGGTCTATTGTCCTTTTTTTGTTAACACATATTTTATAATATCTTCTTTACTGTTCTTTAATGAAATTCAAAATCCTATAACTAACCTACATACTTAATTTCAAAAACACATACCAGAGAATCAAGGATCAGCTATGAAGCAAACTAAATTATGACACGATTTTGAGCCACTGGTGGAGCATAAGAAAGGAACTTGTCTTTTTATTGGCAATAGAAGTGTTATTCTTTGGAAAGTATTTCATTCATAAAAAAGGAAACATAATTCTAGACGACTACCTGATTTTTTTAAATTAAGGATATTTCTAGATCATAAGAATTACTTAAAAGTCAACATGATAGCAAACTATATTTTTAAAAGGAAATCGATTATAAAACAATATTATTTTCATATCTAAGGGCTTGGTCCTTGTTTTTTAAGAAAATATACTTTTATCTTGATAAATATACATAAGATGCACCATTATTAAGGGTGCAGCTCAGTGGCACTAAGTGCATTCACATTGTTGTGCAACTATCACCACCATCCATCCCCAGAACTTTTTAATCTTACCTAGATGACCCCCTTCACTCCTTAAACAATAACCTTCCATGCTGTCCTCAGCCCCTGGTGACCTACATCCTACTTCCTATCCCTATGACTATGACTAATCTAAGTATCTCATAGTATACAATTTATATCTACTATTTGAGACCTATATTTCACTTACCATAATGTCTTCAATTTTCATTCATGTTGAAGATGTCAGAATTACTTTCCTTTTTAATGCTGAATAATATAAATTGTACATAATAGCCACTATATTTTGTTTATCCATTTATGTGACACTAGACATTTGGGTTGCTTTTACCTTTTAGCTACTATAAATAATGCTATGGACATGTATGTAGGTATAAGTATCTATTCAAGTCCCTGCTTTCAGTTTTTTGGGCAATATACTCAGAAGCAAAATCACTGAATCACATAGCAATTGTTTTTTCACTATTTGAAAAATGACCATACTATTTTCCATGCTACAGCATTTTATATGCCCACAAGAAATGCACATGGGTTCTAATTTTGCCACATCCTCACCAACACTTATTATCTGCTTTAAAAAAAAATAACAGTTATGTTAGGGGATGTAAGTAGTATCTTATTGCAGTTCTGATTTGCATTTTCTAAGAATTAGTGATCTGCATCCTTTCATGTGTTTGTTGATCACTTGTATATCTTCTATGGAGGAATGTGTATTCAAGTCTTTTAACTCTTTCTTTTTTAAATTAATTTATGTATTTAGGCATATATGACAGCAGATTGCATTTTGATTCATTGTACACAATTGCAGCACAACTTTTCATTTCTCTTGTTGTTCATGATATAGCATCACACCATATGGGCAGTCATACATGTACCTAGGGTATTGATGTCCATCTTATTCCACCATCTTTCCTGGCCCCATGTTCCCTCCCCATCCTTGCCTCCCTTTTGGGATCAATCAAAGTTCCTTCATTTTTCTCATGCCTCACCTCTGTTATGAATCAGCAGCCATTTTATCAGAGAAAACATTCATCCTTTGTTTTGTTTTTTGTTTTTTTGATTGGTTTACTTTGCTTAGCATGATATTCTCCAACTCTATCCATTTACCTGCAAATACCATAATTTGATTCTCTTTTAATGCTGAGTAATATTCCATTATGTTTATATAACCTAGTTACCCTAGTTTCTTTATCCATTCATCTATTGAAGGGCATCTAGGTTGCTTTCACATTTTAGCTATTGTGAACATTGATGTGGCTGCATTAGTATAGTATGCTGATTTTAAGTCCTTTGGGTATAGACCGAGGAGTGAGATAGCTGGGTCAAATGGTGGTTCCATTCCAAGTTTTCTAAGGAATCTCCATACTTTCCAGATTGGTTACACCAATTTGCAATCCCACTAGCAATGTATGAGTGTGCCTTTTCTCCCACATCCTCACTAACATTTTTTGTTGTTTATATTCTTGATAACTGCCATTCTGACTGGAGTGAGATGAAATCTTAGAGTAGTTTTGATTTGCATTTCTCTAATTACTAGAGATGTTAAATATTTCTTCATATATTTGTTGATCGAGTTTATATTTTCTTCTAAGAACTATCTGTTCAGCTCCTTAGCCCATTTATTGACTGGGTTGATGTTGTTGTTGTTATTATTATTATTATTATTTTGGTGTAAAGTTTTTGGAATCCTTTATATGTCCTGAAGAAGATTAGTGCTCTATCTGATGTGCATGTGGCAAAAATTTGCTCCCAAAATGTAGGCTCTCTTTTCACCTCATTGATTCTTTTGCTGAGAAGAATCTTTTTAGTTTGGGTCCAACCCATTTATTAATTCTTGATATTATTTCTTGCACTTTAGGAGTCTTGTTAAGGAAGTCGGGGCCTAATCCAACATGATGAAGATTTGAGCCCACTTTTTCCTCGATTAGGCACAGAGTCTCTGGACTAATTCCTAGGTCCTTGATCCACTTTGAGTTGAGTTTTGTGCATGATGAGAGCTAGGGGTTTATTTTCATTTTGCTGCCTATGGATTTCCAGTTTTCCCAGCACCATTTGTTGAAGACAAGATTATTTGAAGGATTTTCTTCTCCTTTTGCTGTTAATGAATTATAGGAGCTATTTATATTCTGTGTATCAATTCTCCATCAGATATATGAGTTGAAAATTTTTTCTTCCATCCCATGTTTTAGTCAGCTTTTTCGTCTCTATTAAGGAAAAAAAAAAAAAAAACTGATAAGGAAGAAAAAAACTGTAGAGGAAGAAAAGTTTATTGGGGGCTTATAATTTCAGAGATCTCAGTCAACAAACAGCTGACCCTATTTGCTCTGGATCCAATGGGAGGCAGAACAGCATGACAGACAATGTGTGAAGGAGGAAACTAGCTCAAGATATGGCAAACAGGAAACAGAGAGAGCTCTGCTCACCCGGAACAAAATAAAAAACCCCCAAAGCATGTCACCTTCAGCCACACTCTACCTGACTGCAGTTACTGCCCCATTAACCAGTGTTAATGAACTAATCTACCAACTAGGTAACCCAATCATTTCACCCCTGAAAATCCTTGCATTGTCACACATGAGATTTTGCAGGACCCCAGATATCCGAACTATAAAATTCTGCCCCCAGCTTCTGAAAGTTCATGTCCATCTCACAATTCAAAATATACTTAGTCCATTTCCAAGAGTCCTCATAGTTTTGGGTTTTAGCATGACCCAAAAGTCCAAGTCCAAAGTCTCTCCTGGGACTCAAGGGAAATTCTCAGGGTGATCCCCTGTAAAAAACAAAAGCAAGTTGCATATATTCAACATATAATGGCACAGAGTAAATATTCCCATTCCAAAAGGGAGAAAGAGGAACAAAGAAAGAAGGAATGGGACCAGAGTAAGACTGAAATGCAACTGGGCAAACAAGTCCTTCCTGTAGCTCCGCATCCAGCATCTGGGGCACAGGGCATTGTGAGGTTCTCTCCAAAGGACTTGTGTAGCCCTGCCCCTGTGGCCATGTTGGTTGCAGACCGTGCAGCCTCTCTCTTAGCTTGTTTCTTTTTAATTCCTGCAGCTTTCCTTAGCAGACACCCTATTACTGATATATCTTAATCTCAGGAGTCTCTCCTAAAGCTTCAGCTTCCCTCTCGCCATCTTCACATATTGCTCCAACAGGGACAGCCCACAGGGACTCCAATGCTACAACACTTTGCCGGCCTTCCCAGGCCTTCCCTTGAAATCTTGATGGAAGTCTCCATGAATCCCTAACTCCACCATCCTGCCATCCTGCAGAACCAGGATCATATGGTTGATGCCATGGTCTGCCACCCTCTTGAGCAGTAGCCAAGCCTTCTAGGGCCACAGCTGCAGCAGCCTCTGAGTGCCCAGGTGGGTGAGCACAGGGAAAAAACTTCCTAGGTACCCTTGTGCAAGCATGGTGCCCCCAGGGTCTCTACTCAAAGGAATTTTTACTTTTAACCTTGAACCTGAGATGGGTGTGATATTGCCAATCCCTAAAATGCCCTCAAGCCATCTTTCCTATTGTCTCTTTGTTCAGTTCATAACATCTCTTTAACAAACACAACTTCCTTAGCCTGAGTTTCACTGCCACTTTTCTGGCCGAACTGCAATTTTTAAAAAATCTTTCGGCTCAGCTTTGTGCTCCTGACTCTTATAGTAAACTTGGCTAAAAGCCACCAGCAATATTCATGCCACTGCCTGAATGCTGAGCTGCCTTGAAATTTCCTCCACCAGATTAATTAGTTTACCATCTTTAAATTCAACCTCACAAATAGTCTCAGGATATGGGCATAGAGATAGATAAATATAAAAAATGGTCATGAAAATTGCTATGATTTGGTACTTGAACATCTCCCCAAAGGTCCCACTTCTTAAAGACCTGGTCCCTAGATAGTGCTCATAGGAGGCGGGGCCTAATGGAAGGCTCTTAGGTCATTGGGAGCATGCCCTTGCAGCAAATTTAGGAAATTTCCTTGTTTCCTTTGGCTTCCTGGATAATGAGGTGACCCTGCCACATGTCCCCACCATGATGTACTGCCTTTCCCACAGGCCCAAAGCCATGGAACCAAATATGTACTGGAATCTCCCAAACCATGAACCAAAGTATATCTTTACTCTTTATAAGTTAATTATCAAAGGTATTTTTTATATTAACAGAAAGTAAACACATGAATGAATACAATTTCAGGAACAGGGGCTTTGGAAGAAGAGAATGAGATCAGGGAAGAATGTATTTGGGTATAAACTTTACTCCTAATAGTTTATAACATAAGCTAGGTTTGAGACCATAAATGTTCAATATATTATACCTTATATTTTTATGTTAAAAATATTTCAAACAAATAAAAGTAAAAGATTTTTGCAGTTTAGGAGTCTAAAGATACCTAGTCTTTGAAACCTGGCTCTATTACTTACAAGTTTATAACCTGAGCAAATCACTAAACTCCTCTAAATGATAGTTTGCTTCTCTGTCAACTGGGAATAAAATAGAAGTTACAATAGAAGGATAGTATAGAAGGTTGAAATGACAGAGTATGTTTAAAGGTCTAGCATGTTTCCTTGATACTAAGGAAAACTAACCTTTGTTCAAACACATCTTATATAGTCTTTGTGAGTTTTAATAAACAATCCCATCCTACCTTCTGTCTGATCCGTTGTCAAAATATGTGTATCGGCCCCTAGTGGAAACCGTGAATAGATGTATTCTAGTTACTTGTCAGATAACTCTCTGTTGTCCAAATCCTATCAAAACTCCACTTATGAGAATAGATATTTATGGAGGATTGTCTGAAGGACATGCTATTCATCTATTCTCTAAAAATGATGAATTTTACCCTTGGATCAAATCATACCATCAGAGAGCTGCATATCTGGATGGCATCATTCTGATTGTTGTCAAATTTACTTGACAGAATTGAACTTTGCTGTTCCGATATTGGCTTGCATTGAGGGATGCTGCAAGAAGCCACACAGCAAACTTTCCTCTTGAATTTATTGCTGGGATGGAGTCCAGGATGTTATTCTCTGAATCAAAAGTGTTTTCTTTACAAAGACCCAAGGGAGAAATTTTTCTCAGCTCAGCAAGATGAAAACCTTAAACAGCTAGGCTGCCTTTATCTTATGGACAACATGGATCTTTTAACTGATTATGTTTCCCTACTTACTTTCATCTTCTGAAAATGCACATCCCAATCTGTAGTCCATCTCTAAATAATTTAGCACCCATTCCTGAGAGGTAGGTAAATTTACTCCTGAATTGGTATCCTGTCCATAATATCTCTTTGCTCCAATGATTTATTTTCCATGGAGTTTTAGAGACTGACTCAAATTCTTTATGAAACAAAATAGGAAAGGAGAAAAGGGAAACATCAGGATAGAATAAAGGGAAGCCTGACATAAACAAGTAAGTAATAAAGTGGTAAAACCATGTCTTCTTCACCTCAGTATTCCCCAGAGCACATTGCATAGAATCTTACAACTAGCATATGGTTAATCTACATTTGCTACAGTGAAAAGAATATAAAACCTCACTGCCCCCAACCATTCCATTTCCTACTTGTGCATGGCATAAGGTTGGGCTGGAAATGAGAAAGGTTTGATGAACACCTCAAAAGCAAAAGAGAACACTTAGAAAGTTTTCAAGGGATGCTCAACATTTCCTAAAGGGATGTCTTAACTGCTTCTCAAGGTTTCCTCAAATGCCACCAACCCCTGACTGTGAGCAAAAACCTCTTCATCCTCTGAACACCTTTAGAATGCACTATGTCTCGTCACTTAGTTAGAATTTGTTTTATAACTTAATTTGAGATATAGATAGATAGATAGATAGATAGATAGATAGATAGATAGATAATTGGTAGATAGACAGGCAGACATTCAGAAGGGGAAAAGACCAGGCTTGCATGTATTTCTTTGTATTTATAAGCATATTAGCAATTATAATTTCAATATATACAACAATCATTTCCAGTAGTATGTTAGTCAGCTTTCTGTTACTTCAACAAAATCCCTGAGATAATGTTATAAAGAGAAAGTTTGTTTAGCCTCACCATTTTGCAGGTCCAGTTCATAATCTATTGGCCTTATTGCTTTGGGGGTCTGTGGTGAGGAATGCATGATAGCAGGAGCGTATGTCAGAACAAAACTGCTCACCTCATAGCTGAGAAGCAAAAGGTAAGAAAGGAAGAAAACGCAAGGCCTTTTAAGACCTCCTACTAGGCTCCACCTCTTAAAGGTCCTACTATCTCCTGGTAGTACTACCCTGAGGACCAAGCCTTTAACACCTGGGTCTTTAGGGAGCATTCAAGATATAAATTATAGCAAGTAGATACATAAAAATCTATTTCATTGATTTCTTGATGAAGGCAAGAGGCAGAACACATACAGCCCTTATCCTTATACACACACAATAATATAGACGACTGTCAAATTCACTGTGTTAAATGAACGAAGACAGACTCAAAAGGCTACATAGTTTTTTATTCCATTTATATGACATTCTTGCAAAAGCAAACTATAAGGTTAGAAAACAAATTCGTGGTTATCAAGGGCTGAGGGAAGAAAATGGGTATACAAGGGCATGGGAGAATTGGGAGAGCAAAAGAACTCTCCTATATCTAGATTGTGTGGTGGTTACACAACTGTATATATTCATGAAAACTCCCAGAATTCTAACTTACAGAGTGTGGATTTTACTATTTGTAAATTATACATAATTTAAAAGAATGGGAATAGGGATCCACTTCACTCAATATCTGCTGAAAATACTGAGCATAGTTTTCACTTCCTGAATCTGGTAAGTTAGCCCAGCTTCTAGTCCTCGTGTAAGGATAAGGGCAGTATGTGTTCTGCCTCTAACTCTAAATCCAAAATAGATATTGCTAATCAACCACGGCACATTTTTTTCCACTATGAGGCAGACAGAATCTCATGCAGAATCTTCACAAGAACACTCTAAACAGACACCAATAAGTTTTTAGAATTTGCATGAAATGAAATCTGCTTTCTGAGGGGAATCTAGGTCATCCCAAACAGGTACTATCATTTTCTCATTGTCTTATTGTAGGCATAATGCCTACAAAGAGTTAACTTAATTTCAGATGATTTTTCTTGTTTATCTCAGTAGAGTATATATTTCTGAAAAGTAGGAAAAATACAAATATCAGCACAGGAACTCATTTCGTCACTTATGTCCAGTGAACGGGGTTTGGAAAATACATCTTGAGCCGCACAAGTAGAAGATCAAGTGATCTTAGGATGTGAAAGCTATGAGAACTTAGGAAAGCTGTGAGTACTGAGCTCTTAGGATATGACTATGGCACAAAGCAAGAGATTTGGGTGTAAGCAGAGAATATGAGGAAGGACATGATAAAGTAAAAGCAGAGATTACAACAGATCCCATTTTGTCTTGGACTCCATACTGGACACAGAAGGATGAGCCAAAGAAAGAGACTTCTCTAGCTCTGGGGATCTTGTAATCCAGTGAAGGTCATAGACATTAAAGAACTAGTCACACAAATAACTAGACACAGAGCATTGAAAGTAGTGTGGAAAAAATGTACAGAGTGACTAAGAAAATAATTCAGAGGAATTAATTGAGGTGGGCAGAGAGGAATATAGCAGAGTCTCTTTGGAGTAAGTGGATTTTATTCTTGAGGCCAGAGGAAGCATAGGTGTTGACCAAGAGGGGTGGACAAGCAATTTCAGGAAAACAGCCCGTGTTTAGGTCCTGAACTGAGTAATGCACATTCAGCCTTGACTCATGGAAAGACCATCTGTATTGTAGGGAAACATCATCCTAGGAATAAGATCACCCAAGCTCAGGGATCAGGTTGCAGAAGCCCCTATAGTCCACATGGAGGATTTTTATATACATCTTAAGAACACTAGAAAACCATGAAGTCAAGTCAAATCACTGATACCATAGGCCAACAGCCATGATAAAACTTGAAAATCTAAAAGCACTAAAGTAATCTCCAAAATGAGATAAAATCTAAAACTTAACAACAGGAGCTCCCATAGCATTTTATATCCACTATTTGAATATCACTTATCACAGTATTTGTGTCTCTCTTCTAGACCAAGAGCTTCTGGAATTACTTGATGCCCAGGATTTAAAGCATCGAAGGTGCTCAAAACATATTGGCTGGATTGAAATGAATTCAATGCAAATACAAAAGAAAGCTTCCCAAAGCCAATTTCATCCATGAATTCCATGTCATCTCCCAAAGTGGCTTTAGCTCTAAAGCTGAAAGCTATGAGAACTGAGAGAGAGGCAAAGTTTCAGATGCATCTACCTAAGGATAAAATAAGCTTTATGAAGCTGTCGTGAATATATGCTGATTTGGAATTACTCTGAGAATTCTGTCACGGTTCCAGCAATGCACAGCACAACAAAAGACAATGTGGAGATAAAAATTACAGGTTGCAAGGATTATTTTTGGAATTTGTTCAAAAGCCAAGACAAACACAGCAAGAGCACAAGAACAGCCAGCGAGTGACAAAATTTCCCCTCCGTGGATCAAGAAAGAGTAGGAAAGGGAATGACAACCCAAAGGCAGGGACTAAATGGAACGAAACTTTTAAAATGGGAAAGGTGTGTGGAGCAAGTGATAGAGTCTTACAGGGGATGTGGAGAGCTCTCAAACTAAGAAGCACTGACAGAAAGAAAAATGGGCAGTCGTAGCACAGAGGAAATAGTAGCAAGGTCATTGTTAGAGGTTGAATTGTGTCCCCCTCCAAAAAATTCTTTTTTTGAAGTCCTAACTCTGCTTATCTTAGAATGTGACCTAATTGGGAGACAGGTCCAAAGGTATAAAAGTTAAAAGGAGGTCATTGAGGTTCACCCTAACCCAATATAGACCATGCCTCTTTAAAAAAAAAAATCTGCATAGAGAGAAGACACCATGTGAGGACACACAAGTCCAGGAGAAAGACCTGGGGCAGATCTTCCCCTCATAATGCTCAGGAAGAACCCACCCTGCCAACAGGGCTGATCTCCAACTTGATTTCAAATTTCCAACCTCCAGAACTGTGAGAAAATAAACTTCTATTGTATAAACTACCCAGGTGTCAAATTTTGTGATTACAGCCCTAGCAGGCTCATACAGTAATCAATTTGAAAAGTCCTCATTTACCAGAGGATTTAAAAATGGAAGGGTCGGAGTTGGTAGATGAGGGGGTTAAATAAGGTGTCCTCGGGATCACATTTGCATGAAGGAGGTTATTCTTGCAGAGATGTGTCCACCAGAAACTGTACAAAGGTAAGGCCTAGAATGTTAATATTAGCTAATAACAATAAGTAACAACAATAAGTCTTAATACATGTATCACATATTTACCTAAAATCCTTGATTCTTACAAAAGAAAGTTGAATTATCTTATTGAGGAGAATAGGTGTCTCAGAGAAGTTTGGCTACTGGCCCAAGGTCAGACATAGCTAGTAAGAAGTGGAGGAAAAGAATCAGATGACATCACCTTCTCTTTCCTCTCCCCTCCCACCTCCAGCTCCTGAAAGTACGGTGAATCCAGGGAAAATGTGGTGTCAGCAAAGTAATCAGAAAAATCTCTCTCAAACATAAGATTAATGTAAATTGGAAAAGATAGAGAATAGAATCTTTCTTAGGCCCACAGACTAGAAAGTCTATGTATAAGGGTTAAAGTTTTCTTCTTCCTTTACCCCTCCTCATCCTCCTCTCTCTATCTTACCTCCACCCCCACCATCTGTGTCTGACTATCTATCTTTTACCTACTAAAAGCAGACCCAGAAATAATTTATATGTAGCTAGATTGCTCTGGATAGCAAACTGAACCACATGACATAATTTCTTCCATTTATATGTGAAGATCTGCAGGAGGAAATGTGACCCGTGGAATAGAGAAGGAGAAGAATGAGGCTGAAGTACCCTGGTCCCAGCTTACTAACCATCAGAACTTGGGAAAGTCAGTTAACTACACTGATCTTCAGTTTCTAAGTCTACCCAGAATGGCTACTTCCTGGGTTTATCAATTTATATTTTAAAATATGAATGAGGTGGCTTTGGTTTCAGCTCCAAAGGGTAAAGAACTTAGAAATCAGCATTCCCATCCTTGCAATAAGAAATTGCCGAATAGATTGTGAATTCGAAGGCACTTCTTGGAGATCGCCAACTGTCCAAATGGGAATAAACAGAAGAAAGAAGTCACTGGGATCTGCTTACCCAGAGCAGAAGCTGGCAGAGACTAACAGAGCTGGTAGAGATACTGGATGACCATCTGCATGAATGGCTGAAGGTTGGGAACTGGCTTAAGAGTGAGAAATTCCTGGAGGCTGTCATCTGTGGGTGGGGAGCACATTTTTCTGGTTTTATCTCCAGAAATTTCACCAGGTACTCACAACAAAGAGATTAAAAAAAAAAAAAAATCCTCTTATGGCTCTAGCAGTGTGATGAGCATGAGATGCACCAAAAGCCTTCTCTACAACACAAGCCACCCAGAGGAAAGTCTGTCCCAGAGCCTTATCCTCCTTGAGAAAGGGGTATTTCTCCAGCTGCATATCCTCTAGTCTTCTTCTCCCACCTAAAAGGAAAAAGAGAGAGGGGAAAAAAGCTAAAAACCAAAAACCAACAACAACAAAACACACACACACACACGCCAGTTGTGGTGGTACACAACTATAATCTGAGGGAGAAGGACAGCAAGTTCAAAGCCAGCCTCAGCAACTTTGTGAGACCCTAAGCAACTCAGTGAGACCCTGTCTCTAAATAAAAAATTAAAATTAAAAGAGCTGGGGTGTGTCTCCGTGGGCAGTTAAGTGCCCCACTGGGTTTAATCCCCAGTACAAAAAAAAAAAAAAAAAAGAAAAGAAAAGGAAGAAGAAGAAGAAGAAGAAGAAAGAAAAAAACTCACAAAACTTTAAAAGCCATAGCCCAGGGACACAAACCCATTGAAAACTGAGATCTACTCATGGGATTATAGAATACTTCCACACCCCCATGACTTACTCCTACATCAAGACTCTGGTCAATGACATCATATTACGGCTGAAAGAGCTATGTGAGGAGGAGTTCTTAGGGAAACCCAAACATAACAGAGTAACTAAAAACAGGGGAAGCAATGGAGGAATTTGAAGTCTATTGTCTATAACTACAAGCTGACTCTGAACCAGATAAACACAAACTCTCACATGAAAGGCCTATTTACCTCAGTTCCTATTACTGAGTATGTAATTCTCTTTCTTTTTTTTCCTTTGGTACTGGGAATTGAATTCAGGGGCACTTTACTATGGAGCTGCATCCCAAGTCCCTTTTTATTTTATTTATTTATTTATTTTTTGAGTCAAGATCGCACTAAGTTGCTTAGAACTTCACTGAGTTGCTGAGGCTGGCCTCGAACTTGCAATACTCCTACTTCAGTCTCCCGTCGCTGGAATTACAAGTGTAGCATGTCATTTTCTGCCTTTCACCTAAAGGAAAAGTTTTGAGGCTTGCTAAAACAAGACAAAAAACACATTCTGAAGATGTGAAGAAATCATTAAAACACAAAATCCCAGAATTAACACACAGAAAATTTAAAATAATTATGATTCATAATTATTTTATATGTTATATAAAATATTTTATATTTTATATATCTTATTTTATATTCATATGTTAAGGCTTTTAATGGAAAAATTCAAAGCATTCAGTATATAACTTTCCTATACTCATATATGAATACATGACCAGTATAGCTCCACATCATGTTCAACCACAAGAATGGGATCAAAATTGTAATGGGTTGCACCATTCAAAATATACCCTACTGTCATGCATATCTAAAAAAAAAGAACAGATGAGTCATATAAGCAGAAGGGTACAACTCTAAGAAAGAATAAAAAGTAAATGTAGGGGTTGGGGTTGTGGCTCAGTGGTAGAGCACTCACCTAGCATGTGTGAGACACTGGGTTGGATCCTCAGCACCACATAAAAATAAACAAAGGTATTGTGTCCACCTACAACTAAAAAATAATAATAATTTAAAAAAATAAATAAAGTAAATGGTAGAAACCAAGAACAATATAATAGAAATGAAGAATATTTTTGATGATCTATTCAGTAATTTTTTTCTATTAACATGGATAAAAATGGAATTCATGAACCTGAAGATAAGTTCAGAGAAATTTACCAAACCAAAATACAAAAATGAAAAAAAAAAAATTAAAAAAGAAAAAGAATGGAATGTTCAGAAAAAAAATTAAAAAAAGAAAAAGAATGGAATGTTCAGACGATTTCAACAGGTGTAATATGCATGCAATAGGAATATTAGAAGGAAAAGGAAGAATTAACAGAGCAAAATAAATATTTGAAGTAATAATGGCTAAAGATTTTTTTAAAAAATTAATGACCCACACCGAACTACACATCCAAGAGGCTCAGAGAAGACCAACCAGGATAAATTTTTAAAATATCTACACTTAGGCATATTATATTGAAACTTCAGAAACCCAAAGGCAAAATGAATATATTAAAATCATCCATATCCACATTAAGAAAGAAAGAGCCCAGGAGAAAGGACCGAGAAGGTAGAACAAAATGTTTCCCTTTTTAAATTCTTTATTAACCTATAACTGATAAAAACAATAATAGTAAATGTATTGGTGACTATAGTCCATGGAAAAGTAAACCAACAGCTAAACTATAAAGAATGAGATGCACAAATTATTATTATAACACTGTTATAATATGGCAGGTGGTATAGGGCTATTTTGATGGTGGAGGTAGATTAGTAGGTCTCCATTCAGCTGTATCAAGAAACATTTTAAACGTGAAGGCTTTAAACACATTAAAAGACAAGCATTGTCAGAGTGGCTAAAACACAAGAAACGACCCTTTAAATACAAAACTCGCATGACTAACAAGCAAATGGATAGAAAAAACATTCAACAAGCCCACATGAATTAAAAGAAAGCTGGCATAACCATGCTACTTTTAGATAAAGACTTCAGAATTTAGAAGATTATCAGGAATAAAGGGAGATTATATAGTGATAAAGGAAGTATTATGATTTAGATACTAGGTGTCCCCCAAAAGCTCATGTGTGAGTCAATGCAATAGGGTTCAGAGGTGAACTGATTGGTTATAAGAGTCTTCATCGAATTAGTGTGTTAATGCACTAATAGGGATTAACTGGGTGACGGACATAGGCAGGTAGGGTGTGGCTAGAGATTGGTCATTGGGGGGCATGCCTTTGGGGCATACATTTTTTTCTGGATGAGTAGAATATTCTCTCTCTCTCTCTCTCTCTCTCTCTCTCTCTCTCTCTCTCCCCCCCCCCTTCCTGGTGCCATGTTCTGAGCTGCTTTCTTCCTCCACACCCTTCCACTACGATGTCCTGCCTCACCTGGAGCTCAGAGCAATCGAGTTGGCCAAGTATGGACTAAGACCTCTGAAACTGTGAGCCCCAAAATTAATTTTTCCTGTCTTTTGATCACAGTGTCCCAAAAGCAGACCAAAACAGGAAGCATTTAGTAAAGATTTAATAATCCTAAATGTGTATGCACCCAAAAACAGAGCATCCAAAATATATAAGAGCAAAACTAGTAGAACTAAAAAAGGAAGGAGACTAATCCACAATTATGACTGGAGATCTTCATATCCTTCATATCTCTGCAATAAATGAGAGTTCTAGTAGATAGATTATCAGTAAGGGTACAATGACTTGAATAGCGCTATCAAATTGATCTAACTGATATTTATAGGGTATTTCATACAACAGAATAATACACACTTTTCTCAAGATATAAAACACACAACTCATTTTGAAAGAACAGATATACAAAATATGTCCTCAGTTGACAATGAAATTAAACCAGAAATACCTAATGAGTGTTAAACAACTAATCAATCAATAATACAAAGAACTGGAAAATTCCCAAATATTTGGAAATTAAACACAAACTTCGCAATGACTCATGGATCAAAAACTAAGTCTTAAAATAAATAAATTTTAGATATTTTGAACTAAATGAAAATACAACTAATTAAAATTTCTGGGATGAAATGAAAGCATTATTTCAAGAGAAATGTACAGCATTAAACACACATATTTGAAAAGTTATATATATATATATATAATATAATATTTATATATTATATTTATATATAATATTTATATATTATATATATAATATATAAATAAGAACCTAAACATTCACTTTAGGAACTAGGGAAAGCACCTAATACAAGCACACGATATAACATCTGGCTTGACATCTAACAAATAACCACAAATGCTAAGGGAACGTTAATTATTGCTGTTTTGCAAATTAAGTTATAAAGCTGCAGTTATGAAACTTAAAATTTTCAAAATATTGGTGCTTTCTATTGTCGTACTTTTCCCTTTCTTCAGATTCAGTGAACCCCAAAACTGACTACACAGAGAAGTCACATGAGGAGCCTTAATGAAACACCAGACCTCTTTTTGAGTTTGAGTCAGTCAGAGGTAGGGATTCATGTGACTGTAATTTCACTCTCTTAAGGGATTCTCATAAACTCAAGTTTTGAAGAATTGCTATACATTCTATCCTCTTATGGATGTATGTTTTTTATATGGAATTCTGTCTTTCTTTCTTTGTTTCTTTGTTACACAGTAGAATGCATTTTGACATTTGTATACATACTGTATACAAAGGGAGCACAACTTCTCATTCTTCTGTCTGTACATGGTGCAATAATAATTTCTGTTTCATTCTACCATCCTTTCCATCCCCACAGCCCCAACCCTCCCCTCAATCCCCTCTACACAAACCCTATCACCCTGCCCCACTATGGATCAGCATCCCTTTATCAGAGAAAACATTTGGCTTTTGGATTTTGGAGACTGGCATATTTTACTTAGCATGATGTACTCCATCCATTACCTACAAATGCCATAATTCCATCCATTACCTACAAATGCCATAATTCCATTCTTCTTTAAGGCGGAGTAATATTCCATTGTATATATGTACCACATTTTCTTTATCCATTCATCTGTTGAAGGACATCTTAATTGGTTCCATAGTTTTGCAATTGTGAATTGAGCTGCTATAAACATTGACGTGGCTGTGTCACTGTAGTATGGTGATCTTAAAAATCCTTTGGGTATAAACCAAAGAGTGGGATAGCTAGAGCACTCATCTCCAGGATATATAAAGAACTAAAATAACTTAACATCAAAAAATCCCAAATAACCCAATTAATAAATGGGCAAAGGAATTGAACTGACACTTCACAGAAGAAGAAATGCAAGTGATCAACAAACATATGAAAAAATATTCATCATCTCTAGCAATTAGAGAAGTGAAAATAAAACTACTCTAAGATTTCATCTCACTCCGGTCAGAATGGCAGTCATAAGAATACAAAAACAAGTGTTGGCGAGGCTGTGGGGGGGAAAGGTACACTTAATTATATGAAATTCTTTAAAAGTGAGAAAGGTGTGTCTGGGACTAGCAGAAATTATATGGCATTATGAAGGGATGAGATGCCCCACATGTATTAATTTCTGATAAAATATAAATTTACCCTTTTGAGCACCAAATAGTTTTTCAGTAAGTCAGCTCAGGTTCAAATAATTCTTTAATGGAATATTAACATTTAAAAAAAAATATTATTCTGGCGGGCTGGGTAGAGGTCAGCAGTAGAGTGTTTGTTAACACATGTTAATGTGCTGGGGGCCCTGAGCTTGATCCCCAGAAATGCAAAAAACTAAAAGTAAAATATTTGGGGTCTAGGGGTATGATTCATTGGTAGAGTTCTTGCCTGTAGTATGTATGAGGTGCTAGGTTTCACTCCCAACCCTGCAAAAAAATAAAAAGTTGCATAAAAAATATTATGTTTAACGAATTTCATCTTATTTTTATATGTTTTTTTTTTTTTTTTTTTTTCCTGGAAGAAGATGTCCATGTATCTAAACAATGCCCATCTTCCTGTATGACTGAGACTAAGGCTCCTGTTATTTGGATCTTTTTCCCAAATCTCTCATGTTGGGTGAGGTCCTCCCATCTAGATTCTAAGGCAATTCTGTGTCTGTTGTCACAATTATATTATTAAAATGTTCTATAATAAGTGAACAATTGCTCCTCTACATTCCTCTAGTCTTACTAGTAAAGGATGTTTTTTTTTTTCAAAAGACAGAAGCCCATTTCTACTTGGGTTAAGGGTGAAAGAGCTAATTTATTAGTCATTGAAAAAATCCATGGGAGATCTAGCCCTCTTGGCTCTAAGTACTCCAAGGATAATTCAGAAATATGACACGACCCTACTCTCAGCTCTCTGCACCTTTGTTCTGGCTTCATTCTCTAGCAGCCTCTTCCCAAAGAGTAACAAGGAGGGCTCCAGGATCCATGGGCATGCATCCAATCTCTTAGCAAAACTAGGAGGCCAGATTCAGTGGTGCATGCTCTTCATCCCAGCTACAAGGGAGGCGGAGGCAGGAGGATCACAAATTCAAGGCCAGCCTGAGCAATTTAGTGAGATCTTCTCTCAAAATAAAAAGGCCTGGGTCCGGGTATGGTTGCACACACCTGTAATCCCAGCAGCTTGGGAGACTGAGGGAGGAGGATCATGAGTTCAAAGCCAGCCTCAGCAAAAGTGAGGCATTAAGCAACTCAGTGAAACCTTGTCTCTAAACAAAGTACAAAATAGGGCTGGGGATGTGGCTCAGTGGCCAAGTGCCCCTGAGTTCAATCCCCAGTAACCCCCAATAAGTAAATAAATAAATAAGACTAGGGATGCACCTCGAGGAGAAAGCAACCCTGGGTTCAATCTCCAACACCAAAAGAACACACAAACAACAACAAAAGATTAGCGCAAGGAAAACTCAAGGGTTTTGCAAAAGTTCTGGCAAAAGTTCCAGGGGGTGACTCTTTCTGACATTGACATGGGTCATGTCCTCTCCTGGATCTAATCATGGTGCCCGGGAAAAAGGAAAATTACACTCTGATTTGTCCCGGTTTTGTTCACTTGCCTAGCCCTTACCCTTGGGAATGGGATTAGTCCCTTCCTCTAGATCCCCATGAATAGAAAATAGGAGGAGATTGAGGTAAGATTATCAAGCTAAGGAGACATAGATGCTGTGTCATCCGGGCCCTCTGAAAGCAAGAACCTTAGCTCTTTTATATGCAAGCATCTTCATCTCTAATCCACAGTCACATATTGTTTAACAATAGGTTCTGAGAAATGCATCACTAGGTGATTTTGTCATCGTGTAAACATCATACAACACGCTTCTACAAATCTAGATGGTATAGTTCCATCACTCAATGGAGCCTTTGATGCAACTCAGAAACACAATCCACAAGAGATCTGAAGGCTGCTGCCAACATAACCTGACATGTTATTTTACAGTCAATGCCTTTTTTGTTTAATTAAGTACAAGAGAACCCTCTAAAATAATGATAAAGTATAGTAGAGTGAAAACAAACCAGCAACACTTGTGGGTGATCATTATCACGTATTATGATTCTATGAGTGGCAGGGCGGTGCATTTGTTTCAACCAGCATCACCACAAATACACAAGTATTTGCACTATGACGTGACAATGGCTATGATATCACTAAGTGATAGGAATTTTCAACTCCATTATAATCGTACGGGACCACCACTGTGTACGTGGTCTGTCATTGACTAGTGTATGACTGCAGTACCAAGCCCGCAGAAGGCAGCTCATGTTTAATAAATGAATCAGTTGAACAAATTAATGCAGTCAAGGTTGTCATTAAAATCATCTGCTTCACCTTGTACCCTAATGCCTGATGCTCTCGGTCATAAACAAGATATTCTGCTCTAACACCTGATGTCTCCCGTCTAACTGATGTGGACTATGGAACCATATGGAACGTAGACCTTTGGGACAGATCCCAAGCAGCAATCTCTTTTTCCATAGAGATACAATTCTCAGCTCCAAACATGGTAAATGCATTGTCATCCTTTTAATTAGGTATCCCAGGAGACCCGGCCCAGGATGTTGCAGGAAGACAAAGACAACAGGAGGGGAAAGTAGAAATGTCACCCTCGTTAGTGCAGCCGTTCACAGGAGGAAGGGCCCACCCAGGGCCCTCGTGAGTGTCAGAGGGCAGGTTCCTGCCAAGAGCCTGAACTGAGCGTCAGAGAGAACAGCTGCAAGGCCTTGGCGTGAGGAGATGTGATGAACTGAGAAATAAGGCAGAGGGAGGAAGGGTATCTCCAGGCCAGGCTCAACTCTGCCCCCCTTCACAGTCCCCCGGGGACATCCTAAGGACTTTCTTCCAAGGTGATCCTGAAGTGTGCATGTTGTGGTTTATTGCTTATTTATTTCCCATTTATATTAATGGACCCTTATTATGTGAACTTCTAACTATTACAGACAGGGACCCTCTGACCAAGCCAAAGGGCAAATGAAGGTGCTGTCTGAAGTGTAGTTCTCTGCTGTCCTTCAAAGCCCCACCAGCTCTCTCCCTTCCTACACACACACACACACACACACACACACACACACACACACCAACCAGCCCACCCTGCAAGAAGGAGAGACTCTACACATGTTGTCCCCCTAGATTCTCTTCCTGTCCTCTGTAACAAACCAAAGGACCCACCTGGCCAGAAAGTTGCCACAATGTCCAAGCTGAGGAAGCTGGGGGCTGTAGCAGGAAGAGCCCCAGACCCAGGCAAAGTCCTGAACTCCATAAATTGGGCAAATTCACCCACTTATCCCTTCAACTTCCTCATCTATTAAAAATTGAAATAAAAACAAAACACATCACACACACACACACACACACAAAGGAGGATGTTGTAATCTCTGAAGACTCTGCTGGAATTAATAAAAATTTCAGTAAGAAATAAAAGTCCCTGATCTCCTGGGCATTGGAGTTCCCAGGATACAATTCTTACTAAGTGAAGCATTGGGAGAGCAAGGCTTGGTGGAAAGGCAGAAAACAAAGCAGGACATCTGTCCGACATCTGTCCCATATCCGTCCCACAGCCGGGAGCCTCTGGCCAGGACCCCAATGCTGGGGTGCACTGGAACCCCAGCCATGTCGGGAGCCTTGTTTCTCTGCCAAGGAGCACCCACATTCTTGATTCATATTGGGTCACGGGATTGGCCAGACCCCGAGGAAGACTGTACCTAACAAGGAGGAAACAATACCCCCAAAGGAAGTTGAAGGACCCTTTAGGTTGGAAACAAATGTCAAACATCCAAAAGCATCAATGACAGAGGAAAGACAAATACTGTCATTATGGCTTCCTCCTAGGCTCCCAGCAGGCCAGGCCCTCAGGAGCGTCCATAGACAAAGCCAAGGTCACCATGATTGGCTCAGCCCTCAGACAACAGTTCTAACTCCAGCTGGTTCTTTGCCATCCCTTGGAATTTTCCATGAAGACCAAGGGCCTCCTGGTAATTAACTGTACCACCGCGACCACCACCAAGTAATTGAAGTGGAAATCTACTGTATATCTAATGAGCTGAACCAAACACACCACACAGGTAATACCTTGGTGAGAGGTACTCCACCAAATTGCATTTGTGAATGATACATTAAAACAGTGGTCTCTGTTGACAAGGGACAGCCCTTCTGGAGCTGTCAGAGGGGTACTGAGCATGAAGTCAGAGGTGACAATCTGAGTACTCGGTGGGGGGTCTTCTGCTTCTTGGCACCAAGGATGGGGAGCAGTTCTACCTTGCCATCCCTGAAGTGACTCCACCTTCTCCACTATGCTCGCTGATCCCCAGCCCTCCACCATCACACTACCGCCTTCCACAATGCTTTGCAGCCTCTCTGTCTGAACACAGCCTCCATTCTGAGACAGAGCCAAGGACTGCATCTCCGGTTGATGAGAACGGGCTCTTCCCACCTCCCTCTCTCCACCCCTTGGTCTCCAAAGCTGCCCATGGCCCCTGCAGGTTAAGCAGAGAGGAGATTAGAAATTATCTAAATCACAACAATTCCCTGGCAGCTTTTGTATGATTGCAGGCTCTGGTGAACTAAACTGTCCAGCTGGGTAATTGAAGGAAACATATTTATTGAAATTCACATGCTTACGGTTATACTTAGCCCCTGGATATTAGCAAGGCTGACCTGAAAGAGAATAAAAAGCCCCTTTCAGCATTCCAAGTAATCATTCCATACAGGCCCTTTGGGGTTTAACTCTCTGGTGGCAAAAGAAAGCTTTGATTTTCCACACTCCTAGTGCCTCTCAGCTGCTGCCAGCTGCCAGTTGGGCTGCCAAGACTCAGGCAGAATTAAACAAAAATAAATAAAAAATGGGACCCACCCGTGCTGACATCTCCCCCTCCTAAAAGGCTTTGCCCCCAAAGGTGTCAGTAACACGGCCTTGCTTTTCAGATTTCATTTTATGTTCAGAAAGAGGAGAGCTTTGATCAGCTGGTGAGTCTAGTCCGAATGACAGTTGCCGTTAGGAGCAGATTGGTTTCTAGACAGAGCACCTAACAGAAAAAACTGACCTGGGCAAGGTCACCCTGGGCCCTCCACAGCTCCACTGAGATAAGCTGGAGAAAAATATCAGGTTAAGGCAAAGTATGGTATGCATTACGTACAGAAATCTGTGTTTTATTTTAATATAAATGGAGACCAACACTGATGTTGCTCCCCATCCAGCTGTAGAATCATCGGTGCTTAGAATTCAAAGTCATAGCCAAGGTCATCAGCACCTATCTTTTGCCAAATATGGGAATTCTTTTCCTAAGCTCCTAAAATCCAAATCATGGGTTTTTTTCATTAGGTTTCAAAACACGGGCCCTCCTTAATCAGTGGGGGCTTACTGTAGCTGGAGTTTGCAAGGTCACATGTGGGTTCATCAAGAAAGAATGTCATGTGATGCTTGGTAAATGCTCTGGTGGGAGCAATAGTAGCATTTTTGCAAGGTATTTGCTCTCTCTGAGTTCAGCTGTCAGCAATGTCGCTGGTAATGAGATCTCTTTCTGCTAAATAGGCCTGGCCCCTGTGGCCTCTGGGATGACAAATGACAAGCAGAAACCAGGTTGAATGGAGAGTCATTAAGGTTTTGCGGGTCCCTTGGCCAGCCATTGTAAGTAATGGGACACCTCAAAACCAACCGCCAGAAATATATTTTTCACAAAGGTTTATATGGGATCTGTACCCCAAATTTGAAGATAATTACCTTAAAAACCCTATCCAGAAAATTTCACTTATTATGGGTCTTTTAAGCAGCTCCAGGTATCTTAAAGCATCTAATTGTAAGCACTAGCAATATCTAATTCTTGATGCCTAAACTATTTCCTGGATCTAAGTGTGATCCCCAATAACAAATAATGAAAGATAAGACAAATGACTTCAGTCCTACTTACTGGGGGATTGTGAAGTTAAGCATTGTCACATCAGAAGAAATGCAGGCTGCAATCAGGAGAAAGCCCATCTGCACATACAAAGTGCAGGATAGAGCTGGGTGCGGTGGCACATGCCTGAAATCCCAACAGTTTAGGGGGCTGAGGCAAGAGAATTGCAGGTTTGAGGCCAGTCTCAGCAACTTAGTGAGGCCCTAAGCAACTCAAAGCCAGTCCCTGTCTCAAATAAAAAATTTAAAAGGGCTGGAGATATGGCTCAGTGCTTAAGTTCTCCTGGGTTCAAACCCTGGTACAAGAAAAAGGTGTGTGTGTGTGTGGGGAGAGAGAGAGAGAGAGAGAGAGAGAGAAGCAAGAGCGAGCTCATCTTTAGCAGAAACAGACTCTGACGTACAGAAAAAAGATAGATGAATCTCTAGCCAAAGGAAGCTGGACTTCAGACCCTGAACGTTTCAGAGTGGATCAACCCAGCTCAGCCTGAGGAGTCCCTAGCCCATGGCTGCAGAGTTAAGAGCTCTCGTGGATTACTAATTGAAAAAATACCTACACTTTATTTATCAGCACCCTGTGTTGGGAGTAAAGTTTGTGCTTACATTGCCTAACACAAAAAGATTTGTGAAGTACAATAAATTGCATAAATCCTATTTAAGGGAATTAGAGGAACAAACTGATTTTAAGGACTTCAGCACATTCACCGTTGGAATAAAGATGGATACCAACAATTACCAATCGGTTTCAGAGAGTTTCCAAAGTGGTCCTTCAGGGCCTCTCTGCAGGAACACTTTGTCAGCAATTAGTGGTGTCGTGTGAATCTGAAATTTCATATAAGATGGAAAGGGCTTTTTAAAAAAAAAAAAATAATAACTTAAATGAGCCTATCTGCCCCCAAAAGGGGTTTATTCTGCTTTAAGTAAATCCAACCTATTTTTAAAAATCAGATTTGTTAAATGACTTATAGAATATTAAAAAATTACTGTAATATTCTTATGAAATGTATGTTCTCTTACTGAATCTAAAATTTGACTCTTTCCAAAAAACAGGCTTAAGGACAACTTCTTAGGAAGATGTCAGTTATATAAAGTGACCCATATCTATGGGGCAGATTTATGTCAGCAAGTCTGGGACATTTTCTTTGCCCTCTGATGGAACCAGCCTGGTGTGGAGACAGAGATACTATGGCTTTGCTTGGGCTGTGGTTTTTCCTCCTCGTTTGCATGGGAATAATAATAGCTCATCCTGCTGGCTGCTAATTGGAGTGTATCTGCTTCTGTAAGAGTATTCACCCATTTATATACCAACAAAATTGTACTGAGCCCCTACTGTGTCCCGAATATGTCTGTGTGTGTTCGCACACACATGAATACATACATGAGACACAGAGAGTATCTAGGAAGGAAATTCCAGTCTTTAGAGATTAATGGTGGAAATTTGCTGATGTCTTCGATTATTATCCATTTCTACTTCTTCACACACCTCAATTTCCATTCAGAGAGTCCCCTTGAGCTTCGTGATATGGGTCCATAATCAGGATGCCCACTCTCTCCTGGTCAGGTATTGGGTGAGGCAAGCTGGGTGCTCTTTCCCTGACTCAAAGTATTGACAATCCCAAGGCATCCCTGGACCACTGTTTTGACCAGGGTGTCCTTACCATGTCATGGTAACTGGACTTCTGCTTCCAAACTGATGGTATAGTAAAACCAGCTCTCCAGTTTGACCTCCTTCTGGGATTCTTTAATGATCTCAAGATACTTTCATTCACTTTTGCTAGAGTTAGCCAGAACCATCTTCTGCTGCTAATAACCAAATTAGCACACAGTGCTTAAACTTGAGCCCTATCCTAGCCTTCAAAACTTTATCTAGCCAAGAAATTAAGCCTTGTTCCCTCCAATCTCTGCATTTATGAGTTGTTCACAAGTCGCTTGATTTGGGCCTCTTTTCTGATAATCCTAAAATAAACAGTGTCCTCTTCTTTGAAATTGATTCTTCCATCCAGTCGAGTGACCAACTCATTTAAGTTGGCCTAGGACTTCCTCAGTTTTAGCATGGAAAATTCCACACCCTGGGAACTTACTTAGTCTCAGTAAGCCCAGACCATGTGATGGTTTAGATATGAGGTGTCCCCCCAAGAGCTCAGGTGTGAGGCAGTGCAAGAAGGTTCAGAGGTAAAAGGATTAGATGAGGAGAGTTGTGACACGACTAGTGGATTAATCCACTGGCCAGTTAGTGGATCAATCATGGATAGGGATTAGCTGAGTGGTAACTTAGTGGCTGGAGGTGATAGGTCACTGGAGGTATGGCTTTGGGGTTGATATTTTGTCCCTGTTGAGCTGAGCTCTCTCTCTGCTTCCCGAATGCCATGTCCTGTCCTGGTATCCCATACCATACACTTTGCCACACTGTTCTGCCTTACCTGGGCCCAGAGCAATGGACTTGGCCAACCGTGGACTGAACTTCTGAAACCATGAATTCCCAATAAACTCTGCTCCCCCTAATTGTTCTTGTCAGGTGTTTTGGCTACAGCAATGAAAAAAACTGACTGAAACAGACCATAAGTGCTGTGGTTTAGATGCGATTTGTCCATCCAGGACTCATGGGCTACAGGCTTGGTCCCTAGTGTAGCTGTATATTAAGCAGTGGTAGAACCTTTGAAAGTAGGGTCTAGTGAGAGCTGATTAGGTCTTTGGGGATATCATCCCGGAAGGTTTTAATGTTGGTCTCTCGGAGTGAGTTAATTTGCTCAAGAGTACGTTATTTCAGCCTGACCCCTGAATCTTCCTTTGGTTCCATATCTGACCATGTGATCTCTTCTGCACAAGCTCCCACTAATTTGATACCATCTGCCATAAGGCCTTTTCCAGAGGTCAAGTAGATAGGGCTGCCTGATCCTGGTCTTTCAGCTTCCAAAATGGTGAGCTAAATAAACCTCTTCTCTTTATAAAGTACCCAGGCTCTTATACTTTATTATAGCAATGGAAAACAGATGAATAGAATTGGTTGCCCTTACTCAGAACTTTTTTTTTTTTTTTTTTTGGTACCAAGGGTTGAACTCAGGGGCACCTAAGTACTGAGCCACATCCCCAGCCCTATTTTGTATTTTATTTAGAAACAGGGTCTCACAGAGTTGCTTAGGCCCTCGCTAAGTTGCTGAGGCTGACTTTGAACTCACCCTCCTTCTGTCTCAGACTCCCAAGCTGCTGGGATTACAGGTGTGCACCACCACACCTGGCTCTCACGCAGAACTTATATCTCATTTCTTTCTGCATACTAGTGAAAGTTTTTCCCACCCTGACTAAACATTTAATCTTTTTCTCTAATCTTTTATCTCCCCCTACCCCTACCTCCACACAACTCAGAAAGCATATGGAGTCACGATATGATAGAACTCCACATCTCCAATCTTAAACCCAAACCTTCTCTCCAGACATCTCCAAGTCCTTTAGGTGCTGATCCTTCAGAACAACATATTCCCAGCCAAATTCATTCTCTGCTCACAAGCAGTGGTTTCCTGTGTCAGCGGCCACTGCCATTTTAGAGGGTACATGTAAATGACAATGTGACAATAATATGAAAATGTTCCATCTACCTACCTGGAGAAATACTTGCACATAAAGAAAGTAGGCACAGGAATTTCATGCATTATTATACATATGGCAAAATGGGAAACCACCCAACTGTGTATAAATATGACAATGTTAAACTATAATAGATCCCTATTATAGATAATAAACCCTGGTCGATCCCTATTGTAGAATCTCATGAGGCCATGCAAAAGAACAATAATTTCTAACTCATATACAATTTACTATGTTGGGCACTCTTCTAAATTCTTCAGTGTACAGAGAAAGGTCTACAAAGATGCATGTCCAAACAGTGAGTTGGGTTGAGAGGGAAGTAATCACAAATGACCAACGTTTCCATATTTTATTTAGAAAGGTATTTATGTGTTATTGGAGTGATAAAAATTAATTTTTAAGGACTTGGTTCTCCTCCTCCATTCCCTATATCTGCTAATACTGCCATGCTTCTTTAATCACTCAGACTCAAATCCATTCGTCTCTGATACTTCCCTTCCCTTTATTCCTTCTCTGTAATCAATGAGTTTTCAAGCACTATCAAATCCATCTTGAGATTGATGTTTGGATCAATGCGCTGCAAATTGCTGTTAATAGGCAAATGTTACCTGAAAGAAGTAGCAGATTAAATCTGTATCATGCAAATCGATAATAAATAATTTGGTTTGCATTAGTTTGACCCCTTTGTCCCCTACAGGCTCAGGAAAGGCATGAAGAGAAGCCACTACATGAAAGATGGAACAGAGGCCGCCCCTGGGAATTTGATATGCATCGGGGCTGGGGCTGCAGAAGAAGGAAGGATGAAAAAGGATTAAACACGACTTTTGCTAAGCACCTAGAGAGATGGAGAAGATTCTTGTAGAACTGATCTTACAGGAAACTGTCAAGGGGGGAGCAGGTTAAATCTCTGAACAAAGCAAACAGCATTTGCCTACAAAGGTCTCAGAGGGTATAACTGGAAGTGAAGAGACTTGGCACAAAGCAGATCTCAATAAATATAGGTTGAACACAGATAAGAAAATGGAGTCATAAGACATATAGGTACTGGCCTCTGCTCACGGAGCAAGAGAGGACAGAACTGGGAATTTGCCCTTAGTCTCCACCCTGATCTAAGTTTCTCCTGCACATTGCACTGATGTTCTCTGCTATTTTCTTAGAAGCCTGTCTTCTACACACAAATCCTTTGCAGGCATGAATCACACCCACACGATTTTTTAATTTTTTTTCTCACACCACTGTCTCAAGATTCATTTATAAAGCCTAAGTGTTCTCCACCCCTCTCAGTAGCCAAATGCCAGGGCTGCAGCAGCTCCACCCATCTCTTTGCAGAGGGGAAGGGTGGCCTGCCTCTGCTCCACTGTACCCATATAACCTGTAATTCTTTCAAACTCCATATGACTCTCTCTGGCTGCCTGAAAAGTTCCTCAAGAGCCCCAGGGCAACAGGAAATTAGGAAGCATATTCATAAATCTGTCCCTCCAGCCTTCCTTCAGGTTCTGATATCTAGGCGTGAGCAGAATGTAAGCTCTGTTTGTGGACCAGAGACTCTTGACTCTGGGGCAAGAGTCACACTCACTCCCAAACCAGTGTGTAGTGTTGTCCTCCCTGTTTCTGAATCCACATCCCTTCTGCCTTTAAGAACCAGAATTCACTGAGAGATTCCCATTCTGCTCTCAGGAGTCTCCTGAGAGAAGCCTTCCTTGTTTCCCCTCAGTGCCCAGTGCAACTGGTACCTCTTAGCAGTTCTGGAGAAACTATAGATCTGGAGTTGAAGGCTCGGTGCCCTTTTGCATTGGAGGGCTCTTTGTGCTACACATTTGAATTTTGTGTGAGTCTCAAGCAGATTAAAAAAAAATTGCAAAATCTCCCATGAAAGCCAAGCGAAAGATGCTATGCTGTACAAAAAGTGGGGAAATGCAAATCCCTAGTGATGGCTTTGACCCAAATGGTCTTCACTTTGATCCCCAGAAAGCAGTTCCCACTCCCAGGGGTATGGGGTCACCATGTCTCCTGGAGCCAACACCCCCAAAGTTCCATCATCACTCTTCTTGCTTCTCAACCCTCTTACGCTCCCAGGAAGAATTCAGCTCAGGGGCAGGGAGAGCAGTGTGAAGGCACTAATTAAGAAATTTCTGCAGTGCAGTGGTTAATTCAAATCCTAATTTAACGGCTATAATCAATATTTCAAGAATCCCAGGCTCCGATGGGCAAAAAAGTAAATAAATAAAAAATGTAGCTTCTTTAATTTCTTGGAGATGACTTTAATTTCTGGCTCTGAGCCCCCCCCAGTTTTCCCCAGAGCAGGTTAAGTCATATAATCCATTTGGAGTCTTCACTTTCATATGTGAGTTTTAAAATTAAATCCAGGATCATTAACTCTCATGAAATCCGATTTTAAAATGACAATAACACCATTTCTCATTGTAAGCTCCTTCTGTTCTTCCCAACCAACTCTAACTTCCAGAGCACGGAGTGGCCATGCTAGTCACACCTGAGAGCAACAGGAGAGAGGTCATTATTGTGATTGACCCAACTCTGGTGGGATTGAGGCCATCATGATCTCTGGTTGCTAGCTTGCTACTTTATATTCTCAGTGGTGGCCAAGGGGTTGACAACAAGTTCTCTTGGGGACAGTTAGTTCCATGGTCCTTATCAGATCAGATCCTTGTGTGATTCTCCCCCAGTCGATTCTGAAGCACATCCTGTTCTTTCCTCCCCACACCCCACCCCCATGGGTCCCTTGAACTTACTCAGGACAAAAAGTCAAAGTAACTTTCTGAACATAAACCAAAAAAATAGAGCACAATTATCAACAATAGGAAAACTCCTAAACTTCCGGTAATAATATATTAATTTTTTCATAATAAATAACATAGTCAAAAGAAGTAGAAATCCATTGCCAGAGATTCCAAGCATAATCCTGAAATTTGTCTGGCCTATGTCATTAACATAACAAAGGATGACATTTATTTTATAGGGAGAAAAAAAATAAGTTTCATCACAAAAACATATTTATTAGATCTCAGCTTTGATCAAGTTCTAGAAATGTATTTTCAAGATTTAAAAAGAGAAACAAGAATCATCCTTAAAATACATGTATAGCTGTTAATATATGTATAGGTGTTGATAAACTTTATGCTCTTACAATGTAAAACACGTAGAAACATCTGAACTCTAGAAATTTTGACCAGTTAACCTATTTGGCTTTGACATTGCCTAAATTCCCTTCTGACAATCACAGGATGTTTCAGTCCACCTGTCTGATGTGGAAAGGGCCATTCTTAATTTCTTTTTCTTCTCTGGTGGCTCATCTTCCTCCCCCCGCCCCTTGGTCTTTTTATCTACATTAGTTTTCCAAAGTTGTGCTGCAATAATAATCTGTTTTCTTTTAAAGCTTTCGTTAGCTCTGCTGTTCTTGGAGATCTCTGGAGGTATTTTCTTTTTCCCGTGCATTTACAGATCCAATGTCCAAAATTCAAGCATTCCTGGCATCTTAAACACACTGCTTATTTGCTTTAGCTTGACTTTGGGCTCTCTCTCTCATTCTTTCCATTGGATTCTGGCTGTATCTACATTAAATGTCTCCCCTTGGTGGCTCTGGGACCAGACTACCAGGCTCTGACAATCTTGACAAACTCTACTCTCATGGACCCTTCATATCCGTCCACTTAGAGCTAAGAGAAATTCTGGGAACCTTATTCTTTTACCTTTGACAAATGTGCAAACCTAGGAAGGGGTCAAGGTCTTAAGATTTTGCCCGCGTGCTCCATACTGCCTTGCTTGAAGGCCAACCTACCACCCTCCTAGATTCACAAATACTCCTTTACTTCAACAATCTTTGCCCAGATAGGTCACCTCCATGCTCCTTGGAGGGTTTTAGCACTTGTTACTATAAATTTTTGAAAAGTCAAATATTTCAATCTCAGCTAATTAGGACCACTATTTCCTTCCACTTTTGATTTCTCCTCCTTCATACCTCCTTTCATAACTGGTGGCACTGGATAGTCACGAACATTTGGGGATAGTGATAAAGGCAAGCTGCAGTTGGGGTTTCATGGAGATATTTGTGTTGTTCATAATAACTCATGTATAATAAAGATGTTGCTAGCTGTCCTGACACAGGCATGGCTTCCAAGAGGACTCCTAATGTCCACTCTACTGATTACCCTTTGTGTTTACAACACAGTGCAGGGGCCAGAGTTGTGTCACCATAGAAATGTGTCCCACAACTCCGTGTTTGTCAGCTTTACATCACTGTGATCAAAAATACCTGACAAGAACAACTCAGTGGAGTAAGAGCTTATTTGGACTCATGGTTTCAGAGGTTTGGTCCATAATCAGTTGACTCCATTGCTGGGCCTGAGGAGAGGCAGAAGATCATGGTGGAAGTGAGTAGTGGAAGAAAGTGGCTCAGCCCATGGCAGCTGAGAAGCAGAGAGGAAGAGCAAGCAGCCAGGAACAAAATGTAATCTGCAAGGCTACACCCTCTGTGACCTAATCCTCCAGCCACACCTCACCTGCCTACCACCCAGTAGTCCATTCACATTGTTAATTCATCAAATGGATTAATCCACTGATGAGGTCACACTCTTATGATTCAATTATAATCAACTCACCTCTGAACATTCCTGCATTGTCTAATACTTAAGCTCTCATGAGACATGACCTCCATAACATAACATCCCAACCATAACAAACAGAGAAATCTAACAGTGGAAGGAAGGCAAGACATGAAATGATCAGAGGAAGAAGACAGTCTGTAGAACAGTCTTTCATTCCATTAGACTTCAACTTTGTGAGTAGAAAATTTGTTTTTTCGTCAATGCTTCGGCAAGACAAAACATCCCCTTCTATCCAAAATATGATCTGAATAAAGGAATGTACATTTCCTGGTAGAAATATGTATTCTTTCTCTTAAATCCCCCCTACACAATGCAGGTCCCTGGTTCTCTGCATGTTTCCCACTGTGACTTTTCCTACGCTCCCTTCCTATATCTCTTTTATACTAAATTTTTACTCTCCCCCTTCATCTCTTTTCTATATACAGAGTTTATAAGCCTTGGCACTATTATAACTTTTGGCTAGATAATTCTTCATTGTGTGGGGGACAGGCTGTCCTATGGATTGTGGGACAATTGGTAGGATGCCTATATTACCCCATAACTTCATTCTCACAACCAAAACATCACCAGCCATTGTCAAATGTCCCCCAAGGAACAAAATTTCCCCTTCACAAGAACTTCTGACCTTGTACCATTCTTCAAGAAAAGGGGGACAGTGAAACAACATTTCTATAAATGTTCCTTTTTGTTTCCCAAAAAACCTAGCCAGGTTAGCTGAACAGTGAGAGCAAGCCTGGGTCAGAATATCCAGACACATGTTGTCTTGAGGGACACTGGATTTCTCTTATACACATTAGTTGTGAACTAGGGCGAGTTAGTGTTCTCTGTAGAAAGCTACTTCTTTGCATGTTACACTGGGACAGTTGCTCTTTGAAATGCTGGTCACACAAGCAAGCTAAGCAAGCTCATGCTGATGGCGTCACTGTTTCTGCAGCTTCACATATAAAACTCTTCTCTGAGTGGGGACAGGTGCAGAACTGAGAGCACTGTGGGCCACCACTGGAGAAAATGCTGTGAGGGACAGAAGGTGTCACTTGGCAAAGCACATGGATGGACAGAGGTGGTATCTGTCAGTCCGTCACTACTGAACTCTCCTTGGAGCAGTACCGATCTCTTGCAAGTTTTCCCCCACTAAATCATGTTTCATACTGTGTCTCTGGGCAGTTTCTATGGTCTTTTAGCAACCAGGGTAGCTGAATAATTTAATCTCAGCTGGTTAGGACCACTATTTCTTTCCATTTTTGATTTATCCTCCTTTATACCTCCTCTCACAACTGGTGGCACTGGATAGTCATGAACATTTGGGGATTGAGATAAAGGCAAGCTGCAGTTGGGGTTTAATAGAGATATTTGTGTTGTTCACAGTTACTCATGTATAATAAAGATGTTGCTAGCTGTCCTGACACAGGCATGGCTTCCAAGAGGACTCCTAACGTCCCCTGTGCTGATTACCCTTTGTAGGACTCCTCTGTGCCGGCTATGCTTTGAATTTACAACACAGTGCAGGGGCCAGAGCGGTGGACATTGGAACACTTGGGTCGTGGATGGGACAAACCTATACCACAAGCGTGCAAAAGTAGCTCCTACCAAAACACATCTACTTTCAAATCTTCTGGAGCCTGGTAATACGGTATGGCTGTTGGCTCTTAAGGGTGGGCTGACTCCATTCTCCTATGAATGGGAGAAGGTCAGGTGCCATCCCCTGCCATGTAAGAAATGGAATAGTGACTTATGCTTTGAAGTGCCATCTCACCAGATTAGTAATGAGAAACGGAGAAAGTCCCTTCCCATCTCTGGATCACAGTTTCCTCATCTCTAAAATGAGAGGGTTAGAATACATCAAGACTTTAGATTTCTCAGAGCATCCAATTCCTCATCTCCCTCTGCCAGCCTGGCCATAGGACAACTGATACTCACCTCTGGGGGGAAAGAGACTAATTCGCAAGGACATCTGTTGGGCCTAACCAACTATTAAGGTGCCCTCCACAACACACCCCATCTTCTATTCCATTGTTTGGGTCTGATATCAATTAAAGGCCAATACCATGCTGCTTTAATTATTAAGTTTTTACAATATATTTCAACACTTGGTCATGTTTTCTTTTCTCCTTAATTTTTAAAGATGAATTTTATAGCAATTATAGGCTCCCAGAAAAATGGAGAGGAAAGTACAGAGATGTCCCACATATACCTTGTCCCCAAGCATGCACAGCCAGCCTCCCTAGTTACCAGCATCCTCCACCAGAATGGTACATTTGTTGCAATTGATGAACCTACACGGACACATCATTGTCCAACAAAGTCCATAGTTTGCATTAAGTACATCCTTGGTATTTTACATCCTGTGGGTTTGAGGAAATGGTATCCACCATAATAGTATTATGCACACTATTTTCACTGTCCTAAAAGGGCTCTGTCCTCTGCCAACTCATCCTTTCCTTTCCCTCGAATATTTTTTATTTTTCAGAGTTTGCCTGGCCTTCTTATCTGTTTAGCTTTCTACATGAACTTTTCAAATAAATGAACAAATTGACTGATTCACTGAATTTTAATTCTGATCCTTTTGTGTGTTGCTGGGGATTGAATCCATTAACTCTGAGCTTGAGCAGGAAATATAATCTCTCTCGGCCCTGTTTTATCTTCTGTAAACTCCGATAATATCGGTCTTGCAAGATTATTGTGAGAGTTACATGAATGTAGGATAGTGTCCAGTGCAGAGCCAGGAACACATTAGGTGCCAAATTAAACAATGCTCAAAAAGTAAAAGCCACTATGATGATTTTTTTTTTTGACGTCCAAACAAGGAAGGACGAAATTATCAGACATGCAATTAATTTCCCCTATATGCAAATCACTTCTCAGACCCAGTGTCCAAGTATACACTGTATCTAAAAGTGAGACTTCTTCTAGCATCAAATGCAGATAAATGTGATGATCCAGTAGAAACACTGAACTATGGAGGAGAACCACTGAAAAATATCTTCTGAGGATCTGGTTGAAATTCCAGGCACAGGGAAGAAGGGACAGAAGATTGTTCATACATTTCCTCTTATTCAGAAAAATAGGAGCTAAAAGCAAGGAAGCTCAGCTCCTATTGTTGGGAACAGGAGGGAATATCAGGGGCTGTGTGTGCTGAATATATTTTTTGTGTATTATCTTGTAAAGAGTGGCAAATTTGGCTTCATAAGAGTGAGATCAAGCATAGCAAATTTACTTAAATTCTTGGAGTGCATTACTGACTCACACAGCTTTTCTCTGTATTTCACCCCTAGAAAGGGATTTAATAACCTCTCTGCTGCATTCTTTGTCTGGGTAAAAGGCTAGGGGGAAAAAAAAGAGTATGCGTGGATTTGATGAATTACAACTTGTGTTGGGCATAGGGCAAAGCTCATTTGATTGTTGCAAAAGCAGAAAATTGGCAACTACTGTGGGTGAAAGAGCTGGCGTAGCTTAGGAAATGGGAGCTTTTCCTCTTGTCCTGTGAAGCATTAAGACTGCCTGTGGACTCCAGGGCACACCTGGACAGGTGCCCACAGGACACAGAGTGAAAAATGTCCTGTGCCAACAGAAGAAAGAAAGAAAGGTGAATGTCTGATTCTCAAGTTTGAGTGACTGCAGGGCACAGGTGGGGGTGCAAGACCATTAGTGGAGCATAATAACTCTTTGATTCACAGGGGTTTAGAATTGGTTAGGTTGCACATGCTAGTGTGGGCCCTTAAATCCTCTCCCATTATGACATAACTCACCATTATTGGAGCAGATTCCGACTCCCAGCACATCAGCTTAACCCCTGACCAGATGAAGAACATGGGGACCAGAACACAAGTAGCCCTGGAATAGTGGCCCAGCAGAATTTTCATGGGTCCGTGGCAGAATCTCATCTGCTGAGACTTAACTACCAGGCATGTGTTAAAATCTCTACCTTTTTTACAATACCAGTGGCTGAATCCAGGGGTATTCTATCATTGACCACATCTCCAGCCCGTTTATTTTCAGACAGGGTCTTGCTAAATTGCAGAAGCAGGCCTTGAACTTACAATCCTCCTGCCTTAGCCTCCCCTGTCTCTGGGATTACAGGAGAGGACCACCATACCCAGCCCCACCCGGGTTCTTTAGGTAGCATTGCTACTCTCTTCAGGGCAGACACACTGCCCATGTAGCCAAAGGCTGAAGGGAGCCCAGCAGACAAGTCCACCCATTACTGTCCTGGTCCTGCCTGAGTTTGTCCATCCCCATAAAGAATGCTTCAGTTTATTCAACAATTGGAAGACTCCAGGGTGAAAAACATCACTTTCTGTAACACTATTGACAACTGCTCCAAATTAGCAAGATTTTTCCCTTTGCAGAAGATTGGTTATTTGACTTGGTGAAGGTTAATGACTCATGGGGTTTGTGTCTGCCTGGATCAGTAGCTCAGAGATCTGACCACCCATTAGAAACTCCTGGGGAGCGTTTTAAGAATGCCAATGCCTGTGCTTCACCCACTGGGAATTCCAATACAGACTAGAGTGGTACCCAGAGCATCAGCAGTGTTTTAAAACTCTCGAGGTGTTCCTGATGTGCAGTGATTGTCCAGAGAAAGTGCAAAGGGAGATAAAGTCCCTTCAGAGGAGGCTTGGCACATGCATAAACACTAGCCCTTTTAGTCCCCGAACTGCAGGATTATGCAAATTGGATGATTTTGCAGCTAAAAAAAGATCTTTCCTGAAGGTCTCCATCTACCCAGAACCAAATAGAGTTACTTTAAGGGGGTGACCTAAAGGTTGAGCATTAATGAAGGAATGTCAGAAAAGAATGCTAAGACTTCCAATTGAGGTGAAGGAGACCCATGCACAACCCCCATCCCCCAGCTACGTTAAAATGCAAGCAGTCCCTCAGTACTTACCAAGAACCCCTCGGTGCACCCCCAATTATCCTTGGAGACAGAATTGAACATTCTTTTCTGGTTTTCCTTTTATTTCCCCAACCACATTTTCTCTGACTCTGATGCTTTCTTTTTCTCTGCCTGAAACTTAAATATTGTGTTTTTCTCATGTTCCTGGAAGCTCTGTCTTTCACTCTCTTCTCTTCCCCTTCTCAGTTTTCCATTTGAGAGCTCTCACCTGTTCCAGGAAGCTGACACCTCCCAGACCCATTTCCTCCAAACCAGAACTCTCCCTAAGATGCAGACCCTATGAAGCAAGCTTCCTCACTTGAATGACCCACCGACATCTACGTTCAGTAGTGCAAAGCGGGACTCACCATCTTCTACTCACAACCCATTGCATTCTTCCCTCCAAAACTCTCTTCTTTCATGACAGGTGCATCATCTAACCAACATCCAAGCCAGAAACCTGGGAGTCATCAAGGACACATGTCTCTGATTACCCTTAATTAATTACCTAGTTAAAACCCACCAAGACCTCTTAACTCTACCTACTAAATATCTCCAACCCAACTTCTTTTAAACAAGGCCAGCATCCTAGTTCAGACTACCATGATCTCATCTGGAATTCTTTCTTTATTTTTTTTTTATTTGCTCTTTTTAGTTATATGTGACAGAAGAGTCTATTTTGACATATTTACACAAATACAGAATATATCTTATTCTAATTAGGATCTCAGTCTTGGGGTATGTGACCATGAGATTCCCTGTGGTATTTTCATATATGAACATAGGAAAGTTGTGTCCAGTTCATTCCACTGTCTTTCATATTCCTATGCTCTCTCTCCCTTGCCTTTCTTCCTTTTTTTGTCTAATTTATTGAAATTCTGTTCCCCACCACTTTGTTGTGTCTTAGAGAGAACATTTGACCTTTGAAGAATGACTTTATGACATTTACCAGCAAATGGATGGATCTGGAGACTAACGTGCCGAGTGGAGTAATTTCAATACTTTCCTCAAACAATCTCTTTCCAAACCTGCCTCCCTCCAACCTCTTCCCCATATCAAGAATCAGAGCAATCTTTCTAAAACTGATCAATTCACTCTCTTTAACTCCCTTCCTGAAAGCCAGGAGGTGGATCCCAGGATTCTCAAGATTTAAAATGCAAACTCTTCCACAAAGGTCTTCATTAGCTGGTCTTCATGCTTATGTTTGCAGCAGCATCTCCTCTTGCTGTCTGCTCCCACCATACATCCTAACCGTACTGACTTCCTGGTTAATTCCTATTAGTCCATACCTACTCTGATTCAAGGTGCTTGTACGGGCTGCCATAGCATTTTACACTTATCACCCTTCTCACCAGATCCTTACCAGTTCACTTGTTTTGTCTTCCCCAATAGACAGTGAGCTCCTTGTACACAGAAGCTAGAATTTAAGGGCACCAGTGATCACACCCCTCTCTCTTTCAATATTGAAATCAACTGAGACAAAAATTGAATGGGAACAACAACATCATCAGTGGAAAGTCTGAGAAGAGAAAGAAACTTAGCTCTTTCTCCATCATAATTACCTCCATACAGACAATGGAAATTACCTCCCATGTCTACTGTAGGTCCCCACCCCAATTCGCCTTCCCACCCACTAGGGAGGAAGGAAGGCAGAGAAGGAAGACTCACAGAGCCAGTATCCAAAAGGGGAGCCAGAAGCAGGCTGAGCTACCCGGGCAATGCTTCTTTCTCTAGTTTTAGCAGTTAATGGAGTCAACCCTCCCCCGCCCCCCATTCTTGGGAGAAGAAACAGCAATGGCGTTGGAAAGAAGGGTGCACACTTTCATTTCATGAGAAGAAATCCATTCCCTTCTATAGCAGCACTGTGTTCACTGTGGTATACCTAGAGGACCATTTTAGGGGGAAGACCAGAAGACGCCCCCCCCCCCTCCCGGCAAAGGTTGACTGGATTCACAGAAGCAGCAAATTGCTAAGCGGTTTGCTCAAGAAGGAAAAACTTTAATACCAGCCTTCCTGGAACATTGCAGTCTCTTCTCTAGATGGTGAGGAGGCCATAGTCTTGGCCCAAGCATGTATGCAGTTAGGGCTTTTGCAGATGTACCTACCAGTAAGTGGAAGAGGAAGGACCCACTGTGCATTGTACTTTGAGTTTAGTAGCAGGGGAAATACACACCCTCTATTCATTTGGCCCCAGCCCCATCCACTTGGGAGAGCTGTGGCAACTCTCAGAACCAAAGTCTACCGTGATAAAAAGAAGCACCCACTGGTTGGCTATTCAGCATGACGGCACGTCAGCGATTCTGCCTCTTTTTCCCTGTTTCAAAGCAGGCATAATATTAACTAAACCCCTAATATAGTCATTTGGGGCTTTAAATTATATGGTCATTCTTAAAGAAATGTTTCGTGTTTCTCATAAATTACTTTTCTGACTCAAAAAGTCAAAACTGCCACTAAAACTTTTTCTCTCCAGATGGGAGGGAAAACTTTAGTTGCAACAAAATTAGGAACCTGCCCAGTAGTCCAGCAGTTTAAAAATAACAATAACTCCATCCTGGCTTCCTTTCTCTGTGTGGAAGAAAGCTCAACCTCCTATTCAGAATCCCCACTACCCACCGAAATGAAATAGACTTCTCCACCCAACCCACAAGGCTTCCCATTCAGGGTGACCTTTCATTAACACTTCGTGTCCTCTGAACCCCTTTCCTATCTCTTGCATTTCCACCTTCCTTCCTTGTGTTCACTCAATATTTTTTTGAATCCTTACTCTGCACCCATCACTGAACAGTGATTTCACAAAGAATATTCTCCGACCAGATGGAGGTTTGGTTTAGAGCCCAGAGATTTTAGCATCTCAACACACCCATCAACACCATGCAGCCTGTACCCCCATCGCAAGAAACCCCAAAGCTCACAATATTAACTGAACAAGTTTCTTGAGAGTTTGTTTCTCAGTACTCTCAAAATGTCACTGTGACTCTTCTGCCATGTTCTTGATGTTAGGCATGGGAGCCCTTAGAGTATAAATTGTGAAAGGCACCAACTTTATTCTCTTATTATGTCTCTACCTCTTGGCAACATAGAATCCCTGTTATCAGAGGTACCCCAGAGAGCAAAGGGGAAATTTGGTGTGAGAACATGATGTTGAAATACTGACCTGGGAAGCTGTGGGTGAGATCCCAGTTAGACACAGACAGTGGGAAGACCGTAAGGAGGCATCCTGAGGATGTAGACTAGAGTTGGCAGGATATCTGTGCAGGGGTCAAACTCAGCTTATAGCTATATGTTGTCATGCACAGCAGTTTTTAGGACTTTTAACTAGTTGTTAATATTTAAAGAACAAAAAGTTTCCCTTAAAATCTAAATTTCCAGCTCTCTTGAAAGCTCAAAGTAGGTCACAAATGAGCAGTCAGTGATTACAATGAATTGGAGGAAAGTGGTCTTTTGTCCCCTGCAGGCAGATACATGTTATCAAATTTGCCATAGTTCCAACCCAGCCCTTTTTGGCCATTTGAGTTAATTGTTGGATTCCTTCAATTTGCCTGTATTAACTGTAGTTTCAACTTCATGGAGGAGCCTGATTCCTTGTGGAGCAAAATACTAGCAATAAGTTACTATTTGTGGTTAAAATATCAATATTTGCAAATAATTTACTTTTAAACTAAATCAAAGAACCAAAGTTAGCCTTGAAATTGCTCCACTCTTGCATTATAATATATTTTCTGGAGAGAGAGAGAGAGAGAGAGAGAGAGAGAGAGAGAGAGAAAGCCAGATGCACTTTGTTGTGGCCTTATAACCCTGTGTTTTGCTAGGACAGGATTGAAACCCATGTCGTAGACAGCTGGTCTCATTCTTTAGAGGGAAAATATTCCATGAATCCAAGAAATGAAAGTTGTGGCAGAGTTGGTTGGTTGGTTGGTCGGTCGGTCTTCCATGAGACAGCACCAGGAAAGAAACACAGCCAATCATGCCATATGAATTCAAGGTTGGAGTCCTGAGAGCCAGACGTAGGAAGTTGCTCTGTCTCAACACAGGGCCCAGTCTGTCCCTCTACCTGAGAAGATGGCATTCAGGTTTAAAAGGGAGCAGTGTGGGGATGTGAGAAAGTACAGTTGTGGGTTCCTGCACGTGGATGACCTATGTTAGATAAGTGTAGGGCAAAATCCCTGTCTGATGGTTAGCAAGGAACCAAGTCTCCATCTTAATCAACCCACTCTGTTCACCTCTGTTTCTCTCACTTGGCCAGAACTCTTTAAGAGAAGGGATGTACTTCTGTAACTCTCTACATTCATCTGCCTCCCTGGCCTGTGAACACTCTGAGCTTCTAGTGAGAATCAGATAAATGGAAACCTGCTTTTTCCAGGCTCTTGTCCTGTGACTTTAACTCACTAAAATTTTATAGCAAACTCATCGAAAGAGTAATCTCAACTCACTGCCACCAGTTTTTCCATCTCTTTTTCTCTCCTAAACCAGCTCCATTGAGACTTTGGCCCAATCATTCTGTTGGAAATGATCTTGTTGAGGTGATCCAAAAGATCCAAAAGAATAAAGCAGAGAAAGTTGACAGTAGCTGATGGAAAAATGGGGCCAACAGAAGGTTTTGCTTTTTTAAAGTGGAATAAGTTAAGTAACAGCACGTTACTAGAGAAGCAGGAATTGATGCTGTAAAAGACAGTCAGGAGAATGGCAGGTGTGGTGTCATAGAGAAGAGAAGAAGGCATAGGATGAATGGCCAAGGGCTGGATTGGCTTGTTTATGGGAGCACAGACAGTTCATCCAGAAAAACAGACCAGGGGGGCAGTGCATGCAGTGCATATACTGGTAAGTTTATAGATTTGGTGGTGGGAGCTTGAGGAAACCCTCTTTGAATTGCTTCCCTTTTTTGCAGTGATGTAAGAAGCAAGGTCATCTGAGTATGGATGGTTGAGAACATTTGGCAGATCTTTTTGGTGAGAGAAAAAAGTAAAATAGTCATCTGGGACAGGAAAGTAAATGAACTAGGGAAATATAATATTAATATGGCATTAAGTTTGTGGTCATGAATCAAAAGAGAACAGCTTAGCTTTCTGGACTCACTTTTTTCTCCAGCCGTCTTCAGCTGCATGAGTGTAGACATGGAGGATAAAACACTGAGGTCTGCAAAAGGGAATCGGTGGTCTATACACAGAAGTAAAACCAATGTTCACTTGTGGAATATTAACTAGGTAAGAAGGGAAGCAACCACATGAAGATGGTATGAGTTGTGGATTGAAAGACCCTCAATCTTGAAGGATTACTAGAGTTGGATGTTAGGTGTAAGGAATTGAAGAACAGGAGATGGGAGTCAGAAAGAGTTGCATAAGATAGAGATTATAGAGATGCAATGATTGGTGGTGATGAGATATAGGTTAAGGTCATGAGAGTGGTCAAGCTCCAAAGAATAGAGGAATTCAAGAACTGAGAAATTGATCCAAGGGTATTTTGAAATAACCAAGATTAAAACAGGAATGGTGTTGGAAAGAGTGCGATAGTCTTTCAGGATACAAAAAATGTCAATAAATAAAAGGAAAGAACTCAGGGGTTGCTCAAGGAATTCAAAAGGAAAATGGGCATTTTAATGAAGGAAGACAGGCCTGGAGGCAGGAATGAGGAACCAGGAGACTCAAGGGTGTGAGGGAGAGTATGATGGAGAGGACAGCCATACTTGGAGTTGTAGGGAAAACTGTGCTCAGCCAACTTTTCTCATTTGAGCAAGAAGAAAAGGAGGACACCCAGAGAAGAGGGAAAGGCTAGAGAAGATTTTGCTAATTATGGAACAGGAATTCCAGAAGTGGCTGAGACACATTCTGGATTCAGACACTGCAGAGGTGAGGAGGTTTGCAGAAGTTAGTTCTTATTCTAGAGTACATAAGCTCCTTCCTGATTCTCGGCAGGTCATAGACTCATTGCACAGAGCTCACTCTTGATTTCAACTGAGGGAAAAGGCAGTTTTGCCTCAGTTTCTTAATACAAAAAGTGAAACACAATTGTAGATACCCAATAAGTAAAAAAAAAGATAATATATCTCATATAAGATTAAATGCCAAAAGAATGGATATAAAAACCTTGGCACATCATGAAGAAATTCCAATGGCTCTCTTCACTCTCAACCACAACTCCATAAAAATAAATGTGCTATTAATTGACAGAAGAGTTATGTTGGGGTGAAAAAAAAAATTTAGAGATGAGTGGCTCATGTGCTAACTGCATGCTTGTCCTAGGTATACATTTGGAAGGTCTAACAGCTGGGCCTCTATCAATAGGCTACTCTTCTCCAAATGGAAGCTAATCAAAGTGCCCAGGAGGAATTAATCAGTCTCTGTTGGACTGGTCTAGGAATCTACACTTTTAAGTGACATAGATTCCATCCGGTGGCTTACTAAATCTTGTTGATTGATTGGGAAGGCAGCGAGGGGCTGGAGCCCGGCTGATGGCTCGGTATCGATTGTGGCTTTTTGCCAAGTTATTAAGTGGTTGGAGATAGGGGGTTATACGGCAAGAGTCCCACATTCCCTCTCCGCCCTCCCCTTCTCCGACATTTCAGCTTAAATCACAGCATTTCCCAAAAGGATATTAGCTCCTGTGGACAAAAGGCTGAATGCATTAAGCAAGACAGGCTTTATTGCACACATCAAATTTTCATGTGCTGTGTGAGGTGCCTAAGCAGTACTCAGGGCAGCTCAACCCGCACTTAGAAACCAGAGAGGTTTATAGGAGCCCTTGTGGCTTGGGCATTTTGAGAAAGAGCAAAGGAGTCACCTTGAGAAAGGACTTGGTTGATCTTTGGCCTTCTAGAATGGAGAAAACGAGGATGTGCAGAATCCCTCTCCCAACTCCAGAAATGACCTCTTCCTGGGTCAGAAGGAAATAAATTAATTTATGTATTTTTCTCCTGAGCAGATTTAGTTTCTGTCTGCCTAGCACTGGTAAAATCAATACATCTATTGAGAAATAAATAAATGCAGGGGCAAACTTCTTTTTAGCATGAATTAAAGGCTAGGACTTACTTGGACAGTTTTTCGTAAAGCCCCTCAGGTTTGGTCTCTGTATTAGTAAGCTCATTATCTTGCAGATCAGATCATTTTGGTTTATATCGTTGAGTGAAGATGTATCTAGATTCTCTCCCATAATTACTGTGGGTCCACTACTTAGATTACTAGAATTATAAATGCATCTTCCTTCCGCATCTTCTCTTAGAAAGTTAAAAACTAGGCTACAGGAATAGAAGTATGTGGGTAAATGATGAAAGTAGTGTAAATACAGTTGGTAAGGGTGCCTGTTCTGTCTGGGAGAGGGAGCAAAGAACACAGCACAAAGAAGACACTTCTCCTAGACCCTGCTTTTCAAACATATTGAAAGACTCCTTGACCTTCAAATGAAGAATGGTTGCCTGTCAGTCCATTCAACCCCACCCCTACTCATTCCCTTGGGGACTCCTTCACAGCCCCAGAGGCTCAGGTGCAAGGGAGGTGCTACCTGCCCTGGAAAATCCATAGACTCAACTAGAGAGACATGCATTGAGATAGAATGGAAGGTGAGATCTGAGGATAAAGCCTTGGGTATTTCAACTGAGCAATCGACCTTTTTGTCTGTCTCCAAAGAAAGATCTCCAGTCATTTAGCACCTCATAAGGCTTCAGGAGTTAAGTTTGCTAGGGGGGACATCCAGGAGGATTAAGAAACAGTTACCAAAAGATTTGAGGAAGGGAGAGTGAACCACAAAAGGAATTAGGACAGACAGCATTGAGCAATAGACCTCATCCTTGAGTGAATGCCCATTCAGATTTCTTTCATGGCAGATGGTCTAATTTCAAAGGTAGCTTCTCAGTTCTGGCAAGAGAATAAGGAGAAGACTATTTCAGCCACCTGAGATGAGATGCTGTCATGGAGAGCATGGCAGAGATGGATCCTAGCAGGAAAACTGGGGCCAAAGTCCTGAAGAATGTGAGTCTCTGTGTACCAAGTGCTCACTGAGCCACTAGAAGATGAAGTTGACCAGCCCCAGTACTTGGTCATCCAGAAAACTGGAGACAAGGGTGTGGCTTGGAGTGGCAGACCTCCCCAGAAACCTGCTGGTCTATTCCAAACTGAAAAGGAAACCAGTACAGCACAGGAAAGGAGGATTAGTGGGGAAGAGAAAAGGGAGAGGACTGAGTCCTTTGCTTCTATGTCTTCAACATTTAGCACCCAATTGGCTTAATCGGTGCTACATGCAATGGATCTGATTCATCCCCAGTTCGGACTCTTGTTTCTCTGTGTGACCTTGGGAAGGTCTTTACATATCTGAGACTTGGTTTTCTCATCTATAAAGTGGAACTGCTGTATTTTCATGTGGTAAAATACCCATAATATGAAATTCATTATTTGAACCATCTAAACATGTACAATTCAATGAAATTGGCACATTCATGACTGTATAATAGCCAACACTGTCTCCAGAACACTTCATGGAAACCCTGTACCCATTAAACAGTCTCCTCACTCTCCTCTCCCCTAGTTCCTGCAGTCATTAATCTGCTTTCTACCCCAATGGATTTGCCCATTTTGGATCTTTCATATGGATGTAATTATGCCATATTTTTATCTGACTTCATTTACATTAACACCCCATTTTCAAAATCCACCCAGACTATAGAATATATCAACTCTTCATTCCTTTTATGGCCAAATATTCCACTGTGTGAATATCACATTTTGCTTTCCCATTCATTAGTTCATAGACATTTGACTTTCTACCTTTTGGCTATCATAAATAGTGTTCTTATGAACATAATTGTTTAAATATCTGTTTTTAGTTCTTTGAGGTATATATACCAAGGATTGGGACTGCTAAATAACTCTGCTACTCTATAAATGGGGTTTTGCTAACTGGAGTGACCTGTTTAATAATACCTTACTCCATATTTTGGTGACCAAATGAAATAATGCACATAACTTCACTGTATCACCATACAGTGAAGACAAACTATGAGACAAACTACTCCTTAAAATGTCTGCATTGTTAAAATTCAAAGATGCTCAGATATTAGCACTCTAGTGGCTAATAGCAATGCCTTTTTTTCTCAGGATTTTTTTTTTGAAAAAATATAGATTATTTATAAGTATAGACTTTTTTTTCATGGGACACAAAATAAATTTTCTTTTTCAATTGCTTTATTAAAAATGTGGTCCCTGGTGACAGGCATGGTAGCACACACCTGTATTTCCAGCAGCTAGGGAAGCCGAGGCAGGAGGATCACAATTTCAAAGCCAATATCAGAAACTTAGTGAGGCCCTAAGCATCTTAGTGAGACCCTGTCTCAAGAAACAGGTGGGTGGAAGGGGGATGGGGTGTGGGGACATGTGCTGGGGATGTAGCTCAGTGGTTAAGCACCTCTGGGTTCAATCCCTGGTACAATAAAAAAAAAAGAGGTCCTTCTTGGTGTAAGTCTGTATGAACAAGTAGCTCATCCTTAGAAACTGATGAAGAAAGGTTAGAATTTGAACTCAGGTCTACCTGGTCCACACTCCACCCTTTTCTTATTATTAGTCCCTGAAGGAGCTTACATAACTTAGAGAGGCTGTCTTTGCTAAAAGCAGTGACTCTTAGGACTCCAGGTAACTAAAGGCAGGTTAAAGCTTGGAAGAAGGCTTCATTCTGTATTTGTCTTCAGGTCCCTGATGAGCTCTGCACATCAGCATGTTAATCACTTAAAAAGCTAGTTTTTTTCATGTTAATTTTTAATGATTTTAATGTTAATCATTAAAAATTAGTAGTACAAGATTTATTAGTCCTAAATTTACCTGTCTTGTCCCCCTTCAAGACTGAGGCCAGATTTGCAGGCAGACTTGCAGCACCCTATTTCAGACCCAAGGAGTGGCACCTAGAAGTCTCCAGTCTTTCCAAGAACTTCCCTCCTGAGCAGAGAGCAATCATCTCATGGAAACTGAGCTGCCAATTTCCAGGATTGAGATCTCATAGACAACCATCCTGCATCCTGTGAAGCCCCCTTAAGTGGTAAAGACTTCTCTGGACCATAATTGAGCGCAGGAACCCGCCACAGTTCAATTAAGACTACTTAATTATGCATATCTCTCCCCACTGCCCCAATTCCTCCTCTATTTAAATCTAAAGCTCTGTCAACACAGGGCTTAGATGCTGGATCTCACTTTGCCTTCCCAATATGACCATATAGATTCAAGTTTCCTTGAAGTTTTCTTTCCTGATTTTTACCATGAACTTGTCTATTTGGTGTCTGGGGCAACTGATCCTAATTGTTGGGATATTCTCACCCCTGACAGGCCTCTGACCAATAATACTTATACATACTATATGTACACAAGTAGAAAGGGTTTGGGTTTTTTAGTTTTTATTGTTTTATTTTTGCAATGCTGGGGAACAAATCTAGGACCTTCATACACTACCACAGTGCTCTGCCATTGAACTACATCCCTAGTCCTAGAGAGAAGTTTTAAACAATAAAAGAATTTTCCATTTGGATAGTTCTTTTTAGATTACAAAGCACTTCCACACAATCTTTATGAATGCAAGTATATCCACAAATCAGCATTATTTCCGGATTTCGTGACTCTTTTGAAATAGTGCTTGGTAAATGCCTAATTCATCCCAAAAATGTTTATCAAGGGCTACCAATATTCTAGGCACTGTGCCATGTGTATGGAACTGCAAAGGAAATACCCCTCCCTTCAAGTGTCTGGTAAAGAAAACCAGAAATTTGGAAAACAGACTGATGAATGTTTTGCCTAGTTAGCTATAAAATCACAGGACGGGGAGATCAATTCAGTTTTAAGGTCAGTCTCAAAGAATGAGGATGGATGAATAAATAAAGGAATGGCTCAAAAGTCTTTTATCTTTAAGGTAATACCCCATCTCCCAACAAGGAGGACCAAAGATGGACCTTCACTATTTGAGAACAAGTGTATGCTTCAGTTCAGTGTAAATCACTGTGTGTTGAGTCCCTACTATGTGTCCATATTGATGGACATGGCAAGAAATTACATCCGGAGTCAGGCAACTTCTTTTGGAAAGGGCAGGATACTAAATATTTTGGGCTATGCTGGATATATAGGTTCTGAAGCAAACACTGCATGCTGCAGAAGCAGAGAAAATATATAATCAAATGGATGTGTCCATGTACCAACAAAACTTTTTTTATAAAGATATTTGGCCCCTAGGCCATATTTTGATAACCTCTCAAATTAGATAAAGAAAATTTTTCTTTATTAGATTAAAAAAAACTAGGAACTGGGGTAGGTCCCAATATCTCCTTCAAGGGCACATCCCCAATGATCTCCCATCCTTCCCCTAGGCACCTTCTCCTAGCATTTCCACTACCTCCCAATAGTATCACAGGCTGGTAGCCACACCTGTAGCACATGACCTTTGGGAACATTCAAAATCTAACCATAACACTTCCCTACCTGGTTAGCTCCTGCCAGGCCTTTGAAGGGATGGGGGAAGGTTGCCTTTTGATGTATTTTGCTAAGTTGCTAAGTTTTTCAAAAAACGATGCAGCATCCCTTTGACAATTGCATTGTAAAAATGGTTTATTTTAGAAAGGACAACAGAATTTATGTTGCTCAGAATTTGGACATTTTAGGAATGCTTCACTCTAACTTTTTATAACCCATGCAGATATTAGATAGTATGTGCTTTTAAGAGCCTTCAGAGGAAAACATTTTACATGCTTCATGGCTTAGAAACTTAGAGCCTCCATTATTCATTCATGTATTGAAAGCAGCCCAAATTTATTTTTTAGTTGGATACATTGACCATGAGAAAAAGGAAGAGAGAAGTTAAAGTCATTCTAAACAATGGTAGGGGGTGCTACATGGAGGAGAGAGGGGCTTTATGTGCAGGTGTACTTAGTCTTCACCTGCTCTGTTTCTATGAAATAATTTAATCATTCCCATTTGTTCTGTCCTTAATTAGCAAAACAGGATAATTGCACAACGAGTCTTTGCCAGGGAGTGTGCTGTGAGAGGTATTGTCACTCAACAATTAGCAAGAAGATAGCTGGCCCCCAGTGCAACCTCTTCAAGATTGTCACTCCACAAATACCACATGTTCTCACTCAGAGGTGGAAGACAAAAAAAAAAAAAAGTCAACTTCATAGATGCAGAGAATAGCACAGTGTCTCCAGAGGCTGGGAATGAGGGAGTAGGGGTTGGTGAGCACTTGGCTGGGAGATGTCAACTTCTTAACCATCTAGAGCACAGATGTCAGCACCTGTGAATTAGAAAGACCTTCCTCCTCAAAGAAGAACAAAAAATAAGTCTTGAGCATGACAAAATATTTCCATTGAACTGCAAAGTAAATTTAAATAAATCCTCCACACAGAAAAGTACCAAGCAGCACACAGAAAAATATTCACAATCCAGCATATTTAACATTAATATCCACAACACATAAAAAGTTTCAATAAACAAATTTTTAAAAAAAGATAAGGGCTGGAGATGCATTTCAGCACTTGTCTGGAGTGTGTGAGGCCCTGGGTTCCATCCACAGCACCACAAAAAGAGAAGGGGAAGGATGAGGAAGAAAAGGAAAAGGAGGAGGAGGAGGGGGGAGGGGGAGATGGAAGGGAAGTGGGGGTGGGGAGAAAAAAAGAGAAGAGACTAAAACAAAGTAAAAACCATGAAACCAAAAAAAAAAAAGTCGAAAATAAGCCAGGTGTGGTGTTGCATTCCTGTAATCCCAGCAGCTTGGGCAGCTGAAGCAGGAGGATCATTGAGTACAAAGCCAGCCTCAGCAACTTAGTGAGGCCCTAAGCAACTCAGTGATACCTTGTCTCTAAATAAAATGTAAAATAAAGCTGGGGATGTGACTCAGTGGTTGAGTGCCCCTGAGTTCAATCCCCACTTCTGCCCACTACCCCACCCCAAAAAAAGTAGAAAATAAGAAACAGACCCTCATCAAGAAAAACATAAATATTGGCCAATAAACATATGATGTTCATTTTCAATATTTATTAGTAAAATGTAAACTGGAGCAATATTGCAATGTAATTGATCAAAAGTTAAAAAGCTAATATCCTACAAAAATAAAAGATGATCAGCAATATTCTGTTTCTTAAAAATGGCTGGGAATGGACACCTTCCTATATTGCTGATGGAAATGCACTTTTGTAAATCTCATGGAGATATAAGTGCTGATATCTAAACAATCTTAAATGTGCATATATTTAAATTCAGAAATTGTTCAAGGAATTCTTACTAAGCAAAAGCATACACGTACAAATATATACATTAAAAAATCCTTTAAATAGTGAACACTTGAAAATAGTTGAAATAAATTTTACTGCATGGATATTATGAAACATGTTCAACAATTAAGAAAAATTAGCTAAACCTGACTGCATCAGCATATAATGATAGTTAAGGTCTATTGATAACGGAAAAAAAAAAAAAAAGCCATAGGGTAAGTCCCCTTACAATGCAGTTAAAAGACCTATGTGTATATTTGTTAAAGATATATGTGGGGGGATGTGGCTCAAGCGGTAGCGTGCTCACCTGACATGTGCGGGGTGCTGGGTTCAATCCTCAGCACCACATGAAAAGTAAAATAAAGATGTTGTATCCACCAAAAAAACTAAAAAATAAATATTAAAAAATTCTCTCTCTCTGTCTCTCTCTCTCTCAAAAAAAAGATATATGTATGTATGTGTGTGTATATATATATATATAGTAAATATTAAATGTAAGGCTCACATGAGACCTGTGTGCAAATCACAAAAAGATGCCCCTTTTTCAAGATAGTTGACTTCTAGCTGTCATAAGATTATAATGATATTCTGATTTTGGAAGAACAAGATATTTTACTGTCTTCTGCTAAAAACCTGTCATGATAACTACATGAACCTACAATATCTAGAGGCAGCATCCTGCCAAAACACACATTATTTAAATACTTAGAAAGAGATCTGAAAACAGTTCACTTGATTTCTAGCATTCACTAATCTCTGGGAGAGAAAGTGGGAGGTGGGGGGAAGGCAAGGGATGGCATTTACTTATTATTTTCTTTTATCTTTTTAATTTTTGAATTCTTTATGATGAGACTATTCATGTATTAATTGGGCAAAATAAAAGAAAATTAAAAAGAACCAACTAAAGTGAATAACAAAGACTCTAATTAACCAATAAATTTTTAAATGACTCTCCTTCTTCAGAACATTTAGAAAATTGAAAGGGGGAATTCTGTTTATGATGGTAATGATGTTAAAACAACTAGAAGTAAAGGCAACAGGAACTTTGAATGTGCAACTACCCCTGATACAGCTATTTAACTCCAAGTATTTACCCAAGAGAAGTGAAAAGATACCCACAAAAAGACTTGTATAAAAGTTTATAGCAGCTTCATTCATGAGAACCCCAAACCAGAAACAAATGTCCAACAATAGGTGAATGTATATGTGGAATAAAAAACACTATTGTTCTGCAGCAATTAAACAAATTACTAATACACACAATTATACAGATGAGCAAAGGAAGCCAGACAAAAATGTAGGCACTGTGCATGATTAAAACAGACAATTGAGCTCATGAGAAGGTCTAGAACCTATGACATAAATCTTTAGAGAGATCGAAATCAGAGCCTGATTACTTGTAAACCATGGAGATTGATTAGAACAGGGCCGAAGGAACATATTGGAGTGAAGGAAAGTTCTACATATTGAGGGGGGATGGCTCATTGCATACATAAACACATTTGTCAAAACTCATCTCAGTCTAAGGTTAAGATCTGAGCATTTATTGTTGGTAAATGTTATTTTAGTAAAAAAAAAAATTCTAAGAATCATATGATGAAAGAGAAAAAAAAAATGTCCTTAAAAAAGTGTTAGATTTCCAGTTGGTGATAACGTATGAATGAGGCAGAGACAAAGTCAAAAGTTTTCCTGCCTGTCTGCAGAGTTGGTTTCAATTCTGTGTAACATAAGACTAGTGGAACTGCAGAATTTATAATCACCCTATTATAATATAACAGCACTCTAATATAATAGCAGACCCTAGTAACCATCTTTCGCTCATTAGCAGAGGCTGCAGAGGCTTATGCAAATCTAGTGCACAGGACATCAACCAAATCCTGAGGCTCATGTACAACCACCACTCTCTGATGATGGCAGATGGTGTTCTGCTGAAAAAAGTGCAAGACTTCAAGAAAGCAACTGCCAAATCTTACATAATCCATCTAGGAACTTGTAAAGTAAATAAATGAATACCAATAACATCAATGGGAGCAGAACTTAAGTAGACATGCATTGATTTTTACATAAATTCCCCAGGAGCCGAGAAGGAAGATTAGAAAGAAGAACATAAGTTAGAAGCCAGTGCAAATACCCCTCTGTATCCGCACATCAGGGCCCAAGTTTGCTCTGGGGCCGTGCAGGGAATAGCAATGACTTATTCCTATTCTCTGCTGACTCTGAGGCGGCTCAGGAAGAGGCTGAAGCAGATACCAGCTGCTCGGGCTCTGATCTCCTCTTCTGTCCTCATCCCCGGCATTGCTCAAAAACTAGAATTGAAATGATACCAGAGTCCTGTCTGTGAGAAAGCTCAAATGGAAATTACCCTTGCTTTAAAAAAAAAAAAAAAAGAAAAGAAAAAAGATCATTTAAATAAAAGTTACAAAAGTGAAATTTTCATTTAAAACCAACAGAACTAGGTAGCTTGCTTCATGGAAAGGTAATGCAGAGCATCTGAGAATTCAAGTCAAGGCCCTAAGCAGGAATCCCAGCTTCCCTGAGAACTAGTCTCTTTCAGTTCTCAGTCTCCCCTGGCCACCTCAATCCCTACAGGCATCCCATGGCATCCTGAGATGAAGCCATCATTTGGTTGTTCCTGATACACCTACAGTCATATACAAAGTTGGTGCATATACAATAGGGTGTCTGCTCAGAGGACCAACCAAAGGAGACATATCAGAGGATTTTCCAAATTTTAAGATATGTTGAGCACTAACATACACTTTGATTGCTGCCCTCATCCCATTTCTGAACTCCAAAATGACCACTAAAATTACCAATATCAGAATATATGGAAAATTATTTCTGAGAAAGAATGTCACCCATAGGCCACTCATTCAACAAGTTCCTGCCTCTGTCCTAGGTGCTGGGCATACTGTATATCATAAATGTTTTGCTATCTCTGCTAAATATAGAGAAGAAAGCATGAGCCTGAGGAATATGACTCTGAAATGGATGATTCTTGGAATCCTCTAACAAACAGCTTGCCTGAAACCCATTCACCCACTGTGTCCCCTGACAAGCGTCACACATAACACACATATAATTTCTTACTTTAAAAAAAATACATTTAAAAAATTGAAAACAAGGATCTGAACTGATATTTGTACACTCATGTTCGCAGCTATGCTACTCATGATTGCCAAAAGATGAAAGCAACCCAAATATCCATTGAAAAGGGAATGGGTAAACAAAATGTGGTATAGACAGGCAGAGGAATATTATTCGGACTTAAAAAAAAAAGAATGAAATTCTGATATGTGCTACACAGCATGGATCAGCCTTGAAAACATTATATTAAATGAACCAAGCCATGAACAAAAGGTTAAACATCATACAATATCACTTATAGAAGGTACTTAGAATGGTCAAGTTGATAGAGAAAGTAGACTAGGGGTTATCAGACACTGAGTGGAAGGTAAATGGAAAGTTAGTATTTAAGGAGGGGAGTTTAAACTCAGAATGATGACCCACCAAGTTCTGGAAATGGATGGTATAATGGTTGACTGATAGTGTGAATGTACTTGACACCACCAGAGTGTATACTCAGAAATAGTTAAAATAGAAAATTTTGTATTATGTATATTTTAACCACACACAAAAAAGAAATAGCCAGGGAAGGCTTATGAAATACTTAAAAAGAACCTCTAGCAGAAAAACAGAGAGGAAAAACCACAAACATAAATAAGGAAACCAGAGGATACAGAGATGACTCAAGAAGTAACAGCAAAAATCTCCATGTTTTTATCTGTATCTTTAGTGAAGTAAAAATATCTCTTGTCCCTATGGACACCTATCATAAACATCACAGCACACTCACAAAAGAACCTTTTGAAGGGCAAGAATTTTTAGAAATTGAAACATTTGAAAAACAAAAATTCAATAATAGAATATCAGGCTGAGGAAATATATTGGAAATGGGCCAAAATATCAAGAAGTAGAAAATAGTGGCGAAAAGAAAGGAATATTTTTTTCCAGAAATCATGCTAGCTAAAGAATTGGATTTCCAAGCAGGAAAGAAAATAAATAAAAATCATCAAAGGTAAAATAGGAAAACATTCTTCAAAACTGAAAGCTATATTTGTCCAGACTGAAGTAGCTCATAAAATCTTCTGCAGGATGCATAATAAAAAGTCGACACATCATCTTGAAACTTCAGAACCAAAAGATAAAGAAAAGATTCTAAAAGTGTCCAAAGAGGAAGAAACTAATTGGTCTCATAATGAGGGTAAGAAATCAGAAATGCAATGGGCTCTTATAAGCAGCATTAGATAGTAGAATATAACGCAGCAAAGCCTTTAAAATTCAAAGGGAGAACTTACTGCCAACCTGGAATTTTACACATCCCTGAACCATAAATTGAGTACGAGAAACAGTGTGGGTGTTTTAAGACATATATAAAGATTGAGACTTTTCCTTGCTTTACAATCTTTCATAGCTACCAAGAACAAACCAAACCAAACCAAACCAAAACAAAACAAAAAAACAAATCTAACATAGGACAGGGAAGAAGTCATAGGACAACAGCTGTACTCTCTTCAGAGCAGTAAATTCTCTAATTAGACTACAATATGGCTATTTTTCTTGACTTCTACATAATAATCAACTTGTGTCTTCTTACCTAATCTTCCCAAGGAAGCCTCTAAAGTGGACTATGCCCCTGAGTTTGTCAAATGGGAGGTAGAGATTAATAAATCCCTTTGGCTACAGATCTAAAACCACTTTCAAGAAATATAAATGGCTGACAAATATATTTTAAAATGTTCAACATCATTAGCAATTAGGAAAATGCAAATCAAAAGTGCATTGAGATTTCGTCTCACATTAATAAAAATGACAGTTGCCAAGAATACAGACAATAATAAATGCTGGAGAGGATGTGGAAAAAAAGGAACGTTTTTACACTATTGGTTGGATTGTAGATTAATCCAACCACTATGGAAATCAGTACGAAGTTTCCTCAAAAGACTAGGCATGTAAACACCATGTGGCTAATACCACTCCTCTGTATTGATCCTAAAGAATTAAAGTCATCATATTGTAGGAATACATGCATACCCATATTTATAGATGCAAAAGTCACAAAAGCCAAACCATGGGACCAGTCCTAGGTATTCATCAATGGATGAATGGATAAAGAAAATGTGGTATATATACACAATGGACTTTTATTCAGCCAGAAATAAAAATGAAATTATGTCGTTTGCAGAGAATGGATGGAACTTGAGACCATTGTGTTAAGTGAAATAAGCTAAACTCAGAAGGTCAAGGGTTATACTTTTTTCCCCATATGTTGAAGCTACAAAGGAAAAAGGAAAACAAAGGTGGGGAGGCAGGGATCTCATGAAAATTGAAGGTCGATCAATAGAGAAAAGGGACAAGGAGAAGGGAGGAGAGAAGGGACATGGGAAATACTGAGGAATTTATTGGATAAATTCTAGTTATACTGTGCGCATATACGAATATGTAACAACAAATCCCACCATTTTCTCCAATCAATATGAAGCTAATGCAGCTGACATTTGATCTTCCTTTCTTTTAATCTCCTGATCTCAAGTTCAGTCCAAAATTTGCAATCCAACTTTGTCCTAATTTGGGCGAGAAGAAGAAAATTACTTGAAACACCAGTGGTTACCCACAGAAGATTATCATGACATTAATTATGAGAATACACCGCCAGGTTCACAAAGTGTCAGTTCTCAGGCAAAACATAACCCAGGTATGTTTTATTTGGTGATTTTACTCTTGGCAAGTACACTTTTTTAGATAGCCATGTAGTTAGGCAAGCATATATAGCATTCCCCACACTCCTTATATTTGGGTTTTCCTTTCCATAGTTTCAATTGTCCCCAGCCAACTGCAGTCCAAAAATATTAATGGGAAATTTCAGAAATAAACAGTTCATCAAGTTCCAATGGTTGTTCTGAGCAATGTGAAGAAATCTCATGCTGGCCCACCCAGGATGTGAATCATCCCTTTTTCCAGCTTCTCTGCCTTTTATATACTACCTCCTCATGGCAGTTGAGAGAAGGGAGAGAAACCACATTCATATAACTTTCATGATAACATATTGTTAAAACTGTGCTACTTTATTATTGTTGTTGTTAATTTCTTACAGTGTCTAATTTATACATCAACTCTTTCATAAATATGTAGTTAAAGAAAAAAAACACAGTTCCTCTAGTGTTGGGGATTGTCCCCAGTCTCAGGCATCCACTGGGAGCCTTGAACGTGATCCCTACAAATACAGGGGACTGGCCTATTTGCTGGTAATGCATCTTCCCTGGGATACCTCATATCTAGGTTTCCTTTGTGATGGTGTGGGAAACACAAGGAGAAAATAAGAATACACTGAGAAGGGAATCGTTTAGAAAAATTTTCTGCCATTCTGCTTTATCCCTATGAAGTAAATTAACAGATGTAATGTTTTTTAAATAAATAAAATCATTTGCTTTTAACCTCTCCCTCCCCCTCCAGCCAAATAAATATTGAACAATTGTGTAAAGAGTATTGGTTTGGATGAAAGTCAACTGGGCCGAGGGTGCCCACAGGTCACCATCTGACCCTGCTGCCAGGCATCTGAGAGATCATGTGAATGCCATATATTTATTCATCCTTAATCTCATCCTAATCCTATATCCTATGAAACAAGAAATTGAGGTCCAGTTAGATTGAACTTTGTATCTGTAAGCACACAACTAGTTATTGGTGCATCTAGGGTGGGATTCCATTTCCCCCACCTACTGGTTTAACGTTGTTAGTCCAAGTGGGCAAAGTTTTAGAGATCCAGAGCTAAATCAGTACAGTCTCCAGTGGTGTCAAGATGTTCCCTGTGGGAGACCAGGCATGCAAACCACCGCTACTGCAGAAAACCCTCAGCCTTCCTGATGCATACCAAGGTCTCCTAAAATCCCTAAACTCACCAGCACTTTCAGACCCCTGAACTCCCCCTACTAACACTGACAGTCAACTTCCATTTTGAAGTCTTTTTCTGGACAAAGAAACATATTTTTAACATTTCATGAAAGTTACAGAGCAACAGAAAACCATGCCTTAGGCTGTGGGTACCAGCTGTTTGCTTCAATAGAAATGTCCCTTCCCTCCAGCTATGGCCACTCCTTCTTGTCATTGCAAGTCTTCCCTCTTAATCTGGTTTAATTTGGTAAAATAGACATAACATAAAATTTGCCAGGTTTCTCATTCTTAAGTGGCATTCCATACATTGACAATGTTGAGCATCCCTCACCGCCATATCTTTTCAAAACTTTTTCATCACCCCCAGTAGAAACTCCATATCCATAAAGCAACAAATCTCCATTCCCCTCTCTTCCAGCCCTTGATAATCTCAAATCTAATTTCTATTTCTATGAATTGCCTATTCTAAATAGTTTATCCTACAGACAGAATTTTACTGTATTTGTCCTTTGGATTCGTGGACTCTTTCACTTAGCATGATGTTTTCAAGGTTCATCCATGTTGTATCACCTGTCAAAGATTCCTTTTTATGTCTGAATAATATGCATTTGTAGGGACATACTGCATGGAGTTTAGTCACTCAACTGTTGATGGACACTTAGATTGTTCCCACCTTTTAGCTATTGTGAATAATGCTGCCATGATGCCATTCTCTCTTCTCATACTGACACCTCCCTCCCACTTGCCATCACAGCACTCTGATTCACTTCCTTCATGGGAAATATTGCCACATGAAATTCAGTTATGCTTATTTAACTTCACTCCTCAAATTCCTCCCAAAAGTACTGGACAGTTCATGAAACAGAGCACCTTTTTTTATTCATCTCTAGATGAGACCTAGAATAAGGGTTTGTACATAGTAGGTACTCAAAAAGTATTTGTTGAATAAATGAATAGAACGAGCCATAATGAAATTCAAAGGCTGGGCATCTGATCTTTGGCTCACTGACTTGCTAACTCCAGCCCTGCTATCACAAAGCAATTCACCTTATACTTCAGCAACATGACAACTTGCTAAATATCAAGGGTCATTGGGATGTGATGCAAAAAAATATGACTCACAAAATGTTAAGTCTCCAATACTAAGGATCCTACATTATATGATTGAAAGTAGATATAATGGTGATGTGGGCAAGGGATCCAAGACCCAGAAATACCAGCGAGTTGAAGAAATCAGAAGGATAAAGGAAAGAAGCTTTGCAAAGATCTTTGCCCTCCAGGAAAGACTGCTAATGTCCTTGTACAAGGAGAGAATCTTATTTAGGATAATTGTCTCAGAAAGACATGTGGAGGAGTGGTCCAACCAGAGCCCTCTGTACTGCCTTCTGCCTTGAGAGCTCCCCACGTACTCACCTGATTTAACAAGTCTCTCTTTATCTCCAAGGATGAGACCCATGCATCTCTCTAAGAGAGTTCTCCCCATTGATCTCTACCCTGGGGGATTGTAGAAAATTTCTGTCAGTACATGTTGATCCCATTACTGCTTACTAAATGGCTATTTCCTAGGGCAGGGAAATAATCCAATTCTGCTCCTTCGCATCATTCAGGCATAAAACCCTTATATATATATATAACATATTATGTCAAGTGCGGCTCTCCAGCCCAGCATTCTGTTCCTGAAACCAGGAACAAGGGATATTTGGGGAGCAACTCTAGTACTTGTTCCATGTGACAGGGACACCACATTACTCTCCCCACACAAAGTTTCATGGCGAGTCTGTGTCCTGCTCTCCCTTTCTGTCTGGACCACGTCCACATCATCTTTATTGGCTGTTCCACCTACTGGTCTCCATTGTTCCAGAACTGGTGCTGGAAACCACAGAGAAATTGATAGCTGATTCGTGGACTCTGCCCTCAAGGAATTCATCATGAAGCAGGAGAGACAGAAAATAAATCAGTGAGCATTCAACACTTTGGTAAGTGCTTAATTAAAGTTAGCTATTAAGTTCTACATGAATACAAATGAATAATGAGCATCAGGAAGACCTAACATTTTCTCTGGACCTTAAACATCAGTGGTAGGTCACTATGTAGAGAGAAAGGCAGAAGGGAGTCCAAGAAAGAATATCTGTGGAAGCATGGATGGATATAGATTCACTCCATGAATGAACGGCATGCCTCGGTGTAAAGGAACAGAGGGCAAGTAATGGCTAAAAACAGGAGCAGAAGGCCAAATGTGGTTGTGAAGGCTCTTCTTGTGCAGGTTGAAGGGTCTGGATTTATTTTATTGCAAATGAGACTTAGAAGAGGTTTTTCGAGCAGGAGTAAGATGGATTGACGGCATTATGGGCCCAATTAGATGAATGTGTGAGAGAGGGAGCTATGCCAATAATGCCTCCAAATTGTAGCTTGCACAATTTAGTGTGGAGCATATCGATAGAAAAGCAAGAGAAGAGATGGAATGGGTATTTCTGCTGACGAATGCATAAATCAGTAAGAGCAAAGATATGGGAACACCAAGAGATGAAAAGAACCCAAAGAAGGGCCACAGAAGAGAAATCTAACTGGGAGAAGAGTAGGAGAGATCAGGGCCATCCATGGAAGCTCAAGAAAATGTGCATTAATAGTCACATGGTCCATAAATGTTGAATAGGTAGAGGCTTGAAGATGGAGGACATAGAAGCCTTTGGCAACCATAGGAAGTTCAGTTTCAGAAGAGAGGTAGAAAGAGAAAGTTGGATGGTTGTACAGAGATTCCAAGTGGAGGTGAGGACATAGAACAGTGGTTCTCAGCCATGACTGCTTCCTAGAATCTCTTGGGAAACTTTCGAAGATGCCAATACTTAGGTCCCAAACTCACAGACTCTGGCTTAATTGTCCTGGAACAAGGAATAATACTGGGAATTTTTTAGAGAGAGAGAGAGAGAGAGAGAGAATTTTAATATTTATTTTTTAGTTTTCGGCGGACACAACATCTTTGTTTGTATGTGGTGCTGAGGATCGAACCCGGGCCTCACGCATGCCAGGCGAGCGTGCTACCGCTTGAGCCACATACCCAGCCCAATCCTGGGAATTTTTTAAAGCTCCATCATATGAATCCACCAAATCCAGATAGCAAAGGTCAAGGACCACTAGGCAAGAACAGATACCAACTACATGGGCAATGATAAACAGAAGGACATACAGGGAAGATCTTGAAAGGGGAGCAAAGTAGAAAGAAATAGTAAATCCTTACCTTAGAGATATTACCAATTTGCTTCTAGATCACGGTAGTAGTCTGACAACAAAACCAGTCACATGACATTGGTTTCCCAGTAGCTATGTTCATAATATGCCACAGTCTAGTTTGTGAAAAATAGTGTTATATCTTCAAAAGCAATGTGCATACCTTGATTACAAATGCATTATTGCTAAAAAATGTTAATAATTTTCTTAGCTGGTGGAAAAAATTGTCCCATGAGGGGTGACCACAGACTTTCGATTTGTATATGGCATAAATATGTGGAGTGCCATAAAGAAAAGCACAATATATTTAACAAGGTGTGCCTAAAAGAAATGAGAGCATAATTGTACATATGAGAAATATCTGGAGAAAGGGGAAGACGGTAGAGATGCAAGAGAATCAACTGAATTTTTCCTGGAGAAGAAAACAGGAAAGAGAGTCAGTAGATCTCAGGCATCAAGAGAGGCTAACTCTGGTGATGAGTAATAAGCTCTCCAGATAGAATCATGAAGGAAGTACAGACAGGTAAAAATGTAGACAGATTTAGAAGTAATTAGAAGAGGCACAGTTGGAAAAAAAAAATTACCTCTGACGGTCTCTCTTTTCTCCTGAGCTGGGCATGAGCTGGGAATGAAGAGGGTTGAGTGGGGCAAGTGTAGGTCAGGCCGAGAGAGAGTGAAAGGCAACCAGAGATAATTAAAAGATGACTGAGTGGCACTGTTGGTCCAGCTGAGGCTGGAAAGCTTATAAATTGCTAATGGAACCAATTCAGCGTGGTTATGCGATTTTTCTCCAGCATGGTCCAGCAGCTTCAGGGCAGAGGGTGGTGAAGACAAGCACCCGGGACTGACACAGCATTGAGATGGAAGGGAGGCAGGGAGATGAGAAGGATAAGGGCAGGCATGAGAAGCCCTTGGAGGGATAGGTGATTAAATCTAGCCTAAGAAAGAGGAAGGGCAAGGCCAAAATCAGATGCCAATTACATTACAGAACACATTCAAGTATAACCTTTGGATTAAGCTGGGTTCTCCAGTGGAACAGAATCCATAGGGCATACTGAGGCATGATTTATTATAAAAAAAAATTAGCTCTCACAGTTAAGGAGGGTGAGAAATCCCACAAGATGCTGTCTTTAAGCTAAGGACAGAGGAAAACCACTGGTATATAATCCAGTTCAAGTGCCAGGAGTGCTGGTGGCATGAGTCCTAGTTCAAGAGCAGTCGAAGATGGATGTTCCGGCTCAAGGAGTCAGACAGAAAGCAAGCCAGAGAATTCAACCTCCTACTTTCTGTTCCTCTTGGGCCCACCCCAGGTTGGATGCTGCCTAATCACATTGCAAAGGGCAATTTGCTTAACTCAGTTCAATTCAAATGTCAATCTTTTGCAGAAACATCCTCACAGACACACCCAGAAATCGTGTTTAAATCGATATTTTGGGCATCCCTGGGTCCTGTCAAGTTGACACATAAAATTAACCACCATGGTCCACCATCAAGGTCTTACTGTACTTTGGTGTGTGGGTACCAAGCATTACGCCAAAACTCTTCTGGGTCTGATCTCATGTAATCCTCCCTCACTTTACAGAGGAGTAAGTATGGTTTGGAGAAGTGAAATGACGATGGACGTCTCTGACTCCATGAAGATCCAGGAATGTCTAGTTGCACAGGGTTGCAGAGCCACATTTCTAAGTATATGGTTTTTGTAGGTTGAGTTATCCCAAATGATGACTAAGGTAGAAGAGGCGGCAGAGGGAGTGGACCAGTAAAGTGAATGAAAATTGAGTCACTGAAACCAAGGAAATCCGAGCAATCTTGCTGGTCAAGGGGATGGTTCCTCAACAAAGATGCTGAATTAGGCTATAGGGCCAGTAGGCAGGGGACCTCCGCACAAAGGAAATTTGACTTCCTTGAAGGGATCACATGAAGAAGAACCAGCCTGGGGTCAACTGGAAAAGAAATGTTTAACGGCCGTGGAGACTCTGAAACTAGGCAAGAGGTGGCATCTCATAACCTAATCGTTTCACCTCTGACCACTCTTTCATTGTCTCACACATGAACTTTCAAGGGACACCTCATATCTAAACCACAGCACTACTAGAGCTGAGTCATGTCTGCAGAGAGCTCCCACGTGACAGACCTTATATCCTCAGCCTCCAGTCCCTCCAGAAGTCAAGCTGATCCAGCGTCCTCAAGGATCCCAGGAAAACAAAAGCAGATGTGTCGGGGTCCCCAACACTGATTTATGGCATTCACCATAAATCACATTATTAGCATAAATTATCTGGCATGGTCTAAAGTCCCAGATATTTCAAAGTTTCCCCCCATCAAGATTGTTGTGATGTGAATTGCTAAATATAATCAATAAGAGTGTAAGTTATAGGTTATAGATTAGTTAAAATATATATATATATATATATATATATATATATATATATATATATATATATATATATATATAAGATTTTGATAAGTGAGATAAGACAATTATAAAGCAAGAACTGTCATAAACAGGCCTAAGACTGTATTTTGCTACCTTCTATTAAAAAAAAAAAAAAAACTGTTATAATAACTGTCTCTGAGAAACTGAAATGAAAGCTGTTTTCTTATAATATATTGCTTTCTGTACTTTGTACCCCACAAAATGTACTCAATTCGTGATATGGTGGTCTTGGTGACCCAAGAGTTTGAAGTAGATTCTCGCCCCCACCAACCACCTACTCAAACTCAGGATATGGTTGTCTAACACCTGCTCAAACCCAAGATGCGATTGTCTTAAGTTGCTGTGCTAATTGCTGTCTTAGCTTCTGTGATTGGCTTGCTTGCATGTGCTAAGGAAAGTCCCTGATCTGTGGTTTTTGTCCTTAAATTCCAAGACACAGACCAGGAAGATGCTGTTCTCAAGAGCTTCAGCCTTTATGGATGGGTGACCGTCCTTGGCCAGGTAAATAAAACCCTCTTTGATTTGAATTTGGACTTAGAGTGTTTTCTGAAGCGGCTCCCTATAACAAAGAGTAAGTCATTTCTTTGGGATTTTCAGGGTCTGAGCACTGAGATCGTCTTTTGGTCTAGAGTTCAGAACTTCCCAGTTCCAAACAGCAGGCTGATGAGAGAGCCATCAGGAAGCTGCTGGTAAGCTTTGGTCTGTTTGTAGTGAGTTTTCTGGACAGAACTGACATCTCCATCCTTTTGTACTAGGAGGGGATAGTAAGCAAGAGTGATCGCATTCTCCTAGGCACACAGGCTTAATTAGACTTAAACTAAAGATGGAAAGACTAAGACAGAGAGCGAGATGACGGAGGGTATATATTTTTTCAAGGGAACATTTCTGTCACTTGTATTTTGTCACTGATATGCCTTTTGAGTAGGGAAGAAAGTAAATGGTTCTTTATACCTAGTATTTTAGACCACAGACAACACTCAATTTGTCCTCTCCAAGCTACAGCCCACTCTAAGATTTGTCAGTGCTTCCTGTTTTATGATCCACAATGGGTAAACTCTCTTGTGAAGGTATACTCGATCACAGAGCTAAACCAGGAGAGTTTTGCCCAATTATTCCTTTACTCCTCCTTCCCATGGATCAATGGTGAGGTCATTCTATTCCAATGCTCCTTGGGGAAGGTTGTGACATATGTAAAAGAGAGAGAAATCCATGCTCAGCTTTCCGGTTTCAAAATCAACATTGGAGCCCATAACAGAGGCAAAATTTTGGGAGACTGTAGTTCCAAAGCAGAACCCAGAGAGACCCCAAGTAGAGTTTATTTCAAAAAAGTGGGCAAAAAGAATTCCATGATCTGTTGGAGCCAGTTTTTACTACTACTCATATTAGATTAAAATCCCTAAAAGGGGAGATGAAAGGGGAAACTATGAGCAGTCCTGAGAGGGTCCTCTGTGTTCTGATCCTCTGAGGTTTGGGCTCAGAGGGATAAGAGAGCATAAATCCAAAAGTAGAAGGAACCAGAGCTTGCCAGCTGAGCAGGGTTTAGGAAAGTGAACAAGGTCTTGGAGTTCTCCACCTCCACCCCATCTGGAGCCACAAAAATAGAGAAATTGGCTTCAAGGGTCCAGATAAAAGGGCCTGGCCTCTCATTCCCTACGGGCAAGGTAAGGAGCCAAATGTTTCCCATTTAATCTTCAGGACTGATGAGGCTTGATATCCCCTGGTCACCTTGTGGAGGTTCAGAGTAACTTTTATCACAACCACTAGGAAAAAGATGAAGCCTTAGACATCCCCAAGGAGAGCAGGAAGAATGGGCAGTGACCGATGGAACCAATGGCAGTAAGGCCCCCAGTGGTAGATACAGAAGAGAGGACATGATGGCCAAGAACCAGCTGCCACTCCCGATGGCTTGTCAGTGCCCAAGTTGCCTGGAAATTGGGGGCAATCATAAAATAAAAAGAAAAGGGAGACACTGACTTGGTTGTATTTGCCCTGAAATGCTACTATCTGTTCAGTGGCATCGTGCTGAAGAGAGAAACCAAATTCTATGGTGGAAATATTATAGAATTGTCCTTTATTTTGCAAACTTGAGTCTGAGGTCTGCGAATTGGGCAAAACTTGCCATATTTTAAATTCCTGAAAGTTTGGGGATCTGTGGTAGCCGCAGAAGCAGGAGAATTATGTCATACTGCTCATATAAATATGAGCAGTATTTTTTCCGAATTGAAACTTGAGAGACATCATTTTGACTCTGGAACAGAGATGCAAGAGGCACTACCCCAATAATGTGTGCCCAGCTAGGACATCTTCTTTCCATATCCACAGGCAACAAGTATGATGACCATACATTTCAAAAGGGAGGATGAATGAACAGCTTCGAGATGGAAGAGGTTGTCTTGGAGACATAGACTAGACCTCAAAATGTTGGGATGTCTGGGACAATTCATGGATGAAATCCAGATTCCTTGATATGAGTGACCAGCCCCTAGAGATTTCCTTCTTAACAGCACTCAAGTCCTGATGAGCTTTGGCAAGCCTCTCACCATGCATGCCCTGTTCTCTTGCCCTGAGCCTTTGCACAAGTTTTTTTTGGTTTGGGTTTTTTTTTTTTTTTGGTTTTTGTATGTTTGCCTGTTTTGGTTTTGATTTTGTGCTGGGGCTCCAACCCAGGGCCTCCTGCATGCTAGACAAGCACTGGACCACAGAGCTACGCACCCGGTCTTTCACAGATTATTACCTCTGGCCAAATTATGGAAGGTAATCCTGCCTGTCCCCATCCTTGTCAACCTTGCTACTCTTCTTTTAATCTTTCAATGGGAACTTAACCATCTTGTCTTATTCAGTTTGGGCTGTTTTACCAAAATGGCAGACACTGGGTAGCTTATGAACAATGGACACTTATTTCTCAAAGTTTTGGAGACAGAGAAATCTGATGTCAAGGCATCCATGGATTCAATGTCTGCAAGAGCCCCTTTTCTGGCTCATGGACATGTCATCTGTTTCTGTCCTCACATAGTAGGGATAAGGGTCACCTTTACTCCTACTACATGGTCTCTTTCGTAAGGGCACTGATCCTGTTCATGAGGACTCCACCCTTACAACCTAATCCTCTTCTAAAGGCCCCACCTCTTAAGGCAATGAGGATTAAGACTTCAACATATGGATTGGAGGAGAGCACAAACCTACAGACCATAGCACTCTTCCAGAAAAGAGTCCCCAATTTCCCCCAGATAGTTTCATTGCCCTTTCCATGAACTCCCATGGCATCTGAAGTCCTCGCTGGTTTTAGCAGCACTTACCACACTGTGTTCAATTGTCTGATTACTTCCACATCTCCTCCCCTGGACCAGCAGCTACATGAAGACCACAGGCACATCGTCTTGACCATTGTTGTAACCCCAGAGCCTACTGCAGTGCCTAGTAAGCAGAAGGTGCTCCATAAATGCCTGTCACCTCAATAGGGTTAATGACTCATGGGGAAGGAGAAACTTTGATGTGGACTATTTTAGAAAAATCAGTGCTGTTCAACTCACCTCCCTAAGGGAAGTGGCCCCAAGCAAATAGACATCAGTCAGAGAATTGTAGCCAAAGAATTTTTCTTCCCTTGTTCCCCAGGGGAAATTACTGCTTTGAGCAGCAATGTTATAGCCTGACACTTGGAGAGAGAGAGAGAGAGAGAGAAATCCCCTCGAGCTGTCAAATCAACAAATGAGCAGACCACTCTCTCTTGAGGGTCTGGTGGTACCAATTCCAGAGGGCAGAACCTCAGTTCCCCATGCTCAAGACTATTATCAGAGTCTGGGCTCTGGAGATTGACTGTGTGGACCACCTCTGAGAATTCCCTGGGTGTTCAGGGGTTCTTATCTTGAGAATTCCCTGAATAGAAAGATTCACTGGGTACCTTCTCAAAGGGAGGGTTTGTGCCAGGCATTTCCACATAAGGATCTGATTGAATCTTCAGAACAAAAAAAAAAAATTGAGAGATAAAACATTACTCCTCAGATTTATAGAGGTGAACACCAAGGCTCAGAGAGGTTAAATAACTCGTTGGTGGTCACAGCTAGTCAGAAGCTGAGTTGTTCTCGAGAAAAAATATCCTCTGTCATGTAACTGTTCAGTTTTTTACAATTGCTATGGCAAAAATAATGTAATATTTCACTACCTGTTTCCAAAAGCTCTGGGTGATCTCTCTCTCTCTCTCTCTCTCTCTCTCTCTCTCTCTCTCACACACACACACACACACACACACACACACAGAGTCCATCAGGTGATAATTGGTGTTGCTACAGAACAAAAGAAAAAAAAAAGAAAGGGAAGTGTAAAATTCTCCACTCTCCTGGGAAAGAATCAGGCATTTTCTACTTTGATAATCATGGTATTCTCAAGCAGAAGATAAGGATTTAAGCAATTGTTTTCCATGCTTCCGATTTAAGTTTAAAATTTCCAAGAAGAGCAGAATGTATCAGTTAGGTCCTTCCTTTTTTTTCCCCTCCCAGAGATTATGTAAGTTGTTTACTCTCACAAATAACCAGAAAGAGCTTGGGTGCTATTCAGTGACCTGCATATCAATATGCCATGTAGTGATTAATTGTTCACATTATATTCTGCACACACCCTCAAATCTTCCTCTATCTCAATTAGATGGGTCAACTTACAAATTTCAATGCCCATAAGTAGCAGATCCATCATAAAAGATAGGGTCCCAATGAGTGGACTCAATGTCTGTAGTGTCTCAGAGCATGCACCCTGTTTAGAACTGGTGCCATTATTGAATTCTAGCCAATGGCAGCCATGCAACATCTCAGAGTCTATGTGGCTGAATCTTCTGTGTTAAAAAAAAATCAACTAAAACTGGGAATTTGCATTAAATTTCCCAATTTGGAAAAAACTGTGTGAGTTAAACAGCCTATACCTGTGGGTAATTTTCTATCCAGTCTGATTGTCATATCACTGTCTGCAACAGATTTTAGGACCCAGGTCTTCAGTGAGATCATCAGGCAGCTGAACAGTATAGCCCATTAGTCCATGACCTAAGAGCCAAGAGCCCTGAGCAGGCAATGACGGGCAGCCACAGGGACCCCACAACTGTTGAAGTCTTGAACATCCAGCCAAAGAAGTAAAGAACTATCCTCCCTGTAAGAAAACAACAAGACTCCTAAGTCTGTATGGTCTCAATTTTAACATTTTTGGTAGTTGCTGTAGACAGAGCATCTTCTCAGACTCAAGCAAACACAGCTTTTGAGAACATGTTATAACACCTTTTATCTCAGCTATGGGTAAGGTGAGCTGCAAACACAACTATTTACAATCACAGGTACAGAGGTACACCTAGATGCTTGATACAATTCAGAGGGAATCTGACCAAGAGATTAACTACATTTCCAAAAGGAGTGTGGTGTTAGAAGAGGCCAGGTCAACAGAAAAACTCATCTCCCAAGTCATCTTTTGGTTATTTGGTGAGAATACAGTAGGGACGTTCCTGTGTCAAGTTGGAGGTATACCAGTGAACCACACGAATTATGTCCTTCAACAGAAAGGAAGAGGCAGCCCCTGAGATCTACATTGTCCTGGGAAGATCACCCTTCACCCAGAATTATCTTTCTGGCAGCAGGAATCCCTAAACTCCTTCATTACCTGCTTCTCATGCCTTACACCTCTGAACGTTCCCTACTCGTAACTCCCCAAGCACCCCCATTGAGTCCTCTATAATTTGTGGTCCACTACCTATAAGACTCCTGTATCTTCAATTGCATTATGAAATATTTCCTTTCCCTTTCTGTCCTAACACAGTAAGAAGCCCATTGAGAACAAAATCTTAATTTAAAAATAATAGCAAAATATAACATAAAATAAATAGCAAATACTTCTAAGCCCACTAATATGCTAGGCCTGTTCCAAACACCACAACACCTGTATGAATTTCCTTAATCTTCATTAAAAATTGCTTAATTGAGCACATTACCATATCATTTCCTTATTTTCTTTGGGTGCTAAGGATTAAACCCAGGACCTTGGGCACACTCTACTACTGAGGTACCCCCCTGGCCCTTACCTTCCCATTTTTCTGATTAAAGAAAATGAAATATAGAAAAGTTGATTAATGAGCCCAAAGTTACAGAGTTAAAAAGTAGTGGATCAGGAACACAGGACTTGAATCCAGGTTGGACTCCAAATCCCATGTGTGTAGCCACTGTGATAGATTGTGGTGTAGAAGAATCCATGGTGACCGAGGAGACCACTTGAAGAAGTAGAAACATCACAGCAACAGGGAGGAAGTCTTAGAGGGGTCCATGTGTTCCTAGGACCAGTCCCTAAGAAAATCCCCAAACTCCCCTAAAGACATAGCTTCCCCTACCATCGTTTCAAGAGGTAGCTCTTCTCTTCATTCCCATACCCCTCATTCACCGCCCTTCAGATGAGGGATGGCTCCTGCTTGCCCATTCTGAGTCTTTCTCACCACTGGCTCCCAACACTTTGGGCTTCCACCATCATGCTGCCTGACCCAACAACCTACCATCTCTCTTGTTATAGTCATCCACAGAGCCCCCTCCAAGATTATCCCCTCATCACTACAGAATTCTAGCACCTGAATGAATCATTGCCACCCTCTCCAGTTACTGCCTCCGTTACAACTCACAGTACTTCTGCTTTCCTAGAGAAATCCCTGCTAAGCCCAGCATCTCAATTCCATGATCTCTTCTCTTCCGTGATGTTTCTTCCTCTACCCTAACTCAGCCACTCTACCCCAAAGCCATATCCTAGACCTTTTTATGCAAGTAATTACACCCCCTCCATTATCTCAATTCTAAGCGTTCTATTTTCAAACGACCTCATCTTCAGTTTTCCAATTCTAAAAACCATTGACACCTCCATAAGCTAATTCCATGATTGCACCACCTTTTATCAGACCCTCAACTCTGCCTAGCCTCGTTCTTTTTCTTTCGTGTTTACCTTCAGGTGTGGATTATCATCACCACTCCCCATCATATACTCCAATTCCTTTCCTCGTCTCTTCCCAAGATTCATCTGGAGGGGGAAAAAGAAAAACCCTTATTAAATCTCGCCATTCCAAATGTTCATCCAAACAACTGAATTTGGTAGGAGAAAAAAGAAAACACACAAGAATATTCACTGGCTTTTCTTCAAACGCATTATGACCTACCACAAGTGGGCCCAGATACTATCTGCCAATTCTATTACATTTTCCAAATCCTGCATTCTTCCAATTTTATGGTCTAATTCAAAAGGGCAGGGGGGTCCAATCAAAGGACTAAATTATCATTGTATAACTTCTTGTCTTTCCCTCTCTTTGCTCTCAGCTAAGAAAATAGAAACCCCCAGAAGAAAATTCCACAGTGTCTCACCAACCCATCTACCAACCTCAGAGCATGTGTTCCCTATGCTCTTCCTTCTCACCCAATCCACAGATGAACTGAAAGTCTCCTCTCTTCAGCCGGTCATCTTCTTGAACTCTGGGTTCACATTCATTTTTTCAATACCAAGGTCATTGACCAATCAGTCTCTCCCATTCCTGCATCATCAAAGTTTCCCTCTCTTATCCACCTTTCCCGTCAAAGTCAAATACAGAGTCCCAGTCTATTTCAACCCCAGCCCCACTCCATTTCTCTGCTTTAATCCTTGCAAAAGTAGAATTATCTCAAAAGTGGAATGATCTCCATTTTCTTGTCTCCCTTCTTCTGTTTTACCCAGTCCTTCCATCCTATGTCACCCACTGCCTCACTAAAATATCTCATAAATGGCACCTTATATAGGACACACTTTATGAGACCCAACACATGGAGTTTCATCTTGTTGGATGGAAGATGGATGACAAGATGGATGGAGAGATGCAAGGATGGATGGTGGAATGGATCGATGGCCAACCAGGAATACGTCAGAAGATCAGCTGGTTCCCTGGATTCCTTTCCATGCCCTATGGAACCAGAAGAAAAACTCAGGAAGGATCTATTTCAGCCTGATGATCAAATTCCCTGTTCTAAGACCTTGGAGTGAGTGAATACTAGGAAAAAGAAATTTCCACAAACACCCTTGCCAACCAGCATCATGCAGGCTTTTCTTGAACCATGTGTTTTACATTGAGCTTCCCATTATGGACTCATTTTAAAAAGTAGCTCATTATGCCATAAATCATTATCCCTGCCTTGATGAATAAGTGTTCAGGGGGCTCTTTCTCTGCTAGAGAGGTTGGTATGCCTGTTAGATCCTCTCATTTAATCCTGCCTCTTCACATCTCCTAAAACAGGAATGTATTATCTCTCTTTACAAATTAGCACTCACAAAAGACAAGTAACTTACCTAAGGTCGCAGCTAAAAATTGGTAGAAGCAAGATTCACACCCAAAGCTGACCAACCCTTGCTCATTCCAGACCACCACATTATTTGCCCAATAATTTCCATCTCTATGCTCAGTGCTGTGTCTGATGTATCAGACGTATTATCTCAGTGATTTAATTTTCCTATCAGCTCTTAGCCATTTTCCCAGATGAGAAAACCCCTAGTCTCTGAGAGGTTAAGTTACCTACTCAAAGTCACATGCAAGCAAATGGCACAGGTACACTTAATCCAGGGCTGCCTGCAATGTCAAACTTATTCGTTTTATAGAAGAACCTGGGGAACAAATAGAGGTCAAAAAAGATAAAGTGAAAAGTTCAAGGTCAACGTTATTTACCAGTGAGAAAAGTGGGACTTGAATCAAAGTTGCCAACCTTTCAACAGCACTGCCCCCATTATTTAAGAAGTGTGCACTGTGGCTAGCCCCCGCCTTTCCACATTGAGTGGAAAGCAATTAACCAACGGACTTCCTTTTTTGATACTGTTAGGGGATGGGCCAAGTTCTTGGTGAGCAACCAACCCTTGGCCTGTGTTTCCCCAGGACTCAGACCAAGTTAAGCAGAAATGAAGCCATGCAAGGGTGGACAGGGGATTCTGCTCTGTTTCTGGGTCACCCTCCTCCTGAACAAGATTGTCAAAAGGAAGCAGCCTAAAGCCAGTGGCCGTTCAGCGCTTAACCGAGAGGTTGCACGTTTCCCTGGAGGCTGGAGTAAAATACCTGCTGGAAGTACACCACATTTATCATGTGCTCTGTGCCCCAGCATGTGCTGTTTACTTTCTCACTGGAGGTGCAATTATTTAACGAGGTGCTGAAGCCTGGGGAAGATTGCACATTTTAATCAAAGCACCAAATGAGCGAGTCTAGATGACTTTACAGAATGTATTTGAGGTGAATTTTGCACAGCAATGTCTGAGTATCAGATAATTAAGTGAAAAGGGAGATAACTTCCCAAGGGGTGTAAACAAACACACCAAGTCAATCTCACCTCAGTGTTATGCTGAGTGAAGAAAATGGATTTCTGAGTGGACTGTGGCCTGCAACCCAGGGTGGCTTCCTCCAACGTCAAGCCAGGCTACATAGGGAGCCAAGAACTGTGGGGCCGCTGTGTCATCTGCAAAGCAACCGTTGGAGAAAGCTTTGCCAAATTTCCTTCCATTCGTAGAGGGAGGGAAAGCCTACAGCCTTGAAGGGCAAAGTGACTTTTCTCAAGGTCATGGGGCAGCTCAGAGGGAGATCTAAGATCTACTTGGTCAATGTTCCCCAGATGTTAGCTATGCATGGTAACACAAACAATCACAATGACAACTAAAATGAGGAGAACTGACCATCATGAGTAAAAACGCGAGGTGCCATGTTTTGTGCTTGATTAATTCATAGGATACTCTCCCAAGGATCCCATGAAGGCAATCCTGCTGTTATCCTTGGCTTAAAGGTAAGAAAACAGAGACAGACAGAATGTAAGAAACCAGCCAAACAGCTCCCCAAGTCGAGAATGTCACCAAGCAGGTATTAGGTGGGACCCCCTGATGTCCCCAGGTTCCACAACCCTGAGCATTCAAAGCCTTCATTGGTTTCCTGAAATCTGGGGTGCTTCATCCTGGAAATCTTTGCCCTCAGCCTCTTGCTACTAAATCTGCTGCATCTGTTTAGACCACATTGATCTTCATGAGTAGCTCGGTGTTTCTCTCATTTTTCATAAAGGCATTTAAAAAACAAGTGATAAAGCAGAATGCAGCTGCATCTACTCCTTGGTAAACTCTGGGGTCACAAGGCAGGGTCCCACAGAATGCCTCCCAGCCATCCACTGAAAATCACCTATTAGCTTCTTCCAAGGTTGGGAGGTTTCTGACTGGTTTTCTCATAGGAGTGTCTTTCTTTCTTTCTCCAATATGGATCTCAGGTGGGTTAACACCCCAGGTCTCATGTCCTCCTTCCTTCCAACCTCTTCTGACTCCTTTCTCTCGTTCCTTCCTTGTGAGGAGAAAACAGCTCACCTCCTTGGACACCCATGCCTTCAGGGTCTCACCTTCTGCCCTGAACATCTTATCATTATATTTTCCTGGACAGAGGCAATTTCCTTTTCAGAGACGGATTCTGAAACTAGCTGCTAAGAAAATTCATTATTCACTTTGTGACACCAATAACTACGGGGTCTCCACTTGCATTTTTTTTAAGCCAGACTATCTGTTTGTTTGTGCAGCGTCTGGTCTCTACAGGATAACCCATGCTGGCAATCACTGAAGTTGAGATTTTTATTGTGTCTCCTCTAAAGCTTGTCCTTTCTTGACTTTCACCTTTCAGATTTTTTAATGATGCAAACTTTATTCTGCCTGAGATGGCAGGATGTCCAGTTTCTTCCTGTCTCCAACCCCTGAGCATCAACTCTCAGAAAGCTCCTACAGTAAAAATTCCTTGAGAGTAAAGGCCTCATTTGGCTGAATTATATCCATCCTCTGAGTCTATTACAGGGCCTGCATGCAGAAGGCATTCATTCATTCATTCATTCATACACATTTATCAAGCATCTGCTATGTTCAAAGAACTGTTTTCTAGTTTGTGAAGATGCACAACTAGAGATAGAGTCCCTGGACTCAAGGATAAGTCTATATTGAAAGTTCTCAAACTTTTGTGGATATGGCACAAAAATTTCCCCAGTGAGAAACTGACAAAAACTTTAGATCATCTTTTCAGAAAATGCACAGTATTTTAGTACAAAATACAAGGCAAACAATGGCCCTCTAGTTTTTTTTTTTTTTTTTTTTTTTTTTTTTTTGGTATCTGGACTTTGGCCAGAACTTCCCCCTGTGAGTGGGGTGACCTGCCCCACCACCTGACTTTGAACTCATCTGTGCAACTTGCTTTGGTCAATAGGATAATAATACGAATGGCTCAAGCAGAACCTTGTGAGATGGACTTGCATGTTGGGGCTGGAGAATTTGCACTTCTTCCACCACCATGAGGAAGACCAACTTAGTCCTCTCTCTCAGAAGGAAGATGAGAACCACGAGGAACAAAGCTTAGTTGTTTCAGCAAAGACTACTCTACATCAGCCATCAGCCAGCCAACCCAAGAGAGGTAACCACTCCCATTCAAGTTTAGCAGAACCCCTGGCTAAGCCCCAGCTGAATCCAGACCCATAAATAATATTCCCTCATAATGAAGGGCTACTGAGGTTTTGTGGTTGTTGTTATCCAATACATTATGGCAGTAGATAAATAGTACACAATTTTAAGGGCATGATGGATAATCTGAAGTTCTATATGTACCATCGTAAGAACGCTTGGTCTTCCCGAGTATGCTGAGAAGGAAACAGAAATGACAGCATCGTATATTAAGCACTGCAATGGAACAGATCTAGGTGTTTTGGAGCAACAACAAGGTCTTGCTTTGCAGAGGAGCTGATATCTGAGATATGAGGAACAGGGAGATATCCATCAACCTAAGAGGAAACAGTTCCAAAAGTGGATATTAACAAGTACCAAAGCCATCACATGAAGACAGTTTGGCTAATTATTGCTTCGGTGAGACTGCAAACCTTTCAGTTAACCAGTACCAGGTAGTTTTTTTTCCTTTTTTTTTTAGAAACTTGAGAGAGAAGTCCTGGATATTTCAAATTTACAAAGATACTGATATAATAAAAAAAAAATGAAGACTGGTAAGAGGCAGCACAAAAATAGTGGTATAATTTAAAGATTTTTCAAAGAATGAACAAACTTTTTACCATGGGGAGAATTAGAATAGTCCTATGTGCAGCTTCATTTGAATGCAACATTAAATGCCTAAGCATATCCTTTAGAAATGTGAGAACTGGGACTTAAGGCCTTTGTGTCTCCCCTCCAGCCCAAGCTAGCCTAAAATAGAAGGTGTAAAGACAGAGGAGGTGTTGGTGAGAGTTGAGACTTAATAATGCCTTGTGGTACTAAATTAAAATAGAGTGGTTTTCAGGTGTTGAAGAGGAAAACAATGCAACCTCACTTAGTGAGGGTCCTCTTGATGGGACACCTCACAGGCATACACTGAAAAGTCCTCAGGCACAGCTACAAGGCTTGGTGCATGGGCCCCCATCTTGGCTCCCTTGGTCACCCACCAAGAGGTCCCCACCCACCCAACCAGCCTTTTAGAATCCACCAAGATGCTCACCATCTCACAGCCAGGTACCAGAGGTGATGTGGTGTCGCATCGCCACCTAGTGGCCACTTCTGAGAAACTATATTCTCCTTCACCTCTGGGATTTATGAGCCCCCCCATCCCCACCCCACCTTGGCCAGGGGATGGTTCTTCTCCCTGACAATGGGCTGCTGGTGACAGACAGTCCCTGTGTCTGTCTCTATCTATTTGTCTTCTCCTAGACCCTGGCATGACATCCTCAGTGCACAGTAACTGCAATTATTAATAATCATTACCACCATGCTACTGTAGAAATAGCCGAGTCTGTTTGAAATTAATTGGGATGTGGGAAAATGAGATTTTTGAAGATAATTAAGAATCCATTTCCCCCTTTAATTTCATCCAATAAACAGGTACTAAATGTTTAATGCAGGCCGGCTCTGTGCCAGGTAACTGGGACAGGGTGAAGAAGATATAAAAATGGCTCAGATGCGGGCTCTGATGTAAGACTTCTCCAGTCCTAAAGGAGAGGAAGACATGTGAACAGCCAGCTCTCTGGAGTGCTAAATTCAGACATAGCCGGCGTGCTGGCTAGGACAGTGCAGAAGTGACACCAATTCACGGAGACACCTGCGGTTTCCCTTAACTCAGAATGCAATCGAGATCCTTACCATGGTCCTACGTGGCAGAGACAGCTACCCCTCTAAAGGGCTTCTGGGCCTCTCAGCAGCAAGGAGGTGTCTCTTTGGGGAGCTCCTGGTCTTGAATGGATGAACAGGAAACTCCATGAGGTTACTGGAGTTAATGGAATCAAAAGTTCAAGCAGGATGACCTTGGGTGAGTTGCATAACCTGCTTTATTAGTCTCATCCATGACAGAGGAGGATGCCAGTAGTAGTGTCTACATCATCATGGGGTGGTGGTGAGGACTGAATGAGTTCATAGAATACACAGACTTAGTTTCTGTCCTGTGTTCACTTTCCGTATAGTTATTACCTACTGGGGCTCTGCAGAAACTCCCTGGACTCTTCACTAGACCTGGGTCCAATTTTGTAGACTTTTACACATTTTTCATGATTATTAAAGCTTGGTCCACATCTAAACATATAATTCAGCTTCCCCATTGACCCATTTAGAACTTGGGTATGGAAGGAGGACACCCTCCAAAGACAGGGTGAAGATTCCACGCACATGGATCACATCTGACCCTGAGCACGTTTGGATGAACAAAAATGACTATGTCTGAGTCATTCTCGTGCTGATGGCATCTCTGGGGAGAGAATGCAAACAGGGGTGGGGAATTTGACTTCTGTGGATGCTGTTCAGCCTCACACCACCCACCCCCAACTCCTTCTTAAAAGATGTCTCTGAAGGCAGACTGTGTGTCCCTTTGCCCACTCTTCAAGTCCCGTCTGGTCCTTTAGACTGTGGCATCGGTGAGGGCAGGAAGTATCATGGTCACCCTGTAGCATTCACTTTTAGGTATCGTACCTGGTGTTTGTGGGCCTTCAGCAAAAACTCAAAGTACTTGTAGCATTTCTCCATTCCCAGGAACAGGAAAGAGGTAGGTTTCTCATCGGTGATCACTGCCTGATGTTCATAGACAAGGAAAAGGGAAAAAAAAAAAAAAAAAATGCACTGTCTATCTTCCAGGGAGAGGGACACACGCAAGCATGCTACCTGCAAGTCGCTGCTTAGAGCCCACAACGCTCCGAGAGGCTGCTTGACTATTCTTTTGACAAATATGCCTCCAAAAATAGATTGGGGAGAAATTCATCTCTTTGTATCTCAACGAGGTGAAAGGAAGTGGAACAGATTATTAAAATTAGACTTTTCCCATTTCAGAGTTTCAGTGGAGGCTGCAACGCAGAGAACAATGGATGCCCCCTAGCCCCCCACGAGGTGCTGAACCCGAAGAAGCCCTGGGTTGGCCAAGGGCATGGTCAAAAGCTACCTCTGCTTTCATCAGACCACTACTTACCTCCAGGCTATGCAGGAAAAAGCCAAGACTCACGGGGGGGGGGGGGGGGGGGGGGGGGGGGGCAAGACACAAGAAGGGATGAGGTGGTGGCAAGTCTGTGTGGGGTGCACTCTGCACATGGGTGACAAGGGTGGAAAGGTGCCTTGTAGCTGTCACCTTAATGCAGACCAAAGATGAGGGTTTCTGAGGATTATAGGAGGTGGAGGGGGTGGGCTCCCTGAAGGCTGCCCAGGAGTCTGGCTCATAGTTAAAGAATCTGCAGGCTCGAGACTGAGGCTGAACCTGCCTTGGGAGCAAATGACACTTCCAAAGCAAGGAGCCCAAGAACAGTGGTCCAGATGGAAGCCTGAGGAAGAGCCCAGCCACAAACCTTCTAGCAAAAGATCCTGTCTGAATATGTCTATGGTAGGAATTTCAAACAGGCTTAGTGAGGTGCCACTAACATACAGTAAGTGGCACCTATTGAAAGGTACAATTTGATAGCAATCCAACCACCTCCAACAATCAAAATAGTGTACACATCCATCATCCCCCCATTTCCTCCTGCTCCTTGAGAACCCATCCCTACCACCCCTCTTTTCTCCCTATTAAAAGGCAATCGCTGATCATCTTTCTTTCACTGTAAACTTGTTTTTAATTTTGTGTATTTTAGATGGGTGGAATCATACAGCGTGCAATTATTTTTTTCTGCCATCTTTCACTCAGCGTAATTATTTTTAGATGCATTCCGTGGTGTCGGGGGTGCTGATGGTTCGCTCCTTTTTCATTGCTGAGTGACTCTATTGGGTGACAGAACCACCGTTTGTTTCTTCGTTTATCTGTCGATGGGCATCTGAGCATCGGAGTTGTCAGTGGCAGGAATTTGACTGGCGATCATTCCGCTTCATTTCTTTTAGAAGTAGTCTGATGTCATGTGTGTTGGTTTTATACAAGTTAATTTTTTTTAAAGAGGCAGAGGAAGGAAAGCAGCCTGTTTATGAGTGCTTCCTGCCAGAGCTGGAGTGTCCTCAGCAGGGGTTGAAGGATGTACCCCTGGGGACAGGAGTGTCCAGAGAAAGGAGTCAAGACTGCAGTGGCTGCATTGGCCCTAGGGAGCTGCAGTCCAAGGACTCCCTGGGGAATTCACAAAAGTACCACATGGAGAAAATTACACTTGTGAGCACATGCTGCTATGGCTTGGATGTGGGTGTAGTGTATCCCCCAAGAGTTCGTGTGTTCAGAGCTTGGTCCTCAGTTTGCAATGATGACAGGCTGTGGAATCTTCAAGAGGTGGGCCCTGAAGACACAGGGGTCACTACCCTTGGAAAAGATTAAGGTAGCTCTCATGGGACCCTGGGTTAGTTCTGACGAGAGGGTGTTAAAAACAGGCAAGACAGGCCACTCCCCTTGCCCGAGCTTCCTGTCTTGCCCTGTGACTTCCCTTTTGCACATGCCCCTGTAGCTGTGTTGCCATCAATCATGAGGTCCTCACCAGAACAGAGCTGATGCCAGTGCCATGCCTTTGAACTTCTAGAACCAAACTATGAGCTCAATAAACCTCTTTTCTTTATAAAGTTCCCAGCTTCAAGGTATTCGTTATAGCCATGGAAAAAAACTAATAGGCCCACCACAAATTCAGGTTTCAACTGGATATAGGATACCTCTTCTGTCCTGCTTTACTATAGCCACAACACAGGAGGGTCCTCAGATGCCTGCCAGAAAGTCAAGAGATGTGAGGTGGGAATGAGAGAAGAAGCAATCACAATCTCTTCCCCCACTACTGACTTTCAAACCTGAAATATGCCAAGGTAATAGAAGGAGATTCCAGGGTTAAATATTAGATGGGATTAGATTTTCTATGACCTGGAAGCATCCAAACAACTTTATTGTTTTGACCCAAAATGTTTTTCAGGGACAGTGAGCAGGTAAAATTAGCATATGTGAGACAGAATGAAACTGTTTTCTGCCTCAATCTAGCTTATTCAACAAGCTGGTTGCCTATTCTGATTGAATGGCACCATGAAGCCACAATTTCTTGCTCCGAGATGAAAAAGTCAGCATAACTTTAAAGGCATGTTTGTACCTTTAAAAATAAATTTGAATTATGTTACGTGCATGTAGAATATGGCATAATGAATCCCACTCTTATGGATAATTATAATGCACCAATTAAATAAACTAATTTGCCTTGCACAAAGTCACCTCTTTAGACTTTCAAAGGCTCTGCATCCACTCCCACCACCAAGCTCCCACCATGGGAGCTCAAGACTTCTCAGACCATGGGAAGGGGACGGACAGAAGAGGGAAAGCAATTCAAGCCATCTGGCTATGCAGCCAGAATTTAACCAGAGAGAAAGACGCGGATGGCTTCCATCCTCTGATCTGCTAAAACATTTTTCTATTATGATGCAAAGCACAGTCTTGCCTGGAGAAGGGAGACCCCCCCACACACTCAACTTCAATAATCCCTAGAACAGTCAGACTAGACCAAGGTATTAATTAGTGAGGAAATGAAGATTCATCCAGGTCCCTGAAGTCTCATTTGCAAAAGTCCATAAACACTCTAAACACTCCGTACGGACAAGCCCTCCCTGGAAAAGACCAAGATACTGCCATCTTTGAGAACTCACTAAGCGAGCATCCTACGTAACACAAGACTTGCCATATGCAGTAGATAGAAAGGCCCTGACTTGATCACCCTTCTGCACTGGTGCATGCCCTCCATGCCTGTGGTAATCAGGGCCACATTTGTGGATCTGCATCACATCCATCCTTGGGACAGCCCTTGAAGTGCCCCACTTTACAGAGGAACAAAGCAGTGGTTAGAAATCCCAGGTCACAGGCTCAATATAACAGAGATAGAAAGCAGCAGAGAAAAAAAACAAGCCCAGGTCCATCTGGTTTTAAAACCCAGGATCTTTTCACCAAGTAGCTCTGCTGCTGTGGGCTGTTCAGAGGTCGGTGAAAGGGGGCGTGTATGGTTAGGGTCAAAACTTGAAATACTGTTCTTCTCAAATGGCGGGTGATCATCAGCAAGAGGAAACGCCAGCTGACTGTCTTCCAAGAGTGTCTCCCAAGCTGGTATTTCTTCCTTTGGGGAAGTTTTCATCCTAAGAAAGATTTTAGGTCTGATGCTTGGACATTACAAAATCTGAAGAGGGTCCATCTCACAGGAAAGACACTTGAACCAAACATGGAATGCTGGTGCATATAGCCAGAAAGTCCAGACCTTTATTCACAGTGAGAAATGACTCAGATTGAGACCTAGAAATCCAAATTCCAGAAGATTAGCTAGTTATCTCCCTGTGGACAGACCCTATCAGGAGCCAAATCACAACCTGAAAGTTTATCATGAGTCTGGGATGAGATTGAGGGGAATTTCACCATCCCCTGTGAAAGGCATCCAACAGATAGCGTGAGGCCTCCATTCTAGAAGGAGGATGGTCTTGCCAAGGAGCTTAGAGACATGTGAAATATATAAGCTCACTTTATGCCCCCTGAAGACCAGAACCCTTCTGGTCGTTGGTTAAGGCTCTTTCTTTCCTAGAATGTTCTGGGGTGGGCCCTGTTAATGTTTGCATTTGATACTCCCATTTCTTTTTGCATTCAGAGTAGTAATGACCAGACCTGCCTTTGATGGGCACTTTCTTTCATGCCAGTGAGGTATTTAATGCCGTGGTGGTAGAGGCCCGCCCACCTGGGAAAGGTGCCTTCCCCTTCAGGTAACTTTGCACAAATCTCTATGTGATCCACTGTGTTATCCTACAACTTAACTCCGGGTGGGCCCTCTCACTTCCTCCATTTCTGAATCTCTAAAAGCAAATGAGTTCTGCACCCAGGCAAAGATGATTGAGGTCAAGGCAGATGCATTCTTTGTGAAAGACCCTTCTATACTGGAATACTAGACTTTTTTAAAGGGGGAATAATTTTAATAAAGATAACCCTTGTATGCAGAGAATCCCAGGAGGAAGGGATGGGGATTAGCTCCCAAGTGCTTAAAAAGAGCCTCGTGCTAGGCTAGGGGCTTGTAATCAGTACAACAATTCTATAAAATAGTTAATGCTGCCCCTCTGCAGTTGAGAGAACTGAACTCAGAAAGGTTGAATCATCACTTGTCCATTTAGGGAGCTGAGATCTCTATGCTGGTCTGTCTGACTCGGAGACCTCTGGGACCTAAGAGTCAAAACAAAGTGCTAATGTATGAAGCTGCCAACAGGCATGAACTCCTCTGTCTAAAACTTAAAGGAAAGTTGGGGAGTCACGCTCTCCAATTAGCTGACTGCTTTTTCAGCTGAAACAGGAATAACCTTCTAGAATGTTCTGCAAAGAGACTTTGATATCCAAAGGAGTTGCTTTTCTACATTATCATCCCCTAAATCCAGCCAGACCAAGTTTTCCTGTTACAAACCAGCATAGCAACTCCTTCATTTAATTCCCTCCTGGATCACTAGTATGATGAAGGCAAAGGCTGACTCGAGCCTTCAAACATAAAAGAAAAAATAAAGTTTTTCTCAGAAACTCGTGACTTGGGTTATAACCATGCAGAGAACTCACCCACATTTGTAGGCAATGAATCCTTTAAAGAAATAATAAGTTGCTCAAAAGGGCAGGGTCAAAGTTTTCCCTAGGTCGTGGCCAGCCCAGAATCCATTGAGATTTCTCTGATTCCTCCCATCACTCAAAAAAGAGCCCCCCAAACACTGCTCTGGCAACCCCTGAGAAGCAGCCCCCAAAGCAATGTGTTCTTGGCTTCTTGATCCTCATCATTATATGCTGCAAGCAAAGAAAGACAAAAAGAAGCCCTAGGGTTTTCCTACCCCCAGAGATAAAAAGAACCCAAAAATCTGGGGCAGAAGAAGCATAAGATTGGGGCTTGTCAACAGGGAATAATGCTAGTTTCAGATTCCTGGCACCAAGTCATTTCTGCAGTCAAAACATACTGAGTCCTCCCTCACTGAGAAGCTCTCAGGATCAGGAAAGAAAGGCAGAGGAGGGGAAGAAAACAGGCATTTGTCTAGTTTTTCTAAAAGCATATTTGCTTTCATTTAATCATCCAAATAATGCTGTTATTATCTGCATTTTATAGGGAAGGAAACTGAAATACAAAGGAACGAAATATGCATCTCAAGTCATAGACCTGGTAGGATCAAATCCAGGCCTGCAGGGAGGAAAATCCATACCCCTTTCACTACAATGGGATTCAGCAGATGTCCACGTACCAGTCAGAGAAGAAAAATTCACAAGTTTAAACCAAGCACCAAAGTTTCCTAAAAGAGAAGAGTGGTTTTAAAGAATGCTGTGTCACTATTTTGTTCTTTCCTCCTTTGTCAAATCACATGTGGTAGATTGAATAATGTCTCCCCAAAGATGCCTGTACCCTGATAATTGGGATCTATGAATTGTCACATTTTACAGAAAAGAGAAATCCAGGTTGCAGGTGGAATTAAGGTTGCTCACCAGCAGCTCTTGAGAGAAGGAAATTGTCTTGGTTTATCCAAATGGGCCCGATGGAATCACATAGGGCCTTAAAAAATACAGAGGGAATCAGAAGAGTCCAAGAAAGAGATGTGGCGAAGGAAGCAGGGTCACTTTGAAGATGAAGGAAAGGGCCACCAGACAAGGAAAGTAGGAAAGCCTTCAGAACCTGGCAGAGGACGAGGGAATGGATTCTTCTCTAGAGCCACCAGAAGGAATCTGATCCGCTGCCACCTTGATTTTATCCTAGTGAGATCAAATGCCGAACTTCCAATGCACCCAATTATAAGATAAGAAATCTCCATTGTCTTATGCCATTAAACGGATGGTCATTTGTTACCATAGCAATGGCCAGCTACTATGTCAAATGGGAAACCAAATCATTACACAATAAGGCATCAGCCTTCACTGTCATGCTGGTAGGCCATGAATCTTAGATGCAGACCTGAGCTCAAATCCCAACTGGTCCAGCAATGCCAGGTTGGAACAGCCTGATCCGTCCACCTCACGCACAGTAGGACAACCCTGCCTGACAAATTGAAATGGTCAAGTCTGTCAGATAAAGCACCATCTTAGTTAGGGATGGTTTGGTTATGTGTGATACACCCTTACTCACTGAAGTTCAAGTGGAAAAGGAAGGCTATTTAGAAGCAGACCAAGACAGAACCAATGGTTTAGTCGATGATCTCTGTGCCTCTTTCTTTCTTTCTCTCTCTCTCCCCCTTCTCTTTCCTCTCCCTCCTTCCTCTTTCTCTTTTCTTCCTCCTCTCCCTTTCTCCTCTGCCTTTCCATGAATTTTCTATTTATTCCTCCCTTCTTGCAGACATTTCTTTGCTTATTTGTACAAGGTTTCATCATGGCTACCCCAAGATGGCGGCTTCTGCCCCAGCAATGTTGCAACCTTCCAGCCTGGATCCCCACCACCACCACCACCAATTGACTCAGCCTTCCCATCCCTGATCCAAATACTCAGGGAAACTAAGAAGACCATATCATGTTGGATGTTTGCTCCTAATTCCACCAGTCAAGATCACATCCAGAGGCTACAAAAGACCTACCTCATCTGTGACTGTGGATTGGGAAAGGCCTTTAAGAAGACCCAAGGGAGCAGGGAGAAAATGATTGGCATCTTCAGCACGTCACTGCATCCTAGGAGCAGCCTTATCTTTGAAAATAGAAATGCAATACTTCCGTTGGCTCAGCTACCCTCCCTACACCTCCCTGCACAGGCCAAGATGAGCCCATTTGCTTTTCTGGATACTTTTTTCTGTCCTTCCATCATCTGATTGACATTGTTTTCTCTAAATATGTTAATATAATCCACCAAGTTACATTCAAATGATGCTGGCCTGAGAACCATTCTGTATATTGCTGGTGACTGGGCATATTTCACTGTTTAACTCACTAAGGGAAAGAATGATTACCCAGTTCTTGAAGGAAAGAGCACTTCACTGTGGGTCCCAAGTGATGGTGATCATAATAATTAACATGAACATTATTCATGGCCACATTAGGGTTTTCGTGACAGATGGGAAAATGCAATTCTTAGAACAATTTAATGGGGTAGAGAGGGTAAATAAAGGCATAGATCATGGCAAAGAGGCTCAAAGAGTTGAAATGATACATGCAAAGTCCCATGACATTGTGGGATGCTTAGATCTAAAGAAAATAATAATTGTTTTCATTTCATGACAGGTACTTACCCAATAACATTTTATGACTAGCATGCGTTATAGTCTTTATAGTAAAAATATCACCACACCAAAAAAAAAATAAAATAAAATAAAATAATACCACCACATGGGCTCCATCTCTGACTCCCTAAAGCCCATATAGAAGCCCCTATTGCCAGATTCATGGTCCCAGCGGCCTATTCTGCTGAAACTTGGTGGATACAGTATGATCCGAATCTCATATATGGCACCCAATCACGAACTTTGCACTTGCTGGTTCTGATCCTCACACTAGCCCTTCTGGGTAAAAACCTTACCCAAGTCCCACTGTTCACAGGAACATCTGACTCGGAAGTCTAGGTGCTTTGTCCATGTCTTTGGATTCTTGGAAGTGTGTGAGGTGGCTCTCCCTGTCCCTTCTTCAATGATCATCTCAGACACCATGCCCTCTGTGAAACCTTCCCCAGTTACACTTTGGATATGCGATGTCCTCCAAAACTCCTACATTCTTGCAAAAAAAAAAAAATGTTCAGAGGTGAAATAATTAGATCATGAGAGCAGGAACCTAATCAGTCCATCCTAATGTGAATGGACTGACTTGGTGGTAACTATAGGCAGGTAGGCCATGGCTGGAGGAGATGGGCCACTGTGATTATGCCCTGGAAGGGTGCATCTTTCCTGCAGCCTCTTTCCACTCCCCTCTCTGCTTCCTGGCTGTCAGGAGGCAAGCACCTTCCTTCACCACACCCTTCCCCCTGACATTCCACCTTACCTTGGGTCTAGAGCAATGGAATCAGCCCACCATGGACTAGACCTCTGATACTGTGAATCTAATTAAACTTCTCCTCCTCTAACTGTTCTGGTTGTGTATTCTGCTCACAGCAAGAAAAAGAGATGAAAACGTTCTCTTTGCAGACTTAATTGTTCCTTCTCTGGGGCTCCCCCAGACATCCGTTCATCCTCAGACGTTACGGAGGGCAGACTGCATGCCAGACACAACAAATATGGGCTGAGTGTACATCTGGGAGTGAACCAGCCCAGCTCCAAGCCCAGGCAACTGAGGTGTGGTAGGAAGGTGAGTGAAGGGAAGAGATGTGGAGTGCAGAGACCTGGAAGACCAAAGCAGGGGCTTCCCCAAGAACTGGCACAGGGCAAGTAGGCAGAACAGGAAATTAAAAAAAAAAAAAAAACAGTCTAGGCAGCAGAATGTCAGGGACAAGGCAGAAGACAGGACAGCAGGTTCAGAAAAGGGAAGTTTATCAGAATGACTAGAATTCAGACAGCAAAGTGGTGAGAAGCCAAAGGATGCCCAGAAAGTTGATCAGGTCAGGCTGGGGAGCTGGGGGCTATGTCTTAACGCCAAGAGAGACTCAGGATGTGTTTTTGTTTTGTTTTTAAACATGATGATGTCAGGGTGTGGATTAAAATGATGAAGTTGCAAGGAAAAGAAAATTGGCTCAAGGTGGCTTAAGAGAAATGGGGGTATTTGTAATAAGCATTCACAGAAATCTGATGAATCTTCAGGGTTCCCAGGAAGAGGCTGGAGTCAGGCTCTAGAAACACTTTGGAAAGCCAGGAGTTATTCTCCAGTCACCTGTGGCTTATACTGCTCTGTGAGTCTACTTTATTATTTTATCTGCTTCTCCAAAAACAGGGTGGACAATAAACGCTCTGCAGCCCTCAGGTTGTAGATTATGGTTCTACCTGGAGGACCTCATACTAGGTGAAGTAAGTCAGGCACCGAAAGACACGTGCTGCACGATTTCACTCACATATAGAATATAAAACAATATAAATTAGAAATAGAATGGTGGCTGCCAGGAGCTGGGGAGTTGGGGAATGGAGAATGGGGAGATGATAGTCAAAAGGTACAAGTGGTGGGTGTGGTGGTGCACACCTATAATCCCAGCGGCTCTGGAGGCTGAGACAGGAGATTGCAAGTTCAAAACCAGACTCAGCAACAGTGAGGAGCTAAGCAACTCAGTGAGACCCTGCCTCTAAAAAAAATATAAAATAGGGCTGGGGATGTGGCTCAGTGGTCGAGTGCCCCTGAGTTCAATCCCTGGTACAAAAAAAAGGGGGGTGGGGGTTCGAATGCTCTGTTGTGCAGAATGAATAAATTCTGGGGATCTAATGTACAGCATGGTGACGATAGTTAATAATGTTATATTGTATACTTGAAATATACTAAGAGAGTAGATCTTATATGTTCTTACCACACACTCACATAATAGTAAGCACGAGAGGTGATGGATCTGTTCATTAGATTTAAAAGTTCTAGCAATGCAGAGAGCCACAACAGTGTCTATTAGCACCAATTCAAACTTCAAGGAGAAGGAGTTCAATGGAGCCAGGTTGAATCAGGGGACTTCTCTATATTTGAATGAGCAATAAGCAAGGCACAGGAAGCTGGAGATCTTATCTCATGACACAAACAAGGCTTCCAGGAGACACTGCAGGTCTAGAGGAAGAATGTTAGCTCAGAGGCTCAGCAGACTTCAATGGCATCCACTATGGACCTTCATCTACACAATTCAAACATCCTCTCATCTAACTATATGGAGGAAGACCTTCTAATGGAGCTAGAGAGACCAAAATGTTACCTCATCCAGGTAAGAGAAGATGAGGACTGGGATGGATGGGGTGGTGCTCTGGGGGTGGGGAAACACTCCAGAGATCCTGAGAAGACAGAACTAATGTAACTTGACGATGGTGTCAGACACGAGATCCAAGAGAGAGGAACGCCACATGATTGATAGGTTTCTGGCTTGACCTACCGGGTTGGCAAAAACATCCTGGATTAAACATGGGAAGAGAAACAGGTTAGGATGGGCAAAGTTTTGAGACTGGGAATTGTATTTTGGACATGTTGAGTTTGAAGCAGGTTATGAGTTATATGGAGACATCAACAGAGTTGAATAAATAAGAGGGTTCCTCTCAAGAGACTGGCACAGAGGTGGTGACTAAAACAACAGTAATGAGAAGAGCAGCTTAGGAAGGGTTTGGAGTGGGAGAAGAGGAAGGGGCTTAGGCTAGGTCCTGTGGAATTCCAACTTCGAATTGTTTCAGTAAAGAAAAAGAAGCTCACTATGTAGGCAGAGAGGAATAGCAGGAGAAATGGGAGGAAAACCAGAAGAAAGAGTTATGCTAAGTGGATGTCTCAGACAGAATGGAAATGTTGTGTTTGACGAATGCTATCTAGAGGCCAGGGGAGATGGCGGGGAAGTGTCCGTTAAAACAACTCCTTTATAGTATTACATTTTGTGTGTGCACGTCTATGTCTCCACCACCCTGGAGGCTCCTTTAGTGAAGATGTTTTCATGCCTTTCTTCCCAGCAATTAACCCAGATGCCTGGCACAGGGCACAGTTTCAATAGCTATTAGTTGGATGAATGAATAAATAAGCCATAGGCATTCAAAGATATTAAAAATTGCTTCTGGAAGAGATACAAAAACATACAGCTAGCCTTCCGTAATTTGCAGTGAACAAGCAGGGAATTTGATGGCATCCTTGAAGAGAGATGCAGAGTCACTTCCGTCCTTTATGTGAATAACCCAGGGACAGTTCCCACAGACCAACCCGCTATAATCACAACGGCTTCAGTGGCCACCGCCTAGAGAGTGACTTGGGTACTGGAGACCAATTTTATTTATATTTATGTGCTTTTTGGACTCTAATCATATTTGCATAATCAAATCTCATTATCTCCAAAGCCACCACATTTATCTTCAGTATAATTCTTGCCTGAGTGATCCAAGATCACTCGGGCGGGGGGTGGGGGGGTGGGGGGGGTGGGGGGGGTGGGCGTGCTGGGATCCTCTGTTGGTGAAGTACAAGGACAATGGCATGTATCCATGAATACTCCCAGCTAGAAATCTGAGATGGGAAACATTTTTTTAAAATTACCTTCCTTTTGTTTGCTTTAAGTGTAAACAACTGTGAATTCATAATGTCACAATGCTCTTTGTGGAGTATGTAGCATTAATCAAGGATAAACATTTAGCCCTGGGCAAGGTCAAGGTCCTGATGACTCCAAAAGGACCCTGACACACGGACCTAGGATGTTGTGTCAGGAGGCCCCCTGCTGGACCAGATGTTGAACTTCATCTGATACTGAGGAGAAGGATCCTGGGGGAGGGAATCGGCTGCCAGAGCTGGCCACCGGCTTAGGAAAGGGATAAGGGGCATAGGGGCTTTTAAACTGGGGGCATTTGCCTATCAATAAAGAAGTGCATTATCTCTTGGTATCCACATGTTGGGTTAGCATGTCTATTTATTTACCAGCCTAAAGGCTCCATTACTATTTTCATGCCTTTCTTCCCAGCAATCAACTCATGGTTCCAGGACTCTCCGTGGATGCCCAAACACATAGGTGTTCAAATCCCTTCTATAAAATGGTGTAGTATTTGCATATGACTTACGTCCATCCTCTCATACACTGTAAATCATCTCCAGATGACATATAATGCCTCATACAGTGTAAATGCTACGAAAATAGTTGTTATATTGTTTAGGGAATACTGGCAAGAAAAACATAAATCTGTGATATGTTTGGTGTAGTTGCAATTTTTTTTTCTAAATAGCTTTGACTCATGGTTGTTTGAATTCATGAACGCAGAGCAGCGGTCAGAAGACTGACTGTATTTCTATGTCCTCCTATCTGTGATGGCTGTGCCTCTTTGTCCTGGATGGTTTGTAGGTCTGGAGAGCAGCCCAAGGCATACCACCTCAAATTATCACAGTCCTACCTACTTAACAGATGAAGAATCTGAGGTTGAATGAGATAGCATGTTAAAAAAGGCCCATAACCAATTGACAGTAGAATTCAAGTTTCTTTATTCCCAAACCCAATGTTGGATTCTACGTTCGTCACCCATAAATTTTCCACACTGTTATGAGACGCCAAATACCTGTCACTAATGAGCATGCTAAACCTGGGCTTGTTCAGTAATTACACCATTATACAATGGCCATATGGTTAGGGAGAGGTATTTTCCTCTGTGGAAAATTCATATATATATTTTACTACAGAATTATATGCATCTTAACAAACCTGGTTCAAGGAAGGAGAGGAAAAAATTGTGAAATACTCTCCCGGGGTGAACTCCACAGTGGGAGATCCAACTGACTCACTTTCACAACAGGGAGGAACCATCTCCGTGACTTTTTTGCATACCTAATATTCTAGGTATGAGACATCATAATTAATTGTGTGTTCGGCTAAACTGGGTGGCCATTAAAGCCGAGGTTGCCAAGCAGTTCTGAGAACAAACACATCATACGACGCCGTTTTCCTATTTTGTGACAAAGGTCTAGAAAAGAAACACATAATGACTCCTTGTGGGCGAGGTCCTCGTTAGTTATGCTTTAATTATTAACCCAATTATATGGATCAAGCAATAGGTGGTGACTTAGCTCCTTGACTGCCACTTACTTCTTACTCTCTCAGCTATCAGGATAAGGGATGGGACATGCTTCAGGAGCAATTTAAGGAATTGGTTCTAGAATATACTCGGCTCATTCCTCCATAGCTTGTCTTTCTGAAACTCTGAGAAAGGGCTTCAGGGTGTGCAGGAGAAGTAGTAATGTACCCCAGGACATTGTGATGACCTGGATACACTAGAATAAGGCAGTGAGGGAGGAATCACCCAGGATAGGGCCTGGCTCTGAGTGTAAGCCTGGGTGTCCCCAGAACAGTGTTAAAAATGCTACATTCCTCATTCTCAAGTTCAGAAATTCTTGGGGAGATTTTTTATTAAAAGGTGAATAATTTTCTTGGATTGGGTGGATTTTCTGGACACCCCCCCACACACACACACACTTGAGTCAAGGATTTGGACTTGATGCTTCTAGAAGAAACATTTCTTCCCTTAGATGCCTTTCTAGAGTTTTTTTTTTTTTTACAAAGTGTTGCTTTCTAGAAAGAGTCATGCCATTTTCCCTAGAGTGATTGGAAAACCTATCTGATGTGATACTTCTGACCCATGAGGGTTGGACTTAAAGGGAGAAGGACCTGGCATTGTGGAGAAGAAAAGAAAGAGGTCGGTCGTGAGGAAGAGTTGTGACCCAGAGAAAATGGACTTTCTGGGCCTCTCTGGGAAGCCACATTGATAGGAATGTGGTCCAACTGGAAGGTGACTGGGGAGCCCCGTGGGAGCCCAGCCATGGAGGCTGGACCACTGTAGTCCAGATGGGGAGGTGTGGCTTCCCAGCAGCCCCACCCAGGAGAGGCCAAAGCTGCTGACTGCATGCCCAGTACCTGAGTTAAGGCTGCTTTTGAAACAAATTGGGTCAGGACAGACATGTCCATTTATGTCCATAGCATATGTAAACATGCACATATGTGTATTCAGCACATGTGTATCATACTTTCCCCATGGGCCTGACATGCTATTGCTGTCACAGACTACTTCCCATACATGCCTAGGTTGTCCCAGACTCTCTCTTCTGTTCCATTTGCCCTTCCAGTTACTCATACATCAATCCTATATTGTTTCAGTTATTACTTCTGAATCCCTGATTTTTATTTTTATTTTTTTTTAATTTTTTATTTGTTCTTTTTAGATATACATGCCTCTAGAGTATATTTGGACATATTATACATACATGAAGTATAACTTATTCTAATTAGGATCCCATTCTTTGGGTTGTACATGATATGGAGTTTCACTGGTGGGGCATTCATATATGAACATAGGAAATGTATTCCACTGTCTTTCCTTTTCCTATCCCGCCCCCTTCCCTTCATTCCTCTCTGTCTAAGCCAGTGAATATCTATTCTTCCCCCTCTCCCCCATGTTGTGTGTTAGCATCCACATGTCAAAGTTTCTACCTTCTATTTAAATTTTGCGTTAGTCAAAAGTTTGCTTTTCCTTCCAAAAGAAAGAATGCAAGTTTTTTCTAAAAAAAAAAAAAAATGTTAATTTACACATTTAGACTTTGTGCTATAGAACTACAGGCTATTTGGGAATGTAACATAGAAACAGTACCCTCTAATAGGGGAAAAAAAATCTAACCATTGTCTATTCAAATTATGGAAAATTGCAATGTCTGTGGTGGTCCATGGCAGAATTATTTTGAAGAAATATGAAGAGAGCCCTCTGCAATGTATCCTCACACCCAGGTGTGCCTTTACACAGAATCACTACTGCCCTGTGATCTTGCTACCTCTCCTTAATGAAGTCGCATTGTCAATAAAATGCCACATTTCTCCCTTCCTCTCAGATGGCTAGCCAAGATCAAATAAGCAAGTACCTTCTTAGCCTGCACTGTCCAATATAGCAGCCAATAACATTAATTGGCTATTCAAATTTAAATTAAGCCAGGACTAGTGGTGCAGGTCTGTAATTCCAGCTACTGAAGAGGTTGAGGCAGGAGGATCACAAGCTCAAGGCTAGCCTGAGGCTGGCCGTATCAAAATAAAATAAAAAGATCTTGGGATGTGGCTTAGTTGTAAGCACTTATCTAGCAGCTATGAGACCCTAGGTTCCATCCCCAGTACAGAAAACAAAATTAAATTAATTAAAAGTAAACAAAATTAAAATTGCAATTCTTGATTCACTGTCAGGAGCCATCCGTGGGTCACAAATGGGTCACCATGCATGGAAGCTGCATGGATAGAGATATCTGGTGTCTGGGAATGGCCGGTGGACATTTCCTCTGGTCAATTGCCCAAGGACAATGTGAATCTCTTTCCTGCTCTGCCGTGGCCCACACAGCACCTGAGATGGGCGTGTCCTGCCAAGATGTCAATCAACATGCTGACTGCAAGACATCTGGAATTAAGACTCCACTCTTGAAACCTTATCTCTGCCTTTGATGTACCTCCTTAAACAAACGACCAGAGCCATTTCCCTTTGATCTAGTTCCTCTGGAACCCATGTGACTAGATCTCTCAGGGGCTTCACATTCTGTAAATGTATTTCTGACTAATGTGTTTTCTTACTTACTAATTATCTGAGATTGTAAATTTTAAGGTGGCTTGGATTCCTGGGCAGAAAGAAGGACCTCTTATTGAGATGCTGGCTGTTGTTCCCCCCCTGCCAAAAAAACTCACCTTAACCTCTTTGCAAGTGTTCACCACCACATGGGCCTAGTGGCTGCATATCCCCCTTCAAACCCTGATTCTTGCAATCAGGTTCAGACGTGTTGCTCAGAAGTAACAAGCATGAATTTATTAGGAGGATAGGAAAGGGGAAAGGGGGACACCCTCAAAGGGAAGAATGGGTCCTCTCAGAGGGGAGAGGGACTGTATATTCCTCCTGCCCTCCACTATTATTAGGGATCCCAGTGCAGTTTTTAGATTCCCACCTAGGCCCACTTCTTGACTTTTGAAAGACAGAAGGATGATATCAGACTTTCAAGTCCCCACTGCCATATTGCACAGAAAGAGAACATATTTCCATCATTGTAGAAAGTTCTACCAGGCAGTCCAGTCCTATTTTCAACAATAATGCCTAGGACAAATACAAGTTATCATTGTATTATTATCGATGTTGCTGGAGGTTGGTATTCTCACTTCCACATAAGGAGAGGTACAGTCGCACAAACCCACACACCAAAGCACAATAGTGTGGGGCTGCCTGAGCACTAATATTTTGTCACTGAGTCTTATGTAGATGTGAAATTAATGAAAGCATAAATTAAAACCTTGAAAAATAGGAGCAAGAGTCCACAAATTATGGCTGCATGGTTTTCTATGAATATAAGTGTCTCGACCACAAACCGCTTCATGAACATTCTAATTATGGCAAAGCAAAAAAAAAAAAATGAGTACGATACTATTTTCCTATAAAATTGCCAACTTATATTAGCATTTCTAAAAGAGCATGTCCTCTTCTGGACTCTAATCTCTTTCACTCATGTTCTCTAAGATTAGGAGTCGGGGCTGAGCGGGAGGAAGGAGCAGACATAGGAGAGATGCAGCAATGAAAATCCCCGGCTTACTCTGGCATGATTCAAGAAGAGGACAGTTGGGAATGACATGTGCCCCTACCCCTACCCCGAGGACTTAATTACAGATAATAAGTTCCCATCTTTAGGGTTACTTGTATTCTTAATGGCATTTGGGGGCCTGCATGTTCCCTGCAGATGGCAGGTAGTTTGCTGAGGAAATGTAACATATCTCATCAACTGAATCCAGGCAGGGTTGCAGGTAAATTGCTTTTGTAAAGTGAAAGCAAGCTGGGCACAGTGGTGCACACCTGTTATCCCAGCAATTTAGGAGTCCGAGGCAGCAGGATTGCAAGTTCGAGACTAGCCTCAGTATATTATTTCAAAAGTTAGAAAATAAAGAAATCTATCCACGCCACATTTGTTTTGGATGTGCCCGTGCATGTATATTGCTGCTACTGCTGTTTTTAATGGTTCTTACTAAGGTTTAATTAATCAGAGACACATTCTGATTTTGTCATTTTCATTATAGGTAATAAATTAGGTAATAACAATTTTAACTCTCTTGATTTAGTGATTTTGAATATATATATATATATATATATATATATATATATATATATATATTATTTCAAAACTTAGAAAATAAAGAAATCTACCAATAACATAAAATGCTATCCACTCCACACATGGCATTCTGATGGACCACAGTGTATACCAGTGACTGGTGTAGAGAATAGACACTGGCAGTAAGTTTTTACACAATTTTCAGTGATTCTACCAATTCTGTAGGATTAGACACTTCTTGCAGCCCTTGACTTAACAGCTGTAGATGAAATCTCTCTAGCAACTTGCATACCAAGCTTCCCCTTCCTGTACAGACAGGATAGTGGATTCTCTAGAAGGAGGGTTAACCAATCCTTCTGGCCCTTAGACACAGCATATAGAGTCCATGGTCACTTAAATATCCTGTGAAAATATCTTTAGTAGTTATTTTGTTGTTGTTTGATTTAGTGTGCCCAAGAACATTTACTTTTATTTGTTTTAATTAGTTATATGTGAAAGTGGAATTCATCTTGACACATCATACATAAATGAAGTACAAATTCTCATTCTTCTGGTTGCACATGATATAGAGTTATTCTGGTCATGTAATTATATTGTAATGGGCCAGGCTATATGGATAATAACCAATCAGACTCCATTTTGCCCTGAGACTCCACATCATGTAAGAAATGCTTCTCCCAGGGAAATCTCCACCTCTACCCATCAACAGTTGCTTAGCATAGCATGTTTGGCAACACAAAATGTCAATTCTTACACAATGTAAAAGTGTTTTCTTTTTGGTTCCCATTTTTCTTGGACAGTGTGTTCTGTCAAAGATTGATTATCTAGATATTAGTAACCATTCTTTAGCATGTACATGACATTTTTGTCCATGCTGGGTGAACAAACAACAACAAGAAGTAGTAATATTGTCTTTAAAGTTACCAATGCAGTTTCGTTTCTAGGTCATCAAACAGTTGTTGAAAAAATGTGAATGTCTATAGAATGTCTACTATCCATTGTTTCTAGGATTTTTCCTCAATTGAAAAAAAAAAAACTGATACTGTTCAGTGCACTTCTCTGATATCTTTGATTTTAAAAATAAGTAAATTTTATTTAACATATATAGAATTAATTTTAAATAAGTTTGTTAGAGACATCTAATTGGCTTACAAAGTTAAAATGTTAACTGCTAAATATAACATCAAGTACTCTTGACTCCTAAATTTTATAGGGTAACATACTTAAACATTAAATGTGTTTTCCCAAATTGATAAATAAAAGAATTTAAAATTACTTTGTGTTGTCACTAAAAATGTGTTTTTCATTCTGCTTGTGATTTTAGATCTCATGACATTTGTTTATGGTTTTGAATTATACAAACAGCCACTTATTCTTTAATGTGGTTTTGGACTACAAAAAGTGTACTCATACCCCGGGTGGGGGTTGAAGGGTATAGACTTGCAGCCTACCTATCCCTTGGATGGTGGATCTGGACTACCAGCTGGTGAATAAAGTTTCCATCTCCCACTTTAAAATCAACTCAGTAATTTATTGCAATGTCACCTTTACAATATATGCACATAGAGTAATAATTTGCAATTCATTCTGCTCTTCTTCCTCCCTTCATACCCCTCTCCCCTTTCACTCCCCTTTGTCTAATCCAAAGTATCTCTATTTTTTCCTAGCTCCACTTCCTTATTGTGCATTAGCCTCCACATATCAGAGAAAAACATTTGGCCTTTTGTTCTTTGGGATTGGCTTATTTCACTTAGCAAAATATTCTCTAGCTTCATTCATTTACTGATAAATGCCATAATTTCATTCTTCAAGGATGAGTAATATTCCATTATGTATATGTATTACATTATCTTTATTAATTCATCTCTTGAACAGTACCTAGTTTGGTTCCATAGTTTGTAACTGCTTTGCAAATATAACCTCATGACATCTTCACCTTATCATTGTTGAGAAGGTTCATTTACTAGGCCCATTTGCTGGATGAGAAAACGGAATCTCAGGGAATTCCACCTAATTATTCAGAGATATTTTGTAAAGCAGAAATACAAATCTAGTTCCATCAGCACCCCCAATGCATTCTACTTCTACACAGTTCATGGCTGACCTTATCTTACCCAAATCTTACCCACAATCCATCCTGAGCAGGTCCCAGAAGGAAATCAGGCTGGCTCTTCCCAGAGCCCTCTAGACAGAGGTTGGCCTCCTCCACTCTTAGTGTTATTTTTTCTCTGATTGCCTGGCTCCTATCCAGGCTCTTCAAGCTGTCCTCTCCCATCTTTGTTGTTCAGTGACATCACCTGTCATTCATGTTTTTATAGACCTCTGAGGAAGAGAAAATCCACATGGATTTCAGAATGGCTCAAGATGTAAATGACTGGTCATAATTGGACACCCTAAAAGGGGATGGTATTGATGGCACAGGGGTATAAATCTCATGATGGGCCAGAAAACTCATTTACAGAGCAGCCAAAGGTTTATGTAGATCCATAAAATGGCCACAAACAACCTGAACATCTAGGTAGTAACTCATCTGGAGCAGTCATAACCTCTTTCTGCTGGAGAAATATCAGTGGCTTCTTTTGGAATTGAATTAGGTGTGAAAAATAGCTCCTATGCCATTTGGCTAGGAAAAATGGTAATGATGATGAAGGTGATAATGCAATAGCTTATATTCATAGACCACTTTGCATACATTATTTCATTGAATATTCACAAAGTCCTTTCACTGACTGTCCTAGTCAGTTCTAGCTGCTACAACTAAATACTCGAAGCTTAAGAAACATTTATTTCTCCCCATTTGGGAGGGTGGGAAGTTCATGGTCAAGGTACTGATAGATTGAATTTTTGGAAAGAGCCCTCTTTTTGCTCATAGCTGGCTGCTTCTCACTGTATTCTCACTTGGTGGAGAGCAAGTAAGCCCTGGTCTCTTTTTCAAATTCTGAGAACACTAATCTCATCTTGGGAGACATGCCCCCCCTGGCCTATCAAAATCTGATTAGCTCCCAATGGCCCCACTTCTCATGCCATCACATTGGCATTAGGGCTTCAACATAAATTTGGAGGAGACACAAACATTCAGTAGGGAATGCACTGTGGAGGCCTGGGCATATTCTGTATCTTCTCTGTGCTTCTGCTGCCTCATAAAGAAAAAGGATGGTAATAACTCCTGATCAATGTGCGTGTGTGTGTGTGTGTGTGTGTGTGTGTATGATTACATTGAATCAAAAACAGGGGATTAGATGATATATGCAAGTAATCCTCGATTTAAAAAAATGAATATACAAACACAGGTATCAAAATAAAAGCTGAAACTAAGTTTAAGAAAAAAATTTCAGTGTGGGAATAGAACATTTTATCCTCTTCCTGGGAAATATTGAGTTTTTTCCTGATGATATCAACTTTTTAGGAGACCTAATACATATTTATGAAATTTAACATGATAATTTAGAAACAATGATATATGCTTATATTATACATGTATTACTTTATTCTGATTCCACATTTTAGAAATCAATTTTTAAATAAAACTCATCATAGTCCTCTCTAACATTGTTTTTTTTTTTTTTCCCCTCTCCAAAACAAATTTGGAGTCTTAAAGGCAGTTTCCAGGACTTGGGTTCTGTTCCCTCTAAGGCGAAGGAAAGACAGGTCCTTGTGAATCAGGATGATCTTGACAAACCACAGTGAGGCCTTCATGTGGCTTAGTATATTTGCAAGTTCATCCTACAGGTGTATGTTTGCGACCACCACAATGTGTATTCCTTTTAAATGACTGAACAACACTTGTACACAACACTATCCATAGACTCAAACCCAAGGCCACATTCCAAGGAATCCTAGCAATCTGTACTTTCTATCTGATCTACCCTAAGCATGAATTGCTGATTTAATAAGAAATAAAAGAAGCAATAAAGACTGTGTTTACCTTTGTTAGTAGAAAATAAAGAGTTCGGCCAACCTCATACTCCAGGACCACTCAGGTGTGGCCCACATTTGGTCACCCTGTCCATCAATATAGTCACTACCCTGACTCCAGAGGCAGGCATGATCTAGGAGGGTGTCCATTTTTGCTCCCTATGCAGCAGGAAATGGTGACTGAAAGAAGAAACTGAGAATTTCCCAGCATGTAAGCCTGTGGGGAGGCCTATGGTGGGGGACATAAACCCATCTTAAAGCCATTTTCTCAAAAGCCATATGATTTCATGACACTTGGGAAGTGAAGGAGCTTCTGGTTCTGGCCACTCCAGAGGAAAGTTCAAGATAAGTGCCAATTCAGCTGTGTGGCATGAGGAAGGACCTATACACTGAGCCCCAGGACCATGTTCTTGGCAACCCAACTCCAACTTTGTCACCCACTGCAAGTCTGTGCTGCACTGGCCCATCTGGTGATTCATTACTTCCAGGACCCTGATTCCCAATGCAGCCTACTGGGCAGCACCTTGAACTGGGTTCAGAAGGATGCAATGCCAGGAATTATCCCACCAGGAGAGATGAGCACTGCCACAACCACACCCAGCGGCCTTCACTGATTACTGCAGGTCCAGTGGACCCAGAAAAGGCCATGGACAATGGAAGGGGCCCAAGGAGCACCCACTTGGGACAACAGTTCCAGGTGAGGCTCCCTCCAACCTCACTCCTCCAGGTCCACACTCACTGATATTTTGCCCAGTTCAGAAACAAGCCCAGAACTCCACCAGTGAGGAGGTGGGACAGTTCATAATAGCTGAGCATGGAGGAGCATGCAGGGCTGCTTAGTGGGTTATGGGAAGCTTGAGCTTGAAACCTCACAGCTAACTCTGGCAGGGTGCCCTTCCATCCAGGAAAAGCCAAGACCCATGACAACTGGAACCTCCAAAGAGTGAATGCTGAGATTGGACTGGTGAAAGGTAACATATCTTACACTGTAGGAACAGTAGGAGGCTTAGTATTGTCCCCAGAACAGCTAAGCAATGAAGACAGTCAAAACAATGGAGAGCTGGGGTTGTGCCTCAATTGAAGAGTGCTTGCCTAGTACGTGGGAGGCACTGGGTTCAATTCTCAGCACTGCACAGAAATGAATAAAGGCCTGTTGACAACTAAAAAAAATAAATTTAAAAATTGGAGAATCTTGATAACCAAAATTCAAAGAAAGCAACCCAAATATGAATAAAATTTGATTTTGTGAGCACACAGCTGGGTTTTTCTGGTTTCCACAAAAAGAGAAAGGACTGTGCACAGAGGGTAGCATTGCCTCCCAGCCTGCCCTGCTGAACCCCTCAGCCAGACTCTGGGGGATGCCTTAAATGCATTCTCAGCAGCTGTTCCGTCCACTGTTCCCAGAGGAAGTGCAGGAAGACACACAGGCCATGATCCCAAAGCTGCCACCACCTGCAAATGCTGCTCAGCCAAGAAACTTGCCCCCCAGCAGTTCCCCTTCTGACTGGCCAGGCCCAGGCAGGACAGAAGACAGAACTCTGACAGCTCAGGGGCGGGGCCATGGGCTGAGGGATTCTTGCCATTGCAAGAGCTCCTGGCTGTCAAACTAAGCCCCGCCCACCCTCACCATAGCAACGCTAGATACAAACACTAGCTCACACCTTCAAGGGAGGACAAGGTGTCCTTGCCTCACCATAGTCCGCACGTGCTCCACGCCCCAAGAGCTACCCTCAACCTGCAGCAAGAGCCTGCTCAGCCCTCTGACTGCCCCCACGTCCATCGGAGTTCAGCCCATCTGTACTGCCATCCCGGCTGCCTCTGGGGAGGGGCAGGGTCGTTGCACCAGTCTGAGGGGAGAGATCCCTGGCCTTGCCATAGCTGCCACCCCTCAAACCCAGCATCTACAACCCTTCCGAGATGATCCGGAAACCTCACTGGGTCAGGAGGTGGACCAGCGGAATCTGAATCACATCCCAGTGTCAGCACTCAACAGTCCCCCAGGACCCACGCACGCACCAGGCACGCAGTTCCCTTGCCTATTTCTTCTGCATCTGGTGCAAGCACGCGGACTTTGCACGTGCATGCAGACTTTGCACGTGCATGCAGACTTTGCATACGCACGCGGAATTTGCACGCGCGCGTCCGTTGCTGGCGCAAGCCTGCCTCTTGCCCAGTATTGACGGTTTTCCTCACGCGCTCGCCTGTTCTCCACTCATTCCTTCCTCAGCCGCGCCCTGGCGACAGGTCTGACAGCCATTTCGCCTGAAGCTGCGTGAGCAGCCAAAGAAGGCCTTCTGCGATGGCCGCTAGAATTACCCACTAGCGCCTTCGCTAAGACTGCCATGGAGACTTCCCACAGCAAGTGTTGTCCCTCACCCCTGCCCCCGGTGCTGAGTGGCAGAGACCTGCCAGAAGGGTCCCACAAGAAGCCCGGTCATGGGCCTCGCCGACTTCCCTCTACTGGTTGGCCACTAAGGGCTTCCTGGGCTGGTGGCACCACTCGCAGGTCATCTTGCAGGTCATCTTGCCGCCATCCTGCAACTGCTCCTCAGCGGTTGCGAAAAGTGCCTGCTCGGTGCTTTTCCAGGGTCCTGCGGACCCTTGGATCTTTTCTCGGAGACTTGGATATTGCCTCCTCCCTCCGCATGCCAGGTCTCCTGAGGAGGACGCTGCTGTCAACTGCAGCTTTCATGAATTCCTGCATCCCAGGCCGCAGACTCAGACAGCCGCCTTGTAGGGTGCAGGGGCAGGAAGTGGCTCCTTGCCAGCTTCCAGCACCCCAAGAACCCTGCCCAGGGAGGACTGTGATCACAGCCCCTGGAGACAGTGGCCAAGTGGTGGCTGAGCAAGCAGAGCACCCTGTAGATAGAGAACATCAGAGGGGGCGCCCTCAGGTCACTGGGAGAGCATCTGCTTTTAGGCCCCTGGGGGCCCATAGCGGTGTGCCTGCCTTTGTGCCCAGGCCTGGGCCTCTGTGGAGAAACCTCTGCACCCAGAGCTCCCAAGACAGAGCTGAGAGCTCCCGGGCCATCTGCATGAGCTCCTGCCCCCAAAGAAACCCCATCAGCAGCTCCTACAGCTCCACACGAGGTCTCCAAGCCCTGAAGAGGAGGGCTCCAGACCCATCCAAGGGGGAGCCGCCCCTGGAATGTTCTTCATCCCCAGGGATTCCCCCAAAGAAGGCCCAGGGTGAGAAGGTGGCAGAAGGCAGGGCGGGACACCCATTGCCCAAGAAGAAGTCCTCACCCACGGGAGACACCAGTAGGCCACGGAAACGCAAGTTTCCTCTCCTGCAATGCCGCCGAGGGGAACCTCTGAAGCTGCCACCACCTCTGTTAGTGGCCTGTCCGGTGACTGCTGAGGACCTAGACAGGGAGAAGAAGAAAGCTCTGCGGCGCATCAACCGTCTTCTGATGGGTGAGACCCAGGCCATTGGGAACAGCTGTGCCATGGCCCCACAAGCCCATGGGGGGGTCCCCTCTCCACTGGGAGGGGCCAGGCCTCTGCCATCAGTGGGCCTCAGCCAGACCTTTCCCCATCCCCCCAGCAGCACAACCATGGTGGCCCACACCCCAGTGTGGGTCAGCTCTGCTGTCTCTTCCCAGAGCCATCCTCCCATTACCAATCTTACAGGACGGCTCTCCCCCAGCCTGCCAATTGCTGCTTTGGCCCTTCCTCCCAGGCCCTCTCTCAGCACATTGGCAGGCTTGGCTGCACAGCCAGTGACGCCCTTTGGGGTCACACCCTTGAACACCACTCTGCCTTCACAGCCCCCACATCTGGGGCCTCCTTCCACCTTGGGTAGGAGCTTCCGGCGCTCTCACCAGGGCCCAAAGCCCTACTGTATTCACAGGCCCTCACCTGTAGCAAGCTCCAGCTCTCCAGCTCGAAGGGTGCGAGGACACATTCCGCAGGGTAAGCAGCCTCTCACCCCTGGAGCCACTGTCCCACCAAGTTCTGGGGTTCCTGGTGGGATGAAGCCTGGAGCCCCTAGCTTAGTCAGCTGTCATCAGCTTGGACACGTGGGAGCTCCAGGTCCAGGGGCAGCTCCAATGCCACCCTTGACTGTGGGCCCAACAACCTTGGGCAGCCTAAACTACTCAACCCTTGGGTCTGACAAACAGAGAAACTCCACTGTGGGTCCTCATGGTAGCACGCAGACACAGTCAGTGACTTCAAAGGCAGCTGGGAGGAGAGACTTGTCCTTGGGTCAGACATCACGCAAGAAAAGATCAAGCTCAGAAAGTAGAGAAACCCCCAAAAGTAGAGAGCACCGTGGGGCAAGTTTGGGAAATGACACCTACACTGCCCCTAGCCAGAGCACCACCATGGCACCCAGAAAACACACAAAAGAGGGTAAAAAAGGGCAAGGAAAGAGTGGAGTTCCTACCCTGAGTGCCATTCCTCAAAGCCTGCCCATCCAGAAACACCAAAGCTCACCTCAAAGGACAAGTACTACAAAGGGTATCTCTAGTTGCCCTTCAGTCCCTGGGACATCAAGGAGATCAGAGAGCCCAGACTTGCTTCCTGAACTCATGTCAGCCTTTGGGGCCTGGTGTAGCTCCTCCCAAAGAGGAGAAACCCCAAGCAACAGGCAGCAACAAGGAGCAAAGTTGGAACAGAACACCTCCAGTGCCCCTAGCCAGAGCACCACCATGGCACCCAGAAAGCACACAAAAGCGGGTAAAAAAGGGCAAGGAAAGAGTGGAGTTCCTACCCCGAGTGCCATCCCTCAAAGCCTGCCCACCCAGAAACATCAAAGCTTACCTCAGGGGACAAGCACTCCCACTGAAAAGGGTATCTCTAGTTTGCCTTCAGTCCCTGGGACATCAAGGAGATCAGAGAGCCCAGACTTGCTTCCTGAACTCATGTCAGCCTTTGGGGCCTGGTGTAGCTCCTCCCAAAGAGGAGAAACCCCAAGCACCAGGCAGCAACATGGGGCAAGTTTGGAACAGAACCTCTCCAGTGCCCCTAGCCAGAGCACCACCATGGCACCCAGAAAGCACACAAAAGAGGGTATAAAAGAGCAAGGAAAGAGTGGAGTTCCTACCCCGAGTGCCATCCCTCAAAGCCTGCCCACCCAGAAACATCAAAGCTTACCTCAGGGGACAAGCACTCCCACTGAAAAGGGTATCTCTAGTTTGCCTTCAGTCCCTGGGACATCAAGGAGATCAGAGAGCCCAGACTTGCTTCCTGAACTCATGTCAGCCTTTGGGGCCTGGTGTAGCTCCTCCCAAAGAGGAGAAACCCCAAGCACCAGGCAGCAACATGGGGCAAGTTTGGAACAGAACCTCTCCAGTGTCCCTAGCCAGAGCACCACCATGGCACCCAGAAAGCACACAAAAGAGGGTATAAAAGAGCAAGGAAAGAGTGGAGTTCCTACCCCGAGTGCCATCCCTCAAAGCCTGCCCACCCAGAAACACCTAAGCTTACCTCAGAGGACAAATACTACCACTGAAAAGGGTATCTCTAGTCTCCCTATGGCCCCTGTGACATCAAGGAGATCAGAGAGCCCAGACTTGCTTCCTGAACTCATGTCAGCCTTTGGGGCCTGGTGTAGCTCCTCCCAAAGAGGAGAAACCCCAAGCACCAGGCAGCAACATGGGGCAAGGTTGGAACGGAAAACCTCCAGTGCCCCTAGCAAGAGTACCACCATGGCACCCAGGAAAAACACAAAAGAGGGTAAAAAGGGGCAAGAAAACAGTAGAATTTCTACCCTGAGTGCCATCCCTCAAAGCCTGCTCACCCAGAAACACCAAAACTCACCTCAGGAGACAAGCACTACAAAGGGTATCTCTAGTTTCTCTTTGGTCCCAATGACATCAAGAGGATCAGGGAGCCAAGACTTGCTCCCTGAACTCATTACAGCTTTTGGGGCCTTGTGTATCTCCTCCCAAAGAGGAGGTACCCCAAGCAACAGGCAGCAACATGGGGCACAGAACACCTCCAGTGCCCCTAGCCAGAGTACCACCGTGGCACTGGGGAAACACACAGAAAAGGGAACAAAGGGGCAAGGAAACACTCGTGTTCCTGCCCTGACTGCCATCCCTCAAAGCCTGCACACCCAGAAACACCTAAGCTCACCTCGCGGGACAAGCAGTACAGCCAGTAAGGATACCTCTAGTTACCATTTGGTCCCAATGACATCGAGAGGATCTGGGAGCCATGACATGCTCCCAGAACTCATTATAGATTTTGAGGCCTTGTGTGTCTCCTCCAAAAGAGGAGGTACCCCAAGCAACAGGCAGCAACATGGGGCACAGTTAGAACACAACACCTCCAGTGCCCCTAGCCAGAGCACCACCATGGGGACCAAGGGACAGAAAGCAAGGCACACACCAGGGAAAGCAACCTCTGGTGTGGCCACAGTTACTGCCATCCCCCAAAGCCTGCCCACACAGAAAGGCTTAAGCTCTCCTGGGGGAACCAGCACCACATCCTCAAAATCAACCTCTACTTTGGCGTCCACCCATAATCCATCTATGAGCCCTGGGAGCCCAGACTGGCTCCCAGATCTGATCTCTGCTTTTGGAGCCATGGTCATCAGCCCACGTGGAGAAACAAGAAGCGTGAGAAACTGCTAAGAACACACTTGGGCTTTAACACCTTCAGCCCCCCCCTACCCAGATAGGATGATGCTAACTTCTTTAAGGACTGACACTGCCTAGATCCCAACAGTCCTCCACTGCCCTCAGCTGGGCCTCAGCTGGCTCTGCCTCCACTCCATGGGTCCACTGGGCATCCTATCACCTCCACCATAGGATGGTGAGTCTGGCATGCTGTAGCCCTTGAAGACTTGTGAGGGCACTCAATTTGGCCAGGGCATCCACCCCAGTGAAGCAGGGCCATACCCCCAAAGACAACAGCCCATGGGAGCAAGGTCAGCTACTTGCTCTGTCTCAACCTATACTTCCTCTCCTCTTCTGGTCTGCCATTTGACCTTAAGTCCCAGAGGCCAGTATGCTGTCTTTACCTTAAAAGTTACTTTTAAAATAGCCACAATGTTTATCATGGAACTAAAACATAGGTGGATTCCCACTGTAGCCAATGTAATTAAATCCAGGCACATGCATTCATCTTTAAAACCTCCCATTATATGAATATCATTAGTAGATAGTGGGATGGATTCTTCATCCACATAGCTGGATGTACTAAAGGTAGATCTGGGAAACAGGTCCAATAAATTTTTCCATAGACTCCACTCACCTGGCAACTCAACAGAACCAGCATAGCCATTGTGGTTGAGAATTATTACCTCCTTGTTGTTGAACTATCTGTTCAGCCTGAAAGGCCAGGTCCTTCAGTTGTCTCCTCAATGACAGGTTGGGTTTTCTGGAAATATAGAGGCATAGCCTTTACCCTATGTTATTACTAAATCTGGTTTATTCTAGTGCTCCATGTGTCACTCATCAGGAGTGAGACTTTTAATATCACAATTTTGAAACTTTTCAAAATAATTGTGAGATTTAGTGGGGTTATATGGGATTTTGTTTCCCCCTTTTTATTTTTAAAATTGTAGAAAAAAGTTGATATTAGCTGGAGCATCATTAGCCATTAGCTTTAGAGAATGGCCCAGCACTGTACAAGTATTTAAACAGCAAGAAGTGACAATACATATTTTTATTTGGCCAGGAAAATTAGCAAGAGTGACCTGTGATGCAAGGGAGGATTGTTAAAGTCCATGCTGTTGAGCTAAAGAGGGCACCACAGCAACAGGAGGCCTAGATTTTTGTTGTTTTGTTTGTTTTTATGAGTCTTATGATTTCCCTTTGTCTCTACTAATGGGCTAAGCAATAAAAGTATAAACTGGGGCCAGTATAGATACTGAAATACAGTACTACAACTTGTTTGTCTTATAAGTAATCACCTTATTATTATAAATTACCTTCAGTTGTTACATTAAAATTGGTACTTGCATAAGGTTTTATGAGATAATAGTTTTAAAACTTGTAAGGATAATACATTATAAAACTAATAAGAGTAAAAGATTTAATTTTATAATAGTTATAAATTAAGGAATATAATTTTTATAATTTGAAACATTTACTTATTTGTATATAGTGTTTTTGTTTACTTTAGGAATATAGTAATCTTTATAACAAAAGCCTATCTTCTGAATTTAATTTTAAATAAACTTGAATAATTGTCTTAACTTGGAATGAGATGAAAGAATTTTAACTTAGGTATGGTGGCCACTTGTTCAATCTTAGGCAAGATGTTTTGATTTTGAAACTAGTCTTAATTTTTTACTTGAATATTATTTTATAAAAATTATACATAATTTTTAAATTAATATTAATTAGTGAACATAATTTATCATTATATATGAAACATGAAACAGACAAGGTAAGAGCGCTTTTAATTCCCTGTTAAGGGAAAGAGGCAAAACATTTTTAAACTTTAAATAAGTTAGGCTCTCTTTGTTGTCTTTTAGAAATATATTTAAGTTGACTTCTCAGGAGAACATAAAATTTTATAACATTTCTCAGTAGTCATCATGAAGCACAGAGTGAAGCTGCTTGAAGAGGTATCCCATCGGCTTATAGGAGGGTGCAGTTGGCTGAGCGAGGAGGCCAGTGGTGATACCCTGTCTTTCATCCATAATGAGGTGGAAAGGGTGTTTAGGGTTAGGAAGAGAGAGAGTGCAAGAATATGTAAGAGCATTCCTGAGCTTGTAAAAGGAATTGGCTACTAGCTTAGGGGAGGTGAGGGTCCAATGAGGGGTCTCCTTAGTGGCCTTGTATAAGGGGTTGGTAAGAAGTGCAAATGCCTGAAAAAGTCTGCCAGACCCAGGAAGGAGAGGATGTAGTCCACTGTTTTGGGTGGTTGTAGGTCATGGAGAGCTTGAATTCTGGCTGATGTCAGGCTTTTAGAGGTTGAAGTGAGAAGTGTACCTAAATAGTTAACTGAAGAGGTAGTAAGCTGGGCTTTGGCTGGAGAGGCCCAATAGTCCAGGGACCCCAGGAAATTGAGGAGCTGAGCAGTGTGAGTTCACAAGCCTTGAATGATGAACTGCATAGAAGGTCATTCACATATTGTAAGAGTGTGCTGCCCCCTAAGTCACAAGCAGTTAGATCCCATGCCAAGCCTTGCCCAAAGAGATAGGGACTGTCCCTGAAGCCTTGGGGTAGGACTGTCCATGTCAGCTGATGATACCTAAAGGATGTAGGGTCTTCCCATGTGAAGGCAAAGAGCTAATAAGAGTCAGGATGGAGGGACACTATAAAGAAGGCATCTTTAAGATCCAGGACAATAAAGTGAGTGCTCAAAGGGGGGACATGAGAAAGAAGAGTGTCAGGGTTGGGAACCACCAGGTGGATGGGAATAACTGTCTCATTCGTTAGGCAGAGATTCTGGACTAAGTGATAGGCTCCTGAGGGTTTGCATCCTGGCAATATGGGAGTGTTGCAGGGGGAGTCAGTAGGAAAGCGGGGTCCCTGGGCAAGTAAGCAGTCTATAATGGGTTTAAATTACTCCCTATAGGTTTTGGAGATGGGAAATGGGGACATAAAGGAAGTTTAGTTTGCAGTTTCAGCTAAATATGTACTGGCTTGTGGTGGGAGGCTATGACCGGCTTGAAGATGTCCCAGTCCTGGAGATCGACTAGATCAGGGGACGATGGCACAGTAGATACTGTCTGGTTATTAGAGAGGGTAAAGATTAGAGGCAGAAGGACATGGGTGGTAGTATTCCCTGGATGTATTTTGGACAGTGGCTCCTAGTAATTTGAGAACATCTCTGCCTAGGAGAGGAATCGGACAGGATGGAATGACTTCTATAGAAAAGAGTTTGTGAATGGGTGTCCCTTCAGGGCACAGGTCAGCTGAGCAGTTCAGTTTGGGGAGGAGGGTTTGCCTTCAATCTCCATAACTGAGACCTTGGAAGAAAACAGAGGCCCAGAGTGGGCAGGCAAGACCGAATAGGTAGCCCCTGTGTCCACAAAGATGGTTGTGGACTTAACCACTACCTGAACTGTTATCCTGGGCTCCGTGAGTGTAATGGGGGTCCTCAAGTCTGGGCTTCTTCAGTCTTCTGTGAACCCCAATAGTTTAAGAGAAGATACCACCTATCTGGTCATACTCCAATGTAGAGGCACCAAGGAAGGGCCAACCATGGGGCAGTCACTCTTCAAATGTTCTGTCTGCTTACAGATAGGGCATGGACTGGAAGGAGGGTGTGGCTTTGGGCATTGGTGATTTCAGTGACCTTTGCATTCACATTTGAAGCAAGTACCTGGTGTAGAGGAATGATGGAACCTCCATGGAGCTCTTGCTTGAGCTGTAGGCCTCAGGGCTCTGGTAAGGCCTGGGTTTGAAGTGTTACCTTTTTCTATAATTGAGCCTACCTAGCTAGTTCAGCTGACTCCTCCTGGACATTATAAACTTTAAAGGCCATTTTCACCAGATATTGGATAGGGTTCTGAGGGCCCTCCTCAGCTTTTTTCTGATATCATAGGTTGATTGAGCCTACTAGATGCGGGCTCACTCATGGGGGTAAGGATGGAGGACAGAACAACAGAGATGTCATGCCAGATAAGATCATAAGTCTGGGAGAGGTATCGGTATTTTTAAATATAAGTAGAAATGTCAGCAGAGAAGGACCCAAGGTGCTTTTCAATCTGGAAAAGATCTTGAAGTGAGAATGGGACATGTACTTGGACAATCCCTTCAGCATGAGCCACTTCCCTGAAGGGACAAAGGAACTTTGGGTTATCTGGTAAGAGGGTCTGGTGGGACTGGGTGTGGGCACTGACAGGAGAAAAGAGGGGTGAGTGGGTGGAGGTAATCATGGCTTCCGGGGAGGAGGAAGGAGGGGTGTGAGAGGGATGGAGGGGCAGGGGAACGGTTATGTCAGTAGAAGAGGTGGGCAGGGGAGCCTTGGCTGCAGGAGAAGAGGGAGTTGTATGGAGCAAGGGAGGAGGAGCTGTGGTGGCAGGAAGAGGGGTGGAGGGGTAAGAGGGGTGGCAGGAGCAGATTGGTGTGTATTGGGAGGGGGAAGACAGGTAAGGTAGGGCTGAGAGCAGCTTGGGTGGTTCTGAGGATATGGAAAGAGAGGTTGAAGAACAATGGGAAGGAGTTTGGGATTTTCCTAGCAAGGAAGACTGGAGCAGGAGAACAGATAGAACAGAGAGGAGGACAGAGCAGAGAGTAGAGGGAAGGACAGGATCATATCTCAAAAAGCCTGAATGTTTTTGCCCACTTTCCTGTCCAGCAACAAAAATTGTCCAATTCAGTGAGGGTTTCAAATCAAAGTTCCTTCTGGGGGCCATTGTGACTCATTGTTTAAGTCTGGTTCTTTTTCAAACATTCTCTCTCTGGGTTCATGTTCTGCCTTAAACCCCTTCAATCTTTCAGCTGAATTCTCTCAGATTCCATTGATATTTTTAAAAGATTAATGTTTTGCATAGTTTGTTTGGCAAGTTCAAATATTTGGCATCAGTGCCAAGAAAATTATAGAATGTAGTCGGTGTCAGGTTTCCTTGTATTGTGAAATTTCTTGTATCTGTGCTAAATTTGCCCTGCTGATGAGATGGATGTGTATCTGCTATCTATCTATCTATCTATCTATCTATCTATCTATCTATCTATGTATCTATCTATCTATTTTTAATCTAGGATGGAACACAGAGGAGCTTAAGCCCTGAGCCAGCCACATCTTCAGCCCTATTTATCATTTTCATTTTGAGAGAAGCTATCACTAATTTGAATAGGGCATCACTGTGTTACAGAGGCTGGCTTTGAAATTTCAATCCTCCTAACTCAGCCTACCATCTTCTGGGATTAAAGGCAGGCACTGCCATGCCCAGTTGTGTCTCACACTTGTTTTGGATCCATTCTTATCATCTGCCTTCTCCTGGTGCAGTCGGCTAGGGATGGTTTGGCGTGTGGTGTTGAGTTTCACTCCAGATGCACTCCATTGCCTCTATTCCCTGTTGCATCTCTAGCTGTGAACAGTGAGGACTGACCCTGGGCATTGAGTTCCACAGTGTGAAGGAGTGGAGTTCTCTGTTTGTCAAGAGAGTGGGGAGCCTCTGGTGTTCCTGTGGTGTGATGTAGACAGAAGGGTCTGTGGGTCATGCCTCTCTACTTCCTCCTGCAGTTGGTAGGGAAGTGCCTACCACCAGAAGAGGTTTTCTTGAGCACTGGTGGACATTGGTTTTGTCCCTTAAAATCTCATTTTGGAACAGACATGTGTATGCAATTATCCAGACCACTCCTCTGAGGAATTGGAATGCTTATGACAGAGAAAAGAGGTGACTCAGATGCCAATTCTGTGCCCAAAAGACACTGAAAATGAAAGAGCTGCCAAAAATAGTGGGCCCAATTTGAGGGCCATATTGTTTTGAATATTGGCAATGAACTTCACCTATATGTCCAAGACTGGTAGAAAATTGAATGGGAAGGGGTTCAGAAGTACCTTGAGGGTGACTATTGGGAGACAGCTTCCACAGGGAGAGTATAGGTGACTCCTTTCAATGTAATTATGTTCTCACCTTTGTCTCCAAAGTAATTCACCAGTTGAGTAAATCTTGAGGAGTTCTTTGGAGACTGTGTGATGCCTGAAGACTCAATCAACATGAAACACACAAAATATGACTCACACCCTAAAATGGAGGTAGGGAAAGAGCTGGGTAGGCAGATAGGAGACTTGCACTCACCAAGGTCAGGTTTCTCCTAACAGAAAGACGAAGGTGGAACAGAATACAAAGACCACAGATGCAAGGCTGAGCTTCAAACAAAGGGTGAGACATCTGTTAAAAAGGGATAAACTTCAACACAGTAACCTTAACATGAGGGGAAGAAACGGCACATGTAGAGCACATTGTCCCTGAATGCCTTACCAAGAGTGGGCTGGGGGCTTATTTTCTTAACCCTTAGATCCTTATAAAACCTGAGACAATTGCCACTCATTGGCAACCCTCTCTTGGGACCCCACCCATGCAGGAGTTCTGCTTTCTTTATATTGTTTTTGTAAAATCTGACTCTTTGCCCTCACCCTTTCACTATTTGTGTCTGTGAAATTCCTTCAATGGATGAACAAGGCAAAGAACGCAGTCAATTCCATGGTGTGTGTCACAAAATAACTGAAGACTAATTATGCCAGGAAACTAGATTGATATGGGAAATGATATTACCTACTGCCCAGCTCCACATCCTGTCTGTCCCCAGAATGGGGCTGCAGTTGAACCCTTATGAGATCATACAGGGGAGTCCCTTTCAGACCTCACTAAGAAGAATGCATTCTCCACCTTGAAATATGAAGACAGCACTCAATATTCTTTACAGCTGCTGAAACTAATTCTGACCTCCATGCAGGAATTTCCTTCTTCTAGGACAACACCCTCTCCTCAGGACCCTTCTCATACATTCTAGGCAGGAGACTCAATCCTACTTAAGACATAGAAAAGCCAGAGATCAGAAGTGCAACTCATGGATAAGTGGACAAGCCCTCATGAGTTTCTCCTAACTGCTCACTCACACATTCCTAACCCTCATTCACCACATCTGAAGAGGAAGGACACCACCAGAAGATGATTGTCCTGCTCATCCTGGGAATCCACAATCCATGGTTAACTGACAACCCCTCTACAAATCTCACATGTCTGTTCAGGAGACAAGCCCCAGATGGAACATACAAAGCTTTCATGTGTTCAATTACTGTTCCTCTTGACCTTTTCTATCCCTCCCTCAATCCAGGTCAGATTCCTTTCCACCTGGTTACAGATTGGGCTCTCAGTTTCTGATCTCCATCATCAGGTAGATGGCTGGGACTTCAGAGAGCTCCCTCTGCTGGACACTGACTAACTTGGAAAATTCGGACAGCCATTCAAAGTACCTGGCAGCAGTTTCCTAACTGGCTCAGATCAGGGGGGAATGCTGCCATGCTCAACTGAAAATGCCTCCTTCCCCCTTCTAACCAGGAGAATCCTGAGATGTTAAAAATCAAGGCTGATGTCTCTTCTAGAAAGAGAAGGATTCGACACCACTCCAGACAAAGGAAATGGAGTAGGTAATGGAGCCAGATGGCTACTGGCAGGAGAAGCTGAATGGGTGAGAGATCCACCTCATGTATTGGTACACTACATGACTTTTGTGGGACTCTCCACCGAGTAGATTGGGCTCCCCAAAGATGTGGAATGCACCATCACTCCAAAGGAGACCATGTGCCTTGGCCTATAGATGCATTCTTGCAAAATAAAGTATCCCCTTTTCTGGCCTATTCAAAATATTTCTTGAGGTGAAGGGATGCTGGCCCCTGATCTAGTGCCCCAACTATAAGTGTAAAGGGAAGACTCACACTTGCTGTACGAGCTGCCACCTGTCACCCACTTCCTTGGTCTTGAAGGGTCTGCATCATCTGTCACATCCACTAGGGGCCCCACTGCCCACAATTTGCCCTTTCTGAGGTGGCCTCTTCTTTTTGATCCTTTGTGCAGTTTGTGAGTCTTGGGCCAATCACCATCACGAACATCTTAAAAGAGAGTGCAGGCCTGGCATCAGAACAAGATGGGCCAGGAAGAACAAGAAAAGAAAACTCACTTTTTTTTTGAACCTAGGGAAAAATTACTTCAAGGGTGTACAATATTCTTGAGGCATTGGTGTCATTCTGCTTTGACAGAGGAAGAGTGCCCCCTGAGTACATCTTCCCACTTTCTGGAATTGGGATGGTAGTAGAGTGTTTTCTGTGTGACCAAAAAACTTAATCACAGTAGAATACACTAAGATGGTTATTCTGCACCTATTTTATAAATTTCATGAGGGAAAATTAAACGGTCATAACTACTACCAAAAGTGGGGGTGGGGGAATGTAGTATCCAGGAGCAGTTCTTGGTTGGGTCATCACCTCTAGGATTCCAGCTCTCATTTAGCTTGATTTGGATCACTTCACATTTCTACCAGGACACTTAATTTACTGAGAGCCATGTTGCCTGCCTCAGAAGGCTGACACCTGTGAAGACTTGTGTTGGTGTTCCTTTCAGGGCTTCCTCCGATGTCATCAAACAAATATCTTGTGGCATTTTTTCTATATTAAAGGGTAGACTAATTGACAAGTCCCCTCTCTCCCCACCCCCCAAAACAAGCAAACAGTGGTTTTATGTGAAATGTGATACCTCTCAGTTTTTGAGAGCTGTTCCATTCCCTTAATGACGGGTTGTCTCAGTTGTTGGGGTTAGTATCAAGATTTCCTGGAAATCTTTATCATTTTCCCCATATTTTTACTGATGCAGTATGGCTCAGCTCCCCTACCCCTACCCCTTGGTCGCTTTTCTCTACTCATCTTTCCCACATTTTTATTTTCCTTTTTGTTCTTTATTTTTTGCATATCAGAGAAAACGTACATCCAATATTTGTGCATCTAAGTTCTTTGGGGATGTTGATGTGTAGGTTTTTTTCCTTGATGTGTCCTTATCTGGTTTGGGTATGTGTGCGATGCTGGCTTTATAAATTTGGAATGTGTTCCATCCTTTTGTATTTCATGGAGTAATTTGAGGAGTTTTGGCATCACTACTTATTCAAAGATTTTTGGTAGACCTCAGCTGGGAGTCCATCCAGCCCTGAGTTTTTCTTTGTTAGAGACAGTAATGAAAAGCCTTCCATTGCATTACAAGTCATTGGTCTGTTTGGGTTTTCTTTTGCTCTGGATTCAGTTTTGGTAGATCCTATTTATCTAGAAATGTATTCATTTCTTCTAGGTTTTCCAATGTATTGGAGTACAAGTTTTCAAAATAGTCTCTAATGATCTGCTGGATTTCTCTCATATCTATGGTGATTTCACCTTTTTAATCTCTAATTTTATAAACTTGGCTTTTCTCTCCTTTTCTCTTGGTTATGTTAGCATGGGGGCTTATCAATCTTGTTTATATTTTTAAAGAAACAAGTGTTTCATTGCTCCTTAGTGTTGTTATGTTTGTTGTCAAGTTCATTAATATTGGCTCCGATTTTATTTCCTTCCTTCCTTCAGTGTTTGCTCCTCTACCATAGCCTGGCTTTTACACCATTTCCCATTTACACAGTGCATGATGTCGGCTTCCTCAGTAGAGGGCGCTGAAGTGACACTGCAGGAAGCAGAGGCCTCTTGTGGTTAAGCTACTGCACCATTGCTCTGTGATGCTGGTATGAGTCCATGTGAGGGCAGCGTGGATCAGGTGAGGAGATCCTCAGATCCTGATGAAGGCTTTTGTCTCCAGGAAAATTTTCCAACACTTTCCAAGCTGATCTTAGGTGATGGTGCCCTCCTAGTGAATGGTCCAAGTGTATTGGGAGGCACCTGGCTCTGAGTTCAGAACTTGGCAGTCCCTGGCTCTACCCATGCCCACCTGAGTTGTAGCACACCAAACACACTGCCCTTACCAGGCACATATTCCCAAGGGTCCCCCATCCCTTTCTGTTCAGAGGATGCTGTGAGAGCCATGGCTGCTGCTCCCTCAGGTAAGGAAGGTCCAGGTGGGCTGGGGAGTGGACAGCCCTGGATGCTCCTACCATGTGGTCACCCATGCCCACCGGCTTGTCCCCTAGAGATGAAGACCTGGCATAAGGCAGAAGCTGCTGCAGAGTATTGAAGCTGCTGCTGACCTTGAGGAAGAAGGTAGGTGCAGGACGCACATCTGGGAAGGCACAGCCAACTTGGGTGGGGGGCAATGGTTCTTGGAGGGGTGCTCCCTGGTGACAGGAGCTGCCACATTGTAGGCAGGCTCACCCAAGATGAGCATCTACCTCTGGAGGGCTGGAGGGGTGACCCATGAGTTTAGGGTTCTGGGGCTGGAGATATGGGGTACCTGTGGTGTCTTTAAGCTGTGTGCAGGGGTGGATGCAGTGTGAAGATCCTCCAGGTTGGGGGCATACCTTGAGGTGTCTAGTTGGGACCACCTGTTGTGCAGGAACAGTTGTGTGGGTCTCAGTGAGGGAGCCTTAAAGGAGAGACAAGCTCCTGGAGACAGGTAGGCCTGTTTGGGGAGGTCCATGTTGAGTGGGCCTGCCAAAAAGGGCCCAGCGTTCAGCAAAGGAGAGGTTCAGTTTGGGGACAAAAAGACTCCCTCCTGCACCCACACATTCGCAGTCCCCAGAGCCACCACCACCAGGAGACAGAGGCCACTTCTTGGGGGTCTCAGGTCTGTGGACTGCTCCTTTGGCAGGCAGGGTCCCATCATCTTAACCACCTTACACAGGAGAATGACAGACTTCTGCTGCCCTGCTGCCCACTTACTGTCCCTTGGGCCATGGTGGAGATGAGTCCAGCCTCTGGATTTATAGCTAGTCACCTCTGAGGTCCCTGTAGAGGTGGGGAACATTTATAGTAGTGGTGCTAAGGATGGCATCTGCAGGTCTGGACTGAGTGTGCATGAGTGCACACATGGCTGTGTGTGTGTGTATGTTTGTGTGTGTGGTGTGCATATGTGTGGAGTTTGGGCTGCAGTGTGTGAGTATGAGAATGTATGTGCTTCTGTCTGCAGATGTCCAAGTGCATTTCAGACATTGCATGTGAATCGGTGTGAGCTGTTTTTGTGAGTCTGTTTTGTGTAATGCATGAGTATATATAAATAAATAAGGCTATGATTTTTTTTGTGTGTGTATGTGTGTGTGTGAGATTTGCCCTTCTCTTGTCACCCCCCACCATTGCTCAGCCTGGCACCCCTTTGCAGCCATGTTTGCATCTTGTGAGCTGTCAGCTCGAGATCTTGTATGGTGTAGACATTTGGGGCCAGCCTGGTCTGTGTGAGTATGTGTGTGTGTGTTTGTGTGTGTGTGTGTGTGTGTGTGTGTTTTAGGGGTGGCATCATATGGTGGATGAACTGAGCACCACTGAGGCTCCCCTCCCTGTGCAGATGCAGATTGAGCACTTACTCACATGCATTCATTGAGAGTACAATCCAGTCTGAGGACAGGTAGATAAATAATAAGTTCCATGGCAGAAATAAAGATCAGAAAGACAGGGAAAGGGCTCACCAGAGGTGGTGGTCAGCTTGGCCTCGCTGAGGGGATAATGTTTGAGCAGAGCATTGAAGGAAGGGAGGACATACACTTCTTCTGGAAGGGTGTTCCTGGCAGAATTATCAACACCTGCAAGATTTGAGCTGGGAAGACAGAGTAGCAAGGTGGCCAATGAAACCAGAGCAGAGTGAAGGAGAGTGATGATGAGGTCAGAGAAAGAACAGGGTCCACCTTGCAGAGTCTCATGGCTGCTGAGGTCTTTGGCCCTTGCTCTAGGTAAGATGGGAGCCCTGGGGGAGTTTGGACCAGAGGAGGAACATGGAAGTATCAGGGACCAGTAGGAAGGAAGAGGTCACTAGGGTGTCAGGCCAAAGAGGAAACTTCGGCCTATTCTTTTCAGAATTTTGCCTCTGGGCTGGGAACCCCAGGCTCAGCCTCCACTTTTCAGCATTCAGAGTAGGGGGGGCAGAATCCTTGTTCATCGAATGGGCACAGAACTCCCAAGAAGGATATTTCTGGGTTCCTTGAGTCCTGTAGGATTGACTCAGTTCATCCTGTGTGTGGGCTCATGGGGCAGAACTTCTCATGAATAGTGCAGTCCCACCCACATGATGTGTTTTGAGGCTGTTTCAGGACTCTGGCAGCACAGGTCCTGGGAGCTTTGAATAGTGTTGGGTGTCTGGTAGCCTTGATCTCCTTGGTTATTAGTAGTGAGAGTGGCAAGAGGGGCCTGGCTTTCTTGTTTGCTTGTGTCTCCTGTGCCTTGCTGTTGGGTCTCCCTGCAGAAGCCTCATGAGGTGCTGTATTAGCTTGGGGGAGCATTTTGTCATGGGTTAACACGTAGGAAAGGGCACTTTTGTCACCCCCATGGGCCTGCAATTGCTAAGGCTTCAGGCACCTGATGCAACAGAACATGGCCTGAGACCTTGTTCCTAGGCCTCTGTCCCTAACAACCATGTGATTCCTAAAAAGTCCCTGCTCACATCCCCCTGTTCCTGCTTTCTAAGCACAGGAGGTTCTAGAGCTGACCACCACCTCTGGTGAGCCCTAGGTTCTAGCCACCAGCTGGCACCACGCTCTGTGACCGGGCCCTCCCTGTAATTTGCCAAGGCTGTACTTAAGATATAATAAAACAGCAGCTGATAAGGCTTGCTCCCCTCCAGGAAGCCCAGGATTCAGTTAAAGACATCCTGAGTAAATAAAGGCATAAAAACAAACAAACAAAACAAAAAATTACCATATGATACCTAGCTGTTCAATAGACAATCTCATTTAACCACCCCCATGCTCTGTGGAGTGAACAACACACCTTCACTGGTGCATTAGAAAACTGGGACAAGGACATGGCAGGTATCATGCCTAAGGTCACAGAGATAGTGAGTGGTTCACCCAGGGATTTGGCTGCAAACCATGCTTTACATTGCTCTGCAGCTGCAACCAACAGCCCATAGGTGGTTGTGACCTATGCTGGGAGTGTGAGTTGGAGTTGGCAAAGGGCCAGAGTTTGGAATCAGACAATCCTGGGTTCAAATTGTGGTCCTGCCTATTTAGTAGCACCTGAACCTCTGGAATGACAGTCTCTTTTCCCTTGTGCAGCAGTGTTGCTGACCTATTCTAGTGGTGCCATCTGTATGCAGGAAGGACTGCTTCGCTCACTCCAGAGGGAGCAAGATGGACTCAGCTGCAGGGGGTCAGTTTCTGCCCTCTGCTCACAGATGACTTTGCAGATGCTCTCAGAGCATGAGCTTGATCACCTGGATAAGCCCTTGGTAGGGGTGCTGCAGGCCCCAGAGCTGTGCTATATGTTGAATGCAAGGGGTATTTCTTGATGTCCAAAGGGACAAGCTCTTTGTGGGGAGCCTCCTGATCCTGCCATGGAGTTGTCCTGAGCCCTTGGGTGAGGGGTTTCAGAGTTCTAAATTCAGATGGGTCACTGTGTTTTTCTTTTGGTGATATGAGAAGATGGAAGATCCATATTTTTATGCTTTTTCTGTGCCTGATGTTTTAGGAGCTCAGATTGTGGGTGTTCTTAGGAATGCAACAGTTGCTGCCATACTGAGGCCACATTGAAAAATCAGATAGCTGAGGCCTAGGAGTCAGACACTCAGTGATACTTGGGTCTTTGAAAGCATTCCCTGTAGTGATTCTTCAGTCAATTATGCTTAATGAGTAGACTAGAATTATAGAATCTTCAGTTCATCAAACATCAATCCTAAGTGATTTGCCTTGTCTCATATAATCTACAAGGCTGACTTCCTCTTGTGTAGGTGAAAGTAGCAACTCCTTTATTAGCAAGGAAGTTGAAGCTCTGAGGGTTTAAGGAGTTGAGCCAAGGCCACACAGCTATGAAGCAGCAAAGTGGTCCACCTTTCAAATTGGATAAACCCTAACAATGTTAGCTAGAACAATAAGTAAACAAGCATAACTTTACAGGAGAAAGAAAGGCTGACAAGTGGATTGCTTTGGTTCACATGTTTGGGAATTGTGGGCTGAACACAACAGATTTAGGCACAGCTTTATCCAGAGGTTGCAGTGACATCATCAGGACACTGCCTCTCTCTCTCCATCTCCCTGCGCAGCCTTCTTTGCCCACCCTGACTCTGGGGGTGGTGGCATGTTGCCAAGCAGCTTTAGAGACACAATCTTCTAGTTTGGCATTGGAGGAAAAGACAGTGTCCTAATGATGATAGTGAAAGTCATGGGCCAGCCTGGGTCACTGCTTCTTTCTGCCCATCATGGTGGGATGGATTGATCTCAGTGGTCAAGCCTGGAGGGGCTGAATCATTGTGTGAGAGAAAAAGAGTCACCAAAAAGATTCAAGGGTAAATGATGAGACAGGGAGATGAAAGCCAAGCAGGCAAGCCACAGATGTCCCCACTGAAGGGGTGAGAGCAGCTGCATTTAGAACACAGCCTCTTGCAGTAGAGGTGGCTGATTTTGCCCCTGTGCCTGTCTTTGGTCCTAAGTGCTGCCTGCAGGCTTACTATTTGCCAGGTGTCCACTGGATCAGGTGAGCAGGCCCTGATATTGTACAAACAGACACCAACTTGCTGCATGGAGAAAGCATCCTCAGCTTTCCTGGGTACCTCCAAGTGTCCAGAGTACAGTACCCAAGCCTGGCTCAGATTGCCCAGGTCTGAATCAGTGGAGGCAGTTGTAACTACGACCATCAACTGTGTGGTTTTGATACATCAGAAACTGATTTCTCACAGATCTGAAGGCTGACAGGCCAAGATCAGGGGGCCAGGATGGCAGGGTATGGTGAGGGCCCTCCCTCAGGTTGCAGCTGACCCACTTCTCATTATATCCTCACCCTATGACTTTTCCACAGCTCCCAAGCCCTCCTTTCCAATCCTGGGGGACCTGGGGAGACAACAGTGAGCACAAGGAAGGCCCCTACCCTCTGGGAGCCCACAGTCTAGAAGGGGAGACCGAGCAAGGACTAGTAAACTGATGAAGAAATAGGATGAATTCAGAAATGGTTGAGGAAACAGAGGAGAGAGAGGGTCAGGGTGTTCCTAGGTGGCAGTCAGAATGGGCTTCTCAGAGGAAGTGTCATTAGCGCTGAGAGCTTATTGATAAACAGGAGCTGCTGGGCCAAGAACTGGGAAGGGCAGCTTAAAGGTGATCAGGCAGCAGGCAGCTGGCAGCCTCTGAGGGAGCAGGAGTGGAATGGAGATAAGTAGGGACAGCCCAGGGACAGAGAGGGAGAGGTGGGCCACCCTAAATCTGAGTCTCCCATCCAGGCCTTCTGAGGAGGTGTCAGGCAGGGCTTCTGAGCTGTCACCATCAGACAGCTTCTCTATAAAGACCCCGAAGCCCCTTGAAGACCATGCTGTGCTGAGCTTGGAGAGAGGCAGATTGGGAAGGAGGTGCTGGGTCTGTTTGCCCCAAGCTCTGGTTGCCTGCCCTCAGCCTCTCCCAGTGCAGAGTGACAAAGCACACTTCTTCCTCCTCTTGTTTTTTACTTGATAACTTTTTAGAGCATTTTTAAGCTCAAAATTGAGGGGAAGAACAGAGATTTCCCAAATGCTCCCATCCCTGCCCAGCCTCTGCCTCTGTCACCATCACTACCCACCAGAGAGGCACATTTGTTCCAGTTCAGAAACCCACATCATTGTCACCTAGAGTCTGGAGCTTACCTTAATCTTTACTCTTGCTGATGCACATTCTGTGGGAATGGACAGTTGTAGAATGACATGAACCCACCTTTGGCCATGACCATGATGTTTACTGGCTGTGATCTGGGGAAGCAGGTGCATTGGCCATCAGGACAGAGCAACCTGAATCCATGTGGAGCTTCACTGATGCAAAGTGCAGTCTCCTCACAGGCCTGATGGGCCTTGCCTTCCTAGGTCAGCAGCCTCATTGGAAACTTGGGAATGGTAAAAGTGACACCTACATTGCATGGGTGCTATGAATCTTTGGGCTTACACAGGAAGCACTCACTTCTAGGAGGCACCCATAGGGGTTTGTTGAATGAGTGAATAACGGTACACTCTTCCAGACTTGGTGTGGGACAGCCTGGATTTGAATTCCCACCCTGGCAAGTCATTTCATCTGACCATGACTCAGTTTCTTCATCTATAGAGGGGGGATATACCCATCACATTGAGTTACCATGAAGAGTTGAAGAAACCATATCCATGAGCATGGGCCAGAAACAGTGGTAGGTGGTGCTACTAAAACAAATGTACGCAAACTTACTATGCAGCAGCTACTGTCTTCAATTCTTGAAAAGTACTGTATTCCTCCCAAAATTTGGACATTCCTCAGAAGGTGCTGGAGCTGCTGTGTAAAAGATGTGTATTGCTTCCAAGCCCTGGCACATGGCCATCTCCTGCTTGGTGCTGGGAATTCTGGGAACTCAGTCAGCTCTGGGGAAAGTAGTGTTTTCAGAGAAGCAGCCTGCCTGGATGTTTAGAAAACTGAGTAGGATGAGCCCAAAGAGTGTCTGCCTCAGGCCTGGTTCTGTGTAACTATAGGCAGCCTATAGCTCTGGCCTTACCCTGTGGGCATATCCCCTCCCTGTGAGAAAGTTCTCTGCCTCAGGCCTCACTATTCTGAGGCTTCAGGAAATACAATTTCCATGTTTAGGAAGGAGTCTGTGGATTGCATCTGGGAGCATTCCAACCTGCATGTAGCCAGAACAGGGACACTTGGGGAGAAACAAATAGGGTCCTGGCCCTGAATAGCTAGGCAGTAGGTGGTTTGACTCAGTCATCACTCAAGTGTATGTGTAGCACCACCATGGGCCATCATTTGGCCTATTATTTAGGAATCAATGCAGACAAACCTTCTAGTCCTCCTGGAGTTCCAATATTGTCAGGAAGTTAGTCAAGCCCACCAGCCATCTTGGCAGATGAGGGGCACAGGATGTTAGAGGTGTCAGCCTCCTCGCCATCTCTAGGTCTAGAAACCTGCAGCCAGATTTTTGTGAGGAGTAGCTTCAAGGAAAGAAGGGAGTGTTCTTTGGGCCAGTCAGGAGGGCTCCTGTTTCATGGGGAGCTGTTATAAATGATGGCTGGGCAAACCCCAATTTCCACCCTGTGTGATTTCCAGCAGAGGACTCAACTCTGGGGTTTACACTGTAGAAAGAACATATTGTGGTGCATTTGATTCTGGGTACCAAAGGAACAGAGTAGTGGTTGGGGCCTCAGAGCCAAGCCCTGTGTGGATCCCTTTCCAACACAGCCAATCCAAACCCAGGTTGCCCATGCTTTTTTGTACAGAGACCGGAGAGCAAGTGTGGGGAGCCCCTTACCCACACATGTGCCTCACAGGTTGCCCTTTTGATTGGGTGCATGGACCTGCCTGGCTACTCTTTGGGAACCCATGACGCAGGGACCTTGGGAGGTTCCAGTTAAAAGAGAGGCCCTGTCCATCATGACTCCCTGTTTCACTCCACATTCCACAGCACTCTCTGCTCCATCATCAAAATGCAGCTGTACCTCTATCCAGAAGATTTTTGAGGTCCCAAGACTTGGACAACCTGAAGTTTTTCAGGACCTTCCTGTTTGTCATTATGCCTGAATCAGAGGGGAACTTCCATGTCCTTCCCCAGCTGAAGAACACAGATCCTGTAAGTCTGAGCTCTCTGATGATGGGGTCTGGGGCAGATGACTGAAGGTGTGTGCAGAGGAATCTCAACTGGTGCCCCTGGGATCTGCCATATGTTCCCAAGACACACAATGCTAACATCCTTCAGCTGGTGGAACCTAGTCTGGGAAGATGGCCAGTTGTGGAGGAGGGCCAGGACTATTCTCAGAGGCAGGGTTCTGGTGTGAATTGGGAAAGGCCCAAGGAAATTCAGTCATGTTGGGTGTTTTCTCCTGCAGCTCTAGCACCATATCAAGTGATATAATTGGCTCCAGCAGCTGTGGCCCAAATTACTTGCTTACATTTGGGGGAGCATGATATCACATTCCCTGTGAAGGAGGAGAAATAGCCCTCAAAATCAGAGGTTGGTCCTACACCAGCATTGGCCACACAGGAAGATATGGAGCCACCAGTGGCCACTGAACCTTCAAGAAGAGGAGGAAGCTTAGCTGCCAATAAGAAAGTCAGTGGATATTGAATATTATTATCTGCCACTTGATATATATATATATATATATATATATATATATATATATATATATATATATATATAGAGTACATATTGTGCTCCAAGCTGCCATCCCATCCTTTGAAAGAGAGCCACCTTTCCTGGCAGCAATATAAATTCAGGGTCCAAAACAATAGAGGCAGGAGGTCAAGAAACTATTAGGCCACAGCCCTCCACATCTCCTAGAATGTATCCTCACTTCCCTAGTTCTAAACTTTTCAATGGCATCTCCCACATGTGAGCTCCTGAGCATTAAACAGTGCCAGAACCCCCAGCACAGCTATCCTTCCCCTCCCCTCTGAGATTATCTATTTTATTTTTGGTGATGCTAATTCTTATGGCATTGTAAGTATTTTTAGTGACATTCTTTTATGTTGACCTAAAAGTGCTTAATCCATTCACCAGGCTGTGCCACCACCAGTACTGTGTAGCTGCTGATGGAGCCCATGTAGAGCTCATAGGTGCTGTGAGAGAGGATGCAAACAGGCCATGAAGGATGAGGTGAGATAGATGCCCCTGTTATGGAGCAGAAGGGACTGCCTAATGAGTGTTGAAGATTTTAGGCCATTATAACTCATACTATGATCTATTTTAACTCTCATGTGGCACTACAAATCCCACTCATATAAGATAAAAACCTTAATATCTACATTCTTATTGCTCCACAGATCATGGATCACCATCCTCTTATTCTTCAAGACACAATATTGAAGTGAGAACCGTTAATGACTCAGTAATGGTCTGTATTGTTTAAATAAAAAGAAGAGTCTTACGTTTTGCACTTCAAATAAAAAGCTGTGCATCTTACACTACTTTGTCACACTGAGAATGCAAAGGAAATGTTCAAGAAGGAAATTAAAGTGCTGCTCCAGGGCATATGCATATGACTAGAAAGCAAGAACAGCCTTATTGCTGATCTGGAAAAACTTTTTATATTCTGAAGAAAAGAAGAAACAACCCACGTTCTATGAAGATGAAGCCAAATCCAGATAAGGCCATCACTTTAGATTGTTATACTGACAAGAGAAGTGAGAAAGCTGCAGAAGAAGTTTGAAGGTGCCAGAGTTTGGTCCATTATGTTTTTGGCAAGAGGCCCCTCTCCATAAAATAAAAGTGCAAGGCAAAGAAACAAGTGCTGATGTAGAAGCTCTTGCAAGTCTTCTAGAAGGTCTTGCTAAGCTATTCGATGAAGATGTGTTGTGCTTTAGGTAGTAGGTGTCCCCAGAAGCTCATGGGTGAGCCAATAGAAGGATTATCAGTGAAATGATTCAGTTCTGAGAGCTTTAACCCAATCAATGGTTTATTCCACGGACAGATATGAACAGGCAGCAGGCATGGAAGGGCATGTGCTGGACCCTTCCCAAGCCTGGAGGTATAGGTGGCACCTGCAAAGGCATCTAGTGGCTGTGAAAGAAGTCTGGTTTCTGGGACTGAAGCATATAGAAGCCAACCTCAGCGTTCCACAGCAGGGTTTCACATTGGAGGTTCCCAGTGACCAGGAGCAGTGTCAGCATCCATCTGTGGGGAGAATGTCAAACAGCGAGCCTAGGTGTCTTAAGGCAGTTTGAGGAGCCCAGATGTATCAGTGGCAGGATGGAGAATTGGCCTCAGGCTTGGAGGACAGCCATGGGCAGGAGCCTGGGCAGTGAAGCCTTGGCGTTTGGAATCTGTGGAGGTATTGGTGTCTGAAGTTCAGTTATGGCAGCGGTGGCAAAGGCAACCAAGGAGTCTGTAGGTGGCAACGTCAAGCCAGGCATCCAGAGAGGAGCATTCTCATCCTCTGGTAGTGGCAGGAGTCTGGTCCCAGTGCAGTGATGGTGGCTGTGGCATCACTGGTGGCCCTGTGGGGACTCCAGTGGCCGCAGTGTGGAGCTCTGTTAGCGGTGATGGTGAAAGCTTGGGACAGCAGGCCTCAGAGTCAGAGGACGACTAGAGGCTGTGATGGCCTCTGCAGTGGCTCCTCCAGGCAACTGGTATTGCTCCTGGTAGGGCCTGCCTGCTCACGAAGCAGGGCGCAGGAGCTGGTGGTACCCAGACACCTGCTGAGTACCTTATGCTGCCCATTCCACCAATGCCTGGCATTGGCCTTGAGTCTACCAGGCTGCTCACCTAATCCTTGAGTTCACCCTGCCCCTCCCTGAGTTGCAGCCTCTGAGGGATGAGTAGGCCTGCTGCCAGCTGGGGCAACCTTGGTAGAAGACACCCACCCTCCCCAGCTACATCTCCCCTGGGTTGTGGTAGCAGAGTGCAGAGGTGGGAGGTGGGGGGGCCTAGAAAATCCTCACCCTCCAAGTGCATCCCTGGGGCATGACAAGGGTGGAGGGCACAGGTGGCAGTGGGAGTCTAAGGGCAACGAGTTCTCTGTCTTGGTCTTCTGCCACCCCCAGCCACAGAAATGCACTTTGGGGGTGACGATGTCCTAGGACCTCTGCTTTCTGCACCCACAGTCCATGCAGGATGTGGCTGGGTATGGTGAGGTTCTCTCCCAAGACCGCCCCTACCTAGCAGACAGCCTAGTTCCTCAGTAGAGAGGCTATATCAGGTGATGGGGTGAGCAGACATCCAGTGGCTCATGGCCAGAGCGAGACATGGCAACTGTGGGCAGCATAAGGTCCTGGGCAGCTGCCTGGGTACCACTGCCTCCCACGTGCTTCTTTCTGAGCAGGCCAGTCGACCAGGAGCTAGACCAGGGCCTGGAGCCTCTATCACAGAGGTCATCCCAGCTACTGGTTACCTTCTCACTCTGACACCCTCTATCCCATACCCTTGCTGCCATGCCAGCCTGGAGGTCTTTGCTGCAGCCAACCAGACTCCCCACATGGCCACTGGATGCCACCTTCACTGCTCTGCACCCGGACCCCAGTTACTTCTGCAGGATGAAGATGCTCACTGCTGGACACTGCCTGTTGTTGCTGCCCCTGCTTCTGAACTCTTATGGTGCCACCACCATTGTGCAGCACTCAAACTTCAAAACTCCAGATGGACACCAACACTGCCCACCCCACACCTGGTGCCCGACCCCTATACTGAGGCTGGACCCCTGATGCAGCTGCATCTTGCTCCCGCCCCTGCCAGACTCTGGAGCTCCACCCTGCTGCCACCAGACTTTAACATGGATACTAGACAGTGACACTCAGTCTGGGGCCAACTTCATTGCAACTGCAGCCAGACCCTTGTCACTATGGCAGATGAAAATACTCATGGCTGGATGCATCTGTTGTTACAACCACTGTTTCTGGATTCTTCCCCTGTCACTGCCACCATGAGTAGGAAGCAAGGAATTCCAAATCACACCTGCATGCTGACACCACCACAGTCACCCCCACCCCATGCCAATACTCAACTCCTGACTTTTGACGCCTGATGCCCTATGCCCAAAACAGCTGGATGCTGCTCTTGCCACCATATGCCACCATTTCATGATGGTGCCATTGCAGTGAATTGACCCCAAGGATGCTTCTCTGCTCAAGATGTATAAGAGCTGGGAAACTGATAATTCTCCATTACAGTCACCTCACCAAGTTCCACTGCATGCTGCCTGCCTTTTGTCACCCCAGGACCAGCCACCAGTCCTCAGGACCCAAATAAACAAGTGAGCACTTTAAATAAAGGCTGCAGTCCTCACAGCAGGCAGTGGGTGGGGCTAGGTGGGTCCAGCTCACTGGTGAGAGCGTGGGGTTAGAGCCTGGGAGCTGCTGGCCAGGTATAGACCTGATCTTGTAGGACAAGATAGAGAGGGATCTCTGGGTGCTCTGGGAGTCTAGCCCTGGAAGAACCTTCTGGTCCTTTCTCTTGAACTTTCCATGGTGTCTCCTTCCCCTACTCCTCCACTCTTCCCTGAGGAGACTCTGTGTCCTGGACATAGGGTCATCTGGGCACAGGGTCTCTGGGCCGTGGTGTGAGGCCCCAGTACATTGCAGCAGGCTGGGGACAGCCAGACTGGCCATACCTGGACTTGTAGGAAAAATAGCCTATTGGGAAAATACCCTCCTAGATCTACCACATTTAGCCTAACACTGGCTTCTTCCAAGAGATTATCAAGAAAGGAAAAATAGAAGTAAGCAAGTTTGTCTGGCTAAGGGGTAGTGTGAGGAGAAGTGAAGACTTCAGATTGGGTAGAGCTGGATTTAAATCCCTCTTAACTGGGTGACCTTGAGCAGGGTGCAGAACTAGGTACAACCTTGGGTTTGCATCTGGTAAAGTAAAGTTGGTTTGGAGGATAAGCCAGGGGTAAAATTAAGCTGTTGATCAGTACCTAAACTTTGGGAGCCAGGAAGGCATTTGACATGATTTCCATGCAGAAATATATTCTGAGATTAAAGTCAACCCACTTAGAGGTGCACCTTTGGAAGGCAACTGACCTGTGAGCAGGCGGTTGAATTTACTTCATTTTTTAGATGAAGTAATAATATATGGAAGATCATAAGCCAATGTTGGGTCAGGCTTGTGAAATTATAGGCTGTTTTCAAATTTGTTTAAAGTTACATTGAGTTAAATTTACATAGTTCAAGCCTCCTGGGATATCCCCCACCTCTTGTCACACCCCCACATAGAGCACTATCTACAATCCCTTACTCTTTTTAGAGTGTCACCAAATATGTCAATACATGTATGTACACATGCAGAGATATGCATTATGTAATACTTTGTTCCTTTTAGCCTGCTTTCGAACCTCCTGAAAATAAAATCTCTTATTCTTACATACATTCTTTTGCAGCTTTCCCTCCTTAATTTGTACCCCTTAAGCTGAGCATCAGGAAGAAGGAAACACCAGAGAAACTCAATGATCTGAAGGACACCAACCCTGCTCAAGTCACTCTGGAAGCTGACTAGCCTGAATGTGCCCAAAGCTTGGGGAAACATCAGCCCTGCTTTAGCCACTCTGGGTTGGATGTACAAGGTGAAAGATATACTAACCAAAAGGAAAATGGACTGTTTCACTCTTTAAGACAGCTCTTATACTGTCATTGCCACCCCTTACTTCTGTCATATACAGAGTCCTTTGTTTTGTCTTGACTCTAGGACTGATAACAATCAAACACATAGTTAATAATATCAGAAAAACAAAAAACACATGTACCAGTTCAATCCTGAAAGGGCATTGCAGTTGAGATCCAAGCTCACTATTTGGAGGATGGTTTCCTTTTCTTGGTGGATTCAAAAGCTTAATTGACATAGCATGGATTATGCTATGAACTTGTTTATTGCTTCCATGTTTGTTTCCTCTTTACATTAAAACTAGTGGTTCTACAATAGAAGCATTTTTTTAAAAAAAAAAAGAGAAACAACAACTATGATATTACATTATATAAAGCTTTAAGCCAAGAAGATAATAATGCCCTTTGACTTAGAGGATTAAATTATGAGCATCAAAGGGGGTAATGCTGTAGTTCCCCAAAGACTCCCACGTTAATTGTGACACACAAGTCTCTCTCCTAATCAAGAAGAGATAATTTTAAGAAGTCAGCAAAATATCCAGAGCACTCATTGTGCTTTGAGCTCCTTTTTATTGTAAAGGCCAGGTTTCTCTTTCTTGTAAGAGTTAGGCCTGCAGGGCTGGGGTTGTGGCTCAGTGATGGAGCACTTGCCTAGCACATGTGAGGCCTGGTGTTCAATTCTCAGCACCACATAAAAATAAAGGTATTGTGCTCATCTACAACCTAAAAAAAGTCTCCAATCAAGTTTGTTGATGTGCGAAAATTTCTGTTTTCTCTGTAAAAAATTGTGAAACCTCTATCCAACCTATGAATGTGGAAAAAAATTAAGTTATATTAAACATTGTGCTGTGTAACCACCCACTGAAATCTTAGAGAATTTCCAGATCTGGGGTCCAGAGCTTGTTTGGTGTTAGACCCTCTGGATTGCTGCAGCTTAAATAAATCTGCTTCCTCCAAATTCCTCAGGTGTCCAGACTCATCTTTCCTGCTTGAAATGCTAGAATGTCCTAATTCTTGAAGGGCCTGAAGAGACAGTCTCTCAGACTCTGTCACAGTATGAATTCTAGGAAAAGTAATTCATCACAATGAAACTAAATTCAGGTTTTATTATAGGGACTTCCTGGATGTAATATCAAAGTTGCATGGTAAAACTTGTATACGTTTATTGAGTTGCAATAATATACCCCATAAAGATATATAAATGATATATGTGAAAAAAAATTTAATCTGGGGGAAAATATGTTTTGTGAGAAATCTAAAGCCATGCTTGCATTTTGTGTTGTTTTAAATATTATGCTGTAATAATATTATAATTTATTATTACATTTTTAAATCTGAAAAAAACATCAGAGTTTTGTACCATAATATTGTCAAACAGGGAAAATTTTGAATCAGACGGTATAGCGATACCAGACTTCAAACTATACTACAGAGCAATAGTAACAAAAACAGCATGGTACTGGTACCAAAACAGGCGGGTGGACCAATGGTACAGAATAGAGGACACAGAAACCAATCCACAAAACTACAACTATCTTATATTTGATAAAGGGGCTAAAAGCATGCAATGGAGGAAGGATAGCATCTTCAACAAATGGTGCTGGGAAAACTGAAAATCCATATGCAACAAAATGAAACTGAATCCCTTTCTCTCACCATGCACAAAAGTTAATTCAAAATGGATCAAGGAGCTTGATATCAAATCAGAGACATGCCGTCTGATAGAAGAAAAAGTTGGCTACGATCTACATACGGTGGGGTCAGGCTCCAAATTCCTCAATAGGACACCCATAGCACAAAAGTTAATAACTAGAATCAACAAATGGGACTTACTCAAACTAAAAAGTTTTTTCTCAGCAAAAAAAAACAATAAAAGAGGTAAATAGGGAGCCTACATCCTAGGAACAAATGTTTACTCCTCACACTTCAGATAGAGCCCTAATATCCAGAGTATACAAAGAACTCAAAAAATTAGACAATAAGAGAACAAACAACCCAATCAACAAATGGGCCAAGGACCTGAACAGACACTTCTCAGAGGAGGACATACAGTCAATCAACAAGTACATGAAAAAATGCTCACCATCTCTAGCAGTCAGAGAAATGCAAATCAAAACCACCCTAAGATACCATCTCACTCCAGTAAGATTGGCAGCCATTATGAAGTCAAACAACAACAAGTGCTGGCGAGGATGTGGGGTAAAGGGTACACTTGTACATTGCTGGTGGGACTGCAAATTGGTGCGGCCAATTTGGAAAGCAGTATGGAGATTTCTTGGAAAGCTGGGAATGGAGCCACCATTTGACCCAGCTATTCCCCTTCTCGGTCTATTCCCTAAAGACCTAAAAAGAGCATGCTACAGGGACACTGCTACATCAATGTTCATAGCAGCACAATTCACAATAGCAAGACTGTGGAACCAACCTAGATGCCCTTCAATAGACGAATGGATAAAAAAATGTGGCATTTATACACAATGGAGTATTACTCTGCATTAAAAAATGACAAAATCATAGAATTTGCAGGGAAATGGATGGCATTAGAGCAGATTATGCTAAGTGAAGCTAGCCAATCCCTAAAAAACAAATGCCAAATGTCTTCTTTGATATAAGGAGAGTAACTAAGAACAGAGTAGGGTCGAAGAGCATGAGAAGAAGATTAACATTAAACAGGGATGAGAGGTGGGAGGGAAAGGGAGAGAGAAGGGAAATTGCATGGAAATGGAAGGAGACCCTCAGGGTTATACAAAAGTACATACAAGAGGAAGTGAGGGGAAAGGGAAAATAATACAAGGGGGAGAAATGAATGACAGTAGAGGGGGTAGAGAGAGAAGAGGGGAGGGGAGGGGAGGGGAGGGGGGATAGTAGAGGTTAGGAAAGGCAGCAGAACACAACAGACACTAGTATGGCAATATGTAAATCAATGGATGTGTAACTGATGTGATTCTGCAATCTGTATATGGGGTAAAAATGGGAGTTCATAACCCACTTGAATCAAAGTGTGAAATATGATATATCAAGAAATATGTAATGTTTTGAACAACCAACAATAAAAAATTAAAAAAAAAACAGGGAAAATTTTATTGATTAGAACATATGCTTTCCTGTTTTTAGAGCTAACAGTTGAATTAAAGTTTTGCACCAGACACCAACTCCATCAGAACCTCAGTCTGGTGAAACCACATCTCTTGGTGCCTGCCCAGGCCAGTGCCCATGTGTGCCTGGCTCTTTGCCACCCAATAGATATGAGCCCTGAACGAGGGTGGTGGGACCTGAATTCCAACCCGCTTAGTGCTTATGTTTGGGCCACTTGGACAGCTGTGCTCTGCTTGAATTTCTTCTCTGTGAGGATTTGTGTCCAATCTGCCCACGGGGCTGTGCAAGATCAGTGAAGAACTTCACCAAGTTTTAGGAAGCCTGGTTGCTGTACAGTGTGAGGAGGGACATCCTGACAAAGGTAGCTCTGTGACTGACCCCCACCCTCTTACCTGCTTTCCTTCATGGTCTTTGTGGAAGGCAGGAGGATTTTGTTCATCTGCCATGCGGCCTTCCAGCTCCAAGGCAAAGGGACCCTCCTCTGACCTCTACCTGCCAAACCAAAGAAGGCCATTGTCAGTTCTCTCAGTGGGTGAGAGATGTTAGATCGCAGTTAGTAGTGAGCACTGAAATGCAAACAAATAACAGCCAATGTCATGGGTTTTCTTTATGTTGCTCTTAAGGCTTTCTTTAAATTACTTTTAAGGCAAGTGGGTAGGCAGATAATGCAGAAAAACAACAGGTACACAAATAATCAGAACAAAGAGAGTCAATTAAGAATTACACCAAGAAAGATTAATGGGGCTATTACTAACTCTTGTCAGGGTCATTTGGGGTCATTGTGAAGCTAGAATTTATGGTCATAAGTGTCTCAATAAATTTCAGAAGAGACATTTTCTTAGCATTACAGGAGAAAAAAGTTAAGTTCTTTCTGGTCATTGACCCCAATACTCACAGTAACATAGTATTTACTTGTAAATTAAGACCCCCACTTAATATGATGGCCAATATGACAGTTGTGGAGAAGAACAACTAAGTAAAAACTCTACCCCTTGACATGAAGGAGTTGAACACCTGATTGTCAAAAAGTGGTGAATGTGGACCCAGTTCTCAGGGCAACCATAAAATACCAATGAATTTGGAGACAGGACTCTTTCCTTCATTGTTCTCTGCTGGGAGTGAACCACTGTTTGAAGAATGCTCTTTGTTTGAGCCTTACTTTATTTTTACTTTAAGAAAAAAGTTATCTTGCATTATCTTTGGTTTCTGACTTCAAATTTTCTTTCTTTGGAACACAAGACCTGAGGTTTGGAGTTTCAACTCCCCACTCTCCAGTGACATCTAATCAAGTGCCTTGAATCCGATTGACAGCCATCTACAGGAAGGAATTTAAACTTCACCTTATTCCTCTCCCAGCTTTGGTTGAGATTATGTCTAACTTAGCCTCTGATATCTTACAGTTTGCTTTAGTTTCTCTGCCTACACTTTCCTCTGCTGAAACCTCTTCCATATGTCACACCCATGCTTTATCTAATGTCAGTTATGTTGTCACTGTTCATCTTTTTTTTCCTCTTAATAACAGTGACATTTTTTTTTTCCTGCTGACATATAGATGTACACTTTCTCTTGCTTTTTGTGGCATTCTTTTGAGCAAGGCCATCAGAGAGGCAATGAGGCTCCACTGTTATGGCTGTTGCCTTATGGTGTCCCCCTGTCTCTCTTCAGTAATGGGCATCACACCACCATTTTTATAGGTTACTTCCAGAATCTGGAGGGCAATGAGTTAACCACCTTTATCTACTTACAAATCTTCTCATGGGGCACTAGTTGAAGATCCCTCATAGCTAAGAAATATATTCTCAGTTGGTATCTTTTCTTCACCAAAGTCGTAGTTATGGTCCTTATTCTATAGTGCCTTTGCATGGACCCAATGTCCCCTCACATTTATTATTCCAAAGGAAAGCCAAGGAATACAATGATTCTTGCTCTTTTCTATGTCAGTAATCCTGTTGTTATTTTTGGACTATCTATGTTTCCAATAGAGTGACACAAAAACTCTTGGTCCCCTCCCCCACTTTTCAATATCATGCCCATCCTACTCTGATGAGGCCTTTCTAGTTCAATGAGTCAAAACATTACTAGCCTAGGGACCCCCAAACCACACCTTCCTTCCTCTCAACAATGTACCTAACACTCATCTGCCAATATCAAATTCTCCCACTGTCCTCTGTACCCACCATTACCTGCTCCCATTCCCGCAACCCTATTTCCCACATCATGAGTCTGTCCCTATTTAGCCTACTACCAGTTTATACACATTACAAGAGGAAAATGGAGAATATTGACTGGTAAGAATGCAGGTACCTTTTTCTATGCAAGATCTAAAACAGGCCCAACAGGATTTAGGAAGATTTGCTGATGACCCTGATAAATATAGAGAGGGATTCAAACTCAGGCCTTGAGGTAATCTGGAGAGATATAACAATAATTTTGAGTCAAACTCTAACAGAGACCTCAGTTTGCTAAGGTTTGGAGGATGATTTATATTTTCCTAACACTTTATACCTTGTGGGCCCTTCTGCTGTTCAAACTGAGCATCCTCTTTGGACTTATGATGAATCACTTTGAAGGTGATACAGAGATCGCCTGATCATTTGTCTCAAGGCAGCACTTAAAAATAATAGGATGAAACCTATTCTGACATTGGCATCACTTCATCAGGGGTTGGCGTGAAATCCCAGAACTTTTGTAGAAATATTGAAGGAAGGCTTAGTAAAATATACATTCTTAGATCCTGCATCTCTTGAAAGGCAACTTATTTTAAAAGATATATTTATTCTTCAATTTGTCCCAGATTTTAGAAATTACAAAATTGGTAGCAGGCCCTGGGACTTCCTTTTTTTATTGGTTGTTCAAAACATTACAAAGCTCATGACATATCATCTTTCATACATTTGATTCAAGTGGGTTAAGAACTCCCATTTTTGCCACAAATACAAGTTGCAGAATCACATCGGATACACATCCACATTTTTACATAATACCCTATTAATGGTTGCTGTATTCTGCTACCTTTCCTATCCCCTACTATCCCTCCTCCCCTTCCCTTTCATCTTCCCTCTCTACCCCATCTGCTGTTGTTTAATTCTCTCCCTTGTTGTTTTTTTTCCATTTCCCCTCACAAACTCTTATATGTAATTTTGTGTAACAATGAGGGTCTCCTTCCATTTCCATACAGTTTCCCTTCTCTCTCCCTTTCTCTCCCCCCACTCATCTCTGTTTAATGTTAATCTTTTCCTCATGCTCTTCTTCCCTGTTCTGTTCTTAGTTGCTCTCTTTATATCAAAGAAGACATTTGGCATTTGTTTTTTAAGGATTGGCTAGCTTCACTTAGCATAATCTGCTCTAATCCCATCCATTTCCCTGCAAAATCTATGATTTTGTCGTTTTTTAGTGCTGCGTAATACTCCATTGTATATAAATGCCACATTTTTTTATCCATTCATCTATTGAAGGGCATCTAGGTTGATTCCAGAGTCTAGCTATTGTGAATTGTGCTGCTATGATCATTGATATGGCAGTATCCCTATAGTATGCTCTTTTAAGGTCCTCAGGGAATAGACCGAGAAGGGCGATAGCTGGGTCAAATGATGGTTCCATTCCCAGCTTTCCCAGGAATCTCCATACTGCTTTCCATATTGGCCGCACCAATTTGCAGTCCCACCAGCAATGTACAAGTGTACCCTTTTCCCCACATCCTCGCCAGCACTTATTGTTGTTTGACTTCATAATGGCTGCCAATCTTACTGGAGTGAGATGGTATCTTAGGGTGGTTTTGATTTGCATTTCTCTGACTGCTAGAGATGGTGAGCATTTTTTCATGTACTTATGGATTGATTGTATGTCCTCCTCTGAGAAGTGTCTGTTCAGGTCCTTGGCCCATTTGTTGATAGGGTTATTTGTTATCTTATTGTTTAATTTTTTGAGTTCTTTGTATATTCTGGATATTAGGGCTCTATCTGAAGTGTGAGGAGTAAAAATTTGTTCCAAGGATGTAGGTTCCCTATTTACCTCTCTTATTGTTTCTCTTGCTGAGCAAAAACTTTTTAGTTTAAGTAAGTCTAACTCTTGGGCTATGGGCGTCCTATTAAGGAATTTGGAGCCCGACCCCACAATATGTAGATCGGAGCCAACTTTTTCTTCTATCAGGCGCAGAGTCTCTGATTTGATATCAAGCTCCTTAATCCATTTTGAATTCACTTTTGTGCATGGCGAGAGAAAGGGGTTCAGCTTCATTTTGTTGCATATGGATTTCCAGTTTTCCCAGCACCATTTGTTGAAGATGCTATCCTTTCTCCATTGCATGCTTTTAGTGCCTTTATCAAATATAAGAAAGTTGTAATTTTGTGGATTGGTCTCTGTGTCCTCTATTCTGTACCATTGGTCCACCTGCCTGTTTTGGTACCAGTACCATGCTGTTTTTGTTACTATTGCTCTGTAGTACAGTTTGAAATCTGGTATCGCTATACCTCCAGATTCACACTTCCGGCTTAGAATTGCTTTTGCTATTCTGGGTCTTTTGTTTTTCCATATGAATTTCATGATTGCTGTATCTATTTCTACAACAAATGCCGTTGGGATTTTGATTGGCATTGCGTTGAACCTGTAGAGAACTTTGGGTAATATCGCCATTTTGATGATGTTGGTTCTGCCTATCCATGAACAGGGTACATTTTTCCATCTTCTAAGATCTTCTATCTCTCTCTTTAGGGTTCTGTAGTTTTCATTGTATAAATCTTTCACCTCTTTTGTTAGGTTGATTCCCAAGTATTTTATTTTTTTTGAGGATATTGTGAATGGGGTGGTTTTCCTCATTTCCATTTCAGAAGTTTTGTTGCTGATATACAGGAATGCCTTTGATTTATGTGTGTTGATTTTATAGCCTGCCACATTGTTGAATTCATTTATTAGTTCTAGTAGTTTCTTTGTGGACCCTTTTGAGTCTTCTAGGTAAAGGATCATGTTGTCTGCAAATAGTGATATTTTAAGTTCTTCTTTTCCTATTTTTATGCCTTTAATTTCTTTTGTCTGTCTAATTGCTCTGGCTAGTATTTCAAAGACTAAATTAAATAGAAGTGGTGAGAGAGGGCATCCCTGTCTTGTTCCAGATTTTAGTGGGAATGCCTTCAGTTTTTCTCCATTTAGAATGATGTTAGCCTGAGGCTTAGCATATATAGCTTTTGCAATGTTGAGGTAAGTTCCTGTTTTCCCTAGTTTTTCTAGTGTTTTGAACATAAAGGGATGCTGTACTTTGTCGAATGCTTTTTCTGCATCTATCGAGATGATCATATGGTTCTTATCTTTAAGTCTATTGATGTGGTGAATAACATTTATTGATTTCTGTATATTGAACCAACCTTGCATCCCAGGGATGAATCCTACTTGATCATGGTGCACAATTTTTTTGATATGCCTTTGTATTCGATTCGCCAGGATTTTATTGAGAATTTTTGCATCTATGTTCATTAGAGATATTGGTCTGTAGTTTTCTTTCTTTGAAGTGTCTTTGTCTGATTTCGGGATCAGGGTGATGTTGGCCTCATAGAATGAATTTGGAAGAGCTCCTTCTTTTTCTATTTCTTGAAATAGCTTGAAAAGTATTGGTATTAATTCTTCTTTGAAGGTTTTGTAAAACTCTGCTGTATACCCATCCGGTCCAGGGCTTTTCTTGGTTGGTAGTCTTTTGATGGCTTCTTTTATTTCTTCCTTTGTTATTGGTCTGTTTAAATTGTGTGTGTCTTCCTGACTCAATCTGGGCAGATCATATGACTTAAGAAATTTTTCGATATCTTCACTGTCTTCTATTTTATTAGAATATAGGTTTTCAAAATACTTTCTAATTATCTTCTGTATTTCCGTAGTGTCTGTTGTGATATTGCCTTTTTCATCCCGTATGTTAGTAATTTGAGTTTTCTCTCTTCTTCTCTTCGTTAGCATGGCTAAGGGTCTGTCGATCTTATTTATTTTTTCAAAGAACCAACTTTTAGTTTTATCAATTTTTTCAATGGTTTTTTTGTTGTTGTTTCAATTTCGTTGATTTCCGCTCTGATTTTAATTATTTCTTGTCTTCTGCTATATTTGCTGTTGTTTTGCTCTTCCTTTTCTAGGGTTTTGAGATGTAGTGTGAGATCATTTATTTGTTGTTTTTTTTCTTTTTTTGAGGAATGAACTCCAGGAAATGAATTTCCCTCTTAAAACTGCTTTCATTGTGTCCCATAGATTCCGGTATGTTGTGTCTGAATTGTTGTTTATCTCTAAGAATTTTTTGATTTCCTCCTTTATGTCTTCTGTAACCCATTGATCATTCAGTAACATATTGTTTATTTTCCATGTGATGCAGGATTTTTCCTTCCTTCTTTTATCATTGATTTCCAGTTTCATTCCATTATGATCAGATATGGTGCATGGTATTATCTCCACACCTTTATATTTACTAAGAGTTGCCCTATGGCATAATATATGATCTATCTTTGAGTAAGATCCATGTGCTGCTGAGAAGAACGTGTATCCACTTGATGATGGTTGATATATTCTATATATGTCGGTTAAGTCTAGGTTATTGATTGTGTCATTGAGTTCTATAGTTTCTTTCTTCAGCTTTTGTCTGGAGGATCTGTCTAATGGCGAGAGCGGTGTGTTGAAGTCACCCATTATTATTGTGTTGTGGTCTATTTGACTCTTGAACTTGAGGAGAGTTTGTTTTATGAACGTTGCTGCACCATTGTTTGGTGCATACAAATTGATAATTGTTATGTCTTGTTGGTGGATGGTTCCTTTTAACAGGATATAGTGTCCTTCTTTATCCCTTTTGATTAACTTAGGTTTGAAGTTGATTTTATTCGATATGAGTATGGCCACTCCTGCTTGCTTCCGAGGGCCATGTGAGTGGTATGATTTTTCCCAACCTTTCACCTTCAGCCTGTGTATGTCTTTTCCTATCATATGAGTCTCCTGAAGGCAGCATATTGTTGGATTTGTTTTTTTGATCCAGGTTACTAGCTTGTGTCTCTTGATTGGTGAGTTTAGTCCATTAACATTTAAGGTTGCAATTGAAATATGATTTGTACTTCCAGTCATGTTTATTTATTTATTTATTTTAGTTTGGCTAGTTTTTACTTTTTGGTTATTTTCCTCCCCCTTTACTGAGATACCTCCCGCTGTTAGTTTTGGGCACGATTTTTCCATTCCTCTTCTTGTAGAATTTTGCCCAAAATGCTTTGCAGTGCTGGTTTTCTGGCTGCGAATTCTTTTAGCTTTTGTTTATCATGAAAGATTTTAATTTCTTTGTCAAATCTGAAGCTTAATTTTGCTGGATACAGTATTCTTGGTTGGAATCCATTATTTTTCAGTGTTTGAAATACATTGTTCCAGGATCTTCTCGCTTTCAAAGTCTGCGATGAAAAATCAGCCGTTAACCTAATTGGTTTACCCCTGAATGTAATCTGCCTCCTTTCTCTCATAGCTTTTAATATTTTCTCCTTGTTCTGTATGTTGGCTATCTTCATAATTATATGTCTTGGAGTTGGTCTATTATGGTTTTGGATGTTTGGGGTCCTGTAGGCTTCCAGGATTTGGCAATCCATTCCATCTTTCATCTCTGGGAAGTTTTCTAGGATTATTTCATTTAATAAGTTGTCCATTCCTTTGGTTTGAATCTCTGTGCCTTCTTCTATCCCAATGACTCTCAAATTTGGTTTTTTGATGAGGTCCCATATCTCTTGGATAGATTACTCATGAGATTTAAGCATCTTTTCTGTGTTGACTATATTCTTTTCAAGTTGATAAACTTTGCCTTCATTATCTGATGTTCTGACTTCTACTTGATCTAGTCTATTTGTAATATTCTCGTTAGCGTTTTTAATCTGGTTTATGGTTTCTTGCATTTCTAAAATTACTGTTTGGTTTTTTTTAAGATCTCTATCTCCTGGTAAAGTTCATTCTTTGCAGTTTGAATTTGTTTGTTCAGTTCGTTTTCAAAATATACTTTCAATGCTTGGACTTGCTGTCTCATGTCTTCTCTAATATTCCGTTCCATCTGAGTTAGGTATGCCTTGATTTCTTTCCCTGTCCATGTTTCTGATGCTTCTAGGTCCTCCTGTAGATTTAAGTTGTCCTGCATTATCTGTAATCCTTTTTTCCCTTGTTTTTTCATGTTGTTCACATTACTTTCCAGCTCTGTTTGACTGCTTTGTAACTGCTTTCTCCTATACATTTGTTTTGGCTTTGTATATCTCTGTTGTCTCTCCTTTGTGGTGGGAGATTATGCCTAGAGATGTTGGGCTTTATTGTACTTTAGAGCTGGTTCATTCAATTTATAAAGGGTTTCCGGATTTTGTATGCATATAGTGATTTGTTGTTTGTTCTTAGGACTTTAGGTTAGGTGCTATGAAGGTATAAGGGTTAGTATGTCTTGGCTACTTTAGAAGATTGCTCTACTGAAGGGGGATACTAACCGTCGATTGGATCAGGGTGTTGGTAGTCGCTAGGTATTTAGGAGCACTATAGACGGCCTCGAAACATTCACCTATTTGCATTTAGACAGTTACACGAAATGGAGGACGTAATGCTTGGGATGAAAGTTGGGGGGAAGGGAAAGGAAGGTGTTCTTGAAAAGAAAGAAGGAGAGGGAGATAGATAGCATAGAGGAGAATGGAAAGAACAATAAAACTTGGAAGGGGAAAGAAAGAGGGAAAAAGGGAGAGAAAAAATAAAATAAAATAAAATGAAATAAGAAATAAAATTAGGTCTTAGAGATCCATTTTCTTCTCTTCCTGTAGGCAAAGCTGTGCCCTCCGGGCTGAGTTTTGCCCTCAATGTGTGGACAATAATCCCTGTAAGGCGGCTCCTGGGAGTCTCTCAATCCTGTTGGTCCAGAGCCATTTCACTTCTACGGTCCCTCCTCCCCTTTCTCCTGCCAGCCAGCCAGGTCCTGCTCACCAGAGGTGGTTCCCCAAGGATCTGGTTACACTTTCAGCCCCACCGCGTGCCCTATTTCCCGAATGACTGAGCACTCTCTCTGTCATTCATCTAAGCCCCAGTGCTGTGGAGCTGTGGTCTGGGAGTCAATAATTTAATTTTTCTGGACCCCTTTGGTGGGCACACCCTTGGAAGCTGGCGGCTAAGACCTTTGGTGTTGCCTCTGGTGGTAATGGGAGTTGGGGGTCGAGGATCCCCTCTGCTTCCCTCAGCTCCTACAATCACGACCACTCCGCTGGCAGTAGGAGGAGTTGGGGGTCTGGAGTGTCCTCTTTTTTCCCTCCGCCCCTACCGTCATGCCCTCTCAGTTGGCGGCTGGGGGAGTTGGGGGTGGGGAGTCTTCTCTGCTTCCCTCCCCCCTACAGTCATGCCCACGTCACTGGCATTAGGGGGAGTTGGGGGTCGGGAGTCCCTTGGCCCTTATGGTCAGGCCCACGGAGAGATTTTTGAAGTTTCCCAGTTGTTTGTATCTGATGTGGGTGGGAGTCACACACCTGCTAAAGTAGATTCCGCTGGGAAGGAATCTCGTTGGCTGAACTTTGGTGACTTCCCCTCTCTGCTATGGTGGGCCCCTGGCTTCTTGCCGGAGTGTCCAAAGGGAGGGGTGGAACTGGCTTGTCTCTGGTCTGACTCAATCTCTGGTTTTAGTTCCCAGTTCGCTATTTCATAAAGGCTTGGTTAGATTCCCTTCACGTCGCCTCCTGAGCCGGGCGGGCGGGTCCGTTCACCAAGCCGAGAGGGCGGGGGTGGCCGTTTGCTGGGTGGGCGGGGGAGTTCGCAGAGCCGGGCGGGCGGGGGTTCCTTCGCCGCGCAGGAGGGGCCGCCAGCAGAGCCGGGAGGGCAGGGGTCATCTGCCGGGCCAGGCGGGGACCCTTCTCTGGGCCGCTTGCAGAGCCGGGCAGGCAGCGGCCACGGGAATGGACCTCTGCGCAGCGTAGCCAATTTGCAGGGTGGGCGGGGGCGTTTGCAGAGCGGGGGTGGGGGGGGCATTCGCAGAGGGAGCGGGGCCTCCAGCAGAGCCGGGAGGGCGGGGGCCCTCTGCCGGGTTGGGCAGGGACCCTTCTTGCCGCCCCGGGCCACCGGGGCCGCTTGCAGAGCCGGGCAGGCGGAGGCCACGGGACTGGACCTCTGCGCCACATGGTCAAGATTCACTCGTCTGGGACAAACTGTCACCTCTAATAAACTTACTAATTCCTGGCAGGTCTCCTTTCAGAGGAATTTTGCTAGAAGTTCCTCAGTAGGTAGAATCTAGGTGTATTAATGGGTCTTTCTGATCTCGTTAATGTGGAGATACTGAAAGTGCTGCTTCCTCGCCAGCCGCCATGTTGGATCCTCTGGGACTTCCCTTAAAGTTAGCCATGTAGGTCGTTTATGATCAAACCAGGAGGAAACATGAAGTGACCTAAGAAAGGAGAAAAGAGGGACAAGAGACCAATGCAATTATCGACTGCAGCTCTTCATGGCCACCCTCTTTTCTTCCCCACAGAATCCTTGAGCCTCTGTAGGTGTCTGTCATCATTACAGAAAGTGAGGGCACTAGAAGAAAATCTGCCCAATTAAGGGCAGGCTTCCAAAGACTTCTTGCCCTGCATGTGGCAGGAGAAGCCACTGTAAAGTGAAACACATGCCTGAACCCCAGTGGCTGGGGAGGCTCAGGCAGGAAGATTGTAAGTACAAAGCCAGCCTCAGCAAAGTAGCAAGGCCCCAAGCAATTCAGGAAGACCCTGTCTTTGAATAAAATATAAAAATGGTTGGGGATGTTGCTTTTTGGTGAGTTTCCCCTGACTTCAGTCTCTGGTAACCCCTACCATAAAAACCAGATTTGCATTCCCCAAAAGATGATCTGTCCTCACCACTCTTGCCATGGAGACAAGTTTTTAGTTAGGGGTTTTCTAGCACTTTCTGTAGGGAGGAAATTTCTGGTTTTTGGAACAGCTCAATGTATCTAATATTTCTCTGTCTCTTGGTATGTCAATTTTATGGTGATAGTTGTATCTTGTTGTTTTTCTCATAGGGCATTTGCCTCTAAATGATTTCCTCTTTTTCAGATATTGAGGCCCCCTGGATAGAGCTTAACTCATAATCAAGAGCATTTCACTGACAGCAAGTATGGGAGATACCTACCCTTATCAGCAGAAAGTAGGTATTAGTCACCCTTGTCCCAGATATAATTTATGGTCTTGAACCTTGGCAGTGGGTATTAGGTAGCAGTTAGTAGTGACCAGTGAAATGCAAACCAATAACATGGCAAGGTCATGGGTTTCCTTTAAAGTTACTTTTATGGTTTTCTTTACATTACTTTTAAGGCAAATGGGTAAACAGATAACTTACAGAAAAACAACAGGTGTGGAAACCTTAAAGAATAAACAGGTAAAAGAGGGCCAATCAAGATATATATCCAGAAAGAAAGATTAACAGGGGCTATTATAACTCTTGACAGGGTCAATTGGGGTCATTGTAAAGTTAGAAATTATGGCCATAGGTGTCCCAATATATTTCAGAAGAAAAATTTTCTCAGTAGTGCAGGGGCTTAAGGTGAATTCTGCCTTGTCATTAACCTGAATATTCATATTCACAGAAAACTGACTTGTAGATGAAGTCCTCTGAACAAGAAGGCCACCATGATAGTTCTGGAGAGGACCAACTAAGGTCAAAACTCCATCACCCAACACGAAGGAGGTGAACACCATATTGGCAAAGAGTGCTGAAGGTAGACCCAGTTCTAAAGGCAACCACAGAACACCAAAAAATTCAGAGATAGCACTGTTTCCTGTTGTTCTTTGCTGGGAGTGCTCTTTGTTTGAGTCTTTATTTAGTTTTACTACTAATAAAATTCTTTTTTCTGGTTTTCAGTGACTGACTCAAAGTCTTATTTCTTCAGAACAGAAGAACTGGTGTTTGGAGCTTTAGCCCCCCCCCCCCCCAGTCTCCTATGACAGGAGAGACTCCTGGCCATCTTTGTCCAGGACAGTCCCCAGTAGGAAATAGGAGATTTGAGGTGATGCCTAGATAGGTTTTCTTGAAAAGGTGGGGAGCTCTGCCCTGAGCTCTCAGAAGTCTCCAAGAGTTGGGTTCCACTGAGCAGCCTGGTTCCCAGCACAGATGTGGTGTGGGGAGGGGCCAGCTGTGTAAGCATCTTCACTCCAGTGTTCTGGCTACCTTATCTCTAAGCAGGCCAGCACCTGGATGTGTGACAGTGAATCCCTGAATCTCCCAAACAGAAACCTCTTGAGATATGCCCATCTTTGGAAAAGAGACACAGTTGTTGGCCAGTTGGTGGTGTTTCCTCTGTCTGTCATGGGTAGTGTTTTGCAATAGATTATCTTGTCTGGCTTCTCTATGCATATAGGACTACTTTATACCTCAGAGGGTTGCAGGGGTCAGGTAGCCCAGTCCAGAGGATTGTGGGGTGCCCATAACAATTAAATCTTTTTAGGAGAAGGATACCAGTCCAGTCTCAGACCAGAGTAAACATCAAAGGAGATTTGCAGTGCCTTTTCTTCATGGTGCCCATAGGCCCACTCTCACTTCTGTAGCCAGGCCTCTCACACCTGCCCTGTCCCCATGAAAATAGATGCTTCCTGTGTCTCCTCCCTTCCCTTCCCCTCCAAACTCCCCCCAATGTTACAAGTCATCCAGAAGGATAGCCTCACATTAAGACACAGAGTGCACACAAGCCAGACAGCACAACTGTCCATCAACAGAATCAGGATGCATAGCTTATGAGACTCTCAGGCACAAAATTTAATGCAGGAACAGTGAGTAAACAGGCTACATACAACCAGAAGATGACTCACAAAACACTGAGTGGAAAGAACAAAATGTGCTCTATGTTCCCATCCTTAAGACCTTCAAAACCAGGAGACATACAATTACTCTTTGGGGTGTGAGGATATGGTAATGACAAAATCCAGGGCCAAGGCCACCTTATGGATGTAGCAAGTAGGTCAGGAATAATATGTGTGTGATTCTATGGTGCTGGGAATGCTGTGGGTCCTAACTGGGGAGGTGGGTGTCAGCCCACTCATGTTATAATTCATCAATCTCCACAGATACATTTCATGTACTTTGCATATGTGTTTTATTTCACAAAGATCACACAAAAATAAGCCACCCCACCTTTAGGCCTGTGTTGGTTTTCTCAGGGCACTGGCCCCCTCATGTCTTGCTCAGATGGTCTTATTGGGGAAAACAGGGTGTGGAGCTGCCAGGGCCAGAGGACAAACAACTCAGTGGCCCTGAGCCAAGGAACCTTGTAATACTGCTTTCTTTCCTTCCCCTGGGTTTTCCTCCTGCCCTCTACACTGCCATACATTTGCTCCATACCCCCTGTGTTCTGTTGTGTTGACCTGGGAACCTGGCTTCCTGACTCTGTCAGGCCTGCCTGGAGTGGCATTTTCTGACCAAGTTCTGTTTCTTATAAAGGATTGGCTCTGGTGAAGGAGGCACCCCAGCATCCATGATTAATGGAATATCTGGTGTGGTATTTTAGTGTGAATTTACTCACTTACTTAAAGCTCACTATGTATGAATATATCAGTTATATAATGATGGGAACTCCATCTCCTTGTCAGGCCCCTCATTAGGTATACAAGGTCAGAATACTTGTCCTTTTGGAGAGGACAGGTATGAGAAGACAGATTCATGTGATGAATGCTGCAGAGCAGTCTGGGGGCCTGTGAGAGCCATCACTGAGCACAGCAGAAAAGGGATCCCTAAAGAAGTGATATTTAGCTGGGCACAATGGCAAACATCTATAATCCCAGTGGCTATAGAAGCTGAGGCAGGAGGATGGTGAGTTTAAAGCCAGCCTCAGAAATGATAAAATACTAAACAACTCAGTGAGATCCTGTCTCTGAATAAAAATACAAAATAGGGCAGAAGATGTGGCTCAGTGGTTGAGTGCCCCTGAGTTTAATCCCTGGTTTAAAAAAATGATGTCTGTAGGAAATCAATAAACCTTAAATTATACTACAAGTAACAAAAACAACATGGTATTGGCACCAATACAGACATATAGATTAATGGTACAGAATAGATGGCACAAAGACAAACCCACATAAATTCAGTTATCTCATACTAGACTAAGTTGCCAAAAACATATATTGGAGAAAAGATAGCGTCTTCAACAAATGGTTCTGGGAAAATGGAAATCTATGTGTAGCAAAATGAAATTAAACATGTTTCTCACCCTGTGAGAAACTCAACTCAAAGTGAACCAAGAATTTACACACTAGAAGAGAGAACTTGTGCCTAATAGAAGAAAAAGTAGGCTCATTTCTTCACCACTTTGGCTTAGGAGCTGACTTCCTTAACAAGATTCCTAAAACATGAGAAGTAAAATCAATAATAAATAAATGGGATGGAATTAAACTAAAAGGTTTCTTAATAGCAAAGGAAACAATCATTAAGATGAAGAGAGAGTCTACAGAGTGTGAGAAAATAGTTATCATATGCATAATCTCCAGGATATATAAAGAACTCAAAAATCTTTACACCTAAAAACCAAATAATCCAGTCAATATATGGGCAAAGGAAAGGAACAGACATGTCAGAGAAGAATAAATATAATCAACAAATATATGAAAAAATGTTCAACATTTCTAGAGATTAGAGAATTGCAAATCAAAATTCCTCTAAGATTTCATCTCACTCCAGTCAGACTGGCAACTATCAAGGATATCAGCAACAATAAATTTTGTTGAGGATGTGGGGGAAAAGGTACACTCATACAGGGCATGTGGGGCTGGAAATTGGTGCAACCATATGGAAAGCAGTATGAATATTCTTCAGAAAAAAAAAAATGGAATGAAACCACCTTTTGACCCAGTTATCTCACTTCTCTGTTTATATCCAAAGTAACACAGCAACATCAAAGTTTACATCCGTTCAATTCGCAATATCTAAACTATGGAACCAAACTAGGTGCCTTTTAATAGATGAATGGATAAAGAAAATGTGGTATATATGTGTGATGGAATATTACTGAGCCATAAAGAATGAAATGATGAAATTTGCTGGTAAATGGATACAGCTGGAGAATACTACTCTAAGTGAAATAAGCCAATCCCAAAGAACCAAAGGCCAAACATTTTCTCTGATATGTAAATTCAAATTCACAGTAAGGGAAGGTGTCTAGGGAAGCATAGAGACACTTTAAATTAGATACAGGGGAATGAAAGGAGGAGGGGGTATAGAAGTAGGTGGGTTAGGAGAATAAAGCACACATTATTACCTCATGTGTAAATATGAAAACACAACCACTGTAATTTTATGTCATATACGGTCAGAAGAATGAGAAGTTATACTCCATGATACATGAAGTGCCAAAATCCACTCTACTCTCATATGTAACTAATTAGAACATAAAAAGGCAATATATTTGAACATGATTAAAAAAAACTTAAGATATTTTCACTGGTCCTTTTAGTGACTATGACCCTACATGCTGCACCTATGGGCCAGAAGGGTTAGTTGGCCCTTTTTCTAGAGAGTCCACTATCTGTACAGGAAGGGGAGGCCTGGTAAGCATGTTACTGGAAGGATTTCAACTACAGTTGTCAAACTGAGGGCTGAAAACAGTGCCTAGGCCTGCAGGGTTTGCAGAGTCATTGAAAATTGAGTGGAGTCCTTTAGGAATTTACTGACAGTGTCCATTCTGTACACCAGCCCCTAATATACACCATGGCCAATCAGAGTTCCATGTGTGGCATAGATAGCATTTTGTATTATTGATAGACTTGTTTATTTTCTAACTTTTGAAATACCATACATATATTTTTTTTCAAAATCACTAAATCAAGATAATTAGAATTCTCATTACCTAATTCATTACCTAATAATGAAAATGATAAAATCAGAAAGTTCCTTTCATTTGTTAAACCTTAGTAGGAACCATTATCAACAGCACCAGCAGCAATGTTCACACAGGCACATCTAAAACAAGTGACCACTTTAACAGGACATATTTTAACTCCAGATTTGTAAACTTGAAACTGTAATTTTGGGGTCTTGGAGGAAAGAAACAACTTCTGACCTCCTTGTGGTTCTTCTTCAGATAGGCCAGCTCTTCAGTCAGGTTCTCAATCTGCATCTCCAGGTCACCTCTGGCCAGGATCAGCTCATTCAGTACCTTGTACAGGCCAATGATGTCAGACTCCAGTCTGGCATACAGCCAGGTCATTCTCATACCTGAAAATTTGTTTAGGGATTTAACACAATGAGTTGGACAAGGCCAACATTTCCAATGCTGGCAGAAATGATCTGGGAGACATGGAAAATGAAGTCCTAATATACTAATAGCTTACAACTATATTTTCGACACAAAATCAAGTGGTAATATTAAATGCTTTTTTATTAAGAGTTAAAATAATTGTTACATTTCAACTATGGCCTGAGGATACAAAAAGTTCAACAAAACCATGTATACCCTATACATCTTCCCCAAATGTTTGTGTTTTTGCCCATTTGCTTTATGTTTTCTGATTTGTTTCCCCTAAGCCATTTTGAGAATCAGCTAAGGCCTATGCACCTTCACCTCTGAATTACATTTTATTTCCTAAAATAAGAATAGTCTCTTGCACAACATGAATATCACTGTTTAATGAGAAGATTAATATTGGTAGAGACATTAGCATGATCTCATCTCTTGACTTCTTTCATATTTCACCATTTGACACCTAGTTCCAATACTCTACTTTACACTAAAATAATTACAAGGAAGGGAAAAGCAAAATAAAAGAAAGAAGAAAGTAAAGGGAATGAGAAGAGGAATGGCAAATTGCACCATGTATTCGATTGTCATGACTTTTGAGTGTCTGCTCATCTGGAAGAGTCCTCTGACTCACATTTGTTGGGTGTTGTGACAGCTTTGAAGAGCACAGGCTGGTTATTTGGTAGAATGTTTATCAATGTAGATTCCTCACACAGGATTTCTGCTATGCACATTGTTGTTTTAAATTTTTGGTATTGAGCATTGAACCCAGAGGCACTTAACTATTGACCCATATCCCCAGCCCTTTCTATATTTTACTTAGTGACAGAGTCTCATTGGGTTGTTCAGGGCCTTCCTCATTTGCTGAGGCTGGCTTTGAACTTGTGATGTTTCTGCCTCTGCCTCCCATGCTGCTGGCATTACAGTCATGCGTCCCATTCAGTGCATTGTATCAGGAGGCATGGTCAACACTGTGATTGCTCAGGGAGCTTTGACCCTACCATTCAGGTGGTGCCTGCATGCTCCTCCACTGCAAAGTGATTATTTTTTCCCTGTGTAATCAAGTATCTTGTGGGTATATATTGGAACTATGAGAACACAAGACTTGGGACTTTTAACCCTGACATTTTGAGTGCAAAATCCAGCACCATCTGCTACATTCACCATTTCCCTCTATAGCTAGCATTTTTTCAGGATTCACCTGGCACTGAGCCAAGTGCCTTAACGTATCATTTCTTTGATCTCTCACTAATTTCCAGAGGGATGGATGTCCCATCTATCACACTTGGCTTCCCACCTATGTCACACAAATATATTCAGGATCCAGATGAGTTAGTTAATCACTCCATGCTAAAAGAATTCTGAGAAAGGTCACCCCCAGTTCCATCAGCCATAGAACTGAAACCGGCAGCTGAAATGGTTCTCACAGATTTTCAAGGAGCAGATGTCCTGGTATAATCCAAAGAAAACTCCTGCCAGAGATGTGAACCAACAGTGTGTGCAGTTCAGACAGGGCCTAAATGGACTGCCGAAATGGCTTTTATGAGACTTAATATTCCCCTTACTGGAGCCACATTACTATCAATAATAAACAGCAGTGTCTGTAGTGTTGATCTTTAAAGTAAATTCTATTGCTATTAGCTTACCTGCCCAACTATCAAAAATAAAAAAATAAAAAAAAACATTCTAACTTCAATATTCTCCTCTATGATGGTTGGTGTTCTTTCTTTCTTTATTAGCAATTTCCTGCTTATCGCTGAACTATCTGGAAGATTTTTGTATGTTTGAATGATGGTGTTCAATTGATGGTGTTCAGTTTTCTATTTCTTCCTCTCACTATTGAAATCTCTCTCTCTCTCTCTCTCTCTCTCTCTCTCCCCCCCCCCCTACTTGTAGCTGCTCAACTTCCACAGTGTACCATCCCAGCAGGCAGAAATATCTTTCTTTATTAAAATCATCTCCTTGGGGGCATTGGGAGGAGAGAGAGAGAGATAGAGAGAGAGAGAGAGAGAGAGAGAGAGAGAGAGAGAGAAATCACTACTTCCAGTTAACAGGGAACCTCCAATACTCAATCTCACATCATTTGATGTGTAGTCTCTGAAGAACTGAAGTCACAACAGAAGTTTATAAAAAATCAACAAATAAGAAAAATACAGGTGAATTTTCAGCTTGCACATGGGTGAACCTGTAGAGAGACAGCATAATCTGCATAGAGGAGAGGCATCCCTGAGTCTCCCTCAGGAGACTTCTTAAAGAGCAGCAACTCTTCTCTCAGTAATCCCAGCGGATACAGTTTTATTTGCCCATTTTCTGTATTTGAGAACCAGAAAAATTGGCTGGATGTGTTTCACATGCACATTGCATGCAAAACAAATATTTTAGACACCAGAATAAAGTTTGATGTGGTGGATGGTCACACATCAGGCCTTTCTGGAATTAGTTCTGACTGAGTGAGGACCAAATTCATCTTCCCATCTCACACTGACTCTGGAGCCATTATTGCTGCCTGTAGAAAGGCAGGCTGGGTTGTTCCAGCTCTTTCTCCTTTCTCCTCTGTCCCAGAGCATAGAGATGGATTTTCTTATATATGAAACCACTGTACTTAATTTTCTAACACCCAGATCTCAGTGGGCCACTGACTTTACAGCTTCTTTCAGTTGATCTTCTGGCTTTGGACTTATGAACAACATGAATCCTAAAAGGTAGACAACTGGGCAAGAGACTGTTTTCCTGTCTCAGGGATCTTGTCCCATCTCTAGCCTTTAGTATGGCAATGTCTATTAGTGTTCAAAGAAGCACAGTATCAGTGACCATTAACTGACTGGATGGAATTTGACACACTGCCCAAACTGCACAGGACTCACACCCTCTGTCTTCTTCCTAAGGTGGTGGACTTGTGTATCTACATCTGAATGAGGTGAGAAATATATTATTCAGGCAAGAAGAAAGATGTGCTTAGGAAGAGTTTTAATTTGGTCTGAGTCTTTTAGTATTTTCAAAGGTCTTTTCTCCACATCCTGCCCCCACCCAAGTATAAAAGAAACACATATTCATTCCAGAAAACATGAAAAAAAACAGCTTCTCTGTTAGGGGGTTTGACTGTTGAGAAAGATAAGCCACATCCATCTGGTTTAAGCAAAATTTAATTTATTCAATGCACAGCCTATATGTCCCAGAATTGGAAGGAGGTTTTGCAAACTAGGTTTAGAAAGTGAAAATGAATCGTAGAAGCCATAGGAGGTGGTGAAGCTAGAGCCTTACCTACAGTGGGAGGAGTTTCTGCTCAGCTTCTGTCTTCTGTGGCCCATAGCTTGGAACTCTTCTTTTTTCGCATCGTTAACTCATCAGGATGTGGAATCTTGTGAGAGGGTATCTGACTGGCTGGACTGAGGACATATGATTATTTCCTACTTATTTATATTTCTTAATTCCTGTAGAGAAAGGAAGAAAACTGAAATTACCTGGTCACCCATGCATAAGGTAAGGACTTGAAATCAAATTTGGGTGTGGCAACCACACTCCTTGAGGATACCCATGAGTCATGATTTTTACCTCTAGGTATTTAGGCTAGTAACATAGGTCACTCTAACACTGAGCCAGAGCTCATTTGCACAACCAATGGATGATGGCACAGTAAAGGGTATGTGGCTTCTGAAGGCACTGTTCTTCTTTTTTGATCTCTTTTGTTACCCACTCTTGAAGAAGTAGCTGTACTCTTACAAGATGTCCCAGCCAGATGTGGAGAAGCCCATGGCAGAATAAACTGGGGCCTCCTCCAGCAAGGACCTACCAGCCGTGTGAGAGTCATCACTGTGGAAATACATGCCCCAGCCCCAGACAAGCTTCCACATGAGACTGCAGCCCCAGTAGCACCAAAGCTGCAGCCTCATGAAAAGCTCTGAGTGAGAACCTCTGCTGAGCCACTCCCAGAAAATCTACCCACAAATATTGTGAGACAAAATAAATATGTACTATTGCTTTAAGAAGTTTAAGAGTTTGGGAATGATCTATTACCCAGCAAAATGTAACAAATATATTTTCCCACCCAGACCCCTGGAGAGCCTTTGAACTGTCTGTTGGGGGAGCTATTGTTCATGTACCCACCTGTCATCTTCCCCAGAGAACTGTTCATAGTGATGTACACTGTCTCCCCTGGAGATATTTGGGAGACATGTCCTTCTTTATCTCCCACTCCCTGGCATGACATGCAGCCACATCTTAGGTATTTAGTCCAAAGATCTCTCTCTTTTATCTCAAAAAGGAAATGGCCCTGTGGTGCAGATCATACTCCAGAGCTCTCCAAAGAACAGGTGAGGTGACATTGCACTTGAAAACACACCTTCTCTGTTTCTCTCTTTCTGTTTGAGTCAGCTTTGGTGTCACTGTGTTAAAAATACTCAACAAGTACAATTGTAGAGGAGGAAAAGTTTATTTAGGCTGGTGGTATCTGAGGACTCAGTCCATAGATGCCTGACTCCATTGATCTGGGCTCAAGGTGAGGCAGCACATCATGGCGGAATGGCCCACCAGAGGAAAGGTGCTCAGCTCATGGGGAGGTCAACAGAGGGTGGAGGAGAGATGGTGAGAGAGAGGAGAAGAGAAAGATGGAGAGAGAAAGGGACCCACTGGAAGAAGAACCCTTCCAGAACATGCCCCAAGGACCCACCTCCTTCAGCCATGCCCACCTGCATATAGCTACTACCCAGTCACTCCATTCAAACTTGGATGTACTAATTAGGTTATAGCTCTCATAATCCAAATATTTTATCTCTGAACATTTCTGCATGAACAAGAGATTTTGGGGGACACTTCATACAGAAAACATAACATCTCCTATCTTGCTTTCTTCACTCACTGCTTGAGAACATATCCTCAGTACATAACTTCCCATCTCTGGTTCTGTTCATAGGAAACCTAAGATAGAATGTAGCTAGGAAGAAACAACAAATGCTGTAAGAAAATACCATGGATAGGGTTGATTAAACAAGAAAACTTATTTCTCATGGTTCCGGAAGCTGGGAAATCCCAAATCAATGTGTCAGCATGGTTAAGTTCTGATGAGAGTTCTCTCCTGGCATGTAGATGACCTCCTTCTCACTATGTTCTCATCTCAGAAAAGAGGGCAAGAAAGCTATCTGGGGTCTTGTAACTGTCATGACCTAATTACATTCCAAACCCATTGCCTCCTAATATCATTGCATCAGGTGTTATGATTCCAACATATAAATTTTGGGAGGACACACACTTTAATTTCATAGTAAATGACAGGCAGTCAAGCACAATGTTTAACCAGCGCAGCCCACCCTTTTGCTATATAGATAGATAGATAGATAGATAGATAGATAGATATAGATAGATATAGATATATATATTAAGTATACATATTTATACTTTTCAATGTGTTCTTCCCAAATAACCACATTATTCCTGTTCCAACAGAGACAGCCACCTTCTCCCTGAAGGGAAATAATCCATATCTTTCAAGGAATACAATTAGCCACAAATGCATATACTTCCTGGGTCTTGTTTAGTCTTCTATTCTTTTTGTGATCCTGTTTCAATACCTTGTAGCTTATGAAATGATAAATGTAACCACCCTCATCTACCATTGTCAGCAAAAGAGAAAAGAGAGAGAGGATCAGCATTATTTAAAATATTTAATATTGTGTCTAGGAAAATTGGAACAATAATACCTGATCTTGCTGGGAGCATCAATCGGGCACATGTATATTGATGCATTCATTTAACAAGTAGTTTTAGATGATCTACCAAGAGCCAGCACTGGGGCCAGGAGCTCTGGAGACACAACAGTGAATGAAGCAAAAATAGTTCCTGCCCACTTGGACCTTCTATTAAGTGAAGTTGAACATAAGTAACAAATCACAATCCTGAGGAAGGTTTCCAAAAGATACACTGTCAGCTCTTCCCCTGTCCTGGTCACCTTGCTGATGCGTAGCTGTCTCCTACTTTCAGCCTTCCAGAATTCAGAGACTGTAAGGTGCCTTTTGTGACTGTCAAAGTCATTCTGAAGAGAGAACCACATCCCAGTGCTAAGCAACAAATGGAGGGAAGAGTTCAGTTTTCTCCACAGAGCATCAAGTTGGCACCATATTGGCTGACTCTTGTTGTCATTTTGCCATGACTGTAGGTTTATGGAAAAATGTTAAGCCCTACCAGGAGGCAGAGAGAAAGGCTTTTATCCTATGCCTGACTATAAATTCCATTGCTCCATGGGAAACCCCCACCCACTTAAATGTGCACAAACTTTCATTTCAACCACTTTGCAAGGTGTTGGCTTAGACTCTTGAGAAGCCTAGAAGGCAGCAGGTCCATGTCTTTTGCCAATGAACTTGCAGACCCTGAACTTCATGCAAAGGGGAAAGTTTAAAACAATGTATTTTGGTGGAACCTCTGTAGCCCGAACCTCAACTCCCCAGCATGCTTTCTCCCTAATGCCCATTCTCATTGCCATCTCTGCCCTTTAATACCTAGACCCTCTTGGCTGTCTTTGTCCCCCTCTTGGACCCACCAATCATCTGGACCCACCAGTCTTAAGGCCTACGCATGACATATGTATACCATGTGCAAACACCACTCACCATTAACAGCACCATCTAACGAGAATCATTGTCACAAGGGTAAGCTTCAAAGTGGCTTAGGGATGGAAGTGCCTGGAATAAAAGCCGACTTGATGTCTCAATTAACACATTTCATAATTCTATTTCCTGCCCTTGCAGGTTTGCAGTCACCTCCCTCGAATTTCTGTGAGAGATAGAGATGGGGTTGATAGAGAGGAAGGAACTTAGTAATGTGATAGTTTTGTGGATGACTTGATACACAGGCTTGAATTATGCACATTAGGCAAATTAGGGAATGAAGGAGGAAGACAAAAAAGACAGAACGACAGTAGGAGAAAATGTCATCCCGAGTAATAGTATTAATATAAACTGAGGCTTGGCTTGTGAGGGTGGCTGGAAAAATTGAGAGCAGAAAAACACCAGCCACATTGTCTTTTATTTCAGGGTGGAAGAGAGAAACTATTGCCAGACACTTTCTTCTCTGCTGGGGACAAACCAGCTATGCAGCTGCTCAATAAGATAATGGAGTGGCCTCCATCTTGGCCCAACCTGTTTGTTGACCCTAGTGAAGGTCTTTGATGGAAATAAAGTTAAATACACAGAGAACCCGGGAAAGGTCAGCTTGGAAGACATGGTGGTCTCTGAGAGTGTTCAAAGAACTTTGAAATGTCTCTATGGACTGGGCAGCCTGAAAGCCCACCCTAGGATGCTTCTTCCAGGGCTGCCTAGCCCCATCTTATTCACACAGGCAAGTGCATGCAGAGGGCAAAGCAGGCCCTGCTGAACCCATTGGCACACACAGATTTTCAGAGGCCAGGTCCATGGGGAACAGAAGACCCCCTCTGCCTGAGCCATCTCTGGCTTCTTTTCCCTGCCTCCAGTTTCTCCCCAGCTTGTTTCTGTCCTCTGCTCAGCTTACACACACCTGTTTACTGATCTTTCCAAGCCATGAAACCCATCTGATCTCTTCTCACTTAAATATCTGTCATGGATCCCCCGTCCTAAGTCTGGTCACCTGAGCATGGCATTCCAGACCTGTCATAACCAGAAGAGCTTTCTCTGGAGCCCTGCCATCTTCCCCTCACATCTGAGACTTCCACACAAGCCCAGGTCCCCCCATCCTGCCAGTTCCTTTGCTTCTACATGGATGCACACCTGCTGTGGTACTGGGCCTTCCTTTGGCTTAGGTCTCCCCCACTCCTTTGTTTTTTCCAGTGGGCTCTCTGTCTACCCAGGTCAAGTCAAAGTTCAAGAGGCTCCTTGCTTAACCTTTGCATGTTCCCGAGGACCTCTCTTTGAATCTCTGCATTCTCACAGTTCTCACTGCTCTGTAAACATTTGCCTGTGGGTCTGGTTTTCCTAGGACTGTAGCTCCCAGAAGACAGAGAGAGGAGAGGACAAGTGGCTTCAGTTTCTGTATATCTGCAGTGTCTCACATAACATAGACCTTCAATCAATGAGCAGAGAAGAAAGAGAGGGAGAGAGTAAGAGACAGAGGAAAGAGTGTGCAGGAAGAAGGGGAAACATCTGTAGCATTGTTATCTGTGTCACAATGCTATTGTCATTTAACATGGCCAGCCAGTTAAAGACAAGATGGGCCGAGTTCACTTTAGAACTTACTCAATGTACAGATGTTAGCCAGGCTACATGATGCATCTAGTGACTGAGAGCTAACCTAGGCTTTTAGATCCAGATCTCCAAAAGTTGAATCCCATTGAAGTCACTGCCACTGGTGAGGTCATGTGAGCTTCAGCTCTATTGTCAGCAAAATGGGAGGAAGGTATTGAGGATTCAACAAGGCAAAGTACTTGAAGGACTTTGCCCAGAGCCTGGTACATAGCACATGATCATTAAAAACTAACAGACTGGTCTCAGCCTGGGAAAGCTGCCATAATTACAGATCACGCATGGATAGCCTCTTACAAGCCTCTCCTGCCCAGATTCGTCCCCATGATCTAAACTTCTCATTCTCTTTGCTGCCTGGATAGACATGTCAGGGAATGGCCAATAGCCACTGGCATCTTGGTGATCAGGAAACATTGTCACTGTCACACAAATATCCACCAAAGCACCTTGGCTATATCATTTTCTTAGAAGCAGAAGACTTAGCAAGGATCCGTAGATCTGAAAGCAGTAGGCTCAGTTCTTCCACTGTGATCTGTCAGCCTGGAGAACCCAGAATGGGTACTGAACCCATGCAGAGGGGCTTCTCATCAAGATAAAACTGTGTTTTCCCCTCATGTTTGTAGGGTGTTGTGTCCCTTCCTGGAGCAGCAGTGCCTCCTCCCAAGCCAGATGATGCCTGTCTGTGTAAATGTTGGCACAGCAGCCCAAGAAACTTGGTGGCATTTCCAGGTTCATTTGTTAAGACCTTCTTGGGAGTTGGGGAAGAAGGTGTACTGGTTTTCTCTTGATCACCGAAATACAACAGGAAGTCCAGAGATATTAGACCAGTGTCACTCTTGCAGGCTGTGCAGATCCAGTTCAGGACAAAGGACATATTCCCCTGCACTCATGGTGTCAGAGAAATATTTTCAGCTCCAGTCCTCTCCAGGCACTGGCTTCCACTGAAGTGTCCCCTCTGCTCAAGGCTACATCTTCTTCCAAAAACAGCAGGCCTCCAAAGACTGGTAAAGCCTGATAATAATAACACAGACCCTGGCCACAATCAGAATGATGGCCCATCTTCAGAGTCCTCACAGGGTTGGCTGATGGCTTTGTTCAGGTTCATCACAGCCCAGTCTCTCTCACTATGATACTTGCTTTTTGGGGGGTCCTGCCGTTAGGTACAGAAGCCAGGGCCTCATGCACATGGAAAGCACTCGGCCATTGAGTGACATCCTCAGCCTCCAGCCCCAATCCTTTCCTCCCTCCCATCCCACTAAATGTCCTGAACATTGTCCATCCCAGAAGTTGCTTCCTGGGGAATCTGCAACCTCCAGCCCATACCAGGAGGAAGGGACCAAGGTGAGGCTAGAACACAAGAGCCAACACTCTTGATGATGACATCTGTGGTCTATTTCTATGGTGTTGGGCCCTGAATCAGGATCTGGGAATGAAGTCCTTCACAGATGACCCTGTACTCCATGTCTTCCATGTTTGAAAGGTGCCAGGTACCAGACTTATAATTACTGACAGGAGTGATAACCTTACTTCAGGAAGAGAGGACAGGATGTTTGAGAAGTAGCTATTGAGCACCAAGTCAATCTAGAGGAACACAGAAGCCTTGCTAGAGGCAGGGGTGGTTGAATCAGGACCAGGAAGAGTGAGGACAAGTTAGTCAGGCCAAGCGAGGCAGGGGGAGAGAAAGGCTTGTTCCAAGAGCTAGAGGCATGATAGGTTGGAGCATTTGGATAGTCAGGAAAGTTCTGGATCCTCTCTGTGGGATGTGGCTTTCAAAGACACTCACAGTTGATGACTTCCTCTTTAACACACTCACTGCTCCACCCAAGGAGTGGTGGGCTACATCTTCTGGTACTTTGGATCAAGTGGCTTCCTGGGCAACAGAATGCAGCAGAATTGACAAATTGCCAGTTTGGGGCCTCATTCTGAACAGGGTTGGCCCTTCCCACCATCTTTCTGGAAGCCGAGGTCATGCTGTGAAGAAACTCACACCATGACTGAACGATGAGACATCCATGAAGAAGGGGCAACCACATGGAAACACACCATGGGGTCAGGCAAGTGAGGGAGCCTCCTGGACTTTCTAGCCCAGTGGGACCTGGAAGGTCCCACCAGCTGAGGGCAGTGAGCGAACCCCACCAATGCCACATGGGACAGAACTGTCTAGCTATGCCTTACCTGAATCCCACCAATGCCACATGGGGCAGAACTGTCTAGCTGTGCCTTACCTGAATTCTGGACCCACTGAATTATGAGAAGCAATAATGTAAGAAATGATAAAGTTTGTTATTTTCAGCCTTGAAAATTTAAGTTGTCTTGTTACACAGCAAGAGCTGACAGTAACATTCTCCTCTAGTGGGAAAACATTCCAGATACACATGCATACCCAATAGCTCAAATTTATTGAGTACCAATACTGTGCCTGGCTTTGTCCCCAGTGTTGTTGCTCATTTTCTGCAAGACATGTCAGGTCTTGATTTTCATGTGCTTATACACCTAATCATATAATTAAAATTTAATCCAAATATTTTAAGTCCAGTTTTATCAGGATTTCCCCCTGCAATTAAAGTCTTTCTTATTTGTGTATTTAAGCACTGATGGCCCTGGCTACAAAGTCACACAGCCTGTCTACTAATCCCTGCCAAGAAGCAAGAGAGGTGGGGTGTTGGCCTGGGTGGGTGAGAGTTCCAGCGGCCCTGCCGCTGCCTGGAGCCAGTGCCTAGGGAGTCAAGGCTCCCTGACCTGTCAGACCTGTCATCTGCAGCAGCCAGGCCTTGGCACAGCAGGGAGGCCTACTGCAGAAGCCCATGCCATGCATCACTGCAGCTGGGTCCACAACCTCAATTTCCCACTACTCAACCTCCATTGAGAAAATGGAAGTGGGGCAGACATGAATGAATGGTGGGAATATAGAATTGACCAATAGCATTAGATCATTTCCAAACCTGATTGGACAAAGTCTGGACCAATAGCATTGGTACATTTTTCAAACCCTAATTAGCATAACTTTGAGCCAATCACAGTGACCCAAGGGCTATATAAGACCTCTTGCCAGCCACATTTCGCAGAAGATAACTGAAGACGACGGAGCCGACGCCGACGCCGACGGCGGAGCAGAAGCCAGAAGCCGAAGGCGACGGCGGAGCAGAAGCCGACGGCGGACCAGAAGAAGACCCATCCTCACACAGTGCTGAGGATTCCATTCTTCGCGTTTGTGGGAGAAGACCTTTAAAAGAAAACGACGTTGAGGGTGAGTTGCTGGGGTGTGCTGCTCTGCACAAAACACCTCTATTTTATTTACTTATTTTTATGCGGTGCTGAAGATGGAACCCAGGGCCTAGCATGTGCCAGGTGAGCGCTCTACAGCTGAGCCACAACCCAAGCCCCCCAAGTCTTGAACGTTCTTATAGTGAATTTTTGCTTTTTGTAGTTATTCTTGTTAGTGAATCTATCGTTGAGGTATCTGAAAGTTAGGCTTCCGGATCCTGATGTAAGAAAACGTAGGGTAGCTAGTACTAAGTTCAGGAGGAACCAGGAAAAAATATGCAGGGAAGACAAAAAGATGTCACAAATTTTTATAACTTGTAATTTGATTTTTGGTTATTTTGAAGTGCTTTTAAATTTCTCTTGAGATTTCTTATTTGTCTCATATGTCACTTTAGAAGTTTGTTGTTGTTGTTGTTTTTACCCTTCCAGTTTTCAGGGCTTTTCACTATCTTCCTATTGTCAGTTTCAAGTTTATTCATTGTGATCTGAGATTAGGCACTGTAATTTCTACTTGTATGTTTGTTAAGGTGTATTTTATGGTCCAGAATGTGGTTTGATTTGGCTGGTGTTTCATGTGGGCTGGAGAGCAAAATGTATAATTGTATAGATGCGAATTAAATACAGCTAATTAGTATTAGCACAATGGTGTCAGACTAATTAAATTAAGAAAAAATTTGTTTTTGCATTTTTCTTTCACTTATTCTTTGTCAAATACTCATCATGACTTTATGTCGATCTGTTTTCTGAGCTGTGTTATTTTCTTTTTCCTCTGAGGCATTCCTTTTAATAGTTCTTGCAGGGCAGGTATACTGTCAAAGAATACCTCAATTTTTGTTGAGAAAGTCTTGATCTCTGCTTCACATTTGAAGGATAATTTTACTGAATACAGAATTTTTAGGTGGGTGGTTTTTTATATTTCAATGCTTTAAATATTTTGCTGCATTTTTTATTTGTTAGATTTCTTAGCAATGTCTGATAAATTCCATGCTTGCTCCTAAAGAGCTAAGGTTTTTTTTTTTTTGTTATCTACTTTTATTTTATTTTTTTTTTAATTTTTTATTGTTGGTTGTTCAAAACATTACATAGTTCTTGATATATCATATTTCACCCTTTGATTCAAGTGGGTTATGAGCTCCCATTTTTACCCCATATACAGATTGCAGAATCACATCAGTTACACATCCATTGATTTACATATTGCCATACTAGTGTCTGTTGTGTTCTGCTGCCTTTCCTATCCTCTACTATCCCCCCTCCCCTCCCCTCCCCTCCCCTCTTCTCTCTCTGCCCCCTCTACTGTCATTCATTTGTCCCCCTTGTATTATTTTTCCCTTTCCCCTCACTTCCTCTTGTATGTACTTTTGTATAACTCTGAGGGTCTCCTTCCATTTCCATGCAATTTCCCTTCTCTCTCCCTTTCCCTTCCACCTCTCATCCCTGTTTAATGTTAATCTTCTTCTCATGCTCTTCGACCCTACTCTGTTCTTAGTTACTCTCCTTATATCAAAGAAGACATTTGGCATTTGTTTTTTAGGGATTGGCTAGCTTCACTTAGCATAATCTGCTCTAATGCCATCCATTTCCCTGTAAATTCTATGATTTTGTCATTTTTTAATGCAGAGTAATACTCCATTGTGTATAAATGCCACATTTTTTTATCCATTCATTTATTGAAGGGCATCTAGGTTGGTTCCACAGTCTTGCTATTGTGAATTGTGCTGCTATGAACATCGATGTAGCAGTGTCCCTGTAGCATGCTCTTTTTAGGTCTTTAGGGAATAGACCGAGAAGGGGAATAGCTGGGTCAAATGGTGGCTCCATTCCCAGCTTTCCAAGAAATCTCCATACTGCTTTCCAAATTGGCTGCACCAATCTGCAGTCCCACCAGCAATGTACAAGTGTACCCTTTTCCCCACATCCTCGCCAGCACTTGTTGTTGTTTGACTTCATAATGGCTGCCAATCTAACTGGAGTGAGATGGTATCTTAGGGTGGTTTTGATTTGCATTTCTCTGACTGCTAGAGATGGTGAGCATTTTTTCATGTACTTGTTGATTGATTGTATGTCCTCCTCTGAGAAGTGTCTGTTCAGGTCCTTGGCCCATTTGTTGATTGGGTTGTTTGTTCTCTTATTGTCTAATTTTTTGAGTTCTTTGTATACTCTGGATATTAGGGCTCTATCTGAAGTGTGAGGAGTAAACATTTGTTCCCAGGATGTAGGCTCCCTATTTACCTCTCTTATTGTTTCTTTTGCTGAGAAAAAACTTTTTAGTTTGAGTAAGTCCCATTTGTTGATTCTAGTTATTAACTTTTGTGCTATGGGTGTCCTATTGAGGAATTTGGAGCCCGACCCCACCGAATGTAGATCGTAGCCAACTTTTTCTTCTATCAGACGGCGTGTCTCTGATTTGATATCAAGCTCCTTGATCCATTTTGAATTAACTTTTGTGCATGGTGAGAGAAAGGGATTCAGTTTCATTTTGTTGCATATGCATTTCCAGTTTTCCCAGCACCATTTGTTGAAGATGCTATCCTTCCTCCATTGCATGCTTTTAGCCCCTTTATCAAATATAAGATAGTTGTAGTTTTGTGGATTGGTTTCTGTGTCCTCTATTCTGTACCCTATAGAGATTTTTTATATGAATCACAGTTGTGAAGCTGGGTACCTCTGTGCAGTACTGGTAGCTATGCCCATATTTGTTTTAGAGTTTACTTCCCACCTTTTAATCGTTCAATTTGTGCTGCTCTCCATGGTTCAGTCCAAGAGCCACATCTTTCAGTGAATCTTCCCTGATAAGCCATTATAATTCGTATTCCAACATTGGCTTGCCCATGATCTCCAGCCCCTGACACATACTTCTATTGTGGCATGTATCATGGGGGACAGTTTTGACTCATTTAGCTTTTTATTTGCAGGACCCAGCACATGGCCTGACATTTGGTGTTCAATTGTGTTTTCTGAATAAATGAGTGAACTTGATCCATTAGGTTAAACTTTCAGGGGCTCCAAACCCTTCCCTCTTCCTGGCAGAGTTCTGAAAAGGCTTCCCTGCTGGAGTTCCACAGTGCACCACACCCTTGACATTGTCCAGAAGGCTTGATCTTTCTCTGGCACAGCTGTTTCTGCTGCACTTTTCTTCTGCTTTATTCATGGAAGGAAGGGTTCTTTTTGCATTGGTGCAAAACACCATTGGTGTTGGCAGCTTTTACTGAGCTTCCATTTCAGTACTTGCCTTCTCTTACCTCAGTCCCAGAGAAACATGGAAACAGTGAATGAATCGGAAAGCACTGGAGGGACCCTCTCTGCCTGCATTCACATTTAGAAGTATCCTCACTGGCTCTGAACCAGTGTTTTAGGTTCTAAAATCACCTGCTGGGAGGGAGGGAGCTGCTATTACTGGAGGTGAGAGGACTCTTCTAGAAGTTTGGGACCACCATTAACTGAGTTTAGATATTTTCCATAAATGAAGTAGTGAGTGTGGAGAGCTAGAAAAGTTCCTAACACATGGGAGACCCTGGATGACATGGCTGCTCTTTTTCTTTTTTAAACTCAGCCTTTCTGGATTTGCCTTGGGAGGTGTGTAGGCATTAACTCACTCATTTTGTTACTCACTTAACCAATATTTATTGCGCCTTTGCTATTTGTGTGATGATAACTGTGCTGGGCTTGGGTTTATAGTGATGGATAAGGCAGACATGGTCCCCATTTCACTGGGATTACAGTCTAGTTTATAGAAGGACTTCCCAAAGAGTTCCTGGGGAACATATGCTGACAAGTTTTTTTTCCTACAGGTACTCTTCATGTGCAAGGAATGAAAGCTTAGTTCTCAGTCTCAGTGAAGGGAGACAGTCCTCTAGGGAACATTGTGTGTGTGTGTGTGTGTGTGTGTGTGGTCATCACAGTGATAGGATCATTCCTGGCATGTGGTTGGGCAGGGGTCAAGAATGCCAGCTATCCAGAAATTCACTATACAGTCTGACACAAGGAATTGTCCTGTGTTCCACATGACTTTTGAATCTCCCATGGGACATTCATTGAAGTGAAAATCTTATTTATAATGATCTGTCTGGAAACTAGTTCCAGTTTATGCCAAATTGCAAGGAATTCTGTCTGCATGGCTGTGACCAAAATTTTCACTGTGTTTGCACTAATATATGTTGTACATCGAGCTACAGTACAGCACATATATGAAGGCATGTATTTATGTATCGTTTAAGGTAAGTAATATACTCATTGGGCACATCAGAATATTTTTATTGACTAGGAGTCTGTAACAGAAAATGTCTAGAAATCTGTGCTCTATAAGAAGGAGCTCTAGGCTCAAAAATCAGAGATCCTGGGTTCAGGATGTAAGTCTGCCATTTGCTGTGTGTGAAGCTTTGTGCAAGTCATTTAGTATTTCTGAGCTCTGCATGGGTCCCAAGGTGGTGCTGAAGATGATTTCTACATACAGAGATAAGCACTTTGATAATTGTAAACATCTACCTGTACATACAGAGTGTCATTGTTCTCTGTATCATTTGATAACAGAAGCAAAGACTTCCTTACTTTGGTGTGTCCTCATCGTATAATACAGTATCCTACACACAAAGAATAATTATATACATATAAATGATTCTAAACAGTATTTATGATCATTAGAGTCTTGTAGCTATGTGAATACCTTTCCCTTAATTAGAATGAAGTAGAAATTCCATTGTGATTATTTCATTTCTTCCATCTCAACATAGTTTCCACAAATAAATAAATGTCATGCATTTTGTCCCTACCAAGATGGGACATCTTGGTCTTTGTCACCAATTTTGGAGAAGATAATCAGTTCTACTAAGACAGTAGATGAAAAGAAAAAAAGAGCAATTACCTACTAGCTCCCTGAATCTCTTCCCACCAGAAATGAGAAGATTGAAAGTTTGGTTTGAATCTGAATGTAGATCCCCTGTGGACATTTCAGAGGGCATAGGTTGCTAGGGATGATCTCAATTGTATAGGAAATATTGCATTTTAAAGCTACCATAGCAACCTGGGATTAATTCTGTGTAGTGCGTTCTGTCCTCTGAGTGGCTATTTCTGCTATTTATGGGCTCTTTGAGGTCACTATTTTATCCCCATTACCTGGCACAGTGCCTGATGCTGCTAAATGAATGCTCAACCAACCAATAAATGGTGTGCACTGTGAGCTAAAGTCTGGGGTAGACATTAGGTTCCTTTAGATCAATAACTGGAGTTATTTTAAGAAGGCAGAAAGACAATGGACAGGTTTGGGGAGAAGGAGGTGAAAAGGAATGAGTGATGGGCAGCAGGGAGAACGTTATTTCATTCTTTTCTAAAAAGGCAATTTGGAAGATAAACTTCTTATAGAAGAAAAAAAAGACCTCAAGAGGGAGGTGACATGGAGCTTGGAAGGGCGAGGATACATCAGAGAGGAGATGTTGCTGTGAGCCTGTTTCTCTTGGCTGCCTATCAAGTAGCAATTACCTACCAGCTCCCTGTATCTCTTCCCAACAGAAACAACCTAGTTATCCAAATATGACTCATCCACACCCCCAAACTGACTTTGATAACAAGATACCAGAAGAAGCAGGGGGAAGAATTTTAAAGATTGTATGTATGTTATGACTCTTATCTTTTCTTTCTCATACCAGCCTTGCAGGTATAAGCTGATGTGATTATAGACAGTCTATGGTTCAGCTTTACTTAATTCCTAGGCTCTTTAGATTAATAAGAGTATGACTCACAAAGCATGGTCATTAAAATGTATTATAATGGAAATTATTTATTTGTGCCATATTCCTTGTTATAAGGACATTCCATACTTTCCAGTTGTTAGAGTATAAGCTTTGTTTTTGGAGCTAAAAATAGAGTAGAAATCGACAACATTTAACACACTGAAAAATGAAATGTGCAGTCACAATTTGTTTATTTTCACTTTTTAAAAAGGAAAGGTTATTGAGGTTTAAAACCCCTGTGAACTTTATAGCAAATGTATAATTCAATTAACTTCGACACATTCAGTTGTATTGTAGCTACCAGAAACAAGGTGGAGAACATTTCCATAATTTTGAGAAGTTCCCTTGTACCCCTTTGTGGTGAACAACCTCTGGCAACCTCTGGTCTGTTTCCTAATTTTCCAGCTTGACTTATTTAAGAATATCATATAAACGAGATGCAGCACATTAGCCTTTGAGTCTGGCTCCTTTGACTTAGCTTAATGCTTTTGAATTTTCAGCTTGTGGTTTACAGTAGTTTCTCATCATATGTGGTTTTGCTTTGCATGGTTTCAGTTACCCACAGTGAAGTGAGGTCCAAAAATATTAAATGGTAAATGTCAGAAATAAATAATTTACAACTTTTAAATTGTGTAATGTTCTGAGTAGTGTGATGAAATCTTGTGCTATTCCTTCTGGGGTGAGAATTGCTGTATACACAACCCATCCATTAGTCACTTAGAAGCTCACTTATCAAATTGACTGTTGTGGTATTGCAGGGGTTGTGTTCCTCAAATCCTTATGTTACTTAATAATGGCCCCAAAGTGCAATACTAGTGATGCTGGAAATTTGGATACACTGAAGAGAAGTTGTAAAGGTGAAAATTTATTATAGGTATGTGTGTATAGAAAAAAAACACACTATGGAGTTCTGTACTAGCAGGCATTCACTGAAAGTCTTGCAATGTACTTCCCTTGGATAAGTGTGGGGAGGAGGCTATTGTTTTGTTTTTATTGTACAGATTAAAAAAAAAAAACTAAGGTTCAGAAGTAACTTCTCTATGTTAACATAATATGTAAATGTAATGCCAGGATATGAAACCCAGGGATCACTGACTTGAAAATTCGTGTTTATAACCATGAGAAGGCACTTTCCCCAATTTCTGCTGTCAAGATGCACTCCAGATGGGATATACTGGATGTACCTTTATTTAATCTTAATCAAGCTACCTCCCTGATAAAGGCGATACTAACAAAGATATTCTCCATTATCAAGCAAAATATCAAGTCATCATAAATATCAAGGCCAGTGTGCAAAATGTTAAGGTCTTTAGCAGCATTAGAGAATATTTGGGAGAAACAAGCTTTTTACTATGCAGTATAATTTCACATGGGTGACAAGTTGACTCTGCCAGTTTCACTGTGAACTGCTTAGCAGGATTCTACAACAATTTTAGTATCTGTAAAAATATGTACAGGACTTTAAAAAAATAGCTACAAGACAAAGCTATGTGGTAAAGATAGTGTTATGTGCTATTTAATAATTAAAAAAAATTATTTTTCACAAATACCAATGTTCTTGTCAAAATTATTTTTGACAGATTATATTTATTCAACCATTGTACCACAGTATCAGTCAAGAGAGTAATTCTTTATCAGGTACTTACTGTATCTGAGATAATTTAATATAAATGTTTAATGAGGTATTGGAGGATTGAAAAGGTATGAAGATCACTATGTATTGAGGCTTTTCAGGAATGAAGGTTTGGGTTGCCACTCAACTAGATAAAGAATTCTAACCAGCCAAGATCCTGGCTGGAGTAAGGAGGGAAGAATGGACAGAGACAAAGCTTAATACCAAGGACAACTGTCTCATGATAACTTGTCTTGAATCAATGTTATTGGATATGAAAACTTTTATTTCTGCAGGATAAGGACAATGCTCATCTCACATTATGAACAATGCAATCCATCCCAGGGATTTGGTTAACTTTATTAGACAATAATTTCAAAGATCGTGTTTCTGAACAGCAGCCACTCCAGCACTATTACACACAGTAGGAACTCAGTCCTCACCCAGCAATACCTGTTTCAGGGCTTCACAATGAGGCATGTTGGGTCTTCAATGGGGGCTATCTTCTAATAAGAGAAGCTGGTACAAATGTCCACATATAAAGAGGTAGTGAACTAAAGTGGAGAGCTTCTCAGATGTGGTAACACTTGGTATCAAGTTGGTTATGGAGCCTGGACTGTAAAGAAGTCCATTCATATTGAAATATGGCTCTTGTAATTGATTTGAGGGTAGTGTATAATGTAGAGGGAATCCCAAATGTCATGCTAACCAGGGTTCCAATCCTGGGAGAAACTGGAGCTCAACTCAAAGGTATTGAGGAAGGTTGCTATTTGGTGGGCATGGGTAATCCAGGAGACCACCAGGGAACACAAGTAGTTTTAGGGGGACATATTAACTCTAGCCCTCTAGCCTCTTTTTTTCCCCTTATAGTATTACCTAGCAGAGTACTAAGTAAAGCCGGCTGGGTTATTATTGGCTAAGGGATGGCACTGGGCTAACCCTGAAAATACCAGGTCTTTAGTACTGATCCCTGGGGAGGATTGTGGAAAGCAGAGACCTAGAGTTGCCCCTTTGATCACACTGGCATCATCTATCTGATAGACACCAAATAATTTTGCCGGCCTTGATATTTTACTGGGCTGGTTAAGTTTGGAAAGTATCTTTTAAGCAATATAGCAATTGGAATGAAGTAATATAGGAATAAGGGCAGGCAAATGTGAGTAGACAATCAGAAAATGTGGAATTTCCATTTTTATTTTTTTGGGTCTTATTTGAAATATTTTAAACTTCCAGGACTGAAATAGTTTAAAGCCAAGAGAGATGCGAGCTTACTACATATTGCATATCTTTAAGAAAGTATAAGACTGGGGATTTCTGAACCTTTTTATTCAGTGAGATTGATTAATTTGGTCTGAGCATACCCACAAGATTAAGTAAAGAAAAACTCTGACAAATTCAGATAGTTTGCATCAGTAAGAAAGTTTATTGAAATTCATTAGTAAATGAGAACAGAAAGTTTTTCTTTTTTCTTTTTCCATGAAAAAACACTTTCTGGCAAAGTGAAAAGAAGAACTACAGAAATCACAAAACACCTTTTAGACACCTTATTTTCAAGGAGTGAACCTGTTTCCACAGACCATTAAGACAGAAGTGTTGAGCATTTTATCTGTTATATAATGGCCTGTGTGAAGGGAGACTCTTTCGTCTTGATGCTACTTATTAGTAGTGCTTCTTGGTTTCTGATTCAACCATAGATGAAAGAACTCTACCATCAGGTGTCACTTCTTCAATAATTGTCTTGATTACTCTGGTTTTGTTAGTATCTGTGAATAATAATAAATAAATTAGAATTTAGGTTAAGCAATTTGTAGATATCCTTGCTAATAAACATGCAAATATTCAAAAGGAAAAACGATATTGCACTTTTTAAGAAAGGAAAATTCAAATTTTCACATTAAAAATAATCCAATCAATGTTTACCCTGTGGGTGGCATTTAGACCATGCCACTTTTCCTTCAATATTGGTATCAAAAGTGCGTTTTGTTAAAAAATGCAAATGAAAACCCTAAGATTTTCATTTTTAAAAACAGCCCTAGAGCTTAAGAAGCACTAAAACCATCACGTAGAGTTAAAACTAATTCTGATTACCCCAGAGATTTTCTGCTGACCTTGGTCCCTTAGATGAGACCTCTCCAGCGGACCCGGAAGAGGAGGATTTGAAGCCTCCGCTTCCGCTCTGGCCTCCGCCGGAGCTGCCACCGCCAAAGCTGCCGCCGTGGCCGTGGCCGCCGCCGCCGCCGCCGGAACTGCCGCCGTGACCACCTCCACCGGAGCTGCCGCCACCGAAGCTACCGCCGTGGCCGCCGCCGGAACTGCCCCCATAGCTGCCGCCGCCGTAGCCACCGCCAGAACTTCCCCCGCCGCGTCCGCCGCCGTAGGATCCGCCTCTGGAACTAAGAGGGGTGAGGGTCGTAAGCAGTGATCTTCTAACATTGGAAAACGGTGGCTCCCTCTCTGGTGATTGTTATTTTAGTAGATAAGCCAAGGTTTTGAGAGAATACAGTACTGCCAAGCACGTGTTTTAAAACCCACTGTTTAAAACAAACTTAACTACACACAGCCCTGAGATTCATTCACTCCTTTTTCGGTACCCTGCCTCCTCCTTACACCTCCCTTCTTCCCATCCTCTGGCATTTCCTTGGGAGTTTGGATAAGCCTTGCTATTCATAATATTGAATGAAAACAATTGGGATTTTTTTTTTTCCCCAGTTTTCCAATTACCTTCCCTCTCCTTCTAGCAGGCTGCGGTAGGTTTGAATTTCATTCTCCAGTCGGATCTTAATATCCAGGAGTTGTTGGTATTCAGCGTTCTGGCACTCGGTTTCAGCTCTAATCTGTTGCAGCTGTTCCTTCAGGGAGGTGATCTGGCCCTGAATCTGTGAGAGCTGCACACAGTAGCGACCTTCCGTTTCTGCCAAGGAGGCTTCCAGGGATTGTTTCTGAAAAGAGGATTTTGTTGTTGCTTAATGACCTCGTTGTTCAATTGGCATACTGAAGCTTATCAAATCATTTAATAAGATACTACTGGAGAAAAAGGGAAATGAATAAAATTAGTGTTTTATGTAATGGCAACATTTCAATCTCAGCACTTCATACTGATACTAATAGTTCTTTTCCTCCATTAGCATAGAGTTCCAGTTTTATTTCTGCTTTCTTATCCTCAGCTCTGTGTTTCTATGATAAAATGGAAGTCATGTCTCAAGACTTAACATACCAGGGCCAGTTGGGACTGTAGTTCAATCTCTAGACCTTGAACCGTGCGTCTCAATTCAGTAATTTCGGATTTGTGGCTGGACATTTGTTCAATGTTGTTATCGATTTCTGTAGTCAGTTCCTTGCTCTGGAATTATAAAAATGGGAAAATATGAGAAAACTCGGACATGACAACAAAACTTACATGGGCTTCACTGTGAAGGGTGGTTGACTTACCTTTTCATTGAACCAGGCTTCAGCATCCTTTCTGTTCTTTTCAGCAAGTTGCTCATATTGGCTTCTCATGTTATTCAGAAGTTCAGTCAGATCAACACCTGGGGCAGCATTCATTTCCACATTCACGTCACCAGTAGATACGTTCTGAAGGTCTCTCATTTCCTGTTTGAGGAACAAAAAAAGATTTAATGACTGCACCATGACCACAATGAACCTTTTGAAAAATTGGGGGAAATATAATTTTGTATCACCTCTTCATGGTTCTTCTTCAGGTACTGCAGCTCTTCAGTCAGGCTCTCGATGTGCATCTCCAGATCAGCCTTGGTGAGGGTCAGCTCGTCCAGCACCCTGTGCAGGCCGTTGATGTCGGCCTCCACGCTTTGTCGCAGGGTTCATTCTCATACCTGCAACAAGCATGATACATATATTGGATACAATTCTTAAGAAGGAGTTGTATGTGGAAAAAGACTTTAAAAAATTTAGAGTTGATTTCATGTCCTGGTAATATTTACCATATACTAACTCACATAGGAAGATTAGCAATTACTTTAAATGCATTTTCTTCCTTTAAAGCTTACCAGGAAGGTAATTCTGAAATTGAAACTTTCTCAGATAATTCCAGTTCTGTCACTTTGAATGAATTCAGGAAAATGTAAATGCTACTATGGCATCTAAAGTCACTATTATAAACAATTGATGTATTTGTATTGATAGTATTGCACATTCAATTAGCTTACTTCATTCTGAAGTCATCAGCTGCCAGCCTGGCATTGTCAATCTGAAGCAGGACGTTGGCGTTGTCCGTTGTTAGGTTGAGGATCTGGAGGAACAGTCATTTAAGAAAAGGTCAGATGCAAATATGGCTTTTATAGTGGCATAGATAAGCTGCATTTTTATGTTGTTCTCTTCCAAAAACTTTTTCTGTGGATTATTTTTAAATATAAAATATTTTAAGCTTACCCACAAACTTAAATTTAAAAACCTATCTTGAAGTTTCTATTCTATTTCTGTGTCATCCCTTTCTGAAAACTAACTATATGTAATCCTATTAATGTATTAGCCTCTTTTATACTTAGTGATTTTTATGTATTTCAACCAACTTTTGACTGGCTCACCCCTGTATTTGTTCCATTTGCTATAAATATTTCTAAATAGATATACTCTGAACTGGTAGGTACAATTCACAGATTCCCTGGAGTTAAGCAATATCCCAATTCCATAAAGGAGACTTCATGGATTTTGCAATGTTGCTATTGAATATGGCTTATTTGTTATCAGTCTTAATAATATTTTTGTTCTTATTCATTTAATATTTTTCAGCTCTTACATTTTTAAATGATCTGGCATATTTAACTGTGGGCTCATTATATGTTCATTAAAATCTAAAATTTCTTGTTAATCTGCATCATGTAAGACAGACAAAACACATGCTGGATGAAGATTGCCATGACCATACCTTCATTCAATTTATCCTTGATGAGACTGGATTTATTTGGAAGCAAGAAAATCACAGTGAACAGCTATATTATACTTAATTTAAGATTCATCTACCCATATTACAGGGATAGAATTAAATTTAAAGTTGGATTTTAAAATGCTCCTTACCTGATTTTTCAGTTCTTCAATGGTTTGGTAGTATTTGCTGTAGTCCCGAGGCTCCCGCTGGCTTGAGTTGCCATGCTTTTCATACCACTCCTTGATTTTACCTTCCAGCTCATAGTTTGATTCTTCCAGAGCCCGAACTTTGTCAAGGTAGGAAGCCAGCCGGTCATTCAGATTCTGCATGGTTACTTTTTCATTTCCAGAGAGAAGGCCACCATCTCCTCCAAATCCACCACCAAAGCCTCCTCCATAGCCACCTCCACCAAAGCTGCCCCCACCGAAACTGCCACCTCCAAAGCTGCCTCCTCCATAGCCCCCACTTCCATAGCCCCCACCAAAGCTGCTGCTTCCGAAGCCTCCACCAAAGCTACCTCCACCATAACCTCCTCCTATTCCTCCAAAGCCATCTGAAGAGCCCCCAAAACAGCCTCCACCAGAGCTCCCACGGCTAAAAGAGCCACCACTGAAGCCCCCTGAGCTATATCCTCCACCAAGGGAGCCTTTGCTGCTTGAAATTCTGAGGGATGATCCTCCTCCACCTCCTCCCCTCCACTGCGGGAGGAAGAGTACTGCTTGCTTGAGCTGTATCGAACAGACATGTTGATGCTGTTGAGCTCAGGGAGTGCCTGCTACCAAGGACAGTGGCAAGCCTTTATATACTGAGAGGGTGTGCCTCTCAGATGTTAGGGTTTGCTTACTTGCATGGTTTTCTTTTTGTCAACTTAGCATCTTTGACTTATGATTGCATAAATTATCTTCAGTAATAACCAATACCAATATGTATGCTTTTGAATATGCCCTAAGAAAAAACAGGAGATTTACTATGTTGAAATTGAAAAATGGGTGGAGTTCAGATGAGCATGTTTCATTATTCTTTTTGTCTTTTGAAGAACATTGGGCAACTATTAAAATCCTTTTTCCTCAGCATTAATTAAGTTTGCACAGAATGTTTGCAAAGTTTTGGGGAAAAAAATTTAGCTACAAAATTATGGTTAAAATAAGATTTAAATAATTTATGCTTTAAACTGTTTTAATTAATTGGAACAACAAGTAGCATGAAGACTACCAGAATCATGCTATAGTAAGAATATCTTGTAAAAACCTTTAACCAACCAAAAAGAAAATAAAAACATATGGAAATAATTTAATTAGCATCCAAGAGTTGCTGCATATAAGAAGTAAAAGCCTAAAAAGCACAATTTAGGAAATTATATGTATGTGTGTTTGTTAGGGAATCTTTTATTTGGAGAGTGAAAATATATTAATATATATTTTTAAATTTTTTTAATTGTACATGGATATAATACCTTTATTTTATTTATTTATTTGTATGTGGTGCTGAGAATCAAACCCAGGGCCTTGCATGTGCTAGGCGAGCACTCTACCACTGAGCCACAACCCCAGCCCATATATTAATATTTTGTCTAAAACATTGGAAGTAAATATTGATTGAGAAATTTAAAATTTAATGATTTCATTGTTTTTAACATTAAAAAATCTGAAATATGTAGGGTAGAAACTGGTCACACCAGAAATGCCAATCAAGTGATTTTAGAGTGGGAAATTTGTATCATGTATCTGCTAACCTGGGGCTGAGTTTCTACTAGGTAGGCAATCAATCAGTCATGCTTATCTAATGCAGCCCTAATAAAATTTCTGCACATGGAGACTTGGGTCAACTTGCTTGGTTGGCAATACTCTCTATATAGTCATATATATCAACACTGAGAAGGTACCATATCCTGAGACATTTGGAACCCTCCGTGTCCTTGCCTTATAATAAACTATAACCACGAGTATGATAGCCAAAAAAAATCTGAAATATGACATAATCCTGGGTTATTTTGTTTCTAAATTCCTCATAATTAATTTTTTTTAATGAAGACTAGCATACAGAAATTCTTAGCACAAGAACCAAAAAATCTAATCTCAATACTAATTTCTAGTACCTTACAATAAGTTTTGATTGACCAGAAAAAGAGAATTTAGATATGGTAGTTTACAAGTAAATATTTGCTTGCAAAAATATATATCCATGGTAAAGACTACTTGCTTAAAAAGTTATGAACTATAGTTGTATGTTTCTTAATAAACAAAACATTTTCTTAGGTGTACTGTTTACAGACTCTGGTATAACAGTTTGTCTAGTGAAGTATTTAATTGAAACTTTATTAATGCATGATATGAAATTTTGTAATGCTTTTTGTGATACTATAATGTAAAATACTCTGGAACAAACTGCTGAGGATAGAGATGGTGGTTATCATCTGTAATTTGTATCTCAGGAAGCTAAAGCTGAGAGAGGTGATGATTTTTTTCCTAAAGGCATGTAATAGATGGTTGAACTGATTATAAGTTTGGTTCCTTGACTTTGACTTTCTTAGTATATCATTGTGTATATGTATTCTCAGTTGTGGTGTATTTGGTCTGATAGAACTGAATGTCTCTAATTCTTACCATGAACTTCTCCCCATGGAAACAAAATAAAACAGGAATAACTTGAGAAGCTTGAAGATATTGAAAGAATAGGGATTTGGCACTCATTATTATATTGAGAATTGCCTTTTTAAATTAAATTTATAGCTGTATCTTCAAGTTTATGATCTAAAGAAATAGTTTCTGCAGGGAAAGGGAATGTGGTTGAGAGCATTAATGAAGAGTTGATTGTTAGAGTGGAGATTACTACCCAACAAATTGTAACTCCTCCAACTTGTTGGTACATGCAACTAGGGCAGCAGTTAAAAGAAGAAAGAAAACTTACCATGGGAATTTGATTCTTGATCAAGATAATATACAATAAAGGAAGGCTATGATAAATCAGGATAGGGGATAAAAAAGATTCCAGCAGGTTCAGAGGATGATGAAGCCTTGAGACTAATGAAAGCTATTTGGAAAGAAAAAGTTTAGTTAAAGATAGATTTTGATTATTTCACTGGCAATTATTAAAAATTCTGGCTCTTGCCAGTTTTGCCCTAGTTTAGCATATAATTTTCCCCACCCAGTAGGAAAAAATGAATATTTCAGTTAAAAGTGGCATGAAGGGTTTCTGTTATAATCATATTAAGCCTAAGAATATGTGAAATGAAACCTTTTCATAAAAGTACCTGTGAACAAATACAGGTATGGTGGGCCTTCTAATACTGTAACATTTAGTTTAAAACTACCTTTAATGAACCAGAAATTACTCATTAACTTGTATACTTTAGAAATTTATTTGCCTTTATTTGCACTGTCACTTGTTGAATTCTTTGGCATGAATGAAATTACTGAAGTTCCATGTGATAATTCTACAGCTAAATTGGATGAAAACTTATGATTCTAGTTTTAGCACAATTTGCACTGATTCCCATAATCCACTATAACTGTTACTTTGTAATTCTTAATTTTATTTTTCTCTATGGTAATCACATTGATAGATGTTTGAAAGAAAAATTAGTGAGATTCAGCCCCCTGATCTTAAGGTTATCTTATCAGTCATTACAGTCTAATTGAAGAGAAATGAAATATAATGTCAACTTAAGAGCTGTGTAAATGGTAAAAGACTTCAGGGTTTGGAGGTGTGGAGAGAAGGAGTTATTTTCTGAATATTTGCTGTGTTTAGATGGTTTACATTTCTTAAATCCTCCCCCAGATTCTCTAAGATATCTATTTTTTTTTACCTCATTTTATAGCTGGAAAAAGCTAAGTTTTAGAAAGTTTCAGGAATTTGCCTAGAGTAGCTCAGCTAGTTTATGTTAGAGCCTGGTTTTGAACCAGGTGGTAGAGGTACAAAGATGGTAGCTTTTATGATGTTGAACTGGCACCCTAAGACTAATGAGAAAGGAGGCATGTTAGAATAGGGCCACCTGACAAAATTTCATGGTGCAGGTGGAATTTAAGCTGAGCGTTGGGAAGGATAAGTGGGGTTTTTCAATGTGTGCAACATAATTGAGAGAACTGTTCTGGGAAGTGGGGACTGTGAATATGCCAAGCTGGTAGAGACTCCAAATGGACCAGTTTGGCTGGAACAGATTGTTCATATTCGTCAATGTATTCATTCCTTCAACAGGTTTTATTGAGCACATGCAATTTGACCTGGGTTTACATAGGTGACTAAGATATAGTTCTTGCTCCTTGAGGAGTTCATAGTCAACCTGGAGAGGCAAACAAACATACATATGAATCAGGGATAATAATACAGAGTCATCTAGGCTACATCTGAGGCATGGGTAGGGGGCTGAGGGAATGCAGAATGGCATTCCATCAATCTGGTGAAAGGAGACAGGCAGGGAAAGGAGGTGTACACTTGATGGATTCTATGTCCTCCTTCTCTCCAAAGTAGGAATAATAACTTTTGCTTAGCCTATAGAGTTATACTGGGGATCAAATGAGTTAATTAATATAAAACATTTAAAACAGTGGTTGTCATACATAGAATAAGAGCTTAATAAATGGTTTTGTTCTCATTATTACTTTTACTGTAATCTCTGTTTCTTAGAGTCTGACCACTGTCCAATCCACAGTCAGCCTGCAAAATATGAATGAATGAAAGGATAGAGTTGGAAGTTGGAAAATGGCCAGTGAGGAGGAAAACATGGCTTTGCAGGAGAGTAAGGGCCAGGGGAAGCTGTTGAGTCTGACTGCTATGTAATGAACTACACCATCCGTTTTTCACTGGATGATACTTTAATTTCTGACTTCATTCTTTTTTTCCTGCACCCACCAAGTCACCATTTTTTGTTGCTTTGGCCATATCTGATGTATTTCTTTCTTTCTCTAATATCACTGCAAACCCCTAATCCGGCTTTCACCACTTCTCTCAGGATTACTTCACCAGCTTCTGAAGTATTTTTTTTTTTTGGCTCATCACTATGTCAATTAAGTTCTATCCTGTTCACTGTGGCATGATTAGTAATGTTCTTAAAAAAGTATTGTCATCACTTCACCAGCATTCTCAAGCCTCTGTGGATGGATTAAGTCTTTTCTATAATGTTGCTCGCTCGTCCAACCTCATGCCCCTGCGGTAAGGGTGGTAGAGTGGAAGGAGTGCTGCATTCTCCTCAGGAGGTGATTATGTGGCCTTGAGCAAGACACTCAGCCTTTCTGTGTCTCAGTTTATTGTCCCATAAAATATGGATAATACTAATATTAAATATTAAAATATATATGATGATAATAAATAATTATAATCTGTGATCCAAGGGAAAATGTTAGCATTTCCTTAAAAAAACCCTTTAATTATAAGCAGACCTTTCTTTTCGCTCTGGACCAAGACATTATGCTTTGTTCCATTTAGGACCTTTGTTGCTCTTGGTGAGGAGTGCCTTTTTTACCTTTCGCTGGCTTATTCAAATCATTCTACCTGAGCTTCAAACTCAAGCTTAAATGTCATCTCCTTCATGAGATTTCTCACCATTAGTCTACTTCATGGCCATCTCTTTCTTCCCATTTCCTGTGTTGTACATCTGATTATTTTATAATATGTTATAATACTCTGGCTTCATTATTGTTCCTAATGCAACATGGTACTTAACTTCTTCCATAGAAGGGAGGGTGCCTTATAGTCTTCCTGTACTGCTGGGTACTCAGTGTTTTCTGAATATTTTCATATCACTTTGTGCCTTTTCCCACTTTTTTCTTCACCTTTATTTTGTTCTCTCAACTTTTGTCCTATATATTTTGCTATTGCCAAAAATTTAAACAAAGACTGGTTGGAGACAACTAACTTAATTTTGCTTTGAAAGAAATGATGCTTTTAGAATTGAGGATATTGTGTAAAAATGCTAAGAAATCTAAGATTCTACATAGGAATTTTGAGATATCTTAAAGAATATAAAATATATACCTAGAATAAATGTACTTTATATATGTAATGTTTCATAAAGAAAACATTTTGACTTTCACTTTTTCTTCTTCATTAATGGTTATTTTTTTGGCCATGAAGTTACTGAGATGATCTTGAGGCTAGTAAACCATTAAAATCTGTGGTTCTAATCTAAAATTTGATTTTCATATATTAGGAGAATAGAAAGTTCTGGTTGGGTTTCTGGTTAGCTAGCCTATAAGTATGATGTAATTTAAGGATTAAATATAACATGACTTAACTTTTAAATTTCGTTGACCTGTCATAGGTTTCTGTTTTTGGTTAAGTTCATTCTGTGAAAGACAATTTCTCAATACAAATAACCTGCATTAGGAGAAGTTATTGATATAGAATAGAAAGCATAAATATAATACTCTTTTTAGTTTTCATATAAGATAGTAAAAACTGAAAGTACTAAACCAACCAACCAATCAAACTCTACAGACCCCAGTGTTAAATATTGAAATTAAACATTGTCAAAAATTCAGTGGCTATTTCTCCTGCCTCATAAATTTAAAAAAATTCCTTTAGGTCCAGTTGTGTTTTTCATCCAAATCAATAATTTCACAGATGGCTGCGTGTGGACCATTGGCACGTTTGGATATAACTTCTTGTTAATTTTTAGCTAGGGAGTTTGGGCCAATCTAAATAGAATGGAGAAAATTTTAGATTAGAAATGGTGCACACTGAGGTTAAAGTTCATAGAGAAAGTAATAATCCCCTACTCTGATGACTTTAAGTGAATATATGTGAGATATATATATACATTTAAGGGAAAAGTCTTATGAAGTTAAATTAATGTCTTAATTTTATTGTTTAGAGATTTTAAAAAATGCTTCATAACAAATGAAACTCCTTCTTTGAATCACTTTGGGAGAGGTTGGAATTGCAGAGGAAAAGATTTAAATAATTATTTAAATGTAACATATGGTAAAGGGGAAATTTATCATAATCTTTTTGGCTCCTCAGGGCTGGTGGTTGATAATGCCCAAAGACCATTTAATTTTTTTGGATTACACAAATTTGCAGATAACATTGCAAAGTTAGTTCTAAGATTGAGTTTATAGAGCTATTCAGACTTTTTTATGATCCAGGGCCTGTGCTAAGCATTTACCTGCATTTTTCTCATTAAATCCTGATATCAGCTTTATGAGGTAGCTTTTTAAAACAGTTATTAAAGTAAGTGATTTGCCCCAAATTATTCTATAAAGGGGCTCCACTGGGATTTGAACACAGGTATATCTTCTGAGCCTTTGCTTTAGTACAATGACTCTTTCGAAGTAACCTGATATTGTATTTTCCAGCATTGTGACTTAGAAAATTATTAAGTACATAAGGGATTTTATTTCCCTTTTCAGAGTGGACAAGCTTTCTTTATTATCATTGTTTTGTGATTAAAAATACTCTAATATAAAAAGAAAAAGAACTAATGAGACTAGATTTCCTGCCCTTGAAGAGGTTAGGCATGTAGGTCTTGCCTGTACCCAGCCTAGACTCTGCCCCAACTTCCTGAGGGTTCCTTTTGCTTGGATTTCTGGAGGTTCCTAACTTTGTCAGGATTGTCCTTAGTCCCAGCATAGTCATTAAAATAAATCACAGCAATTAGCCCCATGCATAACTGCTCTGTTAATCCTTTTATGCAACTGGCTTTTCCAGGTGCTGGTAATACCAATTATGGAGATTAATCCCTTTTCATCAGGTTTTTACTCTAAGTCCTAGGGAATACAATGGTGAACTCATGATATATGTCTGAATTAATTCAATAGGTTCTATTGCTTTGGAATTCTCCAACTTCCATATTCAAAAGCTATCAAACCTTTTTGTGTCTTTCACAGATATTATCAATATTTCCCATATTGATCATTTTGGTTAAATGTGGAGCTAAGTAGAATTTTCTGGTCTTAAAACGTTGATAAATAAGTGAATATTTATAGAGTTATAAGATGTTAGACTTTTTAAATTAATTAATTGGCTAGTTAATTGAAAATTTTTTTCAAGAATGAAGACCCCACAGTCTATATTGGGATGGATTGTTACATTCTATCACATTGATACCACCAAGGTGCTCTAAGCAGAAGAATAGCATGAATAACAAGAACTTTCATTACTAATGTTTATTTAACATTTGTTGTGCCAAAAATTGTGTTAAGGGCTTTATGTACATTTTCTCATGTAACCCACTTTATTCTGTAAACCAGATACTATCCCTTGTATACAGAGGAGGGAATTAACACTTAATAGTGGTTATAAGGTATACACAGAGTAATACAACTAATAAGTTAGTAGCCAAGCCAGAATTCACACCAGATTGTCTGTCTCTAGATCTTACATTCTTTACCATGATCTTTCACTGATGGATATTTAATTAGACTTGGATTTGTGGTTTTAAAGGCCGTCCAGAAATGCAAATAACAGTGGTATGGGTGGAATCTGTTATTATAGCAGGTCTGTTTTAGTATAGGCTGACATTTTCTATGTATAAATGAACTAAATGGAATTTTAAGGTAAAAATTTAAAGAATGTTTTTCTTTGTTTAGCTTATTTTTATGTGCCCTTCAATCTTATGGGACTCTCACTGGCCCTGGTTTTAATAAATGTCATGCATGCCTCATGATCAGAGGTCCTTTTAGGTGCAGTATCCGAGCATGCATTGATCCTAGATATCTATGCAGACTTGAAACTGGATAGAGTTGCTTTTGGACAAGATGGTAAAGCTGTTAGTTTGTCACTGGTGTCTCCAACTCTATTTTTTCTTCCTCTTCTCTAGGTTGAAATATGTCTGCATTTCCTGGAGCTATGACTTTTTGTCTTTAACTTCTTTTTTTCTCTGTCTAGGGAGGATATATGATATTGTTCATCCATACTAATAGAAACGTAACCACCGTATGTTGTTTCGAGAACCTTGGTATTTGCATTTTGAGTTTTCCTTTTAATTGTGAAATGAGAGATTGTTCCTTATGTTAGGAATTTCAGTTCTTGGTAAGAAAAAGGAGAGAAATTATTTTGGGCATAAATCTGCTGAAATTACACTTGGCCCACTTAAAAAGCCATCCTTAAACAAAAATGTAATTTAGTTTTTTTATTATTATTTATAATGCATGTGGTGGATTACACTGAAGAAAAGGTACAAGTATCTCACGTTTACCCTCTTTTTACTCTATAGTCAGATACTTTCTGCTTCACTATCCACAGCTCAGAGTTCTGTTCCTGTAGTCTCCTCAGCATTTTAGGAAATTGCCTCCTCTTCAGAATTTCCCCCCTCCCTCCCCCTCCTTTCTTTCCTTCCTTCCTTCCCCTCCCTCCCTCCCTCCCTCCCTCCCTTCCTTCCTTTCTTTCTCCCAGTATCCTGAGAATCCACAGTGCCTGCAAGTGGAAGCTCCATATCCTTTGCCACAAACTCTGCATCTACGGCCCCTCATTCCCACAGCCAGGGAATTTCTGCTTTTTCTGTATCAGTCTGCAATGTCCCAATGGGCCCATCATTTTGCACTTTGGTGCACAGGATGGAGAAGGTGGCAGTTGTACATGGTGTTAAAGAATTCCTCAAAAGATGAGGGGATGAAGGAATGCATGGGAAGACAGAGGTGCTTAGCTTACACTTAGCTCCTCCAAGAGAAGGCACTGATTATTGGAAGTTAGACTCAGGAACATTGTCTTTTTATTGTTGCTGTATGTATTTCTGTAATAGAGAAGAAAAACTGAGAATTAAATTTACATATATTAGGAAAATCTGTCAACAAAAACATTAATATTGCAACTTGAGAAAAGAGAAACTAGAAATTGTCTGCATACATGTAGTAATAATCTATCAACAAAGTGTATTGAGTGCTGACCTTACAACGCTGTTTGCCCTTCCAGATCCTTTTTTTCACCTTTCTCCATCCTGCTGTCTGCCCCAGAAAGACAACTTTGCCCTCTGGCTTTTATTATGTTTGCCCTGTGGAGACCCCATAAGAAATTTGTAGAAGGGAGAAGAGTAAGTTTGAATCCTTTATTCCACTGGCCTTCTGCATAACTTAGCTGTGTCCTTTCACTGAAAGCCATAGCTCGTCTTAAAATGGCCCCTTTTATAGGACTTTCCCTTTTGAAGTTACCTTCCTTTATCCTTTTGGGCACAAGGGTGATGATAGCTGCCCATGGTGGGATTATTATCATATCCAGACCTTTGTAAATAGTCCTTTTATTAAACTCCTTGACTTCCTGTAAGTTGAGTGTGCCAGATGTTTCCTGCTTGGCCTCTACTAGAAGGGATCATGGAGATCATTTTCTCCAATTCCCTCATTCTAAAGAGGAGTAAACGAAGACCACAAAAGTGGACATGACTTGCCTAGAGCCACATCTTAACGCAGTAGTGTTATTCTTTCTGTTCGATGTGGTCCTTATGGTGGTGTTGGCGGTGTCTGAGGTGTGGAGGAGTTAATAAAATATGTGGATCTTTAACTAAGTATTGTAGTTCCCTTTAACCTAATCAAGGCCAGAAATACACCAACACCCTCAGAAGAGACCGATCCTTCCCAGGAAAGAATATAGAGATTTCTATCATGGGAAGAGATAAAGTGCTTGGGAGAGTATATCACCTTTGCCCTGTATTCACAGTGCTCAGCATGTGCCTCTGTCATTCTGCTAATCTCATATTTATGTTGCATTTATTTACTAGGGGAAGTTTCTCAAATTATACATAACAAAACCCTCCCACCCTGAGATTCAGAATCTGTTCTTATCCCCTGCCAAGCATCACTGCAGGTAAATTGTTACCATTGGGAATATTTTGTGTACTTGAGCTGCTTTGTGGTCAGTAAATATATTAAGAACCATTGATAGGCAATGTGGAGATTCTGGTTGCTTTTTAGTAGGGCCATGTCTCAGAAAAGCTTTGCTTTAGGAAGATTTACCAGATGGAAGTGTACTAACTGGTTTGGAAGGGACTGGGAGCAAGGAAACTAGTTAGGAGAATGTTGCAGTGTCTAGATATACCATTATAGACATAGAAAAAAAGAAAAATAATGATTATTATTTAATTATTGATAGAATATTAAGGTGCACAAGAACTAAGAATTAGTGGTCTATTGGTGTTTTGTCCTTAAAGAAAAGGAGGACAATAAAATACCATGTCTCTGAATGCCACTTTCCATTCCCCCAAACCTAGCCAAGTACAATGAGAACAAGTCTGGGTGAGAATATTCAGATAAATATTATCTTGAAGGACACTGGATTTCTCTTATGTATGCTGGGAATTAGGGCAAGTTAATGTTATCTTTAGAGATTTGCTTTCTTGCATGAATGTCAAATTTCTGGTTCTCGTCATATAATGGGACAGAGCAAGCTAACTTATGCTACTTCTCTAACCTAACCTATAAAGCCCTCCTACCTGTGGTAACTCATTTGGATCAGAGCACTGTGGAGAGGGAAGTGCCTGTATAGGTGGCTGCCTCTGGACAAAGCATCATGGGGGAATGGAGGTGCTACTTTCTGATGAAGCATTGGGAGCACCATGTGAAATGCACCTGTCCATCCTGTTGTCACTGGACTTTCTGGTGAAGCACCTGGCCAGCCCGTTGCCATTGGATATCTCCATAAGTATTTCTCAATAAATCTTATTTTTTATGTCTCATCTTCAGTATTTTATTTTTTGGTCTCTCAGCAACCTACTCCACTGCTCAAGCACAACTGGGCTGTGGATGTTACATGACAGAATAAGAAAGTCTGGAGGAACAGTGGTTTAGAAGTACAGATGCTGAATTATATTCTTGGAAGTGCTGGTGGTATGGCCTCGTCAGGGATAGCCTTTTGCTTCAGTTTCTTTAAGGTGAATTGGTGCAGGTTTCACAAGGCAGGAAACACTCCTGGATGCATGTTATATTTTTGTTTGGAAACCTTCTGGGTGTCTTCCTTACAGTCCTTTTCTCAGAGAGCCTGCTCATGGCTGCAGTTAAGGTAGGAGTAGAGAGAATGTCTTAGGTGGGATCAGGTAATAGATAAGATCCTCTATGGCAGCCTGACATTTTAGGACTACAGAAACCAGCTCACCCCTCTCTTCACCTCATCAGATGAAAAGAAAGATAATGGGAGGAGTAGGTGGAAAATTAATGAGGTTACATGAGTTAACAGGAGTTAAGTAACAATGAACGATGAGCTCTTCTCCTGAAGGGCCAACCCATGTGTAGAGGTGGGGCTGCTCCTGCTGAGTGTGAGAGAGGGTGTTTCCCCCATCTCTGGGGAGGAGTAGAGGAATTGGCACCTACCAAAGTTTCCATCATTGAATTTGAATATTTCTTTTACTGTTCTTCCTCCCTGCAGCACCTCTTCCCATCTCCCCTAAGCAGTTCTATGCTCTGAAGTTGCTCTCTGGTACTCTAGAACCACATCCTACATTGTTTGTCCTCCCTTGACAGTCTCCATTTCCCTATTTTCTCCTCCTTCCCTATTGAAAATTTTAGCCTGCTGTGAGAACAGGTAATAAGACTGCCATCTGGTTAGTCTAATTCACTGTAAGGTTTGACTTACTGACAAAGATGGGAAGGACTGGAGAAGTATTCACTGAAGCTATTTACATTAAAAATGCACCTCTTATCTAAGTGGAATTTGGGGCACTGAAAATTTTGTACTATTTTGATGAACACAGCTAACCTATAAGGTATGTTGTAGCAAGACAGAAGAAAAGAGGACTCTTTGTTTTCTCCAGTCTTTCCCCATTGTTTCCTAAAGGGAGGGGGCAGTATCTTGGCTCCGATTTTTCCATTTTTGTACAATAGCCATTTACTGAGAACGTACTATATGCAACACATTTTATTGGTAAAGTGCTCCATAGATGCAAAGATAAGTAAGATATGGTTCTTACCCTTAATGAAGCCATATCTTATGGGGTGGAGTGTAGGGGACAAGACACATAATTATAAGAGAGGTGGAAGAATTTGATAATGCAGATTTATATAAGGAAAAGACCTTATGAAGTGCCAGCAAGGAGAAACTAGTTTCTAGATGACTCAAGGAGATGCCATTTGAATGGTATCTTAAAGAATGAGTGAGAATTTATTGCATGGGAAAAAACACTAGATAGACCAGCATGTATAAAGGAGATGAAAACATACATGATATATTTGAAAACTGGGAGAAGTTTGGTTTGGCATAAACCATATGTGAATGGATGCCAAGAGATAAGACTGGAAAATAAGTTGGCTACAGTGGGAAGGTCTTTTAGTGCCATTCTAAGGAATTTGGTCCTATACTCATAAAGTGGACCATTGAAGGCTGCTAAATAGGAGATAAAAGTGACCTTAATTTTTAGAAAGTTAACTTTGCTGACATGTACTACTTGGATTTTAGGAGACCTAGAGTCAGGGAGATGAGATAGGAGGATTTGCAAGTGTCTGAGAGTTGGGGAAGAAACAGAATGTCAGAGTGGTGTGGTAAGAAGAGAAAGATAGAAGATAGAAATGGTGGCATTTGACTGTTGGCTGGTTGCAGGTTGATAGTGGGGGAATCTAAGATGACAAAACATTTCTAGTTTTGGTCTTAGAGGAATTCCATTAACTAATAGATGGATGAAAAGGAGGAACAGGTATTATAGAGAAGAATAACTTCAGGATAGGGGAGCCTGGGGATGGGGCATCTACATTCAGGTGTAGATATTCCATGGGCAGTGTGGGTCTGGAATCCAGGAGAGGAACTATGGCTGGTTTTGCAAGTTACTAGCAAAGAGAAAGCATGGATTGCACAATGTTTCCCAGGAAGAGTGGGTAGAGATGAGGACCAATGATAAAATCTTGACAAACTGTAGTATTTAATGAGAAGCAAAAGAGCTTGACAGGTAACAAAGATCCATGAGATAGAAGTTTGAAGCGAGCCAAGGGAGAAGAAAATTTTTAGATGGAATGGTCAACAGTGTCAAAAATGTCAAGAGGACCAAAACTACAAAGTTGCTTTTCAATTTGGCTATTTATTCTGAAAAGATCCTATGAGTACTGTTATCCTTTGGGACTATAGTTGAATTCTCTCAAAGGTACTAACTAAAATTACATATATTTTTTCAGTCTTTATAGATTATATAATATGATAATTTATGCACATTAAAGGAAACATGGAAATTGGTGTAATAATTTAGGAGAGAGCTTATCCAAAGATTATCCATGTTGAGGTGGTAGTTGAAGCCTTTAGACCACCTGACTTTTATAAAGGAGAGAGTAGAGGGTTCAGATCGAATGGTGAGGAAACACTCAAAGAAAGTACTCAAAAAAGAAAGTGAATAAGGGGAGACACACTTCCTGAGTTGTCATGTAGCTTCTGTTGATCAGCTGTGTGAGGGACCCCCACAGTGCATGGTGTGCCCATGTAGCCCACAGAGCTCCTGCCCTGTCCATCTGCTGGTCCAGGGCTCCAGGCACAGCATCCACAGCTGCTCCATGGGACACATACACTGGGCTGCACCTGGTGTCCCTAGATGATGACCTCATGAGAAACCTGCCAGACTTCTGCTGGGGCCAGGTGGTGAGAGGTTTCAGCTGTGGCTCCAAGCATCTGGGCCTCCCCACAGCTAATTTTCTGGAATAAGTAGTAGATAATCTTCCAGGTGTCTGGAAGATACCTACCAGGGTAGGTGACACAGATATCTGCTGGCATTTATAATGGTTGAAGCAGTGTTGGCAGTGCTGGAAGTGGAGATGTCCATAAGACAGATAGATGGTGGTGGGAATAGAATGATACCCATACTACAAGACCATGAAAAAGTCCATGGAAATAATATCCATACCTTCCAAGGGGCCTTCTATGGGGGAGTCCTCAATGTGGCCATTGTTGGCTACCTCAGACCAGAAAGGAACTTTGATTCTTTAGAGTCACTTATTTCAACAATTCAAGGTGATATTGAAGAAGCTAAGAAGCATTTAGATTTACCAGAATATGTAAAACTCAATGATGACAATTTCTTCCAGGTTCCTAAAAGTAAAATAATGAATGGCCACTGATGAAAAATTACCTCAATTATTTATTTCACTGTTCATAACTATGTAGTCTCATCTTGCTTACATTTTAAAAATTAAAAACTTTCCTACTGTGGTAAATTAATTTTAAAAGTGCCATGCTACCCTATTATGCTTAAACTGTTTGACCCATTATGTTGTATTACTAAAACGAATCATTTAAATCAATTGTTTTATGTAATATGTTAATTAAAATGAATCACTAGAAAGTTAATTTTTTTTGTAATGGAAATAAAATGTATATAAATATAGGTTAAAAACCAAGTCACTATGAGAACTGTAATTCTCATGGTAAAATGCATGTGTATGTATATTGCCTATATAGCATATGTTGCTACAGAGAAGACATACAAAAAGCATGCATTAAACAGAAGCTTGATCATGTACTATGAACCTAAGGAGAAAAATACAGACTGTAACTTTGATACTCTGTGCAGTAAGGTATCATTAAGACTTTTGTGAAATTTTGTTTTACTCATTTCCCTTCTGAGGTCAGTTCATTATACTGTCTCCGTTTTTGTGTAGAGATGCCTCAATTTAAGAGGCATTTAATTCCATTTAGTTCCCTCTGCCTATCAGCTTCTCTAGTTTGCTTTTTAAGATAGTAAAATAAATGTTTTTCAGTTCTATAGGTTTTGTTTTTTGTGTTGTTTTTTCTTAAGAGTGTATAATTTTGTTTTTCAACATTTTTGTTGACTTCAGTTTTTTTTCTTTAAACAATTACTAGTATCAGGTTTTTTTTCCCCCACCTGGAATATCCTACAACTGTACACTTAGAAGATTGCATCTGTCTATACTATTCCATTCTATCACTATATGTTGTGGTTCAGTGCATTCTTGTATTACATTTTTAGAAAAAACAAGAAATCTTCATCTTTGGGTTTTCTTAGAATTTAAATGAATACATAGCAGTTCATTATATTTATCAGTTTCTTAACACAAAAATTTTATTCCCCCCCCCCAGAGAAACTATTTAAGAGCCAATTAAACTATGAATTACATGGCAAGTTATTTATTTTTAATGTGATTATATGTTACAGAGCAAATCTAAATGTTGTAACTATGTATGTGCAATATAATTTAATGCTAATCTGAAGAGCACTTGTAGTTTGAGGGAAAGTTGTAAATAAAATTTTATTAAATAAAAAACAAACAAAAAAGAATAAAAAGAAAGTGAATAAAGAGTGATCTGGAAAAACTGGAAATCACAGTATTATAGCATGGGGGATTCACCTGGCAGGGTTTCTAGAAGAAAGTTCTTGCAGGCCTTGAGTTTCAAATTCTGCAGAAAGACCATGGAGAATGAAGCCTAGTGAAAAAAAAAAACCAAAAACGCCCATGATGTTGCCACAAGATCCTTCGAGATCAGAGAGCAAGAATGTTCTGGACAATTCAGGGCACAGAAGCTAGGCCATTTGTCATTAAGGAAGGAAAGGGTGGAGATGAGATGAAGCCATCTGTATCTTATGTTGCTGCAGCTTATTGAGTGGATGTATAGGACAAAAGAAGGGTGAGGAGTGAAGGCGAGATTGTTGGGTAGAGAACACCCTTGTCAAAAGAAGCAAGTCAGATTTTGAGCTCCTTAGAAGTACTTAGGAAGTGTTCCCTCATGGGAAATAAAGAAAAGGAGACTATTCAGGTAGCCAAGAAGATAGCCTGGTAGGGACCTGGAAGGAGAGAGAGGATTTAGAAATAATAATGATAGATCCAAGAAACTGAACCCTCAGTCAGCAAGATTTTGACAATACACATAGGTCTTTATCCTATCTAGTGATTATTTGTGTATTGTCCCCCACCCTCCACACTGTAAGATATGACTTCCTCAAAGGTAAGGATTGTACCTTACTTATCTTTGTATCCTCAGGACCCCAGTAAGGCCACCTGTTGGATGAGTAATTTAAATTTTCATAGGAAACTTATTAAAACAGACATGTGGTATCATTAAAAATATATCTGAAAAAAATATACTCTTTAGAAGAGTCACTGTGATGAGTGTGCAGGAGTGCAAGTGCCCAGGAAAGTGGTCTTGGACACGTGGGAAAATATGTCCAAATTGACACTCTAATCTACACATCAGTATTGTGAATACAGTCATTGTACACAATCTCAAGTGTCAGCTCCCATCTAGGTATGGTCCAGTTCAGTTTCTGGACCTGCAAAGCTGAGGGGAACAGTTTCTGGACTATGGCAAGTTTTCTAAAGTAATATTAATTTACATATTTGATAATCTTCTTGATAATCTAGTTTTGTCAAGAGCCTTTTGTTTGCTTTATTATGTATTCCCATACCTTCCATTAATGGTTTAAGGAATAATATCAGTAAGCATTACTTTAAATAATTAATTGGTTTTAATTAATTTTAATTGGTTTTAGTAACTCAAGAACTGATGATGAAAAATTGAAAAATAGTTTTAGGGAATATGTAGTTTGTTGATAATACACACAGAACATTTTTGCTGCCATTCTTCTGTCCTGCTCTCGTGGTAGACATTACTATTTGATAATGACATCTTTCTGCTGAAACCAGACTTGCTGCAGAATTATTCTTAATAACATGAATCCAGGAAGCCATGACTAGTTTCTTGAGTTGGAGCCATGTGAGCTAAAACTGTCTTCCCTTTCTAACTCAGATGATTTGTTATGGATTGTAGCCATCAAAAATGCAGAATTACATTGGAAAGGACCCAACACCTTGGAAGCTAATATCATTTTTGACCAAAAGTTTCAGAAAATAATACCAGACTGGACAAATAGAAATGACCACATTGGAATTATCTTCACTGTCATGGTTTCAACCAGAATGCACTTTGCAAGGGACCTTAGAGGTTATTATCACATTTCAAACTCCAACTTCTTCTTACTGGGTGTATGGTAAATTATGTAATCCCTCTTAATCCTCATGAAAGACATCCAATTCATAAATTTGAGACTAACAATTTAGGCAATACATACAATGTATCTTAAATGTAGCAGGTACTCACAAATGTTGGTCCTTCTGTCTTACTAAACAATAAGCTCAAATATCCCACTCTCTACTTATATATTTCTAGAAAATGGGAAACTAATTGTCTTACAAGGCTTTCCATTTTTGAAATGCTCAAACTATCAAAAAGTTGTCTTTATATTGAATTAAATCTACCACAGGGAATATAATTTTGCTGGTGGGGAGTCTTTTGGATATTTGACAAAGTTTAATCTGTCCTCTGAAATCTTTTATTTTTTAAGTAAAGGATTACCAGTTCACTTAATTTTCCCTTAGATGATGGATTTCCACCTATAGTATCATGTAAGCTGCTTTTTCTAATACTTGGAAAAAAATATTGATGCAATTTAGATAAAACTTAGTTAGCATGCATTTAAAGAATTTGGTCCTATACTCAGAGTGGACCATTAATACTAGGAAAAAATGGTTTTATTTTTAGAAATGCATGCTGTGTTTTACCCCAACTACATCAATATTCAGGGAAGTACTATTTCCAGAATGTAATACAACATGGAATTAATTTTTTAAAAAGATCTAAATTCACAGAAATTATTTAAATTTAATAATTAAAAATGAATAACATATGTGTCCCCCCACCCTTGGTTTCAGGGTGTGGTTTCAGTGTGGCCCACATGGCTTCAGCACATTTGTAATGGAAACTTGTTTTACTCACTTTCTGGGTTTACCCTCTTTTCTTGGGTGTGGGGCTAAGGTTTGTCATTCAGACATTCTGATTGTGGTGTTGATTAAGTAGTTGGCTCTTAAGCTATAATTATCTTCCTTCTTCAATTAAAATCATATTGCAACACATATTTATTGCAAAATCTAGTGATACATATTGGATTTTTATTTTCCTCCAAACAAACTTTCCCTGACTATTCATATTTTTTCTTCCAAATTGTTCAACTGTTCAGTGTTGCTGTGTCTCATTGCTGGGTTTTCTTCCCACTGAAGGTTGATCAGTGAATACTTTCCAATATTTTTGTCGGTGTCTCATTTGCTTTAGTTTAATGATTAAAACAGACTGTTGTACTGTTTCCAGATTTTGGAGTTTTGTATGACTCATATCATTATAGCCAAACCTATATGACAGCGTAATTGGTACAAAATGAAAAATTCAATCAACATGTGCTTTTATTGTAAATTGAGCCAAATGACAGACTGAATAGTTTTCATTGAATTTCAACCATCTTCCCCCCTGAATTTTTGTTTTGTTTTGTTTTGATGCTAGGAATCTACTCCCACATCCTTGTGCGTGTTAAGCATGTGTGTAACCATTGAGCTACACCCTCGGCCCATTTTCCTCTGAAGTTTTCAATCATGTGTAAACAACATATAAGCCTAATGTGATGTTTCTAAGCATCATTTCAACCAACATATTTGGCCTACCCATATACTGCCAGATGCTGCATTAAGTACTGAATGGTCAATGATACATGGCCCTACCTTTGCGAAAGAATTAGATGCAAACATTCATCTTCTGAAAATAAAGTGCAGACCACCAGGTCAAGGACCTTAGAGTTCTTATAAGACAGGCACATTAAATTTCTTGTTGCCTATCCATTCCTATGTAACACAGTATATAGTTTTATATAGTTTTATATAGTTTTATATAGTTCTCAAGGCTCTTTTCAGATGCTTCTTATGCCAAAAGAATGGTCCTCACACCCAGCCCTATGTATTCTTTCCCTCTTGCAAACTTCTGTATTACCTCATCTGCATTTTCTTTCACAGGCAGGTCACTTTGTACCTCAAGGTAAGGGCATTTGCATGTCTATGCAGGCTCTCAGTTGCTTCTGTAATATTAGTTTGAGGGAAAAATGTATTTTAGAGAGAGCACCTGTGGAGATTAAGAGGGCACAAGTTTTATTTTGATCAAATTGCTAGGAGTATTGTTTTCAGACTCTTTTTTTCATGTGAAAACCAGTCTTCCATCAGTTGCTTAAAGAGAACTCAGTTTTGTATCCATAGTTAGTTTTTTCATTTGTATAAAGCACACTCTAATGATGAGTTTGAGGTTTCCAAAGTTGCTTCTTTAAGAGAATAACTTTGGAACTTTTTTTCCCTTTGTAAGTACTGCATAGAAACCAAGTTACTATATTTTGTGAAAGCAACTTCTACTATTCTTTAGATGTGTGGGAAAAAGTCCTCAAGTTAATTTCCTTTAAAAACAGTGTCCTGAATTAAAAGACAGCCTGTTGAAACTGAAGATCACTTTCTACTGAATCACCAGATATTGAGCAATATGATTTATATCAGTAAACCTTGTGAAATGGCCAAGTTAAGGTTTGCATATTTTGGATACACTCTGTGTCCCCATAGAGTATCAAGTATTTTGAATATTTTCTGAAAATACTAATTGCATTCACTAAACATCTTGGTGAAATGCAAACACCTTTTAAATGTTTGTTTTTCAGTCTGTGACAGCCTAATTTATTTATTAAGATTTAATGAGAAGAAAGTAAGTAGAATTAATTTCCATGTGACTCAAGCATATTTTAAATAGAGTAATCAAAACAAATAGACTCAGGTAATATATATTCAAGGCATGCTCTTAGTGTCTCCTTGTGATGGTCATTACTGTACTTATGTGTCTTGAGAAGCTAGTGATTGTTCATTTAGTCTTAGCAAATATGAGTGGTGGAAAATTTAGACGTAACTAACAAATACATAAAAATATGATGGATATTTCAAGAAAGTAATAGAAGTATCTTAGCACCATTCAATATTCCTGCAACAAATGCCTATTAATCACTTTTAATGTTCAAAGTACTGGAATTACCTAGAGGGTAATGCAGGTATTATTCCAGCTTTTATTGAGCGAATAATCTAGCACTTGCACACAGTACCATGCACATATATTCAGCAAGTATTGATTGTCTCCTCTGCAGTGGACTGATGTGCTATTTTATACTGTGCTAGAGCTACAAAGGAAATCACAGTATGCCACGTGTATATTAAAATAGAAGAAATGAACTTGGCTAACAGAGGCAGAGGCCAGTTAAGTCTTCTCAGAGGAGGTGACATTTGAGTTAAGATCTGACTGGTGAGTGGGAGTTAGCCTGGCCAAATTGGAGTAGGAAGCATGTTCTGGGCAAAGGGAAAAAGTCCGTGAAAAGGAGCTGGAATGGGATGGAGCAGCAGGATGTTAGAATTTACTTGACTGTATTGAGTCCTTCACTGTGTATGTGTGTATCAAAATGTATATTAAAACGTCATATATATATATATATATATATATATATATATATATATATATATGCGCTAAACAAGACCATCAGGGTTGCTGAAGATGGAAAGGAGGCACACAATTTGAGAAAGGTCAGACCTTGCTATATTTTGGTCTTTACTCCAAGAGCAATTGGAAGCCTTTGAGGGGTTTTAACCAATGGAGTGACAGGATTGGCTTGGTGTAGGAAGAATTAAAGGGATATAGTTGTGTGGCCATCTAGGTGGGACACCATGAATAGTAATTTGAACAAGAGTGATGGTGGTGGAGGAAAGTAATTAGATCATAAGATATGAAGGAGTCAAAATGCCAGATATAACTAGGATACACTTAGAATCTATCTGTTGCATGAATGAATACATAAATCTATAGTTTCAGGAGATATGAAGATTGACCTAGTTAAAAGACCTTACAGTTGAAGGATTTTTAAACCAACATTGATAGAGGGATAATTTTTTCTGGATTGTTTAGCTTAAGTTCAATTTGACTGATATGGAAGAATTTGTTAAAATAATATTTTCTTATTTGGTGTTTTTTTTTTTTTTTTTTTTTTTTCTGAGCAAACCAAACATAAATGACCCATAAAGATCCTAAACAGATTGTGGTTCAGAGATAAATTATCATGATGATATAAAATGTTTGGGTACACACACACACACACACACACATATATATATATATATATATATATATATATATGAGATATACACACATGTATATTGCAAGTGCTTTTTTATACATATTACACATTTTTTGGAATGCAGTTTTGTATGATTAGGTTTTCAGGTGCCTTTTTGGAAAATGCAGTTAAAAAATCTCTCTGAATAAAGTGGCAAATAATCATGTAACCTATTTAACTTTGACTTTGTATCTGGGAAATGCAGTCTTACAAATACTGTCCTTTAACTCCTCAGAAATCATCTCTGTGCAACTGGTTGCTGTGTACCCTGGAGGCATCAGATAATCATGATAATGATGACTCAACCCTGCAAGGGTTCTCCTCCCTGCTGAGCCCTACCCTTCCCCCTGAGTGCTTCTCATCTTCCCACTGGCCAGCATTCAGTTCTCCTAGCTCCATCAGCTCCTAAGCTCAGCAAACTGAGATGCACAGAGGAGAGACAGCTGCTAGTGAAGACTCCAGGGGGGAATTGCCCCAGAAGACTTTTCCTTACCTCCACCCTCTGAATAAGGAGACAGGGAAACTAGACCTCGCTGTTCTGCCTTATCTACAACACTGCTGGTGAATTCTGATTAGTGCAGAACAAATTCTACAGGTTTTGTTCCAGGGTTGTCTCTTGATTGGATGTTGATTATGAATATTTGTTTTTTAAAAAAACAAAGATGAAATTTATCTTCTTATTTATCAGCCAGCTCAAGTTACTTATTAGATAAGATATGAAAGTTTAACATTAAGGGGCTGGGATTGTGGCTCAGAGTGAGAGCGCTTGCTTGCCTCCTACCTGTGAGGCACTGGGTTCGATCCTCGGCACCACATAAAAATAAAGATATGAAAAAAAAAAAAAAAAAAAGCCAATGGAAACCTTAAAAAAAAAAAAAAAAAAAAAAAGAAAGTTTAACATTAAAATCTCTGTCATCCAGAATCATCACATAAGGTTGTTTAGAATAGGTATCCACTGAAAACTTCCAAGAGTACCTTGAATATATTTTTATATAATGTAAAATATAATATAAAATGTAGCTAGATATATGAGTGTTATTCTTTAAAAACATGCTCTGAAAATATCTGCTTAATAGTTTGGTTTGGTCCTTCTACCTCCTCACACCTTTGTTAAATGATCATCATATTTTACATGTGGGGCAATGACACTTGCCAATTAAAAATGATGATGACTTACCTTATTCTATTTTCACAGATGCAATGAAGAAAAAAAGAGTATGAAACTTTATCATGTCTTTGTCTTTAGTTCATAAACACTGAGGTTATTGTCAACAGAATACATAAAGATTCACATATAGTTGGTGCTAAATAAATTTGTTTATGAATGAATATACAAACAATATGATACAATATGTATTTATAATTATACCAACTTATTTAAAAAATAAAATTTTACTTTAACTTGCTAAGAAAAGTTGTACTGAGGCTCTGTTCATTTGAAATATGAAATTGCAGCCATAAGCTGTTTTAAAAATCTCATAAATTGTGCAATCAAATGAAATATTTCAAAATGGATACACTTTTCTCAGTTGGGAAAAAAATCAGTGACTAGTACTCAGGAGCGGGGTTGGCTTGCTGCAGCACACCATTGCTGATCCTACATGGTCTCTGTGCTTCCAGCACAGTATCAGCATGAAGACAGACCACTCAGCTATGATCATTTTAAAATTGACTTCGTAGAGGTATGATTTCCATACACTGAGTTGTACCCATTTTAAGTGTACAGTTTGTAGAGTTGTGACAAATGAACTCATCTGTCACCATTATCACAATAAAAACATAGAACATATCCATAATCCTAAAGGTTCTCTTGTACCCCTCCCCAAATAACCAGCTAATCCTGTTCCTTCATTGCTTTCAGACCAGGTGACCACCAATCTGCTTTCTGTCACGGTATATGAGATTTGTGTTTCCTATAAATGGAACTATACTGTATATATTTTTTTAGTCTGACTTCTTTAGCTCAACATAATGGTTTTGAAATTTATCCAGCATTTTTTTTTTTTTAAGAGACAGGTCCTCCTATGTTGCCTGGGCTGTCCCTGAACTCGGGCTCAAGTGATACTGCTGCCTAAGCTTCCCAAATAGCTAGGTGCATCCCACAGCAGCACCTGGCTTCCTCAGTGTTTGTAGATTAGTTCTGTCTTTATTTATTGGAAGGTTGTATTCAAGTATGGGGGTTTGTCATAATTTATTTATTCACCAGAGAAGTTTTTTTTTTTTTTTAGTGAGAGAGTGAGGAGGGAGAGAGAGAGAGAGAGAGAGAGAGAGAGAGAAGTTTAATATTTATTTTTTAGTTATCGGCGGACACAACATCTTTGTTTGTATGTGGTGCTGAGGATCGAACCCGGGCCGCACGCATGCCAGGCGAGCACGCTACCTCTTGAGCCACATCCCCAGCCCCCACCAGAGAATTTTTTAAAAATATTTTTTTTAGTTGTAGGCGAACACAATACCTTTATTTAATTTATTTATTTTTATGTGGTGCGAGGATACAAGCCCAGTGCCTCACACAAGCGAGATGAGCACTTGATCACTGAGCCCCAGCCTCAGCCCTACCAGGGAATTATTTTTTAACCTAGAATTCTGGTCATAACAAGTCTTTTATAAATATGTTATTGCAATTGAAAGAAGATTCATTGAATTATCATCCCAACATTTTTAGTTTGATTTTAAGCTTATGATACTAATATTAAATGATGACATTTTAGATTCAATGCCAAGAGTTAAGAAACATTTAGTGCACATCAAAAACCATTTATTCAGTTATATGAATATATTTTTCATTTTCATTTGAGCCCTGAGTAGTTCAGATTGGCTGTCTGGTGTTCTAAACTCTAAATAATTACCTTTTAAAAATCTCATGCCTTTCTGGGGAGTAATTATTAGTTACATAAGATAGTTTTGATTTATTAAGTTGACGCTTTGAAAAAAGTTTGCTTTCTCCTTCTCTTTCTCCTCTTCATTTGCCTTCTTCCCTCTGTCTCCCTGTCTCTCAGATAAAGTTTCTACTATTGAGAACATCTCAAGTGGCCAGAACAAACAGGTTAATTTTTCAAAGTTCCTTTTCAAATATTGCAAGTTTTCTCTTCATATGTGGAAGAAACTACTCACCTCTTCCCCCTGCCCCCGCCCCCCCCCCCAAAAAAAATCCTGAAAGTAGAAGAGGGATTTTAAGGGAAAGGGGAGGGGACTGAGGGAAGGGGAGAGAGGAGAGGACAAGAGAGGACAGAAGGGAATGTGAACATGATCAAGACATGGTGTATGCATGTATGTAGATGTCTCAGGGAAGTTCATTAATTTTTACAATTAATATGTTAATAATTGTAATAATAAAGTTGCTCTCCTGATATTCCAGCAGGGGGCGCTATTATAAAGCCTAAAGTCATACCTTTGACTTTTTTTTTTTTTTTTTTAGGTTTTTAAAAAATTGTTATTATTTTTAGGGTTGGGTTGTGGCTCAGTGGTAGAGCGCTTGTCTTCGCACGCGCAGTACTCTGGGTTCGATCCTCAGCACCATGTAAAAAATAAATGAGTGAAATAAAGATATTGTGTCCAATTATAAAAATAAATATTAAAAAAATAAAGAGCTATTTAAAAAATATTATTATTGTTATATATGACAGCGGAATGCATTACAATTCATACTACACATATACAGTACAATTTTTCATATCTATGGTTGTAATCAAATAGAAATGATGGTGGAATGTGATAGACATCATTATCCAAAGTACCCAAAGTACATGTACGTCGTTCTGCTGTCTATGGTTGTTTTTCCAGGTGGTTCCCTTCCTACTGTGACCTAATTGCAAACCCATTTGTTTTGAATAATTTAAAGTCATTCCCCTTCTGCCCTCCAGATTATTAGTCATACGTGCTGTTCGTTAAACATTTTTTACAACATACAAAGGAAAAAATTACTTTCCACAGCCCTTGCTAATCCTTAGGAGATTAATGTAACAGTTCATTACCTACAGTATTTTTCAGACCTTTCTTTAGCTTACTACAAAATAAAAACATTTAAAAGTAAAATTTTCAATTGGTGAAATTTTAGATTTTAAAATAATCACTGACAATCTATTTGTCTTTTGCTGTCTAATCTTTTTTTTTTTTTAATTTTTTATTGTGGGTTGTTCAAAACATTACAAATTTCTTGACATATCATATTCCACACTTCGATTCAAGTGGGTTATGAACTCCCACCTTCACCCCATACACAGATTGCAGAATCACATCAGTTACACATCCGTTGATTTACATATTGCCATACTAGTGTCTGTTGTGCTCCGCTGCCTTTCCCATCCTCCACCCTCCCCCCTCCCCACCTCTCCCCTCCCCTCCCCTCCTCTTTGAATTCATACAGAGTTCAGAATGACTCCAAGGAGTGGCTGGCAGCAGATTCCATTGATAGCATCAAACTAGCTAGATTCATAGACTGTATATAGTGCCTTTTTGTATAAATTGGGTAACAGAAGCTCAAGATAATTTATATTTCCATGTATACTGAAATAATGGCAGCATACTAATAAAAATTATTGATTATTTGAATACTTTTTTTTTTGCTTTAATTTTTATTTATTTTTTATTTTTTTTATTGTTGGTTGTTCAAAACATTACAAATTTCTTGACATATCATATTCCACACTTTGATTCAAGTGGGTTATGAACTCCCACCTTCACCCCATACACAGATTGCAGAATCACATCAGTTACACATCCATTGATTTACATATTGCCATACTAGTGTCTGTTGTGCTCCGCTGCCTTTCCCATCCTCCACCATCCCCCCTCCCCTCCCCTCCCCTTCCCTCCTCTCTCTCTACCCCCTCCACTGTATAACCCTGAGGGTCTCCTTCCATTTCCATGCAATTTCCCTTCTCTCTCCCTTTCCCTCCCACCTCTCATCCCTGTTAAATGTTAATCTTCTTCTCATGCTCTTCGTCCCTACTCTGATCTTAGTTACTCTCCTTATATCAAAGAAGACATTTGGCATTTGTTTTTTAGGGATTGGCTAGCTTCACTTAGCATAATCTGCTCTAATGCCATCCATTTCCCTGCAAATTCTATGATTTTGTCATTTTTTAATGCAGAGTAATACTCCATTGTGTATAAATGCCACATTTTTTTTATCCATTCGTCTATTGAAGGGCATCTAGGTTGGTTCCACAGTCTTGCTATTGTGAATTGTGCTGCTATGAACATTGATGTAGCAGTGTCCCTGTAGCATGCTCTTTTTAGGTCTTTAGGGAATAGACCAAGAAGGGGAATAGCTGGGTCAAATGGTGGCTCCATTCCCAGCTTTCCAAGAAATCTCCATACTGCTTTCCAAATTGGCTGCACCAATCTGCAGTCCCACCAGCAATGTACAAGTGTACCCTTTTCCCCACATCCTCGCCAGCACTTGTTGTTGTTTGACTTCATAATGGCTGCCAATCTAACTGGAGTGAGATGGTATCTTAGGGTGGTTTTGATTTGCATTTCTCTGACTGCTAGAGATGGTGAGCATTTTTTCATGTACTTGTTGATTGACTGTATGTCCTCCTCTGAGAAGTGTCTGTTCAGGTCCTTGGCCCATTTGTTGATTGGGTTGTTTGTTCTCTTATTGTCTAATTTTTTGAGTTCTTTGTATACTCTGGATATTAGGGCTCTATCTGAAGTGTGAGGAGTAAAGATTTGTTCCCAGGATGTAGGCTCCCTATTTACCTCTCTTATTGTTTCTTTTGCTGAGAAAAAACTTTTTAGTTTGAGTAAGTCCCATTTGTTGATTCTAGTTATTAACTTTTGTGCTATGGGTGTCCTATTGAGGAATTTGGAGCCCGACCCCACCGAATGTAGATCGTAGCCAACTATTTCTTCTATCAGACGGCGTGTCTCTGATTTGATATCAAGCTCCTTGATCCATTTTGAATTCACTTTTGTGCATGGCGAGAGAAAGGGATTCAGTTTCATTTTGTTGCATATGGATTTCCAGTTTTCCCAGCACCATTTGTTGAAGATGCTATCCTTCCTCCATTGCATGCTTTTAGCCCCTTTATCAAATATAAGGTAGTTGTAGTTTTGTGGATTGGTTTCTGTGTCCTCTATTCTGTACCATTGGTCCACCCGCCTGTTTTGGTACCAGTACCATGCTGTTTTTGTTACTATTGCTCTGTAGTATAGTTTGAAGTCTGGTATCGCTATACCGCCTGATTCACACTTCCTGCTTAGCATTGTTTTTGCTATTCTGGGTCTTTTATTTTTCCATATGAATTTCATGATTGCTTTCTCTATTTCTACAAGCAATGCCGTTGGGATTTTGATTGGCATTGCATTAAACCTATAGAGAACTTTAGGTAATATCGCCATTTTGATGATGTTAGTTCTGCCTATCCATGAACAGGGTATATTTTTCCATCTTCTAAGATCTTCTTCTATTTCTCTCTTTAGGGTTCTGTAGTTTTCATTGTATAAGTCTTTCACCTCTTTTGTTAGGTTGATTCCCAAGTATTTTATTTTTTTTGAATATATTGTGAATGGAGTGGTTGTCCTCATTTCCATTTCAGAGGATTTGTCGCTGATATACAGGAATGCCTTTGATTTATGCGTGTTGATTTTATAGCCTGCCACTTTGCTGAATTCATTTATTAGCTCTAATAGTTTCTTTGTAGACCCTTTTGGGTCTGCTAGGTATAGAATCATGTCACTGCAAATAGTGATAATTTAAGTTCTTCTTTTCCTATTTTTATGCCTTTAATTTCTTTCGTCTGTCTAATTGCTCTGGCCAGTGTTTCGAGAACTATGTTGAACAGAAGTGGTGAGAGAGGGCATCCCTGTCTTGTTCCAGATTTTAGAGGGAATGCCTTCAATTTTTCTCCATTCAGAATGATGCTAGCCTGAGGCTTAGCATAGATTGCTTTTACAATATTGAGGTATGTTCCTGTTATCCCTAGTTTTTCTAGAGTTTTGAACATAAAGGGATGCTGCACTTTGTCGAATGCTTTTTCCACATCTATCGAGATGATCATATGGTTCTTATTTTTAAGTCTATTGATGTGGTGAATAACATTTATTGATTTCCATCCCAGGGATGAATCCTACTTGATCATGGTGCACAATTGTGTCCCAGGGATGAATCCTACTTGATCATGGTGCACAATTTTTTTGATATGTTTTTGTATCCGATTCGTTAGAATTTTATTGAGGATTCTTGCATCTAGGTTCATTAGAGATATTGGTCTGTAGTTTTCTTTCTTTGAAGTGTCTTTGTCTGGTTTAGGAATCAGGGTGATGTTGGCCTCGTAGAATGAATTTGGAAGTTCTCCCTCTTTTTCTATTTCCTGAAGTAGCTTGAAAAGTATTGGTATTAGTTCCTCTTTAAAGGTTTTGTAAAACTCTGCTGTATACCCATCCGGTCCTGGGCTTTTCTTAGTTGGTAGTCTTTTGATGGTTTCTTCTATTTCCTCAATTGATATTGGTCTGTTTAGGTTGTCTATATCCTCCTGACTCAATCTGGGCAGATCATATGACTTAAGAAATTTATCGATGCCTTCACTATCTTCTAATTTATTGGAGTATAAGGATTCAAAATAATTTCTAATTATCTTCTGTATTTCTGAAGTGTCTGTTGTGATATTGCCTTTTTCATCCCGTATGCTAGTAATTTGAGTTCTCTCTCTTCTTCTCTTCATTAGCATGGCTAAGGGTCTGTCTATTTTATTTATTTTTTCAAAGAACCAACTTTTAGTTTTGTCAAATTTTTCAATTGTTTCTTTTGTTTCGATTTCATTAATTTCAGCTCTGATTTTAATTATTTCTTGCCTTCTACTTCTTTTGCTGTTGTTTTGCTCTTCTTTTTCTTGGATTTTGAGATGAAGTATGAGATCATTTATTTGTTGGTTTTTTTCTTTTTTTAAGGAATGAACTCCAAGCAATGAATTTTCCTCTTAGAACTGCTTTCAATGTGTCCCATAGATTCCGATATGTTGTGTCTGTGTTTTCATTTATCTCTAAGAATTTTTTAATTTCCTCATTGATGTCTTCTATAACCCATTGATCATTCAGTAACCTATTGTTCATTCTCCAAGTGATGCATGATTTTTCCTTCCTTCTTTTATCGTTGATTTTCAGTTTCATTCCATTATGATCAGATAAGATGCATGGTATTATCTCTACTCCTTTATATTGTCTAAGAGTTGCCCTGTGACATAATATATGATCTATTTTTGAGAAGGATCCATGTGCTGCTGAGAAAAATAGTGTAACTGCTTGATGTTGGGTGGTATATTCTATATATGTCAATTAATTCTAGGTTATTAATTGTGTTATTGAGTTCTATAGTTTCCTTATTCAACTTTTGTTTGGAAGATCTGTCCATTGGTGAGAGAGGTGTGTTGAAGTCTCCCATGATAATTGTATGGTGGTCTATTAGACTCTTGAACTTGAGAAGAGTTTGTTTGATGAACATAGCTGCACCATTGTTTGGGGCATATATATTTATGATTGTTATGTCTTGTTGGTGTATGGTTCCCTTGAGCAGTATGTAGTGTCCCTCTTTATCCCTTTTGATTAACTTGGGCTTGAAATCTATTTTATTTGATATGAGTATGGACACTCCTGCTTGTTTCCAAAGTCCATATGAGTGATATGATTTTTCCCAACCTTTCGCCTTCAGCCTATGTATGTCTTTTCCTATCAAATGCGTCTCCTGTAGGCAGCATATTGTTGGGTCTTGTTTTGTGATCCATTCTACTAGCCCGTGTCTCTTAATTGGTGAGTTTAAGCCATTAACATTTAGGGTTATTATTGAGATATGGGTTGTTCTTCCAGCCATATTTGTTTATTTATGTTACTAAACATGGTTTGTTTTCCTCTTTGATTATTTTTCCCCCCTTTAGTGTCCTACCTCCCACTGTTGGTTTTCATTGTTATTTTCTATTTCCTCTTCCTGTAATGTTTTGCCGAGGATGTTTTGAAGAGATGGTTTTCTAGCTGCAAATTCTTTTAACTTTTGTTTATCGTGGAAGGTTTTAATTTCATCTTCCATCCTGAAGCTTAATTTCGCTGGATACACAATTCTTGGTTGGAACCCATTTTCTTTCAGTGTGTGAAATATGTTATTCCAGGATCTTCTAGCTTTCAGAGTCTGTGTTGAAAGATCAGCTGTAATCCTGATTGGCTTACCCCTAAATGTAATCTGCTTCCTTTCTCTTGTAGCTTTTAAAATTCTCTCCTTATTCTGTGTGTTGGGCATCTTCATTATAATGTGTCTAGGTGTGGATCTCTTATGATTTTGCACATTCGGCGTCCTGTAGGCTTCTAGGATTTGGGATTCTGTCTCATTCTTCAAGTCTGGGAAGTTTTCTCGTATTATTTCATTGAATAGATTGCTCATTCCTTTGGTTTGAAACTCTATCCCTTCCTGTATCCCAATGACTCTTAAATTTGGTCTCTTTATGTTATCCCATATTTCTTGGATGTTCTGCTCATGGTTTCTTAACAGTCTTGCTGAGCTGTCTATGTTCTTTTCAAGTTGAAATACTTTGTCTTCATTGTCTTATCTTCTAAGTGTTCTACTCTGCTGGTAGTATTCTCAATTGAGTTTTTAAGTTGGTTTATTGCTTCCTGCATTTCTAGGATTTCTGTTTGTTTGTTTTTTATAACCTCTATCTCCCTGTATAGTTGATCTTTTGCTTCTTGCATTTGTTTATGTAATTCATTGTTGAAGTGATCTTTCATTGTCTGATTTTGCTGTTTGATGTCTTCATTGAGACTCCAGATCATCTGAAGCATGTATATCCTGAATTCTTTATCTGACATTCCATCTGCTGCAGATATTACCTCTTCTAACGTTGAGTTGACCTGCATTGCTTGTGGTCCTTTCTTTCCTTGTCTCTTCATACTGTTTGCGTTTCTTTCTGCTTGGTGAAACTGTTGGGCTATTGAATTTTCCCCGTATATATTGCTCTTGTATAGTTGCAAAGTCTCCTTCGCAGGCACGGGCGGCGGCTCTGCCCCTCCTCCAATTGGGGCAATGTGCCTACCACGCCGGCAGGCTGCTGGGCCTGTTCTGCCAGTCAGTAGCAGGTCCGCCTACCTTGCAGGCGTGGGCGGCGGCTCTGCCCCTCTGCGGGCCGCTAGGCTTGTTCTGTCAGTGGTGGCAGTTCTGCCTACTTTGCAGGCGTGGGCAGCGGCACTGCCCCTCTGCAGACCGCGGGGCCTGTCCTGCCGGTGGGTCGCAGGTCCGCCTACCTTGCAGTCACGGGGGGGGGGGGCGGCTCTACCCTTCCGCAGGCCGCTGGGCCTGTTCTGTCTGTCCGTTGCAGGTCTGGCCTGTTCTGTTGGTGGTCGCAGGTCCGCCTACCTTGCAGGCGCGTAGGGCAGCTCTGCCCCTCCGCGGAATACTGGGCCTGTTCTGCCGCTGGGTCACAGGTCCGCCTACCTTGTAGGCGCGGGGGGAGGGGGCAGCTCTGCCCCTCAGCAGGCCGCTGGGCCTGTTCTGCCGGGGGGTCGGAGGTTCGCCTACCTTGCAGGCGTGGTTGGCAGCTCTGCCCCTCCACGGGCCACTGGGCCTGTTCTGTGGGTGGTCACAGTTCTGCCTACCTTGCAGGCGCGGGTGGAGGGGGTGGCTCTGCCCCTAAGCAGGCTGCTGCGCCTGTTCTCTACTTACGGTGTTTTGATTTACAGAGTCTTAATCTTTAGACCATGGAGTGAGATTCACATTTATCTCTTAATTCTTTCAGCCTTTTAAAACCACAAAATTCTCCATCCATTCGACATTTAATGTATTCTAAAAGAAAGTAAACTAACTTTATTTCATTTTCATGTCTGATTGCAAAGGCTAGAACTTATGGAATAGGATTAATATTAAGCATATGGGTTAATATCTTGCAAACGGATGACTTAATCTCCTACCCTGGGGGATATTGGGCAATGTGTGGAGACATTTTTGGTTGTTACACCTAGTAGTAGGGAGGGAGGTATGTGTGCCACTAGCATCTAGTAGCCAGAGAACAGAATGCTGCTAAATATCCCACAATACATTAAATAATTTCCTACAACAAAGAATCATCTGGCTCAAAATAATGATTTTTCTAAGGCTGAGAAAACTTGTGTTAGCAATTAACAGAGTTGGAAAGTCCCCTTTGGTTTCTGTTCTTCTGTCTTTACAAACCAGAGCATCATCCATTAAAGATAGAGCTTGCCTTTATAGCTCTGAATGATCCCTCTGGGACAGCACTGGGAACTTATTGTCTACCCCAGTCAGCAATGCAGATGGTGTTGTAAAGAATATGAAAACACCATGTCAACATTCAATAAGAAATAAAGAAAGAAAAGCAATGCAAACATAAATTACCTAATAATAGTATATCATGTTTTTCCTGTCTTGAGGCATCTGTGCTTCTGTGATCTGGAGGAATGAGAGTCTCTTCAGCTACTCTCTTATCAATTCTCTCCAGGACCATAAGACCAACATCAATTAAAGGTAAACATGAACACAGGAGCCTCAAAGACTGGGTTCATATTCTAGCCCTGTCACTCACTGCTGTAGGTGTGAGACCCTGGGTAAGGTCCTTCCCTCCCCAAGTCACTGAGGTTGTTCCCATATTACATATGCTTGGGCAAACTTTAGATGTCATGAAGTGTACATTAGACTTTTTAAGTACAGTTGGCCCTCCGTATCCACAGGTTCCAAATCTGTGGATTCAACCAACTGCATGTTGAAAATATGCACAAAAAACAATTGTGCCTGTACTGAACATGTACAGATATTTTTTTGGTCACGGTTCCTTAAACAATACAGTTAAACAACCATTGATACAGAATTTGCATTATGTTAGGTATTTGGGAGGATGGGCATGGGGTAGTTGCAAATACCACATCATTTTATAGACGGGACTGGAGAATCCGTGGATGTTCGTTTTTGCAAGGAGTCTTGGAACCCATCCCGCAAGGATACCGAGGAATGGCCATAATAGGTATCTGAGTATCTGGACCATGGTAGATGCTTCTCACACATTTCGATGGAGTCCCAATATCATGCCACAAAGGCCTTTGTTGTTTTCCTGCTCATTTCTGGGAAAGGCATAAAAGCAACCTGGGTTCTCATGAGCTGTTGCTTTGACAAAGCCCCTGGAAACCCAGAAGTCAAGAGAGGAGCCCAACAATAAGCACCTAGCCATGACTTTATGTCGATTACTTTTTAAATACCTGCCACAAACCTGCAGGAGATGTAATTTTATTATTGCATTTCGCAGATGAGGAAACTGGAATCAGAGTGGTTCATACCTTGCCCAAGCTCATTGGCTAGTAATTGGTACAGTTGGTATTCTAGAGTCCTGAAATTACTGCTTCCTCATGCTGCCTTCCCACGGGTCTCAGCCCTGTTCCCCAGCAGCTCAGCTGAAGGAGCACCCCGAGGCCACTCCTCACCTCTAGGATTCTTTCTGGAACTTCTGAGACCTCTCCTTTGTGCAGCATAAGGTGGGTGCTGGAGAGAAGAGGGTAGAGGTTCATCTGTGATTCTTTTAAAACTAGGCCACCAGTTGACAGAACTAGCTCTCTGATCAAATGCAATTGTTCCCCAAAGGGTCTGTCACTTCCCAGCACTCTGGAATCATCCCCAGGGAGCACCAATGGCAGCCCAATTGGCTTTGTAATCTGCAGACATGTCCTTAACATTTCTGTGCCTTCTCTGATTCTGGGAGGAGATTTAATTACACAGAATGAGACTGAATCCTGCAGGGTCTGCCTCTTAATCACCAGCTGCAAAAATGAAGCCATCTAAAAAACAGGCAGGCCACTTGGGCAGCAAGGGCCATGACCTCATTAACCTAATCCTGTTAGTCCTTTTGGTCCCTCTAGCTCAGCTGTGGGACTTCTGGGAAATAGCATCTCTTGGAATAGAGGGCTCCTGGTCCCGGGGTGCTGCACCTGGGTGAGCTGCTGCTTAGAGATGGTTCAGATGTGGCCTGGGCATGGGGGGAGGTGGGCTAACAGTTCTCAGGACTGGACTTAGAAAGGACCAGTGAGACAGCTTTAAGTCGAGGTAGTGCCAGCCTCCCTCTCTGCAGGAATATTACCAATACACCATTCTTAGGGCCATACTTGGAACACCTCAGACTCTGATACAATTTGCTGTATGTATATATAGTTATTTACCTTCCATATTTTACAGACTGTGGAAATAGAAGTGCTGAGTGTTCAAGTGACTTTCCCAGAGACACACAGAGGAAGAACTTAATTCAAACCTAGTTTGGGTTAACCACAAAGTCTATAATTTTGGAATAGCTTGCGGGTATCAGGATGTGACTATAATATGTTCCTACAAATTTCTCATTCTTCTGAGTTAGAGCATCTGTCAGGGGACTCGAAACTAGAGACTCGAAGCCTCCACACTCCATTGGACAGAGGAGACTTCTTAACACTGAATGCTTCAAGGGGCTCTAGTCTCAGTAATGCTGGCCTATTAGAAAGAATAAGGTATTAGGTTATTGTCTCTCAATGTGACTTTGTGGGGTGATTTGAGCAGTAGCTGTCCCTTCAAGTATGCACTTAGGCCCTTTTCAGACACATTGTCCCCTCCCGTCTGGCAGACTGCATTTTCCAAAAAATGGTCACAGAAATATTTCTATTCCTACCCGTGTTTCTAGAACCTCGTTGGTGTCTAAATTCAAAGGTAGAAGTCCTTTGAGACTGCCTCAATGAATAGAACTGGCACAGGAGGTACCAGTGACATCCAAGACTAATCTTTAAAGGCAGCACAGCTCCCAAAAAAGCTTGCACTGTCACCCCCTCCCACCTCTATCTTTGCCTCCATGTTGTCAGGAAGCCCAAGCCACATGAAGGTGTTCCACAGAAGCACCAGCTCGCATGAGAGAGTGAATCTTCAGATGATCCCAGCCCTCAGCCTCTGAGCTGAGTGGAGCAGAGACAAAACTATTCCTGCCTAATTTGCAGATTTGTGAACAAAATAAGTGTTATTATTTTAAAACCCATTATGCCCCAGCATTCAATAGGATACCTAAAAAAACTTAAATTGAGCAATAATAACAATTTAAATTTCTATAGGGTTTCTGAATATAGGACACCAAGACATAATGGATCAAACCACTAAGCTTTGGGGTGTTTTGCTATGCAGCCATAGTAACTGGAGCTCTCTGAGCTCATGGCTTCCAGGACAGCCTATTACACATGGGATGGCTCACCCAGGTTGTGGCCTGCATGGGCCTGGCTCTGCTCACTTAGCCTGGCCCCCAGCTTGGGGCTGCCTCAACCTGAAGGGGTGCCTTTTTGAAAGTGGTCTTCCCAGGGGACACCTTGCCTTCTTTCCCACCATGATACTGGAAGGGCTAGCTGTCTCCCTGCTTATAGGTCTTAAATCCTTAGCCCATTTTTTCTTGGTCGTCCATAAAAACCTCTACACTTAATCTCCACATGTTCGCCCTACTTCTCTGGTCAGCAAAATTCATGTGCTTTTTTTCTGGTATTTTGATGGTCAAAGATGTCACCCGTGTTCTCCCTGAGCTGTCCCCTGGTCTGGCTAAAACTTCACGTTCTCTTGGCCATTCTTCCTAGGAAGGAAAGTTCTTAGTGTCTTTGCCATCCTGATTGTTTTCCTCTTCAGTAGATGCTGGGCAGCGTCAGGTTCCAAGTTGGCACCATTCCCTGGAGAGCATCAGGCTGCAGCTGAGAGAGCACCCCACAGGCTCCTTACTGGAATTCTCTACTTGTTCTAGAAGGGTGGGTTTCATCAGGCACTGAGCGCTGGCTTCTGGGGAGGAAGAGTCTGCTCCTGGGGTCTGGGGTTGGGGACTCCTTGCTGCCCAAAGCACAGGGCCCACTCCCTGTGTGCAGGAGGTGGGGCCAGCTGAGCACCTTGCACTGCCTGAGGGTGCAGGGCTGGGTCTGCATTTTTCCATGAGCCTAGGACTCTATTAACAGCAATTGCATTCCATTTCAAAACATCTTCATCCCCTCCAGTGGAGACCCCGTGTGCATTACACAGCTATACTCCACTTCCCCTCCTCCACTGGCCTGCTTTCTGTCTCTGTGGATTTTATTCTGGATATTCATATAAACGAAATCACCCTGCAAGTGGGCTTGGGTGTCTGGCTTCTTTCACTTAGCACCATGGTTTTGAGGTTCACCCACATCGCACGCAGTATCTCTTTCCACTCCTGGTCCCATCAGAACAGATAGGCTGGCCCCGGTGAGCAGTTGGTCCTGGCTTTTCTGCCTCTGGCCTGAATGACCTTGAAACTGTCACTGGGTCTGAATGTTGAGGGGTCAGCAAATGTGGGGCATTGTCTGGAGGCCAGGACCTGAGTCCATCCTCCTGTTCTGGAGGAGGAGGATGGGTGCTGAGTGACCTCTCTGAACTCAGTCTCTCTCTTTTCCCTGAGAAGGGGCAGATGGGCTCCCTGGAGGCTCAGAGTTGGGGCTTGCGTGAGGCCCTGAAGAGATCCGTGTAGGGTAAAGTCCTCCCCGGCCTCACCCATCCAACATCTGGGTTTGCCCTCTGCCCCTTCACCCTTAGACTCTTACCTTCAAACATTTGCTAGGACCCGACTCACAAGAAGAAAGGTCAAAGCCAGGGTTGCACTCAGTTCTGGATATAGCCAGGTCCCTCGTGGGCAGGTCGGGTATTGCCACCATAAACAGGGTGACACCTACTCAGACTTCCTGAGGTCTCTGGCAACTAAGAGAAGATGCACGGGGAGGAGTAGGGAGGCCATGAGAGAACAGCAAGCACTCACCTGGCGTGTTAGAGTGTTCTGCCCTTTAGAGACAGACCTCTGAGTAGTCTTCTGTCCTTTGTTTTACTCTCTTCTCCATTTCTCCCTTTATCTCTGCATGTCTCCCCCAGGTGGCCCCATCTGGCTCAAAGCAAAAGCCAAAGGCTGCGCAAGGCCCAGAAGCCCTGACTGATCTGCTTCCTCTCCCTCCAGCTCTGATTTTACCTTCTTGCAGTTTCTTGAACACCCAAGCCCATGACCACCTCAGGATCTTGACACCTGTTGTTCCTGTTCTTCCCCCAGATATCTGTGCTCCACCTTCAGTACCTTTCCTGAGAGTTACATTCTCTGCCACTCTCTGGGCTATCTTTTTCTTATCTCGGGTTTCCCCTTGTCATTCATCATGAGCTAGGGTGTGTTTGTGTATTGTTATCTTTCTAGTTTTCTCTATGATTTTTGTCTCTTGGACCACTGCTATATACTGTCCTATAGTAAGCATTTGATAAACATTTGTTGTTGAATGGATGAATGCTCTGTACTCATGCCCCAGGGACCTGACGCCTGGATGGGGGTGCTATCTCCCAGCCCTAAGTTTGGAGGTGCCACTGAGCTTGAACCCACAGCTCTGCTACCTCCAGGGTCATTGACTTCAGTGCAACTGAGCCTATTGCTGGCTTCGGCTTGGAAGGATGGCAGACACCTGACTGTAGTCCTTAACCCAGTCTTGCCAAGAAGATGTGGTGTGACTTATACAAGTAAAACCTGAAGTTTGGGAATCCAGTTGCTCCAGTTTTCTGTGTGGACAATCTTTTCTGGGCAGCAGGAGCTGGTGGACCTGAGACTGCTTTGGGTGTTGAAGTCCTCTGACCAGAGACAGCAGGGAACAGGCTGGGGTTGGGGAGAATTTCCCAAGTTCTGATAGTTGACAAGACTCATGACCAGTGTCCAATGAACTTGAGGGAGATCTATAATCCTGGAGGGAGTTTGGGTATGGATTATTTGGGAAAAAAAAAAAAAAAGGAGACTCCTAGTCCAGGAAGACAGAACATGTCCCTTATAAATTGAGAAGTTGTCAGGTGTGTGTGTGTGTGTATTTGTTTGTGCGTCCATGCATATGTCTCTGTGTATGCCCATGTGTGTATCACTGTGTCTGTGTATGTTGAGGAAATGTGGATTAAAAGGACAGTTCCAGATTCTTCCTCTGACCTTCAAGATGGTCACTGGTGTGCATGGTGTTTTAGTGGAAATTCAGCTCTCTGAGATGGAGGCATGATTGTTTCATATCCTTCTGTTTTATTGTTCTAACATTGGTTTTCAACCCTGGCTGCACAGTAGCCTCATTGGAGAGCTTCATAAAAATACCCATGTGTGGGGATTTCTGCACACCAGGTAAATCAGAGTCTGGACGTGGGGCCAGGGCAGTTGTGTGTCTCTGAAGCTCCACAGGTGACTTTAATTACAGCCAGGGCTTTAATCTCGTGTAAGGTATGCATTGAGGTGCTTTCATGGGGGATTAGAGGAATTGTACTGAACTTCCCGGAGGGCTTAATACCGACTCCGTCTTTAAATCATCTTTGACCTTGAGCAGGTTGCTTTGTCTTTCTGCTCCTAATTCTATTTTTTTTTTTGGGGGGGGGGGTAAGATGAAGATAATTACACCTGCTTGCCTATCTCCTGCCCATAGATGGGAGGTCAGATGTGAGAAAGGGGCTTTGTAAATTTTGAAAGGTTACGTGAATGCAAGAAAATATTATTAGAATTTTTTGTGTCAGCCCTCTGTAGAGACCAAAGAAAATGAGGCCAGAGGTGGATGTGCAATTACAGGAAGATTGTAGACAAAGAAAAGCTGAAGGTCAGGTCGTGCTACCTTGATTTTACTTTGCCGGGCAAGCCGAAGCCAGTTAACACCTGTGCTTGTAAGTCCAGGATTTGACACTAGGTGGCGTCTGATTCACGGCATGGACAGCTGAGATACCATTTGATGACCATTTTCTGCCCCCTTTGGATAAATTCGGATAAAATTCAATGATTTACTGAAAGACTCATCTAGATAGCAGACTTAGAGTTTCAACACCCTTCTCACATTATCTCTGCACAGTCAGATGGTGGGTTTCATTCTGTTCAAAGCCCCTTCTTTTGATACTTCTGGCCATGGTAATAAAAACCCCTCATTCTTGGGCCTGAAGTTGGCCGTGCTTGCTCAGATTTTAGAGCAACATCAAAAAGCTTTGAGGCTGGCAGTGAACCAGGGAGTAGGCCTGTTTGGCTCCTTGCAGACTTAATTAGCTCTTGAACTGCTCTTTCTGTCAATCCAGCCTTCTGCGGTCCTCCCTCCCCCTTGCTTTGAAGGGAGAGAAGCTCATTCTCTGCTCCCAGGGGCCTGTTCTTTGCAAGTCACTTTAGCTTTCTTTCCTTTCTCTCTGATCAGGAGAGAAAGATGTAGATGTCATGGAAGGTAATTGTAAATCAACCGCCTGACACTTTTTCTTTCTGCAATTAAGGAAGCAGAGACTTTGGTAACTAAGCTAAGTCATTCATTCCCTCTGTTTTGGAAACTCATTCTTTTATTTAAGTGACTTTGTATAAAATAACTCAGTGCCTTCATAGGGGCTAAGCCAGCAACTCATATCAGGCTTTTTTTCTTTTTATTTTAGATTTTTGTAAGAATCTTTTTTTTTTTGCGTGTGTGTTCTTCGATCCCATCCCAGGGTCTACTGCATGTCAGGTACGTGCTCTACCACTGAGCCACACCCTCGGCCCCACAGTCTCGGTTATTTATTTTTCCTTTCTTTCTCTGTTTGAAAACATACCTGAAATATACAGTTGTGGATCTTATGATTCATTTGTGTAAATACATACAACATTTTCAGAACAATGCACACAAAATAATTCAAAGCGATTGTCCCTGGGGAGGAGTCTATGTGTTGAGCTGATTCATGCTCTAATAGAAAATCTTCCATATGGAGAAAGTTTGGGGACTTTTTTTTTTTTTTTTTTTTTGTATCAGGGATTGAACCCAAGAGTGCTTAACCGCTGAGCCACCTCCCCAGCCCTTTTTATATTTTATTGAGAGACAGGGTCTCACTGAGTTGCTTAGTGCCTCGCCATTGCTGAGGCTGGCTTTGAACTTGAGATCCTCTTGCCTCAGCCTCCCCAGCCGCTGAGGACTGATGGATGCTCTCCTCGCTCTTCTGTCTCTTTAGCAGTTAGGCTTCCAGATGCATGAAGGATGGGTTTCCAGATGAGATACTTAGAAAGAAAGAGGGCACTGAGCAAGTTTCTGCACAGGAAGAGCTTGTGAGGGCAGGGAGAGGCCTCGCTCTGAGGGAACGTAGAAGTTTGTGTAGCTTCATGGCTCTAGAACACAGCCCCTTCTCCTCATGCCTTCTTTCTAGAATTTCTTTTTTCATCTCTAAGTTATCCAGAATTTTCCCTGTAGAATTCAGTGGTCCATTAGACCCCCATCCCAATTCCACCACTATGTCTCCTTTCTTCCAGAACAGGTAGTTCTTCATCCCCCAAGCTTTTCAGTGAGACAAAGATAAGTAGCAAAAGCAAAATTGGTTCAAGTTTTACGTGACAGGGGTCTGGTCATGGATAGACAACCTCTTTGAGTTTCAGTGACAGCCTCTCTGAAGATCACAGATGTTGTAAATCCAGAGACGCTTGCTTCTCTTTTTTGTTCCAGTCACAGGGAGCGGCTTTCTGAAGCTGGGTTGGCTGTCCCACTTCTAGGTCTTTGCATATTCTGTTCCTTCTGCCGGGAGTACTGATCCCTTGACTGCCTCTTCACTTCTCTGACCCTTTTCTGTTACAGGGTCCTTGGTCTATCTCTTCATTCAAGAAAAATGTAATTCTCAGAAAGCTATTTATTAGCCCTTGCCAAACTTTTATTCAACTGATGAATGAGTTATGGTGCATTGTTAAATAGTCCCCAGTTATTCACGCCACCCTGTGTCTATACCTATCTACCTCACTTGGCATGCTTCCTACTATGACTTGACCAATGGGACAACAATAAATAAGATACAAGCAGAGTCTCAAAAAATCCTTGCACACTGATGCTTGCCCTCACTTGCTGCTCTTGGAAGCCTGCACTATTCTGCTGGATGATGAGAAACCCAGAACTCTGATGTTCCTCTTGCTCTGGTGTGTAGCTGGCTGATCGCTAGATGTGTAAGCAAAGGCATTTAAGAATACCAAGTGGTCAAGAGTCCTGCCAATCCACTACAGACGCACAAGTGAGTCCAGTAGACATTAGTCAAAAGCCATCCCAGACTAGAAGTACTTCAAAATCATAAGCACATAGAATTGTGAACTAAAGAAATGGCTCTTGTTTTTAAGTCACTTAGTTTTGGAGTGCTTTGTTATACAGCTGAAGCTGACTGATACATGAGGGAATCATCAGAAAGAAAAATAGCTGTTTCACTGAAGATACGGGGAAGTGGGATTTATATGATCAAAAAAAAAAAAAAAAAAAAAAAGAAGAAGAAGAAGAAGAATGCTAAAATAAAACTGCAGAACGAAGTGTAAATCTGGTTAATATCTAACAGGTTAATAAATACTAACCTTTGCGGTTATCTTCTCTCAAAGACTCAGAGATAGTAGCTTTTAGGAAATGAAGGAAAAATTGTACTATCAAAGAGTGTCAGGGAGTTAGACTTCAGAGTTAACTTGCCAAAGGAACGAACAAACAAACAACAACAACAAAAAAGACCCAATGAGAATTGCAAAGAAAACAACCCAATGAACATCCAAACTTATCTAGTTTGTGATAACCATTTGTGATGGAAAACATCACCTTTTTCATATCATCCTCATAATACCAAAGGTCATGGAAAGTCCTCAGATATCAGCAGAGTGAAGATCAAAGATAACGTGATGCTGTTTGGGAGTACAGGGTTGTGGGAAATAGTGAAAGTTTTATGCTGTAGGGAATCCTCGCCAGACCTGGGAATCTTATTATTTTTTGCCTTATTGTTCTTTTTCTAGCTGTATATATACAGAACTTAATGATATTATCATTGAAAAATATCAGTGTCAGTTTCTATTTCTATACTTCTTCTCCGGGCAGGGAAAAAAAAAAAAAAAAAACATCTCTCTTTATCAGTTATATACAAATTACCTTCTAATTGTATGTCTCATCCCGAATCAAGAATTTGTCAAATTTAGGTACAGTTCCCAAGAGAGACAGATGAACCTCAGGTGGGACTTTAGAAAATGCTCCAGCATTACCTAGTTGGTCACAGTCACTTTTTGTCTTACTTCCAAGTCATAGATGATTTTCCTAAGCCTGTCTTTCCTTGGTCCATCAGCCCCAGGAAGGTACTGTCCCTCTGTGTGCCTGTAGCACCTGGGCCTCTTATCACAGTCTATTTTTATATCATGAACCTGTTTGGGAAGTCTTCTCTACTTCTCTATGACCCAGTTGAAGTTAGGGATGTGGTATTCACCACTGGATCCTCAAAGTGTAACATAGTACCCTGACCTAGGGAAGTTTCCTAACTCTGATTGCCCATTAAAATTACCTTGGAGAGGTTTGGATAAATTCTGATGCTTGGATTCCATAATGCCTGAGCTGGGGCCTGGAAAATCCAGCTTTCAATAGCTCTCCAGGGGACTCACACTTTCCTGTCCGGGGTCCCAGGTCTCCTGGCTCCCTCCTGGCTCCTCTTCTCCCAACTTGCCTCTATTCCCATTTCCAGCCTGATCCCAACTACCATCAAGTCCCAGAGTGAGGGTCTCTTTAGGGTTGCCAAAGATCTGAAAGTCATTATTTCACCTGGAAAAAAGTGAGAGTGATAGATGGGGTCTCCAGGTGGGCTTGACTCCAGACGGGGGTTATAAGAGTGCTGAGAGAGGATCTATGCTGCGCTCACCCCTTCACCCCACCCCCAATGCTTGGAACCCACCGAAGATACTGGGCAAAGATATTCATACTTTGGGGTAAACTGGGTGCAAAGAAGTGGCCAATGACTCATGTTTGAGCAAGGAGAAGCATTTAGGAATTTGATTTTCCATATTCCTTAGTACCCCAGAGAAGGAATGGGATTCAGAGGAAGATGCACAACTAATATGCCATATATATACCTGCTTGCTCTGAGGTATGTTTTCAGAGGAATGTGGTGAATTTATTTACTTATTATTTTTGGTACCAGGGATTGAACCCAGGGGCACTTAGCCACTGAGCCACATTCCCAGCCCTTTTTATATTTTATGTTGAGATAGGGTCTCACTGAATTGCTTAGGGCCTCACTAAGTTACTGAGGCTGGCTTTGACCTTGTGATCCTCCTGACTAAGCCTCCTGAGTTGCTGGGATTACAAGAGTGTGCCACCGTGCCAGGCTGGGGTGAATTATTTTTAACCAACATACCAGAGTCAATAACACAGTTCTGGACCCTTGGTAGAATACATAATCTGGGGAGCCTACCAAGACACATAAGGTTTTGAAGAGCCATTTCCAGAGCAAGCAGCAGATTCTTTCGAATTTATTATGTTGGTAATTTCCTCTTGAGAATAGATTACTTTCAAGAAACAACTAAAATTCATTCAGATCAAATGGATTGACGTATTTGGAGTTGAAAATCCAGTCATTTATACAAAAGAAGAAAATTGGATAGACATGTAGTCAGTATAGTTTGGCAGTTAAGAGTATGGATTCTGGAGCCAGATTGTCTGGATGCAAAACCAGCTCCATTGTAAACTAGCAGTGTAAGCAAAATAAATTCTGGGCCTTATTTTACTCATCTGTAAAATGGGAATCCTTCAAGCACTTATCTCATTGAGTTGTTGTGATGATTAAATGAAAGTGTGTGTGTGTGTGTGTGTGTGTGTGTGTGTGTGTCTGTCTCTAGAAACTTCATTGCTATTGAGTCCTTAGTGGCTCTGATTGCTTTCATAATGCTATCACTGACTTAGCAACCAGGGAGTACCCTGCAGGACAACAGGTACTTTGTTCTACCCCTTCTGCAGAGGGAAACCACTTTTTTTCTTTTTCCCCACTGATGGGGATTAAAGCCAGGGATGCTCTACCACTGAGATACACCCCCAGCCCTTTTATTTTTATTTTGAGATAGGATCTTGCTAAGTGGATTAGGGCCTTGCTAAGTTCCTTAGGCTGGCATTGAACTTGCAATCTTCCTGCCTTAGGCACCTGAGTCACTGGGATTACAGGGATTTTGACTCCAGGCTCATTGGTTTGTGATTTTATTATTTTTAAAGATTTTTTTTTCTGTACTAGGTATTAGGGTCGTGCGAACAGAGGAGGTATTTTCTCCTCTGATATTTTCTGGAAGAAGCATGAAATTGGTATTAAGTGTTCAATAGCATTTACCTGTGAAAACATTTGGGTCTAGAGATCTTCCTTTTTATTATTGATACTGTTTATTGTTTTGTATTTAATTGTGCCAATTTTCTATTTTAGCCTTACCAACAGTTTTGTCAATTGTATGGATGTTCTCCATAGGCCTTTTGTTACTTTGATTTTTCTATTGTTTTCCATTTTTCTTATTATTGATTTCTGATCCTTGTTGTTTTCTTTCTTCTGCTTAATTTGACTCAGACCAAAGGCTTTTGGAGAATCCATTTTGGAAGAGTGAACAATGGAGTCTGATATCCTCAGAGCCCACAGCAGCAATCAAGAACCTGACCAAGAAGAATCAAGCTTGCATCTGCAGCTGCTTCCTTGTTCTTCCAACTTTTATTCCATCGAAGCCATCATCCTATTGGTCAGTGCTGTCAGTTAGGGAGGGTCTCCATTTCAGTTGGCTATCCCAGATGCCAATCATTTCTGGACACACCCCCATTGACACACCCATAATCCTCCTAATCCTTGGCATCTCTTTATCCTATTCAAGTTGACAATTCAAATTAACCATTACAGCACTGCTTTAGCTACGTTCTTCAACTATTAACAAATGTCTTTTCTTTTTGCTTCAAAATACTTTTTTTTTTCTTTTATTTAAACTCACAGGTGCTTTACTGCTGAGCCACATTACTGGCCCTTTTTATTTTTTATTTTTGAGACAGGATCACATTAAGTTGCTGAGGTTCTTGCTAATTTGCTGCATCTGGCTTCAAACTTGTAAATCTCCTGCCTCAGGCTTCTGAGTTGCTGGGATTATAGGCATGTGCCCCTATGACTGGCTCAAAAATATTTTCTAATTTCTCTTGAGATTTTATTTTTGGCCCATTGATTATTTTGAAGTGTGTTGTCTAAATTTCAAGGTGGGGAAGTTTTTCTGTTATCTTTCTATTATTGAGTTCAAATTTAATTCTTTTACATATGATCAGAGAACATGTATTGTGTGATTTCAATTCATTTACATTTATGACTTAGCCTAAATAATATTTATTTTATGAATATATATATATATATATATATATATATATATATATATAGTCTGTTTTGGTGAATATCTCATGAACGTTTGAAAATAACGAACATTCTGCTTTGTTGTGTGGAGTATTCTTCACACACAACGAAATTCAGTTGGGTCATGGTTTTTCAACTCTCTGTCCTTGCTGATTTTTCTAGTTCTTTCAATTACCGAGAGAGGAGTTGAAGTTCCCTAACAAATTGTCCTAGTGCCTGTTTCTATTTCTCTTTCAAGTCCTGCCAGTTTTGCATCATGTTTTTGGGAAGCTGTTATTAGGTGTATATACTTTTATGAGTGTTCAGCTTTCTTGGAGAATTGGCCCTTTGATCACTATGTACTCTCTCTCTCTGTCCCTAGCAATTCTCTTTGCTCTTGAATCAGCCTCACCTGTTAATTTTGTCCCACTAAAACTGGGACTGGAGTTGCCCCAAAAAGCTGTGGCATGGGGTTCGCATGAGGGGAGTGCCCCAGGCCATCCTAGGCTGGGGCTTCCTGGGATTGCAAAGAAACAGGTGCTGGGTTCCTCTGTGATCAGCTGAAAGCATTTATTAGGGGAGCTGACTTACAGGGTACTACAACTTGTCTTCCTGATGGACAGCTAGAGAAAATAGGTGTTTTACCTAGGGATGTGCTCAGCACGGTGGTCAGGGTGTGGAGTGTATATTAGGATTTGAGGAATTTGAGCCTCAGACCGGAGCCAGTTTCTTTCAGTGTTTTAAGCAACAACCTAAATCCTTTATCAGTGTTTGGGGAGTTCTAAGCCCGGACATGGGCTCAGGCCTGCTGGGAAAAAATCCTTCAGCTGGCCGGGTCATGGAGTGATAAGGATACAGAGAGAAAGTGGGGACTTGGGGGACCCTATGTCTGTTAATAATGTAGCTACTCTTGCCTTTCTTTTGATTATGCTTGCATAGCATATCTTTTTCTACCCATTTGCTTTTAACACATTGATATCATTCTTTTCCAAATGAGTTTCTTGTAGATAGCATATACTTGGGTGATTTAAAAAGTTCCATTTGGACAATCTCTATCTTTGAAGTGTTGGATGAAAGCCTATCATTTTACTATTTGTTTTAATTTTTTGTTCCCTTCTTTACTCTCTGACTTCTTTTTAATCCGACATTTTTTAGAATTCTATTTTTATTTTATCTTTTTGAATGTTATGTATGTGTGTGCACATGCATACACACACACACACACACACACAGACACACACACACAGTTTGCTTGCTGCCAAGAGCTTAGGTTGTTTGGCGTTAATTTTGGTTTCTCAGCTACATTCTTTTGTTGTCCCATGGCTCTGAGACCTGAACCAAACATGTGGCTATCAACACGACTCTTGAATGCCACCACTGGAGCATGTTTTTTTTTTTTTTTTTTGAAAAAGAAAACACATCCCCAGGACTGATTTTTATAGAGAGTGCCCAGACTTGGTGTTAACAATGGACTGCTACCATTTGTAACTGGTGTTTGAAGCCATGTTAGCAGAAATTGGGGAAACTTGGGAAAGCAGTGGGTGAGGTGCTGCTTTAGCGGTGATGTAGATAGAGGAGTGAATGAACAGGGCCTTCAAGGAAGACCAGGGAGAATAAATGAATGAATAAATGGAGGATGGGTTGGGTGTAGGAGACTTTTTGAGAACGAGGATCTTTTTGATTCCCTTCTTTTGGTACTCAGAGAAGACCAAGCAGAAAGACTGCTGGGTGATTGGGTTTGAATCCCACCCCCATGTGACCTGGTGAGAATCCCCTCTCCTCCCCCAGCCTCTATTTTTTATAAGGTAGCTTGTGAAAAACCCCTGAATTGATGTAGAGGAAGAAATGGAGAGTCTGGGCTCCTCCCTTGGAGCTTCTGATTCCATTGTCTACAGAGTCATTGGTAGATAGGTAGGTAGGTAGGTCGTAGATAAATTTTGGTGGTGCAGGGAGGTTCCAAATGAAGATAAATATCTAGTGACTGAAACATCACTATTTTCAGGTCTCTGAGTACATTCGGTGGTATCAAAGGTATGCCAAAGAAACTTCCCCACACATCTGTTTTTACGAGGTAATTTCTAAGTTTGCAGAAAATAGAAGCAATTATAGGATTTACCTCCATGTGGCTCTATGAACATTTTCCCTTAGCTCCAAAGATTCAGCATTGCACCGATCTTTGTTTCATCCAACATGTTTCCCTTCCTGTTTTTGTACTGGATCATTTTAAACAAATTATAAAATCATGTTCTTTTTTTTTTTTTCTGTGTATTTTTTAAATCTCATCAAGGGATTTTTATGCTGGTTTGAAATGCATCAGGCAGAGCCTCTCACGGGCAAACACTTAAGCCATTTTGGAGATCCTCGTGGTGTTTCTTAACAGAATAATGCCTTGAAATCCTTCTGACACACAGAGGTCACACATGCACGATTTCCTGTGCTGTGTGGTTACTTGATGTTTATTGTCAGTGGCTCATGTAAATAAGAAATGAGCATTATTCAGTTAAGCTAAGTTTTTGAAAACATCTTCCCTGTCTTAGTTCTTCAAAATCTACAACCAACATGAACAGAGTTTAATTTTCATGATATAGCCACCATCGCAGAAACACACCAATAATAGTCTTTAACTAATTTAAAAGATCTATGGCTTCCATTCCCCAGAAGCCAATGTGTGGTACTCCTGGCATAACCCTGCCTAGGATCCAGAGGTCTAGCACTTTCAATTCAAGTCCTCCTGTCTCCCTCAGATGCCAAGCTGCTCTGATTTGGTGCTTTGGGTGATGATCTCAGAGGCCCCATATTTGTCAGACCTGACTTGAAATTATTTGCAATACAGCAATGGACTGTGGACCAATGTGATCAGATTGAACTTTACTCTCAGTGGACAAAGAAAGCCAGACAAAAGTCATTTGATGGAATTTTTTGATGGAATTATTTAAATCATTTATCATTCATTCTTCAGTGCAGATTTATTGAACATGTCTGCTACGGGCCAAATACTGATCAAGGTATTTGAAAAACATCAAACAATCAAATAAAGAATCCTGCCATCGTGGGGCTGACCAAAGAAGTTATACCATCACTCCAGCAAAGTGTCTCTGATTTGCTTTGCCCACACATCTATTTTGTGATCTGTAGTCAACTGTTGTCCTTATGTTCACCCTACACCCCCCTTATTTTAGGAGGATGAGGCTGCGGAAACAGCTACAAGCAAAAGGAGGCAGGAAAGATACAGGAAGCAGTATATTTCTCAGACCATCCCAAGCCTAGGCTGGACTGAGCCTGTTGGCAGATAATTTGACCTTTTGGAAGAGAAGAGGAAGAGTTCGAGTATCAAAAGCACAGAGAAAACCCAAGTGCTTGATTATCTGGTAGGAGACCCAAGGAGGAGACCCAGGACAAACCCCAGTGGATAGGTACATGTAGAGAGGCATCAAATCAATTGGCAACACACACTGTGGATCTGGAAATGGGGTAAAATAAGCAGTTGCTCTCTTAATCCCTATGCTTCATGCCATCATCTCTCTGTCCCTTTGCAGCTCCTCCACTTCTCCCCGCCTACCTCGCCTACCTCCAGGAATTGGTTTTCTGTAGCTACAGCTTAGTTTTCACCTTCTGGGTTCATAGAAAGGGAGTCCTATACTAAGTATCCTTTTGCACCTGATGTCTTTCCCTCAGCAGTGCTGTTTGGAGTTTCATTCTTGTTCCCTGTAGCAGGAGTTAGTTTCTTTTTATTGCTGAGTTGTATCCATCGCATGGCAGTGCAGCAAATTTTGGCTGTTACAAATAAAGTTGCTACAAATGTTTGGAAATTTTGTATATCCACTTCCATCTCTACCTGTTGCCAACTGCAATTTCTTTCTTTTTTTCCTCTCTTTTTCTTTTTCCTTCCCTCCCTCCCTCCTTCCCTTCCTCCCTTTCTTTATCTCTTTCTTTTTCCTCTTCCCCCTTCTCTCTCTCCTTCCCTCTCTCCTTCCCTCCGCCCTTCCTTCCGCCCGTCCTTCCTTCCTTCCTTTCTTTCTTTCTTTCTTTTTCTTTCTTTCATTCTTTCTTCTTTCTTTCTTCTTTTCTTTCTTTCTTTCTTCTTTTCTTTCTTTCAAGAGATTGAAGCCAGGGGCATTTAAACACTGAGGGACACACACAGTCCTTTTTATTATTATTATTTTTTATTTTGAGACACTCACTAAGTGGCTCAGGACTCACCTCTGAAGTGGCTTTGATCTTGAGATCCTCCTGCCTCAGCCTCCCAAGATGCTGGCCATCTGCAATTTCTTAAAGAAAAAAGGTGTGTGTGTGTGTGTGTGTGTGTGTGTGTGTGTGTGTGAGATGAATAAAAGTTGTTATTCTGGATCCTTTAAAACTTTTTATGTGCTTCTTTGCCTTCCTATATTCTGTTTTCTTTATATATTTTTCGATATTCCCTGTATTCTGTTTGGTGAAATGTCTGTCTTTTGCCTGTTTGGGGTTGTTTACTTTCTTGTTAAATTTTGAGAGCATTTTATATGTTCTACATACAGATTCTTTATCAGATTTATATTTTGCAAAATTTTTTTCTCTCTTCGTCTTTTAATTCTATTAACAGTGCCTTTTGCAAAGACATTTCTGATGAAGTTTTAATTTTGATGGAATCCAATTTATTTATTTCTTTTTTGAGATTAAGCTTTGATATAATGTTCAACAGTTCTTTATCTAACCTAAGTTTACAAAGATTTTCTCCTATTTTAAAGAAGTTTTATAGTTTTATATTTGAGCTTATAGCTCATTTTAAGTGCTTTTTTAAAAAATGATGTTAAGTATGGTTCAGAATCTTTTTTTTTAAATGTAGATATCTGGTTATTCCAATATAATTTGCTGAAAAGATTGTACTTTCTTGACAAGATTGCCTCTGCATCTTTTTTTTTTTTTAAGTTCTTCATGTATTTGTGGATCTGTTATTGGGCTCTTTATTCTATTCTGTAGATCTAATTATTTACTTGATGACAATACTCCATGCTCTTATTTATTATAGCTTCATAATGAGTCAGGAAATCAGGTAGTGCTAAGAGTTTTGCATTTCCATGTGAATTTCAGAATGAAATTTTCAATTTCTTTAAAATTTTTCTGTTAGGAAAGACATAGGATGTGACAGTAAATACCAAAGATTCTACAAATACTGAAAGGACACTAAGTGAATGTTATGAATGACTTCATGACAATAAAAAAAAAATTAAATGAAAAGGTTAAATTCCGAGGAAAATACAAGCTACAATCTGGGAAGAATATATAACCAGAATATGTTTGCATCTTACAAAGAGAGTGAAATGATATTTAAAAGCCTGAAAAAAGGAAATTCCTTTAACTGCAAAATCTTGCTGAGGGAGACTAAGGAAAACCTAAGAAAATGGAAAGGTAGGTATACCCTATATTCATGGGTCAGAAGATTTAACATTCTCAAGATATTGGCTGGAGGTGAATTTTCATAGTGTACTCTTAATTCAGAGGGTCTCAAATTTGGTTAATAAGAATCGCTTGGTGACGCTTATTAAAATGCAGATGCTACTGCCCAGTAATATATAGGCTCTGGGGAGATGGCAAAGAATCTGCAATTCAGGGAGGTTCACCAGTCACGATTTCAGAGGTGCTGACTCAGGTATCCTTCCACCTTTACCCTGTGACTATTGTGTGCTTTACAGATCTCAAAGTGCTCTGGGATCAGATTGCTTGGTTCCTGTGCCATCTGTTTGTCACCAGCTACAATCTTGGACATGTTTCTTAACTTATCTGGGTCACCTATCACAACAGCATTGCAAAGTTATATATGATAAGTCGTAAAGACATAAACCATGGAAATTGCTGGCACATGGTAAGCACTCAATAGATATTGGTTATAATTCTCCATATTATTTAGATATTGGTTATAATTCTCTATATTATTTCATCTGATAGTTGTAAGATCCCATTTTATAGGTGACATTGGAAAGGGAGGTTGTAGTAACAAAGTCATTTGGTCAGCAATTTGCAGAGCTAAAACTGGAACCCAGATACTTCTTTTAGTCCAAAGCTTTCTCCACTTTAATTGATTCTGATATCTAGGTGGTTACAAGTAAGGGGAGAGGGACCAGTGTGTGTGTGTGTGTGTGTGTGTGTGTGTGTGTGTGTTTGCAATAACGAGGGGGAACTGCATTACCCTTTGCATGAGGAGCAAGTTAAATGTTAACATTTAATAATTAATTTTGTGGGGGTTACTTCCAAATTGTGTTAGTTTTAAAGTATGCTAAGTCCTGTACTACAATCCCTATAGCTGGAGTTCCATTGATGTCTCTTATTTACTCCCAACATTCAGGGAATTGGGAGTGTGTGCTAGGGTGGTGGGTAAGACTCTGGATATATGATCTGGCTCCTTTGATATGTCTCACTGGTCCTAGTACAACCATGTTGGTGCCCAACAGCAGTTACTTGACCTTTGTTAATGTCTTCCATTGGGTCACAAACTCTTCAGTGTGAAGCTATTTATAATACAGAGTGGGATCTTTTGTGGATAAGGAAAAGTGACACACATACAACCTCAAGCTACTCAGCTTGCTTGTTTGATTCAGGTTTGAAGCCTTGAACTGTCTATTCCAATTAATCTGCCTCTTCAATGATCACTTCTGACTTTACACCTTCATTTCATCCCCAGGCCTTCTCAGAGTTCTCTTTGTAAGGTTCTATGGTTTTTGGAAAGCAAGTTTTTTTTTTTTTTTTTTTTCTGTTTAAAAGAGTCCACCAAACCCACTTCAATTGTTATTTGTAAAAAGCAATGGAGATTGTCACCATATCCCATAAATCAAAACAAATTTGGAATGAAGGACAGTAAAAATAGAAGCCTTCTAGATTTAATGCAGAACCATATTGATTAATAAGTTTCTAAGCAATCAGGATTCTTCCCAGTTTGAATTGCGGGAGATAGAGGGAATGGGGAGAGTGATTTGGAGGTGTTCTTTCATTACGGTGCTTGATCTAAGTTCACCTGTATAATTGACCCCCAACAATTGGCTTATATCAGTGGTAAATAATAGCAGAGATAAGTGGGTTTCATCTTAACAGCCAGTTTCAGTGGCCTGGTGGTGGCCCCAGCAGTCCTGGGTGGAGCCACACTGGTGTCCAGCAGCAGCGTGGTACTTGACCTTTGTGGATACTTTTGGCATAGATGGCGTGAGGTTCAGAGGTCAGGAGTTTCCTGCCTGTTACAGCATCAGCTCCTCTTCCACCCCTCCTTCATCCTACGTATGTACTGAGTGAAGTAAGCAGGGCAGGAGAACAGGAAGAACACTGCTTCACCCCATCTTCCCTGTAGCCACATCACGAGTCACTCTTCATTTTGTTACCTGTGTGTACCTTGGACAACGTTGTGCTGCCACTGATCTTCCCATTTTATAGGAAGAGGCACAGCACACTCTGGGAGCACCCAACCTTATCCACTTGGATTTGGGAATGGAACCACCATTTGACCCAGCTATTCCTCTCCTCGGACTATACCCAAAGGAAGTAAAAATCAGTCCTCCAGGGGATCCCGTTTGGTCACAGTCCTTTGCCTTCACCCAGAGAAGAACCCAATGGCAGAAAGAGCAGGAGATCAGGAGTCAGGAAATGCTGGTTCTAGGTCACGCTCTGTCAGGAACAGTTTGTATGACCTTGGGTGACTCACCGTGCACCTTGGCTTTCTCACGTAGAAAACATGGGGCTTGGACAAGAGGGTGCTTTGGGATCTTAGGTAGGGGCGATTAGATGGGGCTGAACTGTGCTGACAGTCTGCTGGGTGAAGCTGTGGGACTTCCACGTGTGAGAGGCTGCAGAGCCTCTGGGAGAGCACTGCTGTCAACCGTGCGAATTCCTTCTCACCTGTATTTGGTGGCCTTCTGGGGCTCCGCATCACCGAGCTGGGGGAAAATCAACCTGCAGTTCAAATGCTTCCAATTTTACTTAAAAATGTGGGGAGCATTTTAAAAATAGTGAACAAACAATAAAAATATCATGGGGTAAAAGTCAACATTGCAACACATTTTCTTTCTTTCTTTTCTTCCTTCCTTCCTTCCTTTCTTCTTTTTTTTTTTGAACCTAGGGACACTCTACTATGGAGTTACAACACCAGCCCTGTTTTACTTTTCTAGTTTGAAACAGAGTTTCTCACTAAGTTGCTTGAACTTAACAGTTCTCCTTCCTCAGTCTCCAGAGTTGCTGGGATTATGAGCATGTGCCACTGCCCCCAACTACACACAAGATAAGAAGAGGTCTTGTTGGAGACAGGCCTCTCACAACTCCATCCTTGGGTCCTGCTTCTTTTCTGTCATTAAGATGTATTGGTTGAACCAAAAAAAACAAATAACCCAATCAAGGGCCAAGGACCTGAACAGACACTTCTTAGAAGAGGATATACAATCAATCAACAAACATATGAAAAAAATGCTCATCATCTCTAGCAATCAGAGAAATGCAAATTGACACCACTCTAAGATTTCATCTCACTTCAGTCAGAACAGCAGCTATTATGAAGACAAACAATAATAAGGGTTGGTGAGGGTGTGGGGAAAAAGGCACACTCATACATTGCTGGTGGGACTGCAAATTGGTGCAGCCAATATGGAAAGCAGTATGGAGATTCCTTGGAAATTTGGGAATGGAACCACCATTTGACCCAGCTATCTCTCTCCTCGGTTTATACCCAAAGGACTTAAAAACAGCCTATTACAGGAATACAGCCACATCAATGTTTATAGTAGCACAATTCACAATAGCTAAACTGTGGAGCCAACCTAGATGCCCTTCAGTAGATGAATGGATAAAAAAAAAAAAAAAAGTGGCATATATACACAATGGAATTTTACTCAACATTAAAAATGAACAAAATCATGGCATTTGCAGGTAAATGGATGGCACTGGAGAAGATAATGCTAAGTGAAGTCAGCCAATCCCCCCAAAACAAATGCCAAATGTTTTCTTTGATATAAGGAGGCTGACTCATAGTGGGGTAGGGAGGGAGAGCATGGGAGGATTTGATGAATTCTAGATAGGGAAGACAGGTGGGAGGGAAAGGGAGGGGGCAGGGGATTAGCAAGGATGGTGGAATGTGATGGACATCATTATCCAAAGTACATGTATGAAGACTTGAATTGGGGGTCAACCTACTTTATATACAGTCAGAGATACGAAAAATTGTGGTATATTTGTGTATTAGGAATTGTAATGCAAAAAACCCCCACAAAGTACATGTATAAAGGCATGAATTGGCATGAACATACTTTATATACAGAGATAAGAAAAATTGTGTTCTCTGTGTGTAATAAGAATTGTCATGCATTCCACTGCTGTTGTGTATTAAAAAAAATAAAATCAATAAAAGATAAAAAAAGATGTGTTGGTTGACAAGTGTCCTTTTTTTAGGAGCAGGCCCATCCAGTCTCAAACAGTAGCTGACCCGTCATTGTTGGAGGAGAAGGATCCTGAGCCACACCATTACTAGATCTGCTTTCTAGCTCCACCCTCCTATGAATTTCTGTGTGAGCAGGGTTCTTCAGTTGGATATATGAAGCACCTCTCTCCAGCACCTTGCTGGCCCAGGAACCATAGCCTTGAGATCGCTGTGATGGAAGCAGGGCACACAGGCCAGTCCCCAACTTTGACACAGACCACCATGCAGACCTAGTGGTTAAGTCTGAAGACCAACGAGGCAGGAGGTGGAGGCAAGGTCTAGGGGGTCAGCCATGTTGGGAAAGGGTATGCAGCCCCTGGTTGGTGATGGCCTTGTTTGTGAGGCTGTATGAAATGCCCTTGTGGGTGGAGTGTATGGAAGGATTCAAAGTCCTGAGCTAGCAGAGGGTGGGGGAAGAGTGACAAGAGAAGAGCTGATAAGCATTTAGCTGATTGCTTTCCCTGGGCTACCTTTGTTCACACAGGCAGCCGAGTCTCTGGTTTCATTTGTTCTTGCCAGATCCCTAGGGGTGCACGGAGGCGGTAATGGATTGTTTTAAATGTTTCCAAAACTCTAATGGAAATCACAATATGTCTGTTTTCTGCTTTTTGCACACCCTGTTATGGATGTGTTTGATTAATAAATCATGGGGAAATGAATTAATTATTCCTTAATGATTACAGTCTCTTTGGCAGACGACGTATTTTAAGGCAATAGAGATGGAGGATAAAAGAAGGTTCTGAAGCCGACAAGGTTAGGGACTGACCGAACATGAGAAGTTCTGGAAGGTTCTTTCCAATCCAGAACAGTTGGGAAGGGGCCACACCGTCTACAGCTGCCAGGGGCTGGTGGGACCAGGGTACAGGGGAGTGATGGAAGGCATAGGAGAATGTCACCAGTCATTTGTCCTCATTTCTGCAGACTCAGGAAGTCCTGAGGTCAAGGGCAAGAGGTGGTGTGTGTCTCTCACTAAGGAGATTCCCCATTTTGGGGGATTCTCTGATTCACTATGCCCAAGGCAGACAACAATGGAAAAACCTAGCGTGGGGTAGCACATGTACCTAAAGAAATAGAATAGTTCAGCCCAGTGGTTCTCAAACTGTAGCCTGCATCCGAATGACTATTTAAAATGAAGACAAATGGGCCCACTTCTCAGAATTTCTATTTTAAGTAGGTTTGGGCTAGACCCCAAATTGGTATGTCTAAGAAGATCACAATTTATGTTACTAGTCCGGGGGGGATTATCCTTTGAGGAAGACTCTTTCCCCCACTTCTCCCATCTCAGGATCTCTCTTCCATGGATTTTCCATTCCCATTCCCCATGCCAACCTTCTTTGAATCTTTCCCTCAATTATACCATCCCCCTCCACTCACCCTTTCATTTATTTTGACTCCTTGCCCTCCTCCCCCCTCCTTTTCTGTATAGCAGGCCCAGCCAGCTCAAGTAGCCCACCTGACTTTCTTTCCAAACAATGGAAAACTTGATTATCTTGAAAAATAGGTAAAAGGTGAAGGAGTGGGGCTGAGGTTGTAGCTCGGTGGTAGAGCACTTGCCTTAAGTAGGTATGAGAGACTGGGCTTGATCCTCTGTACACATAGAAACAAATAAATAAAGCTGTTCACCTATAACTATAAATAAATAAATAAGATAAAGGAGAAAATCCAGTCAATCCCCATCACTGGCCAGGACACCAGGGGCAGGCAGCATGGAGCATTGTGGACTGGTCCAGGCTGTGAGGTTCCCCATAGCTAAAAGACCTGCCTGGGGCTGGTGCTGCCTGGCCTGGACTCCATGTGACTAGACAGACAGCAGGACAAGGTTCCTGTGTCCAGGGAGAGGTGAGGACATGGGGTCGCCCAGAGAGCAGCTTCTGGGCAGGCAAAGTTCAGCATTCCAAGTCCTTTAGGGTAGGAGTGAGATTTAATGCAGCATGTATCAGAATCCCCTGGAGAGCTTGTTAAGTACCTGTCACTGGACCCCATCTCCAGAGCTGGTCATTTAGCAGGTCTGGGATAGGGTGAGATGACCAAACAAACATTTGTCCAAGTTCCTAGTATGTGAGATTTTTATTTATTTTTCTTTTAGAGTTTGATGGTTATCCATAGTAGTTGGGCTTATCCGTACAAACTCATACACGCACGGAAATCTATTTCAGTTCACGTTCCCCCCTTTTATCTCCCCCTTTTCCCTCCTGTTCAACCCCCTACTTCTCCTTCCTCTAGTCTGCTGAACTTCCTTGTGCTCATCTATTGATTTATATTTGATTAGTGTTTTATGTTACCCCATCCTTCCTTCCCCTTCTTTTATCCTACTTAACTTCCACGTATGAGCGAAAACATTTGATCTTCGAGTTTCTAAGTTTGGCTATTTTGACTTAGCATGATTTCTCTGTTTCCATCCATTTAGTGGCAAATGCCGCCGTTGCTTTCTTTTTAATGGCTCAGTAGAACTCCATTGTCCATATACACCACAATTTCTTAATCTGTTTATCTATTGACGGACATCTGGGTTGATTTCACAGTTTAGCTGTTGTGAATGGTGCTGTTACAAACATTGATGTGGCTGTGTTGCTGTAGTGTGCGGATTTTAGATCTTTTGGGAAAATACCCAAGAGTAGGATAGCTGGGTTAAATGGTGGTTCCATTCCTAGTTTTTTGAGAAATCTCCAAACTGCTTTCCACAGGGGTCCTAATAATCTCCAGTCCCATCGACAATATACAAGCGTTCCTTTCTCCCCACAACCTTGCCAGTATTTATTGTTGTTCGTATTCTTGATCATTGCCATTCTGACTGGAGTGAGATGAAATCTTAGTGTCATTTTGATTTGCATTTCCCTGATTGCTGGAGATTTTGAATTTTTTTTTCATGTATTTATTGGCCTTATGTGTTTCTTCTATTGAGAAGTTTCTGTTTTAGTTCTTTAACCCATTTATTGGTTGGGTTACTTATTTATTGGTGCTTAGTTTTTTTTTTGAGTTCTTTATATTTTCTGGATATTAATCCCCTATTGGAGGAGTAGATGGCCAGGATTTTCTCCCATTCTGTAGACTCTCTCTTCATGCCCTTAATCGTCTCCTTAGCTGTGCAGAAGCAAAACTTTGATGGTATCCCACTTACTAATTGTTGGTTTTATTTCTTGTGCTTTGTTAAGGAAGTCTGTACCAGCATTTATATGATGGAGAGTTGACCTTATGTTTTCTTCTAGCATTTGTAAAGTTTCTGGTCTAATTCCTAAGTCTTTGATCCATTTTGACTTGACTTTTGTGCAGGGTGAAAGATAGGGTTCTAATTTTGTTTTTCTATGTATGGCTCTCCAGTTTCCCAGCACCATTTGTTCAAAAGGCTGTCTTTTCTCCAAGATGCATTTTTGGCATCTTTGTCAAATATCAGTCAGCTATAGGTTTGTGGGTTTGTCTTTGTGTCTTCTCTTCCATTATCTTCATGTCTATTTTGATGCCAATATTGTGCTGTATTATAATGTCAGATCAGGTGTTGTGATGCCTTCTGCTTCACTTTCCTTACTTAGTATTGCTTTGGCTATTCTCTCTTATTCTTCCAAATGAATTTAAGAAATTTTTGTTTTCTAATTCTGTGAAGAACATTATTGGTATTTTGATGGGGATTACATTGAATATATATATATTGCTTTGGGTAGTATGACCATTTTGACAATATTAATTCTTCCTGTTTAAGAACATGGGATGTCTTCTCATCTTCCAAGATCTTCAAATTCTTTCTTCAGTGTTCTATAATTTTCTTTGTAGAGCTCTTCTACCTCTTTGGTTAGATTAATTCTCAAGTGTTTTCTTTATTTATTTTTTGGGGTGATTGTGAATGGGGTGGTTTTCCTGATTTCTTCCTTGGCCTTATCACTGTTGGAATATAGGAAAGCTACTGATTTATGGGAGGATGTGAAACTTTGGATACTAAAACCAAGAAAGCCCAGGTAAATGGGAATGAGTGGCTGGAGAATCTGCATTTCTACCAAGTTCCCAGGCCAGGTAGCTGCTGTTGATCCCTGACTCTGCTTTGAGAACCAGTGCTTTTACTCTTCTCTGGAAGCCACAGAGGCCCTAGAATTCTTTTTCAGAGTGAGAAGCTCTGGGCAGGGGCCAGAGTTGAACCTCCAAATAGGTACAGTCAGGAAGGTAGATGTAGGCTTGGGAAAGGACAGCCACGGGGTTGAGATTGAGGGCAGGGAGGAGGACTGGTCAGAAAGATAGGGTCGGGGTGAGAAGACATCTGGACTGAGACCTCTGCTGCCCTCATTGTGGGACAGGCCTGAGACATGGGGTGAAATAAAGCTGGATGAAGAGGAAAATATTTCCTGGGACTGAGGCTAGGGCAGGAGCAGCTAGTTTAGAGAAAAAGGAGTCAGGAAGGAAAATTTTGAGATCATTGGAGACTGGGTACCTCTATTTGGGAAGCAGGGTTCGACCAAATTCAGTGCCTAAGCTGTTGACTTGTAAAATAGACCATGAAGTCTACATGTTGATTATCTCTCCACATGCTGACTGGGGGGGGGGGGGGCGGGGGAGGGGGTTTGGAGACAGGCAGGCCTGTGTAGGACAGGGCACTGCAGAGAGCTGGGAGCAGGGTCTGGTCAGGGAGGCCACAGTGGGCATCTATAGCCTACATCTTCCTCCCTTTCTTGAAAGTTACCAACGTCAGATACTAAAGGGTCTTCCAGTAGGGGCAATCTTTGGAACTTGAGGTTGAATAAGGACAGAGGTGACTGACTACCTGTTGCATAAAAGACTAAATGGAAGCGCGAGACTCTATGACTGCTATAGTCATCTCTGGACCGCCTTCTGTTTAGTGCTTGGATGAACACGACACACTTTCTCACTCAGAAGCTTTGGCATCTCCAGACACAGTATTGTAAACCTTTCACTTCTACGAGCCTCAGAAAAGTTTATTCAACTCAATCAATTTTAATGAACTGTTAGTTGGCACCTACCATGTCTATCAGGAACCAATAAAACCCAGATCTATGCTAGACTCTTTCATAGATGTAAACTCTACCATTACACATTTCTTCTTAATTACTTGTGCAATTCTGATAGTGTTTCTTCCCTCAGAACAAATGTAGGTCCTTAATAAATGAAAGAAACTAGGAATTCCCACCAGTCTTGTTTACTGGGCCAGGCTTATCTGCACAACTCCTTTTACCATTAGGGTTGGTTTTTACCCAGAATGCTCTCTAGCCATTCATGCAAATACATTTCTGAGCCTGCCTCAACTGCAATGGAATCAGTTTGGGATCCAGCCGGGATAAATTCTCCTCCCTCACCCCCCCACCCCATAACTATAATTTCACTGAGAGATGGATTGAATCTGAGGGGCTTTGAGGCTATTGGTTAGGGATAGGCTACCCTTCCACTTAGTATGCCTGTCTTCCCCATTGGTCATTGCTGTAGTAAACTTTGAGGACGTGGTTATGTGCAGACTTGATTATTAGTGGCAGACTTGACTTTAAGTAGCTTTAAAAATGACAGGCCCTTGAATCATTATGAGCCTGATGACATGACCTAAGATTTACAGCTCTGTTTTGATTTCTGTGAAGGGGAAATGCCCTGTTCTAAGCTACTTGTCAATTAAGGATGTTGCAGAAGTCTCAAAAGGCCAGTACTGAATCATGTTTGATGCCTGTGACTGTGATGTCACTAGTGTCATCTTCTCATTGTTGAGGACCACCTGTAAGGTCATTCAGCCTGTAAGAGGCACAGGGAACTGACTTCAGGTATGTGAAAAGACCCAGCTGCCTCCCAAGGGAGCCAATAGGAGGACCCTATGACTGCGATGAAGAGCAGAAGGAGCTCCCCACGCCCAGCCTCCTTCTGGGAGGCTTTCTGAGAGGATCTGAGCCCTGATCAGACTCAGTCTGGCCTCACAGGGCCCTACCTGTTTCTTCCTCTCTCTCTCTGAGCCCTGCCTACGTGATGGGCACTCATGTGCTCAGTGCTCTGGCATCTGAAGTGATGCAGAGCAGTGTTGTCCTGCTCATTCCCTGGGACAAAGCACAGCAGGTTGGTGGCTGAGGTGTGAACATGCATGACTCACTGGCAGCGTGAGCATGCCTCGCTTCCCTGGCCGCTGCCCTGCTTGCTTGCTTGTTCTGCCTGAGGCTCTGCAAGGCTGGGGAGAAGCCAGTCAGCCGCTTATGAAGGGGAAGAAAGACTTGATTAGCAGTCTGGGGACCCGGGCTCCAGACCTGGATCTGCCGCTATCAGCTGCTTGAACTTGGGAAAGCCACTACCCCCTGTGGGTTTCAGTTTCCCCCCATCTCTAAAATGACTGGATTTCTGGAGCTCTTTGCTCTTCCATATGTCATAGACCCCAGCAGCAGCAGCAGCAGCAGCAGCAGCAGCATCTGGGAGCTCATTAGAAAGGCAATCTCAGACCCTCAGATCCAAATCCTTCAACAAGATCCCCAGGCAATTTGCATACCATTGGAGAACTGCAGCTCCATGATCTCTAAGATTGCTCTTCTCTTCCTTCCTGTCCTCTAATTCTGTACCCTATGGAGTTTTGGAGTATAGTCCCTGCAGATGCGCAGTGGTGGCCCGAGGTTTGCCCATGGAGGGATTTCCCTCCAATTTCCAAATGTGCTGTCTAGGGTGTGCCTTCTCAGTTCCAGCTCTTAAAGGTAGCTCTGGGGTGGTTGGAGATAAATTCCACGAGTTCCTTCTCTGTGAACCTCTCTTTTTCTTCCTGGGGCTAATTAAAGGGTTTGCAAGTAATCAGCAATTTAATTCACCTCCCATCCTATAATCGCAGGTTTTTTCAAGTCTCATTCTCCAAAGCAGTGATTACGTATACATGCTGCATCCTGCAAGATCACGTCCTGTAGTTTGGGAGACAATTCAGAGGGTCAAACAAACGGCCTGTGTGGAGAACCATTGTGTATGTATCTCACTGCCTTGAACTTGCACACTGACACATCAAAGAGTGAGAGAGAGAGGAGGATTTATTTTATTTTTTTTTATTATTATTTATTTATTTTAATTGGTTGTTCAAAACATTACAAAGCTCATGACATATCATCTTCCATACATTTGATTCAAGTGGGTTATGAACTCCCATTTTTTACCCCAAATACAAGTTGCAGAATCACATAGGGGATAGGAAAGGTAGCAGAATACAACAGTCACTAATATGGTATTATGTAAAAATGTGGATGTGTAACCGATGTGAGAGGAGGATTTAAATAGGGTGGGAAATCCCCTGGCGTGAGTCATCCTGAGGTGGGATCAGCTGCTGCTTAGCCAATCTCAGCTCTTTCAGCCTCTCCTAGATGTGAACATATGCTGTGAGCTGAGTGTGATCTTAGTTTTTTCAAGATTGGCCTATTCTGAACAGTGTGGCTGCTGTTAAGTGGAAGTCAAGAACTGCATTTGGTTTCCCGACAAAGAAACAGAAGATAGTTCCATTTCTATAATTAAAAAAAAAAACAATACAAAAACAAAAGAAAATCCCAACTGTGTTTGTCTCAAGAAGTCATCAGGTCTCCAGCTTAGTGTGTTCCTAAGGACAGAATGATTTTGATTCACTGCAACTTTTCCTTCTGTGCTAATTTCAGAAGCCTGTGTAAGAGCAGGTGGCTACTCAGGGTGTGTAGTCAGCTCAGACACACAAAGAAAGTTCCAGCTGGGAAGATCAATAGAATTACAAGTCAAGATGTTTGGTGGGACCTGATGTTGCGCCTGCCTGTAATTCCAGCTACTTGGGAGCCTGAGAAAGGAGGATCCGGAAGTTTGAGGCCAGCTGAGGCACTCTCTTCAAAATAACTAGTAAAAAGGGATTGGGATGTAGCTCAGTGGTAAATCACCACCTGGTTCAATCCTCAGTGTAGGAAAAAAAAAGTTCAAGGAGGAGAACCTTTTTTTCAGTGCTTTGACTAGAATGTTCTTTTATGACATCTTTTCAGGTTTCTGAGTTAGCCTCATTCTGAAAAGCCAAGCAGTTGGCTGAACACAGAGATATTGAAAGAGTCTATGGTGTTGGAATAGCCCGTGTTATTTTTCTATCACTCTTTGTACTGTGTTTCCTCCTGGGGGCACCTGTACTCAATGTAGAGTTCTGGGACTTGTGCTAAGGCAGATTAAGCCAACTGGGATATCTGATGCCCTAAAACGGGGGGTTTGAGCATTTTCCCAAAATCACGCAGACTCAGAATTGTGTTATGGCAAATTGAAAATACAAGTGCAAATCTTCTTTATTTATACCATAACATATATGAGACAGCTTAAAGGAAACACACACACACAAAAAAAGAATACACATTTTGGGTGTAATATAAATAAAAAGTACAAAATCAGACCAGGGAAAATATAAATTAGTGGGGCAGGTCAAGCCTGGGTGACAAAACAGAGCACAAAAAATGTCAGATCGGCCTAGGAATGTCGGCCCTCCCAGTTGCTGTCATTGGACTATTCTTGCCCACATGCCATGTGAGCTAAAAATAAAGTCTGGCCCTTAAGTCATGAAATGAATGACATGTGGGGACAGCACAGCAGAGGCCAAGGTTGCTTGTCAGAAAAATGCTTGCAGGGTTTTAGGGGACTAAAGGCTCAATATGAGCAATTCCTATGGCTTTGCTGTACAAATGCGTGGGGCTGCCTTAGCGGTACACAGCAGGCCCCGCTGAGGAGGAGAGAGTCCTCTGGCACACAGCACTGGCTGTGCCTTTGAATTTGCAAGCATCATAGTGGGATCTGCTGCTGGGTGGGATGTGTGGATGGTGTGGATGAGGTGGAGCCTTCCAAGGGCTTGCAGAGTCTATCCAGAGTCCGAGAGAAGTAGCAGCCATACTATGGGAAAGTGCACTCACAGGTGACCCCTCTGGATTTTTGGTTTTTGGTTCCAATTGTCAGTTTTAAGGGCATTGACCAGAGAGGAGCAGGAGAAGATGGGTGGTTGCTTTTGGCGTCCAAGCCCACAGCTGGGTTGCTGCCACAAAGACCCCACTGGGACAATTGCCTGGCTTCTCAGGCCCTCTATAAACAGTGTGGGCAGTGGCAGTGATGTCTGTGGCCTGGGGCAGGAGTGCTGGGCTCTGACACTCACAGCCTGTCACACGCACTGTTGCCTTGACATCTCAGCCTCTGTTTCTTCTTGGACACTCTGAAAGGATGTGCCACAAAGAGAGAGCATCTTGATTGGAGTCTTCTCATTCAGATGGGACCTGTGTTGGATAAATGAAGACAAACGGATCAGCCGAGACTCAATTACATCGTCTCATGCCTGGATGTGGTGAAACGAGGGTAGTTCTCAGAGTCAACCAGACTTCGGTTTGGATTCTAGAGCTAATCTTCCACAGCCCTGCAAGCACTTTGAGACCTTACCTGTGGAGTGGGGGTTTGAATCCCTTACTCAGAGAGTTGTAAGCAAATGGACGAGATCATGAAAAAATTAGTGATTGGCCCAATACATACAGAGGTGCTCATCAGATCTTTGCACCTCTCCCTACTCTTTCCTGAAGGCAGAGCTAATTCCTCTCTCTGAGCTCTGCATTTCAACCCTATTCCCACCTTGGACATGGTCAGAGATCTGTCCTCGGTCATCAGGTCATCATTTCAACATCCTTTTTTTTTCCTTCCTCTCCTTCATTTACTTTCCTGCTCATTTTTCTATATTCCTTTCTTTAAAAAAAAATCTTGGGGCTGGGGATGTGGCTCAAGCGGTAGCATGCTTGCCTGGCATGTGCAGGGCGCTGGGTTCGATCCTCAGCACCACATAAAAATAAAATAAAGATATTGTGTCCACCGAAAACAAAACAAAAAAAAAATTAAAAATTCTCTCTCTCTTCAAAAAAAAAAAGAAAAAGAAGAAAACAAACAAACAAACAAACAAACAATATGCCATCAAGAAATTGCCCTGGCTTCCTCATTTCTTCACCAAATACTTTAAAGACTATTCTGTACTCACTTCTTGCACATCTCAACAGCCGCTCCACCCAGCAGCACTGATCGGATCTTTCCCCATTTACAGATAAGGGCTCATTGCTAAGGCTGATCACCTTTCCTCGGGCTTCACCCATCCTGAGAGCTCTGACGCGTCTGATGGTCAGTTTTCCCCACTCTTGGTAATATGTCCTTCTTTGTCCTCTCTACCACCTTCGCAGTGTTGCCTTACTGTTCCTGGAAATTTTCATTTGAGCTCCCAGATCTGCCTTCCTTCTCTCCTCCCCCCAGTGCAGGCTTATCCCAGATTCTGGCCTTGCTTTCTGTGAGAAGCAGCCACGGCGAGGCCAGAAGATGGCAAACTTTTCTGTAAAGGCTCGCGTAGTCAGCGTTATAGGTTTCACAGGTTCTATGGTCTCTGTGGGCAATGACCCCACCCTGCCAATACAGCATAAAGCAGCCATGGACAATCTATAAATCAATAAACTGGATGAAAGCCAGCAGAACTTTACTCGCAAAAAATAGGAGGTGGGACAGATTTGACCACGGGCCATAGTCTGCCAGTTCCCAGTCTAGTGGAAAGAAGATGAATGAGAGACGGATACACAGGTTTCACAGTCGGGCTCCATCACGTTGGTCAAATGACTGAACTCTATGCTCCTTTGTACCTTTATTTGTAAAGGGGGAATAATGATGGTGATGGTGATGATGGTGATGGTGATAATGATGATGATACCTTCCCCAGGGCATTATTGATAGAGGGAATCTGGGATGACATGTAGAGGCCTTGGGTCTGGTTCAGCGAATCTTATTGTTCTCTTTCTGCTCCCTTTCTTCCTCACCTTGCTCTTCCAGTCCCTCTATTCTTCCTTATTCCTTCTGTCTCCTTGCCCTCTTCAATCTCATCTGCAGTCCTATCTCCAGCCCTATCTCCATCTCCATGTCTGATCTCTCCTCTGAGCTAAAAAGTCTGCACATCCAATGTCAACTGGGTAGTTCTGCTCATGGGCACCATTTGCATCTCAAACTCAACTGCACATCTTAACCAAACATGCCTTCTCCTGATCTTTCTTATTCCATGGACAGAATGCGTTCTGAGGTCTTTGGTCCCACTTCCCCACTTGAGGGCAACAGGACTGGCCCACTCCCCCAGCCTGTCTCTGCCCTTCTCCTGTCCTCTCCTGGCCATCGTTGCAGCTGGAGCCCGTATTATCCATCATCTGGCTCTCTGAATGTTTCCCCTATCTCAGAGTTTCTCCTCCTTAACCCATTCTGCCAAGCACTTCCTCTAGCACAGCAGGGGCATGTCATTCTCCCATCTATAATGTCATGCAATACTCCACTATCCTGGCTAAGTGTCAGAACCCTGGCCTGGCCTTCCCAGTCCTGCCTGGTCAGCAGTGAAGACCCCAAGCCCCAAAGTGTCTGCTGAGCCTTTCTTAGACTCTCTAATTCTTTGGTCTCTGCAGACTTTCTCTTGCCTGGACAACCTTCCCGGGTGGTCTCTACCTGCCACATTCTTTTTGACTCCTCAGGAGCCAGGCCAGCATCTGAAACCACTGTAGCCAGACACGCCACCCACCTCCCCACCCAGCTTCCAGCCAGGAGGCTAAGCGTGTCATCCTAGATTTCAGAGCCCCCTGCAGGGCTGTGTTTATCTCCTGGAATGAATTTTCCCCATGCTTCACTTTTGTGAACTATTGTGAACCTGTATTATCTCCTCCTTTAGATTCAAGATCCCTGGAGAGATTTGAAAACACTAGGGCAATCCACATAACCGCAGCACCGTGTCTGTCCAGCGTGTGGGCTTGCTGAGCGGGTGCGGGGGCACTTTTACTCAGCTCACCTTTGAGCAGACTTGGCAGCTCCCTGGCCTCCTCCATGGGCTGAGAGGAGAGTCTGCCTCTTGAAAAAGTCACTGTGGAGGAACAAGTTTAACTTTCTGGCACTGGGGGCTGTGCTTCTAGCATGCACTCTGGCTTCAGTTGGTTGAGAGAGGGTGTGCTTGTTCCTTTGAGTGTGTGTTTCTGGGCGTGTGTTTGTGTAGCAGGTGTGAGAGGGTGTGAGTGTGTGTGCAGGGTGGCTGTGGGTGTGGAGGATAAGTGATTGGGTTTGTATGAGCATGTGCATGAACACGTGCGTGCAGTTGGGAGGAATGCCTGTGTGTGTGTGCATAAGGTGTTTATGTGTTTGCAAAGTGAAGGAGGAGTTGTGTGTGTGTGTGTGTTGTTGATTGTGTGGGATGTGTGCCTATAGGGGCAATAGAAGAGATAGGTGTGTATATAGGGTGCATGTTTGTGGGGGTACATACTTTTGGACACTGTGTTATAAAATGACAAAAGAGTCCTCACACGATTTTGCCTGGGCACTTATCTTTATCTAGGAGAAGTACCCAAGAAGTAGAAAATGGAGCCGACAGTTCTGAATACACAGAGACTGAATGATAAAAATCAAAGGGCAGAGTGTCTCGCTTGGTACACAGTGAACTATAAAAACGAACCCCTCATCCAGAAACTTATGGGGCAGCCTTTGAGGTTTAGTGGGTGAGCTGTTCTCTTGTCCCTGAAGAATTTGCAAAGTTACAAGCCAGGGCCCTGCTCTATCCCATAGTGGACCAGGAAGGGGACCTTTGTTTCTCTGGGGACAGGACCTTTCAACCTCATCTGGAGGAACAGTGGCACTGGGCTTTGAATTCAGGAGTCCACATGCTTCCCTTTTACCCCACTCTGAGAATCAGAGAACTGGCAAGGCCAGTTATGATCTACCTATTAATCATGAATATGGTTAGTGATTATATCCAGGCCAAAGGTCAGAGAATGTAAGTGAACTGAGACTGTTTGTTTTGGGAAATAGTTTTTGACATCAGATGTTTTTGTTTGCATGAAGACTTGCATGCAAGTTCAATGGGTAAAACGACCAAGAACCCAGCCATTCTGGGTGAAATTCACTGTGTGGTGTGGTGTGGTGTGGGTTTGGCAGCTGGGTTCCTGCTCTCTCACCCTATCCTTCAATCCCCTCCCAATGGGGGTGTCTGGGCAGCACAGTTTAAAAATCTCCGTCCCATGAAGATATATCTCTCATTGTAAAGGGAAGTAAAATGACTGCCCAAAGTCCCAGCATGTGGAGGGTGTGCAGTTCCATAAGTGAGCAGCCTGCTGAAAATCAGTCCTAGCCCACCCTAATCCATCCCTCTGGGCCAGTCCTAAGACAATGCAGGCAATGGAAGGGAAGGGGGAGGCTAGATGGCGGGGGGGCTGACTGACTCTGAGGGTCTCCTGGATGTGGAGTTTGGGGACGGAAAAGGTGAAAGTGCTATTTGCATGACTACTCGATGCATTACACAATGGACCTTCCAATTTCCGAAGACCCACTGAGCATGTGCAAAAACCTGGCATCTGGGGCTGCATCCACTCTCATACCTTCTGAAAAATGTGAATACCATACACTGCCCCAGGAATTGATCGGAGTGTTCCAGGGTTGTGTACCTCAATGACAGGGCTCACCCTTTGGACTGTGCCAGTTTCCTGCATTGGGATCCAGGCTTAATGGACTACCCTTTGCTTTACTCAGCCATCACTTGCGTGGTGTTGAACAGATACTAATCCACTCAATCTGAGCAACATCTGTATGCGGTAGAATTATTATTAATTGCAGCATCTCCGTCTTATAGGCTTGGAAACTGGGGCTTGGAGAGGTGAAGTAACTGGCTCCAAGTCGCGTAGCCAGGAAGTAGCGAAAGTAGACCCCAAAACCAGATGGTCTGGAACTTGGCCCATAGTCCTCACCTCTGGGCTGTGGAACTTCCTTTGGATGAAGGAAGGATGTGTGTGGCAAAGGGCCTCACACTGAGCTTGTGCCTTGGCTTCCAGAAATGGTAATACTAACTATCATTGCTCTCTGCGCTGTGGCCAGCTGATCTTTTGGGAACCCAGATCCAGTTATGTCAAGCCCCACCCTTGCTTTCATTCCTTCAGTGGCTTTTTATTATCCTTAAAGTCATGATCAACATCCTCAAGGGGGCTTTCAAGGCCCTGCCAGGCCTGGTCTCTGCCTACTCAGGGCCGTAACCCTCTCTCACGCTTGCCCTCTGTCCTTCTGTTTACCTACTCTCTTTTATTTCCTGCTCCTCCAGAACCTAGGCCCAAGTCATCTCCTCTCCTTGAATGACTTTCCAATCAACTCCTACTTTGGGTTTGGGATTCAGCCTCATATCACCTCCTGCAGGAAGCCCTCTGTGATTCTACCCAGCTGGATTGGTTTCTCTGTTGCAGGTTCTCGTGCGTGGCATGATGCTCTTCCCCTTCCTGGTCCTCATCTGACTTTGTTATTGTACTCCTGTTAGTGTGACTCTCTGGCTAATGTCTGTCTTTCTCACTGGACAGCAGATTTCCTGAGAATAGAACCCTTCTGTGGCTTATTCTTCACGGCATCTCCCGATGCCTCATCCATTCCCAGGGAACCATCAAACAAATCTTGTGTGCGAGGGGCTCATTCCTTAGAATTTCCATAATGCACAATGCGAGCTGACCCCAACCACCATTACCAACTTGAGGGACAATGAAGTATTCCACATTAGGAGTCTGGGTCAGTTTACTTACCCCAGATTACATGTTTAGTAACAGCACAGGACGTCTAGGAGAGACACAACATTGGCAAAGGGTCTTTTCCTGCCTTACCTCTTTTTGGTTCTCTTAACAAAGCTGAGGAAGAACATCCTCATTTTACAGTTAGGAACAATGAGGCTCAGAGTGAGGTGCAACCTGTCCAAGGTCACCCAGCTAAGAAGTGCAGAAGCTCAGAGAGAGAGCCCTTGGTATTCGAACATCTCATCATCAGTATCATCTACCAGTTAACTCCACGGAGGCCAGGTACTCCTCAGAGACTCCCTCAATTTGCTGTTTTTTTTTTTTTTCTCTAAGTTCTGGGGGTTAGATATAATCTTGTATAAGAGATACATCCATTATTTCCTTCTTTCAAATCAGCAATAACCTTTGCCCCTACATCTCCTAATCAAAAGGGAGTGCCCAACTGTTCCTGAATGCAGGTTCCACTGCACCTGGGGAGGAGGGTATGGTGAGATCGACTCACCCAGGGCTCTGGTTTCGACGCCCTGGGGAAAAGCTGCCTTTCTCAGATTCAGAATCAGAAGGGCCAGACCGGCATGGTCTTCTGGGCTCTATCTCCATGTGAAAAATCTCATCCGTAGCTGCCTCTCTGATTTCATGCTCTCCACGAGCTCCCTGCCTGGCTGTGACGTACAGCTCAGTTGAGGAATTCCATGACGCTAAGGTCTGTTGATTTCTGGTGTTTTGTGGCTGGTCTGGGCAGCATATGTCACCTGCACAGGGTGTATGTGAGGAGAGTGGGATGGGGACACTGCTGAGGAAGGAGCAGGTGTCACGTGCACTTGGAGGCAGGTCCCGACCCCGTCTTGGGTGTCCCATCTGGGCAGGTGCAGGGAGGAAGAAAGTGAGAAGGGCCATTCTGGATGGTTCTGCTCTGCTTCCTCCCACACAGCCTGGTTCACACCCCCTCTGTGCATGTAAGGGCATAAGCAGCCATTCCGGAACTTTCCATCCTCTCCTAGTGCTGGAGGCTTTTTTCCTATAAAGGATTCTCCTCTCAAGTTCTAAGCTGAAGGGAAAACTCCTACTTCTGCATGGCAGGTAGGGATCCTTTGTGGGATATCAGAGGTGGAAGGGGCCATTGAGGGCCTCTTTCCAGACTCTTGGAGGAAAATAATCCCTAGAGGAGAAAAACACCTGCTCCCCATTCTGCTGGCTAGTTCATCCCAGCACTGCCGTGGGCCCACGTTTACAGTCGGGGTGCATGGCCCAGCTGTTTGTCTACTTAGTCCTGGCCTGTCCCTGCTCGTCTGAGTCTCCCTGGCCACCCTGCCAGGCAGGTCTTGCATGCACTCACCTGGTCCCGGTGGGGGCCTGCCTGCTGGGTGGGAGCTGTAACACATCACCGCCTGATGGCCCAAGGTTGACAGCTTCATGTGGCACCTGCATCCCTCCTCCTCTGCCTCGGCCAAACTACAAGTCTAGCTTCTCCAGAGGCACCTCGATGTTGAAGGAATACCAAGCGATCCAGAACAGCAGGCTGAGAGCCAGGATCAGGGCCCCCGTGTAGACTAAGAAATCCCAGTAGTTCAGCGTGGCAAAGATCCCCAGCAGCAAAACCACAAGGCCCACAGCGTCGCTCAGGAGGGCGATGACCAGGAAGAACACACAGCGCCCAGGATGGCATCTCCCACAGGGCCTGCCCAGGAGCATTGCCCGGGGAGGAGCAGGAGGAGTCCAGCTATACTCCCTGGGGTGATTTGCATGGGAGGGTGGCAGCCCTGCCTGCCACTGTTGCCTTCTCTCCCTCTGGGCGGGAGCAAATGAGTGAGCCGGCTTTGGCTGCGTCTTGGAGCCACAAGGAAGTACACGTGGGTCCACCTTTATGAGTCCGGCAGCCAGTGGGGCAGGATATTTCTTAACTGTTTCATGGTTCAGGAATGATGCCAACCAGAACAGTCTGACGTCACTGGGCTGGTCATCACTGGGACCAATCAGGTGACATGGAAGAGGAGTCCAGTGCCTTGGATGGATTTGCAAGGTCAGGGGTCCTGCAGCCCTGGAGGAGGGAATGTCCCGTGGTTTGTTCTCTGATGTGGAAGCCAGAGAGCCTTTGAATGTCCTGTTTCTGAGACTCAGTGGCTTCATCTGATGTGATAGAGTGGAGTCTTTCAGTCTGTGCCTTCTGCCCTCCTCTTAGGGAAAGGAGGACCTTCATCTCTATGCCCTCGCAGATACCACCTGCAGCCCCAAGGGGTGATCTACAATACGAAGAGATCTTATCACTGCCGCCACTCACAGGTGTGCAGAGTGAACATCACATGACCAAGATGCATGGCAGCTCTTGGTCCCCGTGGCTGTGCTACACAGATAGACACCTCTCTGTCCCTGATTCAGACCAGGGCCTCAAACAAGGTGACTAAGATTTCTGGGCTCTAGTTTCTCCAGATAAGTGAAGGAAATAATTTCTACTGTGTCTAGTCTGGGGATCAACAAGTTTTGCACTAAAATTTATGTATAGTGGAAAATTCTTTAGTCATCCTGATTGAGCAATATATCCTTGATTTTTTTCTTTTTAAACTGGGGATTGAACCCAGGGGAACTTTACCATTGAGATACATCTCTAGTGCTTTTGATTTTTTGATTTTAAGACAGGGTCCCTCCAAGTTGCTGAGGCTGGCCTCGAAATTTCGATCCTCCTGCTTCAGCCTCCCCCCCTGCCCTGACTGCCTCTTCAGGGAATCCACACTCAACACAGATGCAGAACATCTCAGGAAACGTTGGGGTTTTGGATCTCCTCAAATGTTTTAGGGCTAGCATTGTCCCTCGGTATCCAGGGAGTGATTGGTTTCAGGATCCTTATGGATATCAAACTCCATAAAGAACTCAAGAACCTTATAATAAATGGCATCGTATTTGCATATAACCTATGCACCTTCTCCTGCTTACTTGATTCCCTCTTTTTTTCTTCCTCCCACCCTCCCTTCCTTCCTCCCTCTCCCTTTCTCTTCTTTTTCTTGCAGTACTCAGGTTAAACCTAGGGGGCGCTCTACCACAGAGCTACATCACAGAACTTTTTTTATTCTTATAGTTTTGAGACAGGGTCTGGCTAAATTCCCCAAGTGGGTCTCAAACCTGCAATCCTTCTGCCTTAGCCTCCCAAGTCACTGGAATTACACCTCCTGTAGGCTTTAAATCACCCCTAGATTACTCATGCTACCTAATACAACGTAAATGCCATGTAAATAGTTATTACACCGTATTGTTTAGGGAATTATGACGAGAAAAACATCTGCACCTGTTCCCAACAGATGTAGTGTTACTTGTAATCCACGGTTTTAGGGGATCCAACTGTACTATTCTTTCTCTTTCTCTCTCTCACCCACCCACCCACCCACACACATTTCCAGCTGAAAAACTATGACAGATTCAAAAGCCCAAGGAACAAAATGGAAATCACTTACTACCTCATTATTCAAAGCCCATTAGCATCATTTCTTGGAATCCATCCTCACGGACCAGAAATCTCTGTTTCCTTTGTTACAGAAGCGGGCTGCTTTGTACTCTTGCTCACTGGTAACCTGTGGCCATTCTTGCATGTCATTAACCATGGCTCCAAGCACGCTGGCCAGGCGGTGAGCAGCCTCCCGTCCTGCCCTGTAGCTTTCTTGCTCCCACTTCTTGCAGTGATCTGCCCTGTGTGTTCAGGCAGTCTAATATTTGAATAGCTGGAAGAGACCAATTGGGACATTTTATGAAAAGCCAGATGTGTGAACTGGAGCCCTGGCTTGGAACAGGCTGAAAAGAGGAAGTGGGAGAGGAGACTCTGTGTGGGAATGGAAAGCACCTGGGGTGGAGGTCCGCCTAGACCAGGGCAGCTCATCAGCAAGAACACATTCACCTGACCTGATGAGGAGCGGCTTGCTGGGCTCCTTTCAGCAAGGACACCAACGCCCTCTTTCCACTGTGATCCTCTAGGACTCGCCAAGACTATAAGGATCCACTGTTGGAGATAGCTCTGTTGTTTTCCCAGGCCTGCTGTGACAAAGTACCTTGAATTTGGTGGCTTGCATAACAGATGTGTTGGACCACAGTTCTGGAGGCTGGAAGTCAGGTGCCGTCGGCAGGGTGGGTTCCTCTCTGGGCTTTGAGGTAGAAGCTGTTCCCACCCTCTCCTTAGCTGCTGGTGCTTTTCTCTAGCAATCCTTGGCTTGAAGAAGTCTCACCCCGAACCTGTCTTCAACTTCACCTGGTGCTCTCCCTGTGCCCAGAGCTGTGTCTGAAGTTCCCTCTTTTATACAGACACTGGTCTTATTGAACTAGGAGCTTACCAACCTTACCAGAGCCCTACCATCCAGGAGGTGACTGAGCCTTCGTCATTTGCAGAGTCAGGTCTGGGAACTGTGACTCTGGGTCAACTGAATGCTTGATAGGCTCAATCCTGTCTCAATTTCAGCCTGCTTTTTAGCATCAGAAAAGGATTGCTAGGATGCTTTTTATGACTTTCTCTTAACGAATTGGATCTGTGCAGGCTCTATTTCCAAATATGATCACTCTCTGAAAAACTGGGGGTTCAGACTTCAACATGTACATTTAGGGTACACAATTCAACCTTTAACCTATTAAAGTAACTGACAGATTTTTCATTTGTTTGCTTGGGCCCTCTTTGATTTCTAGCTGTGGTATAGCTAGAACATTTAAAATCTCACATTGAGCCTTCCGAGATATGCTTAAGTGAAAAGTCAGACCCACCATGCCACCAGGCACCAGGAAGGATGCTTCAGCCCTTGGGACACTGAGATTCCAGCTTTTTTTCTCTCCATCGGGAGAGAGGCCAAGAAGGCAGGTCTCGCTCTACCCACTGTCTGATGGGCTGTCCCTCTCATCACCAAGCCCAGGAGCTCATCTCCCACGAGTGGATAACCCCGAGTGACCCCCTGCACACGTAGAAGCTTGAACTGAAGTGGGATTCAAATGACACAGATATTACTGAGTGCCTACTATGTGTTGAGCAGCAGAGAGCAAGATCAAATACAGAATCCAACACCTTAGAGCTAATGCTCGAATGGGGGAAGACCCAACTACAATGCATAACTATAAAGCTCTAATTAAAAAAAAAGATTTAAATCATACATGAATGATGCAGTTTCAGGTGGCAATAAATGCAGTGGAAAAAGAAAAAAAAAAACAGGGAAATAAGAGAGAGCAGGCATCTGTTATGCTGCTTTGAAAGTTTGCTTTCTGAACCATGAACATGGTGTGTCGGGTGCAGCTGGACCCCCTGCCCCTGGCCTCTGACCCAGGTTTGGTCACTGTCCCTATGCTGTTGAGGGTTCCTCTGGCTGTTGTGGCTGCCACCACCCCTGTGGCTCAGAGAAGTTTGTCCTGCTGTTGCCTCACAGCTCTGCCTCTCGTTGGCAATCGATCCCTTCCTTGCCCCTCCCTTGGCAAAGTCATCGTCATCTGTCCTCTCCCTGTGATGTCACAGGATGACAACTTCTCTGTGACCTGGCTCTTAAAAAGCAGGCTGAAGTTGAGACAGGGTTGAGCCCGTCAGGCATTCAGCTGACCCAGAGTCACAGTTCCCAGAGCTGACTCTGCAAATGACCAAGGCTCAGTCACCTCCTGGGTGGCAGGGCTCAGATACTGGGTGGAGGTAGCCATGCTGTCCTGTCTGATAGTCCCTTCTGCCTTTCCCCAGTGCAGAGCTTAGTAGAGCACTACTCACGGACCGTGTGACTTTGCACAAGTTACTTACCCTTTCTGTGCCTCAATTTCCTCATTGTGAAGGAAATCCCGATTTTGTAGAGTTCTTGTGGAGAGTAAATGAGCTCATAAGTATAAAGGGCTTAGAACCTGTGTACTACAAACTGGGACAAGTAACACTGTTGTCATGATAATGGGTATCTTTGCATTCTTTCTATCATGATGCTTCTGGAAGGGAAAAACCCAGGTGGAAGGATCTATCCTTGACCTTCTTGAACAATTATTTTCCTCCCCATGGCTTCATGTGGTTATAGCTCCTGACTCCTGGCTTCCCTCACACCACCCCGACTAAGTCCATTAGGATATTCGGAGGCCGCTCTCCATTCTTCGATGGGTACAAATCCCCCATTCTCATGAAATCCTATTCCCAGACCTCATCTTGTCCTTCAAATCCCTTTCCTCCAACAAACTGGCTGTTCCTCTTTATATATATATATATATATATATATATATATATATATATATATATATATATTTTAGTTTTCGGCGGACACATCTTTGTATGTGGTGCTGAGGATCGAACCCTGGCCGCGTGCATGCCAGATGAGCGCGCTACCGCTTGAGCCACATCCCCAGCCCTGGCTGTTCACCTTTCTCATCCTCAAATCTCTCTACCTTACATACTTTTAGTAGTGCAGGGGTTATCCACCCCCACGATGTGGCCACAGCTGCAGTCAACTTCTATTATTTATTCTAGAACACTAGTAAATTAATTTGGTAATATTGTCTTATTTTGTTAGTGTTCCATAAAAGTGATTTTTTTAAAACTTCAATCAATTATTGTCTCTGACAGTAAAACAAACAAACAAACAAACAAACAAAAAAACCCAATGTAATTAAACTAGACAGGGCTCCGTGAACTTTTTCTGTAGCAGGTCAGAGAGGAAACATTTTAGGTTCTGTGAACCATGCCACTGGTCACTGTTAGAACCATTTCATTCTGCCACTGTAGCCAGAGATGATCTAGAAATGAATGGGTGTGTCTGTGATCCAATAAAACTTTATAAAATCAAGATTTTATAAAGATTTGATGACTGTTGAGCTAGACACTGTTGCTTAGGGAAATTGTTGAATCGGGGGCCTATTCTCTCAAAAGAAGGTCCAAGACTTACAGATTTTAGAGGGTGAATAAATGTAATAGCACCCATCAGAGACTTTGTCCTAGAAGTCATTTGAAAGACTGAATGAAAATTGAAAGGCTCATACCTTCTAATGTAAGCTTGCGTACCAGCTGAAATCATGTTCACATATTCCTGGGGGGATAGTGCCAGAATTTGGAAAATCGTTGATCCTTGTCAATGATCTCCAATCAATATTTATTCCTCCTTTTTTTACAGACTGGGACTTAAGATCAGGATTTTAAGAAATATGTTCACTCCTTTCTTAGGAGCTATTCGTTCTTTCTCTGTTAGGCAACTAGGCTGACTTATGAGAATTCTCCAAAGTGAGTGGCCTGGACCTCTGGGATCCCTGCTCAGGGGCCCTCCTTGCTGCTCATCAAACTTGTTAACCCCTTCCACTCCACATTGGGATGAGCAAAAGCATCTCCCATTACCCTGCCCCTTGCTCATCGTTTCCAATAGGTCCCTATTTAGCAGAGAATAATATTTCCAGGCATTTGGACTGCACTTTAATGTACAGTGGGCATCAGTCCATGTCTAGCTTCTCCTAGTCCTCCCAGAAGCCCCATTCCTATCAGTGGAGAGCAATGAAGGGATTTCCCTGTGTCCTCCCCCAAGTAACAGCTGCAATTAGAACCTGGTCCTGTTTGCATTAAATACAATTACCTGTCCCCCACAACCTGTTCTCCTCCCTGTCCTCATGAAGACTCTTTGCCCATCAACATCCTTGGGGAATCAAGTGACTTATTTCCTTGTTCTCCTTGAATTGAAAACATTTAAAAATAAAAGTGTTAATTAAATTGTGGCAAAATATCTGTAACGTAAAATTTACCATCTGAGCTGTTTTCAGTTGTACAGCTGGGTGGCATTATGGACCCTCGTGCTGCCCGACAACCAACACTGCCATCCATCTGCAGAACATTTTCATCTGCTCAAACTGAAACTCTGAACCCCTCTCCCCAGCCCCTGGCAAACACCATTCTACTTTCTGTCTGTGTGAATTTTATTACTCCTTCCGCAACCAGTTTATTTCACTTAGCACAGTATCCTTAAGGTTCATCCACGTTGTTAGAGGATGTGTCAGAATTTCCTTCCTTCTTAAGGCTCATTAATATTTCACTGTATGTAGATACCACATCTTGTTCATCCATTCTTCTGTTGATGGACACTTGGGTTGCTGCTACCTGTTGGTTGTTGTGAATAATGCTGCTGTAAACATGGATGTATCAACATCTGTTTGAGTCTTTGCTTTCGGTCTTTTCCCCATACATACCCCAAATTGGAATTACTAGATCATATGGTACTTCTGTTTAATTTTTTTTTTGAGGAAACTCTTCTGCTTCCCATCCTGGATGCACAATTTTACATTCCCACCAGCAGTGTAGGAGAGTTTCAGTCCCATCACACCTTTACCACAGATTGTTGTTTCTGTTTTCTTTTGATAAGAGTTATCCTAAAGTGAAAAGTGGATTGTTCTTTAATTGGATATTTACTTCTATAACAGCACCTGTTCCATTTATTGGAGTAATTTGTTTGATTCTCAGTCTCCCTCATTAGATGGGCATCTCTTTCAGTTAGAGAGTGGCTCTGTCTTCTTGGTAACCCAGCAATGAGTGTTTACTGAGTAGATTCATTTTATAATTCCTGGAAACTCCCAGATGATTGGAAGGTGGAAACTTTTCCTCCAGATTCCCCCGACTCAACTCAATGTTTCTCCAAGTCCCTCTGTATCTTCCTGCTCCTCCTGGTTTCCAGGGATGTGATCCTCCACGATTATTCCCTCCAGAGAAGAATGCTTCCCTGTCATACCTTAAGGTTTCTTCTAGCAGGGGAATGGTGCTCTTCTGAGTCTGCTGCACTTTTAAGGTCCCACCCTCTAGCCCACTTGGTTCTATTGGCCATTTCTGCTGCCACTCAGCTCTGAACTCATTGCTGGGGACACAGCAAGAATTGTCAGAGATACAAATCCTAATGTCCCAGGACCAGGCTGTTTGCTGGGTTTGGTACTAGAAACTACCTATCTGCTACCAATTTTTTTTTTCTTCTTGAAAGTATTTATCTCGCATAACTGAAACTCCACAATATTTTAACTTACAAAATTCATTTAAAAGGGACTGCATGTGATAAGCGTTCCTATTTGGGTGTGTGTGGTGTGAGACAATGTAGAACATTAGGAGGTAAAATGATTGGGTTATGAGAATTGTAACCTAATCAGTGGATTAGTCCACTGACATGGATTAACTGGGTGGTAATTGTAAGCCGTCAGGGTGTGACTGCAGGAGGTAAGTCTCTAGGAGTGTGCCTTGAGGGTTTATATTTTGTCCTGGATGAGCAGAGCTCTCTCTCTCTGCTTCCTGGTAAGCCATGTCCTGAGCTGCCTCCACCAGGTCCTTCTGCCATGATGTTCTGCCTCACCTCAGGCCTGGATCTATGGAGTCAGCTGAACTTGGACTAAACCTCTGAAAGCATGAGCCCTCTCAAAATGCCTTTTTCTCCTCTAAATTGTTCTTGTCAATCTTGTGGCCAGGCAACATAACACAATGAGACAAAACAAACAAAAACAAAATCCAGTTTTTGTAAAACAAAGAAAGTAGGAGGAACAACCCACATGACATGGGTTACCTCACAGCTACAGGACAGACAACACGGTGCCCAAGACTCACCTCAGGGCAGTTGGAATGGATGGATGTCTCATCACAGTGCGAAGGACAGAAGGGAGTTGAGGAAGAGAGGTGATGGTATGTGTGTGTGTGTGTTAGTCAGCTTTCTGTCATTGGGACCAAAATAGCTTACAAGAACAACTTAAAGGAGAAAAAGTTTATTGGGGGTTCATGGTTTTAGAGGCTCAGTCCATGGTTGCCTGACTCCATTGCTGTGGATCTGAGTAAAGCGGAATCTCGTGGTGGAAGGGCAGGGTGGAGGAGAGGAAAGTGAGGCGGAAGGGGTGGGGAGAAGATAAACCCTCCCAGAGTACAGTCCCAGTGACCTATTTCCTCCAGTTGTGTCCCAGCTCCCACTGGTCCACTCAGCTATCAGTGGTCTAATCCACGGATGAGATCAGAGCCTTCGTGATCCAATTGTTTACCTCTGAGCTTTGCTACATTGCCTAACACATGAGCTTTTGGGGGACATTTTACATCCAAACCAAACAGAGTGTCAGTCAACTTTCTTTTACTGTAACGAATACCTGAGGTAATCAGCTTATAAAAAGAAAAGATTTATTTTGGCTCCCACTTTTGGAGGTTTCAGTTCTTGACCTGTTTGGGCCTGTTGCCTTTCGGTTGGTGTGAGGCACCATACTGGGTCAGGGGAGAACAAGCTGCTTACGTATCTCAAGGTGACTGGAAAAGAAGAGGCTGGGGTCCCAACTTCCCCTTTAAGAGCACACCCCAATGACCTAACTTCCTCTCACTAGGCCCCACCTCTTAAAGGCTCTACCACCTCCTAATCGTACCATGCTTGGGTCTGAGTCTTTAAAACATGAGTCTTTGGGGGACATTCAAGATATAAATTATATAGCAGTTGAGGTCTCCACTCTCATGGATGTCCTCTGCCCTTGCTTTCCTCTTCCCTCTCTTGGAATGTTCTCCCTAAATCTTCACTTGTCTGCCTCCTTCCCTTCATTCAGGTCTAAAGGCAAACGACCCCCCTTCAAGACATCTTGGACCACACGATCAGATAGCACCTCTGCCTCCATTCTCTATCCCTTCAGCCTCTTGATAACCCCTAAAACTCTCTAGCACCTTTTTATTTGGTGTCAGGGGTCCTTATTTATGGTCTATCTGCTTCTACTAGGGAGAAAGTGCCAGAATGCAGGAATTTTGGTGTGTTTTGTTCAACTCCCTCTTCCTGCGGTGGCCCAGAACAGCACCAGCAAGGTGCTTAATAGCTATTTGCTGACTCAATGAGTGGAAAAATCCTGTCTTCATGGGCTGCCTGGGAAAAGGCTTCCCAAGCCATCCCATGCCCTTCCCACATCCAGCTCTGTCCCTGGCCCTCCCCCTCCTCCTCCCAGCTGAGCTGACTTGCCTAGTTTTCCAGCAGCCTGGCTGGCCACGTGGGGACCACACCCAGCGGACACCCACCCCAGCAGGTCTCTTCTCACTAACATAGGTTTTCCCAGGAGCTGGCCTTACTCCCTTTCATGCTATTGTTGTGTTAACCAGAAATGGGGCTGCTCTGGACTTGGTGCCAATGCCAAGTCTGGTTACTAAACCCAGTCCTCAAAGGGAAAGCAGGCCACTCCCTCTCCCCAGGGGGACGGGTGAGGACTGCAGGCACCTTCAATGGGGCCTTTCTTCTCTTCCTGGTGAATGAACACTCGGCTGGCTACAGTCCCAGGATTATTTATTTACTTGGTGTTCTTACCTGAACTTTGGGAGATTCTTACATGGACTCTGAGCAAAATTCTAAGGGAACATGTGCTCATGCAAATTCATCTCCGTCTTAAGAGGATCTCCAATAATTACTGTAATACTACTGGTATGAAACCTGTCATTGGTTGCCAAAATATTGCATTTCTTTGTTCAAAATCAGGCATCAGGGTCACACGTAGAAGAATCTATTTATGGCTTTACATGTTCAAGCCCAAATCTGTACTTACCAAGGATTTGGAAATCCTTGCACTGTGGTTTTAGCCTGGAATTCTCTCTTCCTGGGACAAAGATAATAACAATGTCGGCATTTTGTAGAATTCCTACTGTCTGAGACCATTTAGGCTGGTATAACAAAGTTTATTTCTCATAGTACAAATTTGGATGGAAGTCTGAGGTCAAGGTGCAAGCATGGTCAGTTTGGGAGGAGACCCTCTTGCAGTTAGCAGATGGCTGGCTTCTTGTAACCTCACATGGCAGAGAACGAGAAAGCTCTCTGGGGTCTCTTATAAGGACACTAATCCCTCTCATAAGACAAACTGGCTATCTCTCAAAGGACTCACCTCCTAGTATCATCTTGGGGATTAGATTTCATCTTGTGAAATTTGTGGGTACACAAACCTTCCAACCACAGTACCTGCTGTGTGTGTATATTCTGTTGGCACTTTCTCTTACAAGGGCCTATGGGGTACTTACTTTCTTCATGCATACCTGGAATTCTGAGATAGAAATGGAAACTTATATAATATAGCTGGAAGAGTCAGGTTTGGAACCCAGTTCTGTTTAGCATCAAACCTCTCTTTTTCCCATGAGAAGAACTGCTTCTTACCAAGAAGCAGTTTTGTTTTTTTTTTTTTTTTCCTCTCAAGCCGAATTTATTAGATAAGCATGAGCAGTTTGGTAGAAGGAGAAAGTACAACTTGGAAAAAAAAAAAAAGAAGAAGGATGAAGAGTGAGATTGAGTTGGACAAATGAAGGGAGGAGAGAGGAATGGTGTTGTGGATAAATGGAATATCGCTGAGTGAAGCACAGAGATGGAGTAGAGCAAGGGAAATGAGGATCTGAAAGAAGTTTGAAGGGAATTGAGCATGGCTTGCTGCTAGGAAGGGAATGGCAAGAGGTGAGGCCTCACGGGGTGAGTTGGGGAGCTGAGACTTCACAACAGGACAGTATGGAGCCATGGAGGGACTTTACATTTTGGAAGATTTTTCATTTGGGAAAAGGTTACTTTGGTGTATCATGTAGCATAGATTGATTAGGAGAGATCAAGACAGAGGGAGGAGACAAGGTAAGGAACTGATAAAATAATCAGAAAAATGGATTGCACTTGGCTTAGAGTGGTGTTTGTAGGGGAATTGCTAGTTGCTGTAACAACTAAACCCCAGCATTTCAGTGACTCTATAAAATCAAAGTTTATTTCTAGTTCATAGACCCATTCAGCATAGTATCCCTGGTCTTCATGGGGCTTTTCTGCCCTTGATAACTTGGGCTTCAGGTTCCTTTCTTGTAGTGACTCTGTACAGAGCTAGGATAAAAGAGCCTGGAGGAGACTTTCTAAAAGGCCCAGCCGGCAGAGTCACATGCAACTTCTGCTTCACGTTGCTTTGCTGATAGTCATGCCTGAATGCAAGGGGTTCTGGGACATGTGGATCTGGTGGGACAGCTGCTTTGCTCCTCACTATGAGGGTAATAATGAATAAATAAATTACATTATCCAGTGGTTGATATATTAGAGCCTTCTGTGGATTTTTCCAAATAGTGCTCTGAAGAAGGTGAGTACTTTTATTCACCCATTTGCAGTCGTTAAGGTGATATATAGGTGTGGAGAAGTGAGTGGTCCAAGGTCAAGGAGCCCAGGGAGAGCCTCTATGGGAGGTGAAGGCTGCCAAAGACAGAGGCCTCCAGAGAAACCAACCGTGCCAACCTCTTAAAGTCAGACTTCCAGCTTCCAGAAATAAAATTTCTGGAATTTAAATTTAAATCGCTGTTGTTTAAGCCAGCCATATGTGGTATTTTGTTACAGTGGCCCTAGCAAATTAATACAATGATTTTGCAATTGGGAGATTATCCTAGATTATCCAAGTGGGCCCAACATAAAAACTCAACATCAGGGCCTCATAGAAAGCCCAAAAAAACCAATGAAGGTTTTTTTTTATTTCAAGACTTTTTTTTTTTTTTTTTTTAATGGTGCTGGGGATCGAACCCAGGGCCTTATGCATGAGAGGCAAGCACTCTACCAACTGAGCTGGTGATGAGAGGAGAGGTGATGAGAGGAGAGGCCAGGTTGATGAGGTTGCTGGCCTTGAGATTGGAGGGGCCACCACTGAGGGATGTACACAGCTCCCAGAGCCTGGAAACAGTGAGTGGCAGGTCTGCCTGGTGCTCAGATGCAAAGCAGCCTGGATTGCACTTTGCTTAAAATCCTATTAGATCCACTTTGGACTTCCAACCTCCAAAACCGTTAGATGGGAAATTTATGTGGTTTTAAGCTACAAATTTATGTTGCACATTTTTTATAGCCACACTGGGAAGCTAACAGAGTGTCCACTAGGTATTTCGATGTTTGGGATTGTTTGGGAAGCCCCCATCACACAGAAAAGAACCGGAAGCCAATGTCAGAGAAGAAATCATTCAGAGAAGAAATCATTCAGAGAAGAAATCATTCAGAGAAGTGCTTAGAATAAGGCAGAGATGGGGACCTAGGGAAGAAATGTCAGGAAGATCCTCTTGCCAGGAAACAGCTAGGCTGTTTCTTTGAGGACTGGGTTTCAGTACAAAAATGTAACTTGGCAGGGGTAGTGTGAAGAGCCACTGAACCCCCGCCCCCCGAGAATATTCTTCAAATGTGGCCCCTCTGAAGTTGAAGGCTATGATGGACAGGTTCTAGAGGAGGCTGTGGAAAGCATAACCAAGAAGTATAATAGTGAATACAACCAGAGGGGTGCTTTGGTTTTTATGGGCAGCACCCCCACTAACCAACAGGGGGCCCCATTTCCTCTTGTCCTGGGGTTCTCCTATCTAGCTCTGATGTGGAAACCCAGCATGGATCTATTCCAGAAGACCAGAGAGACAGGTTGGGTGGGGCCAGACTGACTTGGGTGCCAATCTCTGAGCATCCCTGCTTTCCTCTGTCCCTGTCTGTATCATAACAAACGACCTGCTTGTCTCTCTCCTCTGGGGACTAGCCTGATTGCTTTCTGAGGTCAGAGGTCACATCTCCATCACTGCATCCCCAGCTCTGATGTCTGGTGTGTGGCAGGTGCTCGGGAGATTGCAATGTCAGGCCAATGGCTACCCTCTTCCAGAGGGATGCATCCAGAGCCCATCTGAGGACAAGGGGTGGACCCAGGGACCTGGGGAATGATCTACACAGCTGCTGCCATGGCAGAATCATGCTTCCCTTCTCCTTCAGGTCTCCTAGGTGGCCCCACAGGAGACAGACAGATGATTCATGTTGACAGTTTTTCCTTTATTGAGGGTGAGCCCAACTTACTCTATGTGATTATTTGAGGGACTTTTAACAACTATTCCCTTTCCTCCTCTTTGTGGTCACCCTGGAGATTTTTGCCAGGGAACCCTGCAGGGTAGTGGGAGATGGTCTTATTCTTGGGGTGACCTTTAGTGAACCTTCCTTCTCCTTGGGGTAGGAGACCTGGACTGGGAGGTGGCCTGGAATTCTTTCTACCTATACCTGCTGGCCACGGGGGAAGTGAGCATGGTCCCTCAGGCACTGAGGTTCCCCACCCTGGAGACTGCTTGAGCTGACTGCACAATGCCAGGTTCTGGCTGGGCTGGTGGAGACTAGACCTGCGAGTGAGTCTGTATAGGAGGCAGCCTCAGCCAGGGGCTGGCCATTCTTCCAGGTGCTGAGAACATAGGTTTGGAGCTCTGGAGAGAAGGATGAAGGCAGGACCCAGATGGGTAATTTTCTGCTTTGGCTTGTGTTGGAGTCTTCTCTCTGGGACCCGGGGCATTGACCGGCTGTCCCTGGAGCAGCTGCCTCCCCGCCTCCTGGACCACTGATCATTCTGGAAGATTCTCCATGTCACTTTCTTGGTTCCAATGCTGGGCTCATGGGGATGAAAAGAGTTAGGGGCTGGTCTTTCTGTTCCATTAGCATCTCAGAGTAGGGCCATCAGATCCTAAGAGGTGCTCAGGGAACTGTGTATGTCCCTTTTCTTCCAGGAGTCATTCTATGGGAAAGAACATATAGCAATGTGGGAGAGGAGAGAAGATTTCATGGACATATTGTTTGAGTTCCTGATGAAACAGAATGAGAACACAGCAGACACCATTAAATAGAATATAATTCAACATGACATGACATTGATTCCTTTAGGCTTCCGATTAGATCGAAGTCTCCAAAACAGAACAGCTATAGGGAGGAGGGGCCAATAACACAAATCAGTGAGCTGAAAACACAGATGCTGGTCCTGTCCTTCCATCCACAGGCATGAAAACGGTCACTGCAAGGGAAACAGGACGTATGTGCTGCCTACGCTCACACAGGTCCATCCAACACCTCAGGCATCCATCAGGGGCAATGATCTTTGACAAAAGCCTCTAAGAGGTCCTGTCTCAGGGTGTCCCTAGCATATTCCCTGGCTCACACTCACATGGGGGAATCCTAGTGGATGCTCAGGATTTTTCTTCATAGCCTTTTCTCATTTTTCTCTGCTAAACATTTAGCGTGAGGAGCAGGAAATGGGGGCAGATACTGCTGAAGTCATGGTGGTACCCAAACTTCCTTCCACTTAGACATGCAGGATAGGAACATCCGCAAAGGTCCTCCTCCCACAGCTACGCCCAGAGTCCAAGCTCTCGGGCTGATGAAAGGAGGCGTGCAGAGTGCAGATTTCAGGTGCACCAGCTGGGAGCCCATCCTGAGTACTCCCACTGAGGCGAGCTTTGGGAATGCAGGAGCAATATTACAGGCTGGTCTTAGATCTGTGTTGATATCAGAAGAAAGGGAAATGGTCTGCAAGTCCTGTCACTTGAGGGAATAGAAATTCAATTAGTGACATAGCACTTGCAACAACTCCAACATTAGTCCTGACCCACCTGTGGGCAGGGGATTTGTGAGTTGGAATGAATACTTGGCCATGCTGACATGGGTCAGGACATGACTATCCTAGGTGAGCCTGAAAGGCTACGGGCTCCCTGGACTCTCAGGTAGGGAGGTTGAGGGTATCCATTGCCTCCATGGAATTTCCCACAATGCAGCAGGAACAGGATGGATTGGGACTCTGCATATGGAACCACTGTGAAGGATGGAGACACCTGGAGGCTGATTGGAGAGAGGTTGCCATGGAGATTCGAGAAGCTGGAAGGCTGAGGAGTTAAGGGAGTGATTCTAGTGTAGCTGTCCTCCCACCTCAGCCCTCTGGGTCTCTGGCCTGGCCTAGTGCAGCGGCCTCACAGGTGCTTCTCCTAGTCTTCCATCTAAGGGCCTCTTGGTTGCTACAGGAAGTTTCAGGAGCACTTATCTTGTGGGCACCCTCTGCTCGGTGGCCCTCTGGAGACCTACTTCCAGCCCCAATAGACTCCAGGAGGACAGCAATGTGCCCCCAGGAGAAGATGCACCTAAGGCACTTGGGAAAGCAGGTGGGAGCAGGCTGAGAGACGGGGTGAAACAGAACATCTGGGAGTTTAGGGAAGTGGCATGCAGAATCCTAATTTTATCACGCTCCCTTCCCCCGCCCCAAGTTTCTGTACATGTAAGGCGGTTAGTTCCTGCTTCCTCAAATACTTTTTCTTTCCCCTTTTGCTAACTTTTTTTTTTTTTTTCTTGTTCCCTTCGGTTCTCATCTTGGATGACCTTGCCTCCAGGAAATCTCTCTGCCCTCTCCTCAGTTTAGGTTAAACACCTCTCATGTTCCCACAACTACCCCCCAAGAACCCGGCATAGGATGTTCTAAGTGCGAGTTGGCTTGACTGCGTCTCTCACTTTGGGAAGCAGGATGGAAGCAGGGACCGTGCCTAGCTTGCTCACAACCCAGGGTTTGGCCCAGATCAGGGAGACTTGTTAAATATTTTCTTGTTTGGTGGGCTGGGACAGGGATAAGAGAAGGTAGGGTTTTCTAGAGTGAATTCCCTCTTTGGAACTCTACCGACAATTTCAGATGTGGCAAAGGATTGATTCCATTTTCATTTCGAGAAAGATGAAGAGGAATATCATCTTACAGAATCCCTCTGCAAGTTTCCATCTTGCTGTTCTGGAAATCGGGTAGAGGAGATGGGGTTGGGGAGGGAAGGGAAAGAGGAAGTTGGGACATCATGCATTTGTCCTTGGCTAATTGTCAGGGTGAAAGCAGAGAGTGAGAAGGGAGTTGGTAAATCAAGGGGAACTTTGACAGTCCTAGCCTAGCCCCTTGTCTGCAGTGTAAATTCTCTATTATCGAGTATGAAATGTCCTCAGCTGGCTCACTCAGAGCCATGTCCAGAGGGATGTGCCTTCCTGGACAGTGTATTTCCCCAACCCCCCTCCAGGGTTCAGTCTGTGGAATGTTTGCTACTTGTGACTTGTTTGGTCTCCTGAAACACAAGTTAGTGTCTTGACTGCCAAAGGAAGTTGGAGCTCTTAAGCCCAGCGGGCCAGAATTCAGCCTTCCCTCCTCCTCCGTAAAGGACTTCTTTTGGTCAGTTTTGGTTCCAGAAAGATGCAAATGTGGAATCCAGCTCAGGCACTCAGATATGTAAACGTGAGTTTCTCCTTGGGGTGTAGCCCACCCCCAGGGAGTTTCCCAGCATGCACTGCCCTTGGCAGAGAAAGTCCGATGATGTCCGGATGTGAGAGAAGGGCAAGAGAGCAAAGAAAGGATCTGAAAGAAGCATCAGCAACAGTGGAGACTCAGCCAGCAGCGCTTCCAGGCTGCACATGGGTGGAGCCCTGAGCTCTCTTTCCCAGGGGGCGCTAAGAACAGGGTTTGCCTCCATCTCTGGCATCCCAAGGAGGAAATGGGGATGTGAAAGTAGTGATCACGGGATCTCCTCTTGGTCAAGCCACCATCAGCGATTCAGGAGGAAGAACTTGAGGCTTTGGAAGAAACTCGACTTCTGTCTCTGCTTCTGTTTCTTTTTGATGATGGGGACCCACACCAGCCCACACACCAGCGTCATGAGTCCCAAGGACAGGAAGGCGGGCCCTATCATCTTGAGGACCACCTTGGTCTTATCATCCACGTTCAAGAGGTAGGCCAAGCAGGTGATGGCCACCCCAAAGAGCAGGGTGGCGCTGCCCACCGACATGATGATGATGGGCTTGTGGTAGATTTCCCAGTTACTCCTGGGAGTGGTGGTCCACACAGACTCACTTCGGGAGCTGATGCACAGGGAGCTGGCCGTCTGGCTGGGCAGCAGATCCTTGGATTCTGGAGACTTCTCGTCTACCTCCAGGGCCTTCGGGAGAGTCTCCATCGTCATGGCCGCTCAGGACTGGCACCTAGTAATGGCAAGTTAGAGACAAGAATGAGGTCAAAGGAATACTTGTCAAATGACAAATGACCTTTCTCTACCCAGCATCCCTCTCCAACCTGTCTCTCAATGGAGAGTATTGCAGGTCTTTTTTGCAGAAACCAAAAGGAAAACCAGATGAAATCCATGTTAATAAGCAATGCCCATGCTAGTATTTTTTTTTTTTTTTTGGTGAGAGATAAATATTATGTCATTCAAATCACCTGGTTTTAATATTTAACCAGGAAACAATGGTGCCATTTTACAACGTCAAATAAGAGCTGCAGTTTATTGAGTGGTATCTTATTTTCAACCCAACCACTTTCCAGTTGTGTGATCTAGAGTCACTTAACCTTCTCTATCACCTTGGTTTTCTCATCTCTAAAATGAGGGTAATACCACTACTTCTCTCCCAGGGCTTTCGAAAGGGGTTAAGGAGTTAGGACCTGTAATGCTTTGGATTGATGCTTAGCGAGTTGTAAGTACTCCATAAATGGTATCCTTTGCCAATTCAAAGAGTGATCCTCTATGTGTAAATATGTGTATGCGTGTGGCTGTGCCTAGCACTTCACCTAAACTCTTCCTTCCTTAACTGATGAGGTTTCAATCAGAATTGTGCATTAAGCTGTAGCCCTCTTTTACCTATCAAAAGCTCAGGCCCAAGGAGGTGTAGTGATTTGTTTAAGAGCCCAGGATCAGGAAGGGCTAGAGCTCAGATTTTTCCCTTGTTCTTGAAAATGCCAGGGTATGCACAGACTGGGGAGCATTTTTCAGTGCACCCTGGGATTCCATGGACCTTGTCAGCCCAGGACGGTGATGTTTGGGGTTCAGAGTGTGATCTTCCAATATCTAAATGCCACCCTTCCCCACCTTCTGGGTTGGTGACATCAAAGCAGATTTCCACCTTCCCTTTTGCTTCAGTTAGAATCTGATCTGAATGTGGCTCTCAAAGCTTCATGGGTTGGAACTGAATTCCCACTATGAGGCATTAAGAGGGTGGAAACTTAGGCCAGCCATGATGTTTAGAAGTGGGACCACGGAGATCATTAGGATTAGATAAGATCACTGGGGGAGGGGGACCGTGTTATTGAATCCTCATGGCTTTGTAGAAGAGGGAGAGGGATCAGAAGACATATGAGCACACTGTCTCCCACCATGTGATGCCCCACACTACTTCGGGACTCTGTCAGCAAGAAGGCCATTGCCAGATTCAATCCTTGAACCTTCTGAACTGAGGGAAATAAACCAATTTTCTCTTTAAAGTAGCCTGCCTCAGGAATTTCATTATAATAACAGAAATTGGACAAATACACTGTTTTTAGACCTGTAAAATTATGGAGTCCAGCAAGCTATCCTGCCTTTTGCAGCTTCTCACTAGAGTCAACCGCATTCCTCTCTCTGGGGTTCTTATCTCCCGTTCCCCACTCAGGGGATGTCACGGATATCTGTGTGGATTAAACACCAGACACCTGCCAGAAGCTTCACCAGAGTGGTGTTTTATCAAATTCCATTAATATGAGATTAATGTCTTTCATTAAATGTGGGTTCGAGTGCAAATGCCTATATATTTACAGGTGATTAAAGTATGCATGACCAAGTTAGATACTTAATGGCAGACAGGTTTTGTTTGGAAGGAAGGGGAGGCGGGGAGGGTCCAGATACCCTGCTTGGAGGTTTTCACCAAGTCACTACCTTGTTTCATATTTCAGCTGTCTCCGGAGTGTCTAGAACCTGCATATCCTTGACTGAACAAGTAAGCAAGTAAATACTTTCTCCCCCACCAATCCTCTCTCTAACCTGGCTACTTAAGGCAAATTCAGGACCTGCTCCACCTATGCAAACCAAGTCTCTCTAGCAGAAGCCCATTGTCTCCCCTGAGATATGCTCAGGCCCCTCTTAATTCAGCATTTGCTAACATCCCTATTCAGGAGTGGGATTTGGGAGATTCCCCCCCCAACCTTCTCACACCACTCTCACCCCCTGCCACCAAAATGTTTTCTTGAGAATGGAGGCTGTTCCTCAAGATCACAATGAATCCCACCCCAACTCCATCACAAATAAAGTGCCAGCTAAATGGCTAGAGCCAAACCCAAATATGGAGTGGGGACTTGCCTTTTGGTAACTGTTACCAACCCCAGAGCCAAAGAGAGCTTGTGGTAAAGGAGATGATGTCTGGAGCCCTGACACTCTAGAACCTGCTCTTTCCTCTTGCCTAAGGCATTTCATCTTTGTTGAATGTTTTTCACTTTCAGCACCTTCTTCAATTTAATCCCTTCAACCATTTGGGGGATTTCCCTCCTCCACAGCTCAGGCCTGACCACTGGATTATTTCCCCACCATCCCCAAAGCAGAATGCACCCACTTTCTAGAATAAGCATTTCTACAGGCCTCACCGCTGACGGGGGTGGGGGGGGGTGGGGGGGGGTTGGGGGGAATAGAAATTGTAAAATTGCCAGTTCACATTCAAATACACTCGTGGGGAGGGAGCCTATTTGGATCTCTGCTACCAAAAGCTTTGAAAAAAAGTCACAATGTGCTTTTGTAACCACAGGCACACAGATGTTCGCTTCCTTTCGGATCCTGTGCCATATTTGCATAAGCTAAATTGTCATTTAAAAGGCGATCTTCTGAGGCTGGGGTTGTGGTTCAGTGGCAGAGCGCTAGCCTCACAAGCATGTGCATGGCACTGGGCTTGATACTCGGCACCACATAAAAATAAGTAAATAAAGGTTAAAACAAAAAAGAATGCTTAAAAAAATAAGAAATAAAATAAAAGGTGATTTTTCTCTCCTGTGGGGTGGAGTTGAGAGAAGAGAGCATAAAGTGTGTCAGGAGATCTTGTGTTGCTTATTGCGACCCAGAGTCATATGAGGATGCCTGCTCATCTTTAGTAGGACCTTTTCCCCACTGCATAGTGATTTCTAGCATTTCGCCATGAAGGCTCAGGACATGTTATTGCCGCGTTCCTACGTTGGAGAGTCTGTGATGGAGCAGTTGGAATGCAGAGGTTCTCAGCTGTGCCTGGGAAGACAGCTGGGCTGGGCCGGGAAGGGCTTGCTCCTTGTACATAGGAAATGTACAACGAGGGGTAGCACTGCCAGGCCGGAGGGAGTCCTGGATTCTGAGAGAGGGGGAAGCAGGACTCACTAGGCCTTGCTGGAAGCACCTATCATATTTTTGGCCGGACAAAGCCAGGCTTAGTCTTATTTCACAAGGGCAGAGGCACAGGCCTGGGGAAATGTAGGAGTGTGGCTGGCCCTCACTTCCCTCCATCCCCTGGCCCAACTTCATCGATTGCTGTGTCAGGATTTCAGGCCGAGTTCTTTGGACTCCAATGAAGCTCTTTGCACTGCATCACAGTTGGTCTAGATGAGCCCTGAGCATGCTTCCAATACAAGAATCTTGACTTTTTCACATTCTGTCCTAAAGTGACCTTTCTCTGAGCATGGGAGGACTTCCATTCGCAATTCTCTAACATTGATCCACAGCACAGTCTGAGGAATAAAAACACCATTGTAAACTTTTCATGTTACATTTATTCAACTTAAAGAACTGTCTTTTATTCTCAATTAGGTACTTCCATCTTTTTTTTGGCATTGGAATATTCTTCATCTTATGAAATGCCCCTGAAGGAAGAGGATGATTGGTTTTGATAGTAGCTATACTTGGCAAGGAAAATCGGGCCACTCTGTGGGATCTAGCTGGATGTCTGTCTGTCTGTCTATCATCTATTTATCTAGAATGCAATAGTCCATGAAACCCCAAAGAATGGGGATCATTAAGGAGTTGACTTAATTGGGAGGAAGGATGAATCCTTGGCAGAGTGAACTGGCAGAAGGGATGTGCTTCTAGGTATCACTGAAGTTCGAGAAGCAGTTCTCTTTGGTCAGGCAGGGGCAGGTCATTTTCTCCCCTTCTCGCCCTTCTCCCCTCTCCTCCCTTCCTCTCTCCTCACGTTCTCTCTCTCTCTAACTCTAACCAGGCTGGATGGAGGCAAGGAACCATTGTAAACAGAAGGGATCAGGCAGGGTGAAGCCAGAGATGGAATACTGTGCTGGGGAGAATTCAGCCCATTTTTTCAAGGTTCCAGAAAGTCACTAAACTTACTCATAATGGCTACATGCAGAGGACACCTCTGAGTCTTTGGCACCAGAGGGACCACACTTTGAACCCACTTTTCCACTTACGAGCCATGGGATCTTGGGCAAGTTACCTAGGCCTCCAGAACTATAGTAGCTCCATATATAAAATAGGCATGAGAGGTTATTTACCTTATAGTATTATTGTAACTGGCAAATTGCAAAAAGGTACCACTACATGTTGTAGATATTCAAGAAATAGCCCTGGTTTCTGTTTTAATCATTTTCTTTCTGGTTTCCTGTTTCCTCATCTGTGAAATGAAGGAGTTGGGTTAGGAGACTTCTAAAGATTGACCTGTGAATCAACTTGAATTTGGAGAATTCAGATTCCCATGAAATCACCAATTCAGGAGGCTCTGGGAATTTTACAACATTTTGTTATAGTCTGGATAAGATTCTGGGTTCTTTGTACCCCTCTATAGCGGCTTTTCTCAACCATGGCCCTGTTGGCATTTTGGATCAGATAATTCATGGCCACACGGGGGACTGTAGGTTGTGGAATGCTTAACAACATCCCTGGCCTCTCTCTACTCATCAGATGCCAGTGTCACCCACAAACTCTCCCTCAAAGAATATCTCCAGCCATGGCCAAATGTCCCTGGGGAGCAAAGTCAACTGTGATGAACCTCTGTCCCAGGCCAGCCTTTCCTAGCACTTTCAGGGTAAAGACTGAATTTTCTTACCTTCCATCCCCATTGCACCTGGCATACAGCTGGCAATTAGCAGGTGCTCGGAGAACCTGGTCCTGCTGCTGTAGCTCTGTGGGGGCAGGAGGCATCACCTGGGGAAGTGGTCCACTGAGAAGAACTACCCTTCCACATTTCAGTTAAGATATTGGGGTTTGGTTTGGATGTCTCAGGGGAACCCTCACTCTTTGTACTGTTGTATTGTGCTCCCCAAAAATAGGTCTACTCAGAACCTCAGAATGTGGATTGTGGATAGGGTTAAGGATCTTGAGATAAGATCAACCTAGATTAAGGTGGGACCCAAATCCAATGACTGTAAGAGAAAGGAAAGGGAATTTTTATTTTATTTTATTTTATTTTTTTGGTACTTGGTGGGCACTTGACTACTGCCACATCCCCAACTCTATTTTTTTTGTACTTTTTTTAGAGACAGGGTCTCCCTGAGTTGCTTAGCACCTCACTTTTGCTGAGGTTGGCTTTGAACTCAAGATCCTCCTGTGTAAGCCTCCTGAGCTGCTGGGATTACAGGAATGTGTTACCACACCCAGCAGGAAAGGGAAATTGAACACTGAGAGTTTAGGACTACGTGAAGGGAGAGAAGAGATCAAATTAATGCTTCTAAAAACCAAGGAGCATCAAGGGTTGCCAGCAATCCCCAGAAGCTGGGAGGGAAGGCTTGGAAGGATTCTCCCTCCAAGTCTCTGGAAGGAAGCAACAGTGCAGACACCTTGCATTTTGACTTCAGGCCTGTAGAAATGGCAGATAATAAACTTGTATTGTTTTAAGTCACTATGTTTGTGGTTATTGTTTTATGGCAACCTTTAAAAACGGAATACACCCAACTTCTTTTAAGATTCCTGACAATTCAGAGGGGGACAAGGGATGAGGAACCCAGAGGCTGATGGACACTTCCTAACTCATCACAGATTTGAGTGTCTATTGGCCTTCAGGGTAGCAGGTTGAGAATGGAGGATGGGTTCTTCTCTCCTGGAGGCCAAGTTGGAAGTATCCTGAAACTAGTTTGGTATACAACCAGGGATAGGCAAGCTGCATGCTCGGCCATGAAGCAGTGCTGGTTGGAACCATAGAAGAGTGGAAAGAATCTCCACACAGGAGTCTCACCAACAGGAGATGCTACCCACAAAATAATATGTGCCATGAGACTCTATTTACATAAAATCCAAAACCCTGTAAAACAATCTGTGCCAGGACAGGGCAGGGAAGTGCTCCCTTGGGTGGGCACAGTGACTGGAAGGGGTACAAGATAGGAACTTCTGGGTCCTGGCAGCATTCTTGTTCTGACCTGGCCACTGGTTCCACGGGAGTCTACTTGTGGGGAAGTCCATTTGTGGTAGGGCCTCTTTCTGTGTATACATTCTACATCCATAAAATGTTCAAACCAAGACAATTAAAAGCAATTGCTAAATGCAATATGTTCTTTTCTTTGGATTCCGATGAGAACAAACCGAACAAAGGCATTTGGGGCAATTAGGGAAGTTTTTTTTTTTTTCTCCCAGTAATGGAGATTGAACTCAGGGCTTAGTGTGTGTTTGGCAAGCACTCCCCTAACTGAACTGTATCCCCAGCCCCAATTAAGGAAGTTTGAATAAGGACTAGCTGAGTCTTAGTCTATATGCAAACCACCATCCCTTTCCCAGAAACAGGTCTATTCCTGGAGATCTCCTATCTTCCAATAAGCTTGGTTTAACCCAAGTGGTTCCTGACCTTCAAGGTCAAATCAACTGGCCCACACCTTCCCTGCTGATGGGATGAGGGGGCTGTTCAGGAATACAACAAAGGCAGCATCTACCTTCTGTTTTAGTGGATTCTTCTATTGTGTTACAATCTTAGTTCACTCATTTAACAGAGAATATTTATTTGTTTTGGTTGACTCCTAATAGTTAGGCATACTTATAACTTACAGTGTGGTGTTTTGACCGACTTCTCTCTGCAGATTCAACCAATTTGGGGTCAAAATTCAGAAAAAAAATTATATTGGACATATACAGACCTTTTTCTTGTCATTACTCCCTAAATAATATTACTCTAGCAACTATTTACATAGTGTTTGTTGTTTTCGTTATTATATGTTTTAGCTTATTATATATAATCTAGAGATATCATTATGTGTATCCATAAGACACTACTTAAACAAAACAACTATAAGTAAATAGCAGAAAGATCAGTAAAGAGAAGGGAATGGAGGAGGAAGGAGGGAAGGATGAGAGGAAGTACTGGGGACTGAATGATAGCAAATTATATTCCATGCTTTTATGATTATGTCAAAATAAATCCTAATATTATATATAACTAATAAAAACCATTAAAAATACAAAAAGTATATTGGAGGACATGTGTAAGTTATATACAGCCACTAAACCCTATTATATAAAGAACTTGAATAGTCTCTGATTTTGGTACCCCACAGGGTGTCTTGGAACCAATCCCCTACAGATACCAAATCAAATCAGGGTAATTAGCATATCCATCACCTGAAACGTTTATGATTTATTTTTGATCAGGACATTTAAACACCTTTATTCTAGCTATTTGGACAACTGAAAATATTTATTCAAGGATTTTATGTGCCATTGGACCCACCCAGGAGAATAGGGCATACCGGTCTGGAACATAAGAGCTTACGGACTGAAGGGAAAACAGACATTTTCCATACTGATGATGACTCCTGCCAATGAGGTCAAGGATAAAGTGGCTATCGAATCACACCTGGAGCCAAGAATCCAGTCTCCTGGAAGGATGATTAATTGGAAGGAAACAAAGAGACCAGTAGGAGCTGGGTAAAGCTTGGTCAGGGGGGAAACTTCTACACCAAGGTCTCAAGGGACTTTTGAGAGTGTGAATTGTCAGGGACTCTGTAAGGACTGCGACTTTGCTGGGGGCTCCAGTGCTTGTTGAGTGTTGAGGGAGGGGTGAAAGATCAGGCTGGAAATGGAGGCAGGATTCAGATCAGCTCCACCAGGGGGTGGCCAGCTGCAGGTCACTCTGTTCCTATACAGTCTGCAAGCCAAGAATGGTTTTTAAAAATCGTTGAAGAAAGCAGAAAAATAATATTTTGTAATAAACTAAAATTATATAAAATTTTAAATTTTATGTTCTAAATAGCTAAGCTCATTTACTTATTTATTGCTGCTTTTGTAATTATAATTTCAGCTCAACCGCCTGCACAGCTTGCAAAAACCTTAAAATAGTCACGATTGGGTCCTGTATAGGAAAAGTTTGCCTGCATCGGATAGAAGGTATTGAGGGCCAAGGTAAAGAGTGGCAATGGAAAGTGATAAAGGGTTTAGGTAAGAAGATTGATGAGCTCTCATTTTCATAGTAGGTAAATCAATCCAGCTGCAGGAAAGAGAGTAAATAAGGGAATCTAAGACTGAGATGCACAAAGAGCAATTTAGACGCTGTCCCAGCAGTTCAGGTGAGGGACAAGGTGGTGTGTTTGGTTGCAGCAATGGAAGTAGAAAGACGTGCACAGATTGGAGATTTACTAAGCAAGGAGGTAAGGATAGCATAATGTGACTGGAAGGGGACTGTGAATCCAAGTACAAAGTCCTTAAAAGAAATTATGATTTAAGCTGAGAGCAATGGTGCTCGCCTATAATTCCAGCCACTTGGGAGGCTGAGGCAGGAAGATTGCAAGTTCAAAGCCACCCTCAGCAACTGAGTGAAGCCCCAAGCCACTTAGCAAGATCCTGTCTCAAAATTAAAAAAATATATATAAAAAAAATAAATAAAAATTTAAAAAGCTGGTGCTGTGGCTCAGGGGTTAAGCACCTCTGGGTTCAATTTCTAGTACCAAAAAAACAAAACCAAAAAAAAGCCTCTCTCTATATATGATTTAAAGATAAACAAATATGGATCATGTTGCTAAATAAAATGAAGCACACTCGTTAATGTAAACTTGAGATTAACAACAAGTAGTTTTTTTAAAAGTATAAGTATATTCCAAATATTGCATGAAGCATTTATACTAAACTCAATTTTAAGTGTGTGGTTTTTACATTTATTTGCTAAATTTGGTAACTCTGAAACTCAAATTTAAGTGTGCAGTTTTTACATTTATTTGCTAAATTTGGTAACCCTAAGGAGGGCCCCATCAGTTTTCTTAAAGAAATGTTGATTTTTGAGTGGGGGTGGATAATCGGGACATGGAAGTGCAGATGGGGGCTAGGAGGATGCTTTCCTGGGTTTGTGAGTGACACTTTTCTGGGGAGGCTTGTGGGAAAGGACATGCATGGCAGAGAGATTGTTATTAGAGGAGACCCACATTTAATTCAGGTCAAATGAAGAAATAAAATTATGGAAAGATTGAGGATGTGGGGAGATTTGTTTATAAAGGACTTTGGGGTTCAGATGGCCTGGAGGTAAGGAAGTAGGAGGGAGGAGGATCAATGGTACAGTAGCATCTTGGGAAAAATCCCTAGACCCTCTGACATCGTTGTAAGATGATTCTTCACTTTGCCTTGGAAACCGATATAGTTGACAGACCATTGTTCTTAAAGAAGATTCCATAAGGAACTGTGGGCTCATTTCTTAGACCACTCATACTGCAACACAGAATGAGATTGGTTGCTTTGTCCAGTGTCTATCAGACAAGGAGTTAATAGGGTTGCCGTTGGCATTTAAACCAAATTTCAGTTTCTCCCCTATGGAAATCAACAAAAGAAGTCATCCCAAGTCCCCTTCCCAGATGTAGAATGGCAAAGGTGTGGCAGCAGGTGGCGGGTGCCTTCCACCTGTTCTCTCTTTTGAATAAGTAAATTCCACCCCCCCCCCACCCCCCCCCCACCCACCCCCCCCCACCCCCCCCCCCCCCCCCCCCCCCCCGGCAGGAGTAAAGGGGCAGCCACACCCTTTTTACTAGTTTCTCACTTTGGGAGTCCTAACATTTCACTCTTAAAGGAAATTCCAGGCTGAAGAGGAGCAGCGTGCCTAAGTTTAGCCTGATTCTGGCAAGACAGCAGGCAGAATGATGAGGATACACGTGTGGTCTGAGGTGTGCCTGTCTTGGGCATTGTGCAAGGAGGTCAAATGGTGAGGAAAGGCAGGGCGTGTTGGTTTCTGAAGGATGAATCCTAGAAATCCACCAGTAGATGGGGGAATCTCTCAAGCCTTGAACCAGGACCTGAACCTCCCTCAACCTTACCTGGAGTGAACCCTCCGGGGATGCCGGTCCCACTGGGAACCAGCAACAGGGGCTGCATGATGGGGCTTCTAGCTCTCTTCTCCTTGGCCTAGATGTGAGAGGGTCTGGGGTTACACTTGAGATGCCCAGAACCCCACAGTGATGAAGCCCTGGGCTCTGTGACTTGAACCCTGTGTCCTGGTTTGAAAGAAGAGTTTATCCCTGGCTTAAGTGGACATGTGATCAGAAAAGAGACTCCAGATAAGGAAAGGGAAGGGAGAAGGTAGGAAAAAAAAAACCAACACTGAGGATAACTGATTTTCAACAAATTCACCAAAGGAATTCCATGGGAAAAAAGAAAAGTTATTTCAACAAATGCTGGAATAATTGGATATTCCTGTGTTAGAAAAAAATGAAACTTTTCTTACCCACCCTACACCAACAAAAATTGATCGGAGATGAATTTTATGAACCGAACTATTAAAGCCAAAGCTATAAAGCTTTTGAGAAAACAGGAGAATATCTGTGACTTGGAGGTGAGCAAAGATTTCTTAGAAGAGAGGGGGAAACAACAACAATAAAAAAAAAAGAGATTTCATCAAAATTTAAAATGGGTGCTTATTTAAAGACATTGTTAAGAAAATAAATAGGCAAGCTCTGGACTGGGAGAGATATTTATAAAATAAGTATCTGCTATAGCTTATTCATCAAATAGTCAATGAAAAATGGGCAAAATATTTAAAAATATTTATCCATTATGAGATAAAAATGAGTGAAAAAGTGCTTAAAAATGTTATATAACAGGACAATGCACATTAAACCCACAATGAGATATCAGCACACATTCACTATTATGACTAAAATTTAAAAAACTCTCACAGTACTGCATGGTGGTGAGAACGTGGACCAACCAGAGCTCTCCTTGGCCACTGCTGTGGGTGTGCAAAATTGCTAGTTTCTTATAAAGCTAAACACCCATCTGTCCTTTGACCTTGCAATTCTACTCCTAAATAAACTTGCTCCTGAGAAATGAAAACATACACCCACAAATGACCTAGACACATATTGTGTGTTTCCATTTACAGAACATTCTAGAGCTCATGAAGGTGACAAGCCTCACAGCAGTGGTGGGAGGGGTGGGGAGGAACCAGCTAGAGGATACATGAAGGATTTTCTGGGGTGGATGGAGGTGTCTTCTATTGATCCAAGGTGGGGGTTACTCAGGGCCATGAAGAGACGCCTCAGTGAGAGGAGAGAATATATCCATATATTCATGTCCCAACCTATGGTTTAGTGCTGAGGATCTGCAGACTGGTGAGTTACAATGAGTGTTCAAGATAATAAGGAATTCTATTCCTTTCAGTAGATTCCTCAGTGTCTGAAATGTACCACTTAATGGGACAGTGGTTAACGTGAATAAAGACGACCCAATATGTGTCTGTACCTATAGTTCTGGGAGCTCTTTCTTCCCCTCCAGAGTCCTTCAGGGGTTGGAGCTGGGTCTCCCTCAATTTCCTGTGCTCTCCAGCAACTGCTCAGCATTTGCTGAGGCTAGAGACTCAGTAATGTTTGGTAGTCTCAGGATTGAACCCAGGGACACTCTAACACTGAGCAATATCCCTTTTGATTTTTTTTTTCTTTTTTCCTTTTGATTTTATTTCAAGACAGGGTCTTGCTAGGTAGCCCAGGCTGGCTTTGAACTTGCCAACCTCTTCCCTCAGTCTCCTGAGTAGCTGGGATTACAGACCTGTGGTGCCACTGTGCCTGGCAAACATTTGTTAAATGGCTAAATAGAGGAGTTATGGTGGGTGGAGTGAGGAGATGCTTTTGCAGGTAGTTTGCAAAGCAGTTTCCTTTGGATTTGTTTGCTTTTCCGGTGTCTGGTTGGGGGCCAGAGAACCCGGCCCTGGCTCAGGCCTGTCCCTTCTCACCCAATTGTTATAAGCCATTCAGATCAACAATATGATCAACTCCTCCTCCCCTGCCCTTCCTCTGACCCTGAGTCTCTGTTCACATCATGAAGACAGGTTGGTCTTCTGCTGGCCAAAGTTCTGACAGTCTTCTAGGACCCCGAACTGCTGCTTCTCCACAGTACAAGCAATGTCATACAATAACGATAACTAGTTACTAGCCACCCAACCTTCATTGTGTGTTGGGAGCCATGCTAAGCCCCTGGTCTGTATCCTCTGGTCAAATCCCCCCAACACGTGGCTGAAGGAAGTAGGATTGCTACCCCATTTTTCAGATGGGGAAACTAAGGATCAGAGAGGTTTAAGTGATTTTTCCCAAAGTTACGCATTGGTGAGTAGAGAGGCAAGAGGGAATGTGAGATTTTGGAGCCTATGTGGCTTCAGAACCCAGGTTGAGATCTATTCTTACTCCTCTTGGGGGTTGGTTTTTGAGAAGAGTGGGGAGGATATTGGAACTGGGATGCAGGCAGTGAATAACACCATGATGGTGGCTGATCTGGCAAGGGGTTGAACAGGCTGGGATTGTAGGGCAGAGCTGCTAAGGATGTGGGGGCTCTGTGGCGGGAGCTCTGAGCTGGACCAGTAGGGCAGAATGAGGCTTGTGGCAGAGCAGGTGCAAATTTACCACCATTATTCCACCAGCTGAATATAAAGTACCTGGTATGTGCTGCTTTCCTCACCTGGAGCATCCGTTTAAATCCTCATAGCATCTTTAGGCTGGTACTATTAGTACCATCTCCATTTTGCAGACGAGTAAACCAAAGTTCACAACTGCCTGTCCTCAAATCCTGCACCACGTGTTCTCAGGGACAGAGCCCTGTCTCCCCCACACCCCCTTCTTCTTCTCTTTTCTTCCCCCCTATTTTCCTTCCTAGCATTCCACTACCTCTATAGCTGTCCGTCTTTGTCTTAGAACTCATTTTCTAGTCCTTCCCTGGAGCTACCCTCATTTAAATGTGCTATGGTCAATACTAACAGGGTTGCCATGTTTAGCAAGTATAATTACAAGGTGTCTAGCTAAGTTTGAGCTTCAAATCAACCACAGACACTTGTTTTCACTATAAGAATGTTCTAACATGGCATGGCACATACAGATACCAAAAAATGCATTATTAGAAGTTCAAATTGAATTGCACATCCTGTAATCCATCTGTAACCTTATTACAAGGGGCCTCACTGTACCGCTGCTCCTGAGCCTGGAGTTATCTAATTCTTCCCCTCTCTCCTTGCCAGACCCCTCCACCTAGCCAGTTCTGATAGGAGCTGGGCTATTCTGGGAATTGCAAGGACCTAACACAGAGGAAAGGGCACACATGACCTAACAGCGAGGAGGAGTCTGGCCCAGTGAATGGGGATAGGAAGAGAGGCGAGGCGAGCTGCCGTGTGGAAGTGCTGTGACGGCTTAATTTATTATTCCCAAGGAGCATCCAGCGTGGGTGAGAAGCGAAGGGTCTTCCCCTCTCCCTTCCAGACTTCCCCTTCCTGCCACACCCAGCGACAGCTTGTCCAGGCTCATCCACAGGTTTTTTCCTTCTCTTGCTCTGCTGCCCCTCTCCTTACCAGGACATCCAGTTGGTGACAGTCCACTCCTCTGATAAGGTAAGTGGGGCCCTGTGCCCGTGCTGATAAAGTAGAGGCCACAGGGACTTTCAGAATATGCTGTTGCTGTCACCACGGCCACCATAGCCACCCATCTGTTTCCAGCTCACAGGACTTCTAAGAAGGAAGCTTTCTCTAAGGTCACAGTCAATCTGGAGGGTGCCCCTCACTTTCCTGTTCAGACCACGCAGTCAGTGTGCAGGATCTGGGGGAAAAACAGCTCGGGAGATAATGTATGTAACCACATCTAGCTTTACTCCAAGGCGGGTCCCTACGCACATGCCTGCCAGACCGAGCCGTGTCTTTGTCCCTGTTTCCAAACGCCTGCCTTGTTTCCCCTTTTCCTGAGATGAAGACTGCCCAGACGGACCAGTGTGCTCCACCTTGTTTTCTTGGCACCTGCCCTGGGCACGGGCCACACCTGCAGGAAGGAGGGACCGCTTGGCAGCCTCTGAGGTCCAGTATGGGATGCCCAGAAGGGCAGGCTGGGTCTGAGGTCTGGCCCACACATGCTGGGGTCTGTGGGTGACCTTGAACTTCACTGTCTGAAATTTTTGCTCCTGTTCCAATAGGTTTGGGTGGTAGAGTCCTACTCACCCCTTCCCTCCAATGGCTTCCAAGGATGGAAACCCCGTGTTATACATGCAGGGCTAGAGAAACCCTTGGCACAAACATTATTTTCTCCCGGGCGCACGGCAAGAGACACTTCCCTCTACCATGCTGTACCAGCACTGCCTGGCCTGTCCCCTCCAACCTGCTGGCTGCTGTCACTCACATTTGCCTCCAACTCCAGTTCAAACACTCAACACTCTAAAGCCACATTAACCCCAGCTCCTTCCTCCAGGGAGGTGGAAGAAAAAGGCAGAAGGGAAACTTCCCTTGCCTACTTACTGTCCTCGATGTCCCAAGGGAGGATGGGGGACCCGGGACCCACTGGGTGCTTGCTCAGGGAGGAAGGTGGCGATAAGTTCCTGCTCCAGTCCTTCATCCCAGCCAGAGAAAGCCACCCTGGCCACATCCAGAAGTCGGTGTGCTGTGAATCCCAGCAACGGAGCAGGCTCCAGCAAGGATGAGCTCACCAGGATGTGGCCTAATGGGTTAACTCTTTGCAAGCTGCTGGCACAGGCACTGGGGATGTGGCTTTCTCGGCTCTGCTCAGCCACTATTAGATGAATCTTGTGAAAAATTCATGAGGCTTCTCTGCAGTCCGGTGGAGGCATGCATTTGGTTGATGGTGCCTGGGAAGGGCGGCTCCTCCCGACCCCAGGCTCAGCAATCAGAAGATCTGGGCTGGGGGAGGTGCACAGTGGTGATGGTTGATTATACTTTATGACTGACCCAGAGACTGGGTCAACTGTGCTCAGTGCAGGATTTGACAGATCTGGGAAGTCCCATTTGTTTTGGAGGTTGGAGAGGACACATGCAGATGGCAAGAATACTTCTGGGTACTTTCCAGTGCCTATGGTGGACCCCTTATGTTACAAAAATGCCCACACATAAAAGCACCCCCTACCCCAGATCCAGACATCTCTGAGCTGGGGCAAAGCAGTGTTCACCCTTACTTCTCTCGATTATGTTCCTATTGTTTTTCTACTGTGACAGATGAGAAGGATGCCAATCACTGCCAGGGGAGAGGAAGGTCCCCCACTTTATAAGCCTTGGGCAGACTATGCTTGGGGAAGCTGGATGTCAGCTGCTGGGTTGACAGTTTTCAAGATGCCAATGGATACGCGATTTAGATCAGCCCTTTTCTATAACTAATCCAGGATGTGGGGAGCCATTAGGGTGGTGGGGTGGGCAAGGGTCCTTCCCACTAGTGATTGTACTTTGGATGCACCTTTGTGGTTTGTAGAGAAGGCTCCTTCAGAAGTGATCCAGGGGAGATGAAGTCCAGGCAGGTGGGATTCTCCCATCGTGGGCGCCTTAAATTTCCTTACTCATTGATGAACAGGAGATTCGCAGGCTGGGACGGCTCTGCAGAGATGGCTCTGTAATCCAATCAGTGGCTAGGGAAGCAGAGAGCTTCAAGGGTGAGACTGTCCACTGGGCTGGGAGGGGATCCAGCCGAGCGGATTCCTCTATGAAAGATGACGGCATCTGCTCAGGAAACTGGGGAGGGGAAGGCGCCCCTGGACTTGAGTGCCTGGGAGAGGACTTGACTTTGAAGGCTTTTGAGGATGTTACTTGCTCTGTTGTAGATGCCTCTAACTTTATGCTCAAACCTGTTTATTAAATCAATGGTCTTGGGTGTGCAAAGCCACCAACCCTAAGGTGAATTATTTTTGCAATGCAAATTATCAAGTTATTTATGTTTTCCACATTTCAGATTTCTGTGCTTTCCCCCCACCCTCACAGTGTGGCACTGTGGTGTACTGCTAGCTATCAGAGCCAATCCCTTATCAATCACTTCCTCCGCTCAGACACTATTCTCAATACTTTATCCCAGTCATAATTCACTTATTTCCTCCACAACCCTAGCAGGGAGATATGTGGGATATACTGCTATCCTTGTATTTGGCCTTGAACAAATTACTTCTCTGAACTTTCATTTCCTCCTTTATGGCCATTGCTATATCATAAGAGTTTTTTTTGAGGATTGAATGACAAAATTCTTCTAGCAAGTGCTTAATGAATGTATCTGTATATATACATTATATATATATATATATATATATATATATATATATATATATATACACACACACACACACACATATACCTATATATGTATATGTATCTGTGTGTGTGTGTGTGTGTGTGTGTGTGTGTATGTATTGGTTTCCTTGGTTAAAACTCTTAGGCATGCCATTTGGAGCCTCTGTGCTTGTGCACACAGGCTTGCTCCTTCTGGAATGTTCTTTCTGTTCATCTTCATTTAGTTAACCCAATCATTCTGGCCCTACCTGCTCTGTAACCTCCCTCCTATGGGCTATCACAGTTGTTCTTTTGGTTTCTTATACATAATGATTGTCTATTTGCTCCTATCTCCCTGAAAGTCTCCCAAACTCCTTGGAGTACTTTTAATCAATAAAATTTTTAAAACATATAGAACAATAGAAAAGGGTTATTTATTGAGCCCCCACATGTATCCATAATCCAGCTGCAACAATGATCAATACCCACTCTTTTTCATTTGCCTCCCTCCTATGCTTTTTCTTTTCTTTTTTAGTATGTTAAAGAAAATTCTAGACAAGTAATCCTTGCAAGTAGAGATATATCTTTTCATTTTCCTTTTCTTTTTTCTTTCTTGTTCTCTTTCAATAAACAGCCAGGTGTGTTGGTGCATCCTTGTAATCTCAGTGACTGAGGAGGCTGGGGCAGGAGTATCACAAATTTGAGGCCAGCTGGGGAAAATTAGTGAGACCCTGTCTCAAAATAAAATAAAGTAAAATCAAATAAAGAAGGCTAGAGATGTAGCTCAGTGCTTAAGAGTGCCCCTGGATTTGATTACCAGAATCTCCAGTCAAACAAAACAAAACAAAAAACAAAATAAAATTTAGATATTCCTTAATGTTAATACCCATATTTCCCCAATTGTCTCAAAACCACCTTTTAATAGATTTCTTCAAAGCAGAATTCAAACAATGATCCAGCCCTCGTTCTTGGTAGGTGTGTCTCATAAGCTGCCTCCTCTTTTGCTCATATCATTTATTTATGGAAGCTATCAGGCCTTTTGACATCTTGGATTTAATTTTTTTTAAATTAACAAATATAAATTATGGGTATGCATTATATTTATCATGTATATGTTTTCAAATGTGCATGCCATGGAATGCCTAAATTGATCTAATTAACATGTCTAACCTCATGTACTTACTATTTTTTTCCACATTTTGGATTTGGTCACTTTCTTTCTCATGTGTCACTTGACAATTTTCCCTACTGTGCCAGGGCTGTGTCTCAATTTCTACCATGACTTCAGGTGCAAGCAGACTCCACTATCTTGATCCGATGTTTAGAGGACTCTGGCTCGGGTGTCCCAGGGTTTATAGCAGGCCTGTGATGTAGGCAGGGCTGCATTTTATATCTGATACTTCCTTGTGACATGGACACAGGTCACCAAGACCGAAAACGCGAATTCAGTGATCATTTCCACCACCCCCTTCCTGCCTGTCATGCCAAGGCACAGAGGTTGACAAATAGACTCTCTGATTAAATGCAGATCTGAGTCCTTTTAGAGAAGGGGATTGCCCTGCACAGGAGTTTCCACAAGACCTTGGCATCTCTTGCCAATGCCAGTCCAGAGAGGAGAGTTAGGTTCTAACCTGCAGTGAGGGCCTGGGGTTGTGTGGCAGCAAGGGAGGGGAACTGTCCTGGGCTGCCCTGTTGGCTGTGGGGCAAACAAACCTAAAGAAGAGGCACTGTTGATGCCATCTCTTGTTTCCCAGACTTTTTATCTTAATCTAAGATGGAAGCTCATTATCTTAAAAATAAAATAAAATAAAGTAAAGTAAAGTAAAATAAAATAAAATGCAAGGGAAAACAGAAACCAAACCAAACCAAACCTACCAATTCTTCTGGAAAGTATCCCCAGAGGGAGTCCTAGTTCCCACCCTGTTCTCTTTGAAACTCTTTCTTCCACTTCCTGTCTCTCCCTCTTCCTCCTGTTCTGCTTCTGTTGCACACACCTGACAATTCTCAATATGTCTCAATTTCCTAGGGGGATACGCCAAGGGGATGTGGAACCTTCTGGTTCTTAGTACTTATTAACTGAGCAGATGGTGTGAGACCACAGCCAGCCAGGCCCTGCCTGGGAAATGGAGCGCTAAGCAGGCAATGGGAATTTTACAACGAGGCTGGAGGGGATGGAGAGGCAGGGCACATGGAGAATGAAAAGGCTAATAGAGGGGACAAAAAGGTTGGGATGGAGAAACAGCTTTTTTTTTTTTTTTTTTTTTTTTTAAGGGGAGTGGGGAGAGGAAGGATAGTTCTCATTATCTGCCAGGACCTTTTCTCCTTGCTAGGTGGTGCCTGAGTCCCAGGGGCTGGGTGGGGCGCGGGGTCCAAGGGCGGGTGTGGCCAGAGGGCGGAGGTGATCTGCTCCTGGGGTGCGCCTGCCATCTAGTGGTGAATTTTAGGTAGGGTCCCTACCTGAAGTCTATTACAAGTGACTAAGGAGTCACTGCGCGCCCAGCGATCTGTCTGGGGCCTGGTAATTCACACTGGGCTTGCAATTAGAAAATTCAATTTCAGTGTTTGCGGATAGATAAAATATCACGAAAATATTCCCCCCAATTTCAAGATTTTTGTTTTTCTTTTGGTACTGGGGATTGAACCAAGGGGCTCCTATCAACCACTGAGCCACATACCCCACAAACCCCACCCCACCCCACCCCACATGTTATTAAGTTTTTATTGTTTTGTTTTTATTTTGAGGATGGATTTCACTAAGTTGCCCAGGCTGGCCTCGAACTACCATCCTCCTACCTCAGACTCCTTAGTTTCTGTGGGATTACTTCTCAACTGGCCAGTTTCAAGATTTCAAGGAATGAAGGAAGGGGTCTTGATATTTTAAATCATTAAACGGATTCGTGTGCTCATGTCTTTACCAAATATTGATTACGGATCTGTTATATGCCAGGCCCTGCTTTAGGATAGGCTCTGGGAATAGAATTGGCCTCAAGGAGTTATAAATTTATGTAGAGAAAGAGACGGCTCAACCAACTATTCCAACCTACAAGGAGAAACTCGTCAACGCAGGTAGGTCTGTGCTGTGTTACTGAGGATACAAGGTAGGGCTGGTCTGAAGGAGCTGATGGCTAATATGACCCTTGAAGAGCATGTAGGAGCCAGTAAAAAAGACGATGGGGCAGAGGAGGTGACAGACGTGGTGGTGGTGGTGGTGGTGGTGGTGGTGGAACTAGAGGTCGCGCAGTCCCTAAAGACTGTGGAGGCCAGAGTCTGTTGTGGTGAAGCTGGAGATGGTGGAGGTAGAAGTGATCTGAGATTAACACGGTATTCACTATGGACTGCTGTGGGCATTATATTTGCAGAGGGGAAGAGTGTTGAGATCCGCCCAAACAGCAAAACTGTGGACAGGATCTTTGCCATGGAAAGATCTTAGATCTTGGTAACTCTTCAAAGTGCCATGGGTGTGAAGGGCCAGTCAGTGACCACAAAAAAGAGCTTGTTCAAAGAAGAAGTGACCCCCAGTGACTGGCAGAGCCAGAGAGCTTTTGGAGAAGTGGGGTGGGAGGTAATCATCCAGGTCTAGAGCTAACTGACCAATTTATCCTGCAGGAGATAATTTCATCCTTAATATGTAAGCTACTCAAAAGGACGTTTCTGCAACTTGTAGTAGAAAGAGGAAACCTTTCTGGACCAATCCGAGAACACATAAACTTTCTTCTATGCAACTCAGATGGGAAGAAAGTGCTCTTATTTATAATTTTGTGTTCACCCTTCCCCATCCTGGTATATACTTGGAGACATAGGAGGCACCTAATAAAGGTGTTTTATGTTGAACCCTGAATACCATGGTGCAGTGGCAGATACAGGATTTATTGGAACACCAAACACCACCACTAAAATATACTATTAACTTATTTGAGTCTCTATAGAGTGATCTCTCTTGGATGGTTTTCAAGCAAGCATCTGTACCATAATTTCTTGTACTACTAGACATAGGATTGGCAAATTGTACAAATAGGTTTGGACTAAAAAATTAATAAAACACCTTCCTTAGGTGCCTCCTATGTCTCCAAGTATATATCAGGATGGGGAAGGGTGAACACAAAATTATAAATAAGAGCACTTTCTTCCCATCTGAGTTGTGTAGAAGAAACTTTATATGTTCTCTGTTTGGTCCAGAAAGGTTTCCTCGAAGGTCTGGCTGTTGAATGTTAACACAATTTTGTTCTCCACTGTAACACAATTTTCCCTAAGCCAGATTCATTGAAAAAAAGGGGCTGTCATGCAACCCCATCCAAGGATACATAGTTTACCAAATAGAACAATTTGTTGCACTAACTTGTCCACATTTCCTTCCATTCTAGTCACTATAGCTCCTGCTCAGTGAGTGATTCTGCCCCCTCCCTCCCCATCTGTAGCACATGAATTCATTCAAGAAATGTGTCCTCACCTTCAGGCTCCAGGACGCTTCCTCTTATTGCAGGATAAACCAGAGTTCTCCCTGGGCATTCAGACCAGTGAGAAAGTTAGGCACTAAAGAGGCTATTATGCCAGGAATTAATTGTGATGATGACTAGAAAGAAGTAGAGGAGTTATAAGACCATATTAGAGTAGTACCTGAATTATTTGGTGTGGGGGGGTGGTCCAGGAGGCTTCTCAGATACTGGAACATTTTAACAAAGACTTAGAAGCTGGGAGGATGCCATATGCCAAGACTCAGAGACTAGGGGAGCCTGACTTAATGGAGGGATAGTAAGCAGAAGGTGGAAAACCAGCCAAGACTGAGTTGGGATGAAGCTGGAGTTCTAAGCAGGGACAAAACCTTGGTGGACCTTGTAGACTGTGATAAATCACGAGTCTTAACAAATGGTAGCTTCTGAGTATGAATGAATGAAATATCAGAAAGATTTCCTTCCTTAGGTAGCCTTCCATGGGATTCAGGAGAACAGTACACTGGAGACTGTTCTAGAGAGGTGAGGTAGAGGATATATCCCTTGGTAAGTTCAGGAGGAGGGAGGGAGGGGCAGAGGTATTTTGGGGGGTATCTTGGGGTGGAGAGAATCTGGGTTAGACTTCAGTGCTTCCTGTGTGTGTGGGGGGATGATAATGAGGTAGGTACCAGTCTACAATCCACCAACCTCCAATCCCTGAACCCCTTACTTTCTGGAGATATCAACTTCAACATCAGGGTTCCAATCAGGAGAAACCCACAAAGTTGGCAAAGGGTACTCAAAGTCTGGTGAGATCAAGTCACCCCACAGTATTTTGACATATCCGTTTCAAGATGGCCTGATGGAGTTCAAGGGACTAAAAGTTGCTGATCTGGTTTAGATGTGGTTGGTCCCCTGAGGGCTCGAGTTGTAGAAGCTTGGTCAGGTGTTAAGAGGTGAGGCACACTGGGAGTCATCAGGTCTTTGGGATTCAGGCATTTCTCAGGGGACCCTGGCTGGTTTTCATAAGAGGGTTATTATAAAGCAGCAAGACTGGTCCCTCCCTGTTCTCTGTGGTTTTCTATCTCTCATGTGCTCTGCTCTGATGCCATCCACCATAATGTGATGTAACCAAGGGACTCCCACCAGAAGTTAAATTGATAGAGTCACCCAATCTTGAAATTTCAGCCTCTAAAACTATGAACCAAACAAGCCTCTTTTCTCTTTACAGTATCCAACCTCAGGAGTTTTATTGTAGCAATGAAAAGAGATGAATATAATTATTGCTCGCTCTCCTTCCAGTGAAGAGTTCCCCAGAGTGGTGGTGGTAGTTTAGGGACACTGTGCTGAGGATGTCATGCTGTAGAGAAGGTCATTCCTCTTTACTTTGGAACACACTGAGCTGTCTCCCACACAGACCTCCCTCTGCACACCAGCCAGTAGATACTGGTGTTTATTCATTCACTGACTCTTTCTGTGACAAAGATTTCTAGGGTTGACTCATTAATCCCTTTCCTTTTCTAGCAAGTGTAGTTTTGTTGGGCAGAAATATTTCTAGATTTGGTAAAACAGTCTAATTTGAAATAAGGGAAAAAAATTTCAACATTTCAGTGGCTCAACATTATTTATTTTATGCCCTATTTATTAGTAGCTTTTGGCAGGGGTTCAGCTTGCCAAGGGTATTCTTCTCTATTACTCAGGGACCTGGGCTCTGCCCTGTCCTAGATTGTTATCAGTATTGTCAACATTGAGCTGACAGAGAAAAGACAGGTTGGAAGGGAGAAAAGTTTGGGGGAGGGTATATGTAGATCCTTCTGACCAACAGTTTAGGTGGTATATATCACTTCCTTTCACATGCCATTGGACAGAAGTTAGTCACATGGTCACAGCCTAACTTCCGGAAGGGTAGGAAATAAAGTCTAGCCATGTGCTCAAAGAAGTGGCAAATGGATTGGGGTAGAAAACTATCAGTCCCTGTCATAGGGTTGACCCAAACCAATATTTCATAGTTTCCCTTTGTATTAGTTACCTATTTCTGTGTAAAGAAAGGTCCCGAAATAGTATATCAGCCCAACAACAACAACAAAAAAATTCATTATCTCCATAGAATCTGAGAGTTAAGAGTTTGAGAATAGCTCAGCAGGAACTTTCTGGGTTAGGATCACTCATGAAATTTTAGCCAAGGCTGAAAATCCTTGGAAGGGCCACTTGAAGCTGAAAATATGCTCCAAGGTGACTTATTCTATGGGCCAAGAGGGTTAATGCTGGCTCTTGGCCGGGGCCTCTGTTCTTCCATGCTTGACCCACTCCACAGAGCTACTAGTGTTCCCTTACAACATGGCAGCCTCCTCCACAAAGAGGGATTCCAGAGAAAGTTCATGATGCCATTGATCATTGAGTCTCAGAAATCACACACCCTCATTTCTGCCAAATCTTATTTGTTAGAAATAGGTCCCTAAGTGCAGGGCACACTCAAGGGGAGAAAAATTAGGCTTTGCTTTTCAGAAGGACATTTATCTGAGAACTCAAGGGGCACATTTTAAAATGATTATCATGCTCTTAAAAAAAAGATATGGTCATAAGACAAAGTTCAGGATAATGAAATATGAGGGGAGGACATGGGAGGGGCTATCCTTGCATGATTGGCTTGTGGCTTAGTCTATTCTTTGCTTCTATAATTGAACACTAAGGTCTGGATAGTTTATAAAGAAAAGAGATTTATTTGGCTCATGCTGCGGGAGGCTGGCAAGCCTAAGAGCATGGTACTGATATCCAACGAGGGCTTTGCGTCGTCAGGGCTGAGGGACAAGGGAGCATACGCCAGTCAGAGAGAAAGTTGGCTGAACTTCATCCTTTTGTTTGGAGCCCACTCACAGGCTAAAATCTTAGTCCATCCATGAGGGCCATTCGTGACCTAATTACCTCTAAGGGTTCCCCACTTGAGGCTGTTACGATGGCAATTAAACTTCAGCATGAGTTTCTCAGGGGACATTCACATCACAGCCTTTGCCCTCTTCACCTTTCTCTTTCTGACTGTCGGACTATGAATGTGACTATTATTGCTGCAATGGCCACCTGAAGGCAATGAAAAAATCCTAAGGATGAATATAATCAGTAAGGAAAGAGAAACAGAAAGGTAAAGGAGCCTGGATCATTGAGGATATTGCAGAGTTGTTACGATGGTCCTGGACAACCTGCTTCTGGATTTGATGATGGGGTAGGGGGGAATCATTATCTGATTTAAATCAGTAGAATTATTTTCGGGGAAGGTGTCTTAATTGATACAGATGCCATGTTCCAAGAAGTCCTAGACACTAGCAAACAAATTTGAACAAGAAAGGGTTGTTTTCCTCAAGTGCAGCCTGGGTAAATACTGGGTAGTATATGACAGAGAGAGAAAAAGGACACTTGCTCACACTAAACAAAGCAGTCATGAAATCCATTTGTAAAAAAAACAGACCCAGAATAGCCAAAGCAATCCTTAGCAGGAAGAGTGAAGCAGGTGGCATCACTATACCAGACCTTAAACTATACTACAGAGCAACAGTAACAAAAACAGCATGGTATTGACACCAAAAGAGACATGTAGACCAATGGTACAGAATAGAAGACACAGAGACTAACCCACAAAATGACAATTATCTTATATTAGACAAAGGTGCCAAAAATATGCACTGGAGAAAAGATAGTATCTTCAACAAATGGTGCTGGGAAAACTGGAAATCCATATGCAGCAAAATGAAACTAAATCCCTATCTCTCATCATGCACAAAACTCAAAGTGGATCAACAAAGTGGATCAAGGATCTCGGAATTAGACCAGAGACCCTACACCTAATAGAAGAAAACGTAGACCCAAATCTTCATCATGTTGGATTAGGCCCTGTCTTCCTTAACAAGACTCCTAAAGTGCAAGAAATAAAATCAAGAATCAATAAATGGGATGGATTCAAATTAAAAAGCTTCTTCTCAGCAAAAGAAACAATCAGTGTGGTGAAGAGAGAGCCTACGTTTTGGGAGCAAATTTTTGCCACACGTACGTCAGATAGAGCACTAATCTCCAGGATATATAAAGAACTCAAAACACCCCCTGCTCCCCCCCCCAAAAATAAAACCCAAACAACCCAGTCAATAAATGGGCTAAGGAGCTGAATAGACACTTCTCAGAAGAAGATATACTATTTATCAACAAATATATGAAAAAATGTTCAACATCTCTAATAATTCGAGAAATGCAAATCAGAACTACTTTAAGATTTTATCTCACGCCAGTCAGAATGGCAGTTATCAAGAACATAAACAGCAATAAACCTTGGCGAGAATGTGGGGGAAAGACACACTCAAACGTTGTTGGTGGGACTGCAAATTGGTGCAACCAATCTGGAAAGCAGTATGGAGATTCCTTAGAAAACTTGGAAAGAACCATCTTTGACTCAGCTATCCCACTCCTTGTTCTATACCCAAAGGACTTAAAAACAGCATAATATGGTGATGAAGCCACATCAATGTGTATAGCAGCTCAATTCACAATAGCTAAACTGTGGAACCAACCTAGATTTCCTTCAATAGATGAATGGATAAAGAAATTTTGATACATAAACACAATGGAATATTACTCAGCAATAAAAGAGAATAAAATTATGGCCTTTGCAGGTAAATGGATGGAATTAGAGAATATCATGCTAAGTGAAATAAGTCAATCCCCCAAAACCAAAGGTCAAATGTTTTCTCTGATAAGTGGGTACTGATCCATAATTGGGGTGGGGGGCGCCATGGGATGAGTGGAGGAAATTTGGCTTGGCCAAAGGGGAGGGTGGAGAGAGGGGAGGGTCATGGGGTTAGAAAATATGGTGGAATGAAGTGGACATCATTACCCTAGGTACATGTAAGTTTGCACAAATGGTGTGACCCTACTTTGTGTAGAACCAGAGAAGTGAAAAACTGCTCCATTTGTGTATAATGAATTGAAGAGCATTCTGCTGTCATGTATAACTGATTAGAACAACAACCACAAACACTCACAAGAAACTTAGCCAGTGGAATGTAAGCCCCATGGAGCAGCAAATTTTTTCTATTACCTTTACTGCTTTATCTCTTGTGCTTAGAACAGAAACATGAAAAAAATGGAAATAGAGCATGTCTTTCAATAAGAAGAGAAAATCTTCCACCAGGCAAAGATGATGATGAAAGACTTCTTGGACTACTTCTTGGTTGTGTTGGAGGACATAGTCGGCTGGTTGGGGCACTGAGGAACTGGACTCACACAGGGAGCCTTGGCCGACGGAGGTGAGCTGGGCGGCATATCCCATGCATTTATCCTCACAATTGCTTTCAAAGCATACAGGGCTTTTGGTGGCATTGATTACTGGAAGCTCTAGGTGTTCAATTTGGCTCAGAGTAGCAATTAAGGACAACTTGGTGAGAGTACTAACCCATTTAATTAATGAGGTCATTTGTTTTGCTGAGAATCTCATCAAGGCCTTGGAGGAGGACTTACTGCCGGTGGATTGCAACCCCAAAGGATGGACACTCTCTTCTCAGCCCATAAAGTCCCCCATCCCATTCTGCCAAAGCCATTCACCAGTTTTAATTGACATTCGCTTGTCCTTTCACACTAATTTCTCTGTGGACCCGTTTGACTTAAGCTGTCCTCCCTGGTGAGGTTCTTAAAATGGATTAGATGATTCCAGCCAGCATTTACAGTGTCTTGGACCCCTGTCCCAAGAATAACAATGAAATTAAACAGCGACAGTGTCCTGTTTTATTTTTCCCCTTACATTTACAGAGGACACCACACTGGAGCCTGAGTCTGGCATCTGCCAAGTTGCTGATTTTCATGTACCCTCTCTGTTTCTACCCAGTCCAGATAGGTGGAGTTGGTCATAGAGATCTGTGTCTCAGGCTTTCTCTTATGCTATCGAGGTCCCTGCAAGCTTCACTCTTCAAAAATAACTGAGAAACTCAGAAAGAAAATATTGATTAAATCTTTTTCTAGGTAACACAAAGTTGTGAATCTAATTAAATACCACTCAGCGCTTCTATTGCTATATATCCACTATTGTTCCATGTGGGCATGTTGTTTTTTCAATTTTCTTATTTGTTATAATATATTCATACATTCACACAATAAAACAGTATAGTTTGATCAATTTCATTCCCCAGTTCGTCCCCTTTTCCTCTCCTTGTCCCCCTTCTTCTATCCTACTGGTCTCTGATATTGGGAGTCTCCAAACTTAATGATGGTATCTTTGAAAGTCTGAAAATTGCCTTGGATCTATTTGCTTCTTGAAGTCTACGTAAGGTTTTTGAGGATCGCTTGAGGAAGTCCTCCCTGTGGTTTTTACAGCTAGCTGTGTCCCTGCCTGGCGTGGTTTATAATCTTGTGGTGTCTTCTGGCTCCAAGGATTTTTTTAACTGAATTAATACAGTCTCCTGATTGTCCTCTAGGTACTCTGCACCATCTCAGATTTGAAACTCAGCTCTGCCTTCCATTTCACAGATTCCCATCCTAAGAGTAGCTTTGGAGATAGAGAGAGAGAGAGAGAGAGAGAGAGAGAGAGAGAGATTTCACAGAACAATGGCAATGACTTTAAAGATCCCAACAATAACAATACCTAAGGTCTCATGTAGACCTCAACAGGGCTGAGGACTTTAGATTATTCTTAGAAGTTCTTAAAGTGCTATTATGCTATCTATAATCACCTTCTGATACTTTTGAATTGATACTGCAATGGAGATAGGTATATAGATCAATTACTCTGGAAACAAGGTAGAACTAAACTTGATGTGAGGGGTATACTCCGAGGGGCTCCCCATCACCAGCAAACAATTCTCCAGTTCTCCAGACACACACTGAGTGTTTGACTTTGATTCAATTTGGCCATAACTACTTAGAAACTAGTGTCAGACTTGGGCATCCTAAGATTTTTGGAATCAGCAGAGGGCCTTGAAACAAATTCCTCATAGACATGAAGGGATCATTGCACTTTGTTCTTCCAGTTCAGTGTGAAAGTAGCCACAGATAATTTGTAAATTCATGGGTATGGTTGTATGTCAATCAATTAAAAAAAAAAAAAAAACTGTCTATGGGTGGCTTCGGCCACTGTACTATACTTTTCTGATTTTTGACCTAGATCTGATGGTGCCAGATGTACCCATAATTTTTTCCAATAACATAAACTAATAAATTCCTTTTTTAAAAAGTCTTAAAGTCCTTACTAATAACACAACAATAAAGGAGGTGAAGAAGCTAAGCCTGGCTTTAGAGCAGTGTTTCTCAGAGTGGTGTGTCTGGGAATCCTCTGGAGAGGGAGTTCAGACAGGGACAGGCTGGCCTGGCTCTCCTTGGTTCTCCCTCAGCTCATCTGGGTCCAGAATTTGCATTTCCAACAAGTTCTCATGAGCTGTTGATGCTGCTGGCCCCTGGACCACATGGGAAGGCAAAAGCCTTTCTGGAACAGCGGTTCTGAAACCTCAGTGAGCATCAGAATCTCTGGGGGGTCTTGTTAAAACACAGTGCTGGTGTCTATCCTGAGTTTCTGACTCAGGAGTTCTGGGGTGGGACCCTATATTTTCATTTAGTTTTGCCAGATTGGGGATTGAACCCAGGGGAGACCTATCACTGAGCTACATTCCCTGATCTTTTTATCCTTTGAGACAGGGTCTCACTAAGTTACCCAGGCTGGCCTTGAACTTGTGATCTTTCTGTCTCAGTCTTCTAAATCACTGGGATTACTGGTGTACAATCAAACCTTGCTAAATTTACATTTCTAACAAACTCCCCTGAGATGCTGATACTGAGAAACTGATGTGACTCCATTTTTGAGAAATCAGCCTCTACCTCAGAGCAAGGCCAGTCCAAAGGAAGGGGGCATGACCCTGTCCTTGGAAAAACCCACAGAGCCTTCCTAGGCAGATAGCCACTCTGCTGAGTTGTTTGTCTGTAAATAATGGGAGAGATCTGCGGTGCCTGGTGTCTCTAACTCAGTTAGGCTAAGTGACGACCCATAGCAACCCCCTAGCAACCTCCAATCAGCATGAGACAGGGAAAATACCTGGGATGCCAGATGACCCCCCAGTAGTTTATGGTGGTTGATAACATGTTGGGAAACCATGTAGTTTAGCACGTAATCCCCTCGTGGTTTAAACCAATCAGTTCAAATGAATCCCCCTCTTGTACTAACCAATCACCTCTACCCAACTTGTTCTAATCAATGTTAAGAGTTGTTGTTTGACTTTCCCACGGTATGGAATGATTTGCTGTGTGATGTTGTGACGCTAGAGTATCCCCCCAAAACCTATAAAATCTCACTGAACAAAGGAACGGGACTTACTCCCTGGGACCACTGTGTCAGGAACAGTTGTGAGTCTAGGCTTGAGCTTGCAATAAAGACACTTGTGTGATTGCATCGGATTCAGCTCCTGGAGGTATATTGGGGTTCCACGAATCTGGCATTACAATACTTATACTCCGAGTAACTATTCTTTAACTTTCCTTTGATTCTTTTCCTCTTCAGAGGGGTGTCTATGGAGCCAAGGACCCATTGACTCTCTTCTTAGACTATATCCTAGTTAGGATCCCTGGAAAAACAGGCTTGAGCCATTTTGCAGGACTTGTGTGGAGACCACTCATGTAATGGTGATAGGGGACAGACAGATATGAGTGGTGGGATGTTATGAACTTGGGAACAATTCTATAAAATGGGTCCATTCTGCTGACCCCCACACATGCTTTTAATTTTTCTTGATACTAGAGATTGAACCCAGGAGCACTTATCCACTGAGTCACATCCCCAGTTCTTTTTATTTTTCATTTGGAGATAGGGTCTGGATAAGTTGCTTAGGGCCTTGCCAAGTTACTGAGGCTAGTCTCGAACTTGCAATCCTGCTGCCTCGGACTCCTAAATTGCTGGGATAACAGGTGTGCACCACTGTGCCCAGCTTGCTTTCACTTTACAAAAGCAATTTACCTGCAACCCTGCCTGGATTCAGTTGATGAGATATGTTACATTTCCTCAGCAAACTACCTGCCATCTGCAGGGAACATGCAGGCCCCCAAATGCCATTAAGAATACAAGTAACCCTAAAGATGGGAACTTATTATCTGTAATTAAGTCCTTGGGGTAGGGGTAGGGGCACATGTCATTCCCAACTGTCCTCTTCTTGAATCATGCCAGAGTAAGCCGGGGATTTTCATTGCTGCATTTCTCCTATGTCTGCTCCTTCCTCCCGCTCAGCCCCGACTCCTAATCTTAGAGAACATGAGTGAAAGAGATTAGAGTCCAGAAGAGGACATGCTCTTTTAGAAATGCTAATATAAGTTGGCAATTTTATAGGAAAATAGTATCGTACTCATTTTTTTTTTTTTTTTTTTTTTGCTTTGCCATAATTAGAATGTTCATGAAGCGGTTTGTGGTCGAGACACTTATATTCGTAGAAAACCATGCAGCCATAATTTGTGGACTCTTGCTCCTATTTTTCAAGGTTTTAATTTATGCTTTCATTAATTTCACATCTACATAAGACTCAGTGACAAAATATTAGTGCTCAGGCAGCCCCACACTATTGTGCTTTGGTGTGTGGGTTTGTGCGACTGTACCTCTCCTTATGTGGAAGTGAGAATACCAACCTCCAGCAACATCGATAATAATACAATGATAACTTGTATTTGTCCTAGGCATTATTGTTGAAAATAGGACTGGACTGCCTGGTAGAACTTTCTACAATGATGGAAATATGTTCTCTTTCTGTGCAATATGGCAGTGGGGACTTGAAAGTCTGATATCATCCTTCTGTCTTTCAAAAGTCAAGAAGTGGGCCTAGGTGGGAATCTAAAAACTGCACTGGGATCCCTAATAATAGTGGAGGGCAGGAGGAATATACAGTCCCTCTCCCCTCTGAGAGGACCCATTCTTCCCTTTGAGGGTGTCCCCCTCTCCCCTTTCCTATCCTCCTAATAAATTCATGCTTGTTACTTCTGAGCAACATGTCTGAACCTGATTGCAAGAATCAGGGTTTGAAGGGGGATATGCAGCCACTAGGCCCATGTGGTGGTGAACACTTGCAAAGAGGTTAAGGTGAGTTTTTTTGGCAGGGGGGGAACAACAGCCAGCATCTCAATAAGAGGTCCTTCTTTCTGCCCAGGAATCCAAGCCACCTTAAAATTTACAATCTCAGATAATTAGTAAGTAAGAAAACACATTAGTCAGAAATACATTTACAGAATGTGAAGCCCCTGAGAGATCTAGTCACATGGGTTCCAGAGGAACTAGATCAAAGGGAAATGGCTCTGGTCGTTTGTTTAAGGAGGTACATCAAAGGCAGAGATAAGGTTTCAAGAGTGGAGTCTTATTTCCAGATGTCTTGCAGTCAGCATGTTGATTGACATCTTGGCAGGACACGCCCATCTCAGGTGCTGTGTGGGCCACGGCAGAGCAGGAAAGAGATTCACATTGTCCTTGGGCAATTGACCAGAGGAAATGTCCACCGGCCATTCCCAGACACCAGATATCTCTATCCATGCGGCTTCCATGCATGGTGACCCATTTGTGACCCACGGATGGCTCCTGACAGTGAATCAAGAATTGCAATTTTAATTTTGTTTACTTTTAATTAATTTAATTTTGTTTTCTGTACTGGGGATGGAACCTAGTGTCTCATAGATGCTAGACAAGTGCTTACAACTAAGCCACATCCCAAGATCTTTTTATTTTATTTTGATACGGCCAGCCTCAGGCTAGCCTTGAGCTTGTGATCCTCCTGCCTCAACCTCTTCAGTAGCTGGAATTACAGACCTGCACCACTAGTCCTGGCTTAATTTAAATTTGAATAGCCAATTAATGTTATTGGCTGCTATATTGGACAGTGCAGGCTAAGAAGGTACTTGCTTATTTGATCTTGGCTAGCCATCTGAGAGGAAGGGAGAAATGTGGCATTTTATTGACAATGCGACTTCATTAAGGAGAGGTAGCAAGATCACAGGGCAGTAGTGATTCTGTGTAAAGGCACACCTGGGTGTGAGGCAGGTGTTCACCCACATCATGTGCTAATATATACATTGCAGAGGGCTCTCTTCACATTTCTTCAAAATAATTCTGCCATGGACCACCACAGACATTGCAATTTTCCATAATTTGAATAGACAATGGTTAGATTTTTTTTTTTCCCCTATTAGAGGGTACTGTTTCTATGTTACATTCCCAAATAGCCTGTAGTTCTATAGCACAAAGTCTAAATGTGTAAATTAACATTTTTTTTTTTTTTTTAGAAAAAACTTGCATTCTTTCTTTTGGAAGGAAAAGCAAACTTTTGACTAACGCAAAATTTAAATAGAAGGTAGAAACTTTGACATGTGGATGCTAACACACAACATGGGGGAGAGGGGGAAGAATAGATATTCACTGGCTTAGACAGAGAGGAATGAAGGGAAGGGGGCGGGATAGGAAAAGGAAAGACAGTGGAATACATTTCCTATGTTCATATATGAATGCCCCACCAGTGAAACTCCACATCATGTACAACCCAAAGAATGGGATCCTAATTAGAATAAGTTATACTTCATGTATGTATAATATGTCCAAATATACTCTAGAGGCATGTATATCTAAAAAGAACAAATAAAAAATTTAAAAAAAATAAAAATAAAAGTCAGGGATTCAGAAGTAATAACTGAAACAATATAGGATTGATGTATGAGTAACTGGAAGGGCAAATGGAACAGAAGAGAGAGTCTGGGACAACCTAGGCATGTATGGGAAGTAGTCTGTGACAGCAATAGCATGTCAGGCCCATGGGGAAAGTATGATACACATGTGCTGAATACACATATGTGCATGTTTACATATGCTATGGACATAAATGGACATGTCTGTCCTGACCCAATTTGTTTCAAAAGCAGCCTTAACTCAGGTACTGGGCATGCAGTCAGCAGCTTTGGCCTCTCCTGGGTGGGGCTGCTGGGAAGCCACACCTCCCCATCTGGACTACAGTGGTCCAGCCTCCATGGCTGGGCTCCCACGGGGCTCCCCAGTCACCTTCCAGTTGGACCGCATTCCTATCAATGTGGCTTCCCAGAGAGGCCCAGAAAGTCCATTTTCTCTGGGTCACAACTCTTCCTCACGACCGACCTCTTTCTTTTCTTCTCCACAATGCCAGGTCCTTCTCCCTTTAAGTCCAACCCTCATGGGTCAGAAGTATCACATCAGATAGGTTTTCCAATCACTCTAGGGAAAATGGCATGACTCTTTCTAGAAAGCAACACTTTGTAAAAAAAAAAAAAAAAAACTCTAGAAAGGCATCTAAGGGAAGAAATGTTTCTTCTAGAAGCATCAAGTCCAAATCCTTGACTCAAGTGTGTGTGTGTGGGGGGGGTGTCCAGAAAATCCACCCAATCCAAGAAAATTATTCACCTTTTAATAAAAATTCTCCCCAAGAATTTCTGAACTTGAGAATGAGGAATGTAGCATTTTTAACACTGTTCTGGGGACACCCAGGCTTACACTCAGAGCCAGGCCCTATCCTGGGTGATTCCTCCCTCACTGCCTTATTCTAGTGTATCCAGGTCATCACAATGTCCTGGGGTACATTACTACTTCTCCTGCACACCCTGAAGCCCTTTCTCAGAGTTTCAGAAAGACAAGCTATGGAGGAATGAGCCGAGTATATTCTAGAACCAATTCCTTAAATTGCTCCTGAAGCATGTCCCATCCCTTATCCTGATAGCTGAGAGAGTAAGAAGTAAGTGGCAGTCAAGGAGCTAAGTCACCACCTATTGCTTGGTCCATATAATTGGGTTAATAATTAAAGCATAACTAACGAGGACCTCGCCCACAAGGAGTCATTATGTGTTTCTTTTCTAGACCTTTGTCACAAAATAGGAAAACGGCGTCGTATGATGTGTTTGTTCTCAGAACTGCTTGGCAACCTCGGCTTTAATGGCCACCCAGTTTAGCCGAACACACAATTAATTATGATGTCTCATACCTAGAATATTAGGTATGCAAAAAAGTCACGGAGATGGTTCCTCCCTGTTGTGAAAGTGAGTCAGTTGGATCTCCCACTGTGGAGTTCACCCCGGGAGAGTATTTCACAATTTTTTCCTCTCCTTCCTTGAACCAGGTTTGTTAAGATGCATATAATTCTGTAGTAAAATATATATATGAATTTTCCACAGAGGAAAATACCTCTCCCTAACCATATGGCCATTGTATAATGGTGTAATTACTGAACAAGCCCAGGTTTAGCATGCTCATTAGTGACAGGTATTTGGCGTCTCATAACAGTGTGGAAAATTTATGGGTGACGAACATAGAATCCAACATTGGGTTTGGGAATAAAGAAACTTGAATTCTACTGTCAATTGGTTATGGGCCTTTTTTAACATGCTATCTCATTCAACCTCAGATTCTTCATCTGTTAAGTAGGTAGGACTGTGATAATTTGAGGTGGTATGCCTTGGGCTGCTCTCCAGACCTACAAACCATCCAGGACAAAGAGGCACAGCCATCACAGATAGGAGGACATAGAAATACAGTCAGTCTTCTGACCGCTGCTCTGCGTTCATGAATTCAAACAACCATGAGTCAAAGCTATTTAGAAAAAAAATTGCAACTACACCAAACATATCACAGATTTATGTTTTTCTTGCCAGTATTCCCTAAACAATATAACAACTATTTTCGTAGCATTTACACTGTATGAGGCATTATATGTCATCTGGAGATGATTTACAGTGTATGAGAGGATGGACATAAGTCATATGCAAATACTACACCATTTTATAGAAGGGATTTGAACACCTATGTGTTTGGGCATCCACGGAGAGTCCTGGAACCACGAGTTGATTGCTGGGAAGAAAGGCATGAAAATAGTAATGGAGCCTTTAGGCTGGTAAATAAATAGACATGCTAACCCAACATGTGGATACCAAGAGATAATGCACTTCTTTATTGATAGGCAAATGCCCCCAGTTTAAAAGCCCCTATGCCCCTTATCCCTTTCCTAAGCCGGTGGCCAGCTCTGGCAGCCGATTCCCTCCCCCAGGATCCTTCTCCTCAGTATCAGATGAAGTTCAACATCTGGTCCAGCAGGGGGCCTCCTGACACAACATCCTAGGTCCGTGTGTCAGGGTCCTTTTGGAGTCATCAGGACCTTGACCTTGCCCAGGGCTAAATGTTTATCCTTGATTAATGCTACATACTCCACAAAGAGCATTGTGACATTATGAATTCACAGTTGTTTACACTTAAAGCAAACAAAAGGAAGGTAATTTTAAAAAAATGTTTCCCATCTCAGATTTCTAGCTGGGAGTATTCATGGATACATGCCATTGTCCTTGTACTTCACCAACAGAGGATCCCAGCACGCCCCCCCCCCCCCCCCCCCCCCCCCCGATCTTGGATCACTCAGGCAAGAATTATACTGAAGATAAATGTGGTGGCTTTGGAGATAATGAGATTTGATTATGCAAATATGATTAGAGTCCAAAAAGCACATAAATATAAATAAAATTGGTCTCCAGTACCCAAGTCACTCTCTAGGCGGTGGCCACTGAAGCCGTTGTGATTATAGCGGGTTGGTCTGTGGGAACTGTCCCTGGGTTATTCACATAAAGGACGGAAGTGACTCTGCATCTCTCTTCAAGGATGCCATCAAATTCCCTGCTTCTTCACTGCAAATTACGGAAGGCTAGCTGTATGTTTTTGTATCTCTTCCAGAAGCAATTTTTAATATCTTTGAATGCCTATGGCTTATTTATTCATTCATCCAACTAACAGCTATTGAAACTGTACCCTGTGCCAGGCATCTGGGTTAATTGCTGGGAAGAAAGGCATGAAAACATCTTCACTAAAGGAGCCTCCAGGGTGGTGGAGACATAGACGTGCACACACAAAATGTAATACTATAAAGGAGTTGTTTTAACGGACACTTCCCCGCCATCTCCCCTGGCCTCTAGATAGCGTTCGTCAAACACAACATTTCCATTCTGTCTGAGACATCCACTTAGCATAACTCTTTCTTCTGGTTTTCCTCCCATTTCTCCTGCTATTCCTCTCTGCCTACATAGTGAGCTTCTTTTTCTTTACTGAAACAATTCGAAGTTGGAATTCCACAGGACCTAGCCTAAGCCCCTTCCTCTTCTCCCACTCCAAACCCTTCCTAAGCTGCTCTTCTCATTACTGTTGTTTTAGTCACCACCTCTGTGCCAGTCTCTTGAGAGGAACCCTCTTATTTATTCAACTCTCTGTTGATGTCTCCGTATAACTCATAACCTGCTTCAAACTCAACATGTCCAAAATACAATTCCCAGTCTCAAAACTTTGCCCATCCTAACCTGTTTCTCTTCCCATGTTTAATCCAGGATGTTTTTCCCAACCCGGTAGGTCAAGCCAGAAACCTATCAATCATGTGGTGTTCCTCTCTCTTGGATCTCATGTCTGACACCATCGTCAAGTTACATTAGTTCTGTCTTCTCAGGATCTCTGGAGTGTTTCCCCATCCCCAGAGCACCACCCCATCCATCCCAGTCCTCATCTTCTCTTACCTGGATGAGGTAACATTTTGGTCTCTCTAGCTCCATTAGAAGGTCTTCCTCCATATAGTTAGATGAGAGGATGTTTGAATTGTGTAGATGAAGGTCCATAGTGGATGCCATTGAAGTCTGCTGAGCCTCTGAGCTAACATTCTTCCTCTAGACCTGCAGTGTCTCCTGGAAGCCTTGTTTGTGTCATGAGATAAGATCTCCAGCTTCCTGTGCCTTGCTTATTGCTCATTCAAATATAGAGAAGTCCCCTGATTCAACCTGGCTCCATTGAACTCCTTCTCCTTGAAGTTTGAATTGGTGCTAATAGACACTGTTGTGGCTCTCTGCATTGCTAGAACTTTTAAATCTAATGAACAGATCCATCACCTCTCGTGCTTACTATTATGTGAGTGTGTGGTAAGAACATATAAGATCTACTCTCTTAGTATATTTCAAGTATACAATATAACATTATTAACTATCGTCACCATGCTGTACATTAGATCCCCAGAATTTATTCATTCTGCACAACAGAGCATTCGAACCCCCACCCCCCTTTTTTTTTGTACCAGGGATTGAACTCAGGGGCACTCGACCACTGAGCCACATCCCCAGCCCTATTTTATATTTTTTTTAGAGGCAGGGTCTCACTGAGTTGCTTAGCTCCTCACTGTTGCTGAGTCTGGTTTTGAACTTGCAATCTCCTGTCTCAGCCTCCAGAGCCGCTGGGATTATAGGTGTGCACCACCACACCCACCATTTGTACCTTTTGACTATCATCTCCCCATTCTCCATTCCCCAACTCCCCAGCTCCTGGCAGCCACCATTCTATTTCTAATTTATATTGTTTTATATTCTATATGTGAGTGAAATCGTGCAGCACGTGTCTTTCGGTGCCTGACTTACTTCACCTAGTATGAGGTCCTCCAGGTAGAACCATAATCTACAACCTGAGGGCTGCAGAGCGTTTATTGTCCACCCTGTTTTTGGAGAAGCAGATAAAATAATAAAGTAGACTCACAGAGCAGTATAAGCCACAGGTGACTGGAGAATAACTCCTGGCTTTCCAAAGTGTTTCTAGAGCCTGACTCCAGCCTCTTCCTGGGAACCCTGAAGATTCATCAGATTTCTGTGAATGCTTATTACAAATACCCCCATTTCTCTTAAGCCACCTTGAGCCAATTTTCTTTTCCTTGCAACTTCATCATTTTAATCCACACCCTGACATCATCATGTTTAAAAACAAAACAAAAACAAATCCTGAGTCTCTCTTGGCGTTAAGACATAGCCCCCAGCTCCCCAGCCTGACCTGATCAACTTCCTGGGCATCCTTTGGCTTCTCACCACTTTGCTGTCTGAATTCTAGTCATTCTGATAAACTTCCCTTTTCTGAACCTGCTCTCCTGTCTTCTGCCTTGTCCCTGACATTCTGCTGCCTAGACTGCTTTTTTTTTTTTTTTAATTTCCTGTTCTGCCTACTTGCCCTGTGCCAGTTCTTGGGGAAGCCCCTGCTTTGGTCTTCCAGGTCTCTGCACTCCACATCTCTTCCCTTCACTCACCTTCCTACCGCACCTCAGTTGCCTGGGCTTGGAGCTGGGCTGGTTCACTCCCAGATGTACACTCAGCCCATATTTGTTGTGTCTGGCATGCAGTCTGCCCTCCGTAATGTCTGAGGATGAACGGATGTCTGGGGGAGCCCCAGAGAAGGAACAATTAAGTCTGCAAAGAGAACGTTTTCATCTCTTTTTCTTGCTGTGAGCAGAATACACAACCAGAACAGTTAGAGGAGGAGAAGTTTAATTAGATTCACAGTATCAGAGGTCTAGTCCATGGTGGGCTGATTCCATTGCTCTAGACCCAAGGTAAGGTGGAATGTCAGGGGGAAGGGTGTGGTGAAGGAAGGTGCTTGCCTCCTGACAGCCAGGAAGCAGAGAGGGGAGTGGAAAGAGGCTGCAGGAAAGATGCACCCTTCCAGGGCATAATCACAGTGGCCCATCTCCTCCAGCCATGGCCTACCTGCCTATAGTTACCACCCAGTCAGTCCATTCACATTAGGATGGACTGATTAGGTTCCTGCTCTCATGATCTAATTATTTCACCTCTGAACATTTTTTTTTTTTTTTTGCAAGAATGTAGGAGTTTTGGAGGACATCGCATATCCAAAGTGTAACTGGGGAAGGTTTCACAGAGGGCATGGTGTCTGAGATGATCATTGAAGAAGGGACAGGGAGAGCCACCTCACACACTTCCAAGAATCCAAAGACATGGACAAAGCACCTAGACTTCCGAGTCAGATGTTCCTATGAACAGTGGGACTTGGGTAAGGTTTTTACCCAGAAGGGCTAGTGTGAGGATCAAAACCAGCAAGTGCAAAGTTCGTGATTGGGTGCCATATATGAGATTCGGATCATACTGTATCCGCCAAGTTTCAGCAGAATGGGCCGCTGGGACCATGAATCTGGCAATAGGGGCTTCTATATGGGCTTTAGGGAGTCAGAGATGGAGCCCATGTGGTGGTATTATTTTATTTTATTTTTTTTTTTTTGGTGTGGTGATATTTTTACTATAAAGACTATAACGCATGCTAGTCATAAAATGTTATTGGGTAAGTACCTGTCATGAAATGAAAACAATTATTATTTTCTTTAGATCCAAGCATCCCACAATGTCATGGGACTTTGCATGTATCATTTCAACTCTTTGAGCCTCTTTGCCATGATCTATGCCTTTATTTACCCTCTCTACCCCATTAAATTGTTCTAAGAATTGCATTTTCCCATCTGTCACGAAAACCCTAATGTGGCCATGAATAATGTTCATGTTAATTATTATGATCACCATCACTCGGGGCCCACAGTGAAGTGCTCTTTCCTTCAAGAACTGGGTAATCATTCTTTCCCTTAGTGAGTTAAACAGTGAAATATGCCCAGTCACCAGCAACATACAGAATGGTTCTCAGGCCAGCATCATTTGAATGTAACTTGGTGGATTATATTAACATATTTAGAGAAAACAATGTCAATCATATGATGGAAGGACAGAAAAAGTATCCAGAAAAGCAAATGGGCTCATCTTGGCCTGTGCAGGGAGGTGTGGGGAGGGTAGCTGAGCCAACGGAAGTATTGCATTTCTATTTTCAAAGATAAGGCTGCTCCTAGGGTGCAGTGACGTGCTGAAGATGCCAATCATTTTCTCCCTGCTCCCTTGGGTCTTCTTAAAGGCCTTTCCCAATCCACAGTCACAGATGAGGTAGGTCTTTTGTAGCCTCTGGATGTGATCTTGACTGGTGGAATTAGGAGCAAACATCCAACAGGATATGGTCTTCTTAGTTTCCCTGAGTATTTGGATCAGGGATGGGAAGGCTGAGTCAATTGGTGGTGGTGGTGGTGGGGATCCAGGCTGGAAGGTTGCAACATTGCTGGGGCAGAAGCCGCCATCTTGGGGTAGCCATGATGAAACCTTGTACAAATAAGCAAAGAAATGTCTGCAAGAAGGGAGGAATAAATAGAAAATTCATGGAAAGGCAGAGGAGAAAGGGAGAGGAGGAAGAAAAGAGAAAGAGGAAGGAGGGAGAGGAAAGAGAAGGGGGAGAGAGAGAAAGAAAGAAAGAGGCACAGAGATCATCGACTAAACCATTGGTTCTGTCTTGGTCTGCTTCTAAATAGCCTTCCTTTTCCACTTGAACTTCAGTGAGTAAGGGTGTATCACACATAACCAAACCATCCCTAACTAAGATGGTGCTTTATCTGACAGACTTGACCATTTCAATTTGTCAGGCAGGGTTGTCCTACTGTGCGTGAGGTGGACGGATCAGGCTGTTCCAACCTGGCATTGCTGGACCAGTTGGGATTTGAGCTCAGGTCTGCATCTAAGATTCATGGCCTACCAGCATGACAGTGAAGGCTGATGCCTTATTGTGTAATGATTTGGTTTCCCATTTGACATAGTAGCTGGCCATTGCTATGGTAACAAATGACCATCCGTTTAATGGCATAAGACAATGGAGATTTCTTATCTTGTAATTGGGTGCATTGGAAGTTCGGCATTTGATCTCACTAGGATAAAATCAAGGTGGCAGCGGATCAGATTCCTTCTGGTGGCTCTAGAGAAGAATCCATTTCCTCGTCCTCTGCCAGGTTCTGAAGGCTTTCCTACTTTCCTTGTCTGGTGGCCCTTTCCTTCATCTTCAAAGTGACCCTGCTTCCTTCGCCACATCTCTTTCTTGGACTCTTCTGATTCCCTCTGTATTTTTTAAGGCCCTATGTGATTCCATCGGGCCCATTTGGATAAACCAAGACAATTTCCTTCTCTCAAGAGCTGCTGGTGAGCAACCTTAATTCCACCTGCAACCTGGATTTCTCTTTTCTGTAAAATGTGACAATTCATAGATCCCAATTATCAGGGTACAGGCATCTTTGGGGAGACATTATTCGATCTACCACATGTGATTTGACAAAGGAGAAAAGAACAAAATAGTGACACAGCATTCTTTAAAACCACTCTTCTCTTTTAGGAAACTTTGGTGCTTGGTTTAAACTTGTGAATTTTTCTTCTCTGACTGGTACGTGGAAATCTGCTGAATCCCATTGTAGTGAAAGGGGTATGGATTTTCCTCCCTGCAGGCCTGGATTTGATCCTACCAGGTCTATGACTTGAGATGCATATTTCGTTCCTTTGTATTTCAGTTTCCTTCCCTATAAAATGCAGATAATAACAGCATTATTTGGATGATTAAATGAAAGCAAATATGCTTTTAGAAAAACTAGACAAATGCCTGTTTTCTTCCCCTCCTCTGCCTTTCTTTCCTGATCCTGAGAGCTTCTCAGTGAGGGAGGACTCAGTATGTTTTGACTGCAGAAATGACTTGGTACCAGGAATCTGAAACTAGCATTATTCCCTGTTGACAAGCCCCAATCTTATGCTTCTTCTGCCCCAGATTTTTGGGTTCTTTTTATCTCTGGGGGTAGGAAAACCCTAGGGCTTCTTTTTGTCTTTCTTTGCTTGCAGCATATAATGATGAGGATCAAGAAGCCAAGAACACATTGCTTTGGGGGCTGCTTCGCAGGGGTTGCCAGAGCAGTGTTTGGGGGGGCTCTTTTTTGAGTGATGGGAGGAATCAGAGAAATCTCAATGGATTCTGGGCTGGCCACGACCTAGGGAAAACTTTGACCCTGCCCTTTTGAGCAACTTATTATTTCTTTAAAGGATTCATTGCCTACAAATGTGGGTGAGTTCTCTGCATGGTTATAACCCAAGTCACGAGTTTCTGAGAAAAACTTTATTTTTTCTTTTATGTTTGAAGGCTCGAGTCAGCCTTTGCCTTCATCATACTAGTGATCCAGGAGGGAATTAAATGAAGGAGTTGCTATGCTGGTTTGTAACAGGAAAACTTGGTCTGGCTGGATTTAGGGGATGATAATGTAGAAATGCAACTCCTTTGGATATCAAAGTCTCTTTGCAGAACATTCTAGAAGGTTATTCCTGTTTCAGCTGAAAAAGCAGTTGGCTAATTGGAGAGCGTGACTCCCCAACTTTCCTTTAAGTTTTAGACAGAGGAGTTCATGCCTGTTGGCAGCTTCATACATTAGCACTTTGTTTTGACTCTTAGGTCCCAGAGGTCTCTGAGTCAGACAGACCAGCATAGAGATCTCAGCTCCCTAAATGGACAAGTGATGATTCAACCTTTCTGAGTTCAGTTCTCTCAACTGCAGAGGGGCAGCATTAACTATTTTATAGAATTGTTGTACTGATTACAAGCCCCTAGCCTAGCACGAGGCTCTTTTTAAGCACTTGGGAGCTAATCCCCATCCCTTCCTCCTGGGATTCTCTGCATACAAGGGTTATCTTTATTAAAATTATTCCCCCTTTAAAAAAGTCTAGCATTCCAGTATAGAAGGGTCTTTCACAAAGAATGCATCTGCCTTGACCTCAATCATCTTTGCCTGGGTGCAGAACTCATTTGCTTTTAGAGATTCAGAAATGGAGGAAATGAGAGGGCCCACCCGGAGTTAAGTTGTAGGATAACACAGTGGATCACATAGAGATTTGTGCAAAGTTACCTGAAGGGGAAGGCACCTTTCCCAGGTGGGCGGGCCTCTACCACCACGGCATTAAATACCTCACTGGCATGAAAGAAAGTGCCCATCAAAGGCAGGACTGGTCATTACTACTCTGAATGCAAAAAGAAATGGGAGTATCAAATGCAAACATTAACAGGGCCCACCCTAGAACATTCTAGGAAAGAAAGAGCCTTAACCAATGACCAGAAGGGTTCTGGTCTTCAGGGGGCATAAAGTGAGCTTATATATTTCACATGTCTCTAGGCTCCTTGGCAAGACCATCCTCCTTCTAGAATGGAGGCCTCACGCTATCTGTTGGATGCCTTTCACAGGGGATGGTGAAGTTCCCCTCAATCTCATCCCAGACTCATGATAAACTTTCAGGTTGTGATTTGGCTCCTGATAGGGTCTGTCCACAGGGAGATAACTAGCTAATCTTCTGGAATTTGGATTTCTAGGTCTCAAACTGAGTCATTTCTCACTGTGAATAAAGGTCTGGACTTTCTGGCTATATGCACCAGCATTCCATGTTTGGTTCAAGTGTCTTTCCTGTGAGATGGACCCTCTTCAGATTTTGTAATGTCCAAGCATCAGACCTAAAATCTTTCCTAGGATGAAAACTTCCCCAAAGGAAGAAATACCAGCTTGGGAGACACTCTTGGAAGACAGTCAGCTGGCGTTTCCTCTTGCTGATGATCACCCGCCATTTGAGAAGAACAGTATTTCAAGTTTTGACCCTAACCATACACGCCCCCTTTCACCGACCTCTGAACAGCCCACAGCGGCAGAGCTACTTGGTGAAAAGATCCTGGGTTTTAAAACCAGATGGACCTGGGCTTGGTTTTTTTCTCTGCTGCTTTCTATCTCTGTTATATTGGGCCTGTGACCTGGGATTTCTAACCACTGCTTTGTTCCTCTGTAAAGTGGGGCACTTCAAGGGCTGTCCCAAGGATGGATGTGATGCAGATCCACAAATGTGGCCCCGATTACCACAGGCATGGAGGGCATGCACCAGTGCAGAAGGGTGATCAAGTCAGGGTCTTTCTATCTACTGCATATGGCAAGTCTTGTGTTACGTAGGATGCTCGCTTAGTGAGTTCTCAAAGATGGCAGTATCTTGGTCTTTTCCAGGGAGGGCTTGTCCGTACGGAGTGTTTATGGACTTTTTCATCTGAGACTTCAGGGACCTGGATGAATCTTCATTTCCTCACTAATTAATACCTTGGTCTAGTCTGACTGTTCTAGGGATTATTGAAGTTGAGTGTGGGGGGGGTCTCCCTTCTCCAGGCAAGACTGTGCTTTGCATCATAATAGAAAAATGTTTTAGCAGATCAGAGGATGGAAGCCATCCGCGTCTTTCTCTCTGGTTAAATTCTGGCTGCATAGCCAGATGGCTTGAATTGCTTTCCCTCTTCTGTCAGTCCCCTTCCCATGGTCTGAGAAGTCTTGAGCTCCCATGGTGGGAGCTTGGTGGTGGGAGCGGATGCAGAGCCTTTGAAAGTCTAAAGAGGTGACTTTGTGCAAGGCAAATTAGTTTATTTAATTGGCGCATTATAATTATCCATAAGAGTGGGATTCATTATGCCATATTCTACATGCACATAACATAATTCAAATTTATTTTTAAAGGTACAAACATGCCTTTAAAGTTATGCTGACTTTTTTTTTAAATTTTTTATTGTTGGCTGTTCAAAACATTACATAGTTCTTGATATATCATATTTCACCCTTTGATTCAAGTGGGTTATGAGCTCCCATTTTTACGCCATATACAGATTGCAGAATCACATCAGTTACACATCCATTGATTTACATATTGCCATACTAGTGTCTGTTGTGTTCTGCTGCCTTTCCTATCCTCTACTATCCCCCCTCCCCTCCCCTCCCCTCTTCTCTCTCTAAGTTATGCTGACTTTTTCATCTCGGAGCAAGAAATTGTGGCTTCATGGTGCCATTCAATCAGAATAGGCAACCAGCTTGTTGAATAAGCTAGATTGAGGCAGAAAACAGTTTCATTCTGTCTCACATATGCTAATTTTACCTGCTCACTGTCCCTGAAAAACATTTTGGGTCAAAACAATAAAGTTGTTTGGATGCTTCCAGGTCATAGAAAATCTAATCCCATCTAATATTTAACCCTGGAATCTCCTTCTATTACCTTGGCATATTTCAGGTTTGAAAGTCAGTAGTGGGGGAAGAGATTGTGATTGCTTCTTCTCTCATTCCCACCTCACATCTCTTGACTTTCTGGCAGGCATCTGAGGACCCTCCTGTGTTGTGGCTATAGTAAAGCAGGACAGAAGAGGTATCCTATATCCAGTTGAAACCTGAATTTGTGGTGGGCCTATTAGTTTTTTTCCATGGCTATAACGAATACCTTGAAGCTGGGAACTTTATAAAGAAAAGAGGTTTATTGAGCTCATAGTTTGGTTCTAGAAGTTCAAAGGCATGGCACTGGCATCAGCTCTGTTCTGGTGAGGACCTCATGATGGATGGCAACACAGCTACAGGGGCATGTGCAAAAGGGAAGTCACAGGGCAAGACAGGAAGCTAGGGCAAGGGGAGTGGCCGGTCTTGCCTGTTTATAACACCCTCTCGTCAGAACTAACCCAGAGTCCCATGAGAGCTACCTTAATCTTTTCCAAGGGTAGTGACCCCTGTGTCTTCAGGGCCCACCTCTTGAAGATTCCACAGCCTGTCATCATTGCAAACTGAGGACCAAGCTCTGAACACACGAACTCTTGGGGGATACACTACACCCACATCCAAGCCATAGCAGCATGTGCTCACAAGTGTAATTTTCTCCATGTGGTACTTTTGTGAATTCCCCAGGGAGTCCTTGGACTGCAGCTCCCTAGGGCCAATGCAGCCACTGCAGTCTTGACTCCTTTCTCTGGACACTCCTGTCCCCAGGGGTACATCCTTCAACCCCTGCTGAGGACACTCCAGCTCTGGCAGGAAGCACTCATAAACAGGCTGCTTTCCTTCCTCTGCCTCTTTAAAAAAAAATTAACTTGTATAAAACCAACACACATGACATCAGACTACTTCTAAAAGAAATGAAGCGGAATGATCGCCAGTCAAATTCCTGCCACCGACAACTCCGATGCTCAGATGCCCATCGACAGATAAACGAAGAAACAAACGGTGGTTCTGTCACCCAATAGAGTCACTCAGCAATGAAAAAGGAGCAAACCATCAGCACACCCGACACCACGGAATGCATCTAAAAATAATTACGCTGAGTGAAAGATGGCAGAAAAAAATAATTGCACGCTGTATGATTCCACCCATCTAAAATACACAAAATTAAAAACAAGTTTATAGTGAAAGAAAGATGATCAGCGATTGCCTTTTAATAGGGAGAAAAGAGGGGTGGTAGGGATGGGTTCTCAAGGAGCAGGAGGAAATGGGGGGATGATGGATATGTACACTATTTTGATTGTTGGAGGTGGTTGGATTGCTATCAAATTGTACCTTTCAATAGGTGCCACTTACTGTATGTTAGTGGCACCTCACTAAGCCTGTTTGAAATTCCTACCATAGACATATTCAGACAGGATCTTTTGCTGGAAGGTTTGTGGCTGGGCTCTTCCTCAGGCTTCCATCTGGACCACTGTTCTTGGGCTCCTTGCTTTGGAAGTGTCATTTGCTCCCAAGGCAGGTTCAGCCTCAGTCTCTAGCCTGCAGATTCTTTAACTATGAGCCAGACTCCTGGGCAGCCTTCAGGGAGCCCACCCCCTCCACCTCCTATAATCCTCAGAAGCCCTCATCTTTGGTCTGCATTAAGGTGACAGCTACAAGGCACCTTTCCACCCTTGTCACCCATGTGCAGAGTGCACCCCACACAGACTTGCCACCACCTCATCCCTTCTTGTGTCTTGCCCCCCCCCCCCACCCTGTGAGTCTTGGCTTTTTCCTGCATAGCCTGGAGGTAAGTAGTGGTCTGATGAAAGCAGAGGTAGCTTTTGGCCATGCCCTTGGCCAACCCAGGGCTTCGGGTTCAGCACCTCGTGGGGGGCTAGGGGGCATCCATTGTTCTCTGCGTTGCAGCCTCCACTGAAACTCTGAAATGGGAAAAGTCTAATTTTAATAATCTGTTCCACTTCCTTTCACCTCATTGAGATACAAAGAGATGAATTTCTCCCCAATCTATTTTTGGAGGCATATTTGTCAAAAGAATAGTCAAGCAGCCTCTCGGAGCGTTGTGGGCTCTAAGCAGCGACTTGCAGGTAGCATGCTTGCGTGTGTCCCTCTCCCTGGAAGATAGACAGTGCATTTTTTTTTTTTTGACCCTTTTCCTTGTCTATGAACATCAGGCAGTGATCACCGATGAGAAACCTACCTCTTTCCTGTTCCTGGGAATGGAGAAATGCTACAAGTACTTTGAGTTTTTGCTGAAGGCCCACAAACACCAGGTACGATACCTAAAAGTGAATGCTACAGGGTGACCATGATACTTCCTGCCCTCACCGATGCCACAGTCTAAAGGACCAGATGGGACTTGAAGAGTGGGCAAAGGGACACACAGTCTGCCTTCAGGGACATCTTTTAAGAAGGAGTTGGGGGTGGGTGGTGTGAGGCTGAACAGCATCCACAGAAGTCAAATTCCCCACCCCTGTTTTCATTCTCTCCCAAGAGATGCCATCAACACGAGAATGACTCAGACATAGTTTCTTTTTGTTCATCCAAACGTGCTCAGGGTCCGATGTGATCCATGTGCGTGGAATCTTCCCCCTGTCTTTGGAGGGTGTCCTCCTTCCATACCCAAGTTCTAAGTGCTCTAAATGGGTCAATGGGGAAGCTGAATTATATGTTTAGATGTGGACCAAGCTTTAATAATCATGAAAAATGTGTAAAAAGTCTACAAAATTGGACCCAGGTCTAGTGAAGAGTCCAGGGAGTTTCTGCAGAGCCCCAGTAGGTAATAACTATACGGAAGGTGAACACAGGACAGAAACTAAGTCTGTGTATTCTATGAACTCATTCAGTCCTCACCACCACCCCATGATGATGTAGACACTACTACTGGCATCCTCCTCTGTCATGGATGAGACTAATAAAGCAGGTTATGCAACTCACCCAAGGTCATCCTGCTTGAACTTTTGATTCCATTAACTCCAGTAACCTCATGGAGTTTCCTGTTCATCCATTCAAGACCAGGAGCTCCCCAAAGAGACACCTCCTTGCTGCTGAGAGGCCCAGAAGCCCTTTAGAGGGGTAGCTGTCTCTGCCACATAGGATCATGGTAAGGATCTCGATTGAATTCTGAGTTAAGGGAAACCGCAGGTGTCTCCGTGAATTGGTGTCACTTCTGCACTGTCCTAGCCAGCACGCCGGCTCTGTCTGAATTTAGCACTCCAGAGAGCTGGCTGTTCACATGTCTTCCTCTCCTTTAGGACTGGAGAAGTCTTACAGCAGAGCCCGCATCTGAGCCATTTTTATATCTTCTTCACCCTGTCCCAGTTACCTGGCACAGAGCCGGCCTGCATTAAACATTTAGTACCTGTTTATTGGATGAAATTAAAGGGGGAAATGGATTCTTAATTATCTTCAAAAATCTCATTTTCCCACATCCCAATTAATTTCAAACAGACTCGGCTATTTCTACAGTAGCATGGTGGTAATGATTATTAATAATTGCAGTTACTGTGCACTGAGGATGTCATGCCAGGGTCTAGGAGAAGACAAATAGATAGAGACAGACACAGGGACTGTCTGTCACCAGCAGCCCATTGTCAGGGAGAAGAACCATCCCCTGGCCAAGGTGGGGTGGGGATGGGGGGGCTAATAAATCCCAGAGGTGAAGGAGAATATAGTTTCTCAGAAGTGGCCACTAGGTGGTGATGTGACACCACATCACCTCTGGTACCTGGCTGTGAGATGGTGAGCATCTTGGTGGATTCTAAAAGGCTGGTTGGGTGGGTGGGGACCTCTTGGTGGGTGACCAAGGGAGCCAAGATGGGGGCCCATGCACCAAGCCTTGTAGCTGTGCCTGAGGACTTTTCAGTGTATGCCTGTGAGGTGTCCCATCAAGAGGACCCTCACTAAGTGAGGTTGCATTGTTTTCCTCTTCAACATCTGAAAACCACTCTATTTTAATTTAGTACCACAAGGCATTATTAAGTCTCAACTCTCACCAACACCTCCTCTGTCTTTACACCTTCTATTTTAGGCTAGCTTGGGCTGGAGGGGAGACACAAAGGCCTTAAGTCCCAGTTCTCACATTTCTAAAGGATATGCTTAGGCATTTAATGTTGCATTCAAATGAAGCTGCACATAGGACTATTCTAATTCTCCCCATGGTAAAAAGTTTGTTCATTCTTTGAAAAATCTTTAAATTATACCACTATTTTTGTGCTGCCTCTTACCAGTCTTCATTTTTTTTTATTATATCAGTATCTTTGTAAATTTGAAATATCCAGGACTTCTCTCTCAAGTTTCTAAAAAAAAAAAGGAAAAAAAAACTACCTGGTACTGGTTAACTGAAAGGTTTGCAGTCTCACCGAAGCAATAATTAGCCAAACTGTCTTCATGTGATGGCTTTGGTACTTGTTAATATCCACTTTTGGAACTGTTTCCTCTTAGGTTGATGGATATCTCCCTGTTCCTCATATCTCAGATATCAGCTCCTCTGCAAAGCAAGACCTTGTTGTTGCTCCAAAACACCTAGATCTGTTCCATTGCAGTGCTTAATATACGATGCTGTCATTTCTGTTTCCTTCTCAGCATACTCGGGAAGACCAAGCGTTCTTACGATGGTACATATAGAACTTCAGATTATCCATCATGCCCTTAAAATTGTGTACTATTTATCTACTGCCATAATGTATTGGATAACAACAACCACAAAACCTCAGTAGCCCTTCATTATGAGGGAATATTATTTATGGGTCTGGAGTCAGCTGGGGCTTAGCCAGGGGTTCTGCTAAACTTGAATGGGAGTGGTTACCTCTCTTGGGTTGGCTGGCTGATGGCTGATGTAGAGTAGTCTATGCTGAAACAACTAAGCTTTGTTCCTCGTGGTTCTCATCTTCCTTCTGAGAGAGAGGAATAAGTTGGTCTTCCTCATGGTGGTGGAAGAAGTGCAAATTCTCGAGCCCCAACATGCAAGTCCATCTCACAAGGTTCTGCTTGAGCCATTCGTATTATTATCCTATTGACCAAAGCAAGTTGCACAGATGAGTTCAAAGTCAGGTGGTGGGGCAGGTCACCCCACTCACAGGGGGAAGTTCTGGCCAAAGTCCAGATACCAAAAAAAAAAAAAAAAAAAAAAAAAAAAAACTAGAGGGCCATTGTTTGCCTTGTATTTTGTACTAAAATACTGTGCATTTTCTGAAAAGATGATCTAAAGTTTTTGTCAGTTTCTCACTGGGGAAATTTTTGTGCCATATCCACAAAAGTTTGAGAACTTTCAATATAGACTTATCCTTGAGTCCAGGGACTCTATCTCTAGTTGTGCATCTTCACAAACTAGAAAACAGTTCTTTGAACATAGCAGATGCTTGATAAATGTGTATGAATGAATGAATGAATGAATGCCTTCTGCATGCAGGCCCTGTAATAGACTCAGAGGATGGATATAATTCAGCCAAATGAGGCCTTTACTCTCAAGGAATTTTTACTGTAGGAGCTTTCTGAGAGTTGATGCTCAGGGGTTGGAGACAGGAAGAAACTGGACATCCTGCCATCTCAGGCAGAATAAAGTTTGCATCATTAAAAAATCTGAAAGGTGAAAGTCAAGAAAGGACAAGCTTTAGAGGAGACACAATAAAAATCTCAACTTCAGTGATTGCCAGCGTGGGTTATCCTGTAGAGACCAGACGCTGCACAAACAAACAGATAGTCTGGCTTAAAAAAAATGCAAGTGGAGACCCCGTAGTTATTGGTGTCACAAAGTGAATAATGAATTTTCTTAGCAGCTAGTTTCAGAATCCGTCTCTGAAAAGGAAATTGCCTCTGTCCAGGAAAATATCTTGATAAGATGTTCAGGGCAGAAGGTGAGACCCTGAAGGCATGGGTGTCCAAGGAGGTGAGCTGTTTTCTCCTCACAAGGAAGGAACGAGAGAACGGAGTCAGAAGAGGTTGGAAGGAAGGAGGACATGAGACCTGGGGTGTTAACCCACCTGAGATCCATATTGGAGAAAGAAAGCAAGACACTCCTATGAGAAAACCAGTCAGAAACCTCCCAACCTTGGAAGAAGCTAATAGGTGATTTTCAGTGGATGGCTGGGAGGCATTCTGTGGGACCCTGCCTTGTGACCCCAGAGTTTACCAAGGAGTAGATGCAGCTGCATTCTGCTTTATCACTTGTTTTTTAAATGCCTTTATGAAAAATGAGAGAAACACCGAGCTACTCATGAAGATCAATGTGGTCTAAACAGATGCAGCAGATTTAGTAGCAAGAGGCTGAGGGCAAAGATTTCCAGGATGAAGCACCCCAGATTTCAGGAAACCAATGAAGGCTTTGAATGCTCAGGGTTGTGGAACCTGGGGACATCAGGGGGTCCCACCTAATACCTGCTTGGTGACATTCTCGACTTGGGGAGCTGTTTGGCTGGTTTCTTACATTCTGTCTGTCTCTGTTTTCTTACCTTTAAGCCAAGGATAACAGCAGGATTGCCTTCATGGGATCCTTGGGAGAGTATCCTATGAATTAATCAAGCACAAAACATGGCACCTCGCGTTTTTACTCATGATGGTCAGTTCTCCTCATTTTAGTTGTCATTGTGATTGTTTGTGTTACCATGCATAGCTAACATCTGGGGAGCATTGACCAAGTAGATCTTAGATCTCCCTCTGAGCTGCCCCATGACCTTGAGAAAAGTCACTTTGCCCTTCAAGGCCGTAGGCTTTCCCTCCCTCTACGAATGGAAGGAAATTTGGCAAAGCTTTCTCCAATGGTTGCTTTGTAGATGACACAGCGGCCCCACAGTTCTTGGCTCCCTATGTAGCCTGGCTTGACGTTGGAGGAAGCCACCCTGGGTTGCAGGCCACAGTCCACTCAGAAATCCATTTTCTTCACTCAGCATAACACTGAGGTGAGATTGACTTGGTGTGTTTGTTTACACCCCTTGGGAAGTTATCTCCCTTTTCACTTAATTATCTGATACTCAGACATTGCTGTGCAAAATTCACCTCAAATACATTCTGTAAAGTCATCTAGACTCGCTCATTTGGTGCTTTGATTAAAATGTGCAATCTTCCCCAGGCTTCAGCACCTCGTTAAATAATTGCACCTCCAGTGAGAAAGTAAACAGCACATGCTGGGGCACAGAGCACATGATAAATGTGGTGTACTTCCAGCAGGTATTTTACTCCAGCCTCCAGGGAAACGTGCAACCTCTCGGTTAAGCGCTGAACGGCCACTGGCTTTAGGCTGCTTCCTTTTGACAATCTTGTTCAGGAGGAGGGTGACCCAGAAACAGAGCAGAATCCCCTGTCCACCCTTGCATGGCTTCATTTCTGCTTAACTTGGTCTGAGTCCTGGGGAAACACAGGCCAAGGGTTGGTTGCTCACCAAGAACTTGGCCCATCCCCTAACAGTATCAAAAAAGGAAGTCCGTCGGTTAATTGCTTTCCACTCAATGTGGAAAGGCGGGGGCTAGCCACAGTGCACACTTCTTAAATAATGGGGGCAGTGCTGTTGAGAGGTTGGCAACTTTGATTCAAGTCCCACTTTTCTCACTGGTAAGTAACGTTGACCTTGAACTTTTCACTTTATCTTTTTTGACCTCTATTTGTTCCCCAGGTTCTTCTATAAAACGAATAAGTTTGACATTGCAGGCAGCCCTGGATTAAGTGTACCTGTGCCATTTGCTTGCATGTGACTTTGAGTAGGTAACTTAACCTCTCAGAGACTAGGGGTTTTCTCATCTGGGAAAATGGCTAAGAGCTGATAGGAAAATTAAATCACTGAGATAATACATCCGATACATCAGACACAGCACTGAGCATAGAGATGGAAATTATTGGGCAAATAATGTGGTGGTCTGGAATGAGCAAGGGTTGGTCAGCTTTGGGTGTGAATCTTGCTTCTACCAATTTTTAGCTGCGACCTTAGGTAAGTTACTTGTCTTTTGTGAGTGCTAATTTGTAAAGAGAGATAATACATTCCTGTTTTAGGAGATGTGAAGAGGCAGGATTAAATGAGAGGATCTAACAGGCATACCAACCTCTCTAGCAGAGAAAGAGCCCCCTGAACACTTATTCATCAAGGCAGGGATAATGATTTATGGTATAATGAGCTACTTTTTAAAATGAGTCCATAATGGGAAGCTCAATGTAAAACACATGGTTCAAGAAAAGCCTGCATGATGCTGGTTGGCAAGGGTGTTTGTGGAAATTTCTTTTTCCTAGTATTCACTCACTCCAAGGTCTTAGAACAGGGAATTTGATCATCAGGCTGAAATAGATCCTTCCTGAGTTTTTCTTCTGGTTCCATAGGGCATGGAAAGGAATCCAGGGAACCAGCTGATCTTCTGACGTATTCCTGGTTGGCCATCGATCCATTCCACCATCCATCCTTGCATCTCTCCATCCATCTTGTCATCCATCTTCCATCCAACAAGATGAAACTCCATGTGTTGGGTCTCATAAAGTGTGTCCTATATAAGGTGCCATTTATGAGATATTTTAGTGAGGCAGTGGGTGACATAGGATGGAAGGACTGGGTAAAACAGAAGAAGGGAGACAAGAAAATGGAGATCATTCCACTTTTGAGATAATTCTACTTTTGCAAGGATTAAAGCAGAGAAATGGAGTGGGGCTGGGGTTGAAATAGACTGAGACTCTGTATTTGACTTTGACGGGAAAGGTGGATAAGAGAGGGAAACTTTGATGATGCAGGAATGGGAGAGACTGATTGGTCAATGACCTTGGTATTGAAAAAATGAATGTGAACCCAGAGTTCAAGAAGATGACCGGCTGAAGAGAGGAGACTTTCAGTTCATCTGTGGATTGGGTGAGAAGGAAGAGCATAGGGAACACATGCTCTGAGGTTGGTAGATGGGTTGGTGAGACACTGTGGAATTTTCTTCTGGGGGTTTCTATTTTCTTAGCTGAGAGCAAAGAGAGGGAAAGACAAGAAGTTATACAATGATAATTTAGTCCTTTGATTGGACCCCCCCTGCCCTTTTGAATTAGACCATAAAATTGGAAGAATGCAGGATTTGGAAAATGTAATAGAATTGGCAGATAGTATCTGGGCCCACTTGTGGTAGGTCATAATGCATTTGAAGAAAAGCCAGTGAATATTCTTGTGTGTTTTCTTTTTTCTCCTACCAAATTCAGTTGTTTGGATGAACATTTGGAATGGCGAGATTTAATAAGGGTTTTTCTTTTTCCCCCTCCAGATGAATCTTGGGAAGAGACGAGGAAAGGAATTGGAGTATATGATGGGGAGTGGTGATGATAATCCACACCTGAAGGTAAACACGAAAGAAAAAGAATGAGGCTAGGCAGAGTTGAGGGTCTGATAAAAGGTGGTGCAATCATGGAATTAGCTTATGGAGGTGTCAATGGTTTTTAGAATTGGAAAACTGAAGATGAAGTCGTTTGAAAATAGAACGCTTAGAATTGAGATAATGGAGGGGGTGTAATTACTTGCATAAAAAGGTCTAGGATATGGCTTTGGGGTAGAGTGGCTGAGTTAGGGTAGAGGAAGAAACATCACGGAAGAGAAGAGATCATGGAATTGAGATGCTGGGCTTAGCAGGGATTTCTCTAGGAAAGCAGAAGTACTGTGAGTTGTAACGGAGGCAGTAACTGGAGAGGGTGGCAATGATTCATTCAGGTGCTAGAATTCTGTAGTGATGAGGGGATAATCTTGGAGGGGGCTCTGTGGATGACTATAACAAGAGAGATGGTAGGTTGTTGGGTCAGGCGGCATGATGGTGGAAGCCCAAAGTGTTGGGAGCCAGTGGTGAGAAAGACTCAGAATGGGCAAGCAGGAGCCATCCCTCATCTGAAGGGCGGTGAATGAGGGGTATGGGAATGAAGAGAAGAGCTACCTCTTGAGACGATGGTAGGGGAAGCTATGTCTTTAGGGGAGTTTGGGGATTTTCTTAGGGACTGGTCCTAGGAACACATGGACCCCTCTAAGACTTCCTCCCTGTTGCTGTGATGTTTCTACTTCTTCGAGTGGTCTCCTCGGTCACCATGGATTCTTCTACAGCACAATCTATCACAGTGGCTACACACATGGGATTTGGAGTCCAACCTGGATTCAAGTCCTGTGTTCCTGATCCACTACTTTTTAACTCTGTAACTTTGGGCTCATTAATCAACTTTTCTGTATTTCATTTTTTTTTTAAATCAGAAAATGGGATGGTAAGAGCCAGGGGGATACCTCAGTAGTAGGGTGTGCCCAAGGTCCTGGGTTTAATCCTTAGCACCCAAAGAAAATAAGGAAATGATATGGTAATGTGCTCAATTAAGCAATTTTTAATGAAGATTAAGGAAATTAATACAGGTGTTGTGGTGTTTGGAATAGGCCTAGCATATTAGTGTGCTTAGAAGTATTTGCTATTTATTTTATGTTATATTTTGCTATTATTTTTAAATTAAGATTTTGTTCTCAATGGGCTTCTTACTGTGTTAGGACAGAAAGGGAAAGGAAATATTTCATAATGCAATTGAAGATACGGGAGTCTTATAGGTAGTGGACCACAAATTATAGAGGACTCAATGGGGGTGCTTGGGGAGTTACGAGTAGGGAACGTTCAGAGGTGTAAGGCATGAGAAGCAGGTAATGAAGGAGTTTAGGGATTCCTGCTGCCAGAAAGATAATTCTGGGTGAAGGGTGATCTTCCCAGGACAATGTAGATCTCAGGGGCTGCCTCTTCCTTTCTGTTGAAGGACATAATTCGTGTGGTTCACTGGTATACCTCCAACTTGACACAGGAACGTCCCTACTGTATTCTCACCAAATAACCAAAAGATGACTTGGGAGATGAGTTTTTCTGTTGACCTGGCCTCTTCTAACATCACACTCCTTTTGGAAATGTAGTTAACCTCTTGGTCAGATTCCCTCTGAATTGTATCAAGCATCTAGGTGTACCTCTGTACCTGCGATTGTAAATAGTTGTGTTTGCAGCTCACCTTACCCATAGCTGAGATAAAAGGTGTTATAACATGTTCTCAAAAGCTGTGTTTGCTTGAGTCTGAGCAGATGCTCTGTCTACAGCAACTAACAAAAATGTTAAAATTGAGACCATACAGACTTAGGAGTCTTGTTGTTTTCTTACAGGGAGGATAGTTCTTTACTTCTTTGGCTGGATGTTCAAGACTTCAACAGTTGTGGGGTCCCTGTGGCTGCCCGTCATTGCCTGCTCAGGGCTCTTGGCTCTTAGGTCATGGACTAATGGGCTATACTGTTCAGCTGCCTGATGATCTCACTGAAGACCTGGGTCCTAAAATCTGTTGCAGACAGTGATATGACAATCAGACTGGATAGAAAATTACCCACAGGTATAGGTTGTTTAACTCACACAGTTTTTTCCAAATTGGGAAATTTAATGCAAATTCCCAGTTTTCGTTGATTTTTTTTTTTAACTCGGAAGATTCAGCCACATAGACTCTGAGATGTTGCATGGCTGCCATTGGCTAGAATTCAATAATGGCACCAGTTCTAAACAGGGTACATGCTCTGAGACACTACAGACATTGAGTCCACTCATTGGGACCCTATCTTTTATGATGGATCTGCTACTTATGGGCATTGAAATTTGTAAGTTGACCCATCTAATTGAGATAGAGGAAGATTTGAGGGTGTGTGCAGAATATAATGTGAACAATTAATCACTACATGGCATATTGATATGCAGGTCACTGAACAGCACCCAAGCTCTTTCTGGTTATTTGTGAGAGTAAACAACTTACATAATCTCTCGAAGGGGGGGAAAAAAGGAAGGACCTAACTGATACATTCTGCTCTTCTTGGAAATTTTAAACTTAAATCGGAAGCATGGAAAACAATTGCTTAAATCCTTATCTTCTGCTTGAGAATACCATGATTATCAAAGTAGAAAATGCCTGATTCTTTCCCAGGAGAGTGGAGAATTTTACAGTTCCCTTTCTTTTTTTTTCTTTTGTTCTGTAGCAACACCAATTATCACCTGATGGACTGTGTGTGTGTGTGTGTGTGTGTGTGTGTGTGTGTGTGTGTGTGAGAGAGAGAGAGAGAGAGAGAGAGAGAGAGAGAGAGAGATCACCCAGAGATTTTGGAAACAGGTAGTGAAATATTACATTATTTTTGCCATAGCAATTGTAAAAAACTGAACAGTTACATGACAGAGGATATTTTTTCTCGAGAACAACTCAGCTTCTGACTAGCTGTGACCACCAACGAATTATTTAACCTCTCTGAGCCTTGGTGTTCACCTCTATAAATCTGAGGAGTAACGTTTTATCTCTCAAGTTTTTTTTTGTTTTTTTTTTTTTTTGTTCTGAAGATTCAATCAGATCCTTATGTGGAAATGCCTGGCACAAACCCTCCCTTTGAGAAGGTACCCAGTGAATCTTTCTACTCAGGGAATTCTCAAGATAAGAACCCCTGAGCACCCAGGGAATTCTCAGAGGTGGTCCACACAGTCAATCTCCAGAGCCCAGACTCTGACAATAGTCTTGAGCATGGGGAACTGAGGTTCTGCCCTCTGGAATTGGTACCACCAGACCCTCAAGAGAGAGTGGTCTGCTCATTTGTTGATTTGACAGCTCGAGGGGATTTCTCTCTCTCTCTCTCTCCAAGTGTCAGGCTATAACATTGCTTCTCAAAGCAGTAATTTCCCCTGGGGAACAAGGGAAGAAAAATTCTTTGGCTACAATTCTCTGACTGATGTCTATTTGCTTGGGGCCACTTCCCTTAGGGAGGTGAGTTGAACAGCACTGATTTTTCTAAAATAGTCCACATCAAAGTTTCTCCTTCCCCATGAGTCATTAACCCTATTGAGGTGACAGGCATTTATGGAGCACCTTCTGCTTACTAGGCACTGCAGTAGGCTCTGGGGTTACAACAATGGTCAAGACGATGTGCCTGTGGTCTTCATGTAGCTGCTGATCCAGGGGAGGAGATGTGGATGTAATCAGACAATTGAACACAATGTGGTAAGTGCTGCTAAAACCAGCGAGGACTTCAGATGCCATGGGAGTTTATGGGAAGGGCAATGAAACTATCTGGGGGAAATTGGGGACTCTTTTCTGGAAGAGTGCTATGGTCTGTAGGTTTGTGCTCTCCTCCAATCCATATGTTGAAGTCTTAATCCTCATTGCCTTAAGAGGTGGGGCCTTTAGAAGAGGATTAGGTTGTAAGGGTGGAGTCCTCATGAACAGGATCAGTGCCCTTACGAAAGAGACCATGTAGTAGGAGTAAAGGTGACCCTTATCCCTACTATGTGAGGACAGAAACAGATGACATGTCCATGAGCCAGAAAAGGGGCTCTTGCAGACATTGAATCCATGGATGCCTTGATATCAGATTTCTCTGTCTCCAAAACTTTGAGAAATAAGTGTCCATTGTTCATAAGCTACCCAGTGTCTGCCATTTTGGTAAAACAGCCCAAACTGAATAAGACAAGATGGTTAAGTTCCCATTGAAAGATTAAAAGAAGAGTAGCAAGGTTGACAAGGATGGGGACTGGCAGGATTACCTTCCATAATTTGGCCAGAGGTAATAATCTGTGAAAGACCGGGTGCGTAGCTCTGTGGTCCAGTGCTTGTCTAGCATGCAGGAGGCCCTGGGTTGGAGCCCCAGCACAAAATCAAAACCAAAACAGGCAAACATACAAAAACCAAAAAAAAAAAAAAAAAAAAAAAAAAAACCGAAACCAAAAAAAACTTGTGCAAAGGCTCAGGGCAAGAGAACAGGGCATGCATGGTGAGAGGCTTGCCAAAGCTCATCAGGACTTGAGTGCTGTTAAGAAGGAAATCTCTAGGGGCTGGTCACTCATATCAAGGAATCTGGATTTCATCCATGAATTGTCCCAGACATCCCAACATTTTGAGGTCTAGTCTATGTCTCCAAGACAACCTCTTCCATCTCGAAGCTGTTCATTCATCCTCCCTTTTGAAATGTATGGTCATCATACTTGTTGCCTGTGGATATGGAAAGAAGATGTCCTAGCTGGGCACACATTATTGGGGTAGTGCCTCTTGCATCTCTGTTCCAGAGTCAAAATGATGTCTCTCAAGTTTCGATTCGGAAAAAATACTGCTCATATTTATATGAGCAGTATGACATAATTCTCCTGCTTCTGCGGCTACCACAGATCCCCAAACTTTCAGGAATTTAAAATATGGCAAGTTTTGCCCAATTCGCAGACCTCAGACTCAAGTTTGCAAAATAAAGGACAATTCTATAATATTTCCACCATAGAATTTGGTTTCTCTCTTCAGCACGATGCCACTGAACAGATAGTAGCATTTCAGGGCAAATACAACCAAGTCAGTGTCTCCCTTTTCTTTTTATTTTATGATTGCCCCCAATTTCCAGGCGACTTGGGCACTGACAGCCATCGGGAGTGGCAGCTGGTTCTTGGCCATCATGTCCTCTCTTCTGTATCTACCACTGGGGGCCTTACTGCCATTGGTTCCATCGGCCACTGCCCATTCTTCCTGCTCTCCTTGGGGATGTCTAAGGCTTCATCTTTTTCCTAGTGGTTGTGATAAAAGTTACTCTGAACCTCCACGAGGTGACCAGGGGATATCAAGCCTCATCAGTCCTGAAGATTAAATGGGAAACATTTGGCTCCTTACCTTGCCCGTAGGGAATGAGAGGCCAGGCCCTTTTATCTGGACCCTTGAAGCCAATTTCTCTATTTTTGTGGCTCCAGATGGGGTGGAGGTGGAGAACTCCAAGACCTTGTTCACTTTCCTAAACCCTGCTCAGCTGGCAAGCTCTGGTTCCTTCTACTTTTGGATTTATGCTCTCTTATCCCTCTGAGCCCAAACCTCAGAGGATCAGAACACAGAGGACCCTCTCAGGACTGCTCATAGTTTCCCCTTTCATCTCCCCTTTTAGGGATTTTAATCTAATATGAGTAGTAGTAAAAACTGGCTCCAACAGATCATGGAATTCTTTTTGCCCACTTTTTTGAAATAAACTCTACTTGGGGTCTCTCTGGGTTCTGCTTTGGAACTACAGTCTCCCAAAATTTTGCCTCTGTTATGGGCTCCAATGTTGATTTTGAAACCGGAAAGCTGAGCATGGATTTCTCTCTCTTTTACATATGTCACAACCTTCCCCAAGGAGCATTGGAATAGAATGACCTCACCATTGATCCATGGGAAGGAGGAGTAAAGGAATAATTGGGCAAAACTCTCCTGGTTTAGCTCTGTGATCGAGTATACCTTCACAAGAGAGTTTACCCATTGTGGATCATAAAACAGGAAGCACTGACAAATCTTAGAGTGGGCTGTAGCTTGGAGAGGACAAATTGAGTGTTGTCTGTGGTCTAAAATACTAGGTATAAAGAACCATTTACTTTCTTCCCTACTCAAAAGGCATATCAGTGACAAAATACAAGTGACAGAAATGTTCCCTTGAAAAAATATATACCCTCCGTCATCTCGCTCTCTGTCTTCGTCTTTCCATCTTTAGTTTAAGTCTAATTAAGCCTGTGTGCCTAGGAGAATGCAATCACTCTTGCTTACTATCCCCTCCTAGTACAAAAGGATGGAGATGTCAGTTCTGTCCAGAAAACTCACTACAAACAGACCAAAGCTTACCAGCAGCTTCCTGATGGCTCTCTCATCAGCCTGCTGTTTGGAACTGGGAAGTTCTGAACTCTAGACCAAAAGACGATCTCAGTGCTCAGACCCTGAAAATCCCAAAGAAATGACTTACTCTTTGTTATAGGGAGCCGCTTCAGAAAACACTCTAAGTCCAAATTCAAATCAAAGAGGGTTTTATTTACCTGGCCAAGGACGGTCACCCATCCATAAAGGCTGAAGCTCTTGAGAACAGCATCTTCCTGGTCTGTGTCTTGGAATTTAAGGACAAAAACCACAGATCAGGGACTTTCCTTAGCACATGCAAGCAAGCCAATCACAGAAGCTAAGACAGCAATTAGCACAGCAACTTAAGACAATCGCATCTTGGGTTTGAGCAGGTGTTAGACAACCATATCCTGAGTTTGAGTAGGTGGTTGGTGGGGGCGAGAATCTACTTCAAACTCTTGGGTCACCAAGACCACCATATCACGAATTGAGTACATTTTGTGGGGTACAAAGTACAGAAAGCAATATATTATAAGAAAACAGCTTTCATTTCAGTTTCTCAGAGACAGTTATTGTAACAGTTTTTTTTTTTTAATAGAAGGTAGCAAAATACAGTCTTAGGCCTGTTTATGACAGTTCTTGCTTTATAATTGTCTTATCTCACTTATCAAAATCTTATATATATATATATATATATTTTAACTAATCTATAACCTATAACTTACACTCTTATTGATTATATTTAGCAATTCACATCACAACAATCTTGATGGGGGGAAACTTTGAAATATCTGGGACTTTAGACCATGCCAGATAATTTATGCTAATAATGTGATTTATGGTGAATGCCATAAATCAGTGTTGGGGACCCCGACACATCTGCTTTTGTTTTCCTGGGATCCTTGAGGACGCTGGATCAGCTTGACTTCTGGAGGGACTGGAGGCTGAGGATATAAGGTCTGTCACGTGGGAGCTCTCTGCAGACATGACTCAGCTCTAGTAGTGCTGTGGTTTAGATATGAGGTGTCCCTCGAAAGTTCATGTGTGAGACAATGAAAGAGTGGTCAGAGGTGAAACGATTAGGTTATGAGATGCCACCTCTTGCCTAGTTTCAGAGTCTCCACGGCCGTTAAACATTTCTTTTCCAGTTGACCCCAGGCTGGTTCTTCTTCATGTGATCCCTTCAAGGAAGTCAAATTTCCTTTGTGCAGAGGTCCCCTGCCTACTGGCTCTATAGCCTAATTCAGCATCTTTGTTGAGGAACCATCCCCTTGACCAGCAAGATTGCTCGGATTTCCTTGGTTTCAGTGACTCAATTTTCATTCACTTTACTGGTCCACTCCCTCTGCCGCCTCTTCTACCTTAGTCATCATTTGGGATAACTCAACCTACAAAAACCATATACTTAGAAATGTGGCTCTGCAACCCTGTGCAACTAGACATTCCTGGATCTTCATGGAGTCAGAGACGTCCATCGTCATTTCACTTCTCCAAACCATACTTACTCCTCTGTAAAGTGAGGGAGGATTACATGAGATCAGACCCAGAAGAGTTTTGGCGTAATGCTTGGTACCCACACACCAAAGTACAGTAAGACCTTGATGGTGGACCATGGTGGTTAATTTTATGTGTCAACTTGACAGGACCCAGGGATGCCCAAAATATCGATTTAAACACGATTTCTGGGTGTGTCTGTGAGGATGTTTCTGCAAAAGATTGACATTTGAATTGAACTGAGTTAAGCAAATTGCCCTTTGCAATGTGATTAGGCAGCATCCAACCTGGGGTGGGCCCAAGAGGAACAGAAAGTAGGAGGTTGAATTCTCTGGCTTGCTTTCTGTCTGACTCCTTGAGCCGGAACATCCATCTTCGACTGCTCTTGAACTAGGACTCATGCCACCAGCACTCCTGGCACTTGAACTGGATTATATACCAGTGGTTTTCCTCTGTCCTTAGCTTAAAGACAGCATCTTGTGGGATTTCTCACCCTCCTTAACTGTGAGAGCTAATTTTTTTTATAATAAATCATGCCTCAGTATGCCCTATGGATTCTGTTCCACTGGAGAACCCAGCTTAATCCAAAGATTATACTTGAATGTGTTCTGTAATGTAATTGGCATCTGATTTTGGCCTTGCCCTTCCTCTTTCTTAGGCTAGATTTAATCACCTATCCCTCCAAGGGCTTCTCATGCCTGCCCTTATCCTTCTCATCTCCCTGCCTCCCTTCCATCTCAATGCTGTGTCAGTCCCGGGTGCTTGTCTTCACCACCCTCTGCCCTGAAGCTGCTGGACCATGCTGGAGAAAAATCGCATAACCACGCTGAATTGGTTCCATTAGCAATTTATAAGCTTCCCAGCCTCAGCTGGACCAACAGTGCCACTCAGTCATCTTTTAATTATCTCTGGTTGCCTTTCACTCTCTCTCGGCCTGACCTACACTTGCCCCACTCAACCCTCTTCATTCCCAGCTCATGCCCAGCTCAGGAGAAAGAGAGACCGTCAGAGGTAATTTTTTTTTTCCAACTGTGCCTCTTCTAATTACTTCTAAATCTGTCTACATTTTTACCTGTCTGTACTTCCTTCATGATTCTATCTGGAGAGCTTATTACTCATCACCAGAGTTAGCCTCTCTTGATGCCTGAGATCTACTGACTCTTTCCTGTTTTCTTCTCCAGGAAAAATTCAGTTGATTCTCTTGCATCTCTACCGTCTTCCCCTTTCTCCAGATATTTCTCATATGTACAATTATGCTCTCATTTCTTTTAGGCACACCTTGTTAAATATATTGTGCTTTTCTTTATGGCACTCCACATATTTATGCCATATACAAATTGAAAGTCTGTGGTCACCCCTCATGGGACAATTTTTTCCACCAGCTAAGAAAATTATTAACATTTTTTAGCAATAATGCATTTGTAATCAAGGTATGCACGTTGCTTTTGAAGATATAACACTATTTTTCACAAACTAGACTGTGGCATATTATGAACATAGCTACTGGGAAACCAATGTCATGTGACTGGTTTTGTTGTCAGACTACTACCGTGATCTAGAAGCAAATTGGTAATATCTCTAAGGTAAGGATTTACTATTTCTTTCTACTTTGCTCCCCTTTCAAGATCTTCCCTGTATGTCCTTCTGTTTATCATTGCCCATGTAGTTGGTATCTGTTCTTGCCTAGTGGTCCTTGACCTTTGCTATCTGGATTTGGTGGATTCATATGATGGAGCTTTAAAAAATTCCCAGGATTGGGCTGGGGATGTGGCTCAAGCGGTAGCACGCTCGCCTGGCATGCGTGAGGCCCGGGTTCGATCCTCAGCACCACATACAAACAAAGATGTTGTGTCCGCCGAAAACTAAAAAATAAATATTAAAATTCTCTCTCTCTCTCTCTCTCTCTAAAAAATTCCCAGTATTATTCCTTGTTCCAGGACAATTAAGCCAGAGTCTGTGAGTTTGGGACCTAAGTATTGGCATCTTCGAAAGTTTCCCAAGAGATTCTAGGAAGCAGTCATGGCTGAGAACCACTGTTCTATGTCCTCACCTCCACTTGGAATCTCTGTACAACCATCCAACTTTCTCTTTCTACCTCTCTTCTGAAACTGAACTTCCTATGGTTGCCAAAGGCTTCTATGTCCTCCATCGTCAAGCCTCTACCTATTCAACATTTATGGACCATGTGACTATTAATGCACATTTTCTTGAGCTTCCATGGATGGCCCTGATCTCTCCTACTCTTCTCCCAGTTAGATTTCTCTTCTGTGGCCCTTCTTTGGGTTCTTTTCATCTCTTGGTGTTCCCATATCTTTGCTCTTACTGATTTATGCATTCGTCAGCAGAAGTACCCATTCCATCTCTTCTCTTGCTTTTCTATCGATATGCTCCACACTAAATTGTGCAAGCTACAATTTGGAGGCATTATTGGCATAGCTCCCTCTCTCACACATTCATCTAATTGGGCCCATAATGCCGTCAATCCATCTTACTCCTGCTCGAAAAACCTCTTCTAAGTCTCATTTGCAATAAAATAAATCCAGACCCTTCAACCTGCACAAGAAGAGCCTTCACAACCACATTTGGCCTTCTGCTCCTGTTTTTAGCCATTACTTGCCCTCTGTTCCTTTACACCGAGGCATGCCGTTCATTCATGGAGTGAATCTATATCCATCCATGCTTCCACAGATATTCTTTCTTGGACTCCCTTCTGCCTTTCTCTCTACATAGTGACCTACCACTGATGTTTAAGGTCCAGAGAAAATGTTAGGTCTTCCTGATGCTCATTATTCATTTGTATTCATGTAGAACTTAATAGCTAACTTTAATTAAGCACTTACCAAAGTGTTGAATGCTCACTGATTTATTTTCTGTCTCTCCTGCTTCATGATGAATTCCTTGAGGGCAGAGTCCATGAATCAGCTATCAATTTCTCTGTGGTTTCCAGCACCAGTTCTGGAACAATGGAGACCAGTAGGTGGAACAGCCAATAAAGATGATGTGGACGTGGTCCAGACAGAAAGGGAGAGCAGGACACAGACTCGCCATGAAACTTTGTGTGGGGAGAGTAATGTGGCGTCCCTGTCACATGGAACAAGTACTAGAGTTGCTCCCCAAATATCCCTTGTTCCTGATTTCAGGAACAGAATGCTGGGCTGGAGAGCCGCACTTGACATAATATGTTATATATATATAAGGGTTTTATGCCTGAATGATGGGAAGGAGCAGAATTGGATTATTTCCCTGCCCTAGGAAATAGCCATTTAGTAAGCAGTAATGGGATCAACATGTACTGACAGAAATTTTCTACAATCCCCCAGGGTAGAGATCAATGGGGAGAACTCTCTTAGAGAGATGCATGGGTCTCATCCTTGGAGATAAAGAGAGACTTGTTAAATCAGGTGAGTACGTGGGGAGCTCTCAAGGCAGAAGGCAGTACAGAGGGCTCTGGTTGGACCACTCCTCCACATGTCTTTCTGAGACAATTATCCTAAATAAGATTCTCTCCTTGTACAAGGACATTAGCAGTCTTTCCTGGAGGGCAAAGATCTTTGCAAAGCTTCTTTCCTTTATCCTTCTGATTTCTTCAACTCACTGGTATTTCTGGGTCTTGGATCCCTTGCCCACATCACCATTATATCTACTTTCAATCATATAATGTAGGATCCTTAGTATTGGAGACTTAACATTTTGTGAGTCATATTTTTTTGCATCACATCCCAATGACCCTTGATATTTAGCAAGTTGTCATGTTGCTGAAGTATAAGGTGAATTGCTTTGTGATAGCAGGGCTGGAGTTAGCAAGTCAGTGAGCCAAAGATCAGATGCCCAGCCTTTGAATTTCATTATGGCTCGTTCTATTCATTTATTCAACAAATACTTTTTGAGTACCTACTATGTACAAACCCTTATTCTAGGTCTCATCTAGAGATGAATAAAAAAAGGTGCTCTGTTTCATGAACTGTCCAGTACTTTTGGGAGGAATTTGAGGAGTGAAGTTAAATAAGCATAACTGAATTTCATGTGGCAATATTTCCCATGAAGGAAGTGAATCAGAGTGCTGTGATGGCAAGTGGGAGGGAGGTGTCAGTATGAGAAGAGAGAATGGCATCATGGCAGCATTATTCACAATAGCTAAAAGGTGGGAACAATCTAAGTGTCCATCAACAGTTGAGTGACTAAACTCCATGCAGTATGTCCCTACAAATGCATATTATTCAGACATAAAAAGGAATCTTTGACAGGTGATACAACATGGATGAACCTTGAAAACATCATGCTAAGTGAAAGAGTCCACGAATCCAAAGGACAAATACAGTAAAATTCTGTCTGTAGGATAAACTATTTAGAATAGGCAATTCATAGAAATAGAAATTAGATTTGAGATTATCAAGGGCTGGAAGAGAGGGGAATGGAGATTTGTTGCTTTATGTATATGGAGTTTCTACTGGGGGTGATGAAAAAGTTTTGAAAAGATATGGCGGTGAGGGATGCTCAACATTGTCAATGTATGGAATGCCACTTAAGAATGAGAAACCTGGCAAATTTTATGTTATGTCTATTTTACCAAATTAAACCAGATTAAGAGGGAAGACTTGCAATGACAAGAAGGAGTGGCCATAGCTGGAGGGAAGGGACATTTCTATTGAAGCAAACAGCTGGTACCCACAGCCTAAGGCATGGTTTTCTGTTGCTCTGTAACTTTCATGAAATGTTAAAAATATGTTTCTTTGTCCTGAAAAAGACTTCAAAATGGAAGTTGACTGTCAGTGTTAGTAGGGGGAGTGCAGGGGTCTGAAAGTGCTGGTGAGTTTAGGGATTTTAGGAGACCTTGGTATGCATCAGGAAGGCTGAGGGTTTTCTGCAGTAGCGGTGGTTTGCATGCCTGGTCTCCCACAGGGAACATCTTGACACCACTGGAGACTGTACTGATTTAGCTCTGGATCTCTAAAACTTTGCCCACTTGGACTAACAACGTTAAACCAGTAGGTGGGGGAAATGGAATCCCACCCTAGATGCACCAATAACTAGTTGTGTGCTTACAGATACAAAGTTCAATCTAACTGGACCTCAATTTCTTGTTTCATAGGATATAGGATTAGGATGAGATTAAGGATGAATAAATATATGGCATTCACATGATCTCTCAGATGCCTGGCAGCAGGGTCAGATGGTGACCTGTGGGCACCCTCGGCCCAGTTGACTTTCATCCAAACCAATACTCTTTACACAATTGTTCAATATTTATTTGGCTGGAGGGGGAGGGAGAGGTTAAAAGCAAATGATTTTATTTATTTAAAAAACATTACATCTGTTAATTTACTTCATAGGGATAAAGCAGAATGGCAGAAAATTTTTCTAAACGATTCCCTTCTCAGTGTATTCTTATTTTCTCCTTGTGTTTCCCACACCATCACAAAGGAAACCTAGATATGAGGTATCCCAGGGAAGATGCATTACCAGCAAATAGGCCAGTCCCCTGTATTTGTAGGGATCACGTTCAAGGCTCCCAGTGGATGCCTGAGACTGGGGACAATCCCCAACACTAGAGGAACTGTGTTTTTTTCTTTAACTACATATTTATGAAAGAGTTGATGTATAAATTAGACACTGTAAGAAATTAACAACAACAATAATAAAGTAGCACAGTTTTAACAATATGTTATCATGAAAGTTATATGAATGTGGTTTCTCTCCCTTCTCTCAACTGCCATGAGGAGGTAGTATATAAAAGGCAGAGAAGCTGGAAAAAGGGATGATTCACATCCTGGGTGGGCCAGCATGAGATTTCTTCACATTGCTCAGAACAACCATTGGAACTTGATGAACTGTTTATTTCTGAAATTTCCCATTAATATTTTTGGACTGCAGTTGGCTGGGGACAATTGAAACTATGGAAAGGAAAACCCAAATATAAGGAGTGTGGGGAATGCTATATATGCTTGCCTAACTACATGGCTATCTAAAAAAGTGTACTTGCCAAGAGTAAAATCACCAAATAAAACATACCTGGGTTATGTTTTGCCTGAGAACTGACACTTTGTGAACCTGGCGGTGTATTCTCATAATTAATGTCATGATAATCTTCTGTGGGTAACCACTGGTGTTTCAAGTAATTTTCTTCTTCTCGCCCAAATTAGGACAAAGTTGGATTGCAAATTTTGGACTGAACTTGAGATCAGGAGATTAAAAGAAAGGAAGATCAAATGTCAGCTGCATTAGCTTCATATTGATTGGAGAAAATGGTGGGATTCGTTGTTACATATTCGTATATGCGCACAGTATAACTAGAATTTATCCAATAAATTCCTCAGTATTTCCCATGTCCCTTCTCTCCTCCCTTCTCCTTGTCCCTTTTCTCTATTGATCGACCTTCAATTTTCATGAGATCCCTGCCTCCCCACCTTTGTTTTCCTTTTTCCTTTGTAGCTTCAACATATGGGGAAAAAAGTATAACCCTTGACCTTCTGAGTTTAGCTTATTTCACTTAACACAATGGTCTCAAGTTCCATCCATTCTCTGCAAACGACATAATTTCATTTTTATTTCTGGCTGAATAAAAGTCCATTGTGTATATATACCACATTTTCTTTATCCATTCATCCATTGATGAATACCTAGGACTGGTCCCATGGTTTGGCTTTTGTGACTTTTGCATCTATAAATATGGGTATGCATGTATTCCTACAATATGATGACTTTAATTCTTTAGGATCAATACAGAGGAGTGGTATTAGCCACATGGTGTTTACATGCCTAGTCTTTTGAGGAAACTTCGTACTGATTTCCATAGTGGTTGGATTAATCTACAATCCAACCAATAGTGTAAAAACGTTCCTTTTTTTCCACATCCTCTCCAGCATTTATTATTGTCTGTATTCTTGGCAACTGTCATTTTTATTAATGTGAGACGAAATCTCAATGCACTTTTGATTTGCATTTTCCTAATTGCTAATGATGTTGAACATTTTAAAATATATTTGTCAGCCATTTATATTTCTTGAAAGTGGTTTTAGATCTGTAGCCAAAGAGATTTATTAATCTCTACCTCCCATTTGACAAACTCAGGGGCATAGTCCACTTTAGAGGCTTCCTTGGGAAGATTAGGTAAGAAGACACAAGTTGATTATTATGTAGAAGTCAAGAAAAATAGCCATATTGTAGTCTAATTAGAGAATTTACTGCTCTGAAGAGAGTACAGCTGTTGTCCTATGACTTCTTCCCTGTCCTATGTTAGATTTGTTTTTTTGTTTTGTTTTGTTTTGTTTTGTTTTGGTTTGGTTTGGTTTGGTTTGTTCTTGGTAGCTATGAAAGATTGTAAAGCAAGGAAAAGTCTCAATCTTTATATATGTCTTAAAACACCCACACTGTTTCTCGTACTCAATTTATGGTTCAGGGATGTGTATCCAGGTTGGCAGTAAGTTCTCCCTTTGAATTTTAAAGGCTTTGCTGCGTTATATTCTACTATCTAATGCTGCTTATAAGAGCCCATTGCATTTCTGATTTCTTACCCTCATTATGAGACCAATTAGTTTCTTCCTCTTTGGACACTTTTAGAATCTTTTCTTTATCTTTTGGTTCTGAAGTTTCAAGATGATGTGTCAACTTTTTATTATTCATCCTGCAGAAGATTTTATGAGCTACTTCAGTCTGGACAAATATAGCTTTCAGTTTTGAAGAATGTTTTCCTATTTTACCTTTGATGATTTTTATTTATTTTCTTTCCTGCTTGGAAATCCAATTCTTTAGCTAGCATGATTTCTGGAAAAAAATATTCCTTTCTTTTCGCCACTATTTTCTACTTCTTGATATTTTGGCCCATTTCCAATATATTTCCTCAGCCTGATATTCTATTATTGAATTTTTGTTTTTCAAATGTTTCAATTTCTAAAAATTCTTGCCCTTCAAAAGGTTCTTTTGTGAGTGTGCTGTGATGTTTATGATAGGTGTCCATAGGGACAAGAGGTATTTTTACTTCACTAAAGATACAGATAAAAACATGGAGATTCTTGCTGTTACTTCTTGAGTCATCTCTGTATCCTCTGGTTTCCTTATTTGTGTTTGTGGTTTTTCCACTCTGTTTTTCTGCTAGAGGTTCTTTTTAAGTATTTCATAAGCCTTCCCTGGCTATTTCTTTTTTTGTGTGTGGTTAAAATATACATAATACAAAATTTTCTATTTTAACTATTTCTGAGTATACACTCTGGTGGTGTCAAGTACATTCACACTATCAGTCAACCATTATACCATCCATTTCCAGAACTTGGTGGGTCATCATTCTGAGTTTAAACTCCCCTCCTTAAATACTAACTTTCCATTTACCTTCCACTCAGTGTCTGATAACCCCTAGTCTACTTTCTCTATCAACTTGACCATTCCAAGTACCTTCTATAAGTGATATTGTATGATGTTTAACCTTTTGTTCATGGCTTGGTTCATTTAATATAATGTTTTCAAGGCTGATCCATGCTGTGTAGCACATATCAGAATTTCATTCTTTTTTTTTTAAGTCCGAATAATATTCCTCTGCCTGTCTATACCACATTTTGTTTACCCATTCCCTTTTCAATGGATATTTGGGTTGCTTTCATCTTTTGGCAATCATGAGTAGCATAGCTGTGAACATGAGTGTACAAATATCAGTTCAGATCCTTGTTTTCAATTTTTTAAAGGTATTTTTTTAAAGTAAGAAATTATATGTGTGTTATGTGTGACGCTTGTCAGGGGACACAGTGGGTGAATGGGTTTCAGGCAAGCTGTTTGTTAGAGGATTCCAAGAATCATCCATTTCAGAGTCATATTCCTCAGGCTCATGCTTTCTTCTCTATATTTAGCAGAGATAGCAAAACATTTATGATATACAATATGCCCAGCACCTAGGACAGAGCCAGGAATTTGTTGAATGAGTGGCCTATGGGTGACATTCTTTCTCAGAAATAATTTTCCATATATTCTGTTATTGGTAATTTTAGTGGTCATTTTGGAGTTCAGAAATGGGATGAGGGCAGCAATCAAAGTGTATGTTAGTGCTCAACATATCTTAAAATTTGGAAAATCCTCTGATATGTCTCCTTTGGTTGGTCCTCTGAGCAGACACCCTATTGTATATGCACCAACTTTGTATATGACTGTAGGTGTATCAGGAACAACCAAATGATGGCTTCATCTCAGGATGCCATGGGATGCCTGTAGGGATTGAGGTGGCCAGGGGAGACTGAGAACTGAAAGAGACTAGTTCTCAGGGAAGCTGGGATTCCTGCTTAGGGCCTTGACTTGAATTCTCAGATGCTCTGCATTACCTTTCCATGAAGCAAGCTACCTAGTTCTGTTGGTTTTACATGAAAATTTCACTTTTGTAACTTTTATTTAAATGACCTTTTCTTTTTTCTTTTCTTTTTTTTTTTTTTTAAAGCAAGGGTAATTTCCATTTGAGCTTTCTCACAGACAGGACTCTGGTATCATTTCAATTCTAGTTTTTGAGCAATGCCGGGGATGAGGACAGAAGAGGAGATCAGAGCCCGAGCAGCTGGTATCTGCTTCAGCCTCTTCCTGAGCCGCCTCAGAGTCAGCAGAGAATAGGAATAAGTCATTGCTATTCCCTGCACGGCCCCAGAGCAAACTTGGGCCCTGATGTGCGGATACAGAGGGGTGTTTGCACTGGCTTCTAACTTATGTTCTTCTTTCTAATCTTCCTTCTCGGCTCCTGGGAAATTTATGTAAAAACCAATGCATGTCTACTTAAGTTCTGCTCCCATTGATGTTATTGGTATTCATTTATTTACTTTACAAGTTCCTAGATGGATTATGTAAGATTTGGCAGTTGCTTTCTTGAAGTCTTGCACTTTTATCAGCAGAACACCATCTGCCATCATCAGTGAGTGGTGGTTGTACATGAGCCTCAGGATTTGGTTGATGTCCTGTGCACTAGATTTGCATAAGCCTCTGCAGCCTCTGCTAATGAGCGTAAGATGGTTACTAGGGTCTGCTATTATATTAGAGTGCTGTTATATTATAATAGGGTGATTATAAATTCTGCAGTTCCACTAGTCTTATGTTACACAGAATTGAAACCAACTCTGCAGACAGGCAGGAAAACTTTTGACTTTGTCTCTGCCTCATTCATACGTTATCACCAACTGGAAATCTAACACTTTTTTAAGGACATTTTTTTCTCTTTCATCATATGATTCTTAGAATTTTTTTTTTTTTTTACTAAAATAACATTTACCAACAATAAATGCTCAGATCTTAACCTTAGACTGAGATGAGTTTTGACAAATGTGTTTATGTATGCAATGAGCCATCCCCCCTCAATATGTAGAACTTTCCTTCACTCCAATATGTTCCTTCGGCCCTGTTCTAATCAATCTCCATGGTTTACAAGTAATCAGGCTCTGATTTCGATCTCTCTAAAGATTTATGTCATAGGTTCTAGACCTTCTCATGAGCTCAATTGTCTGTTTTAATCATGCACAGTGCCTACATTTTTGTCTGGCTTCCTTTGCTCATCTGTATAATTGTGTGTATTAGTAATTTGTTTAATTGCTGCAGAACAATAGTGTTTTTTATTCCACATATACATTCACCTATTGTTGGACATTTGTTTCTGGTTTGGGGTTCTCATGAATGAAGCTGCTATAAACTTTTATACAAGTCTTTTTGTGGGTATCTTTTCACTTCTCTTGGGTAAACACTTGGAGTTAAATAGCTATATCGGGGGTAGGTGCACATTCAAAGTTCCTGTTGCCTTTACTTCTAGTTGTTTTAACATCATTACCATCATAAACAGAATTCCCCCTTTCAATTTTCTAAATGTTGTGAAGAAGGAGAGTCATTTAAAAATTTATTGGTTAATTAGAGTCTTTGTTATTCACTTTTGTTGGTTCTTTTTAATTTTCTTTTATTTTGCCCAATTAATACATGAATAGTCTCATCATAAAGAATTCAAAAATTAAAAAGATAAAAGAAAATAATAAGTAAATGCCATCCCTTGCCTTCCCTCCACCTCCCACTTTCTCCCCCAGAGATTAGTGAATGCTAGAAATCAAGTGAACTGTTTTCAGATCTCTTTCTAAGTATTTAAATAATGTGTGTTTTGGCAGGATGCTGCCTCTAGATATTGTAGGTTCATGTAGTTATCATGACAGGTTTTTAGCAGAAGGCAGTAAAATATCTTGTTCTTCCAAAATCAGAATATCATTATAATCTATGACAGCTAGAAGTCAACTATCTTGAAAAAGGGGCATCTTTTTGTGATTTGCACACAGGTCTCATGTGAGCCTTACATTTAATATTTACTATATATATATATATATATATATATATATATATATACATACATACATACATATATCTTTTTTTGAGAGAGAGACAGAGAGAGAGAATTTTTTAATATTTATTTTTTAGTTTTTTGGTGGATACAACATCTTTATTTTACTTTTCATGTGGTGCTGAGGATTGAACCCAGCACCCCGCACCCCGCACATGTCAGGTGAGCGCGCTACCGCTTGAGCCACATCCCCCCACATATATCTTTAACAAATATACACATAGGTCTTTTAACTGCATTGTAAGGGGACTTACCCTATGGCTTTTTTTTCCGTTATCAATAGACCTTAACTATCATTATATGCTCATGAAGTCAGGTTTAGCTAATTTTTCTTAATTGTTGAACATGTTTCATAATATCCATGCAGTAAAATTTATTTCAACTATTTTCAAGTGTTCACTATTTAAAGGATTTTTTAATATATATATTTGTACGTGTATGCTTTTGCTTAGTAAGAATTCCTTGAACAATTTCTGAATTTAAATATATGCACATTTAAGATTGTTTAGATATCAGCACTTATATCTCCATGAGATTTACAAAAGTGCATTTCCATCAGCAATATAGGAAGGTGTCCATTCCCAGCCATTTTTAAGAAACAGAATATTGCTGATCATCTTTTATTTTTGTAGGATATTAGCTTTTTAACTTTTGATCAATTACATTGCAATATTGCTCCAGTTTACATTTTACTAATAAATATTGAAAATGAACATCATATGTTTATTGGCCAATATTTATGTTTTTCTTGATGACGGTCTGTTTCTTATTTTCTACTTTTTTTTGGGTGGGGTAGTGGGCAGAAGTGGGGATTGAACTCAGGGGCACTCAACCACTGAGTCACATCCCCAGCCTTATTTTACATTTTATTTAGAGACAGGGTATCACTGAGTTGCTTAGGGCCTCACTAAGTTGCTGAGGCTGGCTTTGAACTCAATGATCCTCCTGCTTCAGCTGCCCAAGCTGCTGGGATTACAGGAATGCAACACCACACCTGGCTTATTTTCGACTTTTTTTTTTTTGGTTTCATGGTTTTTACTTTGTTTTAGTCTCTTCTCTTTTTTTCTCCCCACCCCCACTTCCCTTCCATCTCCCCCTCCCCCCTCCTCCTCCTCCTCCTCTTCCTTTTCTTCCTCATCCTTCCCCTTCTCTTTTTGTAGTGCTTTAGATGGAACCCAGGGCCTCACACACTCCAGACAAGTGCTGAAATGCATCTCCAGCCCTTATCTTTTTTTTTAAATTTGTCTATTGAAACTTTTTATGTGTTGTGGATATTAATGTTAAATATGCTGGATTGTGAATATTTTTCTGTGTGCTGCTTGGTACTTTTCTGTGTGGAGGATTTATTTAAATTTACTTTGCAGTTCAATGGAAATATTTTGTCATGCTCAAGACTTATTTTTTGTTCTTCTTTGAGGAGGAAGGTCTTTCTAATTCACAGGTACTGACATCTGTGCTCTAGATGGTTAAGAAGTTAACATCTCCCAGCCAAGTGCTCACCAACCCCTACTCCCTCATTCCCAGCCTCTGGAGACACTGTGCTATTCTCTGCATCTATGAAGTTGACTTTTTTTTTTTTTTTTTTGTCTTCCACCTCTGAGTGAGAACATGTGGTATTTGTGGAGTGACAATCTTGAAGAGGTTGCACTGGGGGCCAGCTATCTTCTTGCTAATTGTTGAGTGACAATACCTCTCACAGCACACTCCCTGGCAAAGACTCGTTGTGCAATTATCCTGTTTTGCTAATTAAGGACAGAACAAATGGGAATGATTAAATTATTTCATAGAAACAGAGCAGGTGAAGACTAAATACACCTGCACATAAAGCCCCTCTCTCCTCCATGTAGCACCCCCTACCATTGTTTAGAATGACTTTAACTTCTCTCTTCCTTTTTCTCATGGTCAATGTATCCAACTAAAAAATAAATTTGGGCTGCTTTCAATACATGAATGAATAATGGAGGCTCTAAGTTTCTAAGCCATGGAGCATGTAAAATGTTTTCCTCTGAAGGCTCTTAAAAGCACATACTATCTAATATCTGCATGGGTTATAAAAAGTTAGAGCGAAGCATTCCTAAAATGTCCAAATTCTGAGCAACATAAATTCTGTTGTCCTTTCTAAAATAAACCATTTTCACAATGCAATTGTCAAAGGGATGCTGCATCATTTTTTGAAAAACTTAGCAACTTAGCAAAATACATCAAAAGGCAACCTTCCCCCATCCCTTCAAAGGCCTGGCAGGAGCTAACCAGGTAGGGAAGTGTTATGGTTAGATTTTGAATGTTCCCAAAGGTCATGTGCTACAGGTGTGGCTACCAGCCTGTGGTACTATTGGGAGGTAGTGGAAATGCTAGGAGACGGTGCCTAGGGGAAGGATGGGAGATCATTGGGGATGTGCCCTTGAAAGAGATATTGGGACCTACCCCAGTTCCTAGTTTTTTTAAATTTAATAAAGAAAAATTTTCTTTATCTAATTTGAGAGGTTATCAAAATATGGCCTAGGGGCCAAATATCTTTATAAATAAAGTTTTGTTGGTACATGGACACATCCATTTGATTATATATTTTCTCTGCTTCTGCAGCATGCAGTGTTTGCTTCAGAACCTATATATCCAGCATAGCCCAAAATATTTAGTATCCTGCCCTTTCCAAAAGAAGTTGCCTGACTCCTGATGTAATTTCTTGCCATGTTCATCAATATGGACACATAGTAGGGATTCAACACATGGTGATTTACACTGAACTGAAGCATACACTTGTTTTCAGATAGTGAAGGTCCATCTTTGGTCCTCCTTGCTGGGAGATAAGGTATTGCCTTAAAGGTAAAAGACACTTGAGCCATTCATTTATTTATTCATCCATCCTCATTCTTTGAGACTGACCTTAAAACCGAATTGATCTCTTCCTCTTGTGATTTTATAGCTAACTAGGGAAAACATTCATCAGTCTGTTTTCCAAATTTCTGGTTTTCTTTACCAGACCCTTGAAGGGAGGGGTATTTCCTTTGCAGTTCCATACACATGGCACAGTGCCTAGAATATTGGTAGCCCTTGGTAAACATTTTTGGGATGAATTAGGCATTTATCAAGCACTATTTCAAAAGAGTCACGAAATCCGGAAATAATGCTGATTTGCGGATATACTTGCATTCATAAAGATTATGTGGAAGTGCTTTGTAATCTAAAAAGAACTATCCAAATGGAAAATTCTTTTATTGTTTAAAACTTCTCTCCAGGACTAGGGATGTAGTTCAATGGCAGAGCACTGTGGTAGTGTATGAAGATCCTATATTAGTTCCCCAGCATTGCAAAAATAAAACAATAACTCCCCCCCCAAAAAAAGCACAAAAAAACCCAAAACCCAAACCCTTTCTACTTGTATACATATAGTGTGTATAAGTGTTACTAGTCAGAGGCCTGTCAGGGGTGAGAATATCCCAACAAATAGGATCAGTTGCCCCAGGCACCAAACAGACAAGGTCATGGTAAAAAGCAGGAAAGAAAACTTCAAGGAAACTTGAATCTATATGGTCATATTGGGAAGGCAAAGTGAGATCCAGCATCTAAGCCCTGTGTTGACAGAGCTTTAGATTTAAATAGAGGAGGAATTGGGGCAGTGGGGAGAGATATGCATAATTAAGTAGTCTTAATTGAACTGTGGCGGGTTCCTGCGGTCAATTATGGTCCAGAGAAGTCTTTACCACTTAAGGGGGCTTCACCGGATGCAGGATGGTTGTCTATGAGATCTCAATCCTGGACATGGGCAGCTCAGTTTCCATGAGATGATTGCTCTCTGCTCAGGAGGGAAGTTCTTGGAAAGACTGGAGACTTCTAGGTGCCACTCCTTGGGTCTGAAATAGGGTGCTGCAAGTCTGCCTGCAAATCTGGCCTCAGTCTTGAAGGGGGACAAGACAGGTAAATTTAGGACTAATAAATCTTGTACTACTAATTTTTAATGATTAACATTAAAATCATTAAAAATTAACATGAAAAAAACTAGCTTTTTAAGTGATTAACATGCTGATGTGCAGAGCTCATCAGGGACCTGAAGACAAATACAGAATGAAGCCTTCTTCCAAGCTTTAACCTGCCTTTAGTTACCTGGAGTCCTAAGAGTCACTGATTTTAGCAAAGACAGCCTCTCTAAGTTATGTGAGCTCCTTTAGGGACTAATAATAAGAAAAGGGTGGAGTGTGGACCAGGTAGACCTGAGTTCAAATTCTAACCTTTCTTCATCAGTTTCTAAGGATGAGCTACTTGTTCATACAGACTTACACCAAGAAGGACCTCTTTTTTTTTTTTTTTGTACCAGGGATTGAACCTGAGGTGCTTAACCACTGAGCTACATCCCCAGCACATGTCCCCACACCCCATCCCCCTTCCACCCACCTGTTTCTTGAGACAGGGTCTCATTAAGATGCTTAGGTCCTCACTAAGTTGCTGAGATTGGCTTTGAAATTGTGATCCTCCTGCCTCGGCTTCCCTAGCTGCTGGAAATATAGGTGTGTGCTACCATGCCTGTCACCAGGGACCACATTTTTAATAAAGCAATTGAAAAAGAAAACTTATTTTGTGTCCCATGAAAAAAAAGTCTATACTTATAAATAATCTATATTTTTTCAAAAAAAAAAATCCTGAGAAAAAAGGCATTGCTATTAGCCACTAGAGTGCTAATATCTGAGCATCTTTGAATTTTAACAATGCAGACATTTTAAGGAGTAGTTTGTCTCATAGTTTGTCTTCACTGTATGGTGATACAGTGAAGTTATGTGCATTATTTCATTTGGTCACCAAAATATGGAGTAAGGTATTATTAAACAGGCCACTCCAGTTAGCAAAACCCCATTTATAGAGTAGCAGAGTTATTTAGCAGTCCCAATCCTTGGTATATATACCTCAAAGAACTAAAAACAGATATTTAAACAATTATGTTCATAAGAACACTATTTATGATAGCCAAAAGGTAGAAAGTCAAATGTCTATGAACTAATGAATGGGAAAGCAAAATGTGATATTCACACAGTGGAATATTTGGCCATAAAAGGAATGAAGAGTTGATATATTCTATAGTCTGGGTGGATTTTGAAAATGTGGTGTTAATGTAAATGAAGTCAGATAAAAATATGGCATAATTACATCCATATGAAAGATCCAAAATGGGCAAATCCATTGGGGTAGAAAGCAGATTAATGACTGCAGGAACTGGGGGAGAGGAGAGTGAGGAGACTGTTTAATGGGTACAGGGTTTCCATGAAGTGTTCTGGAGACAGTGTTGGCTATTATACAGTCATGAATGTGCCAATTTCATTGAATTGTACATGTTTAGATGGTTCAAATGATGAATTTCATATTATGGGTATTTTACCACATGAAAATACAGCAGTTCCACTTTATAGATGAGAAAACCAAGTCTCAGATATGTAAAGACCTTCCCAAGGTCACACAGAGAAACAAGAGTCCGAACTGGGGATGAATCAGATCCATTGCATGTAGCACCGATTAAGCCAATTGGGTGCTAAATGTTGAAGACATAGAAGCAAAGGACTCAGTCCTCTCCCTTTTCTCTTCCCCACTAATCCTCCTTTCCTGTGCTGTACTGGTTTCCTTTTCAGTTTGGAATAGACCAGCAGGTTTCTGGGGAGGTCTGCCACTCCAAGCCACACCCTTGTCTCCAGTTTTCTGGATGACAAAGTACTGGGGCTGGTCAACTTCATCTTCTAGTGGCTCAGTGAGCACTTGGTACACAGAGACTCACATTCTTCAGGACTTTGGCCCCAGTTTTCCTGCTAGGATCCATCTCTGCCATGCTCTCCATGACAGCATCTCATCTCAGGTGGCTGAAATAGTCTTCTCCTTATTCTCTTGCCAGAACTGAGAAGCTACCTTTGAAATTAGACCATCTGCCATGAAAGAAATCTGAATGGGCATTCACTCAAGGATGAGGTCTATTGCTCAACGCTGTCTGTCCTAATTCCTTTTGTGGTTCACTCTCCCTTCCTCAAATCTTTTGGTAACTGTTTCTTAATCCTCCTGGATGTCCCCCCTAGCAAACTTAACTCCTGAAGCCTTATGAGGTGCTAAATGACTGGAGATCTTTCTTTGGAGACAGACAAAAAGGTCGATTGCTCAGTTGAAATACCCAAGGCTTTATCCTCAGATCTCACCTTCCATTCTATCTCAATGCATGTCTCTCTAGTTGAGTCTATGGATTTTCCAGGGCAGGTAGCACCTCCCTTGCACCTGAGCCTCTGGGGCTGTGAAGGAGTCCCCAAGGGAATGAGTAGGGGTGGGGTTGAATGGACTGACAGGCAACCATTCTTCATTTGAAGGTCAAGGAGTCTTTCAATATGTTTGAAAAGCAGGGTCTAGGAGAAGTGTCTTCTTTGTGCTGTGTTCTTTGCTCCCTCTCCCAGACAGAACAGGCACCCTTACCAACTGTATTTACACTACTTTCATCATTTACCCACATACTTCTATTCCTGTAGCCTAGTTTTTAACTTTCTAAGAGAAGATGCGGAAGGAAGATGCATTTATAATTCTAGTAATCTAAGTAGTGGACCCACAGTAATTATGGGAGAGAATCTAGATACATCTTCACTCAACGATATAAACCAAAATGATCTGATCTGCAAGATAATGAGCTTACTAATACAGAGACCAAACCTGAGGGGCTTTACGAAAAACTGTCCAAGTAAGTCCTAGCCTTTAATTCATGCTAAAAAGAAGTTTGCCCCTGCATTTATTTATTTCTCAATAGATGTATTGATTTTACCAGTGCTAGGCAGACAGAAACTAAATCTGCTCAGGAGAAAAATACATAAATTAATTTATTTCCTTCTGACCCAGGAAGAGGTCATTTCTGGAGTTGGGAGAGGGATTCTGCACATCCTCGTTTTCTCCATTCTAGAAGGCCAAAGATCAACCAAGTCCTTTCTCAAGGTGACTCCTTTGCTCTTTCTCAAAATGCCCAAGCCACAAGGGCTCCTATAAACCTCTCTGGTTTCTAAGTGCGGGTTGAGCTGCCCTGAGTACTGCTTAGGCACCTCACACAGCGCATGAAAATTTGATGTGTGCAATAAAGCCTGTCTTGCTTAATGCATTCAGCCTTTTGTCCACAGGAGCTAATATCCTTTTGGGAAATGCTGTGATTTAAGCTGAAATGTCAGAGAAGGGGAGGGCGGAGAGGGAATGTGGGATTCTTGCCGTATAACCCCCTATCTCCAACCACTTAATAACTTGGCAAAAAGCCACAATCGATACCGAGCCATCAGCCGGGCTCCAGCCCCTCGCTGCCTTCCCAATCAGTCAACAAGATTTAGTAAGCCACCGGATGGAATCTATGTCACTTAAAAGTGTAGATTCCTAGACCAGTCCAACAGAGACTGATTAATTCCTCCTGGGCACTTTGATTAGCTTCCATTTGGAGAAGAGTAGCCTATTGATAGAGGCCCAGCTGTTAGACCTTCCAAATGTATACCTAGGACAAGCATGCAGTTAGCACATGAGCCACTCATCTCTAAATTTTTTTTTCACACCAACATAACTCTTCTGTCAATTAATAGCACATTTATTTTTATGGAGTTGTGGTTGAGAGTGAAGAGAGCCATTGGAATTTCTTCATGATGTGCCAAGGTTTTTATATCCATTCTTTTGGCATTTAATCTTATATGAGATATATTATCATTTTTTTAACTTATTGGGTATCTACAATTGTGTTTCACTTTTTGTATTAAGAAACTGAGGCAAAACTGCCTTTTCCCTCAGTTGAAATCAAGAGTGAGCTCTGTGCAATGAGTCTATGACCTGCCGAGAATCAGGAAGGAGCTTATGTACTCTAGAATAAGAACTAACTTCTGCAAACCTCCTCACCTCTGCAGTGTCTGAATACAGAATGTGTCTCAGCCACTTCTGGAATTCCTGTTCCATAATTAGCAAAATCTTCTCTAGCCTTTCCCTCTTCTCTGGGTGTCCTCCTTTTCTTCTTGCTCAAATGAGAAAAGTTGGCTGAGCACAGTTTTCCCTACAACTCCAAGTATTTCTGTCCTCTCCATCATACTCTCCCTCACACCCTTGAGTCTCCTGGTTCCTCATTTCTGCCTCCAGGCCTGTCTTCCTTCATTAAAATGCCCATTTTCCTTTTGAATTCCTTGAGCAACCCCTGAGTTCTTTCCTTTTATTTATTGACATTTTTTGTATCCTGAAAGACTATCACACTCTTTCCAACACCATTCCTGTTTTAATCTTGGTTATTTCAAAATACCCTTGGATCAATTTCTCAGTTCTTGAATTCCTCTATTCTTTAGAGCTTGACCACTCTCATGACCTTAACCTAGATCTCATCACCACCAATCATTGCATCTCTATAATCTCTATCTTATGCAACTCTTTCTGACTCCCATCTCCTGTTCTTCAATTCCTTACACCTAACATCCAACTCTAGTAATCCTTCAAGATTGAGGGTCTTTCAATCCACAACTCATACCATCTTCATGTGGTTGCTTCCCTTCTTACCTAGTTAATATTCCACAAGTGAACATTGGTTTTACTTCTGTGTATAGACCACCGATTCCCTTTTGCAGCCCTCAGTGTTTTATCCTCCATGTCTACACTCATGCAGCTGAAGACGGCTGGAGAAAAAAGTGAGTCCATAAAGCTAAGCTGTTCTCTTTTGATTCATGACCACAAACTTAATGCCATATTAATATTATATTTCCCTAGTTCATTTACTTTCCTGTCCCAGATGACTATTTTACTTTTTTCTCTCACCAAAAAGATCTGCCAAATGTTCTCAACCATCCATACTCAGATGACCTTGCTTCTTACATCACTGCAAAAAAGGGAAGCAATTCAAAGAGGGTTTCCTCAAGCTCCCACCACCAAATCTATAAACTTACCAGTATATGCACTGCATGCACTGCCCCCTGGTCTGTTTTTCTGGATGAACTGTCTGTGCTCCCATAAACAAGCCAATCCAGCCCTTGGCCATTCATCCTATGCCTTCTTCTCTTCTCTATGACACCACACCTGCCATTCTCCTGACTGTCTTTTACAGCATCAATTCCTGCTTCTCTAGTAACGTGCTATTACTTAACTTATTCCACTTTAAAAAAGCAAAACCTTCTGTTGGCCCCATTTTTCCATCAGCTACTGTCAACTTTCTCTGCTCTATTCTTTTGGATCTTTTGGATCACCTCAACAAGATCATTTCCAACAGAATGATTGGGCCAAAGTCTCAATGGAGCTGGTTTAGGAGAGGAAAAAGAGATGAAAAACTGGTGGCAGTGAGTTGAGATTACTCTTTCGATGAGTTTGCTATAAAATTTTAGTGAGTTAAAGTCACAGGACAAGAGCCTGGGAAAAGCAGGTTTCTGTTTATTTGATTCTCACTAGAAGCTCAGAGTGTTCACAGGCCAGGGAGGCAGATGAATGTAGAGAGTTACAGAAGTACATCCCTTCTCTTAAAGAGTTCTGGCCAAGTGAGAGAAACAGAGGTGAATAGAGTGGGTTGATTAAGATGGAGACTTGGTTCCTTGCTAACCATCAGACAGGGATTTTGCCCTACACTTATCTAACATAGGTCATCCACGTGCAGGAACCCACAACTGTACTTTCTCACATCCCCACACTGCTCCCTTTTAAACCTGAATGCCATCTTCTCAGGTAGAGGGACAGACTGGGCCCTGTGTTGAGACAGAGCAACTTCCTACGTCTGGCTCTCAGGACTCCAACCTTGAATTCATATGGCATGATTGGCTGTGTTTCTTTCCTGGTGCTGTCTCATGGAAGACCGACAGACCAACCAACCAACCAACTCTGCCACAACTTTCATTTCTGGGATTCATGGAATATTTTCCCTCTAAAGAATGAGACCAGCTGTCTACGACATGGGTTTCAATCCTGTTCCTAGCAAAACACAGGGTTATAAGGCCACAACAAAGTGCATCTGGCTTTCTCTTTCTCTCTCTCTCTCTCTCTCTCTCTCTCTCTATCTCTATCTCTATCTCTATCTCTTTCTCTCCAGAAAATATATTATAATGCAAGAGTGGAGCAATTTCAAGGCTAACTTTGGTTCTTTGATTTAGTTTTAAAAGTAAGTTATTTGCAAATATTGATATTTTAACCACAAATAGTAACTTATTGCTAGTATTTTGCTCCACAAGGAATCAGGCTCCTCCATGAAGTTGAAACTACAGTTAATACAGGCAAATTGAAGGAATCCAACAATTAACTCAAATGGCCAAAAAGGGCTGGGTTGGAACTATGGCAAATTTGATAACATGTATCTGCCTGCAGGGGACAAAAGACCACTTTCCTCCAATTCATTGTAATCACTGACTGCTCATTTGTGACCTACTTTGAGCTTTCAAGAGAGCTGGAAATTTAGATTTTAAGGGAAACTTTTTGTTCTTTAAATATTAACAACTAGTTAAAAGTCCTAAAAACTGCTGTGCATGACAACATATAGCTATAAGCTGAGTTTGACCCCTGCACAGATATCCTGCCAACTCTAGTCTACATCCTCAGGATGCCTCCTTCCGGTCTTCCCACTGTCTGTGTCTACCTGGGATCTCACCCACAGCTTCCCAGGTCAGTATTTCAACATCATGTTCTCACACCAAATTTCCCCTTTGCTCTCTGGGGTACCTCTGATAACAGGGATTCTATGTTGCCAAGAGGTAGAGACATAATAAGAGAATAAAGTTGGTGCCTTTCACAATTTATACTCTAAGGGCTCCCATGCCTAACATGAAGAACATGGCAGAAAAGTCACAGTGACATTTTGAGAGTACTGAGAAACAAACTCTCAAGAAACTTGTTCAGTTAATATTGTGAGCTTTGGGGTTTCTTGCGATGGGGGTACAGGCTGCATGGTGTTGATGGGTGTGTTGAGACGCTAAAATCTCTGGGCTCTAAACCAAACCTCCATCTGGTCCGAGAATATTCTTTGTGAAATCACTGTTCAGTGATGGGTGCAGAGTAAGGATTCAAAAAAATATTGAGTGAACACAAGGAAGGAAGGTGGAAATGCAAGAGATAGGAAAGGGGTTCAGAGGACACGAAGTGTTAATGAAAGGTCACCCTGAATGGGAAGCCTTGTGGGTTGGGTGGAGAAGTCTATTTCATTTCGGTGGGTAATAGGGATTCTGAATAGGAGGTTGAGCTTTCTTCCACACAGAGAAAGGAAGCCAGGATGGAGTTATTGTTATTTTTAAACTGCTGGACTACTGGGCAGGTTCCTAATTTTGTTGCAACTAAAGTTTTCCCTCCCATCTGGAGAGAAAAAGTTTTAGTGGCAGTTTTGACTTTTTGAGTCAGAAAAGTAATTTATGAGAAACACGAAACATTTCTTTAAGAATGACCATATAATTTAAAGCCCCAAATGACTATATTAGGGGTTTAGTTAATATTATGCCTGCTTTGAAACAGGGAAAAAGAGGCAGAATCGCTGACGTGCCGTCATGCTGAATAGCCAACCAGTGGGTGCTTCTCTTTATCACGGTAGACTTTGGTTCTGAGAGTTGCCACAGCTCTCCCAAGTGGATGGGGCTGGGGCCAAATGAATAGAGGGTGTGTATTTCCCCTGCTACTAAACTCAAAGTACAATGCACAGTGGGTCCTTCCTCTTCCACTTACTGGTAGGTACATCTGCAAAAGCCCTAACTGCATACATGCTCGGGCCAAGACTATGGCCTCCTCACCATCTAGAGAAGAGACTGCAATGTTCCAGGAAGGCTGGTATTAAAGTTTTTCCTTCTTGAGCAAACCCCTTAGCAATTTGCTGCTTCTGTGAATCCAGTCAACCTTTGCGGGGGGTGGGCGTCTTCCATGTGCCCCTTAAAATGGTCCTCTAGGTATACCACAGTGAACACAGTGCTGCTATAGAAGGGAATGGATTTCTTCTCATGAAATGAAAGTGTGCACCCTTCTTTCCAACGCCATTGCTGTTTCTTCTCCCTGGAACGGGGGGAGGGGGCGGGGGGGTTGACTCCATTAACTGCTAAAACTAGAGAAAGAAGCATTGCCCGGGTAGCTCAGCCTGCTTCTGGCTCCCCTTTTGGATACTGGCTCTGTGAGTCTTCCTTCTCTGCCTTCCTTCCTCCCTAGTGGGTGGGAAGGCGAATTGGGGTGGGGACCTACAGTAGACATGGGAGGTAATTTCCATTGTCTGTATGGAGGTAATTATGATGGAGAAAGAGCTAAGTTTCTTTCTCTTCTCGGACTTTCCACTGATGATGTTGTTGTTCCCATTCAATTTTTGTCTCAGTTGATTTCAATATTGAAAGAGAGAGGGGTGTGATCACTGGTGCCCTTAAATTCTAGCTTCTGTGTACAAGGAGCTCACCGTCTATTGGGGAAGACAAAACAAGTGAACTGGTAAGGATCTGGTGAGAAGGGTGATAAGTGTAAAATGCTATGGCAGCCCGTACAAGCACCTTGAATCAGAGTAGGTATGGACTAATAGGAATTAACCAGGAAGTCAGTACGGTTAGGATGTATGGTGGGAGCAGACAGCAAGAGGAGATGCTGCTGCAAACATAAGCATGAAGACCAGCTAATGAAGACCTTTGTGGAAGAGTTTGCATTTTAAATCTTGAGAATCCTGGGATCCACCTCCTGGCTTTCAGGAAGGGAGTTAAAGAGAGTGAATTGATCAGTTTTAGAAAGATTGCTCTGATTCTTGATATGGGGAAGAGGTTGGAGGGAGGCAGGTTTGGAAAGAGATTGTTTGAGGAAAGTATTGAAATTACTCCACTCGGCACGTTAGTCTCCAGATCCATCCATTTGCTGGTAAATGTCATAAAGTCATTCTTCAAAGGTCAAATGTTCTCTCTAAGACACAACAAAGTGGTGGGGAACAGAATTTCAATAAATTAGACAAAAAAAGGAAGAAAGGCAAGGGAGAGAGAGCATAGGAATATGAAAGACAGTGGAATGAACTGGACACAACTTTCCTATGTTCATATATGAAAATACCACAGGGAATCTCATGGTCACATACCCCAAGACTGAGATCCTAATTAGAATAAGATATATTCTGTATTTGTGTAAATATGTCAAAATAGACTCTTCTGTCACATATAACTAAAAAGAGCAAATAAAAAAAAAATAAAGAAAGAATTCCAGATGAGATCATGGTAGTCTGAACTAGGATGCTGGCCTTGTTTAAAAGAAGTTGGGTTGGAGATATTTAGTAGGTAGAGTTAAGAGGTCTTGGTGGGTTTTAACTAGGTAATTAATTAAGGGTAATCAGAGACATGTGTCCTTGATGACTCCCAGGTTTCTGGCTTGGATGTTGGTTAGATGATGCACCTGTCATGAAAGAAGAGAGTTTTGGAGGGAAGAATGCAATGGGTTGTGAGTAGAAGATGGTGAGTCCCGCTTTGCACTACTGAACGTAGATGTCGGTGGGTCATTCAAGTGAGGAAGCTTGCTTCATAGGGTCTGCATCTTAGGGAGAGTTCTGGTTTGGAGGAAATGGGTCTGGGAGGTGTCAGCTTCCTGGAACAGGTGAGAGCTCTCAAATGGAAAACTGAGAAGGGGAAGAGAAGAGAGTGAAAGACAGAGCTTCCAGGAACATGAGAAAAACACAATATTTAAGTTTCAGGCAGAGAAAAAGAAAGCATCAGAGTCAGAGAAAATGTGGTTGGGGAAATAAAAGGAAAACCAGAAAAGAATGTTCAATTCTGTCTCCAAGGATAATTGGGGGTGCACCGAGGGGTTCTTGGTAAGTACTGAGGGACTGCTTGCATTTTAACGTAGCTGGGGGATGGGGGTTGTGCATGGGTCTCCTTCACCTCAATTGGAAGTCTTAGCATTCTTTTCTGACATTCCTTCATTAATGCTCAACCTTTAGGTCACCCCCTTAAAGTAACTCTATTTGGTTCTGGGTAGATGGAGACCTTCAGGATAGATCTTTTTTTAGCTGCAAAATCATCCAATTTGCATAATCCTGCAGTTCGGGGACTAAAAGGGCTAGTGTTTATGCATGTGCCAAGCCTCCTCTGAAGGCACTTTATCTCTCTTTGCACTTTCTCTGGACAATCACTGCACATCAGGAACACCTCGAGAGTTTTAAAACACTGCTGATGCTCTGGGTACCACTCTAGTCTGTATTGGAATTCCCAGTGGGTGAAGCACAGGCATTGGCATTCCTAAAACTCTCCCCAGGAGTTTCTAATGGGTGGTCAGATCTCTGAGCTACTGATCCAGGCAGACACAAACCCCATGAGTCATTAACCTTCACCAAGTCAAATAACCAATCTTCTGCAAAGGGAAAAATCTTGCTAATTTGGAGCAGTTGTCAATAGTGTTACAGAAAGTGATGTTTTTCACCCTGGAGTCTTCCAATTGTCGAATAAACTGAAGCATTCTTTATGGGGATGGACAAACTCAGGCAGGACAGTAATGGGTGGACTTGTCTGCTGGGCTCCCTTCAGCCTTTGGCTACATGGGCAGTGTGTCTGCCCTGAAGAGAGTAGCAATGCTACCTAAAGAACCCGGGTGGGGCTGGGTATGGTGGTCCTCTCCTGTAATCCCAGAGACAAGGGAGGCTAAGGCAGGAGGATTGTAAGTTCAAGGCCTGCTTCTGCAATTTAGCAAGACCCTGTCTGAAAATAAACGGGCTGGAGATGTGGTCAATGATAGAATACCCCTGGATTCAGCCACTGGTATTGTAAAAAAGGTAGAGATTTTAACACATGCCTGGTAGTTAAGTCTCAGCAGATCAGATTCTGCCATGGACCCATGAGAATTCTGCTGGGCCACTATTCCAGGGCTACTTGTGTTCTGGTCCCCATGTTCTTCATCTGGTCAGGGGTTAAGCTGATGTGCTGGGAGTCGGAATCTGCTCCAATAATGGTGAGTTATGTCATAATGGGAGAGGATTTAAGGGCCCACACTAGCCTGTGCAACCTAACCAATTCTAAACCCCTGTGAATCAAAGAGTTATTATGCTCCACTAATGGTCTTGCACCCCCACCTGTGCCCTGCAGTCACTCAAACTTGAGAATCAGACATTCACCTTTCTTTCTTTCTTCTGTTGGCACAGGACATTTTTCACTCTCTGTCCTGTGGGCACTTGTCCAGGTGTGCCCTGGAGTCCACAGGCAGTCTTAATGCTTCACAGGACAAGAGGAAAAGCTCCCATTTCCTAAGCTACGCCAGCTCTTTCACCCACAGTAGTTGCCAATTTTCTGCTTTTGCAACAACCAAATGAGCTTTGCCCTATGCCCAACACAAGTTGTAATTCATCAAATCCACGCATACTCATTTTTCCCCCTATCCTTTTACCCAGACAAAGAATGCAGCAGAGAGGTTATTAAATCCCTTTCTAGGGGTGAAATACAGAGAAAAGCTGTGTGAGTCAGTAATGCACTCCAAGAATTTAAGTAAATTTGCTATGCTTGATCTCACTCTTATGAAGCCAAATTTGCCACTCTTTACAAGATAATACACAAAAAATATATTCAGCACACACAGCCCCTGATATTCCCTCCTGTTCCCAACAATAGGAGCTGAGCTTCCTTGCTTTTAGCTCCTATTTTTCTGAATAAGAGGAAATGTATGAACAATCTTCTGTCCCTTCCTCCCTGTGCCTGGAATTTCAACCAGATCCTCAGAAGATATTTTTCAGTGGTTCTCCTCCATAGTTCAGTGTTTCTACTGGATCATCACATTTATCTGCATTTGATGCTAGAAGAAGTCTCACTTTTAGATACAGTGTATACTTGGACACTGGGTCTGAGAAGTGATTTGCATATAGGGGAAATTAATTGCATGTCTGATAATTTCGTCCTTCCTTGTTTGGACACCAAAAAAAAAAAAATCATCATAGTGGCTTTTACTTTTTGAGCATTGTTTAATTTGGCACCTAATGTGTTCCTGGCTCTGCACTGGACACTATCCTACATTCATGTAACTCTCACAATAATCTTGCAAGACCGATATTATCAGAGTTTACAGAAGATAAAACCCGGCCGAGAGAGATTATATTTCCTGCTCAAGCTCAGAGTTAATGGATTCAATCCCCACCAGCACACAAAAGGGTCAGAATTAAAATTCAGTGAATCAGTCAATTTGTTCATTTATTTGAAAAGTTCATGTAGAAAGCTAAACAGATAAGAAGGCCAGGCAAACTCTGAAAAATAAAAAATATTCGAGGGAAAGGAAAGGATGAGTTGGCAGAGGACAGAGCCCTTTTAGGACAGTGAAAATACTGTGCATAATACTATTATGGTGGATACCATTTCCTCAAACCCACAGGATGTAAAATGCCAAGGATGTACTTAATGCAAACTATGGACTTTGTTGGACAATGATGTGTCCGTGTAGGTTCATCAATTGCAACAAATGTACCATTCTGGTGGAGGATGCTGGTAACTAGGGAGGCTGGCTGTGCATGCTTGGGGACAAGGTATATGTGGGACATCTCTGTACTTTCCTCTCCATTTTTCTGGGAGCCTATAATTGCTATAAAATTCATCTTTAAAAATTAAGGAGAAAAGAAAACATGACCAAGTGTTGAAATATATTGTAAAAACTTAATAATTAAAGCAGCATGGTATTGGCCTTTAATTGATATCAGACCCAAACAATGGAATAGAAGATGGGGTGTGTTGTGGAGGGCACCTTAATAGTTGGTTAGGCCCAACAGATGTCCTTGCGAATTAGTCTCTTTCCCCCCAGAGGTGAGTATCAGTTGTCCTATGGCCAGGCTGGCAGAGGGAGATGAGGAATTGGATGCTCTGAGAAATCTAAAGTCTTGATGTGTTCTAACCCTCTCATTTTAGAGATGAGGAAACTGTGATCCAGAGATGGGAAGGGACTTTCTCCGTTTCTCATTACTAATCTGGTGAGATGGCACTTCAAAGCATAAGTCACTATTCCATTTCTTACATGGCAGGGGATGGCACCTGACCTTCTCCCATTCATAGGAGAATGGAGTCAGCCCACCCTTAAGAGCCAACAGCCATACCGTATTACCAGGCTCCAGAAGATTTGAAAGTAGATGTGTTTTGGTAGGAGCTACTTTTGCACGCTTGTGGTATAGGTTTGTCCCATCCACGACCCAAGTGTTCCAATGTCCACCGCTCTGGCCCCTGCACTGTGTTGTAAATTCAAAGCATAGCCGGCACAGAGGAGTCCTACAAAGGGTAATCAGCACAGGGGACGTTAGGAGTCCACTTGGAAGCCATGCCTGTGTCAGGACAGCTAGCAACATCTTTATTATACATGAGTAACTGTGAACAACACAAATATCTCTATTAAACCCCAACTGCAGCTTGCCTTTATCTCAATCCCCAAATGTTCATGACTATCCAGTGCCACCAGTTGTGAGAGGAGGTATAAAGGAGGATAAATCAAAAATGGAAAGAAATAGTGGTCCTAACCAGCTGAGATTAAATTATTCAGCTACCCTGGTTGCTAAAAGACCAAAGAAACTGCCCAGAGACACAGTATGAAACATGATTTAGTGGGGGAAAACTTGCAAGAGATCGGTACTGCTCCAGGAAGAGTTCAGTAGTGACAGACTGACAGATACCACCTCTGTCCATCCATGTGCTTTGCCAAGTGACACCTTCTGTCCCTCACAGCATTTTCTCCAGTGGTGGCCCACAGTGCTCTCAGCTCTGCACCTGTCCCCACTCAGAGAAGAGTTTTATATGTGAAGCTGCAGAAACAGTGACGCCATCAGCATGAGCTTGCTTAGCTTGCTTGTGTGACCAGCATTTCAAAGAGCAACTGTCCCAGTGTAACATGCAAAGAAGTAGCTTTCTACAGAGAACACTAACTCGCCCTAGTTCACAACTAATGTGTATAAGAGAAATCCAGTGTCCCTCAAGACAACATGTGTCTGGATATTCTGACCCAGGCTTGCTCTCACTGTTCAGCTAACCTGGCTAGGTTTTTTGGGAAACAAAAAGGAACATTTATAGAAATGTTGTTTCACTGTCCCCCTTTTCTTGAAGAATGGTACAAGGTCAGAAGTTCTTGTGAAGGGGAAATTTTGTTCCTCGGGGGACATTTGACAATGGCTGGTGATGTTTTGGTTGTGAGAATGAAGTTATGGGGTAATATAGGCATCCTACCAATTGTCCCACAATCCATAGGACAGCCTGTCCTCCACACAATGAAGAATTATCTAGCCAAAAGTTATAATAGTGCCAAGGCTTATAAACTCTGTATATAGAAAAGAGATGAAGGGGGAGAGTAAAAATTTAGTATAAAAGAGATATAGGAAGGGAGCGTAGGAAAAGTCACAGTGGGAAACATGCAGAGAACCAGGGACCTGCATTGTGTAGGGGGGATTTAAGAGAAAGAATACATATTTCTACCAGGAAATGTACATTCCTTTATTCAGATCATATTTTGGATAGAAGGGGATGTTTTGTCTTGCCGAAGCATTGACGAAAAAACAAATTTTCCACTCACAAAGTTGAAGTCTAATGGAATGAAAGACTGTTCTACAGACTGTCTTTCTTCCTCTGATCATTTCATGTCTTGCCTTCCTTCCACTGTTAGATTTCTCTGTTTGTTATGGTTGGGATGTTATGTTATGGAGGTCATGTCTCATGAGAGCTTAAGTATTAGACAATGCAGGAATGTTCAGAGGTGAGTTGATTATAATCGAATCATAAGAGTGTGACCTCATCAGTGGATTAATCCATTTGATGAATTAACAATGTGAATGGACTACTGGGTGGTAGGCAGGTGAGGTGTGGCTGGAGGATTAGGTCACAGAGGGTGTAGCCTTGCAGATTACATTTTGTTCCTGGCTGCTTGCTCTTCCTCTCTGCTTCTCAGCTGCCATGGGCTGAGCCACTTTCTTCCACTACTCACTTCCACCATGATCTTCTGCCTCTCCTCAGGCCCAGCAATGGAGTCAACTGATTATGGACCAAACCTCTGAAACCATGAGTCCAAATAAGCTCTTACTCCACTGAGTTGTTCTTGTCAGGTATTTTTGATCACAGTGATGTAAAGCTGACAAACACGGAGTTGTGGGACACATTTCTATGGTGACACAACTCTGGCCCCTGCACTGTGTTGTAAACACAAAGGGTAATCAGTAGAGTGGACATTAGGAGTCCTCTTGGAAGCCATGCCTGTGTCAGGACAGCTAGCAACATCTTTATTATACATGAGTTATTATGAACAACACAAATATCTCCATGAAACCCCAACTGCAGCTTGCCTTTATCACTATCCCCAAATGTTCGTGACTATCCAGTGCCACCAGTTATGAAAGGAGGTATGAAGGAGGAGAAATCAAAAGTGGAAGGAAATAGTGGTCCTAATTAGCTGAGATTGAAATATTTGACTTTTCAAAAATTTATAGTAACAAGTGCTAAAACCCTCCAAGGAGCATGGAGGTGACCTATCTGGGCAAAGATTGTTGAAGTAAAGGAGTATTTGTGAATCTAGGAGGGTGGTAGGTTGGCCTTCAAGCAAGGCAGTATGGAGCACGCGGGCAAAATCTTAAGACCTTGACCCCTTCCTAGGTTTGCACATTTGTCAAAGGTAAAAGAATAAGGTTCCAAGAATTTCTCTTAGCTCTAAGTGGACGGATATGAAGGGTCCATGAGAGTAGAGTTTGTCAAGATTGTCAGAGCCTGGTAGTCTGGTCCCAGAGCCACCAGGAGAAGAGAGAGAGAGAGAGAGAGAGAGAGAGAGAGAGAGAGAGAGAGAGAGAGAGAGAGAGAGAGAGAGAGAGAGCCCAAAGTCAAGCTAAAGCAAATAAGCAGTGTGTTTAAGATGCCAGGAATGCTTGAATTTTGGACATTGGATCTGTAAATGCACGGGAAAAAGAAAATACCTCCAGAGATCTCCAAGAACAGCAGAGCTAACGAAAGCTTTAAAAGAAAACAGATTATTATTGCAGCACAACTTTGGAAAACTAATGTAGATAAAAAGACCAAGGGGCGGGGGGAGGAAGATGAGCCACCAGAGAAGAAAAAAGAAATTAAGAATGGCCCTTTCCACATCAGACAGGTGGACTGAAACATCCTGTGATTGTCAGAAGGGAATTTAGGCAATGTCAAAGCCAAATAGGTTAACTGGTCAAAATTCTAGAATTCAGATGTTTCTACGTGTTTTACATTGTAAGAGCATAAAGTTTATCAACACCTATACATATATTAACAGCTATACATGTATTTTAAGGATGATTCTTGTTTCTCTTTTTAAATCTTGAAAATACATTTCTAGAACTTGATCAAAGCTGAGATCTAATAAATGTGTTTTTGTGATGAAACTTATTTTTTTCTCCCTATAAAATAAATGTCATCCTTTGTTATGTTAATGACATAGGCCAGACAAATTTCAGGATTATGCTTGGAATATCTGGCAATGGATTTCTACTTCTTTTGACTATGTTATTTATTATGAAAAAATTAATATATTATTACCGGAAGTTTAGGAGTTTTCCTATTGTTGATAATTGTGCTCTATTTTTTTGGTTTATGTTCAGAAAGTTACTTTGACTTTTTGTCCTGAGTAAGTTCAAGGGACCCATGGGGGTGGGGTGTGGGGAGGAAAGAACAGGATGTGCTTCAGAATCGACTGGGGGAGAATCACACAAGGATCTGATCTGATAAGGACCATGGAACTAACTGTCCCCAAGAGAACTTGTTGTCAACCCCTTGGCCACCACTGAGAATATAAAGTAGCAAGCTAGCAACCAGAGATCATGATGGCCTCAATCCCACCAGAGTTGGGTCAATCACAATAATGACCTCTCTCCTGTTGCTCTCAGGTGTGACTAGCATGGCCACTCCGTGCTCTGGAAGTTAGAATTGGTTGGGAAGAACAGAAGGAGCTTACAAAGAGAGATGGTGTTATTGTCATTTTAAAATCGGATTTCATGAGAGTTAATGATCCTGGATTTAATTTTAAAACTCACATATGAAAGTGAAGACTCCAAATGGATTATATGACTTAACCTGCTCTGGGGAAAACTGGGGGGGCTCAGAGCCAGAAATTAAAGTCATCTCCAAGAAATTAAAGAAGCTACATTTTTTATTTATTTACTTTTTTGCCCATCGGACCCTGGGATTCTTGAAATATTGATTATAGCCGTTAAATTAGGATTTGAATTAACCACTGCACTGCAGAAATTTCTTAATTAGTGCCTTCACACTGCTCTCCCTGCCCCTGAGCTGAATTCTTCCTGGGAGCGTAAGAGGGTTGAGAAGCAAGAAGAGTGATGGAACTTTGGGGGTGTTGGCTCCAGGAGACATGGTGACCCCATACCCCTGGGAGTGGGAACTGCTTTCTGGGGATCAAAGTGAAGACCATTTGGGTCAAAGCCATCACTAGGGATTTGCATTTCCCCGCTTTTTGTACAGCATAGCATCTTTCGCTTGGCTTTCATGGGAGATTTTGCAATTTTTTTTTAATCTGCTTGAGACTCACACAAAATTCAAATGTGTAGCACAAAGAGCCCTCCAATGCAAAAGGGCACCGAGCCTTCAACTCCAGATCTATAGTTTCTCCAGAACTGCTAAGAGGTACCAGTTGCACTGGGCACTGAGGGGAAACAAGGAAGGCTTCTCTCAGGAGACTCCTGAGAGCAGAATGGGAATCTCTCAGTGAATTCTGGTTCTTAAAGGCAGAAGGGATGTGGATTCAGAAACAGGGAGGACAACACTACACACTGGTTTGGGAGTGAGTGTGACTCTTGCCCCAGAGTCAAGAGTCTCTGGTCCACAAACAGAGCTTACATTCTGCTCACGCCTAGATATCAGAACCTGAAGGAAGGCTGGAGGGACAGATTTATGAATATGCTTCCTAATTTCCTGTTGCCCTGGGGCTCTTGAGGAACTTTTCAGGCAGCCAGAGAGAGTCATATGGAGTTTGAAAGAATTACAGGTTATATGGGTACAGTGGAGCAGAGGCAGGCCACCCTTCCCCTCTGCAAAGAGATGGGTGGAGCTGCTGCAGCCCTGGCATTTGGCTACTGAGAGGGGTGGAGAACACTTAGGCTTTATAAATGAATCTTGAGACAGTGGTGTGAGAAAAAAAATTAAAAAATCGTGTGGGTGTGATTCATGCCTGCAAAGGATTTGTGTGTAGAAGACAGGCTTCTAAGAAAATAGCAGAGAACATCAGTGCAATGTGCAGGAGAAACTTAGATCAGGGTGGAGACTAAGGGCAAATTCCCAGTTCTGTCCTCTCTTGCTCCGTGAGCAGAGGCCAGTACCTATATGTCTTATGACTCCATTTTCTTATCTGTGTTCAACCTATATTTATTGAGATCTGCTTTGTGCCAAGTCTCTTCACTTCCAGTTATACCCTCTGAGACCTTTGTAGGCAAATGCTGTTTGCTTTGTTCAGAGATTTAACCTGCTCCCCCCTTGACAGTTTCCTGTAAGATCAGTTCTACAAGAATCTTCTCCATCTCTCTAGGTGCTTAGCAAAAGTCGTGTTTAATCCTTTTTCATCCTTCCTTCTTCTGCAGCCCCAGCCCCGATGCATATCAAATTCCCAGGGGCGGCCTCTGTTCCATCTTTCATGTAGTGGCTTCTCTTCATGCCTTTCCTGAGCCTGTAGGGGACAAAGGGGTCAAACTAATGCAAACCAAATTATTTATTATCGATTTGCATGATACAGATTTAATCTGCTACTTCTTTCAGGTAACATTTGCCTATTAACAGCAATTTGCAGCGCATTGATCCAAACATCAATCTCAAGATGGATTTGATAGTGCTTGAAAACTCATTGATTACAGAGAAGGAATAAAGGGAAGGGAAGTATCAGAGACGAATGGATTTGAGTCTGAGTGATTAAAGAAGCATGGCAGTATTAGCAGATATAGGGAATGGAGGAGGAGAACCAAGTCCTTAAAAATTAATTTTTATCACTCCAATAACACATAAATACCGTTCTAAATAAAATATGGAAACGTTGGTCATTCATGATTACTTCCCGCTCAACCCAACTCACTATTTGGACATGCATCTTTGTAGACCTTTCTCTGTACACTGAAGAATTTAGAAGAGTGACCAACATAGTAAATTGTATATGAGTTAGAAATTATTGTTCTTTTGCATGGCCTCATGAGATTCTACAATAGGGATCGACCAGGGTTTATTATCTATAATAGGGATCTATTATAGTTTAACATTGTCGTATTTATACACAGTTGGGTGGTTTCCCATTTTGCCATATGTATAATAATGCATGAAATTCCTGTGCCTACTTTCTTTATGTGCAAGTATTTCTCCAGGTAGGTAGATGGAACATTTTCGTATTATTGTCACATTGTCATTTACATGTACCCTCTAAAATGGCAGTGGCCGCTGACACAGGAAACCACTGCTTGTGAGCAGAGAATGAATTTGGCTGGGAATATGTTGTTCTGAAGGATCAGCACCTAAAGGACTTGGAGATGTCTGGAGAGAAGGTTTGGGTTTAAGATTGGAGATGTGGAGTTCTATCATATCGTGACTCCATATGCTTTCTGAGTTGTGTGGAGGTAGGGGTAGGGGGAGATAAAAGATTAGAGAAAAAGATTAAATGTTTAGTCAGGGTGGGAAAAACTTTCACTAGTATGCAGAAAGAAATGAGATATAAGTTCTGCGTGAGAGCCAGGTGTGGTGGTGCACACCTGTAATCCCAGCAGCTTGGGAGTCTGAGACAGAAGGAGGGTGAGTTCAAAGTCAGCCTCAGCAACTTAGCGAGGGCCTAAGCAACTCTGTGAGACCCTGTTTCTAAATAAAATACAAAATAGGGCTGGGGATGTGGCTCAGTACTTAGGTGCCCCTGAGTTCAACCCTTGGTACCAAAAAAAAAAAAAAAAAAAAAAGTTCTGAGTAAGGGCAACCAATTCTATTCATCTGTTTTCCATTGCTATAATAAAGTATAAGAGCCTGGGTACTTTATAAAGAGAAGAGGTTTATTTAGCTCACCATTTTGGAAGCTGAAAGACCAGGATCAGGCAGCCCTATCTACTTGACCTCTGGAAAAGGCCTTATGGCAGATGGTATCAAATTAGTGGGAGCTTGTGCAGAAGAGATCACATGGTCAGATATGGAACCAAAGGAGGATTCAGGGGTCAGGCTGAAATAACGTACTCTTGAGCAAATTAACTCACTCCGAGAGACCAACATTAAAACCTTCCAGGATGATATCCCCAAAGACCTAATCAGCTCTCACTAGACCCTACTTTCAAAGGTTCTACCACTGCTTAATATACAGCCACACTAGGGACCAAGCCTGTAGCCCATGAGTCCTGGATGGACAAATCGCATCTAAACCACAGCACTTATGGTCTGTTTCAGTCAGTTTTTTTCATTGCTGTAGCCAAAACACCTGACAAGAACAATTAGGGGGAGCAGAGTTTATTGGGAATTCATGGTTTCAGAAGTTCAGTCCACGGTTGGCCAAGTCCATTGCTCTGGGCCCAGATAAGGCAGAACAGTGTGGCAAAGTGTATGGTATGGGATACCAGGACAGGACATGACATTCGGGAAGCAGAGAGAGAGCTCAGCTCACCAGGGACAAAATATCAACCCCAAAGCCATACCTCCAGTGACCTATCACCTCCAGCCACTAAGTTACCACTCAGCTAATCCCTATCCATGATTGATCCACTAACTGGCCAGTGGATTAATCCACTAGTCGTGTCACAACTCTCCTCATCTAATCCTTTTACCTCTGAACCTTCTTGCACTGCCTCACACCTGAGCTCTTGGGGGGACACCTCATATCTAAACCATCACATGGTCTGGGCTTACTGAGACTAAGTAAGTTCCCAGGGTGTGGAATTTTCCATGCTAAAACTGAGGAAGTCCTAGGCCAACTTAAATGAGTTGGCCACTCGACTGGATGGAAGAATAAATTTCAAAGAAGAGGACACTGTTTATTTTAGGATTATCAGAAAAGAGGCCCAAATCAAGCGACTTGTGAACAACTCGTAAATGCAGAGATTGGAGGGAACAAGGCTTAATTTCTTGGCTAGATAAAGTTTTGAAGGCTAGGATAGGGCTCAAGTTTAAGCACTGTGTGCTAATTTGGTTATTAGCAGCAGAAGATGGTTCTGGCTAACTCTAGCAAAAGTGAATGAAAGTATCTTGAGATCATTAAACAATCCCAGAAGGAGGTCAAACTGGAGAGCTGGTTTTACTATACCATCAGTTTGGAAGCAGAAGTCCAGTTACCATGACATGGTAAGGACACCCTGGTCAAAACAGTGGTCCAGGGATGCCTTGGGATTGTCAATACTTTGAGTCAGGGAAAGAGCACCCAGCTGGCCTCACCCAATACCTGACCAGGAGAGAGTGGGCATCCTGATTATGGACCCATATCACGAAGCTCAAGGGGACTCTCTGAATGGAAATTGAGGTGTGTGAAGAAGTAGAAATGGATAATAATCGAAGACATCAGCAAATTTCCACCATTAATCTCTAAAGACTGGAATTTCCTTCCTAGATATTCTCTGTGTCTCATGTATGTATTCATGTGTGTGCGAACACACACAGACATATTCGGGACACAGTAGGGGCTCAGTACAATTTTGTTGGTATATAAATGGGTGAATACTCTTACAGAAGCAGATACACTCCAATTAGCAGCCAGCAGGATGAGCTATTATTATTCCCATGCAAACGAGGAGGAAAAACCACAGCCCAAGCAAAGCCATAGTATCTCTGTCTCCACACCAGGCTGGTTCCATCAGAGGGCAAAGAAAATGTCCCAGACTTGCTGACATAAATCTGCCCCATAGATATGGGTCACTTTATATAACTGACATCTTCCTAAGAAGTTGTCCTTAAGCCTGTTTTTTGGAAAGAGTCAAATTTTAGATTCAGTAAGAGAACATACATTTCATAAGAATATTACAGTAATTTTTTAATATTCTATAAGTCATTTAACAAATCTGATTTTTAAAAATAGGTTGGATTTACTTAAAGCAGAATAAACCCCTTTTGGGGGCAGATAGGCTCATTTAAGTTTTTTTTTTTTTTTTTTAAAAAAGCCCTTTCCATCTTATATGAAATTTCAGATTCACACGACACCACTAATTGCTGACAAAGTGTTCCTGCAGAGAGGCCCTGAAGGACCACTTTGGAAACTCTCTGAAACCGATTGGTAATTGTTGGTATCCATCTTTATTCCAACGGTGAATGTGCTGAAGTCCTTAAAATCAGTTTGTTCCTCTAATTCCCTTAAATAGGATTTATGCAATTTATTGTACTTCACAAATCTTTTTGTGTTAGGCAATGTAAGCACAAACTTTACTCCCAACACAGGGTGCTGATAAATAAAGTGTAGGTATTTTTTCAATTAGTAATCCACGAGAGCTCTTAACTCTGCAGCCATGGGCTAGGGACTCCTCAGGATGAGCTGGGTTGATCCACTCTGAAACGTTCAGGGTCTGAAGTCCAGCTTCCTTTGGCTAGAGATTCATCTATCTTTTTTTCTGTACGTCAGAGTCTGTTTCTGCTAAAGATGAGCTCGCTCTTGCTTCTCTCTCTCTCTCTCTCTCTCTCTCTCTCTCTCTCTCTCTCTCTCTCTCTCTCTCTCTCTCTCCACACACACACACACACCTTTTTCTTGTACCAGGGTTTGAACCCAGGAGAACTTAAGCACTGAGCCATATCTCCAGCCCTTTTAAATTTTTTATTTGAGACAGGGTCTGGCTTTGAGTTGCTTAGGGCCTCACTAAGTTGCTGAGACTGGCCTCAAACCTGCAATTCTCTTGCCTCAGCCCCCTAAACTGTTGGGATTTCAGGCATGTGCCACCGCGCCCAGCTCTATCCTGCACTTTGTATGTGCAGATGGGCTTTCTCCTGATTGCAGCCTGCATTTCTTCTGATGTGACAATGCTTAACTTCACAATCCCCCAGTAAGTAGGACTGAAGTCATTTGTCTTATCTTTCATTATTTGTTATTGGGGATCACACTTAGATCCAGGAAATAGTTTAGGCATCAAGAATTAGATATTGCTAGTGCTTACAATTAGATGCTTTAAGATACCTGGAGCTGCTTAAAAGACCCATAATAAGTGAAATTTTCTGGATAGGGTTTTTAAGGTAAATATCTTCAAATTTGGGGTACAGATCCCATATAAACCTTTGTGAAAAATATATTTCTGGCGGTTGGTTTTGAGGTGTCCCATTACTTACAATGGCTGGCCAAGGGACCCGCAAAACCTTAATGACTCTCCATTCAACCTGGTTTCTGCTTGTCATTTGTCATCCCAGAGGCCACAGGGGCCAGGCCTATTTAGCAGAAAGAGATCTCATTACCAGCGACACTGCTGAAAGCTGAACTCAGAGCAAATACCTTGCAAAAATGCTACTATTGCTCCCACCAGAGCATTTACCAAGCATCACATGACATTCTTTCTTGATGAACCCACATGTGACCTTGCAAACTCCAGCTACAGTAAGCCCCCACTGATTAAGGAGGGCCCGTGTTTTGAAACCTAATGAAAAAAACCCATGATTTGGATTTTAGGAGCTTAGGAAAAGAATTCCCATATTTGGCAAAAGATAGGTGCTGATGACCTTGGCTATGACTTTGAATTCTAAGCACTGATGATTCTATAGCTGGATGGGGAGCAACATCAGTGTTGGTCTCCATTTATATTAAAATAAAACACAGATTTCTGTACGTAATGCATACCATACTTTGCCTTAACCTGATATTTTTCTCCAGCTTATCTCAGTGGAGCTGTGGAGGGCCCAGGGTGACCTTGCCCAGGTCAGTTTTTTCTGTTAGGTGCTCTGTCTAGAAACCAATCTGCTCCTAACGGCAACTGTCATTCGGACTAGACTCACCAGCTGATCAAAGCTCTCCTCTTTCTGAACATAAAATGAAATCTGAAAAGCAAGGCCGTGTTACTGACACCTTTGGGGGCAAAGCCTTTTAGGAGGGGGAGATGTCAGCACGGGTGGGTCCCATTTTTTATTTATTTTTGTTTAATTCTGCCTGAGTCTTGGCAGCCCAACTGGCAGCTGGCAGCAGCTGAGAGGCACTAGGAGTGTGGAAAATCAAAGCTTTCTTTTGCCACCAGAGAGTTAAACCCCAAAGGGCCTGTATGGAATGATTACTTGGAATGCTGAAAGGGGCTTTTTATTCTCTTTCAGGTCAGCCTTGCTAATATCCAGGGGCTAAGTATAACCGTAAGCATGTGAATTTCAATAAATATGTTTCCTTCAATTACCCAGCTGGACAGTTTAGTTCACCAGAGCCTGCAATCATACAAAAGCTGCCAGGGAATTGTTGTGATTTAGATAATTTCTAATCTCCTCTCTGCTTAACCTGCAGGGGCCATGGGCAGCTTTGGAGACCAAGGGGTGGATAGAGGGAGGTGGGAAGAGCCCGTTCTCATCAACCGGAGATGCAGTCCTTGGCTCTGTCTCAGAATGGAGGCTGTGTTCAGACAGAGAGGCTGCAAAGCATTGTGGAAGGCGGTAGTGTGAGGGTGGAGGGCTGGGGATCAGCGAGCATAGTGGAGAAGGTGGAGTCACTTCAGGGATGGCAAGGTAGAACTGCTCCCCATCCTTGGTGCCAAGAAGCAGAAGACCCCCCACCGAGTACTCAGATTGTCACCTCTGACTTTATGCTCAGTACCCCTCTGACAGCTCCAGAAGGGCTGTCCCTTGTCAACAGAGACCACTGTTTTAATGTATCATTCACAAATGCAATTTTGTGGAGTACCTCTCACCAAGGTATTACCTGTGTGGTGTGTTTGGTTCAGCTCATTAGATATACAGTAGATTTCCACTTCAATTACTTGGTGGTGATCGCGGTGGTACAGTTAATTACCAGGAGGCCCTTGGTCTTCATGGAAAATTCCAAGGGATGGCAAAGAACCAGCTGGAGTTAGAACTGTTGTCTGAGGGCTGAGCCAATCATGGTGACCTTGGCTTTGTCTATGGACGCTCCTGAGGGCCTGGCCTGCTAGGAGCCTAGGAGGAAGCCATAATGACAGTATTTGTCTTTCCTCTGTCATTGATGCTTTTGGATGTTTGACATTTGTTTCCAACCTAAAGGGTCCTTCAACTTCCTTTGGGGGTATTGTTTCCTCCTTGTTAGGTACAGTCTTCTGGAAGCATCCTCGTGGTCTGGCCAATCCTGTGACCCAATACGAATCAAGAATGTGGGTGCTCCTTGGCAGAGAAACAAGGCTTCCGACATGGCTGGGGTTCCAGTGCACCCCAGCATTGGGGTCCTGGCCAGAGGCTCCCGGCTGTGGGATGGATATGGGACAGATGTGGGACAGATGTCCTGCTTTGTTTTCTGCCATTCCACCAAGCCTTGCTCTCCCAATGCTTCACTTAGTAAGAATTGTATCCTGGGAACTCCAATGCCCAGGAGATCAGGGACTTTTATTTCTTACTGAAATTTTTATTAATTCCAGCAGAGTCTTCAGAGATTACAACATCCTCCTTTGTGTGTGTGTTTGTGATGTGTTTTGTTTTTATTTCAATTTTTAATAGATGAGGAAGTTGAAGGGATAAGTGGGTGAATTTGCCCAATTTATGGAGTTCAGGACTTTGCCTGGGCCTGGGGCTCTTCCTGCTACAGCCCCCAGCTTCCTCAGCTTGGACATTGTGGCAACTTTCTGGCCAGGTGGGTCCTTTGGTTTGTTACAGAGGACAGGAAGAGAATCTAGGGGGACAACATGTGTAGAGTCTCTCCTTCTTGCAGGGTGGGCTGGTTGGTGTGTGTGTGTGTGTGTGTGTGTGTGTGTGTGTGTAGGAAGGGAGAGAGCTGGTGGGGCTTTGAAGGATAGCAGAGAACTACACTTCAGACAGCACCTTCATTTGCCCTTTGGCTTGGTCAGAGGGTCCCTGTCTGTAATAGTTAGAAGTTCACATAATAAGGGTCCATTAATATAAATGGGAAATAAATAAGCAATAAACCACAACATGCACACTTCAGGATCACCTTGGAAGAAAGTCCTTAGGATCTCCCCGGGGGACTGTGAAGGGGGGCAGAGTTGAGCCTGGCCTGGAGATACCCTTCCTCCCTCTTCCTTATTTCTCAGTTCATCACATCTCCTCACGCCAAGGCCTTGCAGCTGTTCTCTCTGACGCTCAGTTCAGGCTCTTGGCAGGAACCTGCCCTCTGACACTCACGAGGGCCCTGGGTGGGCCCTTCCTCCTGTGAACGGCTGCACTAACGAGGGTGACATTTCTACTTTCCCCTCCTGTTGTCTTTGTCTTCCTGCAACATCCTGGGCCGGGTCTCCTGGGATACCTAATTAAAAGGATGACAATGCATTTACCATGTTTGGAGCTGAGAATTGTATCTCTATGGAAAAAGAGATTGCTGCTTGGGATCTGTCCCAAAGGTCTACGTTCCATATGGTTCCATAGTCCACATCAGTTAGACGGGAGACATCAGGTGTTAGAGCAGAATATCTTGTTTATGACCGAGAGCATCAGGCATTAGGGTACAAGGTGAAGCAGATGATTTTAATGACAACCTTGACTGCATTAATTTGTTCAACTGATTCATTTATTAAACATGAGCTGCCTTCTGCGGGCTTGGTACTGCAGTCATACACTAGTCAATGACAGACCACGTACACAGTGGTGGTCCCGTACGATTATAATGGAGTTGAAAATTCCTATCACTTAGTGATATCATAGCCATTGTCACGTCATAGTGCAAATACTTGTGTATTTGTGGGGTGATGCTGGTTGAAACAAATGCACCGCCCTGCCACTCATAGAATCATAATACGTGATAATGATCACCCACAAGTGTTGCTGGTTTGTTTTCACTCTACTATACTTTATAATTATTTTAGAGGGTTCTCTTGTACTTAATTAAACAAAAAAGGCATTGACTGTAAAATAACATGTCAGGTTATGTTGGCAGCAGCCTTCAGATCTCTTGTGGATTGTGTTTCTGAGTTGCATCAAAGGCTCCATTGAGTGATGGAACTATACCATCTAGATTTGTAGAAGCGTGTTGTATGATGTTTACACGATGACAAAATCACCTAGTGATGCATTTCTCAGAACCTATTGTTAAACAATACGTGACTGTGGATTAGAGATGAAGATGCTTGCATATAAAAGAGCTAAGGTTCTTGCTTTCAGAGGGCCCGGATGACACAGCATCTATGTCTCCTTAGCTTGATAATCTTACCTCAATCTCCTCCTATTTTCTATTCATGGGGATCTAGAGGAAGGGACTAATCCCATTCCCAAGGGTAAGGGCTAGGCAAGTGAACAAAACCAGGACAAATCAGAGTGTAATTTTCCTTTTTCCCAGGCACCATGATTAGATCCAGGAGAGGACATGACCCATGTCAATGTCAGAAAGAGTCACCCCCTGGAACTTTTGCCAGAACTTTTGCAAAACCCTTGAGTTTTCCTTGCGCTAATCTTTTGTTGTTGTTTGTGTGTTCTTTTGGTGTTGGAGATTGAACCCAGGGTTGCTTTCTCCTCGAGGTGCATCCCTAGTCTTATTTATTTATTTATTTATTTACTTATTGGGGGTTACTGGGGATTGAACTCAGGGGCACTTGGCCACTGAGCCACATCCCCAGCCCTATTTTGTACTTTGTTTAGAGACAAGGTTTCACTGAGTTGTTTAATGCCTCACTTTTGCTGAGGCTGGCTTTGAACTCATGATCCTCCTCCCTCAGTCTCCCAAGCTGCTGGGATTACAGGTGTGTGCAACCATACCCGGACCCAGGCCTTTTTATTTTGAGAGAAGATCTCACTAAATTGCTCAGGCTGGCCTTGAATTTGTGATCCTCCTGCCTCCGCCTCCCTTGTAGCTGGGATGAAGAGCATGCACCACTGAATCTGGCCTTCTAGTTTTGCTAAGAGATTGGATGCATGCCCATGGATCCTGGAGCCCTCCTTGTTACTCTTTGGGAAGAGGCTGCTAGAGAATGAAGCCAGAACAAAGGTGCAGAGAGCTGAGAGTAGGGTCGTGTCATATTTCTGAATTATCCTTGGAGTCCTTAGAGCCAAGAGGGCTAGATCTCCCATGGATTTTTTCAATGACTAATAAATTAGCTCTTTCACCCTTAACCCAAGTAGAAATGGGCTTCTGTCTTTTGAAAAAAAAAAACATCCTTTACTAGTAAGACTAGAGGAATGTAGAGGAGCAATTGTTCACTTATTATAGAACATTTTAATAATATAATTGTGACAACAGACACAGAATTGCCTTAGAATCTAGATGGGAGGACCTCACCCAACATGAGAGATTTGGGAAAAAGATCCAAAGAACAGGAGCCTTAGTCTCAGTCATACAGGAAGATGGGCATTGTTTAGATACATGGACATCTTCTTCCAGGAAAAAAAAAAAAACATATAAAAATAAGATGAAATTCGTTAAACATAATATTTTTTATGCAACTTTTTATTTTTTTGCAGGGTTGGGAGTGAAACCTAGCACCTCATACATACTACAGGCAAGAACTCTACCAATGAATCATACCCCTAGACCCCAAATATTTTACTTTTAGTTTTTTGCATTTCTGGGGATCAAGCTCAGGGCCCCCAGCACATTAACATGTGTTAACAAACACTCTACTGCTGACCTCTACCCAGCCCGCCAGAATAATATTTTTTTTTAAATGTTAATATTCCATTAAAGAATTATTTGAACCTGAGCTGACTTACTGAAAAACTATTTGGTGCTCAAAAGGGGAAATTTATATTTTATCAGAAATTAATACATGTGGGGCATCTCATCCCTTCATAATGCCATATAATTTCTGCTAGTCCCAGACACACCTTTCTCACTTTTAAAGAATTTCATATAATTAAGTGTACCTTTCCCCCCCACAGCCTCGCCAACACTTGTTTTTGTATTCTTATGACTGCCATTCTGACCGGAGTGAGATGAAATCTTAGAGTAGTTTTATTTTCACTTCTCTAATTGCTAGAGATGATGAATATTTTTTCATATGTTTGTTGATCACTTGCATTTCTTCTTCTGTGAAGTGTCAGTTCAATTCCTTTGCCCATTTATTAATTGGGTTATTTGGGATTTTTTGATGTTAAGTTATTTTAGTTCTTTATATATCCTGGAGATGAGTGCTCTAGCTATCGCACTCTTTGGTTTATACCCAAAGGATTTTTAAGATCACCATACTACAGTGACACAGCCACGTCAATGTTTATAGCAGCTCAATTCACAATTGCAAAACTATGGAACCAATTAAGATGTCCTTCAACAGATGAATGGATAAAGAAAATGTGGTACATATATACAATGGAATATTACTCCGCCTTAAAGAAGAATGGAATTATGGCATTTGTAGGTAATGGATGGAATTATGGCATTTGTAGGTAATGGATGGAGTACATCATGCTAAGTAAAATATGCCAGTCTCCAAAATCCAAAAGCCAAATGTTTTCTCTGATAAAGGGATGCTGATCCATAGTGGGGCAGGGTGATAGGGTTTGTGTAGAGGGGATTGAGGGGAGGGTTGGGGCTGTGGGGATGGAAAGGATGGTAGAATGAAACAGAAATTATTATTGCACCATGTACAGACAGAAGAATGAGAAGTTGTGCTCCCTTTGTATACAGTATGTATACAAATGTCAAAATGCATTCTACTGTGTAACAAAGAAACAAAGAAAGAAAGACAGAATTCCATATAAAAAACATACATCCATAAGAGGATAGAATCTATAGCAATTGTTCAAAACTTGAGTTTATGAGAATCCCTTAAGAGAGTGAAATTACAGTCACATGAATCCCTACCTCTGACTGACTCAAACTCAAAAAGAGGTCTGGTGTTTCATTAAGGCTCCTCATGTGACTTCTCTGTGTAGTCAGTTTTGGGGTTCACTGAATCTGAAGAAAGGGAAAAGTACGACAATAGAAAGCACCAATATTTTGAAAATTTTAAGTTTCATAACTGCAGCTTTATAACTTAATTTGCAAAACAGCAATAATTAACGTTCCCTTAGCATTTGTGGTTATTTGTTAGATGTCAAGCCAGATGTTATATCGTGTGCTTGTATTAGGTGCTTTCCCTAGTTCCTAAAGTGAATGTTTAGGTTCTTATTTATATATTATATATATAATATATAAATATTATATATAAATATAATGTATAAATATTATATTATATATATATATATATATATAACTTTTCAAATATGTGTGTTTAATGCTGTACATTTCTCTTGAAATAATGCTTTCATTTCATCCCAGAAATTTTAATTAGTTGTATTTTCATTTAGTTCAAAATATCTAAAATTTATTTATTTTAAGACTTAGTTTTTGATCCATGAGTCATTGCGAAGTTTGTGTTTAATTTCCAAATATTTGGGAATTTTCCAGTTCTTTGTATTATTGATTGATTAGTTGTTTAACACTCATTAGGTATTTCTGGTTTAATTTCATTGTCAACTGAGGACATATTTTGTATATCTGTTCTTTCAAAATGAGTTGTGTGTTTTATATCTTGAGAAAAGTGTGTATTATTCTGTTGTATGAAATACCCTATAAATATCAGTTAGATCAATTTGATAGCGCTATTCAAGTCATTGTACCCTTACTGATAATCTATCTACTAGAACTCTCATTTATTGCAGAGATATGAAGGATATGAAGATCTCCAGTCATAATTGTGGATTAGTCTCCTTCCTTTTTTAGTTTTACTAGTTTTGCTCTTATATATTTTGGATGCTCTGTTTTTGGGTGCATACACATTTAGGATTATTAAATCTTTACTAAATGCTTCCTGTTTTGGTCTGCTTTTGGGACACTGTGATCAAAAGACAGGAAAAATTAATTTTGGGGCTCACAGTTTCAGAGGTCTTAGTCCATACTTGGCCAACTCGATTGCTCTGAGCTCCAGGTGAGGCAGGACATCGTAGTGGAAGGGTGTGGAGGAAGAAAGCAGCTCAGAACATGGCACCAGGAAGGGGGGGGGAGAGAGAGAGAGAGAGAGAGAGAGAGAGAGAGAATATTCTACTCATCCAGAAAAAAATGTATGCCCCAAAGGCATGCCCCCCAATGACCAATCTCTAGCCACACCCTACCTGCCTATGTCCGTCACCCAGTTAATCCCTATTAGTGCATTAACACACTAATTCGATGAAGACTCTTATATAACCAATCAGTTCACCTCTGAACCCTATTGCATTGACTCACACATGAGCTTTTGGGGGACACCTAGTATCTAAATCATAATACTTCCTTTATCACTATATAATCTCCCTTTATTCCTGATAATCTTCTAAATTCTGAAGTCTTTATCTAAAAGTAGCATGGTTATGCCAGCTTTCTTTTAATTCATGTGGGCTTGTTGAATGTTTTTTCTATCCATTTGCTTGTTAGTCATGCGAGTTTTGTATTTAAAGGGTCGTTTCTTGTGTTTTAGCCACTCTGACAATGCTTGTCTTTTAATGTGTTTAAAGCCTTCACGTTTAAAATGTTTCTTGATACAGCTGAATGGAGACCTACTAATCTACCTCCACCATCAAAATAGCCCTATACCACCTGCCATATTATAACAGTGTTATAATAATAATTTGTGCATCTCATTCTTTATAGTTTAGCTGTTGGTTTACTTTTCCATGGACTATAGTCACCAATACATTTACTATTATTGTTTTTATCAGTTATAGGTTAATAAAGAATTTAAAAAGGGAAACATTTTGTTCTACCTTCTCGGTCCTTTCTCCTGGGCTCTTTCTTTCTTAATGTGGATATGGATGATTTTAATATATTCATTTTGCCTTTGGGTTTCTGAAGTTTCAATATAATATGCCTAAGTGTAGATATTTTAAAAATTTATCCTGGTTGGTCTTCTCTGAGCCTCTTGGATGTGTAGTTCGGTGTGGGTCATTAATTTTTTTAAAAAATCTTTAGCCATTATTACTTCAAATATTTATTTTGCTCTGTTAATTCTTCCTTTTCCTTCTAATATTCCTATTGCATGCATATTACACCTGTTGAAATCGTCTGAACATTCCATTCTTTTTCTTTTTTTAATTTTTTTTCTGAACATTCCATTCTTTTTCTTTTTTAATTTTTTTTTTCATTTTTGTATTTTGGTTTGGTAAATTTCTCTGAACTTATCTTCAGGTTCATGAATTCCATTTTTATCCATGTTAATAGAAAAAAATTACTGAATAGATCATCAAAAATATTCTTCATTTCTGTTATATTGTTCTTGGTTTCTACCATTTACTTTATTTATTTTTTTAAATTATTCTTATTTTTTAGTTGTAGGTGGACACAATACCTTTGTTTATTTTTATGTGGTGCTGAGGATCCAACCCAGTGCCTCACACATGCTAGGTGAGTGCTCTACCACTGAGCCACAACCCCAACCCCTACATTTACTTTTTATTCTTTCTTAGAGTTGTACCCTTCTGCTTATATGACTCATCTGTTCTTTTTTTTTAGATATGCATGACAGTAGGGTATATTTTGAATGGTGCAACCCATTACAATTTTGATCCCATTCTTGTGGTTGAACATGATGTGGAGCTATACTGGTCATGTATTCATATATGAGTATAGGAAAGTTATATATTGAATGCTTTGAATTTTTCCATTAAAAGCCTTAACATATGAATATAAAATAACATATATAAAATATAAAATATTTTATATAACATATAAAATAATTATGAATCATAATTATTTTAAATTTTCTGTGTGTTAATTCTGGGATTTTGTGTTTTAATGATTTCTTCACATCTTCAGAATGTGTTTTTTGTCTTGTTTTAGCAAGCCTCAAAATTTTTCCTTTAGGTGAAAGGCAGAAAATGACATGCTACACTTGTAATTCCAGCGACGGGAGACTGAAGTAGGAGTATTGCAAGTTCGAGGCCAGCCTCAGCAACTCAGTGAAGTTCTAAGCAACTTAGTGCGATCTTGACTCAAAAAATAAATAAATAAATAAAATAAAAAGGGACTTGGGATGCAGCTCCATAGTAAAGTGCCCCTGAATTCAATTCCCAGTACCAAAGGAAAAAAAAGAAAGAGAATTACATACTCAGTAATAGGAACTGAGGTAAATAGGCCTTTCATGTGAGAGTTTGTGTTTATCTGGTTCAGAGTCAGCTTGTAGTTATAGACAATAGACTTCAAATTCCTCCATTGCTTCCCCTGTTTTTAGTTACTCTGTTATGTTTGGGTTTCCCTAAGAACTCCTCCTCACATAGCTCTTTCAGCCGTAATATGATGTCATTGACCAGAGTCTTGATGTAGGAGTAAGTCATGGGGGTGTGGGAGTATTCTATAATCCCATGAGTAGATCTCAGTTTTCAATGGGTTTGTGTCCCTGGGCTATGGCTTTTAAAGTTTTGTGAGTTTTTTTCTTTCTTCTTCTTCTTCTTCTTCCTTTTCTTTCTTTTTTTTTTTTTTTTTTTTGTACTGGGGATTAAACCCAGGGGGGCACTTAACTGCCCACGGAGACACACCCCAGCTCTTTTAATTTTAATTTTTTATTTAGAGACAGGGTCTCACTGAGTTGCTTAGGGTCTCACAAAGTTGCTGAGGCTGGCTTTGAACTTGCTGTCCTTCTCCCTCAGATTATAGTTGTGTACCACCACACCTGGCGTGTGTGTGTGTGTGTGTGTTTTGTTGTTGTTGGTTTTTGGTTTTTAGCTTTTTTTCCCTCTCTCTTTTTCCTTTTAGGTGGGAGAAGAAGACTAGAGGATATGCAGCTGGAGAAATACCCCTTTCTCAAGGAGGATAAGGCTCTGGGACAGACTTTCCTCTGGGTGGCTTGTGTTGTAGAGAAGGCTTTTGGTGCATCTCATGCTCATCACACTGCTAGAGCCATAAGAGGATTTTTTTTTTTAAATCTCTTTGTTGTGAGTACCTGGTGAAATTTCTGGAGATAAAACCAGAAAAATGTGCTCCCCACCCACAGATGACAGCCTCCAGGAATTTCTCACTCTTAAGCCAGTTCCCAACCTTCAGCCATTCATGCAGATGGTCATCCAGTATCTCTACCAGCTCTGTTAGTCTCTGCCAGCTTCTGCTCTGGGTAAGCAGATCCCAGTGACTTCTTTCTTCTGTTTATTCCCATTTGGACAGTTGGCGATCTCCAAGAAGTGCCTTCGAATTCACAATCTATTCGGCAATTTCTTATTGCAAGGATGGGAATGCTGATTTCTAAGTTCTTTACCCTTTGGAGCTGAAACCAAAGCCACCTCATTCATATTTTAAAATATAAATTGATAGACCCAGGAAGTAGCCATTCTGGGTAGACTTAGAAACTGAAGATCAGTGTAGTTAACTGACTTTCCCAAGTTCTGATGGTTAGTAAGCTGGGACCAGGGTACTTCAGCCTCATTCTTCTCCTTCTCTATTCCACGGGTCACATTTCCTCCTGCAGATCTTCACATATAAATGGAAGAAATTATGTCATGTGGTTCAGTTTGCTATCCAGAGCAATCTAGCTACATATAAATTATTTCTGGGTCTGCTTTTAGTAGGTAAAAGATAGATAGTCAGACACAGATGGTGGGGGTGGAGGTAAGATAGAGAGAGAAGGATGAGGAGGGGTAAAGGAAGAAGAAAACTTTAACCCTTATACATAGACTTTCTAGTCTGTGGGCCTAAGAAAGATTCTATTCTCTATCTTTTCCAATTTACATTAATCTTATGTTTGAGAGAGATTTTTCTGATTACTTTGCTGACACCACATTTTCCCTGGATTCACCGTACTTTCAGGAGCTGGAGTTGGGAGGGGAGAGGAAAGATAAGGTGATGTCATCTGATTCTTTTCCTCCACTTCTTACTAGCTATGTCTGACCTTGGGCCAGTAGCCAAACTTCTCTGAGACACCTATTCTCCTCAATAAGATAATTCAACTTTCTTTTGTAAGAATCAAGGATTTTAGGTAAATATGTGTTAAGAGTCTGTAAACAAGTCAAAATAACACCTGGCATTTTGCCAGGGGAATGTTAGAGTTCGTAAACAAGTCTGGATGGTGCCTGGCAAAATGCCAGAGGGAGTGGTTTGAGAAGTAACAAAAACAAGCCATTAAGTGTGGAGATTCCTTATTGGTTGACTGATGTATCTAGTTTATGCTAATTAGATAAGCTGTGTGGAATGTATAAATACTGCTCCTGTCCTGCAATACACGGCTCCCTCTCCTGCTGTATCAACTTACACAAGTTATTCGTCACCCCCCGGTTATTTTGCTGCAGCCAGCCGGCCTTCGGCAAATATGTGATACATGTATTAAAACTTATTGTTGTTACTTATTGTTATTAGCTAATATTAACATTCTAGGCCTTACCTTTGTACAGTTTCTGGTGGACACATCTCTGCAAGAATAACCTCCTTCATGCAAATGTGATCCTGAGGACACCTTATTTATCCCCCTCATCTACCAACTCCGACCCTTCCATTTTTAAATCCTCTGGTAAATGAGGACTTTTCAAATTGATTACTGTATGAGCCTGCTAGGGCTGTAATCACAAAATTTGACACCTGGGTAGTTTATACAATAGAAGTTTATTTTCTCACAGTTCTGGAGGTTGGAAATTTGAAATCAAGTTTGAGATCAGCCCTGTTGGCAGGGTGGGTTCTTCCTGAGCATTATGAGGGGAAGATCTGTCCCAGGTCTTTCTCCTGGACTTGTGTGTCCTCACATGGTGTCTTCTCTCTATGCAGATTTTTTTTTTTTAAAGAGGCATGGTCTATATTGGGTTAGGGTGAACCTCAATGACCTCCTTTTAACTTTAATACCTTTGGACCTGTCTCCCAATTAGGTCACATTCTAAGATAAGCAGAGTTAGGACTTCAAAAAAAGAATTTTTTGGAGGGGGACACAATTCAACCTCTAACAATGACCTTGCTACTATTTCTTCTGTGCTACGACTGCCCATTTTTCTTTCTGTCAGTGCTTCTTAGTTTGAGAGCTCTCCACATCCCCTGTAAGACTCTATCACTTGCTCCACACACCTTTCCCATTTTAGAAGTTTCGTTCCATTTAGTCCCTGCCTTTGGGTTGTCATTCCCTTTCCTACTCTTTCTTGATCCACGGAGGGGAAATTTTGTCACTCGCTGGCTGTTCTTGTGCTCTTGCTGTGTTTGTCTTAGCTTTTGAACAAATTCCAAAAATAATCCTTGCAACCTGTAATTTTTATCTCCACGTTGTCTTTTGTTGTGCTGTGCATTGCTGGAACCGTGACAGAATTCTCAGAGTAATTCCAAATCAGCATATATTCACGACAGCTTCATAAAGCTTATTTTATCCTTAGGTAGATGCATCTGAAACTTTGCCTCTCTCTCAGTTCTCATAGCTTTCAGCTTTAGAGCTAAAGCCACTTTGGGAGATGACATGGAATTCATGGATGAAATTGGCTTTGGGAAGCTTTCTTTTGTATTTGCATTGAATTCATTTCAATCCAGCCAATATGTTTTGAGCACCTTCGATGCTTTAAATCCTGGGCATCAAGTAATTCCAGAAGCTCTTGGTCTAGAAGAGAGACACAAATACTGTGATAAGTGATATTCAAATAGTGGATATAAAATGCTATGGGAGCTCCTGTTGTTAAGTTTTAGATTTTATCTCATTTTGGAGATTACTTTAGTGCTTTTAGATTTTCAAGTTTTATCATGGCTGTTGGCCTATGGTATCAGTGATTTGACTTGACTTCATGGTTTTCTAGTGTTCTTAAGATGTATATAAAAATCCTCCATGTGGACTATAGGGGCTTCTGCAACCTGATCCCTGAGCTTGGGTGATCTTATTCCTAGGATGATGTTTCCCTGCGATACAGATGGTCTTTCCATGAGTCAAGGCTGAATGTGCATTACTCAGTTCAGGACCTAAACACGGGCTGTTTTCCTGAAATTGCTTGTCCACCCCTCTTGGTCAACACCTATGCTTCCTCTGGCCTCAAGAATAAAATCCACTTACTCCAAAGAGACTCTGCTATATTCCTCTCTGCCCACCTCAATTAATTCCTCTGAATTATTTTCTTAGTCACTCTGTACATTTTTTCCACACTACTTTCAATGCTCTGTGTCTAGTTATTTGTGTGACTAGTTCTTTAATGTCTATGACCTTCACTGGATTACAAGATCCCCAGGGCTAGAGAAGTCTCTTTCTTTGGCTCATCCTTCTGTGTCCAGTATGGAGTCCAAGACAAAATGGGATCTGTTGTAATCTCTGCTTTTACTTTATCATGTCCTTCCTCATATTCTCTGCTTACACCCAAATCTCTTGCTTTGTGCCATAGTCACATCCTAAGAGCTCAGTACTCACAGCTTTCCTAAGTTCTCATAGCTTTCACATCCTAAGATCACTTGATCTTCTACTTGTGCGGCTCAAGATGTATTTTCCAAACCCCGTTCACTGGACATAAGTGACGAAATGAGTTCCTGTGCTGATATTTGTATTTTTCCTACTTTTCAGAAATATATACTCTACTGAGATAAACAAGAAAAATCATCTGAAATTAAGTTAACTCTTTGTAGGCATTATGCCTACAATAAGACAATGAGAAAATGATAGTACCTGTTTGGGATGACCTAGATTCCCCTCAGAAAGCAGATTTCATTTCATGCAAATTCTAAAAACTTATTGGTGTCTGTTTAGAGTGTTCTTGTGAAGATTCTGCATGAGATTCTGTCTGCCTCATAGTGGAAAAAAAGTGCCGTGGTTGATTAGCAATATCTATTTTGGATTTAGAGTTAGAGGCAGAACACATACTGCCCTTATCCTTACACGAGGACTAGAAGCTGGGCTAACTTACCAGATTCAGGAAGTGAAAACTATGCTCAGTATTTTCAGCAGATATTGAGTGAAGTGGATCCCTATTCCCATTCTTTTAAATTATGTATAATTTACAAATAGTAAAATCCACACTCTGTAAGTTAGAATTCTGGGAGTTTTCATGAATATAAACAGTTGTGTAACCACCACACAATCTAGATATAGGAGAGTTCTTTTGCTCTCCCAATTCTCCCATGCCCTTGTGTACCCATTTTCTTCCCTCAGCCCTCGATAACCACGAATTTGTTTTCTAACCTTATAGTTTGTTTTTGCAAGAATGTCATATAAATGGAATAAAAAACTATGTAGCCTTTTGAGTCTGTCTTCTTTCATTTAACACAGTGAATTTGACAGTCGTCTATATTATTGTGTGTGTATAAGGATAAGGGCTGTATGTGTTCTGCCTCTTGCCTTCATCAAGAAATCAATGAAATAGATTTTTATGTATCTACTTGCTATAATTTATATCTTGAATGCTCCCTAAAGACCCAGGTGTTAAAGGCTTGGTCCTCAGGGTAGTACTACCAGGAGATAGTAGGACCTTTAAGAGGTGGAGCCTAGTAGGAGGTCTTAAAAGGCCTTGCGTTTTCTTCCTTTCTTACCTTTTGCTTCTCAGCTATGAGGTGAGCAGTTTTGTTCTGACATATGCTCCTGCTATCATGCATTCCTCACCACAGACCCCCAAAGCAATAGGGCCAATAGATTATGAACTGGACCTGCAAAATGGTGAGGCTAAACAAACTTTCTCTTTATAACATTATCTCAGGGATTTTGTTGAAGTAACAGAAAGCTGACTAACATACTACTGGAAATGATTGTTGTATATATTGAAATTATAATTGCTAATATGCTTATAAATACAAAGAAATACATGCAAGCCTGGTCTTTTCCCCTTCTGAATGTCTGCCTGTCTATCTACCAATCATCTATCTATCTATCTATCTATCTATATCTCAAATTAAGTTATAAAACAAATTCTAACTAAGTGACGAGACATAGTGCATTCTAAAGGTGTTCAGAGGATGAAGAGGTTTTTGCTCACAGTCAGGGGTTGGTGGCATTTGAGGAAACCTTGAGAAGCGGTTAAGACATCCCTTTAGGAAATGTTGAGCATCCCTTGAAAACTTTCTAAGTGTTCTCTTTTGCTTTTGAGGTGTTCATCAAACCTTTCTCATTTCCAGCCCAACCTTATGCCATGCACAAGTAGGAAATGGAATGGTTGGGGACAGTGAGGCTTTATATGCTTTTCACTGTAGCAAATGTAGATTAACCATATGCTAGTTGTAAGATTCTATGCAATGTGCTCTGGGGAATACTGAGGTGAAGAAGACATGGTTTTACCACTTTATTACTTACTTGTTTATGTCAGGCTTCCCTTTATTCTATCCTGATGTTTCCCTTTTCTCCTTTCCTATTTTGTTTCATAAAGAATTTGAGTCAGTCTCTAAAACTCCATGGAAAATAAATCATTGGAGCAAAGAGATATTATGGACAGGATACCAATTCAGGAGTAAATTTACCTACCTCTCAGGAATGGGTGCTAAATTATTTAGAGATGGACTACAGATTGGGATGTGCATTTTCAGAAGATGAAAGTAAGTAGGGAAACATAATCAGTTAAAAGATCCATGTTGTCCATAAGATAAAGGCAGCCTAGCTGTTTAAGGTTTTCATCTTGCTGAGCTGAGAAAAATTTCTCCCTTGGGTCTTTGTAAAGAAAACACTTTTGATTCAAAGAATAACATCCTGGACTCCATCCCAGCAATAAATTCAAGAGGAAAGTTTGCTGTGTGGCTTCTTGCAGCATCCCTCAATGCAAGCCAATATCGGAACAGCAAAGTTCAATTCTGTCAAGTAAATTTGACAACAATCAGAATGATGCCATCCAGATATGCAGCTCTCTGATGGTATGATTTGATCCAAGGGTAAAATTCATCATTTTTAGAGAATAGATGACTGGCATGTCCTTCAGACAATCCTCCATAAATATCTATTCTCATAAGTGGAGTTTTGATAGGATTTAGACAACAGAGAGTTATCTGACAAGTAACTAGAATACATCTATTCACGGTTTCCACTAGGGGCCGATACACATATTTTGACAACGGATCAGACAGAAGGTAGGATGGGATTGTTTATTAAAAATCACAAAGACTATATAAGATGTGTTTGAACAAAGGTTAGTTTTCCTTAGTATCAAGGAAACATGCTAGACCTTTAAACATACTCTGTCATTTCAACCTTCTATACTATCCTTCTATTGTAACTTCTATTTTATTCCCAGTTGACAGAGAAGCAAACTATCATTTAGAGGAGTTTAGTGATTTGCTCAGGTTATAAACTTGTAAGTAATAGAGCCAGGTTTCAAAGACTAGGTATCTTTAGACTCCTAAACTGCAAAAATCTTTTACTTTTATTTGTTTGAAATATTTTTAACATAAAAATATAAGGTATAATATATTGAACATTTATGGTCTCAAACCTAGCTTATGTTATAAACTATTAGGAGTAAAGTTTATACCCAAATACATTCTTCCCTGATCTCATTCTCTTCTTCCAAAGCCCCTGTTCCTGAAATTGTATTCATTCATGTGTTTACTTTCTGTTAATATAAAAAATACCTTTGATAATTAACTTATAAAGAGTAAAGATATACTTTGGTTCATGGTTTGGGAGATTCCAGTACATATTTGGTTCCATGGCTTTGGGCCTGTGGGAAAGACAGTACATCATGGTGGGGACATGTGGCAGGGTCACCTCATTATCCAGGAAGCCAAAGAAAACAAGGAAATTTCCTAAATTTGCTGCAAGGGCATGCTCCCAATGACCTAAGAGCCTTCCATTAGGCCCCGCCTCCTATGAGCACTATCTGGGGACCAGGTCTTTAAGAAGTGGGACCTTTGGGGAGATGTTCAAGTACCAAATCATAGCAATTTTCATGACCATTTTTTATATTTATCTATCTCTATGCCCATATCCTGAGACTATTTGTGAGGTTGAATTTAAAGATGGTAAACTAATTAATCTGGTGGAGGAAATTTCAAGGCAGCTCAGCATTCAGGCAGTGGCATGAATATTGCTGGTGGCTTTTAGCCAAGTTTACTATAAGAGTCAGGAGCACAAAGCTGAGCCGAAAGATTTTTTAAAAATTGCAGTTCGGCCAGAAAAGTGGCAGTGAAACTCAGGCTAAGGAAGTTGTGTTTGTTAAAGAGATGTTATGAACTGAACAAAGAGACAATAGGAAAGATGGCTTGAGGGCATTTTAGGGATTGGCAATATCACACCCATCTCAGGTTCAAGGTTAAAAGTAAAAATTCCTTTGAGTAGAGACCCTGGGGGCACCATGCTTGCACAAGGGTACCTAGGAAGTTTTTTCCCTGTGCTCACCCACCTGGGCACTCAGAGGCTGCTGCAGCTGTGGCCCTAGAAGGCTTGGCTACTGCTCAAGAGGGTGGCAGACCATGGCATCAACCATATGATCCTGGTTCTGCAGGATGGCAGGATGGTGGAGTTAGGGATTCATGGAGACTTCCATCAAGATTTCAAGGGAAGGCCTGGGAAGGCCGGCAAAGTGTTGTAGCATTGGAGTCCCTGTGGGCTGTCCCTGTTGGAGCAATATGTGAAGATGGCGAGAGGGAAGCTGAAGCTTTAGGAGAGACTCCTGAGATTAAGATATATCAGTAATAGGGTGTCTGCTAAGGAAAGCTGCAGGAATTAAAAAGAAACAAGCTAAGAGAGAGGCTGCACGGTCTGCAACCAACATGGCCACAGAGGCAGGGCTACACAAGTCCTTTGGAGAGAACCTCACAATGCCCTGTGCCCCAGATGCTGGATGCGGAGCTACAGGAAGGACTTGTTTGCCCAGTTGCATTTCAGTCTTACTCTGGTCCCATTCCTTCTTTCTTTGTTCCTCTTTCTCCCTTTTGGGATGGGAATATTTACTCTGTGCCATTATATGTTGAATATATGCAACTTGCTTTTGTTTTTTACAGGGGATCACCCTGAGAATTTCCCTTGAGTCCCAGGAGAGACTTTGGACTTGGACTTTTGGGTCATGCTAAAACCCAAAACTATGAGGACTCTTGGAAATGGACTAAGTATATTTTGAATTGTAAGATGGACATGAACTTTCAGAGGCTGGGGGCAGAATTTTATAGTTCGGATATGTGGGGTCCTGCAAAATCTCATGTGTGGCAATGCAAGGATTTTCAGGGGTGAAATGATTGGATTACCTAGTTGGTAGATTAGTTCATTAACAGGTTAATGGGGCAGTAACTGCAGTCAGGTAGAGTGTGGCTGAAGGTGACATGCTTTGGGGTTTTTTTATTTTGTTCCGGGTGAGCAGAGCTCTCTCTGTTTCCTGTTTGCCATATCTTGAGCTAGTTTCCTCCTTCACACATTGTCTGTCATGCTGTTCTGCCTCCCATTGGATCCAGAGCAAATAGGGTCAGCTGTTTGTTGACTGAGATCTCTGAAATTATAAGCCCCCAATAAACTTTTCTTCCTCTACAGTTTTTTTCTTCCTTATCAGTTTTTTTTTTTTCCTTAATAGAGACGAAAAAGCTGACTAAAACATGGGATGGAAGAAAAAATTTTCAACTCATATATCTGATGGAGAATTGATACACAGAATATAAATAGCTCCTATAATTCATTAACAGCAAAAGGAGAAGAAAATCCTTCAAATAATCTTGTCTTCAACAAATGGTGCTGGGAAAACTGGAAATCCATAGGCAGCAAAATGAAAATAAACCCCTAGCTCTCATCATGCACAAAACTCAACTCAAAGTGGATCAAGGACCTAGGAATTAGTCCAGAGACTCTGTGCCTAATTGAGGAAAAAGTGGGCTCAAATCTTCATCATGTTGGATTAGGCCCCGACTTCCTTAACAAGACTCCTAAAGTGCAAGAAATAATATCAAGAATTAATAAATGGGTTGGACCCAAACTAAAAAGATTCTTCTCAGCAAAAGAATCAATGAGGTGAAAAGAGAGCCTACATTTTGGGAGCAAATTTTTGCCACATGCACATCAGATAGAGCACTAATCTTCTTCAGGACATATAAAGGATTCCAAAAACTTTACACCAAAATAATAATAATAATAATAACAACAACATCAACCCAGTCAATAAATGGGCTAAGGAGCTGAACAGATAGTTCTTAGAAGAAAATATAAACTCGATCAACAAATATATGAAGAAATATTTAACATCTCTAGTAATTAGAGAAATGCAAATCAAAACTACTCTAAGATTTCATCTCACTCCAGTCAGAATGGCAGTTATCAAGAATATAAACAACAAAAAATGTTAGTGAGGATGTGGGAGAAAAGGCACACTCATACATTGCTGGTGGGATTGCAAATTGGTGTAACCAATCTGGAAAGTATGGAGATTCCTTAGAAAACTTGGAATGGAACCACCATTTGACCCAGCTATCTCACTCCTCGGTCTATACCCAAAGGACTTAAAATCAGCATACTATACTAATGCAGCCACATCAATGTTCACAATAGCTAAAATGTGAAAGCAACCTAGATGCCCTTCAATAGATGAATGGATAAAGAAACTAGGGTAACTAGGTTATATAAACATAATGGAATATTACTCAGCATTAAAAGAGAATCAGATTATGGTATTTGCAGGTAAATGGATAGAGTTGGAGAATATCATGCTAAGCAAAGTAAACCAATCAAAAAAACAAAAAACAAAACAAAGGATGAATGTTTTCTCTGATAAAATGGCTGCTGATTCATAACAGAGGTGGGGCATGAGAAAAATGAAGGAACTTTGATTGATCCCAAAAGGGAGGCAAGGATGGGGAGGGAACATGGGGCCAGGAAAGATGGTGGAATAAGATGGACATCAATACCCTAGGTACATGTATGACTGCCCATATGGTGTGATGCTATATCATGAACAACAAGAGAAATGAAAAGTTGTGCTGCAATTGTGTACAATGAATCAAAATGCAATCTGCTGTCATATATGCCTAAATACATAAATTAATTTAAAAAAGAAAGAGTTAAAAGACTTGAATACACATTCCTCCATAGAAGATATACAAGTGATCAACAAACACATGAAAGGATGCAGATCACTAATTCTTAGAAAATGCAAATCAGAACTGCAATAAGATACTACTTACATCCCCTAACATAACTGTTATTTTTTTTAAAGCAGATAATAAGTGTTGGTGAGGATGTGGCAAAATTAGAACCCATGTGCATTTCTTGTGGGCATATAAAATGCTGTAGCATGGAAAATGGTATGGTGATTTTTCAAATAGTGAAAAAACAATTGCTATGTGATTCAGTGATTTTGCTTCTGAGTATATTGCCCAAAAAACTGAAAGCAGGGACTTGAATAGATACTTATACCTACATACATGTCCATAGCATTATTTATAGTAGCTAAAAGGTAAAAGCAACCCAAATGTCTAGTGTCACATAAATGGATAAACAAAATATAGTGGCTATTATGTACAATTTATATTATTCAGCATTAAAAAGGAAAGTAATTCTGACATCTTCAACATGAATGAAAATTGAAGACATTATGGTAAGTGAAATATAGGTCTCAAATAGTAGATATAAATTGTATACTATGAGATACTTAGATTAGTCATAGTCATAGGGATAGGAAGTAGGATGTAGGTCACCAGGGGCTGAGGACAGCATGGAAGGTTATTGTTTAAGGAGTGAAGGGGGTCATCTAGGTAAGATTAAAAAGTTCTGGGGATGGATGGTGGTGATAGTTGCACAGCAATGTGAATGCACTTAGTGCCACTGAGCAGCACCCTTAATAATGGTGCATCTTATGTATATTTATCAAGATAAAAGTATATTTTCTTAAAAAACAAGGACCAAGCCCTTAGATATGAAAATAATATTGTTTTATAATCGATTTCCTTTTAAAAATATAGTTTGCTATCATGTTGACTTTTAAGTAATTCTTATGATCTAGAAATATCCTTAATTTAAAAAAATCAGGTAGTCGTCTAGAATTATGTTTCCTTTTTTATGAATGAAATACTTTCCAAAGAATAACACTTCTATTGCCAATAAAAAGACAAGTTCCTTTCTTATGCTCCACCAGTGGCTCAAAATCGTGTCATAATTTAGTTTGCTTCATAGCTGATCCTTGATTCTCTGGTTTGTGTTTTTGAAATTAAGTATGTAGATTAGTTATAGGATTTTGAATTTCATTAAAGAACAGTAAAGAAGATATTATAAAATATGTGTTAACAAAAAAAGGACAATAGACCTGATAAGGTTGTGAACTACTGCTCTAGGGTAGATGGTTGGGAATGGAATTTCTGATTATAGGATATGTACATTTTCAAATTTACTAAAAAGAGCCAAATAATTTTCTGTAGAAATTTTAAAAGTCATGCCATCATCGGCATTTTAGAGATTCTATATTTTTTCCATTTCATCACCAACACTTGTGATCATCATGCTTTTAAATTTATGCCAACCTAGACATACGATGTAAATTAGGTTCCAATGCTGTTTTTTTTTAAAACTATGAATAATTTAGCCCCACTAATTGAATAATTTGCTGTTCATTAATTCATAAGCCCTAACGACTATATATATATCCAAATTTTTTACATGTGTAGATGGTTCTGGGCTTTCTATTTTGATTATTCTATGAAAATATCAATGTCTTAATCACCATAGATTTATAATAAATCTCCATAAAAGTATTCATTTTTTCACTATTAATATATACTCCCTCCAAAAGTGGTCTAATATTTAGCAATATAACCTTATGGTAAATCCTTAAGGATAACTAGTTGTAAATTATATACACATATTTGAGTTTTAAATGTGAAGGCTGGAGGGAATCCAAATATATGGAAGCAAATCTGCCAAAGCTGATGAAAGCAATGAATATCAGACCTTTATTTTCTTTGTCTGCTGAGACCACCTATAGAAGTTGACACTGTAATAAGATCAACATTTAAAACTCTGAAGTTTATGCTTTGGTTGGTGGGCGGACATGCAGTCAACTTACTTATTCACATACATGAAAATGACAAAGTAAGGCATGCATATTTATTTTCAGTATTTGAAATTGCTAAGTGATCTTTCCAGAACCCATTCCTCATAATCGTGATGAGTGAGGTCCACTCATGGTGTCTCCTTGATATCACCATTCTAGTAAAGGTCACACATGGTCAGCAGTATCAATTGCTCTCTAGAAAGAGAAATTATTATATCCGCTTCTCTCAAGCTGATACATTGCATGGTCCACGGCTTGGTGAACAGGACAGAAAGACCAAATTCATTCATTGTATCAATTGGCTTTGTGCAAGGTGCTACTTGAGAATGAAGGCCAGATCACACATCTGAGAAGATCATGTTCACCGCCATGTCTGGGGTAATGTACATGTGGAGACAAATTTGACCACAAACTACTCAATAAATGAAGGATCAAAAGACTTTTGTTTTACTCTTAGGAACACTTAAAGATGCTTTCCTACCTTCATCCAAAAAAGGTTTAAAATAAACTGTCATATCCCTTCCCCCCAAAAAAGTTGAGAGTGAAAAAAGTTAGGGTAATCCCTGCAACATTAGTGCAAGGATAGAGAAGAAGGCTTAAATGTGCATTAAAGATAGAAATGACCAACATGGAGCTTTTAAAGTGAGTGGCTTTAGACACCCACCCCTCATATTGAACAGGACATAGTCAACACAGTTCTGTGTCTTTATTGATCTCACAAGATACTTGGGCCTGGAAAGAAAGTAGATAACCTTCTTTCTCTGAAGTTGGGTGGAGAATGGAGTTTCTGATTCTTACCATGTATGATTCTTATAGTTGGGGGTAAGGAGAAGTGCTAGTGTTAAGTAATCCATTACCAGTGATTAAATTTGCCACCATTGGTACAATTATTGTAGCTTGTTGATGCCTAACCAGAGAGGTGATCTTGCTTGAAGAGAAAGAGAATGCTCATTTGACCCTTGAAAAACAAATGGATTACTTCTTTAGCAAGTTTTATACACATGGAGACTGTTGCAATCACAATAATGTACAACACCACTTTCCAGGTCTCAATGTGTTCCCTGAAATTCATACATTAAAACCCAGTCCCCAATGTGATGGTATTAGAAGGATTGGTTTTGAAAGGTGATTAGGTCATGAGGACTCCATTCTCATGAACTCAATTTGGCCCTTTATAAAAGAGACCCCTGGAGATGTTAGATAGCCTCTTCCACTGTGTATTGATGTGCTGAGATGTCCTCCCTAAACCAGGAAGCACTCTCTCACCAGATACCAGATCTTCTAACACCCTCACCTTGGACTTTCCAGTCTCCAGAAGACATTTTTGTGAGAAAGACATTTTTGTTATTTATATGCTACCAGTTTATGGTGTTTTTGTTATAATAGCACAATAGGACTAATGTACCCCTAAAATGGAGTACATATCTGGATCTTGGAGTATTTGGAATAAATTATGTTTCATAGTAATATATAAGATGTTTTATAGTAATATAGTAAGATTTCATCTCACTCCCGTCAGAATGGCCATCATCAAGAATACAGGCAACAATAAATGTTGGCGAGGATGTGGGGGAAAAGGTACACTCATACATTACTGGTGGGACTGCAAATTGGTCCAACCACTATGGAAAGTAGTATGGAGATTCCTCAGAAAACTTGGAATGGAACCATCATTTGACCCAGCTATCCCACTCCTCAGTTTTTACCCAAAGGACTTAAAAATCAGCATACTACTGTAATGCAGCCACATCAATGTTTATAGGAGCTCAATTCACAATAGCTAAACTATGGAACCAACCTAGGTGTCCTTCAATAGATGAATAGATTTTAAAAAATGTATATGTACTCAATGGAATACAACTCAGCTTTAAAGAAGAGAGAAATTATGGCATTTGCCAGTAAATGGATGGAGTTGGAGAATATCATGCTAAGTGAAATAAGCCAATCCCCAAACACCAAAGGCTGAATGTCTTCTCTAATATGAGGATGCTAATTCACAATAAGGCTCGGGGCACTAGAGAAGAACAGCGTTACCTTAGATTAGGTAGAGGGAATTGAAGGGAGGAGAGGGAAGGGAATGTGGGGATAGGAAAGATAGTAGAATGAAACAGATGTTATTACTGTATGTATATATGTGTATATATATATATATATATATATATATATATATATATATATATATATATGACTGCATGACCAATATGATTCTATAACATGTACACTCAGAAAAATGAGAAATTATATCCCATCTATGTATGATAGATCAAAGTGCATAAATGCATTCTGTTGTCATGTATAACTAATTAAAACAAATTAAAAAATTAATTAAAAAATATAGTAAATGTATGAACACATAAAAGAATGAAACCTGGTTCTCTATCACCTTGCTTACTTGGATTCGCCCATTATCATTGTCTTTTCTTACAAGATGTTACACTTCAAGTGAAAACTGCAAAACCTATCTAAAGAGAACTCCCCTGCAGTTTAATTTTCAAGATTTTATCAAGTTGTCTGCAGATATTTTGGTAGTTTCACAAGAAAAATTGATAAGAAAGAACTTTTTTATTGTGAGAAACATAAACTTCACAAAAGGGAAATATATGATATGTGTTTTTTTTTTTTTCCTTTAGAACATTCTTACTTTTTAATCATTGCATTTGGAAATCTGCCTAGGCCCCACAGGAGTTTCTTACTGGTTCGTCTTAGCTAAAATACCTTTCATGAAATATAGCTATCTGGCCACTAGTGACTTCATGATATTTGTTGTTACTGATATTCATTACATTTGCCTTTCTGTGGTCATATTATATTACGTTGAATCCCAAATGCACAGAAATGGATTAGTGGTGACACACAGTGATTCACTGAGGTATAAAAACAGCCTAAAGATACTTCAAAAATAAAGAACCTGGAAATTGTCACTGTCATCCTTAAAAATAAGAAAAAGCTGGAAAAATCAACAACTTTTTTTGGATACATCAAAAAGCAGAGATCACAGGGCAAACTACCTAACTTGGGCTACTCTGAAATCTGGACAGTCAGGTACATCCATGGAGACTGAGTAACTGAGATCTGTTTATCTGGAACTGAGGTCACTGGGCCATAAACTGTTGGGAACATGTGTGTGATAACATTTGATAAATCATTGGAGGTTGAATGTGGACTAGTGTTTTAGTCAATTTTTCTGTAGCTGTGACCAAAAGGCCTGATAAGAACAATTTTAGGAGGAAAAGTTGATTTGGGGACTCACAGTTTCAGAGGTCTCAGTCTATAGATGGCTGACTCCACTGGTTGGGGACCAATGAGAGGCAGAATATCTGGCGGAAATGTGTCCCAGAGAAAAATACTGGGACTATGGCACCAGGAAGCAGAGAGAGCATTCTTCTCACCAAGGACAGAATGTAAACCAAAGGACATGCCCCCAGGAACCCACCTCCTCCAGCCACAACCTACCTGCCTACAGTTACCATCCAGTTAATCCCTATCAGCAGATTAATGCACTGATTAGGTTAAACCTCTCATAACCCAAAATTGTTTCACCTCTAAACTTTCTTGCATTGTCTCACACATGAGTTTTTGGGGAACACCTCATCTAAATCCTAACAACTAGGGTGAGAGTGATCAGCTAAGCGTCTCCACTCTTTTATGAAATTTTTCTGGTAGGAACCCTATTTGCTTTCTTATGGGGAAGATCCCACAAAGATCTCTTGTTGACCCTGCCTGTAGGAGGGACAGATCAGTCACTTCAGAACATACATGAAGTACTACTGAGAAACTGATGTGATTACATTTTTGAGAAACCAGCCTCTACCTCAGAGCAAAGCCTTCCAGAGGAAGGGGGCGTGGCTCTTGTCCTTGGAAAACCCCACAGAGCACTCCTAAACATATATCCACCCCTGCTGAGTTGTTTGTCTACAAATAACAGGAGAGATCTGTTGCGCCAGGTGTCCCTGACTCAGTCAGGTTAGGACTCATAGCAACCCCCTGGCAACCACCAATCAGCATGAGACAGGGAAATACCTGGGATGCCAGATGACCCCCTAGTAGTTTATGGTGGTTGATAACATGTTGGGAAACCATGCAGTTTAGCAGTCCACCCCTCATGGATTAAACCAATCAGTTCAAAGGAATCCCCCTCTTGTACTAACCAATCACCCCTCCCAACTTGTTCCTGCCAGTGAATGTGCTAATCAATGTTAAGAATTGTTCTTTGACTTTCCCAAGGTATGGAATGATTTGCTGTGTGATGGTGTGAGCATAGAGTATCCCCCCAAAACCTATAAAATCTCACTGGACAAAGGACCGGGACTCACTCCCTGGGACCCCTGCATCGGGAGCAGTTGTGAGTCCAGGCTCGAGCTTGCAATAAAGACTCTTGTGTGACTGCATCCGATTCAGCTCCTGGAGGTCTATTGGTGGTCCCACAAATCTGGCATCACACTACCAATGACAAAGGCAGATCTACAGGCAGAAGGGACTTCGCCGGAGCCCAGTTTTGAAAACTTTTTCCAGCTATGATAAACACACACACAAAAACAAACAAACAAACAAACAAACAAAAACACAACAAAACAAAACCTGCCCATTTTGGTCACCTAAGGGCAAAAATAATCAACACAACAAGGGCTTCAAGAAAATTGATTTAAAATGTGGTCAGGGAAGAGAGTAGAAGTAGGTGGAAGGTGAGAGTGGGTTTGTGGCAGGAGGAAATGATAGACCACTGGAAGAGAAATGGAAATATTTGTGAAGCCGTAACTCTTAAGATAGGTCGACTAAGAGACAGAGGTGTAACTGAAGGTCATAATATGACACTCTGCTGATCCCACACCCTACCACTACACAAATAAGTTTCTGGCATAACAGTGAATTGCGCTTGCAAGATTCAGAGTCTCTATAATGAGCAGTACACAGGAAACCTGAAAGCTAATAGGGAAGACAAAAATAAAGACATCAGAGCAATTTGAAGCCCCTAGCACTTAAAATTATAACAAGACCTAAATATGATCGAACACTTCTAGAGAGGTTAACATAAAAAACAAAACAAACAAACCTCACACGAAAGACTCACTTACCCCAGTTTATACCACCCACTACAACATGCCCAGCTTTCCAAATAGCCAAAGGGCAGTCAGGCGCGGTCGGTCGTATGCACCTGTAATACCAGGCACTTGGCAGGTGGAGCCAGGAGAATTGCTTGAACCCAAGAATTTGAGGCCATCCTGGGAAACATTAGTAAGATTCAGTTCAAAAAGAAAGAAAGAAAGAAAAGTCAAAGAACAAGGAAAAAACAAAAGAACAACAAACAAAAATATTTTAGAGGCGATAATACATATGTATTTCCAATATTATAAATGAACGACAAAAAAGTTATCACTACTGATTCCCACAGATATTAAGAAAGGCAATAAAGGAATAGTTAAGAACAACTGTATGATCAGAAATTTAATACAAAGTGGAAACATGTCAATTTCTTGGAAGGTAGAAACCACAACATCTCTTTCAAGAAGAAATAATCTGACTACTCCTAGAACTATTAAAGGAATGGAGCCTATAATGAAAACCTTCCCGTAAGAAAAGAACCAGTACTCTACCACACAATCCCCAGTCAATTCTACCATATATGTAAAGAAATAATCCTTATTTTCTACAATATCTTCTGAAAAGTAGAAATAGAGCCCTTCCTGACTCATTCTCTGAGACCAGCATTACACTAATACCAAGAACAAATCATAATTCTCAGATGAATTAACTTTGGCTTTTTTGCCTTAAGTTAGTTTGGAATTTTAAATTCACAAAATAGGTTTACAAACATAGTACAGAGTTTCTGTATACCTTTCTGTATACCCTAAAAGAACAGAGTCACATTAGATTAGGTAGAGGGAAGTGATGAGAGGGGAGGAGAGGGGATGTGGAGATAGGAAAGATAGTAGAATGAAACAGACATTATTACTGTATGTATATATGTGACTGCATGACCAATATGTACACTCAGAAAAATGAGAAATTGTATCCCATCTATGTATGATATATCAAAGTGCATAAATGCATTCTGCTGTCATGTATAACTAAATAAAACAAATTAAAAAATAAAAAGATAAAGTACGTAGTCATATTAAATGCAAATTTAAAAAATTCATTTAGTATTTAGGGAATCCAGGGTAGAAACTAGCTGCATTATGAAAGTATTGAACCTCAATTAAGGGGTGGGAGTTAGTGAAATCTGTAAGTTTAAAGGCTCAAGGAATAATACATAAAGCACTGAACCCTAGTTGGCAAAGTTTTATCATTTAAAAAATTTCCCACTGGGTATAAGTTAACAATTCAAAAATCATGACACATGGATCTCAAGTTGAAAAATTAAGAAATGAATAGTTGATGAGGGCAGACATGGTTTTCACTGTTGGAATGGGAAATTACAGGGCAAGCAAGAAGAAAATGGTAGAATGATTTATGTGGTATTGGAGTTGCAGACATTTGTAGGAATTCGGTTTCAACTTCATATAATTATAGCTGGATGCATAGAGAAACTGATGTGTGTGCCTATATACAGTTTAGCATAGACACATGTGTTTCCTTCTTCTGTTAGGCCAGAAGATCTAGAAGCAATGACACCCAGCAGCAATTGCACCCAGATCTTGGTTTCTAAAACCTCTCTCCCATAAAAGGAACCATGGCTTCTAAAAAAAAAAAAAAAAAAAAAAAAAAAAATGGCCGCTTCTAGACTCAACTGAGAAATACAGAAGACAATCCCAGAATAGCTCATTGTGCCAAAAAGTAACAAATTGCCCAAAGAAACCTCAAAGGAAGGGATATGCCAAAGAGATACAGAAGTTAACAGAAAGAACTCCCCATGGTTAAAGCTGGAGCAAGTTGAGCAGCAAAATAAGAAAAATAGCTTTGGATTATCATTTGAGGTACGAAATAAATATTCATGAGCCCATCCTGATATAAATAAGTGATTGGAAAAATAAACAAGCAGGGGAGAATTGAAAATATCCTGTACAGCAGAATCAAAAGTAATTTATGTAGATACTCTACCCTTGAGAAGGTGGAGCACAGGTGTCCACATCTGAAGTCTGGGCTATGCATAGTAACTTCCTTCTAAAGGGTATATTAGGAAGAGGAGTGGAAAAGTAGTCACTCCGCAATGGAAAAACCTGGCGATCGCTACCTGAGACAGCTGATCAAGGTTATCATCAACAGTGAAAAGTCATGTCAATAGCTCGTAGTCTTGATATGACGTGATGGGTACCGCACTTCATCTGTGTGGTCTTCCTCCCCAAACCCATAACTCGGGTATCATCTCAGAAACACATCAAAAACCAATCACAGTGGAGAGATGCTTTAGAACATACCATCGGCCCTCCTTGGAATTGTCAAGGTCATCAGAAACAAGCCGTGTCTGACCTCTTGTCACACCAGAGGAGCCAAAGGAGACCATGACAACTAAATGTAAAAGGGGATCTTGGAAGAGAAGGACATAAGGTAAAAATCTAAGGAAATCAAGATAAAGTGTGGACTTCAGGTACTAATGATGAATTGATATTGGTTCATTAGTTGTGATCAATGAGTACTTGTGACTATATAGTGGGGATTAGAGTGATTTAAGATGTTAGCTTTAGGGAAAACTTGGTATGGAATATATGGAAGCTCTCTGTACTATCATTGCAATGTTCCCATAATTCTAACACTATTCTTAGGAAAGGTTCCTTGAAAATAGTAAAGAAAATAATAATAGAATCAAGAATCTAAAATTGCCACAAAATTAAACAGTGGACAAAATTCTTTGAATCCAATGATTTTAGACAAGCAACCCCCCCCCCGCCAAAAAAAAAAAAAAAAAAAAAACTCAAGAAAAACTGAAAAGAAATATGGTGGAGACTAGATAAAATATTGCATTTTATTGGACTGGCACTTCTTGGGTTCCAATCCCCTATACCCTGTCGGCAGTCTGTTGCACATGGTGATGTAAAACTAGCAAAGCTTTTGTGTCATTTGTCAAGTCCATGACCTTTCACTAAATTAATTAAATTTTTAAAGAACAAGGACAAATCAATGTTTTCCAGTCTGAGAATGTGTGGAACTTGTTTCTAAAGGCATTTAAAGAAGGGCTAAATTTGTAGAGGCATCATTCAAGTTTTCATCCCTGAGAGCAGAAACAGGTACAAATCACACTATTGCTGAGATGCTTGCAAAATCAGATGCAAAGATAATGACAAATATTATGCTCACAGAGAGAAAGGACAATGAACTAGCAAGAATCCTTCATTAGAAAACGCTCGTGGTTGCTTTGGGTTCTCCATGAATATCACATGGGAGAACTGTTATTATCTCACTTGTAAGTCATCTATATTTACCTTATAGTTGTAAAAAACCATGGCTTGCTGAATTTGAATTAATTTCATACACACATATATGTTATACACACACATGCCTGCATATGAAGGAGACATGTTCAAATCGTTTCCGATTGATCCATACAGGTCATGGGATATCAAGGTTTTAATTTAAGCATTTCCTTGCAATCCCTACTAGAGACTGCGGAGTGTGTTGGAATTAGCATGAAGTGGTGTTGGTGACTGAAGTTAAGTGAGACATTAGTCCTTTACCACCTGGCTGGGTACACTGGGATGTCGACGCATTGCTGTAGATATTGATAGCCATCGGTGATCATTAACATTCTATCTAACATCGATCCAAGATCGAAGGACATTTAAACATTTTCTAGAATAAAATGAAATCCTGGAGACAGGGAGTTTATGTATTTGCAGCAAGATGTGAGATGGAATGGATGGTGACAATAACACTCTTCTTTTCCTAATTTATGCTAACCGTAGTATGAAAGATGCCCACAGGAGATTTTTTTTTCATTATATTGATAAATTAGTTTTGAAAAGGTAATCTTTGTGTGTGGTACAGAATATAAGAAGTCCAAAAGGATAAGCAGTAGTCTTGTCTTATCTGAGGGATATTCTTTACAACATGACCAGTGGGTGCCTAAATTGTGAATAGTACTAAATCGTATCTATATGGCGCTTTTCCCCTATATGTGCACACAGGAATAATTTAATGCCCTATGTGTCTTAGCAAAGCACTTATCATACATTATGGCTGTAACTTTTATAGTTTAGGGGCATGACAGCAAAACTAGAATGAATTTCTTTTTCCTTCCCCCCAGTTTCATGGAAGATTTGTTCTTACCATATATCTGAGCAAGGATGACATGACATTTTTCCTTAAGGACTTTGACCTTCTCACTTAAAAGGAGCACTTTATGGCTTCTCTTTGGCATATTTGAATTATCGGCAACACTATTCTTGCACTTTGGGGCCACTATTAAGTTCCATAAGGGTTACCTGAACACAAGCACTGTGATACCATGGGAGTAAATCCAATAACCAAGATGCCTACTAAGTGACTAATGGGAAGGTGGCATATACAGCATGGATACGCTGGACAAAGGAGTCATGTCCCAGGGAGGATGAAGCAGGATGATGTGAGATTTCATCCAACTACTATAGTGGCACACGATTGAAAACTGATGAATTGTTCATTTCTGGAATTTTATGCTTAATGTGTCTGGACGGTGGTTGACTGCAGGTTACTGAAACCGTGGAAAGCAAAACCTTGGATAAGGATGGACTACTGTCAATAGGAAAGTATGGACTCTTCTCACTCTCATCTCTCTTCCTCAGAGGCCACCACTGCGGCCAGTTCCTCCCTGTTAGTTGTTGACATGAAGAATGCAATAAAAATCGGACGCTTATGATTTCCTGTTAAATATGTCAAGTGGAAAGCCTGCTTTCATCACAGTTTCCTTCACAAATCTCTGAGATATGAAAATAAAGGATTAAAAAGGCCTGGACCCAGAGGACAAAGAGAATGGGAAAGGAGATAGCAATGAAAAATTTGAAATATGGAGAGCAGACAAATGGATGTTAGCAAATTCATCAGAGCAGAGAAATTTAAAACTTCAGCTGATAGTGTGTTAAGCCTAGAAGCAAGATTGTTAGTTATGAAAGGCTTAAGAATCTCAGAAACGGAGGCATCTGAAAGCGGAAATGCAGAGGAAGATGAATATGGCAGGTGTGAGTTTAAAAGTTCTGTATAATATGCAGGTAGATCAGATTCCACCCCTAACCAATTCTCTGCTGCCTGGTGACATGATCCAACATTCTGGAAGAAGATATGGGGTCAACTCTTTGAAAAGTTGAGCCGGAGAGATTCTGGACTTGGGTTTGCAGGCATAGCTCTGGGTAGAGTCCATTATGGAAAATAGAGGAAGAAGTAGAAACATATACACTGGATAAGAAGATTGCTTAGCCTGCTTTCTCTCTTTGGCTTTTGGGAGTCTGTCAATCAGACTATACCTCCAGGAAGGAGATAGAAAGGTCATCTCTCAAGGTATGGATCATACAAGAGAAAAGATAGGCTGAAGTTGGGAATCTCTTAACAAAACAACCTCAGTTCCCAATTGACATACTAATGGTACTTGCAGGTGGACCCTTCAGGAGGTAATTAGGATTAATTGAGGTCTTAAAGGGGGCCTCCATGGTGGCATTAGTGGCTTTAAAGAAGAAGAACAGAGGCCCAAGGTAGCATGCTTGCTCTCTCTCACCATGTGAAGCCCTCCTCCATGTTACCACGCAGCAAGAAGGACCTTGCCAGATGCTCAGAAGATGCTGGTGCTGTGCTCTTAGACTTCCACTTTCCAGATCATGGAGCAAAGCACTTATATCTTAATAAATTATCCAGTCTCAGGCGTTCTGTTATAGCCACAGAAAATGGAATAAGACAAGTTCCAATGTATCATGAGAAGATGTAAGGCATCTGTAGATAAATTGGTGATGGTTACTTGGAAATAAAGCAAGAAAGAAAAATCAGAGAATAAAATAAAACCATATTCAATAAAAGACGACATGGCTCAGCTATGGGTAACAATCTAGAGTAAAAATAGGCCAGTAATAAATATTCATGTAAACAAAACATGATAAATCCACATTTGGAGGGATGGTGGAGGGGCAGATCTTTGTGGCTGGTAGGTCAGGGAGAGTTAGATTGAGAAGTCTCATCACCCACAGTGGCAATTCAAGAGGCAACATCTAAAAACTGTAAAGCAAAAATTAAAGACTGAACATATTCTTTAGAAAGTTAAAAATAAATGCCAAGAAAAAAAATCAGTTTAAGGGATTAAAACTGTTGCCTCCAGGGAATTGCAATTCCTTATTATTTTATTTGGTATTGTTTTAAATCATATAAGACTATTTGACTTTCAAAAAGAAATAAACCAAGAAACAAATAAACAAGATGAGGGAATTCGACCAGTGGGAAAACTGTTGTATTTTGGAAACTTCAAGAAGTTTGCCTGCAGAGGTATCTCTCAATGACTTATTTAAATCTTAGGTAGCTTGAACTATCTCCTCAGGCATAAAATATAATTTTTAAGGTTGAGAAGTCAGATACAAAGATTTTTCAAAAAGACCTAACTTGATATGAAGGGCACGCTTTTTGAAAACTGATCTTGTTCTCACAATTATTATCAGGAAAAAACCCAATGCAGCATTATTTAAAATCATACACAAACATAAGCAAATCTGGGGTTTGAAGTCCAGTTGAAGAAGAGATTAGGAACTCACTTGCCAGATTCTTCTCAGCAGAGATAATTAAAGTTTGAACCTGGTTGTCTTGATGTCAAACAGAAAGTGGAAAGTCGTTTTCAATGAGAAATCTCTCAAGTTTTTAGTCCTCTTTTTATCCCCTCTTTTTATCCAAGAAATACTGACTGTCTCAAGAACAGGTGAATAGTTGTCCCTACCAAGCCTGATGGCCCACCATTGGGTACTCGAGCTTTCTGATTTAGGAGAAATCAAGTGCTCAAAAACCGATTAGATGAATGGTACTGCATCGTCATTGAGCTGGGTACCACACAAGACTATAAACAATATCATCTCACACCATGAGATGAGTCATTACTATTGATTTAGTTATGATCCACTTAACATTGGGGATCTGTTCTGAGAAATTCATTGTTAGGTAATTCCATGACTGGGCCAACATCATAGAGTGTACTTACATAAACCTCGGTGGGGTAACTCAATCACTCAGTGTGGCTTCTTGATGCAATTAAAAAAAAAAACGCAATAAACTTGTCATGTCTGAGGCTGCTGTTGGAGTAAAGTGGCATATTGCTTTATACTAAACTGTTTTTCTTTAATTAGAAGGAGTACACTCCTCAATAACCGGAAGTATAATATAGTGAATACAGTCGCCAGTTAGTCTTTTATTGTCACGATTAACTATTACATACTGTACATAATTGTACGTGCTATCCTTTTTATGACTGACTATGCAGTAGGTTTGTTCACACCAGCATCACCACAAACATGAGATACTAATGGTACTTGCAGGTGGGCCCTTTAGGAGGTAATTAGGATTGTGGCTATGACATTTTGATGGCTTTGACAACACGAGGCTTTAGGAGTTTTGCAGCTCCATTTAATGGTTTGGGATCTCCATGGTAAGTGTGAGGCATATCCATCATTGACCAAAAAATCACCATGTAGCATGTGACTGCATGTGGCTCAATGTGGACCACACTCTCCCACCAGTCAGTGACTAATGTATTATCTGCTAGCATCCTTTCTGATGGATCATAAAATATCTCTTCTGATTGGTTGTTGGCTAGTTAGTTATCTTTTGTTTTCTTTCACATTCTCTCTCTTTCCATGGCTGTTAGTTCCAACACAGGGGTTCCCACTAATAGATCAGGGTTTCTTAGCACCATCTGGAAATTTGTGGAGTTGAAACATCCACTTCTCATTTTTTGTCCAGTGCCAGGCTTTTACACTGTTGATGTGGAAAACTGAGGTATAGCTGCAGCTTTTTCCCTGCTTGGAAAATTTACAAATGATTACTCCTTTTTTTTTTTCCTTTCTTGGTGGTTATATTATGTCTCTGGGGAAATGCAAAGCCAGACTTCTTTGAAAATGAGACTGAAAAAAATTGGATTCTAATGCACCAGTAACTCTTGCTTCCAGTTTTGCAATGATTTCAGGCCTCTGAATCCCCTTATGAGCATTTGAGGCTATGGAGACAAAGCATCATGCACCTGGCTCATCCTCAGGAGACCTGGCCACCAGAGGCACACTGTGAAATAATTTTACGTGTGAAAACCCATAAGGTTTTGCTCCGTCAAGCTCAGCCAGGCTGTGAAGTGGGAAGAGTGAGGATATGCAGGGCTTGCTTAGTGTGCCCGGTGCTTAGTAGCCTATGAAGTGACCAAGGAATCCTGGAAGAAAAAATAGCACAGGGCTGTTTAGAGGAAGGGAGATGTGGTGGAGGAATGGAAGAAGTTGTCAGTGTTTGAATGTTTGAATACTTAGCATGTCGAAGGGGAGTCAAGTCCCCTGGTTCAGGCTGACTCCAGAAGGCAGAGGCAGGTCTTATAGATGGGACACTCAAGCATAAGGTAGCTCAGAGCACACTTTCTGAAGTCCAATGGATTCCCATTGCTGCCGCTTTACAAGGTGTATGACCTTGACCTTGGACGAGTTACTTAATCTGGGTTCCAGGGTCCTCATCGATGTATTAGGGGTAATTTCAGCATCCACCTCACAAAATTATTCTACGCATGAAACTATTGTGATATAATATGACCATTTAGACTAGTGCTGGGGATTTAGTAGGCATTCACAGGACATGGGGCTGGCAGCACTCACTACAACATATGGCGGATTGTTCTGGTATTGAACACTGAAAAGCTCATCAATGTTGCAGAGTCAAGAGGAAGCCTGTTGCCAGCCCCACAGGGATGGAAAGATTTATGCAAAATATGATGAGTGGGACGAAAGGACTTAGGGGCTGGAGTAGGAGCCCTGTGGTCTCTGCTGAGTAGCTGGCTTAGAGGGCTGGCTTTCAGTCTGATCTGTCCTCAGGGACACTTCTCTGTGTTACTCAGCCAGTTCTCACAGGCACGATCACGGTGGGCTTCAGTTCTTGGGTGTTTTACATAATGGGATGTGGTCTATGGAATGGACCACCGTCCTGGTAGCATTTTCCCTTCAATAGATACTGAGAGCGGAGCTTGCTGGTGTCTTTTAAACAATGAGAGACTTCCACACTGGAAGACGAAATCCATGCTGAGAAAAAAGCAAAAAAAAAAAAAAAAAACCAAAAACTTTGAGTGAATAACACAGGAAGGAACTGTGTGTCTCTTGGTACCAGGAGGCGGGAAAGTGTATTTTGAAACAGTCAACTCACAGGCACAAATCCACACTGTCTGTTGGGTCTCTCAGGCACCCCAGCTGCCAGCAGATGGGAAAATGTTCCTGTGGCAGAGCAGCAGGCCAGCTGCAGGGGCTGAGCTCCTTGGCCGCCAACCCAAAGCCTCTCAGCCATGCAGCACCTGGGTTCAAACCCATTTCATTAAACATTCCAGTACATGCAAATTACTATGTTACATTATAACATGAGGGTCCATTGATATTTTTTTAACTGACAAAGCCAAAGTGATTGCTTTAGAAAAACTTCTTTTTAAAAAATTTGTTTTAATTGGTTATACATGACAGTAGAATGCACTTATATACTTTGATGTATCATACATAGATGGATTATAATTTCTCATTTTTCTGTATATATATATATATATATATATATATATATATATATATATATATATATCGTAGAATCACATTGGTCATACAGTCACATGTAATGCATCAGAAAAACTTCTAAAACAGAAGGAGCATCCTGTGAAATATCATCACTTGTACAATTCCTATATTTTGACTCTATTTTTGCTCTTTCCCCCATGCTCGTACTTTTTTTACATAATCATACCTTGTCTCTTAACTAATAAGAATTTTCCCCAAGTTGCAACTTTGTCTAAACTCTTAAAGTTGGAAACAATGTTACCCAATATTATCTTACATGCACTTCCTGTGTTTTAAATGAATAATTACTTACTGTTGGGCATTTAAATTGCTACCAGTTTTGCATGGTGACAATAGTCATAGTTTTTCTTTCCTGTTTTATACTTTTAAATTACTGACATTAAATATAATTACTGGGTTAAGGGATATGAAAATTTTATGACTCAGTTTTTACTTAAAGAGCAACACTTTTATTTATACAAATATAGAAGATCAACCATGTGCATTTATCTCTACTTTCTCCTGAGAGTCCACTAAAGTGGCAGAGGGAGGAAGGCACAGGACATGTCTGGGAGACTCAAGTGGAAGGTGGAACTACATGGGGTAAGCTGCAGCCTGCTGGGCAGACTGTTTGTTGAGCTCCTGAGAGAAGGTGCACAGAGGTGGGACCAGCTGAGCCTGGGATTCAGCCGTCCCCACCTCCAAGTATGTGAAAAAGCCCAAGGGCAGTTGAATTTCACTAAGTATATTGCAGTCAGCATCACCTATAGCAGAATGTCCTCTCCCACAACCCCGAACCCCTGACTTCCTGCTTATGATATATGCAGATGCTCCTCGAGTTATGATGGCGTCCCATCCCAATAAATGCATTGTAAGTTGAAAATGCGCTTACTATGTCCCACCTACCAAGCACCCTAACTTAGCAACCCAGGACCCTATGGAGTGTGAATGGTTTCTTCTCACCATCCATAGCTGACTGGGAGCTGTGACTTTCTGCCATGGCCCAGCATCAGGAAAGAGGGTTATATTCCATATTTCCAGCCCAGGATAAGATAAATATTAAAAACAGCTTGAATTCAATCTACTGAATGCATATCCTTTTCACATCAGTGTATAGTCCAACCATCGTAAGTCAGGGACACTGTAAGTCAGATATGTGTTTTTTAAATTGCTTAATTTTGCCATAGAGTCATAGCATTACTAAAATAGAAGAGGAAAATATGAAAATGTGAACAAGAACTGATGATGAATGCTGGGGAAAATAGAATGTTTAACAATAAAAATAAAAATAATCATACTTGGCTGCTTCTGAAAGTCCCCCAGTCTGCCCAACCTCTCTCCAACACTGAATGCTTACAATTATTATTATTATTATTATTATAAACTATGTTTTAGTGACTAACTATGTATGTACTGTTGGGATTCAGGATGAGACTCTCAAATATGGACACTTGCATTTGAGCAAGAGCAGAAGCCAGAAGTCCACTCTCAACTTCCTCTCATCTTCCCTTGAAGAGGCCATAAAACCAACCTGACTTCCTCTAACGTAGATCATGAGACCCTCCCTAACATCCGTATCCTGGAAGCCATGGGGACACAGAGAAGAGTCTGAGGAAGTAGGCCTTGCTAAGTGCCCCCAGTTTATTACCAGTAGATCACTCCTGCTCCGTTCAGCCCCCGTCCTGCCTGATGGTCTGAAAATGCTAAGATTTCCCTGTTTCCTTGAATCCGCATTACTGAAGGCTCCTGTGTCACCATAAAACTTATATTAACTATGTTTTTATGCTTTGCTCTTGCTAATCTGCATTTCGTCGGAGGAGCTTCAGCCGTGTGGACCTCTGCATGGGTGAGCAAAGAGAGGACTTTTTCTCCCTTTTGGTACTAACTTCCTAGGACAGATTACTGTTGGTGGACGTCATGAGTCAGGCTGTTTGAGGGGATTTTAAAGGTTCCTGTTACACGATCAGGTGGTGTATCTGAGAGCCACCCTGACTCTCACTTCCGCATGCCAGAAGACTAATAGCAGTTCCTCCACAGGCAGTTTTCACAAGAACATCATTAAAGCCCTATCATCCATGTCCTCTCCACCTTGGATTTCCCAGTTCCTCTTGCCCTACATGTTTTTTTCAATAGCTTTTCATTTTAACCCACTTTCAGATAACCCACCTCTCTTTCTCCTTCCTTAAATGTGTTTTCCCAGGTGTTCAAACCTGGTCCTCAAATAACGTGACTGCCTTGCTTTTGGGAAAATGACTTCAACTCCCCAGAACCTTGTTCCCTCCTTTGTGAAGGGAGAGGATTTACCACATACAAACCCTCCCTGTCCCCGGGTTCCACATCCATGTAGTTAACCAACTGTGCATCAAAAATATTTTAAAAAAATTTCATCTGCACTGAACATGTAGACTATTTTCTTTTCATCATTCCCTAAACAGTAGAGTATAACAGCTATTTACATAGCATTTAGGCTTTATTAATTATTATAAGTAAGCTAGAAATGATTTAAAGCATGTGGTAGGATGTTCGAAGGTTATATGCAAATATTGCAAAGTTTTATATAAGAGATTTGAGCATCTGCAGAGTTCGGTATCTGCAGAGAATCCTGGAACCAATCCCCTGAGGATACCAAGGCATGACGGTTATTTCTAAAGTTCTTTCAGTTCCAGTTTTATTTATACCATCGAATAACTGGAATGACACAAATGCTCTACAATAGGATTTTGGTTAAATAAATTATGATATATCCGGATGACAGAATACCCAACAGTAATTTAAAGATTTTTGTTTCGATTACTTTGCATAGGAATGAACTCATGATAGGATGACATTGCACAGTTCCCAATTAATGTCTTCCCACATAAATCTTTTTGCATAAAAGTAAAAGGAACTATACCACAAGGCCAGCATTGGTTCCCTATATACTTGTGATATGGGCAGTATACAGTTAGAAAAATACATTTTCTGTACTTGTGAAATCAAGCAGTGAAGTTGGATCTGTGAAAGGTTCTTGGCCTCGGTGGGGCCTCCACTGAGCTGAGAGTAGGTGGGTCCTCCATCCTAGCCACCCCCCTACCCCTACACCAAAACTTCATTACAGCAAACCCTATTGTTGTGGATGCTGGTCAACACATCTGCACTGCACTGAGCTCTGAGCCTACCCATAATGGAGTCCTTGTTTGGTTGATGCTTAGAACAAGCCAGACATATGTTGCCTGAATGATGAATAAACCAGTTGGTGAAACAATTTCTGTTGGAACTATAATTCTGAAGCTTGATATTGCCTGCTACTTTTCCGTTTCTAAAGTAAATAATGTGAGTACCTCAGATCATATTTCCTCCTAAATGCTTTGTCTACCACTGGAGTAAATTGCCACCAGGTGCTCCCTGGGAGTTTGGATTGGAAAATTCTTTGTGGGGAGGTGAAGGCATCGGGCAACCATACCCAGTGGCATCAATTATGTGTGCATACATCTATCTTCTGTTGCTGGGATCCCCTTGCTCACCGTGCAACTTTGGAGTTGCAATTTGGCTTCTTGTAGAAATATCAAAACAGAGTAAATGTGCTAGCTGGGGGGACTAGAGGACATGGGAGTGACAGATACCTCTAGCAGTTGTGTTTCTCATGTCAAATGAATGAATTGGCAAAATTGTTTTAGCTCAGCCTTTCTGAACGCAAGAAACTTTGGAACACCGAGGAAATTGGATTTGGGTATCTGTGAAGCTGAGGATGAGATTTGGGACTTTGTTGTCCTAGATAGTGAACTGTTACCATTTGAGGCCCCTTGGCATGCTTTATTCTTGTGATGTGGTCTATTCCCTTCCAACAGCAATGGGGAATCAGAGGACTTCTTATCAGGATTGCAGTAGGAGAAATGTCCAAGATGAAAGAGAAGGTCCTATAGGATTTGGTTTACAATACATAAGCTTCAGAAAAACTTTCAGGTTTTGGTGCAACAAAGTTTTGACATAACCAGGTTAAATTGTGGAAATTGGTCAGGGTTTCCCAAGGATCAGCTGGACTGGCCAGTCCTCAAAATTCATTATGGTTACACTTCAGAGCAAAAGTAGCTTAGTTGTTTATTTATTTCTTATATTTCTACTCTATAAATTGTATTTTGTTTGTACGTGTACCAACCTAATTATTATTTATATTTAGCTGTTTTAAATACATCTTACTGTTTGTAGAAAGGATCCTGGTAGTCATTTAAAGCATACCACTCTCTCTGTGAATAGTTTACCCTTTCTTTCATCTCTCCTCTCATAGTTGAAGGGCTCTCCCTAATGCCAGTGTAATCCTGGCTGGTGTTATTCTATCTGCTTTTAAAATTAGTCTCTGTCATCAACTGATTTTGCATACACTCGATCCTTGAATCTCTCTTGGTCTCTATGTAGCCTTCCCTGACATCCCAGGCAGAATTAGATCAAGGAATATCCACAAATAGGATTACAGTACTCCCATGCACCCCAAATCTCCATTGGTTCTCTCTGAGAATTAGATCAACTCTATAAATTCCTGAACTGGTCTAATAAGCCTTCATCACTAGATATCATTCCTCACTATATAGCTCAGGTCCCAGCCACCGCAAGATGCTCACGTCCCTCGACTATGTCTTCCTTCTCTGTCACACTTCTGACTTGCAACCCCTCTTATTTGTGCCGACAATATTTTCTTTACTATTTGGAAAAATTCTGTTTGCATCCTTCAAAAACAAGATGATCCATCATGTCAGCAAGCACAGTTTCTCGCTCTTTCCTTTGGGTTTTTCACAGTCCTTTAAACAAACCTATTCTCTTGCAATTACCCCCCAAGTATTATAAATGTGTTTGCATTTGTTTGTCTCTTACTAGACTATGAACTTCTTGAGAGCAGAGAGCTGCCATTCATCTCTGGAGAGCCAGTGCTTAACATGGTATCTGCCTCATCATAGATCCTTAATTCATGTTTATTGAATTTATTAATTAAGCCATAACCAAGGCATCACCATCCATTTAATTGCAAATGAAATCCCCCAGATGAAATTAACAGCCTCATTTTCTATCAGCTTTGCTGATAAAGTGATGACAAACACTGAATGTTTCACACAACAGCCAGCCAATGTAGAGCAAAGAAAAGCATCCAAGGTTACTGGCCCTGCCCTTGAGGAGCTTACAAGAGAGTTGGAGAGAGAAGGTTTTCATTCACAAAACAAGCTGAGGACAAAATTAAGACTGTTTGAAAGCCATGTTCGTTTTAGACTTGAACTGAAGGTTTGAGGCCAGAATAAATGAGAGCAGCACGTGAAACAAAATAGGAGCTCAGGAATGTTTTCTCCATGAGTGATTAAATGCACGGATGCAGGACCATGCATGATAATATAGCTAGCCCTTCGTGTTGTCACTACCAAATGTCCCCTTCTCCACCTGGGTTGACAAGCAACTTAGCCAATCCCTAGCTGTGCATCCTAACTTTCTAACCCAACTCAGAATCCCCAGTGGGCCAAACATCAAAGGGTCAGGGTTTCGCACTGGTCAGCTGGGCTGGCCTTTCCTCAAGGCTTGTTGTTACTAAAGGCTGAGTAATAAAGATAACAAAACTTTGAGCCTGGCTTGGTGTGCCTGCCGGAGCATGGAAACAAACATGACCCAGGAGCTCCAGGCTCTGCTGATAACAAAGGCTTTCTGAGCAATGGCCCTTCAGAGCAACAAATCAAGACAGACAGCCTGCCAAAAACATGCCGACCCAGCAGACTCAGAATCCCTTACCCGCCGAGAAACAGCCCTCCCAGCCCATCCATCACTTAGACAACTCAAATTAGATGGTGAGAACATCAAGGAAGCCGAATCTGCCTGTTGGGGATATGAGAAAGCTTCCTGATTTCTTGGGCAACCTCGCCCCGAGTAAATCCCCCTTCCCCACATCTCAGTGAACCTGAAGAATAAATACCTCTGTCCGTCAGATTTCTATTCATCCTTCCAGGCTCAGCTCAGATGCCACCACCTTCATTCATCTTCAAAGAACATGTTGCTGGGTCAAGAGTAGGTTTTGATGTTGTTCTTGGAAAAAAGTCTCAGCATTGTCCAAATTGATTTTCTAATCAATTGCCTCTTTCCTCAAAGTGATACACACAAGGAAAAGTTATGTAGGGAACCAAGAACTAACTCCCTTTCACCCACCACAGAATTGAATTACAAAACATAGATTGAAACCCAAGAGGAGCTACTATCTCCTAAAACCAGAATTCAAGTTTGGGGTCTCAGTCCCTTGTACCATGGCAATGACAAAGCCATTCAGACAGATGGATGGGAGGAAAGAGAAACCATCATGTTTGGCTGAAGGTCTAGGCTTTGAGTTCATTTATTAATCCTACCACAGGACAGAGGTGTTGTCTTTGTCTGGTTTTGCTGCTACAACAAAACATCCCAGTCTGGGTAGTTCATAAACCATAGAAATTTGTTTCTCATAGTTCTGGTGGACCGGAAGTCCAAGATCAAGATATAATTGGTTTCTGGTGAGTGCTATTCTCTGCTACCAAGATGACAATTTACTGAGATATCTTCCATTGAGTGTGTGTATGTGGGGGTGGGGGTGGGGGATGTTTTTTATGGCAGAAGCAGAAAAGCAAGATAGAGTAAGAGGAGTCCAAACTTGCCCTTATCTAATGACACCAGTCTCACTTCTAAGGGTGGAGCCCTTGCAGCTTAATCAGTTCTGGAAGCTCCCACTTCTTACTATTGTTACAATGGTAATTAAATTTCAACATGAGTGTTGGAAGGACATTTAATCCATCAAACGTGGGTACGAAAGGGAGGAGACGGATGGATTTAGTCCTGCCTATCCTTTTCCAATTGAGTGATCTCACTCATGCCTAAATATGGCTCAGTTAAGGACTTGGATTCTGACCAATCATATTAGCAAAGAGTAGAGGAGCCCTCTTCCTTTCAGATGTGACTTTAGCCACTTTTACCACTGACCACACATTCATAGAACTGGATGTGATGCTTCCAGTCTCTGGAAAGTGATGCTTCCAGTCTCTGGATCTATGTTCTGATTCAGAGCCCAGGAGATGGTTCCATTATCAGGCACCACTTCGCAATTCCCTGTGTGCCTCCTTATAGGGGGGTTAATATTAGCAAGAGAAAGGATGTAAGTGCTCCATCTTAAATACTCACAAATGATCTAACTCCTTCTTCTATGGTGGATCACTATGACATATAACCAGTCCCAAGTCCTTACAGGACTGAGTCAGGGGAAATGCTCAGGGTTTGAGAAACCTGTGGAGTGTCACGGGGACAGATCTGGAACACGGAAGAAGGGTAAGACAGTAGTGTAGAAAAAAATAAAAGCATCAGGGAGGGAGGAAAAAAGATGGAACTGGAGATCTTTGCAGCCTAAATATTATATACAAAATATATCCTTGGTTTTAGAACAGAATGGAAGAAAAGAGACTTCTTGTGAAGGTGGGAAGTGACAAGGACAGATGAGAATAAACTGTACCCAGTGAGTGGATGGAGGAATCCAGGGAGAGGGATTTAAGGATCCATCTGACACTGCTGCCTGACCATCAGCTCCTATTATCTTTCCAGGATTAATTTAGATTTTATTTCTTCCAGAAAGCCTTCCTTGACTCTTCCAGTCCTGGAGAGTGTCACTCTTCTTCCTGGAGCCCACATCTCTTGCCTCAGAAGTTCATCATGAACCATCTCATCTCAGTGGAGAGAAGATATGCAACCTCCCATCCTCAGAACAGCCAAGACAATTGGTCCTATCCCATGTGTTCCATTGTACACAGGACAGGCACTGATGTTATAATGTACATCCCTTTGACAGGCTGTGGTGTGTCCTAAGGTCGTGTCTTGTTGAGTTCCGAAGGACAGGAGGCCAAAGCTTAGTACTGATTGAGAGAGCTGGGTCTTCTGGCATCAGTGAAGGGGAGGTTAATTGTGGCCTGCCAGTCATGAGTTGCCATAGAGACAGGCCTGAGATGATAGTATTAGCAACCAGCTCAGGAGACCCTAAAAAGTAGGCATGTTGCTGGAGAAAGTACGTTCAATTTTTTTTTCTTTTTTTATTCACAAACTTTAGCAACTGCTGCCTTGAGAGTCCATGTAAAAGAATCTCTAGTACTTTTACATATTTTGTGCTTTTTTCTTTTTTCTGGGAAACAGAACAGAACAAATCTGGACATCTGGATGGAAGTGTAAGTTAGAGGGGACCTGCAGGTGGAGAGCTGCACGGAGAGGCACCTGCTCTGACTTCTGGACCTGCGGTTGGACAGGGCCTGTCTCCATCCTGAGACCTTTCTTTCTCATCAGATGACCAATCACTCAGAGACCCTTCCAGTTTGAGGCTGACCTCTGACATGGAGGCCAGACTGACCATCAGAGCCCTCTATTAAAATGTTCTTTCTAATTCAGGTGGAATTAAAGACAATATAGCATAGGCAAAAATGCTCAACACTGTGTATATTTTATCCTCGTTTCATAGATGAGAAAACGGACATATAAAATGTCTAATTACACTCTAGGTAACACAGACAGTCGACTCCAAACCCACTGTGCTTGAGCCACTCTGCTATTCTGTCTCTTCTGCTAAGCTGGAACTAACTTTCACTGTATCTGCTCCTCACTGCACCTCATTCCTTCTCTGCAACAATGCAGGATAAACTCCCTTTCATTTCAGCCTTTTACCTTGGAGAGAATGTGCATGATGCCCTTAGTAAACTAGAAGCCCCATGGACATTGTGAGGAGTGATGTTCCACACGTGGCTTTGTGTCTCCCCTTGATCCCTTAAAATATGTAGTGAGAGCCCCGGGTCATTATTCCTAACAAATACATTTATTTCCATTTCTTTTCAGAAAAAAGCACGTGCACGTGCGCGCACGCGCACACACACACACACACACACACACACACACACAAAATCCCTTGAATGCTGCATCTATAGAATCAGATGACTTAGTGTCGGGCCAGCACAGATAAAATGCTTTCTGCTCTGCTTGGCATCCGCTAATGCATTGCCTGGTGTCCAATGAGTGTGGAACAAACTAAGGTGCTGCACTCAGTCCCTTGGGTCCCAGGACTGATGTCAGAAAATGCAGCAATTACAGGTCATCCGTCTGCAAGTAACTTTGAGAAGACAATTTAGTGACAGACAGGCTATATCTTTGGGTATTACCTGAGTGTCATGTATGAGTTGAAGTCCCCTGATTCTTACCTCTCCTGCTGTACTGTGCTCTTGAAGGTCAAGACCTACAAGCTTAGGATGTGATGTTTAAAGTGATGGAGGTCATCACCTAATCCAATTGGATCATTTTACAGGTAAGAAAACAGATCCAGACAGATGAAACCATGCTGTCATCCAGTAGCAGCAGCACTAGGAATCAAATCTAGGTTTGTACAAGTCCAACCAACATGTCTTAACCAACATGCTAAAATTCATTTGGCCCCAAACATTGACCAGCACTCTGACTTTGGAAAATCTATAAAATGGACATAATGCAAATACTTCATAGAGTTGTCTTGAGTATTAAGTGGGAAATATGTTATGTGTCCAGCACTGAGGCAGGCACAGAGTAAACTCAATCGGAGGCATCCAGGGTCATCAGCAGGAATGAGGACCCCCGATGACTCTCTGGTGATCCTTTGTACCACACCACATCTGTCTCCCTGGTGTTCCTTAACACAACAGGGTTAGGGGGTGCATTATGTTAGGGATAACATGAAGCAACAGCCAAATTGTGGCCCCAGGGAGCTTTAACTCAATGAGAGACACAAAAAGAGCACCCATCTTACACATCTCAGCAGAAGCAGACAGAGCAGTTGGATGGCTCCTTTGGAAACTTTTCCCTCTCCTTGTTTCTGAGACAGTAATCTCTCTCCATTTGCTTCCTACACATTCGCAAACCCCTTCACAGTCCTCTTTTCTGGATTGTCATTCTTTTCCAGATCTGTAAATATGGCTGGTTCTTGAAGCTTCTCCACTTATCCCCAAAGGGAACTTTCCTGGGGGATCTAATCAGGTCTCATGATTTTGAGTTCCAACTGGAACACTGATGCCTATGATCTTCTTCATTTCATCTTTGATCTCTGCTCTCAGCTCCAAGATCCAATATCCCACAACCCACATGGCTTCAATGCGAGGTTTCTCAACCGTAACATTTCCTAAGCTGAACTATAATTCTTACGTCCCAAACCCATTGCTCTCCCCTGTGATTTTTGCATTTCCCTTTATGTCCCCCAAGTTATTCATTCAATGCCTATTTATTGAGTCACTATCATTATTCCAAGCATTGTTCCAGGCAGGGGAGACCAATACAAAGTGAAAAAAATATGACATCCCTGTTTTCACAGAGCTCATAAACTTAGTAGAAAATAACAATTAAATGATGAACTTCTGGCCCCTCTTCTTGTTCCTCCTCTCTCTATATCTCAGAAGATGACACCACCATTTGCTAGTTGCCGAAGCCAAAGAACTTGAGGTCATTTTTCACCTCTGTCTCTCTTTAACTTTCACTATGTGATCCTTCCACAAGTTCTGTAAGCTTTCTTTGGAATTGAGTTGTTAGTGTTGGAGGTGTGGAGAATGGATGAGATCATGAGTGATTTTGTAGACACCATATGGTACTGGGGGGGAAAAAAAGGAATACCAATGAAAATATTTTCCTCCATTGTCCAGAGATCTAGGGAGTGGGAAACCATCTTCTGCACTCTTGTTACCAGGACAATTCACAGAATTTCTGTCATTGGTTTTATATTTCTCCGGTACTTCTTTTGGGGTGGGGGGTCCCATTATTCCTTTCCTGGCTACAGTGGGGTGATGGTTCTGGTCCTACGACTGTGTTGGCTCCAAGGCAGATCTGGAGCTGTTCTGGGAAGACTACCTGAGGCGAATGTACAGGGGTGTTCCTTTCCATAACCTACCTACCTCTATATCATGGTCCCTCCTTTCCTCTAAGACTTCAGGGTCTTAGAAATAGCTTGTGATATTCAAAGGAGGACTATTTAAGTAGAGTAAGTTAGATGGTAACGAAAAAAGAAAAGTAAAGAAATTAGAGAACAAGCAAATGTCACTTCTGCAGGATGGTCATCAATGGTCCGTTGGACAGCACCAAATGTCCAAATGGGCAGCAGCAGAGCTTTTCCATGATGTTTATGCAAATGGAGGCTAGGTAGATGGCAGGGACTCATCTGGCTTCCATATTGTTCCCAAGTCTGGACAATATTCAGAGTTTTCTCTCTGACACAAGTGTGAAGGCTTCTGGGCTCCTTAAATTGATTCTGGAACTTCCCGCATGGTTCCTCTAGGTGTTGTCCAGAATCTCCTTCTCTGGTCTGGTGTTGGGGCTGAGGGAGAGAGCCTTGCTTTTATAGTCTGTAAAATCGATTGCTGGAGCCCACATTGCTCCCCTTCCTCCAGAGACCAATCAAAAGCAAAATGACCATTTTGTCAAACTTCTCTTGAGACAACTATATAGAATATCTAGCTGAGTGAATGGTGAAAAAATACACACAAAATAGCATATTTGAATCTTTCTACCATGGTTGCTTTGTCATTGAGGAAGACCCAACATTTTGAGGAATGGAAACACCTAAAAATGACCATTAGAATTTATTAAAAGTTTTCATGAGTATAATTTCATTTAATCTTCACGTTGATGCTGTGAATTATCTGTAGTTTATATATGTATATCATACATATTGGATTTTACATATATATGATAAAATCTGCACAGAGCTAGGACTTTTATTTATTTATTTATTTTTTTAGTTGTAGTTGAGCACAATACATTTATTCCAAACATTTAGTTTTATGTGGTGCTGAGGATCGAACCCAGGGCCCTGCGCATGCTAGGCAAGCGCTCTACCACTGAGCCACAACCCCAGCCCCAACAGAGCAAGGACTTAAATGTAGATTTCTTACCTAACTTTACTGTATAAATCAATCCAAGGTGGCAGTCCTGACATCAATGGCTATCAGATCTATATGCTAATCATGGGGCCATGGGTATATTGCGCTTCCCGGTGAGTCTGTGCCTGTTGGTTTCCTTGACTCCTGGAGATAAAGCTATAATTTAAAGCCCAGATGCAAAGATGGTGCTTTAGAAAGAGGTAGGAAAAGAGCCAACTGACTTAGGTGTCTTTGACTAAGGGTGGGAGCAAGTTCTGTGCTTGAGCTTTAATGAACAGAGAACAAACATGAGGTGTTCACAGCATGAGCAACAAAGAGAGGGAATGTATATCTTTATTATTTACTTTTAATTCAACGTTTTCCAAGGGGATGAAAGGAACCTGTATCTTTTCCAGAAAATTGAATTTTGACCTCATTTTTTGGGAAGTCCTTTAAGGACCTGTAGACTTGTATTTTTGACATGGCTAAGAAGTGAATGTACTTTGAAAAAAAAACCTCATTTTTTTAATAACAGGAATAGAGGGGAAGAAATGATGTCTTGGGACAACTATGTAGAATATCTAGCTGAGTGAATGGTGAAGTGACACATAAGAAAAAATACACATAAACTAGCATACTTGAATCCCTAACTTTCTTAGCTGTCTGTGGAGAGAGAACGTGTTTTGTTTTTCTTGGTTGCAGCAAGGTAGGGTATAGGTGCAGGGGTGGGGATGGAGGTTGACGTTTATAAGATTTGGGGGTGGGCTGGGGATGTGGCTCAAGCGGTAGCACGCTCACTCGCCTGGCATGCATGCAGCCCGGGTTCAATCCTCAGCACCACATACAAACAAAGATATTGTGTCCACCGAAAACTAAAAAATAAATATTAAAACTTTCTCTCTCTCTCTCTCTTTCTCTTTAAAAAAAAGATTTGGGGGGCACACTTTAGGAAAAAAAAAGAAAAAAATGATTAGAAAAGCAAATATTTCTTTAGCATGAGGAAAAGAATTCCAAAAAATAAAATTACAGGAAACTTGGGGATTCAGTTACCTTCCTTTGAAAATCTCTTCTGACAATTAGCTAGGAAAACAAATCAAAGCAAAACAAAACAAAAACAAAAACAAAAAAAGAAAAGAAAGCTGAATTAGAAACTTTCTGGTTGCATCTTAAAGTCCCCACCCCTCTTAGAATATTCTGCAAGCCCAACCATTTTGTAGGGAGTCTGTGCAACGCAGTGGGGGACTTAAACTTCAGTAGATTCCTGGGGTGGGGGGTGAATGGGAAGTGAAGAGAATCATTAGAGGTGGGGGCACCAATTGGCCACAGAGAAAAGAACCTATGGTGTGGAGGGGCGGTTAACCACCTCTACCTTGGAAGCATCTTTGGACTGTGGAGAAGAAGATGGGGTAGCAGCTGCTGCCCAAAATTAGATCATATATTGAAAGCTGGTCATCTCTGCTCAGACATCTGTGGACCCACCAGCAGCTTCAGCTGGCCAAGGGCACTGTTCAAGCCCCTGGGACCTCTTCATCCCAGGCTTCAAGTGGTAAACAGATGACAGCATGTTAAGCCTTTCTTGTGTATGGCTCCCTTTGAGAATATAGGGAATTTTTCCACAATTGTGCAATGAAAGCTCCTCTCCTACTATTTCTGCTTTAGTTTAGAAGGAATGGGGTCTCCTGCTTCTTCACTCATCTTGGTCAGGTCTAGGTGAGGGGATATTGTCTCTTGGACAACTCCACTTACCTGCTTCCCACAAAGGCAAGAGGACTGGTTGATCTGACTTTTCTATATTCTCTGGGTAAATTCAGCGATTATAATGGCAAGAATCAGAGGTCCTGGTTTACAGCATATTCTCTTTTGCTCTTTCTATTTTTTGCATTGATTTCCTTATCTTTCTTTCCTAGACGATCTCTTTCAGTTGAGAAATGCATGCTAGGATTCAGGTCTGAGACCACCATTTGTATGCTACACACTCATAAGCACACATGCAATTTTAAATACTGTGTCAGGGGGATCACAGATCATTCTAAGAAAACCAAGGAGACTCACTTCTTAAACATCAAGGTGTCTGTAAATCATCCAGAGTTCTCGTTAGAATGTTAAGTCTGATTCAGAAAGTCTGGGGCTGGGCTTGAGATCTGCAGTTCTCATAAGTGCCCAGGTGATGCCAATGTATCCTTGGATCCTTGCTACTTAAATGTGGTCTAGGGACCAGCTGTGCTAGCCCTGCCTGGGCTCTTGTTAGAAATGCAGAGATTCTCAGGGTCCCATCTCAGACCCATGGAAACAGAAACCTAGCCACTCCTAGGTAACTGTTGCCTTCACATTTCTTCGCTCCCTCCCCCCCATCTCTCCAGGGTTACATTATATAAATGTTAAACAACTGCTCTGGGCAGGAGTTGGTTAAATTAGGAGCTGGTCAAGTAGGAAAATCGCTAATTTCCCCAAGGAGTCTCAGAGACGCTGCTTGGCAGCTGGTCCTCCTCTGTGAGTCGTTGGAGTTTGCAGCCGGGACCTTGTGCAATGTTTGTGGAAGGTAATGTGGCTGAATTAATGATGATGCAGGAGCCTTCGCAGAGGTGATTCTTGACTCTTTTAATTGCACCATTTCTCAACCCTAATGCTGCCTCGCTGCCTTTTCTGCAGTATATACCCCCCACACATACAGAGACACCCATATTGTAGATTAATTCTCCTGCTCAAACTGATAAACTACCTGACACATAATTTATACTCATTTATCTTTGCCTCAATCTAGCCAAACTCTTTTTTCTTCTACTCTGTCAACCAGCGTGCTTTGAGAAAATTAGTCTTTAGGCTGCATCCCTCTACGGTGCTCTTCACAGAAGTCCATTCAAAAGCTTCAGGAGGAGTCAGAGCTCATAAAGTTATGGGGTCTTTTCTATATTTCTGACTTTATCCTGATGGAGAGTCTTTAGCCCTCAGGATGCCTGAGGACTTTACATCTGAAAATTGTAATTTATTCCATCACAAACAAAAGTTTCCCTCAATCTGTCCTCTTTCCCAGTCCCTATGGGACACATTCTTCCCCAGCTAATGTCTGTGATCCTGTCTGCCTCTAGACCTGGAGCCTCCAGGCTGGAAACTCACCCCTTTGACATCTGCCTCCATATTGGTTAGCATCCTCCTGCCTGGCTGGACTGGGAGTCTTTGTGTTGTCTCTCTCAGAACATCCCTTTCCACCTTGGTTCAGGGCCTGGAAGGACCCAATGTCTCATCAGAATCCAGATGTAAGGTTGAGCCTCCTCAAGGAACTTATGTCCCTCTTCAAGTGGCACCAAATGGAGTCAAGGGACATGGGGAATGTGAGGAGCTCTGTTCGTAACAATCCAGTGAGGACCTGAGGGACCTTTTATGATGAACCATCAAACTGTCCTAGCTTGAAATTGAGGGTTTGGATGTGGGGAGAAGTGAGGGACAACCTGGCTTCTTTAAACAGCTCAACTGAACACAGGGATCTGCACCTGGTTCCATGTTAAAAGAAGGTTAAGAACTGGCTCCAGCAGAGGGCCAAGGAGGTGTGAACATGGATATCAGTCCCCATTCTTTTCTATTGGACAAACCAAACACGATAACTCCCAGATTCCTTAGTAACCTCCCCAACTGTGGCAAATCATGGGAGAGAATCAATTATCATCTTGGGACTAGATGGGAGTCCATAGTTGGGTTTGTATGATTGGGGAATGGTGGAGATTCCAGAAAGAGTTGGTGGTGGCCAATTTGTTCTCTTATGGAGTCTAATGTCATGGCCAGTCAATTCAAACTGCTTGCAAAACTTACACCAAGTTCTTCCATCTCCTTCACCATTTGCTCTGCTGAGCTTCTGCTTAATTAATTAATTGCACTGTCATTTTTTCTTCCTTCCTTGGCTGCAGGAACTTTATAGAGACAGTGCTGAAACAATCCTAGTAGACCGTCCACAGATCTTTCCTACTGGAACTCAAGAGGGTCTTCATTGACCCTCATTAAGCCTCCTTCACCACTTGGTAAGGGTCCACTCCCTTGCCCTCTCAAAGCCCCTGGTTTCATTCCCACCTGTACCTTCTCAACTCATGTCCTCACCTTCTGCTTTATAATAATGAAGCTCTCCTGAGTAGGGCAGAGGGAAAAGGAGAAGAAATGCAAGTGGAAAGGAGTCAAGAAAGAACCTAGGGAGGAAAACAGAACAGGCTTAGGTGGGGAAGTGTATGCAGTGTGGAGTTCAAGAAGGATCTCCCTGATTTCGGGGCATGGGAGGAGAACACAATGCTAAGTGCTCACCGAGGCTCAGCAGCTGTCTGACCCAGCCTTGCGAAGCTTCTGTCAGCTTCACCCCCTCCCATGAATTCATGCCATCTCTGATTTAGTGAAAAATAAAGACAATATCTGTGGCAGAAGCTGGAATTTGCACATTCAAGCAACCGTTTATTCATCAGTTTTTTATTCCAGGAAGAGCCCACGATTTCAACGATAGCAAGGCCAGGGAAGACTCTGACACCTCTCACAACACAGTCAAGAATTCAAGATCTAATTTTAGAGTTGAGGAAGCACAAGGTGAAGTCCAATCTCACCCTTGGAACAGGGGAGACAGGTGTGAGAGTTTGTGGTGGCACCAGAGAGAATTGTGCTGACTGTGCATGAGATTGTAGGATTACAGAGAAAAGCTGGGAGATGGAAAGTCCAAACCCCAAGGGGTCATTCAAGGAAGTTTTCTTTCTGAGCAGCAGCCCTCCAGGGAGTCCTGAATTCATTTGCACTTGCAATCAGAACCAACCTTTGCTTCTGGTTGCACCAGATGTCTCTTCCTTTTGGTATCTTTCTCCTCCTTTTTGCTCTCTTTTTCTGGCTCTTTTTTACCAAAGTCTAGGCAGAAAAACAGGAAACATGCTAAATATTCCAAACATAGGGAAAACACTCGGTGGAACATTGTGCAAAAGCCTTGGTAGGGCCAGGAAAGCTGCAGAGAGGAAAATGAGCTACACCAGAGACTGGAGAGACAGGAAGCTGCGGCTGCCTCTAGGGCTGGAGGAGCCCAAGCAGGAGGTTCCGGAGCCCAGCAGCACCATGATGGCTGGCCCCGCTGGAGGGGGCAGCTGCTATTCAAAGAAATCACTGATGTGTTGTAGAAAGCAGCGCGAGAACACTGGAGGCTACAGCTACCTGCTGATGCTGCCACTGCTGGATTTGGGGCCATTATTGGATCCTGCAGGTGATGTCCCCTGCTGTGCATTGCCCAGTTCAACCACTGCTGGGGCAGAGCAGAGCTTGAGAGCGCAGGAACGGTGCAGAGGCCCTGGGCAGTACTAGCACATTCCTTTACTGATCCATCTCTCAGTCTTACCTTCTCTTAATAATTAGTTCTTTTTTCTTTTTTTTTTTCCTCTCCTGTTGGATTCCATTGGATATCCTTCATTGAGCACCCTGTGACAGGCATCAGGCTAGAATTGGGGGATAGGGCTGGTGGGTTCAGAAATACAACACCCACAACTGGTCCTCAGGGTACTTATAGATTAGAAATAGCTCTCTGAAGACCAGTAGAGCAGAGGAAGAATCCCAAGAGGAGCCAAGAGAGGAGAGAAAGGGGAGGTAGCGGGAATTCAGTCGATCAAATTCATTATGTACATGTACAAAAATATGTCATAATAAACCCCATTATTATGTATAATTATAATGCACCAATTTAAAAAATTAATATCCCTCTTATCTTTTTGAGGGAGAATTGCTTCTGGAAATGGGTCCTTTCAAGTTGCCGCTATCTTTCCCTTCTGCTTAAAAACCTTAGGACAACATCTGACTGATTTGCTCAATCAGTAGACATGTACTGAGAATCTGTAACATACATTAGACTTTACTGGGGGCAGCGAGACTTTACCTTCAAGAATCTTCAATCTAATGAAGAGATACTCGCAGGACATGGCATAGTGCACAGAATCGTATTGCAACAAGCTCAGGGGTTGACTTCTCAAAGGTTGCTTGTAGGACACACAGGATGCAATGGGGCTGGGCAGGGTCAGGACAGGAAAGAGGCTTATCCTGGATGCACGGAGTGAGAATGCATCTCAGAGAGGAATATGCAGCAAACTTAGGTGTGTACACAACTCGTCTTCTTGCCTCCTGCATGGCCGCCACCCTCATCAGCCTCTGAAATATGGAAACATCCAACATGAGGAGGCAGAAATGCTCACAGAGTTCTAATTCTCTCCTCCCATAGAATCTTGGTCCAATGACCTTGGAGCTTCAGTTTGTGACCTTGGGATATTGACTCCAGATCCTCATCATAGGGATCTGGAACATATAAATTCTTGTGGTTCCATTCTGCTCTATGATCCAGGATCCCATAACTTACCTGAGACCTAGGGGGACACAAAGTTCTGGGGAGGAAAGTGGAATTCTTTCAAGGACCAGTGAGAATACTTGGTCCTTTCTCCTTAGCTCACACGCCTATTCTATTTTCTTCTCTTTGCAGCAGCTCCTATCTTGGAGATGTTGAGGCACTTGGAGAGACCTCCCCAGGTTTATTTTCCTGTTGAGGTAATTTGCAGGCTCCTAGGATACCAGCCAATAGTGTGCAGGAAGAAGTCCTTCCATATCTGTGTGAGGAAAAGCTGCCCAGCTGATGCACAGACCAGAGGCTGGACTGGGGATGGGCTGATCTTTGTGTAGTCAAGTTGGAGGGGATCATAGAAGGTCAGGACATCCTGCACTGACATGACCTCCCCACCCCCACTCCCCAAGTCCATGGTACAGATCAGAAGACCAAGACCCAGAGAAGTGACAAGATTGACGATGTTAGTTGAACAGGACTCTGGGACAGAAAGACGCTGATGTCCCTGGTGGGTCCTCTTTCCAAACCCTGGTCTCCTTCACACTTCTAAATCCCTTCTCCACACTTCAGTTGAGGGGACCTAAGTTAATTTCAAGGGCTTTCAATGACCATTTGCAATTAACTGTATGGGAAATATCTCCAGCCAATTAGTGTTGGCACATTTCCAGGGCTGTCACCAACCTGCTCTGGAGCAATCAGACTTAATTATCTTGTTGTCTTTCTTTTTTTTTTTTTATGTTAATCTCATTTGTGTGGATTTCTGTAAACAATTAGGTAAGCAAAGACTTAATTCGAATGAAGCAATGCATTTTACCAACAACTCAAAATCTTTAAAAAAACCTCGATTGAGTCCATCCCATAGTTGTTATAGGGCCTAAATCTCCTCCAAACCACTGGAATTATGCTTCTTGGGCAACCCTGAACCTCACTTTCCGATTTGTTTTCTTAACCAGCATGGGGCATACAGAAGAACTCTAGAAGGGACAGCCTGTGTTTTGTTTGAGTTTGACCTCTTCAGACCCAAGAATGAACTCACCAAATTAAACAAAACAACCATTTAATAGCAGGAATTGATGTCTGCTTAGGGAGACAGCAAGATGCAGCACAGCATTTCCAAAACGAGTTCTGTGGAGGATTAGCAGGTGTTTGGAGTGAGTGATGGTCATTTCTGCCTGCTTGACCATTCATTCTCCCACGAACAATAGCTTCCTGTTTTCTTTAGGGATAATTCCCTGGCGTTCTTAATCCTTGCTATTCCAGGGAGGATGAGCTGTCACCACCCAGCTCTGGGGTATGGGGAACTGCTCAACTGCATTGTCTGAGGGTCGTTGTTGGCTTGAGATAAGAAAATGATCTGGGCTGGGCCAAGGAGAAGCAACGGTGGGTGACATTTTCTGAATAGCTGTCTTTCTGCTGGTGGTACTAGGATGTAAAATGAGTTCTGGTCCCTGTCAGCAGCTTCATGAGAAGAGTCAGCTCCATGCCAGTGAAGGAAAACAGGAGAATGAGAGGGAAAGAGCAAGAGAGATGTGATGTCAGTAGTGGAGTTGATGCCTGGATTCTGCTTTACCCTCTGACTTTTCAGTGATTTGGCCAATGCTATAGTTTGGATTTGGTTTGAGTATGTTTCCTATGGCTTCCCAATTGGTAGTGATGGAAAGTGGTGGAATCTATAAGAGGTGGGACCTAGTGGAAGGTGATTAGGTCATTGGATCACTGCTCTTGGAACCATTAATGTTCTGTGGAATTCCAGTTAGGTTTTGAAACAAGGTTGTTATAAAGGAAAATATGACTCACTCCTCCCTGTTCTCTGGCTTTACGTCTCACCATGAAATCTCTCCCTCTCCCATATGCTCCTCCCATCATGCCATCCATCCTAGTGTGACACAACCAGGGTTAGGGGCCCTCACCAGAACTGGCACCATGCTTATTTGGATTTTCAGCCTCCAAACTCTAATCTAAATAAGCCTCTTTTCTTTATAAATTACTCAGCCTCTGGTATTTTGTAGAGCGATGCAAAATGGAATAATACAGCCAATGATTGGTGTATTTTCCCCTCCTTAATCCAATTTGACTTTCCTGTGTCACTTGCAACTCAAAGAGTTTTTACAGAGTACAGAGACAGGAAAGTTTTCAAGGTCAAAAAATTATGATTGAACTAACTTGAATTTCAACTGAAGCTCTCTAAAGGACTGAATGATAAAATCAAGGTAGAATTAATTGTACGAAAGAAATAATGATCATTTTACCTTTGTTCCTCCGTGGAAGCTCCGGGGCAGCCATAGTCTTTTTCTTTAGAATCCTTGAGAATTGGAGCAATGATCTCTCAACTGCTTTTCTCTTGATCCAGGGATAGCTTAGCTGTGCCCTGGTTACCTGGAATTTGCAGCCATGTGGCATGCAGAGCAAAGGGCATTGGGCCAGGATTCCTGAGGCTTTGCCTGTTTTCCCAACAGCTGGCTGAGTGGTTTTGGGCTAGGCAAGGTGGCTAGGCTAATTTTGGCATGGTTCTCAGGGGTCCATTCAGTGATGCCAGTTTCTTCTTATGTGAGCCCCTTTTTAGGCCACTTTTAAGTCCTTGTGCTGCTTTTGGCCCATGCCAGCCTGTCCTTCAAGAGGTCTTTCACCCTTGACTCAAGTGAGATCCTAAAAACCCTTCCTGCAGCATCCTGTGTTCTCCAGAGCTCCTGGTTTTCCCCTTCAAAACCAGCCTGGCTTCAGAACATGACACCACTCTATGTCATTGCTACATTTAGACTTTTATTTCCCTTGGTATTTGGCACAGGCTCAAAAAAAAAAAAAAAAAAAAAAGATAATCACAGAGCTTTTGCTAGGATTAGGATCTGGTCTCTGGGAGGTTCTGTGGAGGATTTCAGAAAGTGGGTGCATGGAGGCAGATTGGAGTTATCAAGTGTACACTGGCTCTGGAAATGTGTGTGCTGGGGAGGGACTAGATAGCAGGCTTTGTACCCGTTACCAGACATTCATCACACAACTGAAAAGTGAGCAAGTAAAGAAACACTTGATGTGAATTTGAAGAAAAAACAAGAGGAGAGCTCATCTCGGGGCTCTTCCTCCTGGATCAACGCAGCCTGCAGCCTGGCTTTTCCTGGGGGAAGGGATGAACTTTTAGTCTTCACGTGTGTCCTATAGGGATGAGAGTGTTTTGCCCTTGACTTTGGTAGTCTGGATTCTGGGGCATCTGTCAGCCCCACTTTAAGTAGCACAGCTGGCCACCCTGGCTCTGCTCCTGGCTCTGAACATCTCTTGGGTCCGGTCCAACACATTACAGAATCAATAAATATTTGAATTTCATGCTTCCAGAAGCCACCGTCATGGTAAATGTTGTTGCTCAAAAAATATCACGAGAGGATAACAAAATCTTTCCTCCTCAGGACCCTTTAGTTACTGCATTATCTTTGGTCCTCCCATTGAATCATCAAAGTGTCTCTCCTGGCTTCAGCTTTATAAAAAAGGAGGAAGAACTGTTTTGGAGATTCTAGCCAAGAGTGTTGTATGTCTTTCCTGGAAAACTGGGCCCTCGGTAGCTGGTTTTCTAATCCAGATACTTGAAGGTTGGTATTCGTGCTATTTGCAAAATAGTGCTATTTTTTTTTAAAAAAAAAAAAAAGCACTAGTGCTATTTGCAAAAACAGCATATGCTTTTTTTCACTTCTAGAGCAGAGTAGAATTTTGCTTCCTGCCTGGCTCATTTGTGATTCATACATTCAAATGACTAGTTCTGATAAGAGGGCTAAGAACACAAGTGACATGTGTCAATTTTAGACTGGAGTATTTAATTGCTGATTTAATACCCTCTAGATACATTTTCCCTTCTGATATGGTGGTCCACAACGCTCAATCTGGTGGCTCCTCCATCAGCCTGAGTGCCTGAGTGACTTTAATAAACTGAGCCCTCTGCCATCCTTAGTGGAAAGACTGCATGGATAAAGGAGTACACTTTAATGGTTTGAACCCATTAAAATATTAGGGTTCAGTTGTTATTGCAGCATAAATCTAACCTTTTCTGACTGATACAAGCTCCAAAGCACTGAGACTTGTGAAAGGGACAGATTCCCACATGCTTCTTCCTTTCATCTACCTTAACCATCAATATAGCAATATAAGCAAGATATTGAAGTAGCAATATAATCTTCCCTTTGGGCTAAGAGTAGCTATTTTTGCACCATTGGGGAAATTTCTGATTATGTCTCCAGGAGAATCCTAGCATACAGACAAAGGGGCATCTTCCTATGGTCCATTGATGTTTTCTCCCCAGTTACTCAGGGAATCTTGCATTTCTTGAGATGGAAAGCACAGAAGTTGTCAATATCTCAGAACCAAGTGGAATTTCATTTACTCATTCTGGAAATGGGTCTGGAATAGGCTTGGGAAAAAGGCGTATGATGGGATGTGCCTGTAACATTCATCTAGAGTTTGTATGAGGACAAAAGTTCACCTCATGCTTCTCTAAGGAGGTTCAGCCTCTGAGTTCTAGCCTCTTCTGGCAGGTGGGAGGTTGAGGCTGCAGAACTACAGGAAGTAGGTGTGTGTGTGTGTGGGGATTTGGAAGGCCATGATTCCATGTCTGGGTGAGACAGGCTTCCCAGAGCATGGCTTCCAAGATTCAGGGGTAAGAAAGGTACTAACACATGGCAGAGGCTGGACTTTCTTTGGTTGTCCCAACATTAATCCCAGGCAGAGAGCAGTATCTAACCCTTTAACCTCACTGGTGGAGAGAAAAGCGTGGATCCCTCCATCCAGCATGGGAGCATCAGCAATCTGGCCCAGATCTCTGTGCAGATTACTATAAAGACACACAGGATGGACAAGGGCAATGGACCATGGATTTTTGCATTGCAGGAACTCATACCTTCAAAGCGACTTGACCACTGCTGTTGCACTCTCAGGCTATCAGCAGGGCTGCGGGATCTGACTTTCAGAATTCAATGCCAAAACTTGAAGGAGAAATTGGAAAGTATGCTTTTTCCTGTGGTCGACAAGGAGGGTGCACAGGTCAAGGGCAGTTGTCTTTTTTTTTTTTTCCTGGTGGAAGTTGTCATTATCTTTAATTGGGGGAAGAATCATATTATCAACTGCTGGTTGATGAGGAACAGGAATCAGTATCCCTGTTCAGGGACATTCTAAGTCACATCCCTGCAATGACCTTTGCATCTGCTCCTCTGCCTGGCTCACAATCAATATTGCGAAAGAGGAAGCTTCTGGATAGGTAAGACGGTCTGAAGAAATATTCCTATTAAAGCTATATTAGCTTTGTGCATCCTGAAGGGCTCTTCATTCTCCAAGGGTTATCTCTCTCTCTCTCTCTCTTCCTTGTCATGCCTGCCACTAGTATTGAGTACATTGGCAAGTCATCACGGGCTACCTCAATTTTGTGACAACCAGAGTTCAGGGTTTGCTCTCAGTCCTGGATTTGAGGCCACTTATAATTCTGAGCAGGCTCCCCAAAGTTAACTCTCACATCCTCTGTATTCTTCTCCTGACAATACCCCCCCTTTTTTTTTTTCATTTGCAGAACTCTTTATACTTCCACATCCATTATTGCATTCGCTTCTCGTGGGCTTTTCAAGAATTGCAAAATAGATTTCCATAGTGTACATAGGCTATTTGCAGTTCCTTTCCCACCACCAGGATAAACCAAAACCATTTACACAAACATTCAGTTAAGGACACCGTAGCTTTTTGTAAACACAATAGAGTCACATTTTTATTTATTTTTTTCCCCATCTCTGCTTCTCATAATGTGTTTTACTCTTTTAGAACCTCTTTCTCCTGATTACATTATATGCATTCACACTTCAGGATTTGTGTGGTCTCAGGAAGTATTTAAGCACAATATCCTTATTCTTTATTCTTGCTTCACCCTCTTTTTTTTTTCAACAAGGCACTTGAAGTCCTTTTTGTCTTTTTAATTATCACTTGCTTTTTTCTTCACCGTCTTCCCTTTCTGTCCATGCCAATCTCTCTCAACTTGCTCCCAAACTGAGGCAGAGAACTCTCTTTGGTCCCACAGGTATTTCCTTCCTTTGTGTCTTTAAAAGAGAAATAGGCATCCATTCACTCACTCACTCACTCTCCTGTGTAGCCATTAGACAAATGTTTGCTGAGCACCTATGACAAGCTGGAAAAATAGCAGTGGATGAGATGGGCACAGTCCCTGCCCTCATTACCTAATATTTCTATAGGGAGACTAACCCAAATCCAAAGGATTAAGAATCATCATTTCAGATAGTGATGTGTGCACCAAAGAAAAACAAAGCAGAGTAGGGCGGAAAAGAGGGAGAGAACTGGAAGTGATAGAGGAGGACTCTTGGAGAAAGTAATGCCAAAGTAGAAATCACCATGAAGCAGAGAGGCAGCTGTGCCCACTGGGGCATCTTCATGCACCTTGTGGGGAGCCCAGGCACAGGGTGCTACACCTTCAAGAGACATCAAGGAGACCAGTGCAGCTGAGCTGGATGAGTGAGGGAAGGAGAATAGGTGGTGGGACTGGAGGGGTGGGCTGAGGGCCTCCAAGGCCATAGGCGACCAAGTTGATTTGATAGGATGAGATGGCTTGCAGGGTGAAGGGCAGACAGTGACATAATCTGGTTAATGTTGTAGGATGAAAGCTCCGACTTCTGGATGAGGATTGACAGCATGCAGGGGTGGATAGAGAGATCATTTAGGAGGCCATTGCAGAGACCCAACAAAGACAATTCTGGTCCATGGGACAGACCTCCACTGGTGGAGGTCAGAAGGACAGACTGGGTTTCAGATGTGCCTTGAGGGTAGACTTTCTAGTGACTGTTCGTGGTCTGCTCATGGGTGATGAAGGAAAGAGAGGAGCATGGACCACCCCTAGGTGTTGGGTCTCAGTAAAACTAAGCAAGTGGTGTTCTGAACAAAGTGAGAAACCAGAGGCAAGACAGATGGCAGGAAATTAAGGGCTCACTCAGACTTAGATATATTTAGTTTAATATGTAAATGGAGATGAAGGAGGAAAGGAACTGAGCAATTAGTGGAGGTAGCAAGACCACACAGATATGGACCATGAAATAAAAAATGTTTAAAGCTGTAGGCCTTGACCGAATCAGTCAAGGAGTAGGCGAGGAGAGAGAAGAACAGCAACTCAAGGACTTGGCCTGAGGGAAAGTCCAATTTTAAAGGTTAAGAAGGAAAGTAGGAGTCAGCAGAGAAGATTTAGAAGTAGTGGCCAGTGATCAAGGAGGAATATCAGCAGGGTAATGGCTCCCGGAAGTCAAGTCAGGAAAATATTTCAGGAAGAAGGGTACGATAAATGAGGCCAACTCTATTGTACCTTAGAGCAATGCTGTCAGGCACAGAGGATGGTCTCCATTTTGCAGACAGGGACACTGACAGGGCATGGAAGTGGTTTTCTAAAACGGATGCAAACTGTTGGTAACTTAGTACCACATTCACTTTCCCTTAACTCACACATCTCTGTCTGCGTCCCCTGAAGAGAATTTCCTGAGAGGGTCTGCAGCAGAAGCATTAGGGATCAGAGCCAGCTTTTCTCTTGTGGACTGGGAGAAGATTTTAATATCAAGAAAGAGAGAGAGAAAAAGAGAGAGAGAGGGAGAGAGAATGCAAACTGGGTGCCAACTTCCCTTTCTCTGCTAGAGCATCTTTCAGAAGACAGAGAATAACACCATTAAAAGGCCACGTGCTGTGGTCTGAATAGGGTTATAATCTCTGAAGCTCATGTTGAAATTTGATTGCCTTTGTAGTGATTTAGGAGGTAGGATCTTTAAGAGGTGATCAGGTCATTCAGAAGTGTTGATACCGCTCTCCAGCTACTGGGTTAATTCTTGTGGAAGTGAATTCAGATGCCAGGACTATGCTTTTGGACTTCATAACTTCCAAAATTATGAGCCAATATAAACCTGTACTGTCTATAAATCATATAGTTTCAGGTGTTCTCTTACAGCAACAGAAAACCAACTAAGACCCCATGTAAACAAATATTAGTACCTTCCTGGATGGTATGGGGCTGGACTTCAAAGCCATCACAGCCTGGAACTAGGTTGTGGCCAAGCAGAATGAAGGTCTCTCTTTGGTTAGCTAGAAATTCTGAGGCTCTGAGGAAATCCCTCTGAAACACATTATCATTCCCTTATCTTGACTTTAATGGCAGGTGTTGGGATAGGAAGTTCAGTGGCTGTTAGCTAGCATGCATAAAGGGCTCAAATGTGCCTAGTAAAGGTTCCCTCTTTCTTTCTAACTATAGCTGGCTTGCCTATTTTGAACCTCTAACTGTATGCAGTGTAACAGGAGAGGTGAACCATCAGGTCTTAGGTTCATACCTGCTTTGCAACTGAATTGGAGAATGATGCTAGCCAGAAACCTGGGAAAATCATCTTCACCCCCGATCCCCGCCTTCACCACTGGACCTAGCACCAGGTTTGTCCAGTTTTACCTCCTAAATATCCCTCAAACTTAATTATGTTCCTCTCTGCTGCTACAGCTGGCATCCAGACCATTAGCAGCCTTCTGTGGACTTAGGAAGGGACTCCTAATTAGTCTCCCCACATCTACTCTGAGCCCTGTAACTGCTCTCTCTGCTGCAGAGTTATCTTCTCAGCCTCTGTCTAGAAACTTTCAATAATTTCCCAGTGACCTTGAAATGAAGTCCAAGTTCCACATCATGACACCCACCCCCACCTTCCTCTTGATCCCAACCAAAGCATCATTGTTTCATGAAGAAATACTCTGATCACTTTGCCCACCATGAATTCTTTTGACATCTGCTCTCATCGAACCACACCCCTTCCCTTCACGGTACTTGCCTTGGTTTGGTAAATATAAACGTGACACTGTGATGATTTGTTTGATATCTACACTGCAGGTCATTAATCCTCTGTTCTGTCTGGTTCCACATTCTAACCATATCACCAACCCTTCTCAGACGCCGCTCAGGAAGAACAAATGGCAGTGTGAAGGCTGCTGTGGACAGCCAAGAGGAGGTGTAAGCAGTTGTCACCTGGAATCCCATTGCCCTTGGAGATCTGGGGGCAATTGTCATGAACACATGGGTGTCTTCCCTTCTCCCACAGTGCTTCTGCAGGTCCTGGTATAGGCTCCTCTCAGAGTCCAAAAACCTCATCTGCAAGTGCTGTCTTTATTTTCTCCACCCCTTTCCATCATCATGATTAGGCCTTCATAAGAAATGGACTCCCACCAGCCACATTGCATTTTTCAACAAAATGTGGGACTCATATGGTCACCTCACAAATAGCCTTACCATCTTTCCATTTTTCCATTTCTCCTCTCTCCCTGTCCCTTCCCGGATTGCTTCTTTGATCTTCTCCACTTTGAAGAACTCCAGATTCTTTTTCATTTATGCAGAACATCTTCCCTGTACCTTTGCAGACTTGATGCCATCTGATAGTCAGACTAGAAGATGTTCTGGGCATCTATATCCAAACTTGCACATAGGAACCTATGGAGAACCTGAGAAAGAAGCTCTTATGAGAATTATTCCTGAAAGAACATTCAGAATTGCATAGGGGGAAAAAATCCCATCCACTACCCTCCCCAACTCAATCATGAAGACAGACTACCATGTTCGCTTAGTAGGATCTAGGATGCTTTAATAAGCTCTAGGCAATAGCTAGTTGGCCTGTCTTCTCTGAGACATCATTCTGGTGGTGAGTTTAATGAAAACATGAATCTTTATGAGAACCACCTGGTTTTTAAAGGCCACATCCTCTCTTCATCCCTGGAAACTCTGGTACAATTAGTTTGCATGGTGCCGAGCAGTGATATCTGTGAGTGTATTCGTGCACATCCAGGGCTGAGGATCTCTCATGGATCATCTCCTTCTTTTTAGAGATAAGGAATTGGAGTCCTGGAGAGCAAAATCTGCAACTTGACAAGCATCCTGTTAACACAGAATTCTATTTTTAAATGGTTTGAAAGCTCAGAGTTTGTCCTTTCAAAACTCAGCACCCCCATTCTTGGATTCTTTAATCTCCTAAATGTCTGAACATCTTTGAATTTCTTCTTTCAGGGATGATAGGTGGTATTATACTTTCTACATTCTGGCATATGAATGATTTTGCATTGCAATCCCACTCGGGTGGCTGCTTGGGTGGTATTAATGCTGTACTTCTGGGGTGGTGTGCCCGTGAGTCTCCTGGGGAACTTGTTAAATGCAGACTGACTTGAGAAGTTCTGGGTGGAGGCTTTGATGCTTCATTGTCATTTCTAGCAGGGTCTCGGGGGATACTGATGTGCTGGTCCGTGGACCACAATTTGAGTAGCAAGAGCAAAATGAAGTGTTATAGGGTCTGTTTTTTCCCAACAGAGTTTTCACTTCATTTTGTCAGATGCCTTTAGGGAAATTTAACTTGTTATCCTTTTATGAGAACCCCCTCCCTACCCACAAAGATTGCTATGATATTACGGAAGAAGTTCTCTTTTCCCCAAGGTTGTTATATTGAGAAGCGAGCTAGTCAGATCACCCAGAAGGTATCGTGGCTGCTAGATGGTGAGATTCTGTCTGCTAAAGCCAGGAAGAGTCAAGGTAAGATGAATAGAAGACTCAAGTGAAGCTGGTGTGGTGGCGCACACCTGTAATCCCAGTGGCTCGGGAGGCTGAGGCAGAGGATCATGAGTTCAAAGCCAGCCTCAGCCAAGAGCAAGGCACTAAGCAACTCAGTGAGACCCTATCTCTAAATAAAATACAAAATGGGGTGGGAATGTGGCTCAGTGGCCGAGTGCCCCTGAGTTCAATCTCCAGTTACCCCCTAAACAAACAAACAAAAAAATAGAGTCAACGTGAGTTAATCTGTATCTAAAGATCTATCACGAAATGTATTTCTCACTTATCTTGGTTAATAAATTCCTTTTCCCTCCTTAGACTGGTCTAAATGTTACAAAATCCTGGGGAACAGGGTAATTTGAGGTCATTTCCACAATGGTGAGGTTCACCCTGGTCTTAACTGGGAATTTGGTAATATTTATCATATCATAGTAAAGAAACAGGTTGAGCTGCTACTCATTGAGCTGGAACTCTTTTTGAACTTTTTTTTCCTTTTAATGAACATGTCATACCTTTGTGTGATACCCTGTAGTGCGTATGTGTGATAGTTCAATGCACATATGCAATGTGTGGTGATTAAACAGATAATTAGCATTTCCATCTCCTTATCATTTCTTTATTTTGATACATTTGAGTTCTTTTAGTTCTTCATAAAACATATATTAATACACACACATTATGAGTTATAGTTAACCCACTGTGCTTTGGAACACTAGAACCAATTCCTTCTATCTGTTGTTTGGTTCCAATGATCTCACCTCCCTCCCCTCTCCCCCCTTACTCTAGTAATCTATTCTAACTCCTTTTTAGGCTGAGATCATCATTTTGTAACTTCCACATATGAGAAAGAACACATGGTATTTGGTTTTCTGTCCCTGGCTTATTTCACTAAACACACTGTCCTCCAGCTCTATCCATTTTTTTCTACTTTTTATGGTTAAATAATATTCCTCTAGAGACAAATATCACATCTTCTTCATCCATCCATTGGTGGGTGGTACCTTGGTTGATTCCATACTTTGCCTATTGTAAATAGTGCTGAAATAAAACATGGAAAGCTGGTGTTCTTTGATATGCTTATTTCATTTTCTTTAGATACACACCCAGAATTGGGATAGCTGGATCACATGGTACATTTGTTTTTAGTTATTTAAGAAACCTTCATCTTGTTAGAGCTGGAATTCCTTCCAACTTAGGACTCAATTTAAGTGCCTATTGAACTTGAGAAATTGCAACTTTGGAATGTTAAAGTAGACTGACTTTTTCTTTTTCCTTTTTTCTTTTGTTGATGGGAGACAAACAAATATAAATAAAGGATCAAGTGCTATAGTCCCAGCTACCTGTCTGGAAGCAGGAAAGGAATACCATGTAACTGTGGTCTGTTGTACAACCTATCTAAGGTAGTAGCCAGTCAAATCATCATATGTCCTGATATATATATTTTTAATCTCAAACTTAAGTTAATGCAAAGCAGGACAGGAGATTGAGAAATTGTACTAATTATCTAGTATTGCACAAAAATTACTCTACAACTTACCTGCTTAAAACAGTAAACACTATTACCTCCAAGTGTCTGTGGAGTAGGAATTCCAGCACAACTCTGATGAACACCTATGCACTATGACTTAGTGTCTCAAAAGATCGTAGTCAAGGTGTGGGCTGGTATTGTGGGCTCACCTGAAGACGGAGCTTGGGTAGAGGGATGCTTATTTCCAAGCACTGCCATGGCATTGGAGGACTGGATCTCTTCCCACACGGGCTTCTATTATGGTCTGGATCTGGAATGTCTCCCAAAGGCTCATGTGTTGAAAGCTTTGTCTTCATTGCAGAAGTGAGGCTTTTGAGAAGTAGTCGGATCATGAGAGCTCTAACCTTATGAGTGGATTAGTCCATTGATGGATTCATAATCTAAATGGATTATTGGGAGGTAGTAGCATCTGTGTAAGAGGTGGGACCTAGTTAAAGGAAATGGGTCCTTGAAGGCATGCCCGTAGATACTATATCTTGTCCCAAGCCCCTTCCTGTCTCTCTTTGTTTCCTAGCTGCTATGAGGTGATTGGCTTGCTCTGCCATGCCTTCTGCCATGAGGTGCAACAGAGGCTCAAATATAATGGCCAGCTGACAATGGACGAAACCTCTGAAACCATGAGCCCAGAGTTATCTGGCTGTCTCAAGTTGAGCATCCTTTAAGTTGTTTATATCAGGTATTTGTCATAGCAACAAAAAGCTGACCAACACAGACCCTTCACTGGGTTGCCTTACAACATGGTAGCTGGCTTTCCCCAGGATTAGTGATTGAGGCGAGAGCAAGAGAGGAAGGACCTAAAGTGAAAGCCACAGTCTTTTCATAATGCAAACCCTTAGGACCCAGCCAAGACATCCAACTGAGGCTCAAAGAACCTTTGTTATACCTGTAACAGTCCCAGTGACTTGGGAGGCTGATGCAGGGGGATTGCTAGTTCAAAGTCAGCCTTAGCAATGAGTGCAATGATTCTTAGTCACCATCTTAAAAGCTGCTTACCAAAGAAATTCATTGATAAATAAGATTCCAACTCATGAAGTTACTCTGAGTTCCTTCCAAGGGCCTTCTGCTACATATTCTCAATCACAGTTAACCTATTCCACGAACAGCTAAGACCAACACTACTTAAATTCTTCCTCAGCAATTGTCAATGGTTAGAGGCAGCAGCCAACAACGATGCTGTAAGTTTTGGTTCCTGGATGAGGAAGAATATGGCCAATTGGTAAAAGCCAGGAACAGTATGGGTGGGGCCTAGGCACAGAGACCATGGTGTTCATTAAGATGAGTGCTGAGCTGGGTGTGGTGGCACATACCTATAACAGTCCCAGTGACTTGGGAGGCTGATGCAGGGGGATTGCTAGTTCAAAGCCAGCCTTAGCAACTTAGTGAGGCTGCAACAACTTAGTTATCTAAGTTATCATTTTTATTTTATTATCTCAAAATAAAAAATGGAAAGGATTGGGGATATAGGCCAGTGTTAAGGTGCCCCTGGGTTAAATCCCCAGTACCACCATGCCCCCCCAAAGTGCTGGCTGTCTAGGTTTCAGAAATCACATGGATCCACGGTAACTAAGTCTTCAGGAAACTGTACCAAGAGAGAACCCCATGCCTGCTAACGGGGGTTCATGTTTGTTTACTCCCCCTAAAATCCCTAGGCTTGTGTGCCACCTGGCTATAAGGGATGATATATATATATATATATATATATATATATATATATATATATATATATATATATGTGTGTGTGTGTTGTTACTAAATCTCTTTTGTACTCCTCTCAGGTATGGAAGATAATGACTAAGAGAGCAGAAAGCAGGAACCCTGACTGATGGAAGACTCATTCCACCATTAGGCAGGAAACCTTAGTTTCTCTCCAGCAGAGTTGTGAGAGCCCTGAGACCACCGGAGTCAATCTCCTCCCTCCCTTTTCTAACTCAGAGTTGGTGTTGTGTCAGTTCTATTTTCTGCCTATCCCTTCAACACTAGACTTGTCAGAAGTGGGCAAGTCTATCGTTTAGCCTTGGGTTGCACAAGTTTGGGGGAACTCATGGGTGAGCACATGTTCCAGACAATGGACTTGTAGGTGGATGCAGTAACCAGATAAGCTGATGAGTTGTCTTCCTTTGGAGGACAAGGTACGTGGGTGTTGTTATTATATTGCAGATGGTAGCTTCACATTGAGAATATTTTGTAGACACGAATATCAAGGAAATCAAGCAACTTGAGCATGAGGTCCTAGGACAGAATAGAGTGGAATATGGCAGCTGTGGGCTTGATTTCCCATCTCTTGTTCTCCTGTTCCTTTGATGAAGCTTCTCTTCTGTTCTATGGGAAGGCTGTGGGATGGTTGAGACTGCCAATCAGAATATTTTGCTTTTCCTTCTCAGGGATTCTCTCTCTTGCAATGGGGAAGTCTTTCAACTAAAAAATGAGTATGTACAGAATATCTTGGTCTTACCTTTTTTCTTCCATAAATATTATCAATTACCTTTGCCATTTAATGTTACAGAGAATAATTTTAAAGTTAATCTATTTTTATAAAAATAGGAAGGGAGGCAAATTGTTAAATCTATCTTATCTTACCCTGGAGTTCAAGATATATCTCTATCCAGGGGGAACTCTCTTTAATATTCACTGAAGCCTTTTGAACTGAAGGTTCAAGGTCTTCAGTTTAAGGATATTTTTCTTTTATTAAATCATTGATATTTGCTTCTGCTAAAATTTTCTTATTCTTTGCCATCAGATACACCATGAATATGTAATTTGGGACTGTCTCTTTTGTCATCTATTCGTAGCATCACCTCATTCAAGAAATTATTTTTCCTTTTACTCTTGATTGTGGGTGAGTTCCTCAAAACTGTCCTTTATATTGTTGATGTCCTCTGTATTCCTATATTCCTCTATACACTGTTGATTTTTTTTCTTTGCATTTTTATGCATTTGAATCATCTCTTTTCACATGTTTAATAGTAACATTCTTTGCTTATCTCATCTAGTTCCTTTTTAAACTCCCTCTTAGCAGCTGCCTTTTGATCTCACTGTGTTTGTCTTTTGTTTTAATATTGTTGACAATACAAGACGAATGTAGGAAATTTATGTCTGTTTCCTGAAGCAAACCTTTATAGAAAGATTGCTCGTCTATTGCTATGTATTATATTCTCCCATCTGTGTTTAGAAACTCTTCACAGGTTCCATATTATTTTGCTTCTTTTTTTTTTTCATTGTTTGAACAATAAAAGTTCTTTCTGTGTCTAGATTTGTTCCCCAAACTGGATGAGTAAATTCTTCTGACATCATCTCACTGAGGTCTTAAGCTTGAGGGTAGTCTGAGGACAGGAGAGAGAGCTACAGTATGGAACACAAAGGACATTTCAGGAAGAGTTAACTTTTTAATGTGACAAAGTCACTGAACTGGACACCCATCGTCATAGTCCAACATTCCCATCCCTGGTCCACCATGTCTGGATGAGCCAAGTTTCTCTGTGTGATGGCGGTGATGGATGGTGGGGTTGCTATGGTCCCAGCTCATTGTATGGTGCAGTTGACCATCCCCTGGTCTGTCAGTATAGTTGCTCTTAAAATTTCCCTTGTCCTTTCTGGAATTACTGCCTTTTCATGAGAAAGAAACTTCCCCTACACCATAACCTCCAACCACAACCTCCAACCACAAATGGTCATTCTTGACGCACAGAACTTCCGACTTTTCATCAAATTTTCATTAGCTATGTGTTAACCCATATATAATGCACAACTTACACACATCACCCTACATGTGTTAATTAGTGCCATTTCCTATGCCTGGAATGTATCAGCATGTATTATCTACCCTTACAGGAGGGTAACCGTCCAATTTCTCCTCCTCCTTGAACATCTAGCACCATTGCCCTCTTCCACGCCAGGAACTTCTGAGCTTCTCCAACTGGAGTTCTTTCTCCTGTTGTACCTGATATCCATCTCTATTTCAGCATGTGGTAAGTTACATTTTAATTGCTTAGTCTTTTGTCTCCCTAGTTAGCATCCGAGTTCCAACTTGTCAAGGATGGGTTTTAATCATCTCTATTTTCCCTTCTTTGTTCTTGACATCTAACAGACAGCTCAGTAAATGTTTACAAAGGTACTAATTGAGTGAGGAAGCATGAACACCAGAAAACAACTTATTCGACCTTGAGGCACTTCCTTTACATTTGGTTGAGAACCTGGTGGTGGGTGCTGAAGCTCAGTTTTGACTGAGTGTTAGAGTTGCAGACTTCTGTGTTCTGTATCATTTCTGTGCAATTCTCCTCACTTGCAAAATCATGCAACAGACCACAATTCCCAACACATTGTCTTCTGCCCTAACAGGTACAGGGTGTTTGCAGTCATCCCCAATTCTTCAAAGACAAGCTGTGCGAACTGCTAATTGGAAGAAGCCTTTAACTTTAAAAGGAAGCCAACCCACTTTTTTCAAGTTCATGTTGCTATAAATCACACTACTTCTATAGCTATGCGCCCGTCTTTCTTTTCTTTTTTTTTTTTTTGACAGAAATGCAAAATTGAATATGCCAATCCCTCTCTGCTAGGCATGCTTTATTTTTAAGATTTCAACCAAATGTCAAAGAGACAGGGGAATGTCTTGCTCTTAAGGAAATCCTGTCTAATGGTTTTGGAGAGAAGGTTGAAATGTGGCCAGGTGATAATTATACACTAGTTTTCCTTAGAACCTATCAATTGATGGGGAGGGGATTTAATTATATCTTTAGGTGCAGAAAGTAACTCCAATAAACAAAAGCGTTTACTTTTATTGTCTAAATCTGTGTATTCTGTTTTTCTTTTTTTTTTGTGACCTTATTGAGGTTTAGTTAGTATATGAAAAACTGCACAAATTATACTGTACAAGTTTTCAATTTTGGATTATATATGTCTGTGTATGTATACATGTCTGGGGAAACATGACCATTCCCAAAACAATATACATGAATAGGCACAAATCTTGTGGATTTATATGCCACCATGATCAAGAGTTCTACATTCCCAGGGCTAATAAATTTTGTTAGTTTTTAATCTGTTGCAGATTTTTTTTTTTTGACATTTGGCTTTGAAGTCCTTCTTAGGTTTCATTTTTTTGTTGTTGTTACCATGATTGTCAATATTGTAGTGATTTTCCTTTTTCTTAACACTGAGGCTGCTTAGTTTTCAGCCACTGACATTGTGTGTGTGTGTGTGTGTAGGGAGAGCATTCTTTGCTTTTTCTCCTGGAATCAATTATCTGAAAACCTGAGTCTTTCAGAACTTTGTATATTCCCGCTCCCCTATTCTGACCATAACTCCAACCATGTCGATGAACACTGAAGTGAATATGAAGTGAATATTTCTACCACCTCTTCTCTACCATTGAATCATCCCTATGACTTCGTGACCCTTGGCATACGTATTCACTGACGAGCCAGGGGTAGCCATAGCATATTCATGTTTTGCCTAGTTGCTAGCGGGTTTTTAGACATGATCTTGCTTTAAAATAAGACTTCTCATCTTCTGATAACACAGAAAGATTGGATTATATTACATTCCTGGGAAGCAAAGGGAAAAATTGGTAGCTTGGATGATATTAGCTCCTTATATATGTTTTAATCTGAGTGTATAATTGAAAGCACCTTAACTTGAACTAGGAAGTCATCACTCAGATTGTCCCCTCCACACACACACACACACACACACACACACATAAGGAATAATTTATTTCAGCTTTCCTAGACAGAATAGTTGATGTTAAGTAAGAATCATAGTCTGTAAATCACATTGTGGTCATTTGTTTGATAAATAGGACAGAGTCATATCTCCATAGGACTATAAAATTGTTTTACAAATACCATTTGAAGAAAGCAGGTCATCTTCTAAGGCTTGGAAAATCTTTTCGCCCTGGAGAGACTCTCGAAGGTGTCGTAATTATGTGATTTACTCTGTTTTGTTCTTATGTTGTATTCACTGGCTTGTTGGGCAAAGGTTGGAAGAAACAATAAGAACTTTCAGTGCCCAGGGAGAACTAGGTGAGGGTGGGTTGGAGAGGAAGAGATTGTGAGAGGAAAAAGAGAGAGTGAGAGAAGGAAGGGGAGAGGGAAGGAAAGGTCAACTATGGAAGAGCAAATGAGGACAGGAATTTTGAAACATGACAAATCTTTTGATCCTAATTTACAAGAATAAAGATGAATGAAAACAGATTCAAATATGGCAGTTGACATTGTCTATGAACAAGGACCTTGGCTGGCCCAAACCTCCTCAAAACTTAATGGTTTGCTTGTTTTTTTTTTTTTTTTTTTTTTTTTTGGTCTTGGCAATTGAACCCAGGGACCTCTGCCACTGAGCCACACTCCCAGTCCTTTTCTATTTCTCATTTAGAGGCAGGGTCTTGCTAAGTTGTCAGGCTGGCCTCTAACTTGTGATCCTCCTTTCTCAGCCTCCTGAGTCACTGGGATTTTAGGAATGTGCCACCACACCCAGCAAGATAATGATTTCTTCTGTGGGACTCACCATTCCAAGCATGGATGTTCCAATGAGCAAGGTGTAAGGCGCATTGATTTTCGTGACATCCTGAAGACTATGAAGACTCAAGGAGAAGGGACCTACGTAAGCCTCAGCTCTTTCATGGGGAAAGTATCAAAGAATTGGGGAGACACATTTTTAAACCATGACAGTTTTGTAGTTCACTTTACCTACCCTACTCTAAAAGAGTTCCCTCATGGATATTACTATGTATTTTCACTTAACTTCCTGAGTGAATCTCAATACACCGCAGTAAATAAACAAGGAAGCTCATATAAGATATCCTGAATACTATGCTAAAGTATTGGAAAGAATTGATCTTTAAGATGGCAAAATCAATAGAAAAATAGAATACATTCAGCAAGGGAAATAGAAGGGCAATGTTAAATGCATTTAGTTTGCCCATGAGAATGTGAATCCCTGGAAGTTGAGTTTATCTTTTACTCATCTATATCCAAACCATGCATGGTACTTGGCACGTAGGAAGTACTCACTTAATACCTTTGGATTGATGAAAAAATTAGCCTTAGTCTGAATTGACCACCCCCCTCCAAATTTCTATAAGCTCAGGAAAGGGGGTGAATATTACTAGGGATGATAAACCCAGAGAAGAGAGAGATTGACTGATCTGTGAGAGCATACGATGCTGCCTTGGGATATTGAACCAACTAAGTGACAGAGTGGAAAGACCTTATCTGTGATGCTACAAAAGGGAGAATTAGGACTGATGGTGAGGTGGGTTTGGAACTGGTGAAAGCTAACCAACTATGGAATGCATGGTGAGCGCCACTTCACTGGTTAAGCATAGTAGAAAATACTTGCTCTGTATCAGATTCAAGAGATTCTAAGACCAAAAGGATGATGGTTTCAGCCTGCCCTGAAGCTGATCTTTAAAATGAACAAGGAACATTTATTATTATTATTATTATTATTATTATTATTATTATTATTATTATTATTTTGCTAGCAGGGATTAAACCCAGTGGTGTTCAACTACTGAGCCACATCCCTCAGACCTTTTTACATTTTTATATTTTTATTTTGAGACAGGGTCTCCCTAAGTTGCTTAGTATGGCCATTTTGACCTCACTAAGTGGCTGAGGCTGACTTTGATTTTCCTGCCCCAGCCTCCTGAGCCTCTAGGATTATGGGTATGGGCCACTGTACCTGGTGGAAACTTAACAATTTGGGGTCATCTTTTCTTCTTCTTCTTCTTTTTTTATTTGTTCTTTTTAGTTATACATGACAGTAGAATGTATTTTGACATATCATATATACATGGAGTATAACTTCCTATTCTTGTAGTTGTACATCATATGGCATTACACTGATCATGTATTTATGTATATAGGAAAGTTATGTCCTGTTCATTCTACTGTCTTTCTCATTCCAATTCCCCCTTCCTTTTCTGCATTCCCCCATTCAGTGAACATCCATTCCTTTCCCAATCTAGCCTATTGTGAGTCAGCATCTGCATATCAGAGACAACATTTGGCCTTCAGTTTTTTGGGATTGGCTTATTTCACTTAGCACGATAGCCTCCAGTTCCACCATTTCCTGACAAATGCCATAAATTCATCCTCTTTTTATGGCTGAGTAAATTGATTGTTTATATATATATCACATTTTCTTTACTCATTCATCTATTGGAGGGCACCTGGGTTGATTACATAGCTTAGCTAATTGTGAATTGAGCTGCTATAAACATTGATGTGGCTACATCACTAGAGTATGCTAATTTTAAATCCTTTGGGTATATGCCAAGGAGTGGGATAACTAGGTCAAGTGGTAGTTCTATTCCAAGTTTACTGAGGAATTTCCATACCACTTTCCATAATGATTGCACCAATTTGCAGTCCCACCAGCAATGTATAAGAGTGCCTTTCCCCCCACATCCTCACCAACAATTTTTTGTTCCTTGTGTTCTTGATAATTGCCATTCTGATTGGAGTGAGGTCAAATCTCAGTGTAGTTTTAATTTGCATTTCTCTAATTGCTAGTGATGTTGAACATTTTTTTCATATATTTGTTAACCAGTAATATTTCTTCTCCTGTGAAGTGTCTGTTCAGTTCCTTTGCCCATTTATTGATTGGGTTATTTGATTTTTTTGGTGTTAAGTTTTTTGAGTTCTTTATACATCCTGGAGATTAATGCTCTATCTGAAGTGCATGTGGTAAAGATTTTCTCCCATTCTGTAGGCTCTCTGTTCATGTTCTTGTTTGTTTCTTTTATGGTGAAAAAGCTTTTTAGATTCAAACAATCCCATTTATTGAATCTTTATATTACTTCTTGTGCCTTAGGAGTTCATTGAGGAATTCATTTCCTAAGCCAACACAATGAAAGGTTGAGCCTATGTTTTTTCTAGGAGGCCCAGGTCTCTGGCCTAATGCCTAGGTCCTTGATCCACTTTGAGCTGAGTTTTGTGCAGGTTGAAAAATAGGGATCTAATTTCATTTCTTGCGTATAGATTTCCAGTTTTCCCAGAACAATTTGTTGAAAAAGTCTATTTTTCTCCAATGTTATATTTATGGCACCTTTGTATAGTATGAGATAACTGTATTTATATGGGTTTGTCTCTGTGTCTTCTGTTCTGTACCACTGATCTTCTTGTCTATTTTAGTACTAATACCCCAGACATTTTTGTTACTATAGCTCTGTAGTATAATTTAAAGTCTGGTATTGTGATGCCTCCTGCTTTATTTTTCTTGCTGAGGATTACTTTGGCTATTCTGGACCTCTTATTTTTCCAAATGAATTTCATGACTGCTTTTTCTATTTCTATGAAGAATGTCATTGGAAACTTAGTAGAAATTGCATTAACTACATATATAGTGCTTTTGGTAGTATGGCCATTTTGACAATGTTATTTCTGCCTATCCAAGAACAAGGGAAACCTTTCCATCATCTAAGGTATTCTTCAATTTTTATTTTTAGTGTCCTGTAGTTTTCATTGTAGAGGTATTTCACCTCTTTTGTTAGATTGAGTCTCAAAAAAATTTTTTGAGGGCATTGTGAATGGCATAGTTTTCCTAATTTCTCCTTCAGTGGATTCATCACTGACATATCAATTTTGGCTCATCTTAAGAAATTAAAAGACCCAAGCCATGAAAAATAAAGTCTGTGTGGGAAGTGTGTCAACAAAATTACTCTTTATTTTTGCTATTCCAATTATTGGTTTCTTATAAAACTTCTATGAATTTAGGGCAGACAGGACGAGGATGAGTGGAAGTATTATAATATTCACAATCTCAGTTAGAGGCCCAGGGCAGTGGTGGGGAGCTTCCAAGACTAGTGGTTCTTTCTTAAAGTGTGTTGTCTGGTACCACAGAATGAATATCACAGGGTAAATGAAAAACAGGTTAGAAAAAAAAATTGGAAAGATGATTATAAATGTAAAAGTCAATGTCAATTGTGTGCATGTATGAATATATAACAATGAATTCTACTATTATGTGTAATTCTAATGCACCAATAAAAATGAACAAAACAAATTAAGCAAAGGAGGAAATATTGAAAGTAAAAAAGAAAGGAAGGAAGGAAGTGAGGAAGGGAGGAATGGAGGAAGGGGTATCAGAAAAAGAAAGAAGCTCAATCAGAAACTCAGAGTAGGGCCTGGAAATCTGTGGTTTAGCAGGAAGTCCAGGTAATTCTGGGACTGGCCAAAGTTTGATAATTAGACCATTTCTGAGGCTCCTTTTAACTCTAAAATACTCCTTCATCATTACAAATTCCACATGATCACGAGCTCCTCCTGTTTCTCTTGGTTACTTATAGGGTACCACAATTCTGGAACCTATTAGATTTATAAGAAAAAATAATCTGTGCATTTCCAGATGTGGGAACATCTCAGAAAAACTTGAAATTTCATATTCGAAATACAGGTACTTCTTTTATTTTCTGCCCTTCCTGGGCCTCTCTGGAAATTCAAGAATCAGATAGGAACTTACTCAGTTTTCCAGAAGGGGATCCTGCAAAGCTGGTAAAGACACAGTCCTTAGAAGATTCAGACCCATGTGAAAAGTCAGTAATTCTCATCACTTTGGGATTGGATTTATGACTACATTGTTTTTATTTGATTTTTATATACTCCCCCTGTAAGAGACACATGTTGTACAATTTTAAGTTAATTCTTGATTGTGCTATAATTGGAGGGCAAATGCGAATGATGAGTCAAATCGGAAGAGGTTCAAAGGAATCAGAAAAGTCTGTGAAGGTAATGCAGAGACCTTTCCATTTACGGATCCACCAACCAAGACTGAGAGAAGCAAAGTGCTTCCCACGGGGCTGCAAAGCTACGACGAAACCAGGATTAGACTCAGATCGTCCTACTTCCAGATCAGAGCATTTACCTTGACATTATAAATTCCCAAAATGGGATGAGCGAGGTACATCTCCATTTAAAAATCTTAAATAAAAGTAAATGTCAAGATGTTTTTTTTAATAGTTTAGCAATATTGGTGTATGCAAATTGCATGCTTCTATTCAGAAGATACGGCATGTCTGGATTAATCTTCCCCATTGTTACTTTAAGTAGAAATGACGAGTCATGTATTTCCCTAACTGAAACACATTGAATGGAAAATAAAATCACTGCCCTAGAGCCCTTTCCGACACTAATGTATGCATGTTTATCTTTGCCTTCACATTCTACTAGACAGTTGTGTCTGCGAGGATGCTTCTAAAAGTGTTTCAAAGGAGGAGAAAGCTATGCTTACAGTTCTAGCTAGAATTGACTGGCGGCTGTTTAGTCATAGATGGGATTCACAGTGCTGGGAGTGACAGTTCATTAACTGGTGCCCAGAGTCTAGTCCTGCTATGGGCAAACCAGCTGCTCTTAACTTTGGGGCTAGTGCTGGTACTTGAAAAGTCTGGCATTAGGAAAGAAAGATTTCAGAGAAGAACAAGGACACCTTGGGACCCAAGCACGTGAAGGAGAGAGCCAGTCTGGACCAACCAGAACCTCTGTTGGTTCCCATTGCCTCCAACTTCCATGAAGGCTGCAGAAGCTGGTTCCGTCCCTCACAGAGCTAAGCACACCCAGAGCCCATAAGATGGCAAAACTGGAGGAAGATCTAAAGACAAGGTGAAGCAGTTGCAGGACAGACTGCTGCCCGGGGACAATAAAGACAGCCAGCTGATCAGCGATGAGGTGTCACTACACACAACTTCTGTTCTCCAAGTCTGGAGTGATAATCTGTCTTGTGGTCCAGAGGCACACCCCAATGAGATTCTGGGAAAGGTAGCTGAGTCCAACCAAGTGGCTTCATCACAAAGCCATCACATGGACCTAACCTCAGAACCTCTCTGGAGACTTGTTATGAGATTTTGATTCATACAGATCCTGGATCTGTACATAATGTTTTTGACAATGATGACATGTGCTTCCCACTATGAACAATAGTCTATTTGAGGTATGGTAGAGGCCAGAAATACATCACCAACCTTTATTCTCAAGTTCTTTTGCATTCTAATATAAGAAAGAGCATATGCAGATGAGACATTGTCATTTTAACAATTCTCCACAATGGGGATGTCTCAAAGATTGTTCTGTTCCCTATGGGCCAGTTCGGGATTCTTGCTCTTTAAGCATCAAAACTCTTTTCTTCTTTGAATCATTTGCATGATGTCTTTCACACATACATTTTATATTTTCTGACATCCGACAAAGCATGACAGGAATGATTTAAGCTTTCCTCTATGATTCAGAGTCATCGCTGGGTGTATCCGCTATTGTATTTTTCTATAATGGGACCAGTTGTATTTGGGGCGATTTGGGCTGACGTTAAATGGCCCCATGATTGATATTGTTCTCTGTCGCTCTCAGCTGGCATTTCTCCCTACTTTCACTCTTCTTGCCTATGGCAGTGTCTCCCCCTTCTTCTAATTTGCTGCTTCCCATCTGCTATAGATTGAGAAACCAGAGAGCTAATCTTATTAAAACTGTGCACCATGCATGATAAAACAAGAACTAGAGCCAGACTCATTTTGTGGCATTTCCCCGCTTTCTTGAGAGCAGGGGAGGTTCGGTGTTGCACCAGTAGTAAATCTACTCCACAGTGTGCTTCCATATAAAATGGAGGCATTCCCAGGAAGAAGGACCACATGGTGCCTGGGACCTTGGCACTGTCTGTGAACACAGGGTTCCTGGCAGCCATACACGGAGAACCAGTGGGAGGATGGATTGATCATGTCACCCCATGCAGTGGAGGTGTGTGGGCTCAAAAGGACCTTCCTGTGGCAACTGGGATTGTCGTCACACTGGGGAGAGCAATTGAATTCCAGTAAGACATCACTTGGCCCATGAAACTTACGTTAGTGGTTTGAGTTTATTAATTTTACACTTTACCGCTATTTGGTGTTTCAATCTTATCATTTTAAAAAGATCTGTATCATGAAATTATACATAAGTTGACGGAGTATATGTGGTGGCAGTAAGCGTGCCTATGTGGGGGGTGGGGTAGCTTTTTATTTTGACATGAAAAAATAACTTCCCATTAAGTGTCAGCCTTATCTGTCAAGTTACTCAAATTTTCACTTTTCTCTTTCACATTAAAGGAGAAATCTTTCAGATTCTGCCTGTCTGGGACCACTTTACCCTTCAGCCTTTCCATTAGCAGCATTTAGTTTTACTCGGTGAGACATTTTGTCATCATCGTCAAGAGATGGGCTTCAGGGCCAGACAGTGTGGGTTGGAATCCCACCTCCGTAAAAGTATTATTTAGTTGCATGACCTGGAGCAATTTAAACTCTGTGCCTCAGTCTTTTATTCAACAGAGACAATCCGAGAGGAGACCTGCTAAGGTTCTTGTGAAGACTGAATGAAGTAGTACATGCAAAGCATCAAGAATAATGCCTACTGGGAAATGAGTGCTTCCTAAATGTTGGCTATGGATAGTCTGGCTTTTCAGCCTCCAAGCATAAAATGATGCTGAAATAAATGAAATGAAAAGAAAAAAGAGCCAAGCCATGAAAGTTAATACTGGCACTATAAAAAGTATTGCTATAAATCCCATTTATTTAATTACAAGCATTTTTAATTAATTTCAAAGCAGGATGGGCATCCCCATCCGTGCTTGGCAGAATGCCTGTATTGGAGGATGAAGAAGACGTGGAGTGGGAGTGTGTGGATGGGCTGCCCGTCATGCTTTCACGATCAAAAATGAGCTCCGTCGTCCATTTAAAATCCTATTCAAAGCAAAATCACATTTGCATGACAAACAACACCCCATCGACCAGTTAGAGTCATGTTTGCATGGCAGAAAGTCGAGCATTCATAAAGTCAAACACGGTATCCCAGCCATGAAGAAGGAATAGTTCTAGCCTCAGCCCTGGAACATAAAGAGAGCCCAACTGGTGTCTAAAGAATGAAGGGATGCATCCATGAATGGATGAATGAATAAGGAAAGAACAAATAGGATTGATCTGCAAAAGGTGAGAATAAATGCCAAAAAGGAGTGTGCATATATAATAGAAGATAACAAAAAGAGATAAGATGCGTAGAAATCCATATTATTCCCAAGCTGCAAATTAGTCCTCCAATGCAAGCCTCACCATGATCAACCCTGTTTGACTGTAAAAAGATCTGGAGTGGAAAGAATATAAATGTGTAAAAAATGTGTGTGTGTGTGTGTGTGTGTGCACGCGCGCGCAAAGGTGTGCACTTTTGCAATAATTTAGTCTGGTTCTCTCAACTTCTTCTCCTTAGTCTAAACTCACAAAAGCAAAGTAAAAGCCTTCTCATTATCTGTCACTCATGTCAGACAGAGTCTGACAATTGGCCCCTTGGACCTCAGTTCAGTCTTCCTCTAACCACGACTCTTCTCTGGCCCTTTAATCTGTAACTCTGAAAAGGGGAGCGGCAGTTTCTGACTTTCCTCTCATATGTGACTGCCCGCTTCTTATCCTCATGAGAGTCAGAACATTATGGAGAAGGATCTCTAGAACCTAACCTCTGGGGGTCCCCACAAGCTGGCTTAATTTGCATTCCTCTGTCTTTCCCTCCTGTAGGATGTCAGGTTGGGCTCATCAGAAACTGCTACAACAGTCTTTTAGGAACTACTGTCACTCGTTCTCTCCTTAGGGACTCTCCTCAGCTCCTCCAAACCTGGATTATGCTCCATGTAAACCACAGAAGGTTCTTGACACAAGATAAAGGGGTCTCCCTAATGAATAATCTTACCTTCAAATTCTTTCACCTTGTCTGCACTGCCAGCCCTTATGGAGAGTTGCTGGGATTTACAAGCATCAATGTCTCTTCTTGCTGTAATTGTTTAGGTGCTTACAGTGTGCCGCATCCTGGCTCACCCTGGTCTCCTGGTCCCCAGGCCTGTCTGACTATTGCCAAACTTTTACTCTCACCTTTTGCAGAGATCAACCCTATGCACAAGACAGCACCAGGGCCTTGGATATGATGCGGGCACTCTCATGGCATAAAGAAGGTAGAGTAAGAAGACCTGGGTTTGAATCTCAGCTCAAACTCTTTCTGCTCATGGTCATGGGCAAGTGGCTTTACTTCTTTGAGCCTTACATCCTTATTGCAGATGAAGATGCTGTTTCTCCCTCCCAGAGTTATTAGGAGGATAAAAGTTATTAGGAGGAGTCCTGTGTCTCTCCCAACATTGCTCCTGGAGTGTGCAAAACCTGCTCCAGAGAGATGCTTAAAATGATTAGTTTATGCCTTGCTTAGCCCCTGTGGAAAGGCTTGCCCTACTCTTTTCATACCCGGGAGGAAAAATAATGTTGTGACATTAAGAGATAAAGAGATGCCACCGTTTAAGCCAGATGTCTCATCTGCTGCAGACTCCAGATTACACCATACATAGTTGGCCGTCTCTGTCTATGGGGTCCATGTCCAAGGATCAGCTGAAAAAATTTAAAATTTTTTGTTATTATCTATTAATCATACATATCAATGGGGCTCAGGGTGATATTTTAATACATGCATATAGTGTACCCTGATCAGATTCAAAATTCAGCCTCCTTGTAGCCACTCTCTCTCAATCCTTTCCCAATCTCTTGTAATCAATATTCTACATTTACGTCGACTTGATTTCTTTTTGACTTGAAAACATTTGAAAAAATATTCATCTGTACTGTGCATGGACAGCTGTTTTCCTTGTCACTTTCTAAAAAAATACAGTATAACATCTGCTTACATAGCAGTTACGTTGCATTAGGTATTTTAAGTCATTTGGAGAAGATTTAAAGTGTGTGGAAGAGGACGGGGAACAGGGGAGGAACAGGGGGTTGGTGATTAAAACCAAATTATTTGCAAGTATGGTTTTGTCAAAATGAACCCAACTACGATGTACGAGGCTCTAAAAAATAAATGACAAAAAGGAATAAAATACATAAAATAATAAAAGTAATGTGCATAGGTTGTATACAAATATTCTGCCCTTTTATACAAGGGGCTTAGATATCATGGCTTTTGGGATCTTTCAGGAGACCTGGAACCAATCCCCTGTGCATGCCAAGGACTGCTATTTCTGCATCTGAGGCCCTCCCACAAGTCACAGCAGACCTGATGGGAAGCTTTGGGGACAGTAACTGTATATCTAAAAATCCTTGTGTGGGGCCTTGGTGGCAAGGGCACTTGCATTTTAATGTCGAGTCACAGCAGTATGACCTTGGCAAATCCAATAAAGGTATCTGCCGTGCTCTCCTCTCACCATGGTGTTCCCTTTGAAGTTAGATGACAATCTTAGTTCTTGGTGCAGCCCCAGCCTCCCAGTTGGCCTGCCATCAATACTAACTGTCCTTGTCTTTAGGATTACCCTCATGAAGTCTGAACTGGGCCTGGGCTGAACGTAAATTTGTTTTCCCATCAAATCACTTCTTCCCAAACATTCTGCCTAATTTCCCCTTTCTGTCCCTTCTTCCTATCTCCGTCAGACCTCCTAGTTTTTCTGGTGACTTTCTGATATTTAAGAGTGGACTGAGGGCTTCAATCTCATTCCAGCCTGTACCCACTTTCTCTCCCCTCCAAATTGCTCGCACCTCAACCCGAGGCATCCATGTGAAGCATACACAGAAGCATACACATTTTTCCTCCTCCTTCCCTTCTTCTCTGGTGTGTTGGGGTTTGCATGTGGGGTGAGAGGAGGAAGTCCATTTTTTTTAAGGTGGTGAATGCTGGAGGCATCAATCTACCTTGGTGGTAGCAGTCTGCCTGGTGGCCCCTGGTGGTCCTTTTCTGGCAGATAGAGGAGGGGAGGGGCCAGGAATGAAGGAAAAGAAGGTGAAGGTAACTTTGGCTGAATTCTTTGAGCTTCCCTTAGCTGCTTCTCCCTTTGGGATACCCAAGTTCTTGCTGCTTAGGGCTCCCTCAGGGTAAATCACCATCCTGGGCAGGAAAACAACAAGACAGCTTGAGTCTAGCTGCCATGACCCTTGGAGGCCGTCCTCACATCCTCGTCATGACGGACAGGTGCCTAAAACAGTGACTGACATATAGTAGGCACTCAGTAAATTATTGATCAATGAGTGAAAAATATGAGGCCCATATTATTACCAGGGCAGACTCATTAGGAACTGCAAGCTGACAGCCATGAGCCGACTCTTCCATTATGTAGGTGGCAAGCAGACAGGGCCAGGAGGACTGATCAAATGTCTCTCATCTGTTTGCTCTGCACCTGCAATTAGGTTGGTAATTTGGGGCCTGCCCTGAAAATGTGATCAGATATAATTTGAAGAGTAAAGAAGCACTAAGCCAATGTTCTTTTTGCTATTCAGTTTTGCTGAAAGCTGTACTGTGGCATAGCAAGTGCTTGCCATCGACTAAGTAATAGCACTTGGATTGTGATTCTGCAGTTGCTCCTAGCACCTCCAGTGTTTATGGGCTTGGGGTATAATAATAACAAAACTCTACCATGATCTGGAACCACATGGGGAAATGCACAAGAAAAACTGAATACTTGGGTACAAAGAACTACTTGGAAGGAATAAAACTCTGGACCCAGTCCTGGCCAAGCTTGGGCCATGACAGATAGCACTGATTAAGAGACTTTGCAACAGAAAGACTTAATTGGGGCTGAATGAAGCATGTACTGGACCTCACTCCCAAATAGCCGGCTTAGAGTTTTGGCTCAGGATAGAGAGATTTTTCATGGAGTGAAAGGTGGTGGTTTTATTTCTTGTCATAGAATGCATGGGGGAGGCAGGATTCTGACTGGAGGGGAAGGGCGATGGGGGTTGGGGTGCACTTCAAATTCTAAATTTTAGAAATAAAAGTTGTTTCTGGGAGTGACTTGATTCTTCACTGATTCTCGGCATTAGAGCTGGGGGACCCTCGTGGTTTGAAGGCAAGCTCAAGAAGTCCAAAAAAAAAAAAAAAAAGATAAGGGGACAAGTGAATTAACTAAGGCAGGAAGGATTAGCAGTTTTAGGGAAGGCAGCGCAGAGGGGAGGAGGAAGCTGTAGATGTCACTTGTCTTTTAAAGACACAGGTTTGGGCAGCTTCAAAAGTTGCACATAATCAAAAGAAAGTTTGGAGCTTTCTGGAAGTTTTAGAAAAACCCCACGGCAATGCAATTTAATTTCTTCTTGGGAGACTTCTACCCAGTCAGAGGGAAGTCCACAGGCCGACCCCCAGCAAAGCTGAAACTCGGCTTTCTTTCCTTTCCTTCCTGCTCAGTCTATACCCGGCTCTTTTGTGGCTTCAGGAGAGTGACATGGCACGACTGATTTTGCTTAGGGAAACCTATTTCTGCAGAAAGTATTACCTGGTCTATATTTTGTGTGTGCCTATGGGGTGGGGGGTGGGGGTCTTGCACCATAGAATAAATGCATCTCTTATTGGTCCACCTACTTGAGGCTCTTTAAGATTAAAAAAAAAAGTCAGAAATTCCATCAGTTTAGTAAATAAAAGGAGAGTGATTAACTCAAAGGACTGAAGGTCTTAGGGTAGATCAAACTGCTGGTTGGAGGCCTACAGAGGTTTCTCTACTGCCTTCAGAATTCTCTTTGTTGGTGACTGTCACTCCCCACCACTCAGAGATTTGTTTCTCCCTGCATTTATTTTTAATTAGGTTTTGTCCCATGTGGTGACAGAATATTGTCCTCCTGTTGGGTCTTCAACCCCCATCACTGCAAAAGCTTATGTCACCACTAAAACCCTTGTTCTCTGAAGAAAAATAATTAAAAAAAAAATGCTGGCATCTATATACATCCCTCCAAAGGGCTTAGATTGGTTTTGCCTGGGTCTCGTGTCTAGGTTGTAGAAATTAGGTCACTGATGGCCTGTCTTGGTGATGTCCCTAACCCGGTGGTAGAGAAAGCAAAGCTACTTAATGGACAGCTTCATCAGAATCTGATATGTGTGTGACACGGAGGGGTTCAGTGACCAAAAGGAACACATCTCTTAGGACTGACCTTTCTGCATTTTCAAAGTGACACATGTGGAAGTTTTGGATTGGATTAATTTCTTTTCATGTCTGCTTTTTTTTTTTTTAATTGGTGCATTACAGTCATACCTAATAGTGGGATTGGTTGTTACATATTTGCAAATGCGCACAATATAACAATATATTTGGGCCACTCCCACTCCCCCATATTTCCTTGTTCCCTTTCCTCTGCCTTCCCCCCTGATCCCTTTCTTCTAACTGATCTCCCTTCTATTTTCATGAGATCCTCCCCCACCCCGTCACCTTTTCTTTTATTTTTTTTCCTCTCCGGCTTTCACATGAGAGAAACCACAGGACCCATGACTTTCTGAGTTTGGCTGATTTCACTTCACCTAATAATGTTCTCAAGTTCCATCCATTTTCCCGCAAATGACATCGTTTCATTTTTCTTTATGACTGAATAAAGCTCCACTGTATATATATACTATATTTTCTTTCTCCATTCATCCACTGATGGACACCTAGGCTGGTTCCATAGTTTGGCTATTGTGAATTGTGCTGCTATAAAAATGGGTATGCATGGTTCATGACAGCATGCTGGCTTTGATTCTTTAGGATAAATACCGAGGAGTGGTTTGGCATGGTGGTTCCATTCTTAGTCTTTTGAGGACCCTTTCTACTGATTTAGGATTGGATTAATTTCATTTTAGAAGCACCAAAAAAATTAAGCCCCCCCAAGGTGTGATCAAGAAGTTTGAGTGAGATCTTTTGCCTGGTTCAAGCATAATGAAAAATTAAGGGGGGAATTTTGCATTATAATTTTGGGAGAATTTTTTTTTCCTAGAAGTGATTTTTTTTTTCTAAAAGGGAAAGTGATTTTTACTTTCAGAACTTGATTTGTTTTTAATTTACTGTATTTAAAATTCAGGCACCCTTATTTGGTTACTCGGGATCCTTGTACAATCTTGAGGGCACTTGATTGGTTCTACATATTTTGAGATGGAGAATTATTAGAGATTGGGGGAGAAAGTGTTGTTCCTATTCTTGTCCTCTCTGGCAACACAATGCTTCTGATACCTGGTGTATGGAAGTTTATTTCCCCAGACATGAAGCGATTCTCCAGTGGACAGCACCTGAGTAGCCTCAAATTCATTTGAATCCTGATGCTGTGTACCTGGAGCTAGCATCTGATCCCACGGATGAGAGTTCACTGCCACAAGACTGCCTCCTCCCCTCAGGAGCTAATCAAAACTAGCAGGTTGTCATTTAACTTATGACCAACTGGGTGTATATAAATCAGGGGTTTCCATGATACCCTCATCATGCTTGATCAATTTACTAAATAAGCTCATAGAATTCAGGGAAACCTATTTGCTCATTTATTATAAAGGATGTTACAAAGGATACAGATGAATGGATGTATATGGCAAGTCATGAGAGAAGGGGTACAGAGCTTCCTTGTCCTTTTTGGGTGCCCCACCCTTCATGAACCTCCATGTTCAGCTATCCCAAAGCTCTCTGAACCCTTTTGGGATTTTATGGAGGCTGAAGGTAGAACTAAAATTTCCAACCTTCTAATCATACCTTGGTCTTTCTGGTGATGCCCCCAGCTTGAACCAATCTAGGGGTCCCCAGCTACCAGTCCAATCATTAGCATTCAAAAGGCACTCATCACTTCAAAGATGTAAGGTCTTTGGAAGCAGAAGCAGAGCATAGATATAATGTGCCCATATGATACCTTCTTTTATCAGTGTATCTTATTATAACTTGCAAATCACTCAAGTAGACTAGAATGTGGATATTTTGTATGCTGTGCTTTGGAATAAAGTATCTTTTGACCTCATTCAGATATTTCTGCGGGTCACAGATACATTGTTGCTCTCAGGTTCCAGAGTGGTAGCTCCATGTGGGTGGACAGTGGGATTTCTCACCTTCCTGTGGGGACAGTCATATCCCTGACTCTGGGCTTGCTTGTTCAGCCCCTAGCTTAAAAGAAGAAAGACTGTGCATGCTGCAGTTGGAAGGATGATTCTGCCATTCCCCCTCAGCCTGCCTCCTCTTCTCATGGAAGAAGGCAGGGCTTCTGTGATCCCTTTGTGCTCCTCTTTGTGACAATCCCCTTTCTGATGTTTCTACCCTTCCCTCAACACACACTACTGCAAAATGTGCCTTTTTTGGACATACCTGTCCAGGTATCTCCTACTAATCCACTTTTCTTATGCCCAAACTCCATAAAGCATATTTATTAAATATGAATCATTCTTTTCCCAATGAATTAAAACACTGCATTTGTCACATCAAAACTGCATATATTCTAGGACCTAATTTAGGTTCTCATGTCTGTTTCTCTCAGCTGCTTGACTATTTCTATAAAACACTATAGTGATTCGATTACATTGACTTTATAATGCTCTGATGCCTGATAAGACAGCTTTCCTCATAGCTTTCTCCTGCTTGCTTTATTAGCCGTTTTCTGCCAAATGCATTTATTCTGCCAAATGAAAATTTAAAGTAGTACATGCAATTAAAAAATGCCTGTAGAGAATCTAGTAAAATGGCAGTCAATTTAGACATTAATTTAGTGAAAATGGACATTTGGTGACATTTAGAATCCCTATCCAAAAACTGGTCAGTAAAGCATTAACTGTAATATCTGCTCTGTAGCTACTGTGTTAATGCTAGCCATTATTATTATCATCATTTCCATATGTTTGAATCTTGATTTTTTTCTGTAAATTTTGTAAATTTTAAGATGTAGCCTCTATGCTTTTCTTCTTAAAGTTACAGGAATAATATAATATTTCACAGTGAATGGAACTTTTAAAATATATCATTTTAAGTATTTATTGCTAGCTATATAAAAGATATTCTTTTAAATATATGCATCTTGGATCCAGTTTTCCAATTACTTTATCCAATTATCTTATTAATTATAGTTTTCAATTCAAATATTTGAATTTCATACATGTACAGTCATGCTATCTAAAAAATGCTACATATATTTTCTAAAAATTTTTTAAATTTTTTCTCCTTAAATTATTTTATTTTTTCCAGTGGCTTGGGAGGCCGAGGCAGGAGGATTACAAGTTCAAAGCCAGCCTCATCAACTTAGGGAGGGCCTAAGGCAACTTAGGAAGTCTCTGGCTCAAAATAAATAAATAAATAAATAAATAAAAATAGAGAGCTGGAGATGTGGCTCTGTGGTTTAGGATCCCTGGGTTCAATCCCTCATAAAAAATAAAATTATTTTATTTTTGTGTAAGTTAAAAGGAAATTGAATAATAAAATCTCAAGACTTTGGGCATGCATACTAACCTAGTTAGAGTTTATTCTGCATGTGTCTCTTTTTTTTTTTTTTTTTTATAAGAATTTCCCAAAACATTTAAACCCTAGTTTTTACAGTGTATACAGCCTAAACCAGAATAATCTATGATTATATCATTTCACACTGTGCAAAATCCTCAAACTAGTGATACAATAGAAAAAAATCAGTAGCAAGGGAATTTTATTGTAATGCATTCATATAATTTGGTCCTTCTCCAAATCAAACTGATTTAAAATAGACACAATCTTGTTAAACTCCTCTAATGAAGTTCTAACAATAATCTATTTGCCCTAGAACAAAAGAGCAATTGATGAAGTAATTTGGAAAAGGTCTAAAAGCAATATGCTAGACTATTAAGATTCAAAAGGAGCCTAAAATTGTTAACAAAACCAGATCTGAAAGAAAAAAAAAACACCACAAATGAAATTTAAAAAAAAATTAAACAGGAAATTTGGAGCTTATTTATGATAGCAAAGGTGATTCTATATGAAAAAAATGGAGGGGATTTCATAGATGATGGAGGTTTGAGGGTTTTTTTTGGGGGGTTGGTTTTGGTTTTGTTTTGGGTACTAGGAGTTGAACTCAGGGGCACTCGACCACTGAGCCACATCCCCAGCCCTATTTTGTATTTTATTTAGAGACAGGGTTTCATTGAGTTGCTTATCACCTCCCTAAATTGCTGAAGCTGGATTTGAACTCACGATCTTCCTGCTTCAGCCTCCTGAGATATCTATGTTTTCTAAAAAATCATGAATTGGTATAAAATAGTTGAAAAACACAAACTCATCCCTGGGACCAGTATAATCAGTGATATCAAAGTCAACAAATCCTATGCTAGAAGGGCTCACTTCTGAAAATCCACAATATTCTCCAAATTCATCCTCTTCATCATCCTCTGCTCCATTGTCTATGGGTGGTAGGGGTATGAAAAGTATGTATGAATGATGTGTGGCTTTGTTGTTCAGTTGCTTTTAAAGAATTAATTTGTACCCAGCTTTTCTACGGTGGGTGGGATAGGCATGGCTCAGGTGGGCTGGAGGAGCGACTGGCTCCCCCAGGAAGGACAGGCTGTTTGGAACTGGTGAGAGCAGAAGGCAGGCTGTTCCCAGCCTGTCTGAGCATCGCCACAGCCACCTACCCAAGAATTTCAGTGCTGCCTCTACCTTCTTCTGCAGAAACCCCACCCATTCCTTCTTTGTATTTTCAATGTTTATATCCAACAATGGTAGACAATGGTCGCTTGGCCAAGGATAGACGTTCTCTCTCTACACCTAATGAGCAAACAAACCTGTCAATCTATATGACCATCAAAGGGAAAGAGCAAAGGGTTTGAAACAGTAGTAAGGAGAATTAACAGGATGGAGAGGATTGCACAGTGTCGGGGCTGCACAGATTACCTCAAAGAGAGGATGCTGTGGTGCTCACAGGGCTGAAGTGGTTAAGGAAATGGAATCCCTCAATTTCCCTTTAATTGGTTTATTTCTCTTTTGGATAGCCCTCAACAACTTTTCTTTATCAGGATCTTCATATTCTGGTTGACAGGGTCTTTGAACAGTTGTGACATCGTTTCAGTAATAAGGGAGGGTTCCAGTAACTTGGTTGCAATAGATGATTATGACATTTTCTGGAAACTGTAGTGCCCCTCAAGGGGTTGCAATTAACTATAACTGGAGGGTAGGGGTTCTTGACATACCAGACTCCCTTCTCCATTGCTCATCTATTTCTGTTAGGGTCCCAAAGATTTTAAGTAACAATTCCACCAAGGGATTGTATTTCTCTACAGCATGAGGAAAGTGGGGCATTAAACATCTCCTTCCCAAATGCTTGCCTGTTGGATAAGATTCCTTGATTTTTCAGTTTTATTACTCCTGGATTTTTCTTAGTGATCAGATTTTCATTGTTGTTTTTCATTTCCTCCTCGTAGAATATTTTGCTAAGAATGTTTTATAGTGCAGGCTTTCTTGCTGTAAATTCTTTTAGCTTCTGTTTATCATGGAAGGTTTTTATTTTATCATCAAATTTGAAGCTTAATTTTGCTGGATATAAGATTCTTGGTTGGCATCCATTATCTTTTAGAGCTTGATATATGTTGTTCCAAGATCTTCTGGCTTTGAGGGTCTGGCTTAAAAAAATCTGCTGAGATTTGAATTGGTTTTCCCTTATACGTAATCTGATTTTTCTCTCTTGCAGCCTTTAAAATTCTATCCTTAGTCTGCATGGTAGGCATTTTCATTATAATGTTTCTTGGTGTAGATCTGTTGAATTTTGTACATTTGGTGTCCTATAGGCCTCTTGTATTTGATTTTCCAATTCATTCCTCAGGCTTGGGAAATTTTCTGATATTATTTCATTGAAGAGATTGTGCATTCCTTTGGTTTGAATCTCTGAACCTTCTTCTATCCCAATAAATCTTAAATTTGGTCTTTTGATGGTATCCCACAATTCTTGGATGTTCTGTTCATGGTTTCTTACTATCTTCACTGTGAGGTCAACTTTATTTTCAAGACTATGTATTGTTGTCTTCATTGTCTGAGGTCCTGTCTTCCAAGATGTCTAGTCTGTTGGTGATGCTATCTATTGAGTTTTTTAATTGGCTTATTGTTTCTTTCATTTTGAGGATTTCTCTTTGTTTTTTTTTTTTTCAGTATCTCTATCTGTTTCTTGAAGTAATCTCTTGCAACCTGTATTTGCTCTCTTATCTCTTTATTGGTGTGATAGATGGTTACCTGTATTTGTTCTCTTATCTTTTTGTTGGAGTGATCAGTTTTTGCCTGTATCTGCTCACTTAGGTCATTCTTTAATTCTCAAATCATTGTAGTTATGTATATTCTGAACTCTTTCTCTGACATTTTATCGACTGCACTATCTATGGATTCTATTGTTGTAGTGTCTTGGTTTGTTTGTGGCACTTTCCTTCCTTGTTTTTTCATGATGTCTATGTGTCTTCCTCTCTTGAGTGTAGATCTCAGGTACTACAGTTTCTGCCCTATTGTCTTATAGTGTCCCTCCAGGTTACCAATACCTCACTTTCAAGGGTGAGATCAATATCACAGCACTTAATCAACCCAAAGTGCATCCATGTATAAGTTAGCTTCTATTTTTACACTTACAGTTTTGTCATTTTAAACAGAAATAATGAGTTCAGTTATCTTAAATCATATAAGCAATAGGTTTGCAGTTTCTGATGGTGGAAGGGGGTTCTGGGTGGTTGGCTGAGATGTTTAAGGGTAGGATGTGAGAATATGGAGGTATTAGATTATATGACCAGTGAGGGGGTGATCATAAGAAATTGGCTGTTAGTAGGAGAAACAAGAGATAGGCAACCCCATATAAGACTCCCTGTTTCCTCAGCAACAGGATAACTGTTAGCACCCCTAGTAGAGAAACCTCTGGTGCAGCCAGGCCACAGGGTCCTTGGTGATATCTTACCAGGGTCCTTATTGTTGTCTCTTGATAGAAGCAGTGATATTTTCATGGTGGTGGCAGCCTCAAAGCCTATATGTAGGGCTGTGGAGCCATGCTTTGGTGAATAAGAAGACCCAACACAGGGTGGCTGTCCACGCAGGCATGGGGCGGCTCTCCCCCAGAATTCCCGGCCACTAGCATGGGTTGGGCATGTGGGCTGTGTCTCTGGAACTCTGGTGCTTAGATTTAATGACTAATCTTCATTGTTCTTTTCCTCTACCCACCTGTTTGTGGCTAACTAATATACCTAACAGAAGGACTCCCCAATCAAAAGCATCACACAGTGAGGGTATGAAATTCCACATAGTTCTTGGAAACCACATCTCGACACTGACTTTTCTATGGTAATCGAGATCCCACATCCATTATGGAGATTAGGAATGTGTCATGGTTTGTACAGTGCCCACTTGGAGAAGCTGGAGCTACATTTCACATAGACCCCTTCCTTGTCTGGTTCTAGGTTAGAGTTTACAGTGGCCTTTGTGAAGATCATTGAGGCTGTAGCTTGTTCTTACTCTGCTCTCTCTGCATCCAGCAGTCCCCCCCCAACACTTCTGCGCCTATGGACCACTTCTCACCTTGAGCTTATCAGCAGATTTTGGAGGTAGATCCATATGATACTGACAGAAGCTACCTATAGAACTATAGGAAGTTACCTTCCTACAGGACCCCACAGGACTCTTTATTTCACAGCCCTACTTTGGGGGATGGGCATGTTTGGCTTATGGAATTAAATGAACTAGAATCCCTTCTTTGGTCCTCTCCCTTCCCTCTGGACCTTTACTTTCCAACTCCCCCAACAGTTGTGCGTGGTCAGATTACTCTCCCATAACTCATCAATTCTCTGCTTGCTGGCGGAGACCCTGATTGATACTGAAGATCTTATCACACAAACAAGATCTGTGCCATCAAGTACGGTATGTAGTCAGAAAAACCAAGCTACCAAGATTCTCAAGTGTCCTAACTGTAGAGACAAAAGAAACCTGGAATAACAAAGTGGAGACTGATGTTCTTGCAGGTGCAATATCTTCTCAAGCCAGCCAGAGTGAAGGTCTGGGTGAGAAATTCTCTTTGTGATAAGTTACTCAACAAAGCAAGCAATAGCTTTGAAAGAAAAGGTGCTTCAAAAAGAATCAAAGCAATCTGAACTGTAACCACATAGGCAAACTCCTGAGGATAAAATATATGTGCAGAAACATTCCTGGGGAGGTTGGTGTCTCACCTTCTGGTTTTGTGCCCCTTCAAGTCCCCCTTCCAGTTTCATCTTCCTGCTCTCATTACTGCTGCTGGCTGCAAGATAATATTATTTAGCACTTGAAATGTGCATGTAGATCTCTTAGTACTCTTATGGATTTTTTTCCAATCCTGGGGATTGAACCCAGGGCCTCACACATGCCAGGCAAGTGCCTTACCACTGAGCTATATTCCAATCCACGCCCCCCCACACACACACGTTTTTTAAAATTTTGAGACATGGTCTCATTAAGTTGCTGAGGCTGGCATTGAACTTGTGATCCTCCCGCCTCAGCCTTCTGAGCAGCTGGGATTATAGGTGTGTGCCATCATCCCAGGCCTTTTGTGGATATTAACTTATTTCATTTTCATAAAACTTTATAGAGTATATGCTATTGTCTCATATTTTTTAAATTGAGGTAAACTACACAAAATATAAAGCTCTCCAGTTTAACCATTTGGAAGCATACAGTTCAGCCATTTTTAGTACCTTCACAATATTGTGCAGCCATCACCACTAAGTGATTTCAGAAATTTTGCATCTCCCCCAAGAGAAAACTTATGCCCCTTAAGGAGTTACTCGCCTGTTCAGTAGTGGCTAAATGTTTTTGCTTCTGGAGTCAAATTCTCCAAGTTCATGCTAAGAAGGAGAGAAACTTGGAGACTTAACTGTTAGGGAGCTTAGGGAAGGTATCACTGAACTGAAAACTCTGATGAATGTATTTGAGTAAGTCTATGAGGGGAAGGACATTCTGGGCAGGAGGGACAACATTGCAAAGGATCTGTGGGCAATGGGATGGACTGAGAGGTGTTTCAGAGTTCAACTATGTAAGAGGAGGGTGACTCAAGATGGAGAAAGAAAATCATGGTTATCTATTGTTTCATAATAAATCACTCCAAAACCTAATGTCTTAAAACAATGAACACTTACTAATCTCTTTTTTCCACCCTGTGGGTCAAAAATCTGGGTCCCTCTGACCTGGGTTCTCTTGCCAAACTGTGATCAAGGCATTGGCCAGAGCTCAGTCATCTGAAGACTTGATTCTGAAGAATCCATGTCCCAAATCAATGGCTTTTGGCAGGTCTTGGGTTCTTACCGGGCCATTGGCACAAGACATCATTTTGTTGCCACTAGGTTGCTAACAATATGACAGCTGGCCTTCCTCAAAGGAAGAGGGGGCTGTGGAGAAGGGAGAAAAATAGTCTTTTGAGAGATTTAGTGTCAAAAATGGCATCCATTGCTGGATGCTGTGGTGCATGCCTGTCATCCCAGCAACTTGGGAGGCTGTACCAGAAGGATCACAAGTTTGAGACCAGCCTTAGTGATTTAATTTTAGTGAGGTTCTAAGTAATTTAGCAAGGTCCTGTCTCAAAATAAATAAATAAGTAAATAAGTAAATAAATAAATGAATAAATAAATGGCTGTGGACATAGTTCAGTGGTTAAGTCTCTTGGGTTCAATCCTTCATACCAAAATGAATCAAAATGACATCCATCAATCTTGACTTGTTCTATTTGTTAGAAGGGAGTCAGTAGGCTCTGCCCACATTCTATGGCAAGAGAGAACACAGGATGTGAATACTAGGATGAAAGATTCAGGGAGACCATTTAAAAAGCCACCTTGCTACACATGTCGAGAGAGCACAGAAGCTTTGTAGTGGATCATGAGGGCTCTGGCCTCATTAGTGGATTGATCCACTGATAGCTGAATGAACCACTGGGAGGTGGTAGCAACTTTAGGAGGTGGGGCCTGATTGAAGAAAGCAGGTCATGGGATGTGTCTAGAAACCTATTCCCTATGCCCAGAGTCTTGTTCTGTCCCTCTCTCTGTTTCTGGCTGCCATGAGTGGAGTTGTCTTTCCCACCATTCCCTTTCACCCTGATGTTGTTGTGTTGAAGTCAGCTGACCATGGACTGGAACCCCTGACCCTGCAAGCCAAAATGAACCTTTCCTCCTTTATGTTGTTCATGTCAGGTATTTTGGTGACAGCAATGTAAAGCTAACACTGTTGTTTAAAAGAAAATCTTAAAATCTCCAGATAATACATCTTTTTTTTCCTATTTTAGTGTTTTATTTCATTATTTATGTTTTTATTGCTTTGTATTCATGAAACATGCTGGTATTTTCACTCTGAAATGTTGCATGTTTGCAGCAATTGAAAACACTATTTCCCCCCTTTCACTCTGATATATTCTTACATATTATGTGAGACTTGTTTATTGTGATCATGGCTTTATTCGACTTCATCTATCAAGTTCTGAGAAAGATGCATTAAAATCTCCAATCAAGAAAGAGTTTCCATTTCTCCTCAGGTGGGAATTTTATCATCCCAATGCCAATATTTTCTTGTATAATGTGTGATAATCCAGGAGGGATTTTCATTATGTCAGAAACTGTATCCTTTATTAGTTTAAAGAACTCTCCCTTGTCCAGTGGAATGATTTTTTCATGTCATTTTTGCGTTTATTTGTTATGTGGTTGAGACCACCTCTTTCTTTCAATTCTGGAGAGCATTTTGTTTTAGATACCTCTCTCAGGTTTTGCTTTTTTGGTATAGTCTGCTCATTTTAAACTGAATAAAAGATTTTTAAAAATTGGATTTTATGATTTAGGTTTATTGAGGAGTTAAATCATTATACTGTTTATTTATTATTTTGTACTAGGGATTGAACCTGGGGCTTCTTTAACACCAATTTACATCCCCAGTACTTTTTTTTTTTTTTAATTTGAGATAGTGTCTTGCTAACTTGCTGAGGCTAACCTTAAATTGCAATCCTCCTGCCTTGGCCTCCCAAGTTGCTGGGGTTACAGGTGGGTGCTGTTAGGTGCGGGGCAGACTGAACTAAGTTGTCTGCAGGGCAGGCTGGACAAATATTAGCTGCAGGATAACCCATGCACTCAAACCCCGCTCTGTCTGGTCCTTTATCACCTGTTTGCATCAAGTCTGAACACTCAACCCCACTCAAGGCTGAGCACTTGACCCCCACCTGTCTGGTACAACGGAAACCACATCTGACCCCTGCCCCATCTGCCTGAAGGTAGAAGATGACACTACTGTATGATCCAATCACTGTACGCCAACAAGGCAGCTTGCAGACCCAGAGACCCCATTAGATTTGAGCTATAAAAACTCCCTCCTGCCGGGCCCCTCTCTCTTTCTCTTGCTCTGTCTCCCTCTCTTGCTTTCGCTCTCTCTTGCTCTCTCTTTCTTCTCTCTCTCTCTCTCTCTCTCTCTCTCTCTCTCTCTCTCTCTCTTTTGCACTGCTGCAATAAAGATCTCTTGGTTGCTCCAAGTATTGTGGTCACTCTCCTTTCAGCAGCACAACTTTTCATTTCTCTAGTTGTATAAGACATAGCATTACACCATATGTGCAGACAATACATGTACCTAGGGTAATGATGTCCATCTCATTCCCCCATGCTCTCTCCCCTCCCCCCCCCCACAGGAACTGGATGACATTCATCTTCGCCTGCTATGAAAGACAAAGATCAGTCCACATATGAAATCTACTGTTTTCTTTTTTCATCCTAGTTCAAAAGTTGGGTTAATTATATTATGACACACTTTTAAGGTAAATATGCTTATATTTTCTACAGGGGTTTAGCTTTAGTTTCACACCATATGTTGACACACAAAACCAATCCTTTTGCTTGGACACTGCATTTTTTTCATAGTGAGTTGGACTTTGTCTTTCAGCTTTATTGTTTGTTTATTTTAGGAGATGTTCTAGGATCTTTTACATCGTGAGAAGTTGAAGATGTGCAGATATGTATGTGACTTTTGTATATGAATTTCAGTTCCTTCAGGACTTTGTAGATACCTTTTCACAGTCTTTTAATTGGAATGTTTCTGTCAATTAGTTTCTACCAGCCTGGTTTAGCTTTTATCCTTGCATATAATTTTCTGGTATGGGTGTGGATGTGGAAGTGAATTAGGCACCCTGAGATGCTCCACAGAGATGACTTCCTCTTAGTATTCATGCACTTGAGAAATTCCTCGGGTGAGTGCTATACCTAGTGATTTGCTTTTGTCAAATAATATATAGCCAAAGTGATGGGATATCTCTTCTAGTATCATTACTGAAAGACTGACTTCTGTCTCGATCATCCTCTCTTACTCTGTAAGTGGCTCCTTCTGAGTGGGCTTGCCAGATTTAGCAAATGCTAGCATAAGAGGCTAGGTGAATTTAAATCTCAGATAAGCAGTGAATAATCTTGTAGAGTCAGTATGTCTTTATGCAATATTTGGGACTTATACTAAAAAATTATTTGCTCTTTATCTGAAATTTAAGCAATTGGACATCCTAGCTCAGAGAGCAGCCAGCTGTTGTATGGTGAGCTGCTTTATAGAAATGGCACATGGCAAGAATCTGAGCACAGTCTCCAACCAACAGCTAGAAAAGAACCAAAGTTCTCGGTCAATCAACTCTGGAGGAATTGAATCTAACAGCCACATAAATGAGTATGGAAGTAATCCTTCCTGGAGTAGGCTTGGTATGTCTGCAGCACCTGGGGACTTTAGGATTGCTGCCCTTGAGCCAGAGGGCCCAGCTTAGCTGCACTTGAAAACCCCTCCCACAGAAACTGTTCAATAATGTTTGTTTTTTTAAGCCTCTAAGTTTTGGGGAGCTTATCATTTATTGGAGGATGACTAGTAGGAGGTCTCTGGATACATTTTTAAACCACCACTTTTTTATTGAATGCCTCTCACTTTATAAGGAGATGGAAACATTAATCACCCTGAATTGCTCAGTACATTTTATATACATAAATTGAAATATCAAGCTACACCTCATAAATATGTACAATTATTACTTGTCAATCAAAAAAAAATTTTAAATATTTAAGGAGATGGAGCTGTTAAGGAGATGAATTTGATCATGATATACTATATACATGTATTGAATTATCATGCTGTACCCATAAATTGATACAATTAAGATGATAATTAACAAAAAAACTTATTAAAAAAGAAAAATAAAAAATATATTCTGCTGTAGGTAGTTCTTCATTAATCTCTCTTTGTTTCAATGGGAGGAATCCACAGATTTCAAAGTTGATATCTGAGGACTGACCCCAGGGATGCTCTGCTACTGAACCACATACCTAGAACTTTCTACTTTTTATTTTTGACATAAGTCTTCACTAAGTTACACAGACTGTCCTTACACTTGTGATCCTCCTGCCTCAGGCTCCCAAAGAGCTGGGATTAAAGGTGTGCGCCCAGCTAGATTTCAGATTTTGTGTTTTGTCTTTCAATAGCTTTTTAAATCTGCTTTTCCATTTTCTCCCTCTTTCTTTTAAACATTTTATTCTTCTCAAATTGATTTTACTACGTTTTCTCAACATCATCTTCAATCTCCCTGACTGTATTTCTGCATTATCTAATTTTCTTTTTTAGTGCTTCTGTTGTTACCCTCATTTCTGAAATAGTACAGGTGTTTCTTTTCCATCTATTTCTTGAGCTTCGCCAGCACACATTTTATCCCTTCAATCATTCTGACTTGTGCCTTTGAATCTCTTCTTTGAGCTTTTATTTCATGTGAAACTTCATTTTTTTTATTTCATGCAGAAATCTGGTCATAAGTTTTACTGGCTTTGTTCTATAATATTTCTGAGTTGCTCCCTCTGTTAGGGGGTCTCCTTCTTCCCCACCGTCTCCATTCACACCAGCTTATTTATTTTCCTTAGGATCATTGCTCTCGTTGGGATGGACTTCATCCTTCCTGGATAGACACAGCAAAGGGTTGAGGGATTCAGCTGGAAGAGGAAACAGCCGGAGACTTGCTCTTCTATCTTTAAACACATTAAAACACAGTGATTTCTCCTTCTGCATTGGTCTTCAGAAATTCTCCCTTGTCATAGGGAAATTATATATTTCACAGCCATTCTTGGTGGAAATGACTTAGCCTTTGGGTATTTCCAGCAGCTTTGAATATACTCTCCACCTCTCCAACATGACTTCTTTTTTTACAAAGGTGGTAGTTCTACTTAATTTCACAAAACCCCTCCTTCCCCACTATGTCAAATTTTAGGATAACCCCCTCAGCTGCCCATGTACCTCTGATTGGCCTTTCTCATCTAAGAGTCCTAGATGCTATCTTCTTGAGGATTCCATACCCTGCCTGCCACATCTAAAACCTCAGCAGCGGGAGTCTTCGGTCCTGGTGCATCCACCTTATCCTGGCTGACATTTTACTATGCACATCAGTTTTCTTTCATTGATTGGAGTTTGAAGTTACAAATCCATTTTAATTTCACTGAATATAGAATACAGAATTTTCTGTTTCTTCTCTTTGTGTGTGTGTGTGTGTGTTTTTTTTTTTCAGGGAGCTTCAAGAAGAAAGAAAAGAGCAAGTACTCTTTGTTTCTGATTATAAGCAGAGTGTATACTTGTTTAAAAGAAAAGAAAATTAAACTACCTCAAAAATGGTAACTTAAAATGCCCACCGTACATTAATTCCTTATATATGGAAATAATAAGTATGCTCTCAACAAAAATTTGATTTTAATACACATATACAGATATTAAAATTTCTATTGTAACTCATCCTGGGTCAGCAGATATGGGCACAGAGCACTCTGTATACACAAACTCACACATGCACACGCCTAGGCTGCAGTTAATGCAGCTGATACTGTGGTGGAGATGGAGCTTTTATTTATTTATTTATTTTGGTACCGAGGATTGAAAACAGGGGTGCTTGAATGCAGAGCTACATTCCCAGTCTTTTTTATTTTTTTAATTTTTAAATTTTGAGACAGGCTCTCACTAAGTTGTTTAAGTCCTTGCTGAGTTTCTGTGACTGGCTTTGAACCTGCGATCCTCCTGCCTCAGCCTCCTCAGTTGTTGGGATTACAGGTGCATGCCACACACCCAGCAGGATTTAGTCCTCAGTACTTGGGATCACTATAAGATCATAGGCTCTTGTGAAATGTGTTTATAATATTCAGTCCATTGTATAGTATTTTCCTTTTTCTTCTTGTCCTCTCAAGACATGGCTCTATCTGTAGATTCTTGTAGCCTAGTAGCATGTTTATAAGACCCTCAAAATGTCCAAGCATGTCCAACATCCTCTAATTTCCTGATAAACATGCCACTCTGATTTTTCCTCAGTTTCTTTCTATGTACCTGGACACACCTGGATATTTGCATGAAATCTATCCTACGAAATTCTTCTAGCATCTTTGTAACATACTTTGTTGCACCACTTTGGTTGACTACTGTGGGTCAGAGCTATTTACTATGACATGAAACAGTGTCAGAGAGATCAAGAGGAGCAAACATATGGGTCAGCAGCTTCTAATCTGAGCAAAGCCAGTATTTCCTTTTAGCAGTTATTTAGTACTTACAGGGAGATAACACTTCATCTACTCTACTATATAATATGCTGTGAGAAAGACAATTCTGTATTGCTAATATCATTGAATGAATACAGGTATATGTTTTAAATATTAGATAATTCTTGGATGAACCTCACTTTTATGAATCAATGCTCCCTCAGTGCAGCATATAATAGATGTCAGCCTAAGGTCTGCATTTTCCCAGATCTGATTCTGAGATAAGGGCTTGAGTACAGGTGGCATGCCGCGGAGGGGGGTTCCAGGAAGTACCAGGAGTTGTGAGACTAGAAGAGGAAGAAGTGATGCAAAGAGCATACAGAGCAGATTACCATGGTGGGCAACCAAGACTCAGTCCATTGTGGATATCTGAGAGGTAGCATGAAACATGCCTCAGAATTATCCCATGTAGGAACAAGGGAGCAAGGATATTTGTCCTCTGACTCCCATTCATCATCAGCTGAAGTTTGCTCTTGGAGGTACTCCCCACACTCTGGCCTTCCCTGAGACAGTTAACAGAAAGCTCACACATGGAGAATGGCTAATGTCCCAGGTAGGATGCTGCTGGAACACAGTACCAAGGGGACATGGAGCCTATGCTACAGTTCCTCCTTGCACCACTCAGATTCCTCGTTCATTCTGTCTTGGCACTGTACCTTAGAGAAATCCAGTGTTGAGAGCCACAGCCAAAGGGGCCCCAGCAAACTTCCAGCTGCCGGCTGATGATTGGCTCACAGCGGCCCCCAGCAACATCTAGTTGATTAGCTCCTCTGCAGTGATGCTCATTGGGCTGTTTCCCTGCCCTTTCAGACCAGGGAGCTGCTCATTGGGGGACTTTTTTGGCTCCACCCACACAACCCAGCCAATTGGCCTCAAGAGCAGGAGGATGGGGGGAGGTGGTGAGGCTTGTGTTTTCAGGGAGAGGCTTGTGGGAAGCCGGTGGTGGCAGTTGGGGCTCTGAGGGTTTTTCCTGAGGAGCTGTTTTGTTTGGAGTGTGTGGTTCTAAAAATAAAGTTAGTTTCTTTTGACGAGTGGCTCCTGATTGTGCCCAGCCAGACTGCGGCAATCCAGATCTTCTGGACCTCTGCAAAGACTTGATGGTTGTAATGGCCCAATTCATGGTCATTACTAGGCATGCAATCATCCTGAGGTGTCCCAGTGAATCCCCTGAGTTCCAGACAGTTCTTGTTTCCCTCTATCTCCCCTGCTGATATAAGAAATCCATTCTTTGCCTGAGAATCTGCTGGCTAAGGCAGACCCAAATTGCTATATATCAGCCATAGCTTTTGGTTCAGTAGAAAACTTAATGTGTCTCCTAGAATAACTATCCCCACCACCCTAGTAAGCAGCATCTCTAAAGTAGAAGGGCCAAAATTGTGGAGATAGGAACAACAATTTCTGCAGCTGAGGTTCTAGAACTGGTGCTGAGAAATACACTCTTACTTCTATCTCTTGATCTCTGCATCAAGTGTATTCTGTCTTGAAGGATGGCACTGTTTAGGTGTTCAGAGCTGGTGACTTAGTTTCTTCTTAATAGAGTTCCTCTCAATATTCTATTCTATCAGCAACTTATAGAGGAAGAAATATATGAAAAAGCTAACGAAGCTCATTTGCCTTAAATTGAGTCCACTGGTCCTAGAAATTGTAATTCAGAATCCCAGTTTGGAAAGTCAAAACCTCCATGAGCTCTTAGATTATGATGCTGACCGAGACACTGTACTTGGGAAGGCAAATCCATGCTCATAATATGTAGCAATACTAACAAGGGTTGAATTCATGCCCTTTAAATGGAAGAATGGGTCCAGTGTAATCCACTTGACACGTAATAGTAGTTGGTCTCCTGAAAATGCCAGGCTTCGTTCTAGGCTCTGCTACAATCAAGCTAGAGTACTTGTTATCAGCAAAGGCAAGTTAGTTTTGTTGACCAGAAGTTCATGCTGGTAGGTCCAAGAATTCCTTCCAGTATGTCTAATGTGTTAATTTATAGGTACTGAGTGGCTGAGGATGAAAGACAGCTGAACTCTGCATGTCCTCCCACCCAGTGCCTTTTGAGTTGTCACTGATATGAGACATAAGAACTCATTTTGTGTCCGTTCCCAAATGTCTATTCATATGCCCCTTCCCTTCTTCAGGTTTATGTTCTTTCAGTCTTGACCTCTGCCCCCTCCTGCTCTACCACCAAGGGATTCATAGGTGTCCTTATCTCAGTCACTTCTCTTCCCCTACAAAGGTGATGGTGTGGTGCACTGTTCTAAGCTCTGCTCTGGAGGCTTTCCCTTATCCCACTGTTTTAAAGCCACCCATCTCTTGGGCTCTTGAGTGTCTATGTTCTGTTTTCTTCCCGCACCAACATGTTGAGACACTCCCTTGATGAATCAGGCCTGGGTATGTTTCCTCCACTGATAGGTGGAGTTATAGGGAACTCCACCACAGAGCTCTCCTTATGAGCTGATGGAAATGCATTGCTATATGTTTATGACCCCCTTCATATGTTGGAGCCTAGACCCCCATGTGCTGGTGTTTGGAAGAGATGATTAAATCCCAAAGGCAGAGCCTTCATTAGTAAGAATAACGCCCATGTTAAAGAGACCCCAGGGAGGTCCCTCATCCCATTTGTCATGGGAGGACACAAGAAGATACATCTATGAACCAGAGAGTGGGCTCTCCCCAGACAACAGATTTGCTGGTTCCTTGATCCCAGAAGAACAGTGAGAAATAAATTTTCATTCTTTAGAGACCACCCAGTCTTCGTATCTTGTGACAGCAACTTCAATGGACAAGGCATATATATCAACACAAAAAAGCCGGTGACTTGGGAATCTGGGCCACCCATTTATATAACTTGTGCCTCCTGGACCTTCTTGGGGACAATTTCAAATATTTCATTTCCATCACATTCACTTATATTGGCAGAATAATGGACACACAAAGGTATATGTGTTCCAATCCCTGGAACCTGTGGCGATGTTAGGATGTGGAAAGAGGGAATTAAGGCAGAAAGAATGGAGTCCTGCTCAACTCTTTCATTTTAAACCAGTGACACCTGCACTTCTAACTTGTACAACTATAAGATAATAAGTTTTTTTTTTTTTTTGTTATTTTAACTGGTGAAACTTATGGTAATTTGTTATGCCCAGAGTAGAAAACTAATTTAACACCTGGGCTTATGACTTGTAGTTTGGATGGGCCCTAGGTTATGGTGAGGAGCTGTAATTTTATAGTCAGTTGATATCACTTGATTATCAGGTCTCAGGTGTCAGGAGTTACTCAGTCTCTCCTTGGCCCCAAGGCAAATCAGAGATGATTTGGATTTGTTTTGTTATGCCCATGAATAGTTCTGTGGCTGTAGATCCAATGGCCTTACTCCAGAACTAGAGAGAACTGCACTCTCCTGTTGAAACTAGCCAGGGATTCTACATGGCACCTTACCTACCATGGGCACTTGCTGCTTGGTGGTGGGAAGTGATAGGCGTAGTGCATTTTTCCTCTGGAGATAACTATCTCAGTGTGGTCCTAACATAGTGCTTCACAAACTTTTGCAGGCAAAGGAATCATTTGAGGAGCTAGCTGTTCAACTCAGTTTCCTAGGTTTCTCCCCCAGATTTTGATTCAGTTGTTCTCCAGTAAAAACTGAAAATTTGCATTGCTAATGAGTTCCAAAGGGATGCTGATGTCTCCAGTCCACAGACCCCACCTACACTGAAAAGCACAGTTTTTGAGGCCACTGGATTCCTGTATTGGTTACCAATGTGAGGAGATCATGAACTTGTCAGGTTTTTCTTTTACCCACTGACTGTGTGTGTGTGTTTTTGTGTGTAGAGTATCCAAAATACTAACACTATTACTTGCCAAGATCTCTTGGTTACTATTATCATCAGTATAGTGGACCACTATCATGTTCTGCAGAATTTCAAGACAATTGACATTGTTTTGGATAAGATAGTGACAGAGAAAATGAGACTTAACATAGGCCTGGGGTGAAACTGTAAATGAAGATTGCCATCTACCCCATGTGACTGAAAATTGCCTTTTCTTCTTCTTTTTGTTGAGTATTGAGAAAAATGCATTTGCCAGATCAGTAGCTGCATTCCAAGAACTTACACCTGTGTTACTCTGTTCCGTTGAAGACACTAGCAAAGCTGCTGCAGTTGAGTCTATCATGTACTTAGACTGACAGTGATTCACAATCCACTTGGTTGCAACAAATGCCATATTGGTGAGTTAAATGAGATATATGGGGGACCAAAACCTCTTCAATCTTTATGATTTGAGAGTGGCTCTGGTTCCTGCCATTTCAGCTGGGATGAGTTATTGCTTCTAAATTATTCTCTTGGCTAGGGTATTGAGTATTTTCAGGGGTTTTCACTTGGCCTTTTATACTATAATGGCTGTCATTCTGCTGAGCAGGAACAAACGTGAGGGGGTCTTCCAGCTGCTAAGTATATCTGACCAAATTAAGCACTTCGTAACCATAAAAATTATCACAGTGTGGGTTGGCAGACCCAATGAACATTTATGAGATGGACTTGGGCCAAGACTCCATTTTTCACCTGGCTTTCACATACCCACTCTAATAAGGGCATTTCTCTAGTGTTAGTGTCAGCTCAAATGCTGGATCCAACAGCCCTGGAAATATCTGGGCTGTATCCATACCTATAGCACATGGTATGATATACACTTCATTTTACTTTTTCAACGTATAATCCTTTGGAGAAGAATTGGAAAATTAGTTCTGCATATTCTTGCAGAGGCTTTGTAGAAGCCTCTACTTCTGCAAGAGTATCTAGCATCTCCCCCGGTCACAGGACTCTGGATCTGAGAACTGGCTCAGCTTTGGAAACAAGGTAAGAGATTATAACCTTCTATTGAGCAGCTACCTCCAGAACCCTGATCATATGCTCTTGGTCTACTTTGGTGATATAAGACAAGCAATGCCCTTGTTGGTTTCCCAACTAGCTTCCCCTAGAAATACCAAGGTCTAGTACTCTCTTTGTCACAGAGCCCTGTAGTTCTAGGCTTCTATTTGCTTTTCCAGTATTGCTGTCTATTATGATTATTAAATCCACTTTGCCTCTGGTGGTTAAGAGTTACTGCCTGTTTCTTCTGTTCTGGAATTCTATCATTTTTATTAGCATTAGGGATCCTACTTTCATGGAAGCATCTCTAACTATCAACCCTGTACTCTAGGGGAAGATACCACTGAGCTTTTCATCAAGGTCAAGTTCTCCTTCACGAGCACATTCCATATTTTTTTTTAGCGACAGTACTCTTCTTTGAGTTTTTCCAGCAAAGATGGTCAGCTGGTGAATTGTCTGGTCTTATGTAAAAATTCACTCTAACATGTGTACCTCAGAACTTATTGATACCTTCTTCAAAACTCTGCCAAAGCAATTCCATCTCTGCTTTGTTACCTGCAAAACAGCATTGTTTCTGGGATTCAAGGAGAAGGTATTCTAGCAGAATATGTGTCCCAGCTCTTAGCATCCTTGCCAGGATGTTAAGTCTATGGTCATTGGAGAATAGGTCTATATTGATAAACTTTCCACTACTCTGCCTTATATTTCACTTCGTTAGTCCATCGACCTCTAGAGACCAGTTACATTATCATAAGTCTTTCCAGTACATGTTAATCGTACCCTGCAGTTCTTTTGAAAAATAATCACTTTCTTCTCAAAGCACAGATAACACTTCTCAGCTTGAGCCATGCTGAATTTTGATCCTTATTATTGGCTTTGAAACAATGAGAGAAAGCAGAGACAGACCTTGAGGACAAACTTACTCTTTTAAGGCATGCTCCCTAGGAGTCCCCTTTGCATGATGTCTGAGAAATAAGTCTGATCTTTTCTAGTAAGGGGGGAGACGGCCACCTCTGTTTGCTCACAGAGTTCAGAGGAATCTGCTTGTTCAAAGTTCTCAGTAACCAGCATAGAAAACCTACTGGGTTGTGCATATTCTGCCACTCACAATGAAGTCTTGAGCCTCATCTTTAGCACAGTTGTCCAGTAGGAGATGGAAGACTCTGTAAATGCTACCATGGATACACTGACATTCTCAACATGCCCTGAGTTGATAATCGATCAACCCGAGTCTTTTATTTTCTTCCTTTAGTGCTTCTAGGGTGCTGAACAACATCCAATTTCATAATCCTTAAAGCAGCTACTGTGCCAGGTATGGTGGCACATGCCTGTAATCCCAGTGGCTCAGGATGCTGAGACAGGAGAATTGTGAGTTCAAAGGCAGCCTCAGCAACAGCAAGGGGCTAAGCAACTCAGTGAGACCCTGTCTCTAAATAAAATATAAAATAGGACTGGGGTGTGGCTCAGTGGCCAAGTGCACCTGAGTTCAATCCCTGGTCCCAAATTCCCCCCATAAAAAGCAGCTACTGTGCCTGTGTCTTATAACCACTAGTTCTGTTACATAAGCCTGCACATCCCTTTCTAACCATAGGGAGAATCCTAGTCAACATGATTCTACAGGCTGATAACATCTCTCCTTTACATCAGACATGGAAATGGAGCCCTCCTTGTTATTTGGGTGGGGAGTGATCCAGTTTCAGAAGCCCACCTGAGGGTCTTCTTCTTTACCACTTGTCATGGGCTGGTTCACCCCCGGTCTTGAGACAACACTTGAAATTTAAGTGGCTTATTAGGGAGATGATCCCAGAAAATCTGCTTGGGGACAGAGGAAGGAGACAAGGACAAAACCTATGGCATTTCTATTAATGAGCAAGTTACTATTGTGAGTAAGTCAATAGTAAAAAGAATCAATAGTAATAGTATACTCATTAGTAATAATAACAATAGTATACTCAACAGTAATAAGAATCTCAAAGCTGTTCCCCTGCAAGGGCCGAGGAGCATATAGAATTTATTTCCCCACATCTCTCTATCACTGGCTGATCTTTGTCTTTGGTACTTTCAGCCCATCTTACATGTGGGCTAAAATAAAGCCCTTGGATCAGGGTTCAGAAAACTTCCACCTAGAGGTTAAATCCAGTAACCCTAGTTTTGCGAATCAAGTTTTATTGAAACACAACTGCCCATTTCATTTTGTCTATGGTTGCTTTTCCATGAGAAGGACAGGACTGAGAAGTTGCAAGAGGGATTGTTCACAAAGCCTAAAATATCTGGCCCTTTATAGAAAACAAAACTGTTATAATAGAGAAAACAAAAATATTAGCTCTTAATGTTAGAGTGACAGGTGTTTGTAAGTGTACTCAAACAGTGAGCACAGAAGTAGACAACAGCCACACATGTACTACAATTTATGAAACTATCTGTCTATGATTGGTACTTAAGTTGTTTCCTATTTTTGCTTTTGTAGAAAAATCCCATGAAAATAATCTCACAGATATGTCTTAGCACACTTTATGCCTATTTTTTTCAGTGCTTTCAAAAAACGGTTTTATTGTGGTATACTTGTATTAAAATAAATAATGAAACCAGTTGGATGCCTTTGAACATAGGCATACACCTATGAAACCATCACCACAATCCTAATTATAAACATATTCATCATTTCTAAAGTTTTCTTGTATCCCTTCATATTTTTGTGTGACAGGAATACTTAACATGAGTTTTACCTTCTTCTTATCAAATTTTGAAGTGTGCAATACCATATCATCAATTATAGGCATTACGTTGTGCAACAGATCTCCGAGATTTACTGTATATCTAGAACTTATTGTATAACTGAAACTTTATATCCACTGAATGCAACTCCCCCATTCCCTAGTGACCACCAGTCTCTTCTGTGCTTCTCTAAATTTATCTATTTTCGAAACATTATATAAATGGAATATTTTATAAAATAAATTCTTAGAAGTGGAATGTTAGTTGCAGGTACATGCATAATTTTAGATTGAGAATATGGCCTAATTAACCTCCAAAATTATACATTTTTATAATTCCTACATGTGAGGACTCCTGTATCATCACCAAAACTGGCTGTAATGCTTTGCTCCTAGGGTTTGGCTACATATGAGCCTGTAGTCCAGGAAAGAAATTTGGGCTGGAGTCAGAGGTTTAAAAACCATCATTATATAAACGACAATTAAGGACAAAAGAGTATCTGAGACCACTGAGGGTCACAAACTCATCATGATCTGATCTTTCCCTTCTTTTATTCAGCAAACAAATATTGAGTGCCTCTTATGTGCATGAATTTCTTGGGAATTTGTCCATATTGTCAAGGTCACTAGTCAGAAAATGTTCTATGATGAGGTCACCCATACTTAAGCACTCAACTACTCAGAGTCTCAGAATTAGCTCTCCTTTATGGTCTCGGTGATCAGCCAACCCTTTGCCATGCATGGTCCTATGCCAGTGTGAACCTTTCGATGTATGTGGCTGCTTTTTGAAATACCCAGGCAGGGTCTGATAGTCATTTCTATCTTAGATAAGCTGACAGTTTTCATTGACTTTGAACCTCAAAGAAAAGAATTTAGGGTTGAGGCTCCATCCATTCCATCTTTTTGCTTCCTGAGTAAAATGGATCCAATCTAAAGTCAGATCTCAGGTCCTAATTCAGTCAAAACACACAGGTCATCCATCTGCCCCAAGTAGGATAAGTGGTTATGAGTTTAAGTTTTGTGCGACTGAACCTTGTTTTAGAAGAACAAAGCAACTTAGTAAGAAGGTGTCTCTCTTGCTCCTCTTTAGGAGATCTCTTCCCATTTTATCTTTGGTTCTTGTGATGGGTCCAACAAGTGGATCAGAGATGATGAGTGGTGATTCCCTTTTAAATGGCCTGGTATGCAGGACTATCCTTCATCTGATGGTTGTCCTGAACACTACAGTATTTCCCTCTCTCCCTCCTGCATGTTTGCAGATGAAGAAGCAACTGACATGACTATCTCCAAATGACTCTTCATGCTACTGACCTCTGATTCTAGTATTTCTCACTTTATCTAAGCAATCTTTTCTTTTCATAGCACCATTGTCAAACCATAGGCCTGGTTTTAGACTTTCAGAAAACATCCCTTTTCTTAATAGCAAATGTTATGGTTGAGGTGTGGTGTCCTCCAAAAACTCACGAGTAAGACAATGCAAGAAGGTTCAGAGGAGAAAGGATTGAGTTGTAAGAGTCTTCACCGAATCAGTGGGTTAATCCCTTGACAGAGATTAACTGAGTGGTAATTGGAGTGGTAACTTGTGGCTGGAGGAGGTGAGAATTGGGGTATGGCCGTGGGGGTATATATTTATATTTGGCCAGTGGAGTCTCTCTCTATTTTCTGATCACCATGTGAGCTGCTTTCTCTGCCACACTCTTCCGCCAGGCTGTCCTGCCTCACTACGAGCCCCAAGGAATGGAGCCTGCTGTGTATAGATTGAGACCTCTGGAACAGTGAGCCCCAAAATAAACCTTTCCTCCTCTACAGGAGTTCTGGTTGGGTTCTTTAGACACAGCAGCAAAAAAGGAAAAAAAAAAAAAGCAGACTAAAATAACAAATGAGAAATATGTATGATGGGCCATTTTCCTAAGTCTGCCTGTTTTACCCATTCCGCTTACATTTTGAAAGTGAGAAGTGTCTCTTCTAATTGCAGAAGACTTTTAAATGCTCAAAGGAGCAACATTCTAAGTTACACAGTCATTCAATAGCCTATTCTGGCCTCCTCTGAAATCTTCTCCTCTTCCAGAAAGCCTTCTTCAATACCTTCCCTCCCCTGAGCTTCCCCAAATAGATGGATATATCAAATTGTACTATAATAATTTATGAACTTGTCTATATTTATTGACTTTTTGATTCTTTGAGAATTAGTAGCCTGTTTAATTGGAATGATTTATAATTATTCTTTGGGGCCTAGAATTTTGCCTGCATAATGGATGGATGGATTGATGGATGGATGGATGGATGGATAGATGGATGAAGTAAGAAAAATGACAAGCCTCCGAATCCTGTGGGTGCTTCCATTTGCCCATGACCATTTCATCATGGAACTAAACCATAATATTTTATGTTATAAAAATATTATAACATTTTAAAACATTTTTAACATGCATATATTGTTTTATAGTTTAAATGATGCAAAAAGTTGTACAATGAATAGCATGGCTCCCTCTCATCCCTGCCTCCAAGTTCCCCTAGTTTCCCTCCTCTAATGGAACCACTGTTAGCCTTTCTTATGGATCTTTTCCAACCTGGTCGAGGCGTGAAGTAACATGTTAATTTCATAAACTTTTGCTCCTGTGCAGAATCCTGACTTAGTTCCTGTGACTCCCAACATGGCCTTTGGGTGACTGAAGCATCCTTAACGTGAGGAGGAATGGTTACCACACTCCCAGTACATACCAGGAGGCTGAGAGTCCATACCAGGAGATGGGAGACAAAAATTACTTGCTGCTTTGATTAGGTTAAAGATGAAGTCTATGCACATGGCTCTATAAACTGGGGTTTGATATGGGTATTCTCAAGTCCCCACCTGCACCCCACCCCCACGTCCCACCCTTCTATCAGCAGCCTCTGATTCTCCTGACTAGAGCATAGACTGGAGTTTTGCAGCAAACTGCTCAGACCCTGAATCTTCCTCTCTATAACACCATCTCTCTGTTCACCCCAGAAGCCCTCCTGGGCAGCCCTGAGGAGACCCTCACCCACACCTATCTCCTCTGCCAATTCTGGCATGAGACGGATGCCTTGGTTTGTCTGAGCTCGGATACAATTTACAAAAGGCTGTGATTTCCTAGGAGTTGAGACTGCGAGGCGGCCATTGTTTACTGGATGAGAGCCTTGACATTCCTAATCGCACCCGCCTCGGGCTCCAGGAGCATGAAGAAACCCTATTTACTAGCATTCACTGGGCCTCTGGGTGTTATTTCAGATGCAGAATAATTAGCAATATGCCCAAGAAGCAACAAAGGCTTGAATGGTATTTAGTGACAATTATTCAGCCAAACCATTGCTTACTATTATAGGGGCTTATTAGCACCAAATTGTTTCGATAGGAAGTGGCATCAGCAATAAAAATAATGGCTGCAGCTTGCTGTGCAATCCCAGAGTCAGCAGAAAGGGGCTGGGATGTGTTCATGTCTCTTTTACATCCCCCCCCAGAAATTCAGGGGGACCCACTGCGATGTGTTGGCACCAAAGGGAATTGACTTAGGAGGCTCGCCTTAGAGAGCAGGCGGGGCTATGCCCTACCAATCAATTGCTCCCTCCTCTCAGAGATTATTTAGATATGAAAACCCTGTAGGGAGCAGGCTCTTCTGTATATCTGTGCCCAGCTCCACTTTGGGAAAAGCAGGTTGTAGGACACCAAGGGACTTGCTGGCATCTTCTACCTTATCACTCTTTGCTCCTGTGCAGAATCCTGCCTCAGTTCCTGTGACTCCTAGCGTGGCCTTTGGGTAACTGAAGCATCCTTAAAGTGAGGAGGAATGGTTGCCACACTCCCAGTACATACCCCCTTATCTAGCTCTCTAATTTACAGAATTCACCTGAAATGTAGCACATGGGTGGTGGAAGGAAAATCACTGCAATAATCCATATTCAGAGATGTCATTGAACTTACTATATAAGGTCACACTGCTAGGCTGGGAGGAAAGTCTGGGTAAACTACATATGCCCTTTTCCTTTACCTTTTCTTCATCCGGGATTTCATTTTTTAATTGGTGCATATTAATTACATAGAGTGGTGAGTCACTGGACATGTGAGTCACATATGTAGCATCATTTGGTCACTTTCACCCCCGGTTATCTCCCTTTACTCTCCCTGTCCTCTCTGCCAATTGTCTTTTTCCTCTACCCCAAGGGTCTCCCTTTTATGACATCCCTATTTTTTTTCTTTCTCTTTTAGCTTTCACATATGAGAGAAAACAGGTAACATTTGTCTTTCTGAGTCTGGCTTATTTTGCTTAACATGTTACTTCCCAGATCCATCCATTTTCTTACAAATGGCATAATTTCATTCTTTTTTGATGGCTAAATAAAACTTCATGTGTGTATGTGTATGTATGTATATGTGTGTGTGTGTATGTGTGTGTGTTTTATGCATTCATCTGTTGACAGACACCAAGGATGATTCCATAACTTGGCTATTGTGAATTGTGCTTCAATAAACATAGGTATGCATATATTTCTAAAGTATGCTCACTTTATTTCTTTTGGGTAAATACCATGGAGTGGTTATAGCTGGATCATATATATGGTAGTCCAATATTTGGTTTTTGGAGGAGCTTCCATACTGATTTCCATAGTAGTTGTACTAATTTACTTTCCCCCCCAAATATATAAAAGTCCCTCTTTCCACCTCTGTATCTTCTACAGCCTTTTTTTAAAAAAATTATTGTCATTCTGTCTGGAGTAAAATGGAATCTCAATGTAGTTTTGATTTGCAGGTCACTGATGGCCAAAGATGGTAAATATATTTTTATATCATTGTTGGTCAATTGGATTTGTTGTATTTGTTCTTTTGAGAAGTGTCTGTTTATAGTTCATTTGCCCATTTATTGAATGGGTTATTGGGTTTGGTGGGTTGAGTTTTTTGAGTTCTTTATCTACTCTGGATATGAATCCCCTGTCAGAAGAATAGCTGACAAAGGAGTCTCTCCCATTCTGTAGGCTACCTCTTCACTCTGTTAATGGTTTCCTTTGATGTGCAGAAGATTTCTAATTTGATGCAATCCCATTTATCAATTTTTGGTTTTATTACCTGGTTATGGAATGCTATTCAGGAGGCCATTAACCATTTCATCACCCATTTATTCTCTCAATGTTAGGGTGTTTCCCCTGCATTTTCTTTTAATAGTTGCAAAGTTTCTTGTCTTAAATCCAAGTCTCTGACCCACATGGAGTTGTTTTTTTTTTTTGTACTCTCCTTCACTATAGAAGAGAATGCATAGTCAAGTCCACGAGTCAGATTTCCAGGATAGAAACATCTTGGACACTTTTTGACAGAATTTCAGTGGGTGATGTATATGCAGAATCAGTAACTTGGAGCTATAGAGATGACTTCTTGTCCTTGGCTCTGTTTCAACTGTCTGTCTTCTCCAATCTGCTTTTCATCCTCCATGTTTAAGTGAGTAGGTGAGTTTTCATGTCCAAACTGAGAGAGCATGTCTGAGGATTGATTACTCAGGAAATTGGGCCCCCTTCTCTAGCTCTCTAATTTACAGAATTCACCTTAGGAATGATGGGGAAGTGTTACAACAAACTGATTTAAGATTTACATGAATAAAAAGATTCAATAAATAGATGAAATGTAATAAGGATGAATAGAAATCTTCGCATTTGGGTTTTAAAAACTCAGTGCATGCGTAAGAAGGGAAGCTATGTTCAAATATGACTGAGTATTTGGGAGTTTTAATAATAAATGCTATGTAAGTCAGTGTCAGTCTGCTTTGGCTTCTGTAACAAAATCCCATAGACTTTTTGGCTTAAACAATAGTGGTCTAGTTCTCTCTGTTCTGGAGGCTGGATATCAGGAATCAGGGCACCAGCATAGTTGAGCTCTGGGGAAGGCTGTCTTCCCGATTTGCAGACCACCACCCTCTTTCTGTGTACTCACATAGTCTTCCTCGGTGGGTGTACATAGAGGGTCTTTCTTTCTCTACTTGCAAGGGCATTGATCTGCTCATGAGAGTTCTACCTTCTTGACCTCACCAAAATCTAATGACCTCCCCGAGGCCCCATTTCCAAATGACACCATGCTTTGGGTAAAGGCTTGAACATATAAATTTTGGAGAGATACAATTTAATCTATTCCAGTCAGCCTTGCTAAGTAAAATAACATTTTAAAAGGTCAAATATAAACTTCGGTTCAATTAAGAAAATATGTTGTAAGTGAGAAAGGAGGTGGTAAAACCATCATGGGTCAGCTTGTAACTGGAATTAAATGGCTCTCTCATTTTGTGGGGCCTTTGCTAAAATAACATTGGTGGGAAGGATCGGTTCAAAGATGTTAGTTACTCAGGGGTCTAAAGAGTTCTAAGGGGAAAAAAATCATTCACAAAAAAAAATTGTGAATTAAAAAAATCAATACTAAAAATGATTTAAAAATCTTATCCCAAATAGCAATTTATCTATTACTAACCAAACCTCAGGGAAGTAGTGCTGGCACAGGTGTGGGAGAAATCACGCAGGGGATTTCTATATAGATTCACAATGGCTGACCTTGCATTTGGAGACAACTTGAGGACAACTTAGGTGGTCTCACTGGAACCCATGGCCAGGTTTCAATCCAGCAATGGATTTAAAATACTGAGCCCACTAACACAGTTGCTATTTTAGTCAGTATTCACATAGGTTAAGAGTACCTAAATACTTTAGGTACTATTTCTATTAATTTTGACTTAGTCTTGACTTTTTTTTTAACCATTTCATCACCCATTTATTTTCTTATTCTCAATGACTTCCTTTTTTCATTTTTTATTCTAATTTGTTATATATGACAGCAGAATGCATTAAAGTTCATATTACACATACACACATATATGCACAATTTTTCATATCTCTGGTTGTATACAAAGTATATTCACACCATTTGTGTCTTCATAAATGTATTAGGGTAAAGGTGTTCATTTCATTCCTTTTTTTTTCCTACCCCCATGCCCCCTCCCTTCTCCTCCCACCCCTCTGCACTATCTAGAGTTTGTCTAATTTTCCCTTGCTCCCCCTCCTATAAATCAATCTCCTTAAATCAGAGAAAACATTTGGCATTTGGATTTTGGGGGCTGGCTCACTTCACTTAGCATTATATTCTCCAACTCCATCCATTTACCTGTAAATGCCATGATTTTATTCTCTTTTATTGCTGAGTAATAGCCCATTGTGTATATATATACCACTTTTTTTTTAATCCATCTACTGAAGGGCATCTAAGTTAGTTCCACTGTTTAGCTATTGTGAATTGTGCTGCAATAAACATTGATGAGAAATGCAAATAAAAACTACTCTAAGATTTCATTTTACTCCAGTCAGAATGGCAGCTATTATGAAAACAAACAACAATAAGTGTTGGCGAGGATGTGGGGAAAAAGGCACCCTCATACATTACTGGTGGGACTGCAAAATGGTGCATCCAATATGGAAAACAGTTTGAAGATTCCTTGGAAAACTGGGAATGGGACCACCTTTTGATCCAGCTATTCCACTCCTCAGTGTTTACCCAAAGGACTTAAAAGCAGCATACTATAGGGACACAACCACATCAATGTTTACTGCAACATAATTCACAATAGCTAAACTGTGGAACCAAACTAGTCTTTACTTTTTTAAAAAAATGTTTTTGAAGTAGAAATGGGAACCATGTTGATATTTAATAAATTTCTTTAATGCAGAGTTGTCTTTGCAGGGGAAAAGAAGTGTTGTCCTTGTATGACAGAACACAACTGACTGGTTAAATATTTAATAAGCAGCCCTAATCTGGTAGCAGCTCCATCACCCCACGATTAGGGCCAGAACATACCCATCAAATTGGCCCTGTTTTTTTATTTATTTTTTTTTTGAAGGGCATTCATTTCCTTCCAGAGTCAAAAATCAAAGTTTTATGGGAATAATCATAAATTTCACCCCAGTCAAACTTACTATAATGAACAGGAAATTAAAAGCAACACTCCCACCAGTAGCAAAAAGAAATAAGACCACTTTAAGACACACACATTAAGAAGTATCAGACACAGAAAAAGAGATCAGAAGATCCCTGGATGCTGTGTAACTGGTTGCATTTTGATTGTATCGGAGCCCCCTCCACTTAGGTCACTTCCCCTAGAAATACTACCTGAGGGTGGGAAGGGGAGAAAAGAGCCTATGTGAAACAACCCTGCGAAGTCCTAGTACTTGCCCCCAACATCAGGAGAGGTAGACTGAGAGCTACGCAGCCATCCTAGGACACAGGTGCCCCAAACCAGAGGGATGAAGCCCCTCCCACAACTTTGATCCCACCAGACACAGAAAAACACAGACAGGAAAAGTGGAAAGATGGTAATCAGTGGGAGGCAATTATCCCTAGGAAGAAACAAGGATTCAGAAAGACAGAAGACAAGGAGAAAAATACATAAAACAAGGTCCTGGGAGAAAACTGAAGGATGAAAGGGAAATTCAGATGAAAGCTGAGACTCTGGAAGGACTACTGACAGGCTGCAGCCCCTCCAGACCCAAAGGACACAGGTGGGAGTGTGTGTGCCCACACAGGTACAGAAACACCCAGAAACCAAGGAAACAGGGATTACGTAGGAAAGAGCAAACATGAAAGAAAGAAAGTGTTATGAGATAAGAATTAAGCTCAATGAAATCTTTTGTATCAGTAAAAACTAATAGTATGAACTTATCTAGTAAAAGGAAAGAAAGTTTAGCTTAGAGGTGTCTCCAGGACCCCCAACATTATGCACAAACCTCACCTAAACAAAAAGTTGATTTTGAATAAAGACCCAGTAGAAGGGAGGAAGCGAGTCATTGGTGCATGAGGGGGAAAGAGCAGGTGTGGAGATCCTGTGGGTGGAGGCTGCAGAGTGTGTTCCAAGAATAACCAGAGGACCACTGCTGCCGAGCAGCAAATGGCAAATGAAGGGGAAAGTCGTGGGAGATGAGCTCACGGAGGAGACGTGGGGTTGGATAACCACAGGGAACCCAGGCTCCTGCCTTTCTCACTTCTCTTTTTCTTTTGGAAGGGAGGAAGAGGTCACAGATAACAAGCCCCTGAAAGCATTTAGGCAAGGGTGCTGTGTGTAATTAATTTTTTTAAAATTTCATTTTACATTCTCGGCACACAATATACACCCAAAGTTGATAAGGTGATGGATATGTTAATGAACTGAAGGGAATCTTTCTTCACTCTATACATAGATCAACGTATCACTCCGTACCCCATAAATATGCACAATTATCATCACTCATTTTTAACAGCACGCTTTGGCTGCTGCATTGGAAGTAGGTTCCGGGGGATATGGGAGAGACCCATGAAATAAGACAACAGGAAGACTCAGGCTAGGATGGTGGCATCGGGGGTGGTGAGAGGTAGTCAGGTGTGTAGTGAAGTTAGGGCCAACCGAAGTAAGAAACAGGATCATCAGCAAATAGTAAGATGGGGGAGATGTTAGAGAAGAGAGGGAAATGAAATAGCTACCTAAGAAAATGGGGAAAATGGATGGACTAGGGAAACATGGTACAGTCAGCAATACATGCCATGGGAGGCTAGTGGATAATACATTTAAAATAAAAATGATCAGTATGGCTGTGTGCTTGACTCCAACCACACCCAGCTCCATAGTCTCTAGCGCATCGTGGAGGTGGAGGGGTGGAGGAGGTGGAGGAACCAAGAAACAGATAAAGGAAAGAAGAGTTAGGGATCTAGGTGATTTTTATAGAATTATAGCAAACCGTGCATTTAAACAGGGTGAGGATTACTGTGGGAACTGGAGAGGGTAAGGGATGAGGAAAATAAGTGAGGTCAGTAGACTTATTGATAGTCTCAGTAGAGAAAGGATTTTTGAGTTGGGTTCAGTTTGGAAAGATGAGAGGCAGTGATTGTTGAATTGGACTAAAGAAAATTAGTTTAGAGATATCCTACCTATACCCATTAGATTGACAAAATCTAGACTCTCCACGTACTATTGTAATTTATAATGATAGTCTACTTATTTATTATAGATTTTAATATCTGTCCATCTTTGAATCCTTGTTCATAGAAAGAACTCTTTAAACCCTTATAATTTCCTAAGTGATAAAACGTATGAAGGTAAAAGTAGTGTCTTTTGTTATTCATAACAAGCTCCTTTCAACCACCCTGAGTTCCTAGCTCTTAGAAAGCTCCTAAGGCTGGGTGTCATGGTGTACACCTGTAATCCCAGCAGCTTGGAAGGCTGAGGCAGGAGGATAACATGTTCAAAGTCAGCCTCAGTAACATAGTGTGGCCCTAAGCAACTTAGTGAGACTCTGTCTCAAAGTAAAAAGGGCTGGGAAAGTGGTTCAGTGGTTAAGTGCCCCTGGGTTCAATCCCTGGTGAAAGAAAGATAGGGGTGGGGGAAAGAAAGCTCCTAAAGATAGGAGCTGGTTGCCCTACCAACTGTGAGATCTGAGGGTTGGAATTTCAGCCTAACTTCCTGGCCTCCAAGGAAAGGAAAGGGGCTAGAGATTGAGTTGACTATCAGTGACCAATGATTTTGTCAATCATACATATGTAATGAAGCTTTATAACAACCCAAAATTATGGGGTCCAGGGAGCTTCTGGGTTGGGGAACACATGGATGTTCTGAAAGGGTGATGTGCCCAGAGAGGGCTTGGGTTGTCTGTGCCCCTTTCCTGTGCATCTCTTCCATTGGCTGACCTGAGATATATCCCTGGTACTGTGTAAATAACTAGTAACAATAGAACTAGGGGGGGGGGTCATGGGAATCTCCTATTTATAGTCAGTTGATCAGAAACACAGGTAATAGCCTTAACGTGTGACTGACGTCTGAGGTGGGGAGACTGGCAGTCTTGTGAAACTGAGCCCTTAACCTGTGGCCTCCGTGCTAACTTCAGTTAGTGTCAGAATTTAACTGAGTTGTGACCAGAAATGAGGTGTTGAAGTATTGATGTGAGTATAGGAAGAAAAGCATCTTGTTCTATTCTCACCCAGATAATGGATAAATAGGAATCCTTCATGTTCTACTGGTAGAAATGCAGTAATTCTTCAAAGCAAACTGGCAGAACTCAGTGAATTTAAGAAAACTTATCTCTCAGGATCTGTTACCCTGTCCATAGTCAGGATAAAGTTCGTGGAGCTCATAGAGAAATGGGCAAGGCAGTGTTCACTGTAAGATTATTTATGGGAACACAAAGTTGAATACAACCCAGATGCTCATTACTATACATATATGAGTAATAAGAAAACACATATACACACATATGCAGAGATGTATGTATGCATGTAAATTCTTAAGATGTCCAGGAAAGAAAACTTGTTTTTAGTTTAGTTTCTTTCTTTTGTAGAAAGAAACTTGGGGTAAAGGGAGGAAGACAAATTTATTTCCCATTCATTTTGGTAGCATTTATCTTTTTTTTTTTAATACAATGTACATGCAATAATTTCTTATTATTTTAAGGTTAACATTGTTATCTGGGTGGTTGGCTAAAGTACCATTTACATTTTCTTCACATTTTTCAGGTTAAAAAACAAAACACATAACCTTACAAATATGACTTTCAAATGTTGGCCGAACACCTACTATACACAAAGTGATAATCCAAAGCTGACCTTGCAAAGATAGACAACTTCTGCTCTGAAGGAGTTCCCACTGAGGTGGGAGATACATGGATTTGCACAAATTATTACAAAATATCATGGAAAGACATTCAGGGTGGTCTGGGAGCACCAAAGTACCAGATTGTTCCAAGACCCAATTTTATAGTTCAGAAATGAGAAACATTTCTGGAGGCAAGTGGTCAGATGAGAGGTGGGAGGGTGTGCTCTGGAGAAGAAGGGACACATTGAATGACTGGACTCTGAACTTTGCTTTCTCATTTATAAAAAATGTGACTAAACACTTATCTCACAGGTTGTGCAAAGATTAAATAAATCATATCTATAAAAAGCCCGGCTCAGAGTGGCATTCAAATCGGAGTGCTTTTTTTCTTCCTCTGACTCATACCAGAAGCCAGGAAATTGCACCAGGTAGGTGTTTCCATTTTTTTCCAGGTTGAAAAACAACAACGAACAAACCCCAGAGGTAAATCTTGCCCAACATGACTGGCTTACAACAGGCAGAGCCCGGGGAAAGCGCTGCTCTGAGGCGTAGGTGGATGCTCCTTGCTTAGTACTTATGGGTATAAGGTAGGGATGCTTAAACATGTCCGGTTTCCTGTGGACAAGAAGAGAGGGTAAGGAGGGCAGGTGCGTCATTTGTTTCAAAGCACAGACTGTTATGCTTGAAGACATGCCAGGCTCCAAGTCTACAAAGAACTGTTCCCCACAGTGACCCAGGAACCTGAGGCCCTTACCTATCTCTCATCCCTCCTATTCTTATCCCCAGAATCGACCAGCCCACAGTGAGCAGAGGCTTCTGATACATGCAAGGCGATCTATTTATGAGTGTTATCTCACTGTCATCACAATGTTCACAACACCAAGGGCATTCAAATACTTCGTATGCTTTAATGAGTCAACATTTTATGGTGGGTTGCACTTGAGAAAGAAAAGAGGGCCCTTAGATGCTCAGTTTGTAATAGAGATGAGGGGAAATGTTCTTTTCTCCATTTCTAAATACTTGTCCACGCCAAGTAGGAGATGTGTGTGGGGTGGGGGGGGCGGGGAGTGGGAGGACTTCAACAGCCAAACACAGCTCATCCTGTTCTTAAATTCTCAAGGCATTCTGAAGGTGGAAGTCCATGAAATCATTAGCACTGCATTTCTGAAGGGCAGCTTCAGAGAAACCTCACTAAGGAGGCAGCTGGGTATCTATACAAGCTAAATTGTCAAAAGGAACTCTTCAGACACTTCTTGCCAATCATCTCAATTGCAGATGACCCTGCAGAAGGGTGTCCCAAAGAATGCTAGTCTAATGTTGTCCTGCTCTGTGTAAGAAGGTTGGGTTAAATTTTAGTTAGGCCCATTCTTAAACAAAAGACTGTCCTTTTTATTAAAAACTGAATGAATACAGCAATTACTTCGGCTCTCTGTAGTTCTTTAAGCTTGCAGATCCCTTAGCTCCTAGTCTGTGCTGCCCTAGGTCTTCATCCAGTAGAGTTCACAGGGATTCATCTTCCACCACAGGCTCTGCCTTAAAGAACTTAAAGAACACAGAAATATTCCGCAGTCTGTACCTGTTTTTTTTTTTAACAAACATGGAGACCATCTTTTTGTTTGTTTAATAATAGGCACAGCTAAAACTTAACCCTAATTTTTTTCTACAGAGCAACAAACAGGGTACCAACTCTGTAAGTACCTTAACAAGTTGAAGAAAAGCTGAACAACAAGTCTCCTAAACTATATCTTCCCAGTGTTCCTTAGTGTGGGAGGTCTTTGATCCTTTGAGCCCCGTTGATTCCTGAATCAGACAGTAGCATGTTCCTTCTGTTGCAGATAGAATTTGCTGTAAGTCGGAGGCTAGCTTCTTAATGTCCTTCAGGAGACCAGCGCTACCTATATGCACATTAGAATGAGAAAATATCGATTATGCGTTATATTGCCACCACTTATTATTTTACTATGTGCAAGAAACTTTTATAATTGCTATATAAGCATTAGCATATTGAATTCTCTTTTAAGGCCACTTTGGAATAAATGCCATTATTATTCTCTTTTCGCATATAAGGAAATTAATTTAAGGCTTTATAAGCAATTCCCCCATCCAACCAACATAGGTGTATATTAGCTATTTATTGTTTCATATCAAATTACCCAACAACGTACAGCCTTAAAACAATAATATGTATTCATCATCTTGCACACTTTCCAGATCAGGAGTTCAGGAATTGCTTTATTGGGTCTTTTGAGATCAGGATCCTTCTTGAAGTTAGATTCACGATGTCATCTGGGACTAATCATTGGGAGGTTTGACAGGGGCTGGGGGATCCTGCTGCCAAGGTGGTGCATGTTTCCGGGAGGAGGCTGCAGTTTCTCGCCACATGGGCATCTCCAGGGGATAGAATAATATTTTTGCAACATCGCAGTTGATTTTTTTTTTCTCAGAATGAGTAATCCAAGGAAGAGAACAAGACAGAAACCTCAGTATCTTTATACCTAGCCCTAGAACTCACACATTAGTACTTTCACTATCTTCTACTGGGCAAAAAGAAGTGTCATGATCCAGCAGGGGACATTTCTACACAAGGGCAATGCTACCAGGAGGAGGCAATCGCTAGGGGACACCTCAGAGACTGGCTGAGTTTGGATTTCAGTTTGCATCTACTCTCTGCTGAGCCATATTCCTGACCTCTCTATGTAAGAAATTGCCTCCCTAATAAAAATCGTCTCTGAAGTGTTCACGATATTTGGATAGACATGAAAGAGTAAACAATGACAAAACCAGAAAAACAAGGTACTGAGTGTCTCCCATGTCCCAGGCATGGTACTAAGTGATTGGCAATATTCTCTCGTCGTACCCAGTGACGAGGCTCAGAGAAGTTAAGTGATTTGCCCAGAATCTCAGAAGTAGAATCAAAATGATATTTCTGAATGGGAAGCCTGTGCGAGATGAGTAAATGAGCACCGATGGAGACCACTTCTGTGAAGGGGAAAGAAGAGAACCAAGGGAGCATGCATCTGTGCTGGAGGAAAGACTGGCAGGGGGAAACGAGAGTCGGGACTGGAAATCAGGATGCTTCACACAATAGATGTCACCACTCAGTTGGAATGCCATGGAACTAAGAGTGGGCACCAGACCTAAGAAAGAGATAAGGTGGAAGAGATCCCAGGGCATGAGTTACATACTGGGCAAATATACAGTGACCTTAGGATCTCATTCTGTTTAGCTGAATGGATCCATCTTTTTCAGAGTCATCATCTGGCTTTCTTGATGACAAGGAGACAAAAGAGAGAGGAAAGAGATACAGAAAACTTGGTTTCTAAACACCCCTCCAGACCAGATAAATCCATCGAGTAAACAAGAAATTTCTTAAAACCAGACACATTGTTACGTGACATCCAGTTCTATTTTCTCACTATCCTGCATGGTGGAATTAATCCACGGCGTTACAAATCCACCTCATGAACTGATCATGAACTATCAAGTACAGTATCAGGGGATGGTGCATATTCTAGAGAAACTCTGATTTATTTGTAGAGAAAAGACTTACCAGGGAATCCTCTGCAGGCCACAATGAGTTTTTTTTTTTTTTTATTGGTTGTTCAAAACATTACAAAGCTCATGACATATCATCATCCATACATTTGATTCAAGTGGGTTATGAACTCCCATTTTTTACCCCAAATACAAGTTGCAGAATCACATCGGTTACTCATCCACATTTTTACATAATGCCATATTAATGACTGTTGTATTCTGCTACCTTTCCTATCCCCTACTATCCCCCCTCCCCTTCCCTCTCATCTTCCCTCTCTACCCCATCTGCTGTTGTTTAATTCTCTCCCTTGTTTTTTTTTCCCCTTTCCCCTCACAAACTCTTATATGCAAATTTTGTGTAACAATGAGGGTCTCCTTCCATTTCCATAATTTCCCTTCTCTCTCCCTTTCTTTCCCCCCACTCGTCTCTGTTTAATGTTAATCTTTTCCTCATGCTCTTCTTCCCTGTTCTGATCTTAGTTGCTCTCTTTATATCAAAGAAGACATTTGGCATTTGTTTTTTAAGGAATGGCTAGCTTCACTTAGCATAATCTGCTCTAATGCCATCCATTTCCCTGCAAAATCCATGATTTTGTCATTTTTTAGTGCTTCGTAATACTCCATTGTGTATAGATGCCACAGTTTTTTAATCCATTCATCTATTGAAGGGCATCTAGGTTGATTCCAAAGTCTAGCTATTGTGAATTGTGCTGCTATGATCATTGATGTGGCAGTATCCCTATAGTATGCTCTTTTAAGGTCCTCAGGGAATAGACCGAGAAGGGCGATAGCTGGGTCAAATGGTGGTTCCATTCCCAGCTTTCCTAGGAATCTCCATACTGCTTTCCATATTGGCCGCACCAATTTGCAGTTCCACCAGCAATGTACAAGTGTACCCTTTTCCCCACATCCTCGCCAGCACTTATTGTTGCTTTACTTCATAATGGCTGCCAATCTTACTGGAGTGAGATGGTATCTTAGGGTGGTTTTGATTTGCATTTCTCTGACTGCTAGAGATGGTGAGCATTTTTTCATGTACTTGTTGATTGATTGTATGTCCTCCTCTGAGAAGTGTCTGTTCAGGTCCTTGGCCCATTTGTTGATAGGGTTATTTGTAACACAGTGAGTTTTTGAGAAGCCAAATGTTGTTCGTAGACAGCAAACTTAGAAGGGAGACAGAAGGATGTTATCTATGGAGGCAAAAATAAAAAACAAATGGGTATAACAGAAGAGATTTGACTCCTGCTTTCATGATGGTCAAGTTTGGATTGGGGTCTCTTTATGTATTTATTTAGGCTTCTACACAAGCAAATCCTGAGACAAAAACTTGGTTCAAGTGGCTTATTTGGGACATAAGTCCAGGACACAATAATAGTGCAAGGAAGTGTATGCGGGAGAAATATACAAGATGAATCAAGAAAGGATGGCTTATTATGACTGCTGCTGTAGGGAGCTCAGCCCTTCAGGGATCTTGGAGAAGCATATAGAATGCTTCCTAGATTTTTTTCTTCTGAAGAATAGGAACCTGAGGCATTAGTTCACTAGCTAAGAGAACCCATTTATTGAGAGTGAACCCCAGAGGCACTACACCCCAGTCTTTCCTGGCTGTTCCAAAGTGGACATTTGTGGTTTGGAAGAAAGGCCTAAGGGAAAAACAAAATTAATGCTATAACATGTCCTTGAGATGGGGACACTAGCTTTGAGTTTGGAATTGCCCACCATAGCTATGGCTAATATTAGAGGCAGGTGAAGGAAATGTGGTAGGAAAAAAAAAATATGCTATAATCAATAAAGTACAAATGACTTCCTCTTGTACCCTCAACTTAATTGTCATTGGCCAGAAATATGTAAGGTGGAAGGGAACGTGGAGAATTGAATGGTTTGGGTGGGGTCAAGTACAGTATCAGGGGATGGTACATATGTGAGTAAGAGAAAATTTTCTAAGGGCCACAATGAACAAAAAGATAATACATTCAGTAAGGAAGATTTGGAATGGATATTGGACAGGCAACTGGCATGATTTATTCAACATTGTGTCTAAGAGTTCAAGGTGGAGTTGACCCCCACGCTCTGAACATCCATAAATCATGCAGTGTGTAGAAGAGGCAGTCAGAAAATCTGACATTTGAGCAACTGCCATTGACCCTCTTCCATATATGTAGCTGTTTATGGCAATCCTGGAGAATATTACAGGGTAAAAGATTATCCACCATGCCGATAATCAGGGAAAAGGGATTGGGTAACAGTAGAGCTGTTGCCACTCAAGTTAAGGACTTGACTGACATGTGGCAATACTGTCAGGGGCCAGAGAACCCCTGGAAGATTAGAGTCAATAAGAATTGTCTTGGAACCAGTAAAACCAGACAGAACTTCTTTCCTTTGCACCCTACTCTCTGCCTGGTTCTTCTCTGAGAAGGAATCAGCAAGAAGCTTGCCACTGGATTTATCCTTTCCAAAGATCTCCAACTTAGAAAAAGGGCATAGAATGGGACATTCCGTCCTGTCTCAGATCCCTCTCCTCCTGTCCTGGTCTCTGTGGGGGAAACAATTACATAGAGGCTGTTACTGCCGGTATCCATGGAAACCAAATAAGTGACATACAGTCTGAAAGTCATAAACTTAATGAAACTATAGTTTTTATTGCACTTCACCCTCGTCCCTGATTAAATCAGATCTGCATAATGTGAAGATATTAAATTTCCATGTTTCTCATTTTATCTCCCCTGCCAATAGGAAGGCTCTGTTGCGAGGAATCCCTGCCAGTGGGCTGGGAACATCATTGCTCTAGATTTTGCTGAAAAATGACTTTTAATAATTGGTGCTGGCTGGGCCACAAAGCAAAGCAGACTTCTGAGAAACAGTTGGATTCTGGCTCCATGGAGATACAGCTGCTTTCCTCTGGCAGGTGGAGATTTTATGGAGGTCTAGGGGAGCCATGGAGAAGCAAAGAGATGTCAAAGGGACACAGAGCAGCAGAGACACAATTGATTCAGGAAATGGTAACTGAGCACTGCATCTGGGCCAGGCCATGGGACACCGAGGGATTCAGAGATGAACAGGATAAAGCACCTCGGTGCAAGGGGCTCACAGTCTAAAGAGGTCACATGGACTACTTCTCCCACGTAGCCCACTTCCAAAACAACCCAAAGGAATGGGGCTGGGCACGGAATCTTTGCCGGCCAGTCAACCACTGTGTGATAGCATTTCAGGTTTTCTGCTAGATTCTCCAGGGATTTCCAGATCAATGATATCGATGCTTGAATTTTATAAGAGCTTTCATTTTAGCAGAGAGGTGAGGTGATGATAGGGACAAAGTGCCATAATATTTTCAGGAAGGAGCAATTTCTCATAGTAGGAGTCTTTAAGGAGGTAGCACGAGGCACTTACATATGTCAGGGATCCTGCAAAATGTTTTCACTGGAAGGAGATTTTTGTCTTCTTGTATTTTTATGTCACTTCATTTCAGGAAAAAATAAAAGATACATGCATATATGGAAATATCAGTGAATCCCATTAATTTGTACAATGAAGATGTGTTAATAATTAAAATTTTTAAAAAATAGGAAGGAGGGTATAATAAAGCAGTGGTTCTCAGCTGGGGATGATTTTGGACCCTAACCCCATATCCAGAAGACATCTGACGATGACATTTTTGGTGGTCACAACTAGGGAAGGTGCTACTGGAATATAGTGGGTAGAGGCCAGGGTGCTGCTACATATCAGATCATGTGCAAAATAGACCTCCCCAAAATGTCAATAGCGAGGAGGTCCAAGAGATCCTGGTGCATGGGACATAATGTGCTACTAACCTAATGTTGATGTCCCCAGAGAGCAGAGAGAGGCAGATCAGCAGATTCTTAAGTGAAGTCCTGGCCCTGCTGAGGTCAGGTGGTCAGGGCTGTCAGGTGAGGGGATGAATTCTCAGGGCCAAGGTGTGTCATACACAGGGAGGCTGGAGCAGGATGCGGCTGTGTCCAGAGCTGGAGGGGAGTTACACCCGGGTTTTACGTTAGAGATGTTCATTTTGCTTCCTTGCCTATGCTCCTGTGTCAGGAGCCCCTGAGACCCTCCCATGTGGGTATGGACCACCCCTTTTCTCTCCTTCTGCTCTCCCTGGATTATTTTTCCTGACCCTAGGCTTTTCTAAAGCTTAAGCATCAGGCTGGTCATGTTCAAGGTCAAGGTTAACAAGGTAAGATAAGGAGAAGGGATTTGATTTCAAGGCCTCATTCCTCCCATTTTAAGACTTCTTAGTCAAGTAGAAACTGCTATTTCACTTTATAAAGTGAATGTTTTAAAAAAGGTTAAAAGAAAGAAAGAAAAAAAAAAAGACTTGCCATGAAAGTACTTAAAATTCCTGGACTTGGTTCCCTGGTTTTAACTTTCAACAAGTATTTGAAACAGTTACCACCTTTTAATGGATGAAGAAGTTATGACCCACATACATTAAAGAATTCTTCCAGGGTGACACACAGCCAGGAAACTATTATCTTGGCATCTTGTCACATAAACGTGCCAAAGACAGTCTTTCTATATTAACCCCTCTATTGCTTTTTTTTTCTAAAAAGCTGATGCTTAACTCATATTTTCACATATACAATTGTTTTGGAAATCACCCAAACAAGCAGATTTGTAGCCACCATAAACATGTCTCCTTTGTATACCCCTGGAAACCTCACACTCATTGCTGACGATAGAGAAGCCCTCAGAACATAAAGACCCCAAGCTGCAGAGACCCTCGACCTTCTGCTCTCTGGCCCAGAGACTTCCCACAATGCTGCGGAGTCTTCTCTCTGATTCCTGGGACTTCCCTTCATCTTCTCTTTTTCTGGAGGGTGAGTTTATCCTGTCCCACCGAGGAGCCTCTGCACAGTCTCCTGCTCTGGGGGTGCTTCTCTCACTCAGCCTGTCCAAGCACGGCCAATACGACTTGCCTCCACGTGTGTGTTATTGCCTTGTGGTTGTATCTTTTCCCTTGAACTTCCCCCAATCCCTCCAACCCCTTCCATGTTCCCAATCAGATCTCCAGGCTCTGTGTTCCCCCTGCCTCACAACTTGTACCTTGCTTTTGGACTTTTTTCAACAAATGGGATTATACAAAAGATAGAGCATCCAGACAGTGTTCTCAGAGATGTGCCAGGAGTTGACCTGAAACTTAGTACACATGGCTCAGTGTCCCAAATCTGGGGAAAGCCTGAACTATCTGGAAAGAACATAAAATTCTTATAGAAACACAATTTTTTTTAAAAAAATATCATTACTTTTTTGATTGACATATAATGTCTGTACACATTTGAGTCACATTATTATTTCAGGCTGAGCATCCCTGATCCAAAGAACCAAAATCTAAAATGCTTCAAAATCAGAAATTTTTGTTTTGGTTTTGGTAATGGGGCTTGAACCCAGGGATGCTTAACCACTGAGCCACAACATCCCCAGGCCTGTTTTAGTTTTTGTTTTAAGACAGGATCTCACTAAGTTACTTAGGGCCTTGCTAAGTGGCTGAAGCTGACTTTGAACTTGTGATCCTCCTATACCTCAGGAGTTGCTGGGATCATAGGTGTGTGCCACCACACCTAGCTCAGAAACTTTTTGAGCACTCATACAATGCTTAACAAGAAAGAGACAGTGGAATGAAATTGATGAGACTATATTATGTACATACATGAATATGTAACAGTGAATTTCATATATATATATATATATATATATATATATATATATATATATATATATATCTCACTAATTGAAAAAAAAAAAACTATAAATAAATAGAAGGAAGACCAATTGAGTTGAGGAAGGGGAACAGGAAAAGGGAGGAGTGGAGGGTAAGGGGAAGCACTAGGGACCAAATTAGAGTAAATTATATTCCATGCTCATATGATGATATCAAAATGAACCCCCATATTATATGTAACTGTAATACACTAATTTCAAAAAGTTTTAGATTTTGGAGTATTTTGGATTTTAGATTTTCAGGTGAGAGATACTCGACCTGCAAAACCTGTGCAAATATTTAAAAATTTGGAGAACTTTGAAATCCAAAATACTACCCATCCTAAGCATTTCAAAAAAGGGTACCCTACCTCTCATACTATAATTCCTACAGTTTCCACATTCATCCTCTGAAAGAGATAGGGACAAGAGCGAGAACCCTAGAGACTTGCTAAGAATCATCACATTATTAATAACTTCCAATCACTGAGCGCTCATCCTGTGCCAAGCACGTACTATGCCACCTCAGTCTCACCGAGTTCTACAGAATCATCCAGGAGCACCGCCAAGTTTTACAGTTCGCAGGCCATAGCAGCCTGGGACGGCTATGGTAGCAGATAGGGACTCCTCCTCCTCTTTACTACCTCATTTAAATTTTCTGAGAAACAGCACAAGCCACTCACCATGGAAATACACAGGGGCCACTCCTGACTCAAGTTCCTGTCCAAGTTCACGAGCTGCCTCCTGCCTGGTTGCTGAGCTGCTTCTGTCCTTTAAGGGACCAACATGGTCACTCTTCTGACTGAATGGAGTCCCTATGAGATGAGAAAGCAACTCCGTTTAGCAGACACAAACCCAGCTAGGAAAACCCCATGTGGATCCTGACGTTATGTGGACAGGGTGTTCAGGAAAGCTGTTATTTTCCAAATTTCAGCTCTAGCATGTCTATTCATTATGTCTTCCTAACAAATTTTTGTATTCAGAAAGCTCCACATAAAAAACAGTGGTTATAAATATTTCATTTGATGGTCCCCTCAGGCCACAACTCTTTGGGTAAATTGATGAAACTATATTACATACATATATGAATCTCACTTACACTGTAGAAATCACTTCCCAAGTCAGAGCCGGTTAGAAGAAGCTCAACCATCGTGGCCCTCTTTGCAATCATAGGCAATTTGAACCAAAGTCAACCCCAGACTAGGTGGGGGAAGGCAGATCAGACAAAGGAGGGGTAGAAGTCCAAGGTACGCAGGGGGTAGACGTATGTCCCCCTGCAAGGTTTCTCCTTCCCTTGTAACCATCATGCTACTCAGTAAATTGGAAGCCAGTGAAGCCCTGTGACTATATCTGTATGACATTTCTAGAGAAGCGCTTGGAAAATGAATTAGGTCTTGTGAGATAATTGGGTACGTGATTTGCTTGGGTTTGCAAGATCAGGCCTTCAGAGTTGTGTTCTTGACTTCTGGTAAGGTATCATGAGGACCTGCCAAAAGACAAATAGTAGAAATCATGATTGTAGCTAGGTGCTTATTAAATGTCAGGCCTTTTTCTAAGTGTTTTACTTAGGAAAAAAAAAAAAAGTGCATTACTAACCTTTGAAATCTTCACAAGAGGGCTGGAAAGTAAGGCTTACTATTATCCCTAGGTTACATTGTAGATGTAAGAAAACCAAGACCAGAGATTAGCCATCTGTTTATAGGTCTTGAGGCACAGAGTGGGAAGCAGGTCCTTGGCTTCAGAGTGCATACTCCTCATCCCATGCATCCTCCAGTTAGGACCTGGTGGAACATTGTTCTGACTTTTAACAGGTTGGTGGACCAATAAAAAATATAGAATATGATCTGAGTTGGTTTATTTTCAAAACACAATCTCAAATGTAATGAAAATAATATGCAAAGCATTAGCCAACCTTGACTTTTTAAAAACATATTGGGAAAAACAAAGCCCAGGAAGATTTAAAAATACAAAGTGATTTAAATACAAAAATGAAGGTATTAACTTAAGACCCTTCTTGCTAATTTTTAAGTGTCGTTTTTCTTGGCTCATGCCATTTTGGGTTTTGCCACCGTGGTTTTTAGCTAACCGGTTGAAGCCCCATTTAGAAGACAGAATTTTTGAGGCATCTGGAGTTCTGTAGTTTGGCTGTGACATTTCATGTCTTACAAGAAGCATTGGGATCAGTCCACACATTATGTTTACTAAAGATTCCTTGTCTTCTTAGTTAAAATCATTTGGAGTACTAGTTAAAACTGTGGATTCCAGATCATACTCCAGGTCTAACAAATCAGAATCTTTTAAGAAAGGGAAAAATGAATCCAATGGTTCTTAGTCATAATCACTCCTCAAGACTTTGACTCCATTGCGCTGATATTGGGTGATAACAGTAGCTTCCAGGGTTGGTTTAACATCTCAGTATCAGTCGTTGCTTCTACCTGGGTAGAAGCCTTGCTGCCAGCATATGCCTGTCACACATTTTTTTTTAAGTTCCTGGAAGGATTTATATGTCTGAGATACAAAAATCACTTGCTGCCTTAGACCTTGGCAAAATAATCATAAGTCAGTATCACAAGTAAGGTGTCTTTGGTGACACAGGAGATAGTTTAGTGACAGAACATAGAAGGAAATTAGTCATGAAGCCAGCTGCATGAGAGAAAAGGCAGCTCTCAACCTGGGAGGTCAATTTCAAAGTGGGATGAGTGAAGAATGTGGATGAGATGCCGGAGTCATTAACTAAAAGTCTGAGCTCAGCCTCAGGACCAGGGTCTGTATGTATAGACAGGGTAGATGGCCATCTGAGGTCCGGGATGCTGCGGGGGCTGTCAGGCTGCAGGGAACCAAGACCCAGCAAGGGGAGACAGGGCTCAGGTACAGGAAATTCAAACCCTCCTAGGAGGAGTGGGATGACAACCAGAAACTCTGGGAACAGAGGTAGGGTCCCAGGGGTTGAAGAAAAAGTGGGTGGGACTTAAAGAAACGAAAATCTGAACAAGAATTCCTCAGTTCCCTGTCTTAAGGGATGATGTTGACTCCAGAATTGGTGAAGTGGAGAAAAAGACTTTCACAGCGGGTCATAGGATAGAGGAGATCCCATTTGGAAATTTAGAGATCCCAAAGGACTCAGGCCACACAGGACATTCCATTGTTAATCTGTTAATCTCAAGATGCTGTCCTTCAATGTGGCTTGCTGAATCTCCCTGTTTGACCTTAAGAAGCTTCCCTTTGGAAAGGTGTTCCCAGCCAGCACACAGCCCACGTGTGCTCCTCCATGTGCATGAGCCCCATGAGCCCACACCCTCCCTCTCTGCACCCAGTCTGGTCTGGCTAATGCCTACAGTTGTAGCTTGATTCCAGGCCCAGCATGCTCAGATCTATCCCATAGCTCCCAAGAAGCCGGGACCAGGTGAGGATAGCATTCTCAATACCAATATCTCCATTTCTCCAAGGTATATCCTAGCGGCTCTGTTTCTGAGTGTGAGCCTCTAGCATCCGGGAATTCACACCCTGATTGGAAGGGACCACACAGCTTATGATTGTTCCTCATCAGAATGGCACAACGAGGCACTTGTCTCATGCAATACAACAAAGCCAGTTGGGGTGAAATGATCCTCCTGAACTACTTCAGAAAGCCAACAGGCATGCTGCAATCCCCTGAGCCCCAGACACATCCAGAGGCCCCCTCTTTCCATTTTCTTGGAGTTTGTTCCATCTGATACCTCTCATCGAGCACCTTCTGGCCTCTTCCATGTGCTGGAAGGCCCCTCCCAGGAAGCCCCACGGCACACGCTCAGAGCCACATGAGGATTCAAGCGACTGTTCAGACACTAATGAAGCCTCCTTGTGCAGAACTGAGCACAGGCACAGATTGTATGTGGGAGGAGATGTTCTCTCCATGTCTGCTCTAAATGTTGTTTCTGAGTTCAGCATTCCAAGAGAAGGAAATGAATGGGGATTACCTGAACCACCCCCTGAGCTGAGGCACATCAATTAACCAGATCATGGGACTCGGCAGGAAGAGTCTCCTTTTTGCTCTTTTTATACCTAAAATCTTTGGGTCAGATTTTGGGATGGTGCACCATAGCCCTTACTCACTTTTCCCTTACACTGCTCCCCCTAGGTGGACCCCATGGTGGTCTGAGCTGCTGAGATCTGGGACCATCTCCTCCTGTGATCTGGGCTCCTAAGGTGGTAGTGACTTCCCACTGTTGCTAATCATAGCTTCTTAGCTCTTCCATCCCCTGCATAACCCATCCTGTGTTTCCAAGACCTCTAGTTCTTCTTCTTTTCTTGGCTGATAAATTGGTTAAGTAAGAGCTAACCCTTTTTGTGACATTACTAAATGCTTTCCATTATTTACACATTTAATTCTAACTTTTACCATCCAAAAAGTACTCTTATTATGCCCCTTTTACAGAGGTAGGGACTAATCTACAGAAAGGTGGCACAGTCAATTAGTGACATAACTGGGATTCATGGGCTCCAAAGTCCATGCTCTGAATCAAAAATAAAAACACAATAATCATAACACAAACAATCTGAGTCACAGCATTTTAGAAGCAAGAGCACATGAGGATAGTGGTTGTCGGAGTGTGAATCCTAGACTGGGCAGCATTAGCATCCCCTAGGTGCTGGTTAGACATGTAACTCTCAGCCTTCAGCCCTAATCTACTGAATCTAAAGTAGTATCCACAGAGGGGGAAGCCCCCTCTAGGTGATTCATATCTTAGTGAAGTTTGGGGACCACTTGTTGAGAGAATGGTTCTATCCTTGGTGTCAAGATTCTGGAACAGTTTGAGATTCTCTCCCTAAAAACCGAGTAGTAGCTTATGTGCCATCTCCCTCCTCCTCTGTAAACCTCTTGTTCTTTCTGGCATGGCCACTTTAGGTGACTGTGCCTACTCTTTCATCTTAAGTAGGGCACTCTTCAGTGGGCACAATGATTGCCCGTCAAAGATGTCCACATCTTAATCTTTAGGACATGTGAATATGTTATATGTCACATGGCAAGGGGGAGTCAAGGTTGCTAATCAGTTCACCATATACACATTATTCTGGATTTTATGGGTGGGTCCAATATAACTACAAAAGTCCTTACATGAGGAAAAGAGAGAGAGAGAAGAATCAGAATCAGAGAAATGGTTGTTTTTAAAGATGGAGGAAAAAAAAAAAAGACGGAGGAAGGGGACATAAGCCAAGAAATGCATAGTCTCTAGAAGCTTGAAAAGGCAAGAAACAGCTTCTCCTTTACAGCCTGCAGAAGGAGCACAGCCCTGCTGACCCCATCACTTTATCCCCGAGAGTCCTATTTTAGACTTCTGACCTCCAGAACTATAAGATAACTTTATACTGTTCTAAGTCACTGACTTTGAAGTAACTTGTTACTGCGGCAATAGGAAACTAATACATACTCCATAATAGAAGACACTCCAGGACGTATTTGATACTCAGAGCTATAGACCTAACCAAATTTTTAATGAATTTCTCACATCTGTTGTTCTTTCAATCTTATCCTACTTAAAACACACACACACACACACACACACACACACATACACACACACAAAGCTTCCAAATCTGGATCCATTTTAGAGACCACTCCTCTCTTTGACTGAACCCTGTCCCTATGTCCTCTGGAACTCTTATTCATCTACCCCCTCCCACTTCTGTCTTCCTTTCTGATCCTGAACACTCCCAAAGGCCCTGAGTCTCTGAAGGCCACTCAAACAGAGGCTGAGTTTTCTCTCACAGCCTAAAGACTTTAGATTCAGGAGGAACACCCTATATCTTTCTAATTTACCATTGTCATCTTGAGGCCATTTAACCCTCTCCCTCTAGCAAAATTCCTTCTTATTGAATGCTCATGCCACTCAGTTCATCACTACTCCTCCTTCTCCTTTCTCCCATCTGTCAGCCTGTCAGTCACTCTGCATCATGCACTGAAGATGTTTGGTCTCACTGTCTACCCTGCCTCTCTACTGATGACCCAAACAGCACCCTGACCTCTCAATTCCTTCATTTATCTTCTCCAGAGATAGTTTCCAACTGTCCCTCATCTATTCACTTCCACAGTCACACCTGCTCTTTGTCATCCCCAAGAACCACATCTTCCTCAGAAATGCGATTTTAAAACTTCCATCCAATCACCACCACTTTTAGGTCTTCTTCTTCCAATGCGACAATGCTTTGATTTCATGGAAACTTCCAAACTTCATCTCACTTATCTAATTGCACAGCCAAAAATCCATAGCTGATTAGTTTAATCACTTCTGTGAGAGGAAAGAAATGATCCCTCTTCTTTTTTTTTTTTTAACTGTACCCTTACAACACAACACAGATTTCTGTGACCCCTAAAAGCATGGGGGTTGCTTCCCACCCTCAAGCACATAATCAGTAATCCAGCAGATACCAAATCACTTCTGTTCTGATACTACCTACCTAGAAATAGTGTCAGGTCCCACCGGTCGAGGTCCAGTCCCATAAGACTGACCCCCACTTCCAGTGCCTTTCCCAAGGCCAGAGGGTCAATTGTGCCTCTGACCAACCAGCTATAAATCAGAGGTTCCTGTGACCCTCTTGTCAGGCTTGATTAATTTTAGAGCAGTTGAGAGGACTCAAGGAAATACTTTACTTTCAATAACTGGTTTATGATACAGGATATTACAAAGGATGCAGATGGAAGACGTGTAAAGCCTTGTAAGAAATAGTTTCCATGTCCCCTCTGGGAAAGATGTACCCAGGGATCTCCACATGCTCAGCTATCTGGAGGTTCTCCAAACTCTGCCCTTTGGGTTTTTTATGAAAGCTTCATTATGTAGCATAATTGATTAAATTATTGACCATTAGTAATCAATTGAAACTTTAGTCCTTTTCCCCTCCCTGGAGATTGGGGGATTGGAACTAAGAATGACTAACCATGCCTTAGTCTTTGTAGTGATCCACCCCCATCCTGAAGCTACTTATGGGGGGTGGGGGGCAGCCACCGCTCAATTCATTAGCATACAAAAATACATCAGTTTGGAAATTTCAAGGATTTTAGGAAGGAAGACCAAATGCACATTCCCCAATTTTATAGTTTCCTTGAAACTGTAATCAAAAATAAAAATACAAGACCATAAGATGAGAGAGCCCTCCCTCTCTCATCTCATGGTCTTGGCCCCTGGTGAAACCCAGCCCTGGCTGAGCCCACCTATCTGTCTTCTCCATTATCTGCATTTGAATAGCAGAGCTTTGCGACTCTAGGTAGAAAATCACAGATCCAGGTTCACTGCTTTGCTTGAAAGATCACAGCCATTATTGTCATGTGAGCAGGGCACACTGCCTGGCGCATCTGTTACCCTTCAGTATGAAATCCCCTCCTCCACAGCCTGACATGCCTGCTTCATAGAGATTCCTTTCTGTTCATCCCCTCCTCACTCTCTCGCCCACATACTCAGTTGGTGATCTCTCCTCATGCTGAAGGAGAAAATGTCAGATGGGAGCCCTCCCCACTCCCCGCCAGCATCTGTAAGTCCTCATTTTAATTCATTTCCTTTCCCAGTCTTCTGGCTCTAAAGAGAGGGCTTCGCCACTAACCGGAACTTGGTCTCAACACTGATGTCTAGAATGGCATTTCCCTTTGCTTACCCAAGGGCTTTGATTCTCCCTGTCCTCAGTCATTCTGGATGGGAATCTATAGCTTCAACTGCTTCTATGATAAAATAAAGAGAAGTCTAAAATCAAAGATCTGAATTTTCTGCTTTTAGAAATTCAGATAAAGATTAAGAGACGTTACGCCTAAGCAGCTCAGTGGTAGAGTGCTTGCCTGGAATACGAGAGGTTCCAATCTCACAGCACCACCAAATGAGGGGGTGACTCTAAGAGTAGGGAGAAGGAAAGAAATAATTAGATTAGCTTTTAAAATAATAATAATGATGATGATGAAATTAAAAAACAATGAAGCCCAAAGTTACTTCTTTGAAGAGGTCAACAAGTTAATGATTCCAGAAATCGATGGAGACAAAAAGAAATCGGATACAAATTTTCAACATCCTAGATGAAAGAGGAATTATTATTATAGATGGTATAGTTACCAAAACACCTCAGAGGAACTGCTATAATTAACTTGATGTCAACAAATTTAACAATGGATTTGAAATGGACCGATATCTTTAAAAAAATACAATTCCCAAGACTGATACAAGAATAGCATTTAGCTTCCAAAAAGTTAAACTTATTGCCAAACTCACCACAAAAGAAAACTTCAGGCCCAGATAGGTTCATGAGGGAATTTCAAGGAGGAACCAATACCAAATCAACAGGACCTATTTCAGAAAGTTGAGGAATGGATTGCTAATAGAATAATCTGAATGAATATCATGGATTTTCTGCTGATCCAAAGATGCCACACCAAAAAAAAAAAAAGTTATATATTTTAGAATTCCATTTAAATGATGTTCTAGAATATGTAAAACTAATTTCTTGTGGGAAACTTCAAAACTTCCTCTGTTGGAATGGGGGAAATTTATATCAAGGGCTTTTCTAGAATAATGGGATCAGGTTAAGGTTACAGGAGTATTAAGAAGATTGCATGTAAGAGTTTTGAATTTAAATATATGTAAATTTAACAAATAAACATTCCAGAAAGAGTGTGAGTAGGTGGAAGTTGAGACAGAACAAGAATGGCAGAATGTTTGCGGTTGTTGAAGTTGGGTGATGCCTGTGTGGGAGTGTATGGCTGGGTTGTGTTTGTGTTGTGTGCGCTTTAAATTCTCCATAATGAAGAGTTAAAGTGGAACAGTTGTGAAGTTGGATTTATAGAGCGAGACATTGTATTTGTGAAACACCCCATTTCCAATTTGCATAGTTCAGATTTGTGCAAAAGAGAGGACATTTGTAATTTCCTTCTAGTCTTATATTTCAAATTGTCCTAACCGATACCGATACACACTTTTGCACCCAGATTTTCTACCCACATTATACTGTAAGCAACTTTGCAGTTTTAGAGTCTTTGGGAATCATCATTTTTAATGGCTACCCCTCTGTCTTCTTAATGCTGAAACTCAGATTTTTATCTCATTATTTTTATCTATATTAAATGTTAGGGCTACTCAGAGCAATGCATCTCCAACGCACCCCTCAGGTATTCTCATTTAATTATTTATGGTATTTATATTCTTCTTGTCCCCAGGAGGATTTAAGGTGGCCTTCATAAAAATGCAACATGATAAAATACATTTAAAACCTAATACAAAAAATAAAGAGAAATGAAATGAATATTTTGTGCAGCAACAATCACACACCCTTCTTCGCTGAGGAAAAGCTTAATAAAACACACACCCAGAACAGATAATGAGGGACAGTGATATTGCTGTATAAGGTGCGCGGGGCTGAAGCAACCTCAAACGCTCACTGGAGGGTAGACAGCAGGATGGCCAAACAAAGTAGCCTCTTATAACAAAGAGTTACTTCTGAAGCAGTACATGTTAGGGGATTTCTGCTAAGCTGGTAACACTTTCATTTTAGAATAATGGAGTAACTTCAGATACAGGATAGAATAGCTTTAACTTGTTATTAGGAGAGCTGAGAGGCAGGGCAGAGGAATAGGCTCCCCTATGGGCTATGCTCTTCCCAGCCCATTATCTTGAGCAAATGAACTCAACATTCCCATTCTCCATTTCTTGCTTTGTAAAACCAAGGGCAATACACCCCTACGTTATGGTGTCACTGTGGAGATTTATCACAATTCTTGGGTTCAGGTGAGGCCCCTTGTGCAGTCACACAGCAAGACATGGCAACTATGTCTCTATCCTTAAGATGCTCATCTTCTGGGGGGCGGGTGGGGGTGGGGGGCAAGGAAACAAATAAGCAACATCACTTCAGAGAGTGACAGTGTCTATCAAGAAAAATTTGCATGTTGTGGAACTCAGGTCAATGGTGTGTGTGTGTGTGAGAGAGAGAGAGTGTGTCTCCCCACTTCTAAAGATATATTCTTAAGAGATATAAGGCACTCACAAAAAGACAAATACTACATGATCTCATTCATTTGTGAAATTAAAAAAAAAATTGATCTCACCAAAGTGGAGAGTAGAATGGTGGTGACCAGGGGATGGGGACGGCAGGGGAGAAGAGGATAGGGAAGGATTGGACAAAGGGAGAAAGCTACAGATACCTACAGGAGGAATAGGTTCTGGTTTTCTGTTGCACAGTAAGATGACAATAGTGTGTATGTGTGTGTGTGTGTGTTGTATAGTGTATATATGTATATGTATACATTATATACTATAGGATCTCTGTTTTTATACTCCATGTGTGTATGATATGCCAAAATACATTCTACTGTCATGTGTAACTAAAAAGAAAAAAAAAGTTAAGAGGAAAAAAAGACTAGAAGAGAGGATTTCAAATATTGTTATCACAAAGCAATGAGAAATGCCGGGGTGATGAACATATTAATTACTTATCATTGTGCACTGTGTACACTGTGTAGGTGCCTCAAAACATCACTTGGTAGCCCATAAATATGTACCATTGTTATGTGTTAATTAAAAGAAAAACGATGTATTGGTCAGGGAATGCTTCTCTGAAAAAGTTCTATTTCGAAAGGAATCTGAAGGATGGAAAGAAAGGTCATCAGGGAACGTGAACAATGAGCCTCAGGTTTGAAGAGACAGCTGGAAGGATCAGTAGGAATGGGGAGAAGAAGGCAGGGGGCAGAGCTCATGGTGCCAGGCTCAGGGACCCAGATTTCACTGTGCGGAAGGAGAGACATTGGAAGATGGAGGCAGTGGAGCTGCACGGTGTGATGGGTGTGTTAAGCCACCATGTGGAGGATGGATTGCAGAGTGGCAAGAGTGAGGCAAAAAGGCCCAGAAAGAAATCACTACATATTAGATGCTTAGGATAATACCTGATGCATAAGGAGCACCACTAAATAGCAGCTACTTTTGGCCAGGCGTGGTATCATACTCCTGTAATCCCAGCAACTCAGGAGGCTGGGGTAGGAGGATGGCAAGTTGAAGGCCAGCCTCATCTCAGCATCTTAGTGAGGCCCTAAGCAACTTAGTGAGACCCCATTTAAAAAAAAAAAAGGCTGGGGATGTGGGTCAGTGGTTAAGCACCCCTAGGTTCAATCCCTAAGGGATTGAACTGGTGACCTGTAGCCCTTCTTTTTGGAAAAAGAAAAATTAGCTTGCAAGGTTAATGATACATTTGGACCATTCATTATTTGGATCAGGTCTTGCTGTTCTCTGTAACTGTTACTCTTAAGTGTGCAGCTCTGTGATGTGCCAGCTTGGCTAGACTCAACTCCATTCCCCAGAAGTCCTTTTCCTGGGTGTGTCACAGAGAGCTTCTAATGGGAGGTTTGGAGAGCGGACAGGAAGCCTCAGGACTTTTCCCCTGTGTGTCTCCATTCACATTACAGACCAGGCACAGATCCCAGGCTGGGGCACATATGCTCTGCCTCTTTTTTTCTATACAGTCATTGTAAGAACACAGACGGCAAAATGCACCCTGAGGCCAGTGTCAAGATTCTGTAGCTCACACATATTGTTGATGTGGTGACTACAGGTCTCTGCAGTGGCTGCAACTGCTCTGCCCTCTCCCATCCTCCTTCAACTTCCCAAGCTCACAGCAGCATTATATGTTCAGCATTATGGTGAAGAGTCCTGGCTTCTACAGGTTCCCCAGACTAAGGTCGGAGGTGATAATAACTGATGTAGATTGCTGTGCACAGTGGTGCACATTTGTAATCCTAGTGATTCTGGAGGCTGAGGCAGGAGGATTGCAAGTTTGAGGCCAGTCTGAGGAACTTAGTGAGACGTTGTCTCAAAATAAAAATAACAAGGGTTGGGAATGTAACGTAGGAAAAAAGTGTCTTTGGTTCTATTCCCATTACCCTCCACACCCCCTCAAAAAAAAGAAGGGGCTGGGGATATGGCTCAAGCGATAGCGCGCTCGCCTGGCATGCGTGCAGCCTGGGTTCGATCCTCAGCACCACAGACAAACAAAGATGTTGTGTCCACCAAAAACTAAAAAATAAATACTAAAAAATTTTCTCTCTCTCTCTCTCTCTCTCTCTCTCTCTCTCTCTCTCTTTAAAAAAAAAAAAAGAAAAGAAAAGAATTGATCTGGGCTTCAGCACATTCTCAATTGAACCAGTTCATGTTAATGGATTCTAGCACATTCCTTCATTCCTTTGCTTTGCATCCATCTTTTCTTTTCCACTATCTTCCCTTGAACTTCAAGTTTCAGAATTAAATGTGAAGAGAACAGTCGTGCATAGGGCTTCCACAAGGTCAAGGTCAATTCCAAATGTATATGTAATTTTATTTTATCTATCTATTTATCAATCTACCTGTGATTCTGCTTCTCCAATGGATCCCTGATTTAATGGATACACCAATACTGATATCAGATCCAGCAGAAATCAATTCAAAAGAAATAGGATTAAATATATCCTGGATTTATCTGAAATCTCTAAGTGTACTTGAGCTTCAGGTATTTAACATTGTTGACAAAAGATAGGACTCAGTTCTGCACAGAGAAAATGTGGATGTGCTGGAATGTAGTTCAGTGGTGTAGTGCTTGCCTAGCATGTTTGAGTCCCTGGGTTATATCCCCAGTACTGGACCATAGAATATTATTTAGCCTTTAAAAAGGAAGGAAATCTTATCATTTGCCATAGCATGGATAAATTTAGAGGTCATTATGCTCAATGAGATAAGCCAAGAATGGAAAGAAAATGACTATATGATTTCACTTATACAAGGAATCTTTAAAAAAAATCAAATTCATAAAAGCAGAGGTTAAAATGCAGTTGCCAGGGGTTAGAAGGAAAAGTTGAATGGAACGGGGACATGCTGGTCAAAGGTTACAATGTTTCAGTTAGGAAGAATATGTTCCAGAGATCTACTGTACAACATAGTGACTATGCTTAATATTAAAGTATTCTCTTCTTGAAATTTACTGAGAGTCAATTTTAAATGTCCTTATCACAAAAAGTGATAAGTATGTGAAGTGATGAATAAGTTCCTTTAATCACTTAATAAATAAGTTTGATTTAATCATTTCACAGTATATACACCTATATCCCATTGTACATCATAAATACATGCACGATTTTTCACTTGTTAATTAAGTCAAGAATGCATGATTCAGCTTTAATTCCCTTGGCAAATTACCACCCAGATTCTCTGTGACCTGCATCTGGGCTTTTGGTGGCCCATCCTAATGAGAAACAGGGAGAAGAGACATTGCTTGGGTATGTAGTTCAGCCCAGTCAAGAAGACACAACTAAGGAGCCCCTGTCTACAGAGTCAAAGGTTGAGAAAGACCAAAGATATTATGTATCCACTATTTTCCTGGTTGTTCATTCTAGAAGGTAGCAACAATGGTCCATAGGATATCATCTGCATCCTAAGCCTATCTGTAGTGCTTATAAAACGTTGACCTGAGAAAAACACATTTGCAACTTAAGCAAGTCACTAGAGCAGGATATTGATAGATGGCACAACAGGCTAATTGTAAACTAGGTTTACCATTGAAGGACAATGGAGGTTTGCTTTGCTTACTTTGAGAACAAAATAAACTATATTGGGTTTCCAGTCAGATAAAGGCCATATTTGAAAAACCAATTAAAGTGAGCAAGTCTACAAACATCGGAGTTTATTATTTCATGAGGTTCTTAAATAGCTTGGTTGGCAAAAGTGCCTTTAGTTGTTTTATTTACCGTAGGTTTCAAAAACTTTGTTCTAGAGGACCATTCCCACTTTCCAGTCAGGAAATCATTTTGGATTGATACTACTTCCAGATATGTATTTAGAGCTATTTATTTAGCTTATAATTCCAGATGTGGGAGTGTCTCTATGAAAGACTCCTTTCATTGCCAACTTAATAGCTCTTCTCCTGTGCTTACTTTTTTGCTAAGAGAACCTAAATGCTCTTGGAATTCTAATGTACCAACCCTAGGCAATGAATCTTCAATCAAGTCTGTTTGGAAGCGGGGTTTTAGTGAGGTTTTACACTGCTGCCACTAAAAGACCCAACCAGAACAATTTTACAGGAGAAAAAGTTTATCTGGGGGCTTCTGGCCTCAGAGGTCTCAATCCACAGACAGCAGCCTCCATTCCTTAGGGCTTGAGGACAGGCAGAACGTCATGGCAGAAGAATATAGTTGAGGGAAACAGCTCATGTGATGATCAGAAAGCAGAGAGAGAGAATCCACTCGGCAAATACGAATATATAAGCCCCAAGCAACGCCCCCAATGCCCCGCCTCCTCCAGCCACACCCCCCCAGCCTTCAGTTACCACTCAGTTAATCCCATCCGGTGGGTAATTCATTGATTGTGTTTAGGCTTCCATACCCCAATCATTTCTTCTCTGAACCTTCTTGCATTGTCTCACATGTGAGCTTTTGGGGGACATCTCACATAGAAGACTATGGAAAAGTTATTTCTTTTCTTTTCTTTCTTTCTTTTCTTCTTTTTTTTTTTTTTGCCAAGAGAGCTTGCAGAAGAAAATATATCATTTGTTTCTTTCACTCTACTTCTTTAATCTCTCCCAACTCCTGACTCCTGCAGGGAAAGTATCTATGATTCTCATAGCTTCATCAGCTACTTTGCCAGGAAAACATCAGGCTTCCATGATGGTTTTGGTAGGATGGAAAGAATCTGGACCTGGTGGAGATGATTGAACACTGAACCAGTCCTAGGCTGCCTTCCTACAAACTCCGTGCTCTTTGTGATAGCTAAATTAAGCCTCTGCAAAACAGGCATTCGGTTACTTGCATCCAAAGCCTCTCCTAACTGATACATCCCCTTTCACCTTACTTTCCTGAGCCATGCCTTGGACAAATGGCATGGCAGACTTTGATTGCAACAGTTCTAAAAGTGGCACTTAGATCTTTCTTGGGACCATTTAATTTCTTTAGTGTTTTGCTGTTTCAATAATAAAGTTGTGTCAAGTTCTATATTTGATATATATTTGTCATATTTGGAAATTATATTTGTCGTATAAGGAGGCATTCAATCCAGCCGTGACAGGTATCATCAGACTTGCTACTTAACAATTAGTTCCCAACAAATAATACGTTGTTTTTCATGGAATACATAGAGTTTATATGGTCAACAAGACAATACCTATATCTAGCTAAGCCAAATTTACATTGGCAAGGGAATGTACCTGTAAGTTACATGAAGCCTTTGGGGAATTAAATCAAAAGAGGCAAAACCATAAAGTATATATGAACCAGGCAAATCCCCTAGGTTGACATGAATAAGACTTGTCAATTTATTCTAATCTTCGTAAGAGTTCCACAGTTCACTCTCTGACAGCTGGCACAACAAAGACTTAAAACTCTAACTAGGAAGGAGGAGGTGGTTACCATCTGTGGCCATTACTGATCCCTCAGAGTTCATCTGTGAGGAATAACTCCATGAGGTATGTAATTTTTTTTGGTTTTCAATTCTTAAAAATAGATTATTACAGTATATTCAAACATACAAGAGAGATTGCAGCAAATAATATAATATACATCCATGTACTCATTGCTGATATTTGACAGGTGTTAACATTTGCCATTGGCTTTAGATGTTATAAAAATAAAACTTTGCAGATACTCTCAAGCCCCTGCATCATCCCGTGTCCTTATTGTTTTAATTTGCATTTCACAAGGCATGTCTTTGCAAAACTAGACCACCTGTGCATCTAAAACTTTATCCATATTTAGGAAGATGTCAAGTAGATGTCTGTCTTCCAAACACACTTTGGTTAGTGGAATTAAATCCTGATGCTACCCAGCCAATATAATCCTGGTGGTTCCTTTCTGATGCCTAGGAATCCAGATTTCATTTGACCACCCAAACCATTAGGACCACACTTTTCTCCCTATATTCCATTTTACGATTAAATGGATCTTGCAAGTTGCAAGAGCTATACATAATTCTTGGAAAGAGTATTTGAGGCAACCCTCAAGACCAGCCTTTAGGGAAGGACATGGTTTAAAACTAGCAATGTGTCAGCCCAGTTCCCAGCCCCAGGTTTCTGCTCAGCATGTTAGACCCTTCTTCTGAGCCCTCCTGATGCTTTTTTACTCAGGGAAGGGAAACTGGGTGGGTAATATTAAGATTCACTCTTGACTTTGAAGACCAAGGTGCTCTGTCCACATCCTTCCTCCTTCCTGGGTTCTCTGGGTTAGTGCTCCAGGCCAGTCCTCTGCCTCGTTCCTGGTTTGTGCATCCAATGAAGACACATTGCTCTACGTCTCTTTATTTCTCAACTGTAGTTTTACCTTCTCACCTCCCTCTCCTGCTCTGAGTACTAAGTCCTGGCTAGAGTCCTAGTGTGATAGTAGAAGCATATGTGACTCCATTTTGTTTTATGACTTCATCCTGTAAAACAACCATGCCAAGTACAAGGGTCATGACTGGGGCAAGATGTTCTTTTCCTTTTGCTATAGAAATCTGTAAGGACACAGAACTACCTAATGGGGCATTGTTTCTGTAACTAGGGTGACTGGGCTAACTGTGATTGGTTAGCTTCCCTCCGCTTGACCGCACTGTCTCGCTTCTGTAACCTGGCTTGCTTGCATTGGCTAGACCCCCCGAACATCCCTTTTGTGGTTTTCAGGCTTATAAAGAGTGCCCTTGAAATTGTTCGGGGCTGATCAGGGGAACAGCTTTATGTTCTGGTCAGCCGCCACCGGTGTGCTTCAATAAAGGCTTGATTCGATTATACGAGAGTGGTCTGGAAGTCAGTTTATGAAACCCCGGGACAAATCTTTAACAATAACACTAGTACAAACCTTTCCCAGAAAGAGAACTTGAATTTCTACAAGCTTACCTGGGGATGGGACTTAAGCTTTCCCATGATATAAGCAGCCAGTAAGGGGTATTCTTCTACTGTCTTTGTGATATACTATGCTAATAAGTCCTGATTTGGGAGAACTAACATCTGTTTAAAAATCTGAAAGCAAAACTTTCCATTTTTTGCACCCATCACAATCCAACTGGACTTTAAATTGTCATTTCCTTAGGCCAGCCTGACAAAAGAACTACCCTGACTACCTATGATCATTTGTAAAAATATTTTTATTTTATTTTCATGTGGTGCTGAGGATCGAACCCAGGGCCTCGCACGTGCCAGACGAGTGCTCTACCACTGAGCCACAATCCCAGCACCCCCGTGATCATTTTTAATATCATTTATAAAATCTTTCCCTCCAACTCAACACAATGGCATATACTTTAAAAAGTAAACAACATTTTATCTCGGGAGACCTCACACTTGAAGTCAATTCATCCTACAGTCCTTGATATATAAAGAGAAATGGCACCTCCAGCTCCCTTGGTACTGAGCCTTGCTCAATCCAAAGAGGATGAGAGAAGCAAATTTCTGGAAGACAGCGATTGATTAAGGAGGCAAGGAATATTCACATTAGGATGATGACTTTTCCCAACTTACCTGGGAAGGTTCCAATTTTATCATTGCATGTGTCCCGTTAGGTCTGAGCAAATCCAGACAGCTGATCATCCTACTGCACATATAGGAGGGGATTTTAAGATCTAACCGAAGGTGTTGGTAAATAAAAGCTCCTCAAAATTGGGCAAGTTTTACAAAATCCAAGTTCTCCGGAGCGAATTAAGGCTCATGTTGAGAAGTAAACAATGATTTCACCATGTGAAGACAAAGGCTAGGCATATTTTCCATTTGATATGTGTTCAACAGGAAGAGGAGGAGGAGGGGGAGGGGGATGGGGAGGGGGAGTGGGGCAGGGGAGGAGGAAGAGGAAGAAGAGGAAGAGGAGAAGGAGGAGGAGAAGGAAGAGGAGAAAGAAGAGGAGGAGGAGGAAGAAGAGGAGGAGAGGGTGGGGGAGGGGAGGAGGAAGAGGAAGAAGAGGAAGAGGAGGAGGAGGAGAAAGAAGAAGCAGCAGCTTGATTCCTATGGCAGCTTCCTGGAGACTTCTATTTTAACATTGCCACATCAACAGTACTTTTGGTTAAGTTTATCAGCACCAAAATAACATAATAAAATTCATGCTATTATTGCTTGCTGAGAAAATAGACCGGTGATCCTACTCAAAGGAAATTGAAGTTGGTTCTGCCTGATTCTAAGTGACCCTCCTCTGATTCCCAGTGATCTCCAGTTTCCTTACCAAGGCTCACAATTTGAAAGCAATAAATATGATTCCATGTAATAAGTAAGGAGCAATGTAATAAGTAAGAAGCAAGTCTCTGTTTTGAGAAAGCCACATTTCTCCCATTTTAAAAACAGGGCATGGTGGTACATGCCTGTTAATCCCAGCCGTTGGGAAGGCTGAAGCAGGAGGATCTTGAGTTCAAGGTCAGACTGGGCAACTTAGCAAAAAAATTTTTTGAAATTTTGAAATTAAAAAAAAAAATAAAAAGGGCTGGGGATGGTCAATGACAGAGTGCCCTTGGGTTCAATCAGGCCAGTGTTTGCCTGGGACTCTCTGTCACAATTTTCCCATCCGTTTCAAGGAAAGCATCGATTCTGCCCATCCGTGTTGTTTTGGAGGCTACAGTTTGTAAAGCACAGGTGTCCTGGATTCCTTAAGACTGGCAGGGAGTTCTCTAATGAGATTTCTTCCTCTCTGGGGCTTTAGAAGTCTCATATCCCCAGTTAGTCTAGCCTCCCTTATTTGAAGGTAATTTTCCTAATGGAGAAGAGAGGAACAAAATAGAAGCTGAACATCATTTCCCTGTTATCTGTAATGTAATAGCGCTTCTCCCCATGTCGCCTGATTAAATGTAATTAAAACAAACTTTGAGTTCATTTGAATGACTTTGATATTTTTGGCTAAATGTTTTCATTTTTCAGCTCTCTTAAAACATAGATTGGTCCCAGAAATTGGACAAAGAAAAATGAAAAGGGGTTATTAAGGAAATGGAAGAAATTACTCATGAAATTTTAAGCAAATTTATTCTTTGTAGACTGATATTTATTGTGTATATATATCAAGTCAAAACAAATATTTAAAGATGAAAAATTCAGTTAATCAACAGAATGCTTTCCCCTCGTTTGTTCTGCACGTTGCTGGGTTGAATGATTTGGGTTGGTACTCAGGGCAAACTCTCTGGACTTACCAGCTATCTATAGATTCACCATCTTAACTAGTCACCTCTTCCCACTGCTGCTCAGACACTCCAGAGACAACAGATCAAGCTGCCAAAAGAGGTCTTACTTGAGAAACCACCTTCATATTTTCCTGTTTCCCCTGTAGTTCTCTAATGGCCAATAGCTGCACTCATTTCCCAGTTAATTTAGTTCAACTAACGAGGTTGGGCATTGAATACAGTTGAGGACCTGTGTTTGGTATTAGAGCAAATGATGTTGAACAGAACAGGCTCCCAAATATTGAGATCCTTATATTCTTGTAAGGGAATGAGGACATGTACACAGATGGTTTATGATAGAGTAGAAAGTAGGTAGTTCCATAAGACAAGGCTCAAGTGAAAGGAGGGATTAATTCGCCTTGGGAATCAGGAAGGTCCCACGATTTGTGTTGACCTTGTCTGAGGTTGCTCAGTAGAATATTGACAGTGGTAAAGAAGATGGGAGGGCATGTTTGATAGGATGCCAAGTGTGTCTGAAGTATAGCAGGGAGCTTCCAAGTATATTTGAATACATTGAGGTTAGTGTGTTGAAACCTCCTATGGACAGAACTTAAGGATGGTTTGGGCTCATTGCCATCACCAATAACTTTCCACAGATGTGCTTACAGGTCACTTGCAGCAGAACCACCTGGGGACTCCCAGTTACTCATGAAAAGTCTCAAGCCACCCTCCTGCCTTGCCCCGTGAACTCCAGTCTGCATTTTTAACAAGATCCCAGGTGATTTGCAGACACAGGACAGCTGGAAAGGTATTTCCTTAGATATCAACTGTATCATCTTTAATTTATTATCCTGAGGGCCATGTGGAAATGATGCTATTTTATTTCTTTTGGTAGTCACTTCTCAATCTTCAAAGCACACACTTAAAATCTGGAAGTTTCGACTTCCATAATGCAACACCAGAGTTCTCCCCTTTCACCTTGTGCAGACACAACTAGAAGTTTCCATCTGAGAGTCAAGAAATGCCGCCCCCGCCCCCAGTCCCTGAATCTGATGTCACCTTGATCTTGGACTTCTCAACTTCTGAAACTGTGAGAAATCAGTGTCCCTTATTAGAGGCCACCCCGTCTAAGGCACTTTGTCATAGCAGCCTGAAGGGAATGAGACACATCTCCTTGGCAGGTTCTTTACTCTATTACTCTCCTGTTTTCAGCTTTACAACTCAATTCTTCTCTCCCTAGCTTACCACCTTCCTGAATCTATTTTTTAAACCTTTATTTTATTTATTTTTATGTGGTGCTGAGGATTGAACCCAGCATCTCGCACGTGGTAGGCAAGCGCTCTAAGGCTGAGCCACAACCCCAGCCCCCTGAGTCTATTTTTAAGGACAAGTGTGAGGTCATATACTTCCTAAATTGGTGTGGTATTGCTCCTTTCACTTGGAAATAGCACTTTTATAGGTAAGGATCTTGAGGATCGATCTTTTCCTTTTGAAAATTTCTAAACATTTCCTGTTATTTTCAGGCATCAAAGATGGAAGAAACATCTGAAGTCGGCCTTATTTCTTTGTAAGTCAGTCACTTGTTCATTCCATCTAAATGATGGTAGGATTCCATATTTCTGAACTAATCTGTCAACAGAATATGATTAGCGTGTGACTCTGTTTACATGTAGTATATAACAAGAATACAACTGGTTTGTTTCTTTTTGTTATTTTTTGCCTAAGAATTAGAGAATACTTTGGATGCATAAGTTCAAATCTTTCCTAAACTCTAGAAACTTTTTTTCATATATCTTTGCAAATATTTTTGCTTATTTTATTTTGTCTCTTTCTCAGGAATGCTAACTGTCCTATATTATCAAATTTCCACTGTCTACTCCTCATCTCTCCTACTTCTGATTATGTATATCTCCTTGTTCTCCTGCTCTGCATGATGGGCAATTTTTATGAAAACCATCTTCATCATACAATTCAATTTTTGGAGCTCCGAATATTCTTTTTCTTGTTTCTCATTGCTGCTATAAACTCTAAAGTAAAATTTTGTCTCTCCTACCTTCTTCTTTAAATACCCCATAACACATTTCTTTTTTTTAACTTTATTTATTTTTTAAATATTTTTTTAGTTGTAGATGGACATATAATACTTTATTTATTTTTTTGTGGTGCTGAGAATCAAACCCAGTGCCTCACATATGCAAGGCAAGCACTTTACTACTGAGCTACAGCCCCAGCCCCAACACATTTATTTTTAACATACTATCTTGTAATCTTATTTTCACCAAGTCTACTTTTTTAAAATGTTCTAGTGCCAATATTTTTTTGTTCCTTATGGTACTCGTGGCTCTGACTCTGCATATATTACTTACATGGCTTGTTTTTTTTGTTTGTTTTAATTAGTTATACATGACAGTAGAATGCATTTATGCCCTTTGATATATCATACATAGATGGGATATAATTTCTCATTTTTCTGAGTGCACACGTTGCAGAATCATATTGGTCATGCAGTCACATATATACATACAGTAATAATGTCTGTTTCATTTTACTGTCTTTCCTACCCCCAAGTCCCCTCCCCTCCCCTCCCATCACTTCCCTCTACCTAATCTAAGGTAATGCTATTCTTCCCTAGTGTCCCCTGCCTTATTGTGAATGGCTTGTTAATTTCCTTCTTTAATGTTTTACATACTAAAGTAAGTTACATGTTATTTTTATTTGCTCTGCTATTAACTATTCCCTCAGTTTGTTCAGATCAATGAAGACGAGTCATTTCCACTGAGCTGAATGGTGGATGCTCTTGTGGACTGTTTCCTACTTACTGTGTCCTGGTCTAGATCGCTAGCTGGGTTATTCTGCGTCCTGAGAGAGTTAGGAAAGGGAGCTGAGGCCATGGCAGTCTCAATCTCAAGGCAGGAGAACTCATTTGTCTATTTTATTTTCTTTGTGTCCACAGCAACTAGAAACGACCTTCCTCTATAAGCTTTTCTATGCAGACATGATCTGTGGTGCATAAACCATGAAACTGTCTCCTTCCTGTTGCTCAGAGACTAGCATTGTCCCTCTGATTTGAAAATACTATTTGAATGTGAAGTGATCCAGTTCCTTTAACTAAAAACTCTGCTTTCTAGAGTCTTTCCAGTTCAAGGTGAAGGAATAGTTGTCCATAGAGTAATCCCCAAAGATCTGGTTGGTTCTTTGTTCCAACCTTGCCTGACACAATAGAGAGGGTTTCTCTACGTTCTCTCTTGCTTATCACCAACACATGGGTAGAAAAAGCCAGGGATATGCTAGAGAACATCTGTACTGTGAGCTTCCTTTGCAACCCACCCTTACGGCCTTGGGGTGCTATTAATGCAGTGGGACAGCCACAGTTCTCCAGTAACCTCTCCATGACCTCAAAGGAAGGGATAACACTTGAACTTGACAGAGGTTCTTCTCACAAGGCTGTGCCATCATCTCAGGAATAAGACTCATCTGCTGATTTCCCGTGTCTTCCTTGAGTTTATCAAGGTCTGCTCTTTATCCAGAAGTAATTGTGCTCTGTGGTTGTTTGATACCAAAGGGACTCTTGGTACCATTCTCTTGATTCTTCTCTGAGGAGAGCTTTGGAGTTCTCCTTTTATTGATATATCCACCTGATCATTTTGGTCAGTTTCTGGAACAGAAGGTTAGATGCTCATTTTTTAATGCAGTCCTACATTTCATAAATATTTCCTGAGTGCTTAATAGTTCCCGATTGCAATGAACTGGACTGCATTGTCTTAAGCTATTTTCTTTCAGCTCCAAACACATGCTTTTGTGACACTTGGTCTAGGATTATACAACCCATGGCCCTGGCATTGGGCTCCCACTAGGCTGGGCCAACAGTGGCTGCTAGAAAGAGCCTACAAGAAGGACATAAAATGTATCCTGTTTGCTGTTGTATCTGTGAGCACAGCCACCAGTGATCTTTACCCAACATTATTGGTTAGTTCCAGTTCTCACCACATTCCCCAAACTACCCTTATCATACTCCCCACTCTCTTCCCTCCTTCCCTCCAACCAAAAGATAACAGCTCCCGTTAGTTAGCATCCCCATAGTTTTGGGTCCCCTCCTCTAAGCTCCATGGGGCCATATCAAAACCAGGCAGGCTGCTCTGGGTCTCAGCTTGGCAGAACTCCTCCTGCAGGCTTTGAGGTTCTAGTACCTCCAAACTCTTTCTTCATTTCCCAGACAGAGGGGTAATAACTGACTCCTGTTGTTCCATACTTATTAACACCACACTATTGCCATCTTTACCTTTTCAATCCTCCAATGTCTGTTTACCCAATGCTTTCTACTGAATGCCTTCTATTGAAATTACTGGCTTTGGTTGTCTTTCTGACTAGATCATAACTGATGCAAAGGCAGAACAAGCCCTCACAGAATGTGTCCATGCCCTGAAGGCACAGAAGAGGAAAATCTAAACTGGTCAATTGGTAAGAGTTCATTAGGGGAGTGGAGAGAGGAAGAAAGGGTGTTCTAGTAAAGTTCTAAGACAAGAGAGAACAGGACACTTCTGAGTCCAAAGGGGAAGAAAAGCATAGACAGTTGAGACCCAGGGATAAGAGAGAATATGGTGGAATTGGACATCTACACCATGCTGTTAAGGGCACTCAAAGCAAGATTTGTGGTGGCAGGTGATACTCCGAAAGATAAAAATAATACCAGCCCTCAATAACCTCATTATAACCCATTTAAAAAATTCAAGGACAATGTGGAGTCACTGGAGATATATCAGGCAAACAAAGGAATCAGAGATTCATCCAATTAATATTTTTTATTGACATAAAATAATTTTAGGTACTTATGGGGTATAGTGTGTTCCTTCAATACATAGGTGCAATGTGTAATGATTAAATCGGGTCATTGAGATTCCCCTTTCCTTAAACAATTATCATTTCCATGTCAGTTCTTTAATGTTGGGAACATTCAGACTCCTCCCTTCCAGTTCTTTCTAAAATGTATAACAAATTGTTTTGACCTACTCTCCTGTAGAACATTAGAACTTATTCTTCCTATGAAACTATGAAACTGTATTTTGGCACATTATCCAACCTCCTTTTAACACCTCCACCAAAAAAATAATATTTCTTGATCTCTATTAGGAATGGTTAGGGATACATGATACCTATATCAAGGAAGAGATGACACTCCAACATCTGGGGTATGTTTGTGATGAGTTGGTGCCACCCACTGCACCAACAGTATCTGATGATAGACGTGGTCCTCTTTTATAATTTATTCCTATTTCTATCAATTCTGTAGCCCATCAAATGCTCCCTATGATTTAGCAAATTCTTATGAAGATACTCTTTTCTCTTTTCAAAGTTTTTTTTTAACCTTGAATGTTGTCTTTACTCTTCACCATATTAAATGAGAATTAGAACACTTTTTTTTTCAGTAATTTATTCTCAAAGTCTTTATTGAGCAAGGAGGACCTTATCAATGATTATGTACATGGCGGGTTTGCATCATCCTCACCAAAACAAAGAACTTCAAAGTCCCTGATAAGTATTTGAGTTCTATTAAATCTCAGATAAGATACTTTTGGAGACACAACTTGAAAGGAATCTTTATGTATAATACTTCCCCTTCTTTTCTCCCCTTCTCTCTACACAATGCCCAATTTTGTACCCCTTCTTCAAAGGATAAAAATACTCTGCCCTCTATTAATGCATATTTACTTGTATTACCCCAATACTTGCATACCCAACCCCACGATGGTATGTCCTACTCCATTTTCTGATGCTATAATGGAATACCTGAGATTGGATAAATTAAAAAGACTAGAAGTTTATTTGGTTCATGGTTCTGGAAACATTTCCTTGATTTGTTTGAGAGCCTCATGATGCTTCATCTCCTGGGAGAAAGCAGGACTGCAAGAGTGTGCCTACAGAAAAATCAAGGCATGCGGGGCAACCTTATTTCATAACAACCCCTTATCATGGTAACTATCCAAATACCTCAGAGCAAGGGTTCATTCCCGAGACAAAGGCATCAATCTCTCCTAATGACCTAATTGCCTCTCAGAGGACCGACCGATTCTCAATATCATTGCTTTTGGAATTAAAGTTACAACATATGAATTCTGATGCGATGCATGGATCTCGAAAAAAATATAGAACCCTCCAACCAAAACAGCGCCATTCTCCTTAGAAGCACCTGTAGTGATGAGTAGCAATTTTTCTCCATTAATAAATAAGAATTCCAAGAGGAACAGTGAATGATGGGGATGATGGGGATTTGAAGGGCCTGAGGGGGAAACAGTCATCAGTGTGCAGTTGTGTAGGAGATCTGAAGGACAGTGAAAAGAATCTTGCTGGCAAAACAGACTCAGAAAGTGTTATTATAAAAATGGTAATTGGAAACTTTATACTGTATATACTATTCTTCAATAATATTCTCCAACCTTCTCCCTAGCTTTTAAAATCCCACTTAGAAGACTTGGGGTGGTTTTTCAATGTTCATCCCCTCTTGTTAAACACAGCAATGGACTATAATTTTCAGCCTGTCCTACAGCCACATGTGGTCACATGACCAATTTTGTCAATGGCGTCTGAGTTAAAGTGATGAGAGCCACTCCTAAGCCTCACCTCTAAGCATCTTTTCAGCCCAGTTCACAGTCCTTCTATCATGAGAGACAGGTGCGGAACCTTGGAAGTCATGTGCTGATAAAGTGAGGGTCTCAAAATACTTGTGTATCAGGAAGTGTCACCTGCCATTTAGGATCACTCATATTAAACTTGAGGCAATTGTGAAATAAACTTGCGTTAAGTTCAGTGATTATCTGATATAGAATTTAACATCATATTATTTATTTTTTTGCATGAGCTGGTTCCATTTTTCACCACATTTAATTATTTCTAGTACCTTGAAAACAAGACCTGGTTTGATAAATCTCCAAGGGTATGAAGGAGGGTGAGTGAAGGAAAAGAAACTATATTAATAAAATTTTATAGGAGAATAACAGAGATATGACAGGACATTGAATCATAATAATTTATCCATTTGTTATTCATTAACACAGGCTTCATAAGTGCCTATTAGGTACAAATTATTATGCTAGATTCTATGATGAATTAAAAAAATAAGGCATGAAGTTATACACAGACTAAATTGAAATGTAATAGAGAAGACATAAATTGCAACAATACATTGCAAGAAATTATTAATTTAAAAATATATGTCTTAGCCTACATTTATCAAGGTATCCTTCCATGGGATTCTCAACTAACTTCTGCATGTTAAATGCACCTTTTTAATCTGAGCCAATATTACTTTAGATAATTGAAAACACCTATATTTCATTTCTTTTTAATAATTCACGTTACTCTGCAGACTAGCTATTAACAATTAATCAAATGGACAATTCAAATACTACCCATTTATCTACCTGTGCATCTACACCACTCATCTACCTGATCTTTGAGGAAACATAGGCATTATCACGTTACTGTACTAGGTCTACCATTTATATCCTATCTACTTTATGGTTGGAAATAAAAATGGACATGAATAAATAGAAAATCTATTGATGTTGAGTACCTACATTTGATTTGTGGGTGAAGAGACAGAGAGACACAAGGCATAAGTTTGAGGCCCCATCCAAGTCAAGCACAGATTGCTGAGGGTTCTAAACCAAGGCAGCATCCCCGCAGAGTAGAACTGGCTAGTGAAGACCCCTTGTGAAAACTGGGTTTCCAACAAGCCCTGTAAGGTAGTTTGGGGCAGTTCTTCCAGGTGTGGTACTAGGCACTCCCTGAGTGAGGAAAGTTCTGGTTGTTGCTGATCTGGTCAGGAACTCACCAGATGAGGATGCTGTCTACAGGGAGAGGATCATCTCCTGTCATTTATCCCGAACATCATTCCCCTCATCTGTGGGCTTCCTCCTGAGAGAGTACAGTCTGCTAGAAGGTAGGGGATGTATGTTCTCATTTATAGCTTCTTTTTCATGTGAGGAGAGACAAATGAGGTGAAGGCTCATGGTTAACATGTAAAGAGTGTCCGCTTATCTGCCACAAAGTAGCCGCTGATGGCTACTGTGTCTCCTCAGATCTTCAGTAAAGTCTATAGGACTCCTGAAATGCTGGGGCTGATGTTTTGTTTTGTTTTGTTTTGTTTTTGGAATCTGGTGAAGAACCTGGGTTCCGTATCTTCTTCTCACAGGAGTAGCACGGATGGCTTGCTCACTTACCCAGGCAAGGGGAACCCTCATTGAGATTTGAATGACATTCTGGAGAACTGTCTGAACCGTTCAGATTCAAGTCACCTTCTCATGTCATCACACATTAAACCCCCACCCCGGACTAGACCAGAATTCATCCTGACCACAAGGGTTAAATTTTTAGACCTATGTGAGAGGAAACTAAAAACATGACTTGAGATCATACTGAAGACTCATCCTGGAGATTCCAAAGGGAAGTAATGGAAACTACCGAAGCCAGCCCTGTTAACCTTGGAAGAGGTGACAAATCATTACACAATCACAAAATGCATGAGCATGTATTTTAAAGGGAAGAGAACAAGTCTTTATGGGAAAGTAGCTCTAAGACAGCATGTGAATTCCAACATGAGTTAGAGTGCTATCCCATAATTTCCATGTCACTGATGTTCAACATGACAGGAGGCACCACCATCTAAGCGAATGATATGCACAATCTACTAGAATTGTGTTTCCGTCTATCAAAATCCCAGCAGGAAACAGGATTCACCACAGTTGGTTTAAAAAAAGAGATCGGTGTGGAGGGACCACTGCTGAGGGATAAGTTGAGTTCAGAGGACAAATCAGGGATGAGCAGTCACCAGGAGCCCAGCAACACGAAAGTCCTTATCCTCCCTACTATTTAAGCGATTGTGGAGGAAGGAGTGTTCATGGAGACCCGGGGGAGCTAGAGCAGTGGAGTGGGGCCATCCAATGTGAGGGACAGACATAGAGGGAACCCAAAGATGAAAAACCAAAGTTGAAAGGAGAGAAGAAGGCATAGCCTGACCACTCTGCCCTCTATTTTTCAGTATTTTTTTTTATTGACTGAACACAACCAGACACCATCTAGAAAGAAAAACCTAGGGTGACAGAGGACATGGGGAAGAGAGGAGAAGGATGGGGAAAGGGAGTTTTGGAGATTCTAGTGCAGGTTTGAGGAGTGGAGATGGCAGATGGAGAATCATCGCATAGGGCTGCTGTCTGGTATGAAACTCTGATTTTAAAAGGAAAAAAAAAAGAATTCAGTAGTGTCCAATGTGTGGGTTTGGGACAAAGTATTCCAGCAGGCATATGCCAGTACAGATTGGGGTGCAGGAAATCATAGCTCAGAAGGATGTCCATGCGAGGTCCTTGGTCTGACCCTGGAGAAGTAGGGGCTGGCACCATACTTCTGGAGTGGGTTTGTGGCCAGGTTTCTGACGTCACGTGTGACCTGTCTGTGGCTGAAATTTCATTATTTCCAGGTTGATTTATTGCGCTGCTGGGAGACTCAGAAAGGCATGCTTCTAACCCTGGCTCACTGACGTTTTTACTGTGGTTGAGGAAAGCCAATGGGAACAGGAGTCACTCCCTGTACTATGTGCCTTTCCATCTCATGCTGGAAAAGCTCTCTTAAAAGGTCAGGTTCCTCATGAGGCTCTACCACCTGTCCATATGGTCAGAACCTAAAAATAAGGCAATACTCATTTTATATACTGAGATTTGACATTGATCTCCAAGGGAGAGTTCTCAGGGTTTTGAAAGGTCACTGAAGGTATAATTCTCTATCTTTTGTCCATGTCCCCAAGGGAGAATAATGGTATTCTTTCTATCCACATGGCTCTGGTTAGGTCTCCTCTGAAGTATAGTAGTGTTGTCCTTGGTCTTGATATATCTGGATACCCATATAAATCCTTCTCTATAATGCAACTGGAAAGATTGTTCCAAAATGGAAATCTCATGAAATCAGACACCTTTGCTTAAAACCCTTCAGTGATTGTCCCTTGCCCTTCGAAAACATCTGGCATTCTTATAGATGCTTCACTGTCTGACCACGATCGACCCTTAGAGTCATCATTCACCAACATCAGCTCTCAACCCAACACAGGTGCACTCTCTCACACAGAGTCAACCACCACATACCATCTATCTCTAGGTTTTTGTTCTACTTGACAGTCCACACCTCTTCATTTTCTTTTTTTTTTTATTGATTTTAATTTTTAAATACATGACATTGGAATGCATCACAATTCTTATTATACATATAGGACAATTTTTCATACCTCTGTATATAAAATAGGTTGACACCCAATTCGTGTTTTCATACATGTACTTTGGATAATGATGTCTATCACATTCCACCATCCTTGCTAATCCCCTGCCCTCTCCCTTTCCCTCCCACCCCTCTGCCCTATCTAGAATTCGTCATGCTCCCCCTCCCTACCCCACTATGAGTCAGCCTCCTTATATCAGAGAAAACATTCGGCATTTATTTTTTGGGGATTGGCTAACTTCACTTAGCATTATCTTCTCCAACGCCATTCATTTACCTGCAAATGCCATGATTCCCTAGATGTCCTTCAGTGGATGAATGGATTAAAAAATGTGGCATATATGCACGATGGTATTTTCTCAGCCTCTTCCATTTTCTAACTTGGGATACTATGATGTAGAGACCCATTTTGTTTTCCCTTAAAAACATCGTAGATGAAAACTGCCTGATATGTTTGCTACAAATGAAGTGTGTGATCTTCTCATTAGTTTCTTTCTTTTTTTTTTAATCATCCTAAAAGAAGTCTCATAAGTCATGCCTAGGTTTTACCAGGGATGCATAATAATGAAGCCAGTCTCCTGATTTAGCAACCCTCCTGGGAGTTCTCCCTCTCTTACTGCAGATCAGAGATGCTACATCTGAGATCAGATACCAACAGAGAGGCCTCAGATCCAGGGCTGACCCATTGATGGCTTCACTGGGGATATGCGAGTGTTATGGTTTGGGTTTGGAATGTCCCCCAAAAGCTTATATGTTGAAATCATGGTTCCCAATGCAGTAAGGTTCAAAGGTGGGACTTTTAGGCAATGGTCGGATTATAAGAGTTCTAACGTCCATTAAGTGGATTTTATGGAGAAGGGATCTAGTTGGTGGAGGTAGGTGACTGGGGCCCTGCCTCAAAGAGTTTATCTTCTTCTTAGCTCTTTTCCCTACACTCCCCTTCCTAGTTGTCAGAGCTGAGCAGCTTCCTTTGCCACACCCTTCTGCCAAGATGTCAGGCACAAAGGACTGGAAACGACTAGGAACAGAATCCTCTGAAATAATGAGCTAAAATAAATCTTTCCTCTTCTGAGTTTTTGGTCACAGCAACGGAAAACTGACTAATATAGGAAGGTAAAGTGATGCATTCAGGGAGATTTCATAAGTACTGACATTTTTAAAAAGAAAAAACAGAGTCAGAATGTCAGGGCACAAGATTTATCCTGTTTTATTTGATTGTTATTGAATATGTAATCTGCAAGTGGAATTTCCTATTAAATAAAGAGGGCGCATATTTTTAATACAAAATGAAAGCCATGAATTCATCGAAGAAATTATTTGAGAGGCTTAAAACATCTTTTAATGTTTTAGAGAAAGAGAAATACAAAACTTTCTGGAGCCAAACATTGTTCTAGTTGCTGTGGATGAAAAAAGAATAAAAAGAAACAATGTCTGTGCTGTCTTGGGATAAGACTGGGGAAAAACTAAATAAATCAACAGCCACCAAAGAATTGCAATGCTTGGTCAGGCCAATTAATTAATTAGCCCCAGGTGACATCCCTTTGAGGAAGGAACTACTACTATTTTCATTATTTGTTCTTTTAAAAGTAATTTGTATTGTGGTAAAACGCACATAACAGGATTTACCATCTTAACCATTTCAAGTGTACAGTTCCATGTTATTACATATATTCAAAGTATTGTGAAATTGTCACCATCATCCATCTCCATAATTCTTTTTTTAAAAAAATATTTTTTTGGTTGTAGTTGGACACAATACCTTTATTTTATTTATTTTTATGTGGTGCTGAGGATCGAACCCAGTGCCTTGTATGTGTTAGGCGAGCGCTCTACCGCTGAGCTACAACCCTAGCCTCTCCATAATTCTTTTTGTCATGAAAAAACAGAAACTCTGTATTCATCTAACAGCAACTTTCCATAGCCACCCCAGCTCCTGGAAGCCACCATTCTACTCTCCAGGGTTTTGACTGCCCTATGTACCAAGGAAGGGCTATTTGTGTTACAGTTGAGGAAACTAGACTGGGAGAGTTTAGGTGACTCCCTCTAGTAACCAGTTAGTAAGTAGAAATGCTGAGGTTTAGTCTCAGCCAGCCTACTCCTGGGCTGTTGTCTTTTGTGCTTCACTACCTCCCCACCTTTGTTGGTAGTCCTGGGTTGCATGTTGGGAACAGAGAGGGAACAGGACACACACAGCCCTGCTTTCATGGTCTCCCAACTTCCAAATGGTTTTGACCTTTACCTACAGAAAGAAATACATTTCATACTATTATTTGTTATAGTTGTTATAGCTCATTTCCTAAGAAGTAAAAGTTTCATGAAATAACACTTAACTTTTACAATTTATATACTTTTGTTTTTCTTATTTTATTCTATTGCATCTTATTTAATGAGATGATGATTGAGATCCACTTACTACATTGATTTTGAGACCCACAAATGAGTTGTATTTTATAGTCAGGAAAATGCTGGTCCAAAGTCATCTGTAGGCTTGCTTCTTGGCTACCAATCCATGAATAGCCCTTCTGATGTCTCAGTTTCCCTTCTGATTATCCTAGGAAGGACCATACCAGTTCATTTATGCTGATTTAGGTCCTAGGGACTATCCCAGGAAAGACCTTGCTGGTTCATTTATGCTGTTTTAACTCCAAAGTATGGGATAAGGTCTAAGTCATCATAGCTCTGATTTATAGGGCTTCCTCTTGGGCTTCTATCTTACAGGACCTGCCTCTGGGCTCACCCCGCTGTAACCTGAAGGAGAATCTGCTGAAGGATAACTGTGCCCCGGAGTCCATCGAGTTTCCTGTCAGTGAGGCCCAAGTCCTGGAGGCCAGACCTCTCAGTGACAAGGGTTCCGGAGATGGCTCTCAGGTTACTCAAGTCAGTCCCCAGAGGATTGCCCTCCGGCTACGGCCAGGTAGGCATGGGGCTTATTTTTGAGAAGAAACCTGGGACAGGTGGGCATAAGGCATGAGGTGGAGGTCTGAGCAGGAAATCTTGGGGGAGTATCTCAGAATGGGGTGGGAAGAGAAGCATGTGAGGGAAGATCTAGGTAGGAGAATGGAAGAAAATGCCAAGTATTAGGGTTTTAGTCAGCAGATCTGAGTTTGAATCTCAACTCTACCACGTATTAGGTACTTAGCCTTGAGCAAGTTACTTAACTTTTCTGACATATCAGGTGCTCAAAAAACATTTGTTCTCCCCAATGCCCATTTTACATAGCGTGTAACTCCCTGCTGAGGTGTGACTGAGATGAAGAATGAGAAAGCAATTTGGGAGGCCCTTTTCCATGGGGAGAGAGACAAGGAATGGGGCAGACAAAGTAGGGACAAAAGACCTTCAGAAGGAAGGAGGATGAGGCTAGGAGACAGGCTTTTTGAAAGCACTGACTTTGACTTTCTGATTAAATTAATAAGAATTTAAGAGAGGGCTAGGGTTGTGGCTCAATGGTACAGCATTTGCCTAGCATGTGTGAGGCACTGGGTTTGAGTCTCAGCATCACATATAAAATAAAATAAATAAAGGTCCATCAGCAACTAAAAATAATCTATCTATATCTATTTATATATCTATAAAGAATTTAAGAGAGACTTACTATGTGCCAGGCATGTGTCAGGTGCTATGGATTCAGAGAAGAGTAGGACAAAGTTCCTGTCTTTTACACACTCTGGAGTGTGGTAATTACCCAAACTCCTGTGATTCAGGATGATAGACTCTTGGGATCCAAAGGATTAGACAGATGGGAATTTTAAGAGGGTGAAAAATCATACACTTAAAAAGAAGAGGTTAAAAATAGGAATGGTCAAGAGTTTGAAAGAGGAACATAATCATAAAGCAAGAGAGAAGGGACCAGGGCTTTCAAGTTTGGTTGATGAAGCAGTTACTTTTTCCCAACGGTGGCTTAATTACTTATTCAATCTTGGAGGAAGAAAAGGAGATAAACTAATATCTTTATGGCTTCCAGATGACTCAAAGAATTTCTCCATCCAAGTGCGGCAGGTGGAGGATTACCCTGTAGACATCTACTACCTAATGGACCTGTCTTACTCCATGAAAGATGATCTGTGGAGTATCCAGAACCTGGGTACCAAGCTGGCCTCCCAAATGCGCAAGCTCACCAGTAACCTGCGGATAGGTTTCGGGGCCTTTGTGGACAAGCCTGTGTCACCATACATGTATATCTCCCCACCAGAAGCCCTCAAAAACCCCTGTTATGAGTAAGTCTCTCCTCCAGAAACCAGGGAAGCACCCCTCCCCCTTTGTCCCAGGCAGGTCCAAGTCCTGGTTCCCATTTCTAGCTCTAGGGTTGCTTTGTTGGCTGCCTTCTGGTCAACCCATAGCTCCTTTCTACTCTAGTTTTCCCATCTGACACACGGGTTAGCCTGTGGATCTGGAGTATTGTGCCAATAGAGTCCAAGGCTAGTTGGGGACCTAGAAAGAAAATTCATCAGCTTCTTGGTCTTTGTCACAAATATATAGGAGGAAAGAGAATGGGAAAGCAGTGAGGTCCAAAGCAGAGGGAAATTCGTGGATAAGTAAGCAGAGGAGTTATGCTTTCCGAAGGCTTGCTTTTATTGTTGTCATCGAGGGCCTGGATTCTGTAGGGTTAAAATGCAAGAAATTAAATCCTAGAGATATTGAACCCTTTAATAGGGTGTAAATTGATGAATAGGGTGTTTTGTGGTGCTGGGTATTGAATCTAAGGTCTTGTACATGCTAGGCAAGCACTCTACCACTGAGGCACCCCAGCCCTGGTTTCACACTTGAATTTATGGCGGAATGACTTATTTAATTGGTGAATACTATGCAAATCCATGTATTATGGTAATTAAAAATGATGGTTACTCTGTGCCTGACAAGGTGTGAATTTGCTTTTTAGTTTTCAAAGTTTTATGATAAAGTTTCCCCACCCCTACCCCATACCAAGGATTGAACCCAGGGGCACTGAGCCACACACCCATCCCTTTTTATTTTATATTTTGAGACAGGGTCTTGCTAAGTTGTTCAGGGCCTCCCTAAGTTGCTGAGGCTGACTTTGAACCTGCAATCCTCCTGCCTCAGCGTCCTGAGCTGATAAGATTACAGGTGTGTGCCACTGTGCTGGACTGTTATCACTTTTAACCTTCTGTCTAGGTTGTACTTTTTACAGGAAAGACATCATCTATTAATTAAACAAGCAAACTATTAGTCTGGGGACAGCAATGTTCCTGTCTGGACATGATATATCAACTAATTGATATTTTAGGGACTTTCTTTTGTGATGGACTTTTGCTGTAGTGTTACTATAGAGAAGTGTTCATTATAAGGTCACAGCAACAACAACTCAAGTCTTAGTCTGGCCTAAATTCTTACTTGCTTACTCCTCACAACAGCTCTTATGAGATACGTGCTATCATGTCCCTGGTTTCCTGGGTTAGGATTAGAGGGGTATGTTGAAGTTCACATGACTAGTAAGTGGAGAAGCTGGGATTTGAACTCAGGCAGTCTGGTTTCACAACTCACTGTCTTTTCTGCAAGGCTAGCAGAAGATGAGGTTGAAATGAGAGAGTTGGCATCTGATCTGTCTGGGCATTTGTGATTGTGTGGAACTGGCCTGGGCATACGACAGTCCGTATTTGTCTGATTCTCTTTCCCTTCCAATTTCTTGCTGCCTTTTTCCTTCAGGGTGTCTGCTTACATTATCTCTTGTTCCTTCTCAGTATGAAGAATGCCTGTTTGCCTATGTTTGGCTACAAACACGTGTTGACACTAACAGACCAGGTAACCTGCTTCAATGAGGAAGTGAAGAAGCAGAGTGTGTCACGGAACCGAGATGCCCCAGAGGGTGGCTTTGATGCCATCATGCAGGCTACAGTTTGTGATGTGAGTTTGGAGGGCTTGGGTGCCAAGCGTGGTTGGCACAGATCAAAGTGGGGAAGTGGCTCACCCTAGGGATTTCTGGTGCAATCTGAGATAAGAACTAGGCTGAACTTTGCACAGTATGAGTAATAAGTTGCTCCTGGTATGCAGTTCCTGCTTATATCTACTCCTTGACCAGAAGAGAGAACTCTTTGAACCTCACTGGTTCCAGTTGTTTTCTGGGGAGAACATCTTACCTTGTCTGGTATTCTTTCAAAATCAAGGCTGAGTTAACTTAACCTCAGCAATGTGGGTAGATGTTCAGATGGAATTTCTTCTAGCCCAGCCCAGCTGTAGGTGGGTAACATGACTATCAGTGGAAGAGTTATGTTTGGAGTTTAAGAGGGAGTCATTTGGCTGTTTGAATTAATCAGTTATGAAATTATTTATTTTCCTAAGAAATTTCTGAATTAGGAAGCTCTAACTTGGATTCCAAGGGATAGGGCTGAGGTCCTTCTCCAAGATGACTTGTCCAGCCCTTCAGGCAGGGAGGTCCTTAGATCTTTGTTCTCTATCAATGATATGGCTGAAGTTGCTTTGCTCTTTTACTTTTTTTTTTTTAAACAGGAAAAAATTGGCTGGAGGAATGATGCATCCCATTTGCTAGTTTTTACCACTGATGCCAAGACCCACATAGCACTGGATGGAAGGCTGGCAGGCATCGTCCAGCCCAATGATGGGCAGTGTCATGTTGGCACTGACAACCATTACTCTGCCTCCACTACCATGGTGAGATGCCTGGCACCACCCATGGTCCCTATCTATTATGGCTGCCCTAACCCAGGCAGAGTCCTTGTGTGAATAGGAAAATGACAGCCCTTCTTCTGGGTAGTGAGCAGTTCCCCAGCTCCTGTCTCCTGTCAGCTGGACATCCCCCTCCAGAGTACAGCCTGCGCAACCATTACAGAGCCTTGACTGGGTCAGTGTTCCCACTGCTTCCCTTGTCATAGTACCAGCGGCAGCACCATGGCACCCAGAATGTGTCCAAAAGACTCTCACAGGCCTAGCTAGAAAACAGGTCTTCCCCTCCTGCTCTGTGCAGATGAGTCCTCATTTCGGACATCATGTTCACTTGGGGTTATTGGGAGAAGACAGAGGAAAAAGAGACAAAAATCATCAAAAACACAGAGTGCCAGTCCTATAAGGAAACATTAAAGGGCTTAAAGTCATTAGCTTGAAGAAAATGGATGACTGAGCTGATATGCAAGAAGACTTCTTGTACGTTTTTTAATGTTTTTTAAAATGTTTTAACTATGCACAATTCATTAAATAAGAGGAAACGCATTTAAATTGAAACAGAAGTCATTGTAAGCCATAAGATAAATATTGCTGATGCTCAGAATCCTGATACTTCTTCATCTCTAAAAGATAATAAGTGAGCAACTGTCTTATCAGGTAGCTTACAGGTACCCCTGTGTAAAGGCAGGAGACTGAACAGGATGATCTCATGAGCTCCCTACAGGGTGTAGGAGCCCACGGATATGTTCTCACTTCACCCCCTCACCAGTGTGGCTGGAGTTCCTTGGTGTCAGCCATATCCAAGTCAAGTACCACTAGGCAATGGGCGAGTCAGCCACCTTTGACACTACCCTATGCAGGGAACTGGATCAGGAGCTGAGGGACATAAAAACTATCCCAAGATCCTACTCTTAGTAGTTTTTGGTTTAGTTGAAAGGCAAGGACATATATATTTATTAATAACACAAAATGCATGATGAATGCAAAATGGGTGGCGTAGTCAATAAAGGCTACTGGTAGGTATCCAAAGGAAAAAAGGCTCATTAAGAGCTGGGATGGTCAAGGAAGGCCTCCTGGAGAAGGTAGAACTCGAGCTAGTTCCTAAGGAAGGAGGTGGGTTACTAAAAAGAAGGCCATTCCAGGTGGAAGGAAGCATGGCCCAGGTCAAGCCTGAGTGGAAGTGGATTGGAGGTGAGCAATGTTTAGAAGAAAGGCTGAGATCACATGGTGGAGGATCATGAGAGCCAGGTGAAGGTGTTTGTCCATTGCTCCAAGATCAGGCCTAACCCAGGGCTGACCCCAGGGAGTTAGTTTATGGTTTTGCTGCATTAAGTTTGAGTAAGAAGAAAAGAGGTGCTTAGCTTTGATGTCACCAACCTGTCACCTTCATTTAACTCCGGAGCTCACAGCTAGGTTTGTGCTGCTACTTTATCCTTCTTGCTTATATATTAGTAAATCATAAAGCAAAGAGGTTTATTTGGGCTAGTGGTTCTGGAGGTGCCATATCTGGTGATGGTCTTCCTGCTGGCAGAGTCCCGAGCAGTGCAGAGAGTCATATCTCAAGGGTCAGAGAGCACATGTATGTATGTGTCTCTTCTGATCTTTCTCTTCTTATAAAGCCACCAGGATTTAATCATGGGGGGGCTCCACCCTAGTGACCTTATCTAATCCTCGTTTTCTCCCAAAGGCCCTTACCTACCTCTAAACACCACACACAGTTGGATTAAGTTTCCATCTTATTAATACCTCACAATGGAATCAAATTTCAACCCATGAAATCTCGAGGGACATACTCAAACCATATCCAAACACAGTTGCATCTCTCTTTGCCTGTGGAGTAAAAAAGTCTTGGTCACAGCCTAAGTTAGCCAAGTTCAAAGGCATAGAATCCATTGAGTATGTGAGACATCTTCATTAACCTCCATGTCCTTCCCCCTTTCCAGGATTATCCCTGTCTGGGGCTGATGACTGAGAAACTATCTGAGAAAAACATCAATTTGATCTTTGCAGTGACTGAAAATTAGTCAATCTCTACCAGTTAACTGTGCCTCTGGGGCTCTGTGGAGTGGACCCTGTGATGGACGGTCCTGTTATTGGGAGCTAGCCTATGGTACTGTCAACTGGGGACCCAATAAGGAAAGATCTTTCTTCAAACCACTCCTCAGAAGCTTAAGATTCCTCTCTGTGGCCTTTCCCCTCCAACCTCCAACCTATTAGGGTGTGTTAATGTTTGATCTGATGGAGGGGAGGCAATTCAATGAGGTGAGGAGTAGGAGGATTTCCTATAATTTTGCTCAGGCCTTAAAAATTGCTAGATATATTCCTGGAAGTGACAAATGAAAAATATCCTATACTTTTCTTCAATTTTTCATTTCAAGAATCAGTCTGATTTGGGGGGTGGTGCTTTAGGAGATCCCTCCTTTCCTTCAGTAAACTCTGGATATCTTTACCTTTCTTTCTAGAACTATAGTGAGCTCATCCCAGGGACCACAGTGGGGGTTCTGTCCACTGATTCGAGCAATGTCCTCCAGCTCATTGTGGATGCTTACGGGGTAAGTATCTTGTGCTGGGAATGACCTGCCACTTGGCCACTTGATTTGGCTTGCTATGCAGAAGGACTCAGATTTGGGAGTCCTGGCTGTCAGTCCATCATGAAGCCAAAGTGCCTTCCTCTTGTGCTCCCAGAGCCAGGGGATGACCAACCCTGGGAGGGATGCAGCCTCTGAGAGAGGCAGGGAGGAGTGGGGACAATGAGTTGAGAGCTAAAAGAAGGTGGAAGGGGATAGTGAGGGGGACTAGATGGAGAAGCAATTGTGAGGTGCTGAGTGGGGCACAGTTTAGGTCCAACAACAGAGAAAAGAGGGATCTGAAACATGGGCAGGGTAAGAGTGACAAAAAAATCAGATAGAGGCTGGGCATAGTGGCACATGCCTATAATTCCAGAAATTTGGGAGGCCAAGGCAGTTTGGGGTCAGCCTGGACAACTTAGGGAGACTCTGTCTCAATTAAAATAAAAAATGACTGGGGGTATAGCTTAGTGTTAGAGCACTTGCCTAGCATGTGCAAGACCTTGGATTCAATCTCCAGTAATGGAAAACAAAATTAGGTAGAAAAGTGCTGCTACCCAAGGTGATCCATTTTGACATTTCTTTAATGTATGCCTTTGAGGCCTGCAGAAGGGTGTGGCTGGTTTAGATTTTACCCAGATTTATCTGGACACAAGTGGGGACAGAAAGAGGGAGGAGATTCCTGGGCAGGAAATAGAGCCGGAAATAGGCTCCCAGGATGCTCCAGTAGCCGCCACGCTAACCTCAGCACCTGGCACTGCCACGGTAAGTTCAAGGCCACCCAGCAAATTTTGCCTGGGATGAAACTGGCTCTTGCCCATTTCCTTTCAGCTCATTTCTTTTGTTCTTTTCTGCTCAGAAAATCTGCTCTAAAGTAGAGCTGGAAGTGCGTGACCTCCCTGAGGAGTTGTCTCTATCCTTCAATGCCACCTGCCTCAACAATGAGGTCATCCCAGGCCTCAAGTCTTGTGTGGGACTCAAGATTGGAGATACGGTGAGGTGGGCTGGGCAAGACTGAAGATGCAGCTCTGACCCTGGCCTGTGCCCTGGAGTATCTGTGGGCATCCTAGCCCCTTCTTTTCTGGTACCTTCTTCCTGAAGGTTATTACAAATGAGATGTGCTGGAGCTGCCAAGCTTTTCCTCTGAAGTTTCTGTCGCCTAAGCTTTCTTTATCTGCTAAGTGAACTTCCCTGCCAGGGTTTCCAAGAACTTCCATTTTGGTTACGTCCGTCTGTATATGTACATTTGATTGCAAATCAAAAATATTTCTTTACCTTCAAACTCTATCCAACTTCCAGATTCCTCCAAGGTAATGCCTTTCTTTTCTCTACAATGTAAAATGACAATATCGTCTATGAATTTTTATGTGCCTAACTATGTGCCAGGCATTGTTCTAGCTGCTGAAGGTTCAACAGCAAATGGAACAGGAAAAATTCCTGCCCTCATGGAATTTGAGGATGCAGATGTTCATTCTGCCCCTCCATATTTTTCCTTATTGGTTGGTTCTCCTTTGCTTCTGTCCAAGGGGAGGGGAAGAAGGAAGAGAAGGAAATAGATCTTCTGATCTACCCATCTTTCTTTAGATCTATATATTGATCTTTCTATCATTGGGTTTTCTGGGCACATGTGCATATACCCCATATAAGAAATTTTGGCCAGTTATGAAATATTATATGAAAATTGAACAGTAGATCTTCAGCTTATGATTGACTACTCTGTGACTCTGTGTGCTGCACAATTGTGCTTTGTGTGCCTTGCTGATATTATGTGACTGTGTTTAGCCAGATATGTCACAATGGCACAACTACCCTGTGTTCTTGGTTTTGCTTTGCGGACGTTGGTGGTGGGAAGGCTGAGGAACTCCAGATCACAGGAGGATTAGACACCCAATCTGGGTACTCCTTGGCAGGACACACACACACACACACACACACACACACACACTTCTTCTCTTCCGGGGCTTGAGTGTTAACTGGGATACTTATATCTGAATCGGGTCTGGCTTTCCATCCAGGTGAGCTTCAGCATTGAGGCCAAGGTTCGAGGCTGCCCCCAGGAGAAGGAGAAGTCCTTCACCATCAAACCTGTGGGCTTCAAGGACAGCCTCACCGTCCAGGTCACCTTCGATTGCGACTGCACCTGCCAGGCCCAAGCCGAGCCTTACAGCCACCGCTGCAACAATGGCAATGGGACCTTCGAGTGTGGGGTGTGCCGCTGTGGGCCTGGTTGGCTGGGGTCCCATTGCGAGTGCTCGGAAGAGGACTACCGCCCTTCTCAGCAGGATGAGTGCAGCCCCAAGGAGGGACAGCCCATCTGCAGCCAGAGGGGCGAGTGCCTCTGTGGCCAGTGTGTCTGTCACAGCAGTGACTTTGGCAAGATCACCGGCAAGTACTGTGAATGCGATGATTTCTCCTGTGTCCGCTACAAGGGGGAGATGTGCTCAGGTGAGTTGAAGGCCGGCCCCGCAACGTGCCCACGTAGCAGCGTGGCCAAACTTGCACACGCGCTGGTGGCTCCCAAAACGGGCGAGGGCCGGCAGAGCTGCGCAGATGGTGGTCTTCCACCCCAATGGCCAAAGAACCCAGGAGGAAGAGAGGCAAATTGATCTTTCCCTACCTTGTAGAATACAAGAAACCTAAACCATCCTCTGCTTCTAGGCTTTCTCTCCTTCCCGGAATAGGGTAGGAAAGTGGAGGAACTTCAAGGTAAAGATATATATATATTTCTGTTCTTTTCTTTCCTCTACCTACTCTGGCAATATTTTAAGGTCCTAATCTTTTTGAGTATAAGGATTAACACCTTTTTTCTGCCCACCCCCCTCCCCCCAGTCACCGAGTGATGATAATTAAATTTTTAGTATTTCAAGAGACTTGGAAAATAGTAATGTATATGCAAGACATTGAAGCATATCTAATGAACTAATATACTTAGGACAATAACTGGAAGATAGTATGCTCTTTCTTGTTAAATATTAGGCCAGTTTTGTTACCATTGTTGTTGCTTTTCTTTTTGTTTCTTTACTATTACTTTAAATTTTTTTTTTAGTTGTTGATAGACCTTTATTTTATTTATTTATATGTGTTGCTGAGAATTGAACCCAGTGCCTCACACATGCCAGGCAAGTGCGCTACCCTGAGCCCCAGCCCCAGCCCCAGCTCCAGCCCTTTACTATTATTTTTTTGATGCCAGATCTACACTGTTCAGTATGGTAGCCACTAGCTACACTAGGCCATTTAAATTAACTGAGTCTGGGCTGGGGATGTGGCTCAAGCGGTAGCGCGCTCGCCTGGCATGCGTGCGGCCAGGGTTCGATCCTCAGTACCACATACAAACAAAGATGTTGTGTCCGCCAAAAACTAAAAAATAAATATTAAAAAAAATTCTCTCTCTCTTTAAAAAAAAATTAACTGAGTCTGAAAATATATTTAGTTCTTTTGTCAGTAGGCTAGTGGTGATTGTATTTGACTCCACAGATATAAAACATTTCAACAGGGCAGAAAGTTCTACTGGATAGGGTCACCATAGGAGAGTTCCTGGGTACAAATATGGGGTTTATCATTTTGAGTCCTTCTACCTGCTGAGTGCTGAACTGTCCTCACTACAAAATTCATTAAAATCTTGAGGCCTGCGAATAATCTCAAACTGTTTCTCTTTGCCTTAAAGACCACTCCTGGGGTACTTGTCCAGCTAGAAGTTAAACTTTATCTGTAGATATGCTAACAACACCTTTAGATGGCAAATGAGCAGTCTGAATTTTAAATTGAGCTCTGGAGATGGATTTTTATCTTGATTTAATGCTTTTTTTTTGCAGTGGACAAACTGCAGACATTTGCAGATTGGCTGGAACTAGTTTATGGGTATGTTTTTATGGCCACTTGAACATAGGGATTATAGTTGCTTCCTGTGATGATCCATGACCCAGACTGGCTTCATCTGCATTGGAGTTTAACCAGCTGAACTAATTGACACAGATGCTCAATTTAACATTAACATTGGCCCTTAAAAAAGCCTGATTAGAACGAATAATCTGTGCCATTCTTCAGCATGCCCTAGAAACATAAAAAAGACTCCTTTTTTACTTATCTATTGGTTCTTTTTAGTTACATATCACATTAGGTTTTGTTTTGGCATAATCATAAAAGCATGGATTATAATTTGCCCTAATTCAGTCCCCCTTTTTCCCCTCCTTTTCCCATTGTTTTTCCTCTATTGTACTGATTCTTCTGCTATTTCACTATAGTTTATTCTTTTAAATTAGTGCCTTGTGGAGATACATAATGGTGAGATTCACTGAGGTGTATTCATATATATACATAGGAAATTTAGGTAGGATTAATTCCCCTGTTCTTTGCTTATCCTATCCCTTCTCCCTCTGTCTCAATCTCCTTCCTCTACTCCACTGATCTTTCTTCTATTTTGATGGAACCCTTTCCTTTTCTTTTGCCCCCTACTCCCTGCTTATTTTGGAACAACTTCTGCATATCAGAGAAAACATTCCACCTTTGGCTTTCTGGGTCTGGCTTATTTCACTTAGCACAGTGTTCTTCAGGTCTGTCCATTTTCCAGGAAATGCTATAAGCTCATTCTTCTTTATGACTGAGTAATACTCCATTTTGTATGTACACCACATCTCTTTAAAATCCATTAATCTGTTGACTATTGACGGGTACCTAGGTTGGTTCTATAGCTTAGCTATTGTGAATTGTGCTGCTATAAACATTGATATGGCTGCATCCCTATAATGTGCTAATTTTAGATCTTTTAGGCATATACCAAGGAGTAGGATAGCTGGGTCATATGGTGGTTCCATTCCTAGTTTTTTGAGGTCTCTCCATATGCTTTCCAGGGTGGTTGCACTAATATGCAGTCTTATCAACAGTATATGAATATTCCTTTTCCCCTTACATCCTTACCAACATGGTATTATTTGTATTCTTGATAACTGCCTTTCTGACTAAAGTTGAAACAATATTTCCCCTACTTATGGCAATAAAATCTGAGAGAGGGCTTGGAGGAAAATGATACCAACATTAGAGAGATTGAGGGGCATGTGGAGAGAGAGATCAGGTACACAAAATGAAAACACATAATGGCAATTTTTTTGGGGGGGGGGTACTAGGAATTGAACTCAGAAGAACTTGGCCACTGAGCCACATCCCCAGCTCTATTTTGTATTTTATTTAGAGACAGGGTCTCACTGAATTGCTTAGCACCTCACTTTTGCTGAGGCTGATTTGAACTCATGGTCCTCCTGTCTCAGCCTCCCGAGCCACTGGGATTATAGACGTGCGCCATCGCACCTGCCATAATGGCAATTTAAACTAGGGGGTGAGGCAGGAACTTCAGCTTATTTTACTATTTAATAGTACTTACATTATTTTTAAAGTACCAAAGGAAATGGACAAGTTTGGGGTGGGAGATCCAAGGGGAGAAGGTTGGAACTGAGAGCCGGGGGTTTGCTGCAGGAGAGGCCTGCAGAGGGCCTGCTAGGGGCACGCCGGCTACTCTTCTGGGTCCTGGTCTGGTGTGAGGCGCTGTGAGAGGGATTCCAGTCAGAGTGTGTTTCCTTTGGCTGATGGCCCCACTGAAGCCACAAAAGAAAGCTGCCTGGGTCAGAAGCCCTGGTTCCTGCCAATGTGGATGCAAGAACAGCTCATCCTCCGTGCACTGCGGTCTAATCCATCAGGGAACCCCAGGTGGCCTAGCAGCCTCCCTCTACCACTTCTTGCCAGGGTGTCAGGTGCCTGGCCAGCCTCACATCTGGACCCTGCCGTGCTGTCATCACATCCTTAGTGACAGGACTCAGGGGCACATGTTCATCCTGCACCTTCTCTGTGTTTCAGTACTTGGTCCACACTGGTAAATAGGGGTCATGCATGATTCCTGACCTCTCAGAGCTATACTCCAGCTTGTCATTGTCCCTTACTTGAGCTGTTGGCTCTGTGGCCTGTTCTTTGCTGCAAGCAGGGGCTCATGAGGCAGGACTGATGTGACCTGGCCATTTTTCTAGGGCCTGGCCACTGATCATGGCAGCTGGTTTCCTGGCCTGCTCCCTCCCTACCATAGGAGTGGTCTGAGGAGTTGCCCACTTTCAGCGCCTCTGCCTTACACATTGGGGAGTGCATCCTTTCCCTCAAGGTTCCTTTTTTTGGGTGCTGGGGATTGAACCCAGAGCCTTACACATGCCTCACACAGGCAAATACCCACTGAGTCACAGCCCCAGACCTCAAGGTTCTTTTCCACTCCCTGCGTTATGAGCACAGATCTATCAGGCACCCTCCATGAGCAGGTTTTGTGCTGCCCTGGTGCAGGGTAGAGAGGTGTTAATAAGAGCTTTGTGCTTCATTAACGTACCTAGGCATAGTTCACAGCATGAGGCAGAATCTGGCAGAGGTCAGTTGTCCTGGGGGAGTCTTACAGGAATCTACCCCTATAGGACTCCACCCTGGGGAGACTCCCTGTGGATAGGGGAGGTCTGGGCAGTTTCATGGAGGAGGTGGGACGTGTGCTAAGTCTCAAAGGAAGGTTGGGTCATACCGGAGTGGAACAATGAGTCAGCCGGAAGTCCAGCTACGCAGGGAGAGTGATCACATTCCCTCTGACCTGAGACACTTGCTCCTTCCTGCTCCCCTGCTCTCTTCCTTCTTCCCTACCTCCGTCTCTTCCACTCATTTCTCATCTGTCTCCCTCCTCTGACTTTCCTGTGAACCCTGGCTAGCCTGTCTTTTGGAGGGGTGCCAATCCTATGACATTACCACACTGTGGTTGCCTTTTAAGGGCTGACTCTGCCAGGGCTTGGGGTCAGCCCGCTGGCTCTGACTGCCCACTTCCACTCCCAGCCTCACTCGCACATCATCTTGTCAAAGATCACTTTGTTTTGCCTCACAAAGGAAACACTGTGGGATCAGGGTTTCTGAGGAGGCCAAGGCCTCTGAGTACGGCCAAGCCACTGTGGTGTCGGTCTTTCCCCAGTCTAGGAGCCATGGCCAAAAGCAAGGCATAGTGGACGCTATGGGGCCTCACTCTGCTGGCTGTCACACCCCTCCCCCAGCTGCTGTGAGGTAGCTGCTGTGATGATAGCCCACAGCTGTCCTTTCTCCATAGCCTTGCCCTGGACCCACAGGAACTGCCTTGCCCTCAGGCATTGGGCAAGGCCAGTCCCTTTGCCTCAAGGTGGGCCTGGCTATGTGGTGCCATTCATGCTCCAGACCCCACAGGGTGCTCAGACTGAAGGCAGTCTCTGTCTGAGACCATATTTCTGCTGGCTTTTGCCTCTTGCCCTAGACTACATCCTGCCTCCCCTCTACTCCCTCAGTGAGTTGCTTGAACAAGAATCATCACCACACCTGTTCTTCTAGGGAACCCAACCTCAAGACTCAGAGGCTGTCTACTTTCCTCTTCTGCCAGCCCACACCTCCAGATATACGTGGCAGCTGGCCAGTGGGGGCTTATGTTCCCCATCCATCCTTCCTGGGAAACAGACCTTTATTTCCAAGGCTGCAAAGAGGTGGCTGAGTTGTATTTTGTTTCTTTATGTATTTATTTATTTTTGGTGTGTTTTGAATCTTGAATGCTGATGTGGTTTCTAGAGGGTGGTGGTGGGGTCATGGGCAAAGCGACCCACAGCGGCCAAGAGACACTGGTTGCACCCCCTGGGTTCACTGGAAGAATAGGTGCCAGGTAGCTCAGGCCCAGTACCATCCCTCTTCCAACCCCTTGGGGCCACCTACTCACACAGTGATGTGGCTTCCAGAGCAGTTCAAGTTACTTCCCCTTTGCCCCTGCCTTTCCTCTGATTAACAATCAGATTTTTATTACGCTTCTTCCTGATTGAGAATTCTGGAGAATGAGTCACCTTATGTGGGGTTTAGGAGCCAACTTTTTTTTTATTGGTTGTTCAAAACATTACAAAGCTCATGATATGTCATCTTTCATACATTTGACTCAATTGGGTTATGAACTCCCATTTTTACCCCAAATATAAATTGCAGAATCACATCGGTTACACACTCACGTTTTTACATAATGGCATATTAGTGACTATTGTATTCTGCTACCTTTCCTATCCCCTACTATCCCCCCACCCCTCCCCTCCCATCTTCCCTCTCTACCTCATCTGCTGTTGTTCAATTCTCTAGGAGCCAACTTTTAAAGTCTTGTGAAATGACTATCAGGGGGATGCAGTTAATGATTTTGAGTTAATGATTGCCTTCAAGCAGACTGACCCCTGACCCCAGGCTCCCTCTCATTCCTACACATTCCTAGGAGGACAATAGTTCTCCCCACCAGGGCTGAGAGCTCTTTGCAATACTGTAATAATATAACACAGAGCATCTCTTGGTTGATATGCATGGGTTTTCCAGAAATTTGGCCACGTTGTAAGCTCCATGATAGAAGGGACTTGGCTTTATTCACTTCTGAATCTCCAGTGCCCACCATGTGGTATGAACTTGATAACTATTTGTTGAATGAATGAATGGATAAGTGAACAAACATTAATGGTGTGCCTGCTCTGTAACAGATTTCATGATAATCACTGTTACTAGAAAAATTAATTTGGCCTATTCCCTCCCATCAAGGAACTCACCATTTAGAAAGAAACAGGAAAGCAAATGGGCATAAAATAAGGATAGAAATAGAGGTAGATTTGCTGGGAGAACCTAGGAGCAGACAGTTGATTCTGTCTGAGGAGATCAGAAAAAAGTTGTTGAGTGAGTAAAAATTTGAGTTGGGCCTTTGAGAGTGAGGGGGAGTTTGGTAAAGGTCACAGGGTGAAAGAGCAGTCTAGGAAGAGGGAACAGCCTGAACAGAAACACAAGGAAATAAGGATAGTGGAGAAAATGAGTATCTCCGTGTGTTGGCTAATGTGTGAAAAGGTCAGGTGGATGAAGTATGTGGTGCTCACTGTCAAAGTCGTGGGTGTTTGCTAAAGAGTTGGACTTAATCCTTTAGGCAGGATGGAGCCTTTGTAAGTCCAAGGATGCTAAACATTGTACAAGGTACAGACAGTCCCTCAAAACAAAAAGCACCAAGTTTGAGAAACGATGCTTTAAAGAAGGAGAATCATGGCTATAGAGGAAGGGTGGTTTGAATTGAGGATGACCTGGAGGAGGGGAGATGATTAGAGTTGCCTGGGGATGGGACCACGCAGGATGGAAACATCTTCAACAAGGCCCATAAACACAACAGTGAGAAACTCCCTTCTTGTGACATCCACTCAAATAGTTCAGTAAATGTGAATTCCTAAAATGTTCTCATCTAGAATTTTCTCACTGGTGTCAAGTCCAGTTACTGGACTTTTCTGTTCTTCCTCAACTGGTAGAATTTTTAAGAATTTGTTTATTTAGGTGTATATGACAGCAGAATGCATTTTAATTCATTGTACACAATTGCAGCACAACTTTACGTTTCTGTGGTTGTACAAGATACAGAGTTGCACCATATGTGCAGTCATACATGCATGTAGGGTCAATGATGTCCATCTCATTCCACCATCTTTCCCACCCCCATGTCTCTTCCCCACCCTGCCCTCCATTTTGCCCCATCAAAGTTCCTCCATTTTTCCCATGTCCCCCCATTGTGGATCAGCATCCAATTATCAGAGTCAACTGGTCAAATTTAACCAGTTGGACTCCAGCTTTTACTGTTCAAGCCACTTTCTCTGTATGTTACAGCAGTCTTCTAGAAAGACTATATGAATATAAATAGGGAAAGTCATTACTTATGGTATTGAACAGAAGGCTAAGTACTTGGGACCTAAAGTCAGAGTGATTTCAGTATGAGCCCTGCTCCTGCTATTTACAAGTTGTGTGGCCTTGGACAGTTTACTTAACCTCTTTGGTCCTACAGAGTTATAAGAAATGAATAGGATAACATATTGAAGAACTTGACCCATATTAAATGCTCAACAAGTGTTCTTGGGCATTATTACCCTTGTAGTGGTTATTTTTGGCGCTTGTTCCTACTGGAAATACTTCCTTGGTCGGTTTGGAACACAGATGCAGTTCTTTTGTGTAAATGCTTTCCAAGGCTTCCCTCCTTCACTGCCAAGGCACCATATTCTGTATTGAGAAGAGGACCAGGATAAGAAGGACAAGTTGTGTTGGTGATGTTGGGGACAGTTGAACTGTGGTGTACAACTCAAAAACAATTTTGTTTTTAAAGAGAGAGAGAGAGAGAGAATTTTTGAAAATATTTATTTTTTAGTTTTCAGCGGACACAACATCTTTGTTTGTATGTGGTGCTGAGAATCGAACCTGGGCCCCACGCATGCCAGGCGAGCACACTACCGCTTGAGTCACATCCCCAGCCCCTCAAAAACAATTTATTGTAGAGAATATTTCTGCAACTTTTGAGTGCAGAGGAGGAACAAAGATGAGCCAGCAGAGGCTTGTTGAAGGCCCCTGGGCTATGCAAGGTCATTGCTAATGATCGTCCATACTGCTGTCCTTAGGAAAATCTCTCTTTTTTCGTTCATCTTCTTCTGTTTTCTGCTGTCTTTTCTCTCCGGCATTTGTGGGATTTAGTTAAGAGCTCCGGCCCTCAGCAGGCTGTGAGGTAGGCTATATCTGTTCTTTCTGCTTACTTAACTCCATTGCCGACTCCATGGGCTCTTGGTACCTTCTCTCTGCCCCTTGGATGCCCCACCCCATGCACCTGTGTATTGGGACACTCTGTGTATCTTCTCTTCCCTGTGCTTGGGGCATCTCCTGTCCTCCATGGCCGCTGTGTTGAGGTTTTCCTGTCTTGGGTATGCTCTCTCAGATCCCTGCTGCTCACCTGGCAAGGTGGCACGTAGCCGATTTGAGAAACAGAATAACGGACATCTGTGGCTGAGTTGTTAGTGGGAGGGACCAGCTCATTCAAATCAGAGCCTATGTTGGCGTCTAACCCAGCTGGGAGAAGACAATGATGACAAAGGTAGACCCCTCGCGTCTGGTTGGAGAAAGGAGCAGTCTATGCCAGATCAAAGGGAGAGAGTTTGGGGCCTGAGGGTCACTTTGCTGTCTTAGGCCACATCATCCAGGATTCTGGGTATTCTCTGTGGGTGCAGGCTGTGGCTCAGTGCTGTGCCAGTTCTTAAGGCTGAAGAGCTACCTTGTCCTCATACAAGGGCAAGAAGGGTGGAAGGCTTGGGAAATTCAGCTCCCGAGACTCCTTTGTCCTGTAGGGACTCAGACCAAGACCTTCCACACCTTGGAACATCTAGAGAGCCGAGTGTGTCCCCATGGAGTAGGGTACCCCCTGATATTGGGCCAGTTCCCTGCTGACCTGGAGGATTATTATCTGTCTTGCTGGGAGAGCAGAATGGAAGTGTGTGGCAGGCTGCCACAGAGTGAGACAGTCACTAGCTGATCCACCCTCTTGGGCTGTCTGCTTTCAGGGCATGGCCAGTGCAGCTGTGGGGACTGCCTGTGTGACTCCGATTGGACTGGCTACTACTGCAATTGCACCATGCGTACCGACACCTGCATGTCCAGCAATGGGCTTCTGTGCAGCGGCCGGGGCAAGTGTGAATGTGGCAGCTGCATCTGCATCCAGCCAGGCTCCTATGGGGACACTTGTGAGAAATGTCCCACTTGCCCGGATGCCTGCACCTTTAAAAAGTGAGTGGGCAGTTTGGAGAGGGTTGGGAGATTGGGAGTGGGGAGAGAGGGTCCCCTGGACTAGAATCCTCAACTCTTAAGTTCTTAAAGTTCTACCTCTTACTCACTGAAGCTTTAGGGAGAAGAGTTTGCTCCTGTCAAATGGCTTCTCTTCTCTTTCCAATGAAAACTATGGGGAGTTGGAGGTAGAGGTAACGGCAAGGGGCCAAATAGCACTAGCTGGATTCCAGTTGGAGCAAACTCTCTCCTAGGGTGGCATCTTGAACACTCCCAAATTCAGAAAGGAAGGCTAAGCCAGATATTCTCTGGAACATTCCGGTGCTGATGTTCTGATTCTATAGGAGTTGCAGAGGCTGGAGTTGGGGAAGACACTGTGCAACAGGGGCAACTCGCCAGTACAAACTTCACCTGTTTGTGGGTCAGAGGAAGCCCCAAGTCCGAAGCTCTGCCAGTCTTCTTACCACTTTAAGCAGGGCTGGAGTCATGGGCATGCACCTGTGCAGCTATACAGGGCCCCATGCTTAGTAGGGCCTTTGCATGTTCTGCTGTCATAGTTCTTAGTAATTTTTGAACAATGATTTCATTTTGTCCTGGGCCCCCCCAATTTTGTGACAAGTTTTGACTTTAAAGTTCCCAGAAGTGTGTAGGGCTCACATATCCTAGTTGGTACATGAAGTTTAACAAAGGACCCGGGGACCTCTGGCTGCGGATGAGGAGCCTGTGGGTGAGGAGGACACCTTTCCTCCTGAACTCCACACTTGACTATTTGGGGCCTTAGGATGATTTTACTGGTTGTGTGTGTGTGTGTGTGTGTTTTATTAATTTTTTTAAACTGAGGAGCCGCTTTCTGGGTACGTGGAGGTCAGAGGTGGACTGGGACATGCCTCAGCTTGCTGCTCCCTTGCTTTAATTGACGTGTCCTCTCTCCTTTAGGGAATGTGTGGAGTGTAAGAAGTTTGACCAGGGAATCCTACAGGAGGAAAATACCTGCACCCGTTACTGTCGCAATGAGATTGAGTCTGTGAAAGAGCTTAGTAAGTTCAGCAGGCCTCAGAGTCTCACTCGTCTGGGTTCTGAACGTTTTCACTTCAATCTCAGAACCTGCCAAACTCCCATCTGTAACATGGAAGAGTAATTCCTGCTTCAAGAACTGTCATGCAGGCCTGATGCACAGCAGGCATGAAATGAAGTCTAACTTTCTTGAGAGACCTCCTCTGACCCCTCCAGAGTGCCCCTTTCTGATTCCTGAAGCACAGAGACCCAGCAAAAACCTGTGCGTAACTTGTAAAGCTGTATAAATTGGGCAACCCTAACTTCACCCTATCCCCAAAGAAAGGAAGATAATGTACTCTACTCTGCAGATAAAAAAACCTGAGGCACACACTGGGAAGTGGTTGCCTATGGTGGGCCTCATCTTAGCCTAGTAGGCTAGTTCACTTTATTAAAAGTTAAGCAATTCTCAGGCTTGTTTGGAGGAAAACCTTCACCCTGATGGTCATTACCCAAATCTCTTTATCCTGAAGCCCTACTTTTGGCTTTCTAGAGTTCCCCAGAGATAAGACAAAAATGCGAACACAGCAGGGAGCAAAATTCTTGCCTGCAGTTATTTTTCTTTGTACTTCATCTTGATTTTAAAGATGATCTTTGCTGCTGTCAGCACAGCTGATGTGGCGGTTATCTGGGCCGGGAGGCACTGGGTGGTGCTAGGGAGATGCAGTCTCTCTGAAGATAGCAATCGCCCACAAAGGCAGGAAATTCGTTTTTAGTGAGATCCATTGTGAGATGGCCAGGCAGTCAGCTTTGGGTGGGAGTGTTATGGAAAAGAGTGAGATCTCTGAACCTTTTGATTAATATCAGAAGTGGGCTGGGGTGAGGTTGGTGATTTGGGGATTGAGTTTGAAGAGGGAGTTTTCTTCTAGAGGGAGCTATGCTTCTATAATTAGCCCAGAGGAAGGGTATGCTAAGATGCCAAGGTATTTTATCATCTAGACCAGGTGGGCATTAGTTGATAAGCATTTCTTTACCTACCTCCTTTGTCACTAAAATCATCATAAAGGTAAATGCTTACCTATATGAATTTTATAACTTATGAAAATTTAAAAAAGCATCTTTCCTACTCATTCATTACATATTTTTCTCCAAACCTGATGAAGTAGAACTATAGTACTATTGTTACCTTTATTTTGTGAATGAGCAAACTGAGTCTCAAGAAAATTAACTTGCCCACAGAAGGGAGTAATGCATTGAGAACTAAATCCTGAAAGGTTTACTCTTTCCTTTGTGCTGTGGTACCAGTACTGATGGCCTGTTGACTTCAGGTCCACTGGAATGTATTTTTAGACTCATGTTCTGGTCCCTCTCCATCACTTATTTGCAGTGGTAATCTTGGCACATTTGCTTAATTTCATGGTGTATCAGTTTTGCCCATCTGGTTCCTCAGTATAGGATGTAGTGCAACTGGTGAAGGGTAACCGCAGTGTCACCAACAGAATAACAGGTTGGAGAGTTAAACGACACACTGTGGGAGGCACACTAGATCAGAAACAGACATGGAAGAGCTAAAAGGGATGTGTAAACAAAGTATGGAGAATTATTGAGCAAGCAGAGAAAGAGAAGGGAAGAAATGCCTACTGTATGTTAAGGTCTGTTTATTTTATGCATAAAATTCTCCACCAACTCTGTAAGGTGGGGAGATCATTTCCCTTTTATAGATAGATGAAGAAAGAGAGAATGATTGAGGTCAGATAACTTACCCAAGATCACACAGCTGGTAGGTAGTAGAGCCAGGATTTGAATCAAAATGTGTAATGTTATTAGATCATGTCCCTTCCAGAGGAAGGAATAAGAACCAATAAGGGCCCTTGAGGGACAAAATACATCAGTGAGGGTCAGTGAGTGGCAACTGCCAGGCATGCCAGCTATCTTGAACCTAGGCATCTTGCCTAATATCAGACACAGGGTTTCCTGTCACATGCTTTCCTAAAAGTCCTGTGGCAGAGGTCCTGAAAGCTGTCATCTTCTAGGAATTGACTTGTTTTTCATTCTTCCATATTCTCCTCTCCCTTCCCCAGAGGACACTGGCAAGGATGCAGTCAACTGTACCTATAAGAATGAGGACGATTGCGTCGTCAGATTCCAGTACTATGAAGACTCTAGTGGAAAGTCCATCCTGTATGTGGTAGAAGAGCCAGGTGAGTGACTCCTGAAGTCCTGAGTGACTCCTGAAGTCCTTTCTTTACCAGCCAGGAGAGAGAACAATCTTAGGCAGGAATTTCTACCTACCACTCCTCTTAAACTGAACAGGTTAAACCTGGCTTTAAAAGTGATGTGAGAGTTTATTACCCTGGTGAGGGGACGTATAAACATAAGTATCAGCCAGAAAGTGACTTTCTAATTGAGGAGACAGAAAGATAAGAAGGTGGGTAAGGAGAGGAAGAAGGTGGGTTTGGATGTCATCAAGGAACAAAATATGTCGTGACTATTTTTTCCCCTCAGTTTTGGGGATGGAACCCAGGACCTCATGCATGCTAGGCCAGTGTTCTATCACTGAGCTACATCTGCAGCCCTATCATTGCATTTTTGGAGGCAATAAGGTCAAGAAATAAGGAATTTAGATTCTAGAACTTTATAGCACATGGCATAAGTTCTACTGAGGACAGCTGCAATGAGTACCCTGCCTGCTGCTATAAGAGGAAGGCCTGTGGGAGGCACTGATCCTACCATGTCATGGCAGAATGTAGTGATAGGTTTCTGGCACTGATTCAAGGCTGCACTGAATACAGAAAAGATTAAAAATACTGCTTGCTCTAGAGATCCTTTGGAAATAGGAGGAGTCCACCCCGCCATACACAGACCAACCATAGGTTGATTACTACCCAATAGCTAGATTTGTTTGCTTCACCTTACCACCATCATGGCCTCTGTCTTCATCCATTTTCTACTACTATAAAGAAAATACCCGAGGCTGAGAAATGTATGAAGAGGAGAGGTTTCATTTGGTTCACAGTTTTGGAGGCTAGAAGTCCAAGATCAGTGGTTTCATCAGTTCATCCTCTGGTGAGGACCCCCTTGGCTACATCACCACTTGGTGAATGCTGACTGTTGAACCCAGGGCCATGTGCTAAGCCCGTGTTCTACCATTGAACTATACCCTCAGCCCAGGCTGGGAACTGTCATTTTGGGAACTAACGGGAGTCCAATGAGAACTACATTAATCCCTTGCAAGGGCAATGCTCCCAATGACCTAATTACTTTGACCTATCTCTTATAGGTTCCAGTACCTCAATATCACCATGTTGGGAACCAAGCTTTTAGCACATGAGTGCTTCAGGGACACACTCAAGGCATATCCAAACCATATACCTTCTTTGCCCTTAAACAACAGATTAAGATATGAATCATTAGAAAATAATTTGGAATACTTACTATATACTGAATACTATGCTAGGTGCTAAAACTAACAGTAAATAAGGCAGATGTGGTACTCGCAGGCCATGGGGGAGACAGGCATGGAAATCAATAACGTCATTGCAGTGGGATAGGACTGTTAATGGTGGAGGCTGGGCAAACACTAGAACGAAGGAACAACCTTGGAAGGCTGAACTTGAATCAGCTGGTATCCTGACATTCATAGCTGTAGGAATTTCTTCAAATCATCTTTTAGACAAAGGACCAGAATTTTTCTTTTCCTGCAAAAGACCAAAATATTTTAGGTTTCAAGGGCCATATGGTCTCTGCTGTGGCTACTCAGTCCTGCTATTATAGCAGGAAAGCAGCCATAGATATTCTGTAAACTTGTGGACAATGGCTATATATTTTTATTTTTTTATTTGTTCTTTTTAGTTATACATGATAGTAGAGTGTATTTTGACATATTGTACATTCATAGAGTACATAATTTATATTAATTAGGATCCCATTCTTGTGGTTGTGCCACAAGAATGAAGTTTCACTGATGGTGTATTCATATATGAACATAGGAAAGTTACGTCTAATTCATTCTACTGTCCTTCCTATTCTTATCCTTCTCCCTTCCCTTCATTCCCCTTTGTCTAATCCAATGAAATTCTATTCTTCCCTTCACCCCCTGTTGTGTATTAGCATCCACATATCAGAGAGAATTTTTGACCTTTGGTTTTTGGAGATTGGCTTGTTTCACTTAGCATGATAGTCTCCAGATGTATGGCAAAAGTCATAAAGTCATTCTTTTTTTATGGCTGAGTAGTAGTCCATTGTGTATATATACCATATTTTCTTTATTCATTCATCTGTTGAAGGGCATGAAGGTTGGTTCAATAGGATAGGTATTGTGAATTGGGCTGCTATAAACATTGATGTGACTGTGTCACTGTAGTATGTTGCTTTGAACTCCTTTGGGTATGTACTGACGAGTGGGATAACTGGGTCTAATGGTGGTTCTATTCCAGGTTTTCTGAGGATGCTTTCCAGAGTGGTTGCACCGATTTTCTTTTTTTAAAATTTTTTTTATCAGTTGCTCAAAACATTACAATGACCTTGACATATCATACATTTGATTCAAATGGGGTATGAATTCTTATTTTTCCACATGTACAGATTACAGTATCACATTGGTTTTACAGCCACGTTTATACATACAGCCATACTAGTGTCTATTGTATTCTGCTGCCCTTCCTATCGGTTGCACCAATTTTCAATCCCACCAGCAATGTATGAGTGTGCATTTCCCCCACATCCTCACCAACATTTATTATTACTTATATTCTTGATTGTTGTCATTCTGACTGGAGTGAGATGGAATCTCGGTGTAGTTTTAATTTGTATTTCTCTAATTGCTGGAGATGTTGGACATTTTTTCATATATTTATTGGCCATTCATATTTATTCTGTGAAGTGGTCATGGCTGTATTTACAGAGAGAGTTGATAGTTGCATTTGGCTCATGGGTTCTCAAACTTTAGCATATTTTCCTGTTTAAAAAAAAAAACCCAGTGCTGGGGTCATAACTTAGTAATAAAGTACTTACCTAGCATGTGTGAAACTTTGGGTTCAATCCCCAGCAACAAAGAACAGTCCTGAGCCCTGTCTTACTTCCACAAACCACACCTCTGTGCTGTTAGTGTTCCTGGCAATTGGGCTACACCCCAACATTTGAGTGCCTCTTGATTTAGGCTCATCAATTCCCCCAAGAAGCCTTCTCAGTCCTCCCCTGGCCTCCATACTGCTGACTAGGTTTGGTTCTTCTGTTTGACTCGCATAGCATCTGTGCTTCCTTAGAAGGACCTTCATTTCACTAGAATTAAATTGCTTCTTTAATCAGCTCATCTGCTCAGATCATATGCTGTGCGGATACACGAACCATGTCTGTCGTATCTATTGCTATATCCCTGTACATCTACCAAGAAGTTAGTTAATAAAGAGGTTTTGAATGATTTTCTGCTGAGAGCCACAGCCGAGTCTGTATGGCCCCTGGCATTTTGCCAACGGTATTGATTGACAGGCAAGGCATTACTATCCGCCTGTGCCGCAACTTTTGAGTTCTCGCACTATTTTGGAGTTCTCGTGGGGATTTCCGGGGATTCCTCGAGAGTTCCCATTGGTTGGGGAAGGGCAGGAGGAGGGATTTCCGGGAGAGATATTTCCGGCTGGGGGTTCCTGGACAAGCCTCGTGGCCTTCGGGAGGATTCCCCGGGAGCTGTGTGAAGTGTTTTCCTGCAGTTTAAAAATAAAGTTTGTTCCTGCTTCAGTGGCTCGTGATTTGTGCCCAGCCAGACTGCGGCAATTTTCTAGGTCTGATTATTCCTAGAGGAAAAGTGAGTGTATGTACATCTTGATATCTGCTAACCAGAATTTTGGCTGCTTGGGGAGGGAAGAAAATGAGGTGGTTTGAAAAAGGAGGCAGGAAAGTCTGGAGGAGCTGCCCCAGGTCGCCCTTCCTTAGGAAAGAGCTGCCACATAAACGTCACCGAGGGTGTTGCTATGTCCATGGGTGGAGGAGTGCATGGTGCCCTGTCTGGAATGTTGTCCACTAGCCCTTCCCAGAGCTTTTGCCCTTTATATGGGAAAAGGAAGGTCAAGAAAGGGCATAACCTTAATTTTATTTGGCGACTCCAAGGGTAGTTGACATGAGGAAGGAGAGAGGAGAGTCTGGGGATGTGTCCATGAGCCAGCAGGGGTGGACTGGTTTGACCACGATTTCCTCACGCCTTCCCACCCACCCTATCTGCAATTTTGTCCCTACTAATTTCAGAAGGGCACTGTGTCTTTGCTTTTGGGTCTAACATTACCTCATTTCTTTGCTTCACCTGTCTTTGCTGGCACTTTTGCTGAATAATTTATCCAAATCATTTGGCTTGGGATTTTGAGACAGCAATCTATTGCCTCAGGTTGTGGGGAATAGAGATGATGGTAACCTTGGTGCCTTGTCAGGAGACCCACTCCTCCACGTTAGGATAAGGGACCCTAGTATAATATGTCAAAATAAACTCTATTGTCATGTATATCTAAAAAGAGCAAAAAAAATTAAGTAAAATAAAAAGAATATGGGCCCCTCATTTCCTCTCTGTTTGTCCTGGCTCTGCTTCTCCTCTTAGCCCCAGCCCCAATTATTTCTAGGGACTCCAACTTTGGGGAGATTGTAGCAGCTGGGTTCCCAGAGGATTGTAGGAGATATCTCTTTCTCATGGCCTCACAGATGCTCTCTTTGAAGGGCTGAGCCCTGGCAGGGCAGTAAAAACAGTATGTCACATGGTTAGACATTGCCCATGTGGGGAATGGCCATGTGGAATGGGATCCTGAGCTGGGGCCTATTCATTCCCAGATAGTCTCCAGATAAAATACAGTATGTTCCAGGCACTGTTTGGTACATACTTACACTTAAAAGTAACTCCTTGTTTATCTGAAAATAAAATTTATCTGGGCTTCCTATAATTTTGTTTGTTAAATCTGCCAACCCTACCCAGACTCCTCTGACCTTGGGTCACTCTGAGGCTGTTGCTGCAGCTGGGGGTGCCTTTCAGAGACCACCTGATCTTGTCTTCTGCTTCTGGGAAGCCACCTGCCCCTGTTGGGACATATGGGTAACAGATTGTTCTCACCTAAATACCTCCTGGGATTCTACCTGTCCTGCCCAGACTAACATGCAGAAGGAAGAGATTTCACCTTGGGGTTTGAAGGTCAGCCCTACTCCATTCTTCCAGAGAATTCATAATTGCTTTTCCCAGAAAAACTGGGGCCCTTCACTCCTGGGAATTCAGACGCTGGAACTTCGCAGCCTCTCTCCAGGCACTCCTTTAATTATAGACAGGGTGTAATTTGGTGGTTTGGAAAAGGGCCAACTTGGTTTGTGGTGGTGGTTGTGTTTGTGTAATGTGTGGTGAGCATAGAGTGTATGTTTAGAGAAGAAGGTGGGAGACAGTGTGGAAAGTGGGTGTGACTTCCTCTCCAGACTCATCAGTACCCATACATACAAACACCTGGTTTCATAACACTTGAGGTTCCAGAGTGAGGTCATTTGTCAGACACCTGAAGTTTATGGGAGCAGAGATCTTCAGAGGATAATCAGCTGACCCTCAGAGGGATGACGGACCTCTGTCTGCTTTGGTTATTGACTGGGGCTGAACAGGAAGTCAGCTTACAATGGGGTAGGATTCTGGATGACTAAATATTTTGAGAAAGAACCTCTAAGATTATCATGGCTGGCAGGCTTCCTGGTCTCTAAGCATGCTAAAAAGGTTCATCGCCCTTAAGGATATAAATATCTAAACCACAATTAACAGACACTAATGTCTACCGGGGCTCAGTTAGCAAATAAATAAAAACACTGGGTATAAGAAGAACACTGGTAATAATGGTCCCTAATGTTTATTGTGAGCCAGGCATTGCTTTCAGTTCTTTAAATATATTTCATTTAATTATTACTCTTTGCAATTTTTAAAATTGAGTTTGGAGGGTTGGGGGTGTAGTTTTTTGATAGAGCACTTGCCTGTCCTGTGCAAGGCCCTGGGTTCAGTCCCTAGCACCCCACCCACCCACCCCTAAAAGGGAGTGTGAATACTTTCTCCATTTTAAAGACAAAGAAAATAGAAAACAGACATCCAGAAAAATTAGTTACTGAATGTCACAAAGTACAGTGTGTTAAGCCAGGATTTAAATCCAGAGTGCATAGTGGCACACTTTGCCTCTGTTTAGGGGAGAAATGGGAGAGTGGTGAGGACTCTCACAAATAGAAAACACTGTGTCCCAGCTAAAAGGAGCAACTGCTCTCAGCTGTAGTTGGTGGCCACTTCATAGGGATATTGTTCTAGAGTTTCCAAATCTTTTGATTTTTTTTTTTTCTTTTTGTTGTGTGTGGGCCTGGGGATAGAATCCAGGGCCTTGTGGAGTACTCTACCACTGGGCTACACCCATAGTGGCCAAATCGATTTTTTTTTTTGTACTAGGGATTGAACTCAGGGGCACTTAACTACCGAGCCACATCCCCAGACCTTTTTGTATTTTACTTAAAGACAGGATCTTGCTGAGTGGCTTAGGGCCTCACTAAGTTGCTGAGGCTGGCTTTGAACTCACAATCTCCTGCCTCAGCCTCCTGATTCTGCTGGGAATATAGGCATGGGCCACCAAACCCAGCAGAATCAATTAAAAACAAAACAAACAAACAACAAAAAAAACCAGTTGGTTAACTCATATCAGGTGGTCTAGATTTTGTGCAGGAGTGACCAGCTTGAGAGCTCAGATTTAAACCACTCAGGACAGCTTATTCCCCCCCCCCTAAAGATTGCTCCTTTAAAAACAAACAGACAAACAAACAAACAATAAATTTGTTTTAAAATTGTCCTGTTTACTTCAGAGGCGTTTCCAGTGCATTGTTCCTCTGAAGTAACACTCAAGGTCTTACATTCATGGCCAGTTCAAGTGATTCCTGCTCTCTGCTTCTTCCTTGCAGAGTGTCCCAAGGGTCCGGACATCCTTGTGGTCCTGCTGTCAGTGATGGGGGCTATTCTGCTCATCGGCCTTGCTACTCTGCTCATCTGGAAGCTTCTCATCACCATCCACGACCGGAAAGAGTTTGCTAAATTTGAGGAAGAACGAGCCAGAGCAAAATGGGACACAGTAAGAGGCTGGGTTGGGCTGGGCATTTTCTTGAGTCTTTGGTTCGAGAACCTGAAGTGGGAACAGCAGCTGTTCAGAGTGGCCAGGGTCATCCAGTACTGCAGTTTTCGGATTATCCTCTGTTCTGGAAACTGGGAGATGGTCTCACTGTTGTCTTTAAGCTTCCTGAAAACTACCGGATCCTCTACCACACGGTGACCATGGGCCATGTCTTGAGTACTGACAGAACAAATAGGACCCAGCTCTGCTCCAGCCGTGTAAAGAAATGGAAAAGAAATTTACTCTTCAATTGAGGGAGACAAGACAAACCTATATTGAGAACAATAATACATTATATAGTATTGAAGTCCAAAGCATTAAAAACAAATAGAAAAAAATAGAATAGCTAACATTGACTGAGGGTTTGCCATGTGCCAGGAACTGTTCTAAATGCTTTTTTATATATTAGCTTATTTCATCCCTGAAACAACCTTTGTGGTGGGGAGTATTAGTGTTCCCATTTTATAAGTAAGAGAACTGAGTGCAAGGGAGTTCAGTGCTTGTCTGATTGTGGGAGGGAATTAGGTAACTATAGGACTTCCTTTTGGGGTCAGCCACTTAAGAATAGTGGCAGGACATCAATCTACCTCATTCTCTTCTTTGCCCCCAAATGATGAAATGGTAGTTTCCAAATCAGACTCTTATGGTCCCTGTTGTTTATCTTGATTTAAGCCAATCAAATAAGCATTTATTGAGAACTTTTTATATACTAATTTTACTGTATTCTCCTTTGGCTAATCTTCCATATTTTAACTATTTTCTGGACCTTTTACATGACATTTTACTCCTTGAATGTCCAGGGTTAGGTCAAAAGTTTGTTCCCATTTGGTGGTGATCCCAGGACTTTGTACCAAATAGTTCCAAAAACCTTGGATGTTTCTGTTAAGAGCATATAGAGCATGCTGAGTCTCCAAAGGACAGAAGAATGTTCTGGGCTTCTTGCAGTTACCATTAAGAACTATTTAGCCAGGTGCAGTGGTGTGCACCTATAATCCTAGCAATCAGGAGGCTGAAGCAGGAGGATCACAAGTTTGAGGTCAGCCTTAACAATTTAGTGACAGACCCTCAACAACTTAGTGACACCCTGTTTCAAAATAAGAAATAAAAAGGGCTGAGATGTAGCTCAGTTGTAAGGTGTCTCTGAGTTCAATTTCTAATACCAAAGGGGAAAGAAAAAAAAAAGAGAAAAAATTGCCTTACTTCATAGGTTTTGTCATTTTTTTGTTGGAAAATAATTTGAGAAGAGGGGCTTATTTTTCCCTGATAATATGACAGTTTTGTAGGTAATCATTGAAGAGATGAAAACAAATTAAGAATTATTTTAGCCGAAGCAGTCCTCTGTGTTCTGACCTTCACCCATCAACTACTACATTTCTCTCTCTGCCTCACATTGGCTGGCACTGTCACAGCAAAAGAAAAAGGGGAGAAAAACAAAAGAAAGAGTAGGGCGAGAGGAGAAAACAGAACAGATTTGGTGAAAGCTATTCTAGAATGTTTTGGGATTGTCAAAGAATGATGGGCCTCCAAAAAAAAAAAAAGGGCTGGACTGATTTTAACCCTTTAAAAACAGCCACAAGATGGCCACATCATTTTTCCTCCTCTCATTTCCTGCCCATTCCCATTCTAAAAGTGAAAGTGTGAGTAAAATGAGCACCAGCCTGTTTCATCCAGTCTAGGTCAGAGAAGGGTGTCTTGGGCAAACCTCTCAGGAGAAATCGAAGACTTTGGGACATGAGAGGACCCCGGAGCTGACTGTGAGACACTCACTCTCCTGTTCTCTCTACAGGCCAACAACCCGCTGTATAAAGAGGCCACGTCTACCTTCACCAATATCACCTATGGGGCACTTAATGACAAGACGTCACCATCAGATCATTTTCAGACTATGCCAGGATTGTGGGTGTCTCTGCCATCATGTTTACAGAGGACAGTATTTGTGGGGTGGGATTTGGGGCTTGGAGTGGGGTGGGCTGGGAGAATGTCAGTATTTGTGTGTGTGTGTGTGTGTGTTACACGTGGGAAAATGTTTAATTTAAAATGTGTGATGTGTTCCCAGAGCACAGCTCCTCGGCCTTTGTTCTCAGATGCCTCCTGCAGGGATGTGTCCTGCTTAGCTTGAGGGTAATGTGGAGCTGAGCAGGTGTTCTTCTTTACCTCAGTGAGAAGCCAGCTCTCCTTAGTAGGCCATTCTCCCTAAAGAAAAGGGCAGGGCTGGGGCTTCTCATTTCAGAGAAAGGGATGCTAAGCCCTGGCTCTGTCCTGAGTTTGTAATTTTATGGCATTAGGTCTGACTCTCAGGAACTGCTGGGCCATGCAGCCCGGTTTTGTCACCTGTGTCTCTGTGTCCTTACATTTCCCTCAGGCTGAAGGGAGAGTCAGGGGAGAGCTTCCTGTGCCTTCTGCCACCACCTGGATCAGCTGTGGTTCTCTTGAAAGGGAAGTCCTTGCCACCTAATATACATTGACCTGATGAGAGTGAGGAAGGCAGGGCCACTCAGGGTCCTGCATGGCATGGGGGATGTGCCAGCTTTCCCCAGTTCATACTCACGACCCTTTAGATTTGCCTCTCTGGCAACTCTACCCCGGAGGTTTGTTCAGAAGTGTCATCCTTAGACCAGCACCTTCTCTTTTCCTCCCATTTCCACACCCTTGCTGTTGCAGATATTTGCTATGTACTGGAGACTTCTCTCATGACCAATGGCGGGTGCTATGGTGAGCACCAGAGGTCCTCCCCTTCAGACCTCTGCTCCACGTCCGAGGCACCTCCACAACCTAAGCCCGGGCCTCTGTGTGCTACATCCACCCACAGGGGTGGCTGCATTTACCTACCTCATGGGTGTCTTGTGAAGGAGTCATTCCCATGAGTCTGTTGAACCTAAGTGCCAGGATGGCATGATGGGCCAATTGTATCAGCATGTGTGGCCTCTATTCCTACAGGAAGGAGAGCCTCATTTTAACTCAGTCTTTAATCTGAGAGGCCACAAGTGCAATCTTATTTTATTTTGTTCGTGGGAGTACCTGAAACCATGATGAGGTTTGCTTACTCTAAAGGGACATGTATATAAACATACTTACTTTATATTTGTAATTTTATTTGATGACAAAGAAGGAAAGTATAAAAAGCCATGCAGACATGAGTGGGAAGCAGACACACCCATTTGGCATCATTCATAGGAATTTGCTGCCCAGTCGCTGGTCTATAAGGGGTCCTCAATTCTTGGGAGCCTGTGGGAATAGATGTATGGACACGCTGGACCTTTCCTGAGGGAGAAGGACTGTTCTTTCGTCCCAGCAAAAGCAGTTGCTCCATTGGTGTTGACTTTTATCCCACATTAAAAACTGGTCTTAGCACCCTAGAAAAGGGTATAAAGATTTATAAGCAGAAAATCTGTATTCAGTGCCGCAGCTAAGAAATCTTTAATGCTAATTAGGGCAAGCCACTTTCTTCTCCCCAGGACTCAGTTCTCTAGTAGTAAAAAGTATGGATTTGGACAAGCCTACCATGAAGGCCCAATTCAACATTCTGAGATGCCAGAATCTTAATGGTATTAAACATGAAGTCAAGATGGGGGTGGGATGGGACTGGGGTGCAGTTCAGTGGTAGAGCCCTTGTCTAGCATGTGTGAGACCCTGGATTTGAATCCAAGCACAGCAAAACAAACAAACAAACAAACAACAACAACAGCATCAAAACTGAGGGATTTTGCTAGAGTTTGCTTTTTAGTTGGAAGATCTGAGAGCCCTGGCTTTGGAAAGAGCAGATGTTAATCCCTATCATTCTTCTCAATGAGAATCTCATCCTCATCCTATCTTATCTCAGAACCCTTTCTCCAACTTTTGTTAGCAGGTATGTCTCCTGATGTAGCACTTAAGTTTCACTTAGTTATTATTTCTGAGTTATTTTGCATATCAATAAGAAGTAGCTGATCCAGATGTTAACACTGAGAAATTACAAATGAGGCTGATGACTGAGCCCTTTCTCACTGGTAGATTACCCTCACAGTAAGAGATGGGAATACGTAGAGGGACAAATATGGGAAGGAGAAGGATGATCACAAATCCAAGAAGTTCTGAAGTTAATTGTGCTAACCTTTGGCTATCAAGACAGATTTTATGAGAGTAATAGTGGGACATTTTCCTTAGATAGGATGGTTTACATGAAGAAACCCTGTGGAAGGAGGAAGGCAGTGTATCCCAAGGATGAAAAATATTGTGAACTCTTGTGTGAGCTTCTGGGACAAGGCTTGTAGGCCTTGAAGACCAGTGTTGCTTATTTGCCAGATGGAGACTAGAGGTTAGTTTTGGCATCAAGTGAACATCTAAATAGTATTCTGCATCAGACAATATAGTGCAAAGGGGTTGTACCCAGCTCTTTTGGGGGTAATTTTTTGCCCAGTCTCAGGGTCTGTGGACAAGAGTTGGAAAACTGAACATTCCTGACAAGTTGCTGTATCAGGAGTCAGTTCTTTGCCTCTCAGTCATTCCTAGACTGTCCAGACACTTCTGTTTGTTAAGTTTCCTGAAATTACTTAAGTGCCTTCCTGACTTCCTCACCACCTCCTCTGAGTTGTGCAACAGTGAATTAAATGTGTTTTCCAAAAAGAACTGGCCTAAGGCTGTCCAATGCTTCCTGTGTTGTTATTTCTGTTTCCTCTGGTTAAAAAAGAATAAGTGTCATTGCCTCACAAATGATTATTTTAGAGTAAGCATGCTTCCAAGTGTAACAGAATGACGACTACTATGTAAACTGAAGTTTCCGTCAGGACCCAGAGCTTTTCTTTTCTTTTCTTTTTCTTTTTTTTAGAGAGAGAGAGAGAAATTTTTAATATTTATTTTCTAGTTTTTGGCGGACACAACATCTTTGTATGTGGTGCTGAGGATCGAATCCAGGCCGCACGCATGCCATGCGAGCACGCTACCGCTTAAGCCACATCCCCAGCCCCCAGAGCTTTTCTTTAGACAATAATATTTTCAAAATGAATAGGCTATTACTAAGAGTTTGTTCTAACAGTTTTGAGTTTTTTTTTTTAATTGACATTATTTAGGAAGTTGTGCAACAACCTCAACCTCAACAACCTCAACAGAACAGACTGTCATGCTTCCTTTGTGGGAAACATGAATGATAAAGGCTTGACGGCAAATTATTTATAGGGCTATTTACATGTCCAAATTTTACTTCAAGTATTGGGTGTCAAAGTGTGGTCCCAGGACCAGCCACATCAGTATCACCTGGAAACTTGTGAGACATGAATATTGAGCCAGGTGTGGTGGTGCACTCCTGTAATCCCAGCAGCTCAGGGGGCTGAGGCAGGAGGATCGCAGGTTCAAAGCCAACCTCAGCAATTTAGTGAGGCTTTAAGCAATTCAACAAGACCTGGTCCCAAAAGCTAAAAAGGGCTGGGGATGTGGCTCAGTGGTTACGTGTCCCTGGGTTCAATCATCCCTGGTACCAAAAAAAAGGACACATAGTAAATACAAGATATATGAGGCTACTACCAATGTAACATGGCACGGTATTTTACAGTCAATATAGGAATATACTCTAAAATACAGAGTTGATACATTAACTAGTAACAGTACTTTATCATCATTAAGTGTTTTGTACCTAATACGGAGTATGTACTTAATAATCTATGTGCTACTTTGGCAGTATATTAGATTTGTTTACACATAACTAATGTGTTATTCTACAACATTATTATGGTTATGATGTCACTAGGTGGCAGGAATTTTTTAGCTCTGTTATAATCTTATGGAACCACTGTCATATATACTGTTGGTCATTGACCAAGATGTGGTATGCAGCTCATGGCTGTACTAAATCAGAAAATCTGGATGTGGGACTAGGCAATCTGTGTTTTAATGATTCGGCTACATGCTTATGTTTGAGAACAGATCTAGAAAGAAGGTTATAGAAAGCTCAGTCGCTATACTGTTAAGAAAATACCTTGGCTGGTTGATTCAGAAAACCAAATATCCACCCACACAAAATGAAATTCTACTTTTGATCCATTTTTCAAGTTAAGTGATTTTGGCTTCTTGAGTTCATTCAAAGCCACATATTTCCATGAAAAAACTAAAAGAGGTAATAGATTGGAATCTTGTAACAACAAAAACTAACAGCATACTTGGAAGGCACCTAAGAAAACTTCTTTTGTGTATCAAACTGCAGGCTATCACAGAATTTATTCACAAGAGTTGGGATTAAAATCTAATTATTAACATTATCATCCTATGGGGTAGAGAGAGAAGAGGGGAGGGGAGGGGAGGGGGGATAGTAGAGGATAGGAAAGGAAGCAGAATACAACAGACACTAGTATGGCAATATGTAAATCAGTGGATGTGTAACCGATGTGATTCTGCAATCTGTATACAGGGTAAAAATGGGAGTTCATAACCCACTTGAATCAAAGTGTGAAATATGATATGTCAAGAACTATGTAATGTTTTGAACAACCAACAATAAAAATTTAAAAAAAAACACATTATCATCCTATAGGATGCCAAAATAAGATGGTAGAATTTATAACTTCATTTCTCCTATTTACAATTTATTGATCACTGACAGTGTGGGATCGAACAACTTTACAAAACACTCCCATCACTTTTGCCTTTGATTCTTAAATTTCTTACATAATATACATTTTGAAAGTAACACAATGAACAACATTATAAAGATCATATGAATATAGACCTAATCCTTTTATGTTGAAATCTTGTGAGATTTTTTTATTTATATCTTAGTCACAGGCAACTAAATGGATGGAAGTGGAGACCTTATGAGAAAAAAGAAAGATGTGCAAGGATGTTAGCTGGACTCTGCTTTTCCTGACTCTTGCATGTCAAACACATTTGTAATACTTTAGCTCTGGGCCTCTGTTATCTGAACTCTACAGTAATAGAGCCATCTAATGACCATTGGGGCCAATTACAAGCAGATTGGTAAATACAGAGCAGTCAGTTTTCACACTGATACAAAGGAATGATAATATATGCTTTGCAAGTTAAGCCATTTAAAATAATTTCTATTTGATTTTTAATACAGTATATTTCTGAAAATATATATTCCTAATTTGTTTAATTTGGCTAATACATGCAAAGAAGACAGTCTTAGATGTTTGTGATTAGGGTTAACTATATCAGTAAATAAAAACTCAAAACTCTACTCGATGTGGCTTCCTAAGAACAGTTTGTATGACGAAGGGAGATTGAGAGGTCAGGATTGTGTTTGCCGTCCTTGAAGCTGTTAATGTCATTGTGAAATTCCTCCAACCTCTTGCATAAAGGAAGCACTTTTCGTCAGTTCTGTGTTTTCTGACAATGCATACAGAAAGCAGCACTTAGAAAATTTAAGAGCCTTTACATAATACGTCCATTGTAAATTATTCTTTAGTATTGTCCCTGAAAAAAACTCTGTAAGGAAAAAGTTTCACAATTAATTGTGTTTTACCTAATGTGTTAGCTGGGCTTTCCAGTGACTCATGCATAATTGGCATGATTCTTTGGAGAGGTCATAGTAATGGGTGGGTAACTATTGCTTTGATGGCCAATGGAAATATCTAGTTAAGAAAAAGAAAAAGAAAAATGTTCATGGGTGTAGGCTGGACTTTGCTTTTCCTGATTCTTACAATCACCACTGTGACAAAGATTGATAAGTAGCCCAGTATATGTTTTCTCCTTCTAGGTCTCTCTTGCAGCTCGATGTGCCACATCCAGCTCATAGACAATGAGATTTAAGTGGAAGAGGTGCATGAAACTTCCAATAATGCCATTTAAGGGCAGAAACATGGCTTTATTCTCCCTTTCCTTCTTCCTGAAGGTGGAATTTATAGCTAATAGCTAGAACTTAAGCAATCATGATGGAGCAAGATGTGACTTAGGGAATTGTATCAGTTATCTATCTATTGCTGCATTGCAAACAGCATTACCTCCAATTTAACAAACATTGTTATGTAGCTTCTGTAGTCAGGAACTCAGTGATGGCTTAGTTAGGTAGTTCTGACTCAGAAGCTCTCATGAGGCTGAGATCAAACTGTTGACTAGGACTGCAAGTCAACTGAAGTCTCAAAAGGGCTGGAGAATACTTTTCTAAGATGGTTTACTCTGATGGCTGTTGGCAGCAGGCATCATTTCCATGCTGGCTATTGGCAATAGGCCAATATCCAAATGGTGGTTGGATATCTTCATAGGAACACTTGGGTGTTTGCATGACATGTTCACTCTGTTTTCTCTGAGAGTGAATATCCAAAGGAGAGCAGGGAGGAAGCCACAATCTTTTTATGACTTAGTTTTTAAGTCATAATTTACTTTTTATAAGAGTCACCCCATCACTTTTGATGTACTCCATTATAAGTAACTTGCTACCAACCAACCTTTAAGGGGATGGGAATAGATGCTACCTCTAGAAGGAGGAACACTGTGGACAGAATCATTGTACTCTAGTGGTATACACTTCCTAACCCCCAGAATCCATGCATGGAATAAAGAACTTTATTGATGTAATTAATGATCTTGAGATAAGGAGATTATCTTGGATTGTCTAAGTAGGTTCAAAGTAATCGTAAAGGTCCTTATGGGTCAGAGTAAAAGAATCAGCATAGAAGATGTGATGATAAAAGCAGGTCAGAGTGATATGGCCAGAAGTCAAGGCATGCAGGAAGCCTGTAGAAGTTGGAAAAGATAAGGAATACTCCTCTACAGCCTCTAGAAGGATTGCAGCTTTTGACATTAGCCCTGTAGGACCAGTTTTGAACTTCTGACCTCCATAAATGCTAAGATAACAAATTTGTGTTGTTTAAGTCACTAAGTTTGTGGTATTTTTTTAACAGCAGCAAGTATTTTTGGATGTATTTAAAACCATCACTGTCCACAAATTATTTATAGTTCTCCCACATATAAAATAAACTCACCAGTCTTATGGCCTCAAGATGTTACTCCATTATAGTATTAACTCAAAAAAGTTTATACTCTTGCTGGGTACAGTGGTGCATGCCTGTAATCCCAGCAATTCAGAAGGCTGAGATAGAATTGTGAGTTCAAAGCCAGTCTCAGCAATGGCGAGGTGCTCAGCAACTCAGTGAGGCCCTGTCTCTAAATAAAATACAAAATTGTGCTGGGGATGTGGCTCAGTGGCCCAGTGCCTGTGAGTTCAATCCCAGTACCAAAAAGAAAGTTTAGACTGTTTTCCTCTAAATAGAGGGGCAGATGAAGTTTCTTGGGTATAATTACTCTTATACAGCTACTTAAGTACATACTCATCAATCTGAAGTGGAATAAAGAAAAAATTATATGTTCTTCTCCTACAATAACCAATATAAAGTGGTAGGGCATATAGGACAATTGCTACAGAAGCTTCTGTTCCAACAGGTAGAAAAAGAAAAGATGGTATACAGAAGTTACTGGTCAGTAGCAAATTCTGAAATCCACTTGGTTACAGGCTTGCAGATCCTCTTTCAAAGTCTGGGAGTAATTCTTTATGGTGGTTTCACCCTTTGGACTCTTGGTTTTACCCTCTAAGTCATCTTTCTTTCATGAAAGGTAGTATGTATTTGCATGTTTTTTCAGCCTCCTTCATGCATGTAGAAATGTGAGTGTACTCACAAATCATTTTGATATATGACGTTCTTTACCTTGGATTTCTGCTAAAGGGCAAAGACCTTAAACTTCTTAGAAACCCTATTATGTGAATAAGAGGACCTGTGAGGCACACTTTGAAAAATTTTAGAGGGATTTTTGTCTGAAGAGGACTCTGATGTACCATCTTTAAACACCCCTGGGATAAAAGCCAGTGGACCAGTAAAACAGAACACTGTCTCCCTGCCTTGGCACACAGTATCAGCTCTGGAGTGACTGTCTCTCAAGCTTTGAATGTGAAAGAGAAGTAAAATTCAATCTTAGGTCATGATTTTGTAGAAATTTTCTGTTACTGATAAAATAATTGAATCTTAACTTATCCTAACTAAGAACATCTTTGGTGGTTTTGGGGGTCTGTGGAATGAATGTATAACAAAGTAACTCATGAATAACTTTAGAACCCCAAACTACAGTTATTCAGGATTTGGTAAGCCTCCACATTCTGTTGATCAGCACACATTCTGAACCCATCATTATTCTTACACATTAGTAGTTTGATACTTGCTTTCTGTGGTGGCTCATGCCTATAATCTCAGCTACTTAGGAGGCTGAGGCAGGTAGATTACAGTAGAGGTCAGTTTGAACAATTTAGTGAGACCCAGTCTCAAAATAAAAAGTAAAAAGTGCTGGGGTGTAGCCCCTAGGTTCAATTCCTAGTACCACCAAATTAAAAAAAAATTCTTAATGAACTGGTAAATAATTACATATATATATATATATATATATATATATATATATATATATATATATATATGACTATAAATAAGAGTGGGAAGTGGGGAAGTTGGGGATGGAAGGTAAGTAGATTGGGGATGTTTACAAAAATAAAAGACCTGGTCTCAGCACTTAGGTTATTTATAGACTCTTTTTTAAAATGGGAGAATAATTACAATTTTATTAGGACTATTTGGGCTCATGTTTTGAAACTATGTCACATTTTTGAGGTCAAAAGGCAATTTTAAGCAAATGGACTTTTAAAAAACTATTTGTTCTAATTAGTTACACATGACAGTAGAATGCATTTTGACACATCATACATAAACGGAGTATAAGTTCTCATTCTTCTGGCTGTACATGTTGTAGAATCACATCAGTCATATAATCACAAATGTACATAGGGTAATAATGTCAGATTCATTCTACTATCCTTTATTTAAACCACAAACTAAAAGACTCTTTAGAGAGGATAAGCCATATGCATTTTAAAAGTACTAAAGAATTACAGCCCAACATGTCATGAACACAGGTGCAAAAATCCTCAACAAAATACCAGCTAACCATCTGAGTACAGTGGCACATGCCTGTAATCCCAGTGGCTCCTGAGGCTGAGACAGGAGGATCAAGAGTTCAAAACCAGCCTCAGCAATTCAGTGAGGCCCTCAGCACCTCAGGGAGACCCTGCCTCTAAATAAAATACAAAAAGGGCTGGGGATTTGGTTCAGTGGTTAGGCGCCCCTGGGTTCAATCCCTGGTACCAAAAAACCAGCTAACCATATTCAGCAGTACATGAAAAAGGTCATTTACCACGACCATGTAGGATTTATCCTTAGGATGCAAGCTTGGTAAACATAAGCAAATCTTTAAATGTGAGACATCATAATAACAGAATGAAGGAAAAAACCATATTCATCTCAATTGATGCAGAAAAAGTGTTTAACAAAATTCAACATCCTTTCATGATAAAAACTGAAGAAACTGTATATAGAAGGAATATATTCCAACACAAAAAAAGGCCATATATGACATACCCATAGTTGACATATTATGAAAACTTTTCTTTCTTTCTTTCTTTTTTTTTTTTTTTTTTTGGTACCAGGGATTGAACTCAGGGGCGCTCCACCACTGAGCCACATCCCCAGCCCTATTTTGTATTTTATTTAGAGACAGCGTCTCACTGATTTGCTTAGCACCTTGCCATTGCTGAGGCTGGCTTTGAACTTGCAATCCTCCTGCCTCAGGTTCTAGAGCTGCTGGGATTACAGGCATGCACCACTGCACACCATGGCCTATGAAAATTTTTCTTAAAATTAGAGAAAGACAAATTTGCCTCATTTCACCATTTCTTTTCAACATGGTACTAGAAGTCTCTTGCCAGAGCAATTAAGCCAGAGAAATTAATAAAAGATATCTTAATAGGAAAGGAGGAAGGGAAATTGTCTCCATTGATGATAAGATCTTATTTATATAAAGAATATTCTAAAGATTCCACTAGAACCAATAATAAAATGGATACAAAGTTAGCAAAAATCACTAGCAGTTTTATATACTAACAGTAAACTATTCACCTGCTGGCACGTGCCTGTAATCCCAGTGATTGGGGAGGCTGAGACAGGAGGGTCACTAAGATGCCAGTCCGGGCAATTAGTGAGACCCTGTCTCACTAAGTTTGCTTTTACAAAAAAGTAAAAAGGGCTGGATATGTAGCTCAGTGTTAAAGTGCCCCTGAGTTCATCCCCAGTACAAAAACAAACAAAAAATGGCAACCAAAAAACCCCAAACAAAAACAACACCCCCCCCAAACAAAACTAAACCAAAACAAGAAACCAAAAAGAAATTAAGAAAACAATACCATTTATAATAGCAAAAACCAAAAACAAGCACAAAAATCTTAGGTATAAATTTAACCAAGGAAGTAAAAGATCTGCATACTGAAAACTAATGATGAAATAAATGGAAGAACACACAAATAGATGGAAAGATATCCTGTATTCATGAATTGGGGTAATTAATATTGTCAAAACATCCACACTATCTAAAACAATATACAGATTCAATGCAATCCCTAATAAAACTATAATGACATTTTTCACAGAAATGGCAAAAATAATCCTAAAAGACCTCCAAAAGACAAAGAAATCTTAAGTAAAAAGAACAAAATTGGAGGCACTATGCTATCTGACTTCAAAATATACTACCAAATCAAAATAATGAAAACAGCAGAGTATTGGTATAAAAACAGACAACACAGATCAACAAAGCAGGATAGAGTCCAGAAATAAACCCTCACATTTATAGACAACTTATGAGATACAGGTACAATTTCATTCATCTGCCTGTTGATATCCAATTTTACCAATACTATTTATTGAAAAGATTGTTATTTCCCCATTATGTGTTCTTGGCTCCTTTATCAAAATATACATATACAAAAGTAAACAATAATGAATAAAAGACTTGCATGTAAAACCTGAAACTATGAAACTACTAGAAGAAAACAGGAGAAAAGTCCCATGATATTGACCTGGGCAATTATTATTATTTTTGGACATGATTCTAAAAGTACAGGCAACAAAAGCCAAAATAGGTAAGTAGGACGGCATCAAACTAAAAGTTTTTTTTTTTTTCTTAGTACTGGGGATTGAACCCAGGAGTGCTTAACCACTGAGACACATCCCAAGACATTTTTATTTTTTATTTAGAGACAGGGTCTTGCTGAGTTGCTTAGGACCTTGCTAAATTGAAGAGGCTGGCTTTGAACTTGCAATTCTCCTGCCTCAGCCCCCTGAGTTGTTGGGATTATAGTGTGCATCACCATGCCTGACCAAACTAAAAGGTTTCTGCACAGCAAAGGAAATAATTAACAGAGTGAAGAGACAATCCACAAAGTGGGAGAAAATATTTACAAACCATACATCTGATAATCATATCCAAAATATGTAAGGAACCCAAATAACCCAATGCAAGAAAAGAAATAACTCAATTAAAAAATGGGCAAAGAATCTGAAGTAGACATTTCCCAAAAGAAGACATACAAATGGCCCACTGGTATTTGAAAAATGCTTACTATCACTACTCATCAGGGAAATGCAAATTAAAGCTACAATGAGATATCACTTCATATTGGTTAGAATGGCCGTAAGAAAAAAAGAATAAGTGTTGGTGAGGGTGTGGATAAAAGGGAACCCTTGTACATTGTTGGTGGGAATGTAAGTTAAAGCTGCCATTTTGGAAGGAGGTTCTTCAAAAAACTAGAAATGGAATTACCATAATCCAGCAACTCCATTTCTGGGCATACCCAAAGGAATTGAAATTAGTCTATCAAAGAGTCGCCTGCACACCCATGCTTTGTGATGCATTATTCACAATGGTCAAGATATGGAATCAATCCAAGTGTCCATCAATGACTGAATGGATAACGAAAATGTGGTATATATACAAAATTGAATATTTAGCCTTAAAAGAGGAAACTTGCAGTGTGTGACAACATGGAAGAACCTGATGGACATTATGCTAAGTAAAATATGCAAGACACAGGAAGATGAAACTCAGAAATAGAGGGTAGACCCAGGTGTGGTGAAGGATGCCTATAATCCAAGCTATTCGGGAGGCTGAGGCAGAGGATATCAAGTTGGAGGCCAGCCTCACCAACTTAAGGAGACTCTATCTCAAATAAAAAGTGAAAAAAGGACTGGGGATTGGGGATGTAGCTCAGTGGTAAAGGGCCTCTGTGTTTACTCCCTCCCCAGTACTTCAAGGGAAAAAGAAAAAGAAATAATAGAATGTTGGTTGTCAGAGGCTGGGAGGAAGTGAAGATTGGGAGATGCTGTTCAAAGGGTACACTGTTTCAGATAGATTTTTTTTTTTCACCAGGGATTGAACTCAAGGGCAGTCAATCACTAAACCACATCCCCAGCCCTATTTTGTATTTTATTTAGAGACAGGTCTCACTGAGTTGCTTAGCACCACACTTTTGCCAAGGCTGTCTTTGAACTCTGGATTCTCCTGTTTCAGCCTCCTAAACCTCTGGAATTACAGGCCTGTGCCACCACATCCCACAGGAGGATTAAATTTTGAAATATATTGTAAAGCATACAATAATGTACTATATTAAGAGCTGCTGAAAAAATTTCAAATCTCATTTCTAAAAAGATAAGTGAGGTGATCGAGGCTATAAACTTGATTTAATCATTCCATATAAGGTACATATATTAAAACATCACATTATACCCTCACATATATAAACAATAATGAGTCATTAATTTAAAAATGAAATAAAAGTTCTAAATGCTTACAAAGCAGGGTTTTAAGATACAAATGAGCAGGTAATATCACTGAAGGAATTAAATATTGCAACATTTATCAAGTGCTACATATACATTTTAAAATTATTACAACCCTTGAAGAACAGAAAACAGACTCAGGGAGTACAAGTAATTTGCTAAATCTTGTGCAGTAAAGACAGAATGTAAATTGTATCCATCCATCTAAAGCCTGTGATGTTCAATTCAATGTAAATAACAGATAAATTACATGGATAAATATAAATTACATGGATAAATGCATGTAAACATACTGACTGATATGTTTATAAAGGACAGATATTTATAAAAGACAGATGAACTTTTTAAAAGAAAAATCTTCACAAAATGTTCTTACAGAGCATTTACAAATTTAATATGGCCCTAGAAAATGATTAATTTCACTGAACTGGATTTTTTTTTACAACAAGGGATTGAACTAGGGGGGTGTAACCACTGAGCCATACCCAGCCCTTTTCATATTTTGATACAGGTTCTCACTAAATTGCTGAGGCTGCTTTTGAACTTGTGATCCTCCTATCTCAGCTTTTCAAGTTGTTGGGATTACAGATGTGCACCACCGCCTCTGGCTGAACTGGATTTATACAACGTATTAGGGATATAATATTTGAAGAAAGCAGTATTTTTTCTTTTGCCACCATCATTTCAGGGAAGTACAAAAAGTTGATTTAATAAATAAATCCAAACTATCTCTTACGAAAGAAAGAGTACCTCAAAAGGTAGCCTGGGATTCATTTCAGGTAAATATTGGTAAGAAGGGCCTTAAAACTGCTGCTTTCAGTCTCTTACTACTTATTTTTCGGCACTGGGGATTGAACCCAGAGGCGCTCTACCACTGAGCTGCATCCCCAGGCCTTTTTATTTTTTATCTGGTGACAGGGTCTCACTAAATTGCGAAGGCTGACATCCAATTTGCGATCTTCTTGCCTCTGCCTTTCGAGATCCTGGGATTAGAGACCAATACCAAGTAGCAGAAACCAAGAAGCACCGCAAACTCTGGAAGAAAGGGAGGTCGGAGGTATTCAAAGCAGGGATAGAAAACCAAACTGAAGTGGGGGGTCAGGGTACCGCGCGAGAGCACCGGAGAATGAACAAAAACAGAGCTGCTGGAAGAGCAGCGAATGGGTAGGATGGAGGACGAAATCCAGGGCTGCCGGAGAACAGCGAGAGAAAAGACCCCGGCACCCAGACACCGAGTTCAGGCCCGCAGTGCCGGCCGGGTGAGGTTACAGCTCCTTATGAGGTGGGGCCCACCGGCTCGACCGCAGCGCTTTCCCGTCGGCGCCCAGACGGCGGCGAGCTCAGCCGCTTCCCCACCGCCCGCCCTAGAGCCTGGATGGTGGTGGAGGCGGCGGTGGCGGTAGCGGTAGCGGTGGCGGTGGCGTGGCTCTGGCGGAGGTGTTGGCTCTGGCGGCGGCAGCCAGGGTCCAGAGCCTGCCTCGCTGGGTCCGCTAGGTGGACGGAGCGTCGGACGCGGTCAGGTGACCTCGGGGGCGGGGCCGCGCTGCGCGGGAGCCGGGGGAAGGAGGCGGAGCCAGGGCCCTGCGCGCGAGGGTCTTGAGGCGCCTGGGGGACACCCGCCTGTAGCCCAGAGCGAGCCTCAGCTTGAGGGAAGGAGGGCGGGGCAGTGCAGGGCAGCCAGGAGGGTCCATGGGGTCGATTGAAGCAACGCTGACGAGGTGTCCAGGCGAGGTTTGCTGAGGAGAGAGGAAGGCAGAACCTTGGAGCCTGACGGGGGAGAACAAGATTTGAGGGAGGACACAGTAGAACATTAAAGGAGCTGGGTGAAGGAAGGTTCCAGAGAGGAAGGCGAGGCTACCAAATGGGACAGTCAGAGGGGCAGAGTGACAAGGACTGGGACTAATCACGCGGTCCCTCAGAAAGTGGCTGTAGAAGGGTGGAGGACACGGTCGCTGGGAAACTCCCTGTCCCCGGCAACTTGCACTTTCATCTCCCGGGTCGTTTGCTCATTTGTTGACACGTTGACTTTCTTCTCAGAGTTGTTTGACTCATAAAAACGGGGCCTATGGGACTCCACCAGAGCATGGGTTCTTGCCCCAGGAGGAGATTCACAGAATATTTTTAAGCAAATATGACAAACGGGAGTGATTAATGTGTGAATGTTCCTTGATGGCAATAGGTGCAATGAGGTTAGGTGTGCAATTGCTGTTATAGACATTTGCAAGGGAAGTGAGTGGGGCCACTTGGAGGGAGGGGCAGTGTGAGCGAAAGGGGAAAGTACTCTGTAGTGGCATGCCTTACATAGTCTTCTGTAAACATGCCTTTCTTTTTTCTCATTAAATCCTCATGACTCCACTTCCTCCTCAGTTACTGCTCTCTTTCCCTTGACAGCGAAACTTCATGAGAGAGTCTACTTTATATCTGCAGTATCCATCCTCACCCCCTTTTCTCTCTCCAAGGATGTTTTATGAGCCACCATCCAGAGGCTCCTCTCAACATCTCAGGTGTTCTCTCTACCTTGCAAAACCTAATGAGTCTTTCAATACTTGTCTTGACCAATAGCACCTTTTACCACAATTGATTACTCTTTGAAGTACTTTCTTTACTTCAGGAGGCCCTAGAGTGATTCTTTCAGAAAGGACTTCAGGTCTTGTCTCCCTCTGTTCAGAACTCTTTAATGATTCCCACCCCTTCCGGATAGGAGCTTAAGTTCTTAGTATTATTAATGGGCCCTCCTTAATCTGCCTGCCTCCTCTGTTCTGTTTGCTGTTTCTGCTTCAGCTTCCAGTGTCTTCTACGGTTCTTGGATAGTGAGGCTTCTTTTTGCTCTAGGCCTTTGTACTTGCTCTTCTTTCTGGCTGAAGCCTCTTTTCTGAGATATTCATAGGCTCCCTACCTCTGTTCCTCTTCATTCAAGTTTGCCTCTCAGTCAAGTGTTCTTTGGCCACCCTTCTATTACCTGCATTTCTCCCTCTACACATTGCTTCCTATTTTTCTTCCCTTTACTTTTTTCTTATTAGTATTTATCACAGATAACTGACAAGTACAATATATTTTAACTTTTTTTCTATTTTATCATCTCTCTCCTTGACTAGGATGTAAGCTCTCTCCTTGACTAGGATGTAAGCTCTTCTTGAGCCAGGGTTTCCCCCCCCCCATTTTGTTTACTGCTATATCCTCAGGCCCAGAAAGAGCTTAGCATAGTGAGCAGGCAATAAATCTATGTTGAGTTTACAGATTGAGGAATGAATGGATAGATGATTAAAGAACTCCCAGTCATCAACATCCTTCATTTTTCTCCTTTTTATTTTTTTATTATTATGTATACAATTGTGCTTGATACTATGAGAGATTATTCAAAGAATGATAAGTAACCAGTCCCAGTTCTTTTAGGCTGGAGTTGATAGAAGAACTATACATGTGAAAATTAAAATCCAAATGATTAGTGTAACTTGAATCATGAGGACAGCAAGGATAGTGAAGACAGTATTGCTCTGACAAATAATTTAAAGATTGAACTGATTAGAGAAGGTATAGAAGAGATTTCATAGAATGGGTTGCTGGGAGACCTGGATAGATTTCTAATGTCTTCTTGAGATGGGTATTGTTAATGTGATTTCATTTTATTTTTAAACCTATTTTGGATTCCAGAGATAGTAGATATATCACATTCAAAATTAATTACTATAGCATATTTCAGAAATAAATGCAAACAATTTAAAAGTGATAGGTCTCTATTTGACAGAATAATGATACTTCACAATATGAAAAAGACACTGATGGATACAACTAGCATTGTAATATATAACATTACTAATAATGTAATAAATAGCTGTTCAGATGTGGCTCAGATACGAGTAAAAAAAATTGTGACAATTTTGGGAATTTCCAGAAGTGTTGGTTATTACTGTCGCATGATGTGAAATCCATAGTCTCAAGTGAAGCTAAAACATCTTTGGTTTGTAGTAGTATTGTTTTGAAGGCAGTGTTGTATGGTGCTGAAGAGCATGTGCTTTTGAGTTAGATTGCCTAAATTCAAATTCTGATTCCATTACTTGCTGGCTGTGTGGTCTTGGGAAATTTCATTTCTCTCCAAGTCTTTATTTTTCTCATCTGTAAAATAGGGATAATGGCAATTCCTTAAAGTACAATTGTGAAGAATAAATTAAATAATTCATGTCATAGTGTTTATCATAATGTTTAGCACATAGTAAGCATTTGTTAGCTGGTGATTGCTGTTTCTGTAGTTCTACTCCTTAGGGTTTATTTGAATAAATATAATTGGATTTCTCTGCTTTTTGTGCCACTTGAGGTGCATTTATTTACTTCTCTTTATACCACAAAGGGACTGGGTGCTCTCCTGTGATTTACAATCTAATAATTGCTTTTTTATGTCCATGTATCTGCAATGCTAGGTATTATACCTTAAGAGAGTGTTACACTGAAGAGATAACTTCAGGTAGATAAATATAACTATAAATATAATTACTTAAATTTCCTAAATAGACATATGATTTTTTTTCTATTTGTGCAGGAAATCCTTTTGCACTGTTGCTCAATCATACTTGTTGATCAAGGCCTTTTAATCCTGAAGAGCAGAATTTATCTCTCAGCAGAAAGATGGAAACAAGAGAACATTTGTTCTGCCAGGTATTTGTTCAAGACAGTTTTTAAAGATTCCCTGTATTTTTTAGTTTATATTATTATACATCTATGATCATTAAGCAAATTTAGAGAGTAATAAAGTCCTCAGGAACCTGCCTAATATCTGAGATGATTTTTGAGCTCTTTTAGTGAACATATGTTGGACTGTCATCTAACAACCCAAGTAGTACCATACCAAGAGAATTTCTGTGGGGTGTGATGGGAATATCTTTTGAATGTAGCAACCTGGATAATTCTTCAAGAGATCAAAGAATTTAAACTGTCTTCCAAAGTGGCTGTTACCATTTGCATTCCCACCAACAATGAATGAGTTCCGTTTGTTCCACTTTCTGGTTCATATTTGTTACTTATAGTGTTTGGGATTTTCACGTTTTTAAAATAGTGTCATTGAATTTTAAAATTATTTTAAAATTGGCAAATAATAATTGTGTATATTTAAGGGATACAAATTGGTGTTTTCAGCTGTGTATATGTAATTGAATGATTCTGTCAAGATCATTCCATTGTTTCCATCACCTCATCAACTTATCATTTTTGATATAAGAATATTAAAAATTTGTTCTTTCAGCCATTTTGAAATACACAATACATTATTAACAAGTGTTGTTACCATACAGTGCATCAGTTCACTAAACTCTTCCAGTGTAACTGTAACTTTGTACTCTTTCCTTTTCCCCATCCCTCCCTCTTCTCCAGCCTCTGGTAAACAGCTTTTTACTATGTGTCTATGAGATCAGGGTTTTTATATTTTACATATAAGTGAGTTCATGCAGGGTTGTCTTTCTGTACCTGGCTTATTACATGTAGCTTTCAGTCTTATCCATGGTGTTGGATATGACAGAATTTCCTTCCTTTTAAGCCTGAATAGTATTCCATTGTGTTGATATACTGCGATTTTTTTTTATCTATTTGTCCATGGACACCAAGGTTGATTTTATATTGTGGCTATTGTGAATAATGTTAAAATCAATCTGGGAATGCAGATATCTCTCTGACATACTATTTAGTTCCTCTGAATATATACCCAAAAGTGGACTTGCTGAATCATATGATAATTCTATTTTTAGTTTTTTGAGGAACCTTCATACTATTTTCCAAAAATGGCTATACCAATCAATGTTCCAACCAACAGTTTGTAAGGGTTTTCTTTTCTTCAGATCCTTGCCAATCCTTGATATTTTTTTTTTATCTTTTTGATAATAGCTATTCTAACAGGTGTGAAGTAGTATCACTGGTTGTAATTTATTTGCATTTCATAATGATTAGAGATATTGAACATTTTCTTTCAAATCTGTTGGTCATTTGTACTTTTTTTTCAGTACTAGGGATTGAACCCAGGGTGTTTTTCCACTGAGCTACATCCCAAGTCCTTTTATTTTTTAACTTGAGATAGGATCTTGCTAAGTTGCTGAGGCTGGCCTTGAATTTGCAGTTCTCCTGGTTCAGTCTTCTGAATTGCTGGGATTACAGGCATATGCTATTGCACCTGGTTTATACGTGTTTATTTTTGAGAATTGTCGGTTCAGATTCTTTGCCAACTTTTTAATTGGATTGTTTTCTTGATATGTTTAGGTTCCTTATATAGTTTGGATATTAACCCTTTATCAGGTGTATGGTTTGCTTATTTTTTTCCCACTCTGTGGATTGTGTCATCATGCTGTTGTTTCCTTTGCTGTGCAGAAGGTTTTTAGTTTGATGCAATCCCCTTCTTGTTTTATTTTTTCCTTTTTTGGTGCTGGGGATCAAACCCAGGGCCTTATGCATGATAGGCAAGTGATCTACTACTGAGCTGTAGCCCAGTCCTTCATTCAGTCTTAATAGTCGGTTTTTACTTTTATTATCTGTGCTTTCTGGGTCATATTAAAAAAAAACCCCGCCATTACCAGTGTTGTGGCACTTTTCCCAAAGGTTTTCCTCTAGTAGCTTTGTAATTTATTTTACCCATTTTGAGTCAATTTTATATATTCAAATTAGACAAGTAGTGTCTAATTTCATTCTTTTACATGTGGATATCCAGTTTTCCAACCACCATTTGTTGAAGATACTGTCATTTCCCTATTGTATGTTCTTGCCACGCCTGTCAACAATCAGCTGACTGTAATACTTGAGTTATTTCTGAGTTTTCAATCCTATTCTAGTTTTTATGCTAGTACCATGTTGTTTTGATTACTATAGCTTTATAATGCATTTTGAAATGAAGTGTGATGGCTCTAACTTTGTTTTGCTTCAGATTGCTTTGGTTTTGGGGGGTCTTTTCTGATTTAATACAAATTTTAGGATTTAAAATTTTTTTTTTTTTTTTTTTAAATGACATTGGAATTATCACAGGAATTGCATCAAATATGCTTTGGATAGTATGGATGTTTTTAGTTTTTAGTTGTAGATGAACACAATGTCTTTATTTTATTTATCCATGTGGTGCTGAGAATCAAACCCAGGGCCCCACATGTGTGAGGTGAGCACTCTACCACTGAGCCACAACCCTAGTCCCTCAATGTCTTATAGTTTTCATTATTGAATTTTCACCATTCTGACAGGTGTGTAGTGGTGTCTTGTTTTAATTTGCAATTTCCTGATGACAGTTGATGTTGAGCATCTTTTTATATGCGTATTTGCTATCTTTACATTTTCTTTGGTGAAGTATTTGTACAGATCATTTACCCTTTTAAAAATGGGTTGTTCTTTTCTGATTGCTGTTTCAAGAGTCTTTTGTATATTATGGATAATAGTCCTTTATGAGGTATGTTCTTTGCAAATGTTTTCTCCCAGTATTTATCCTCTCCTTCTCATGATAAGTTTGTTCATAGAGCAAAATATTTAAATTTTAATGGAGTCAAGTTGATTAGTTATTTCTTTCATGGATCATGCCTTTGATTTGTATGTAATTTTTATGATTAAAACTATTGCTTTGTAAAGCATATGGTAAATATTTTCAATCTGATGCCTTAAGAACTAGATTCAGGTATTGTTAAATATATTAATGAATGCCATGTATTTTAGAGGTTCATAATGCATTGAGGAAAACTGATGATATTTAAAGTAGGTCATCTGAAATAATAATGCACTAATGAATAAAATCATTTTTAACAAAATTCCCTTTGGTAGCATTATTTGAGAATAAATACTGATCTAACATGAATTATTGGACCCAGAATGTTGCATTTGATGTATAGGTACAAAGAGAACATGGATAATTGTGACTCTTGATTGTTCACAGGCAGAAGAAAATATTGGCTTATCAGTTAATAACTCTTCTGGAACCAACTTGCAAACAAGAAATATTGAAAACAAGAAATACATCAAATTTTCTAAAATAGTGCAGAACAAAGTTTCACCTGAAATTAGGGGTTATAATCCAGAACATAAAAATGTGTAAGTTAAAAATGCTGATCTTAACTTTATTGAATTATGCTTTTGTTAGTGCCAAACATATAGTTTATGTTGCTTATTTGTGGTCATTCTTTCAGGAGCATAGCTTTAAATCTTAAATAGCCATTCTTACATTCTTTGCTCACTTCTGTCACAACTATATTGAAGTCTGTTATCTATCATAGAATACCAGTTAGAAGAGAGCAATTATCAAAATTATCAATGTGTCTGTAAGTTTATCTTTTTTTTTTCCTTGCGATGCTGGGGATTGAACCCAGGGCCTTGAACATGTGAAGCAAGCACTCTACCAACTAAGCTATATCCCCAGACCATATAAATTTATCTTAGGGGGCTAGGGATGTGGCTCAAGCGGTAGCGCGCTCGACTGGCATGCGTGCGGCCCAGGTTCGATCCTCAGCACCACATACAAACAAAGATGTTGTGTCCGCTGAAAACTAAAAATAAATATTAAAAAAATTATCTTAAAGATAATTTAGGAAGGAAATAAAAGTGTTCTTCTATCTGAGCTTGGGTTACTGGTTTCCATAAAATTAAACCATTTGAATATTTGTTAATTCTTTTTTTTTGTATATTTCATTGCCTTGGTTACCTTTTGTTAGTTACAAAAGAAGCTCTAGCCTTTCACATATATGCAGGATAAATAATACTTATTTTTAATATAAATTAAAATTTTTAATATCTTACATACATGGCAATAGTGGAGTGCATTACATTCATAACTATCCATTCACAGCACAATTTTTCGTAACTCTGAAAGTATGTTCACGCCAAATTATGCCATTATACATGAGCTTTCTATTTTTTTTGCATTACAATTCTTAATACGCTTTTATACCACAGTTTATCCATATCTCTGTTTAAAAGATTGGAATAGAAAACTTGCTTCTCGTAAAAAGAAGAAAGCTCTAAGAAAACATTCTGGATATATCTCACTTTATCTTTGTCCACCTATATGCTTGTCTTACCAATTGGTGAAGTTGGAAATTATCTGAGCATTGTGATTAAAGAGGCACTTAAACCCAAATCTCCTCTACTTACCATAAATTTGTATTTCTACTTTATTTAATCTAACATTTTTATCATGATTTCTGTTAGATGGCAAAAGCAAGTCAATTGTTTCCAGAAGATCACAATAGAACTTGTTATCTAATAAGAAGTAGAAGGTAGGGGGAATGTCCCTTACCTTGTTTCTTTAGCATTGTTCAAAGTAGGTTAGTACCTTGGAGACACATGCCCCAAAGGAATGGAATACAGGACAAATATTTTAAAACTATTCATTATTTATACCAAATCATCTCTATTCCATAAGATGTTGGAGCAGCTCAAAATTTAAAAACATACTTAAAAAAGAAGATGAAACACCACAATCATGTAGTAGAGTGGAAGCCATGATTGAACCAGTTATAGGAAGACTCAGTTTCATGAGGAATATATAGGGAAGAGGTGAGAGAGACAAAGCAGCAGTAGACTCTAGGCTGTGACCCATTAATGGTCATGAAATTAATGGTCATGAAATTAATGGTCATGAAATCAGTTTAGAAAGTCACTACTAGTTGCTGGGCATGGTTGTACATTCTTGTGATCCTAGCAACTTGGGAGGCTGATGCAGGAAGATCACAAGTTCAACGCCAGCCTCAATAACTTAGTAAGGCCCTAAACATCTTAGTGAGATCCTGTCTCAAAATAAAGAAGGGCTGGGGATGTAGCTCAGTGGTTAAGCACCACCCCTGAGTTCAATACTCATTACCAAAAAAAAAAAGTAAAGAAAACAAAACCAAAAAACCCCCAAACCAACCCCCAAATTATATAACAACAACAACAAAAACCCAAACGTACAAAAAGAAAGTCACTACTATTTTTTTCTTTTTGAAGGAAATAGTTTAGAACTGATTACATTAGAGTACTTTTCACATAATATAGATAAGTATTGTTTTGTGGAATAGTTTGTTATTATATATTCTCTTTCTGAACTGTTTCTCAATAGAAAATTTATGTTAGCCTATTTATTTTCAAAATAGTTGAAAGTCATTGCCTATGGGACCAGCGGTCTGTAGAGGGGACTAAATAAGATAGGTAATTTCTATTTCAGGATAGGAATTTGGGGGATTGGATTTAAAAGGGAAACAGAAGCTGGGTACCCTGGCGCATGCCTCTAATCCCAGCAACTCAGGAGGCTCAGGCAGGAGAATTGTGAGTTTAAAGCCAGCCTCAGCAAAAGTGAGGCACTAAGCAACTCAGTGAGACCCTGTCTCTAAATAAAATACAAAGTACAGCTGGGGATATGGCTCAATGGTTGAGTGCCCCTGAGTTCAACCCCCAGCACTCCTCTCCCCATAAATAAATAAATAAAATAAAATAAATTAAAAAAAATAAAAGGGATACAGAGTCCAAAGGGCAAAGTATCTGCTGGATGTATGATAAAATTTTCTCTTATTTTACAAGTTTGTTTAGGACTAAATTTACCTAAAACTATTAAATATATAACTTAGTCATTATCCTGTGTATTACCTAGGCAGGTCTTGCTCTAAAAAGAAGGAACCATTTCTGAAAAAACTTTTAGTTCTGTGAACAAGGAAGAGTAAGATATTACTCCAAGTATGAGGAGCTGAAACTCAGTTGATGTGAATACTGGACAGGAGCAAATCTATGGGGTTTGCCATAGTAAGTCCCAATTTGTCTGCAGGTTAGAATTATGTGGGTATTTTTAAAAAATTTCAATATCAGACCACATCCAAACACTTAAACCAATATTTGGGAATGGGACATAGGTATTAGTGTTTTCTGAAGCTCCCCAGGTAATTACAATGTGAAGAAGACAAGTTTGGAATCTAGTTCAGCCTGGAATCATTCCTAGTCAACAGTGTTTAAAGAACACAAAAATAATTTTATGTTTGTCCTTGAAATTTAGATATATCCTGGATTATCTGAAGTAAAACTATGTAGTTTTCCAAGAGCATTGGTCTTGTCTCTTCCAGTTTGATTCAGGCTAATTGTATTTATCTTGTTGTATTATGTGATGTTTGTGTTGTGAAAATTCTTTGTAGTACAATAGGAAGTGGAAATAAGAAATAAAAGTAACAAGAAAGCAAATTATTAAAAGGCAGTTCAGCCTCTAGTGCCCAGACTTTAGCCTTGAAATACCACTTCTTATTAAAAGGCTCTTTGGAGATGTGGCCAATTTCAGGTAGAGAAAATATATAGAGAGGCCCAGAACATCTTGATTTCCACAGATAAGAAAAGTAAGGAAGAATGTTACCAGTGATACATCAGGAGGACTTAAGTGCCTACTTGAAGAAGCTCCTGCCTTTTTCCACTGAAGATGAGAAAATTTGAGCATCAATAAAGAATAATTTTTACAGGGATTAAACTACATCAAATATACTTAAATTCATGTATTCAAAATTATACAGAGAGTCAATTGGACATTATGTACTTCCTGAAGGAAAAAACACCACTTAAAAAAACAAGTGGTTTTGTACTTCCCCCTAAAAAATTAAACATTAACATGATCAAACTTTAGAATCCTATGATCTTGATGAAACTTCCAGCAAAATCCAGATTGGAAAATCTACGGGACAAATGACATCATCATCATCATTTTCATCATCGTCGAAAAATGAAAGGAGAAGCTATAGATAAAAGGAGATTTAAGACAGATTAGCCAACTATAACATGGGGACTTTATTGAATCTGATGCAAATTATTGAAACAGTTTATATTGTTTAAGTGACAACCGGAAACTTGAACTCTGATTATCTTACTTTATGATATTAAGAAATGCCTGTTAATATTTCAGGGGTCATAATAGCATTTTAGATGTTCTTTATAGAAAAAAACACCTAATGTATATTATGGAGATATATATTTGAAATCTTTACAGATGAGACTGGGTGCAGTGGCATAGCCTGTAATCCCAGCTACTTGGGAGTTGGAAGGTGGTTCATAAGTTTGAGGCCAGCCTTAGCCATTTAGCAAGACCCTGTTTCAAAATAAAAAAATGAAAAATTATGGAGATTTAGCTCAGTAGTAGTGTGTCTCTAGGTTCAGTCACCAGTACTCCTCCCCAAAAGATCTTTGTAATGAAATAATATGATACTGGGATTTACCTCAAAATAATAAAGGATAAGAGCAGGGGTAAGGATATAGATGGAAAAAGACTGGCCGTTAGTGAAGCTGGGTGATAGTTACATGTGGGGGATCATTACATTATTCTATTTTGGTTTATGTTTGAAAATTTCCATAATTAAATGTTGAAAAGAAGGAAAGAGGAAGAAAAGCAATCTAGGAGTTATTCTGATTTCTGTGTGATTTAGGTATAAAACATCAGTATTCCTATGTAGAGAAGAAAAATCCTCTGATTTTTCAGGAGCAAAAAAGTTCAGGAGAAAGAAAAGTTTACAAGTACAACTGCACAGTACAAGAACTGAGGTAAATATTTGGAAATTTTCCTTTCACCTTCAAATATTTGTCCAAGTTTTAAAATGTCACTATTTTAAGTGTTACTTCTCCTTCCTCTTCCTCTCTTTTTTCTGAGTCACATTCCTACCCCTTTTTAAAAAATTTATATTTTGAGTCAGGGCCTTGCTAAGTTTCTAAGGCTGGCTTTGAACTTGTGATCCTCCTGCCCCAGCCTCTCTCTTTTTCTTCTTCTTTCTTTCTTTTTTTTTTTTTTAAACTTTGGAGTCTCATGTTGCCCTGGCTGGAGTTGATCCTGCCTCAGCTTCCTGACTTTAGGAGTACACCATCATGCTTGGTTTTCCTTCTTTTTTAAAAAAAATAAAATAAAGAATCCTTTCAGAAGATGATGAAAATTTGTCCATTTTTCTCCATTAAACCGATTTTAGTTTTTAAACCTGTGTCCTCTGCTGACATTTCTGCTATTTTAAAAATGAGCCTAGTGTTTCTTGGTTTGTGGCAGCATAACCTCAGTCTCTGCCTTCATCTTCACATGGGTCTTTATGTCCTTCTCTCCTGTATCTCAAATTTCCCTCTTCCTTATTTTTGTGAACATATCCATTATTGGATATCTCATTTCAAGACCCTTAACTTATATCTACAAAGAATTTTTCTCCAAATAAGGTTATATTCACAGGTTCCAGAGATTAGAACATTGACATATCTTTTTGTGGAGGCATCATTCAACTTCCTACATTTGCTTATTTTTTAAAGTTTATTTCTATTCCAATTTCATTCAGAGCTTTTTAAATAAAATCATTCTTTTTAGATATGCATGACAGTAGAGTGTATTTTGACATATTACACATACCTGGAGTGTAAATTCTAACTAGGATCCCATTCTTCTGGTTTTACATGATATGGAGATTCATTGTGACGTACAAAGAAAAGATATGTCTGATTCATTCTATTGTCTTTCCTATTCTTATCCTTGCTCCCTTCCCTTCATTCCCCTTTGTCCAATCCAGTAAATTTCTATTCTTCCCCCTCCTCTCCTTGTTTGTGTGTTAGCATCTGTATATCAGAGAGAACATTCAACCTTTGTCTTTTGGGGATTGGCTTATTTCACTTAGCACGATAGTCTCCAGCTCCATCCATTTACTGGCAAAAGTCATAAAATTCTTCTTTATGACTGAGTAATATTTCATTGTGTATATATACCACATTTTCTTCATCCATTCATTTGTTGAGGGGCACCAAGGTTGGTTCCATAGCTTATCTATTGTGAATTGAACTGCTATAAATTTTGATGTGACTGTGTCACTGTAGTATGCTGATTTTAAGTCCTTTTGGATTTAAACCAAGGAGTGGGATAATTGGGTCAAATGGTGATTCTATTCTAAGTTTTTTGAGGAATTTTGACTGCTTTCCAGAGTAGTTGCACCACCTTTCAGTCCATCAGCAATATATGAGAGTACCTTTTCCCCTACATCCTCACTAACATTTTATTTTCATTTGTATTCTTGATAATTGCTCTTCTGACTGGAGTGAAATGGATTCTCAATGTAGTTTTAATTTGCATTTCTCTAATTGCTAGAGATGATGAATCTTTTTTTTTTTTGTATATTTGTTTACCATTCTTATGTCTTCTATGAAATGCTTTGGCAGTAACTTGAAGAACTTTAAAGTAACCCTGTGACCTTGCTATGCATCCATTGCTCATTAATAACATCCTAATAATACCCATTCTCCTCATGATTCCTCAAGTTCACATTACTGTTCCACTAGGGCAAGGCACTGCTTGTGTCCCCTGTTTCCCAGATGAGTTCAATCATTCTCTTTTTAGTGTGAACAAGAGAGGCATATTTCAGTTAATATGTTTGGCCAGAAGTAGCCGTAGAAAGTGTGCAGCCATACAGCGAGTGGCTGCCCTGCAAGCATCTCAGTTGTTTTTCACAATTCATAATCCATCTTCTTTCAGCCCTGGTAGCAATTTCTCTAGAAGACATTTTCAGAGATTCCTTGGAGATCTTCTCTGTCTTGGGCTCCCACCTCCGGCAAATGAATGATGATGGCAAGAATTGTTTCTGGGACATAGTTGTCAATCTTGATCAATTAGACTATGATAAATGAGAGTTTCCACTGCTAAGAAGTAGAAAAATGACATTTTTTCTAAAGAAAGCTGCTACATCAAGGGGGTATCATTTCCTGGTGCCTAGTGTTCTCCCTGTGCTTCTTTCAGCACCTGGGTAGCACAGAAGCATAGGGCTCCTAAGCATAGGAGGAACCTGGAAACGGATCTGAAGAATGGCAGACTCCTCATACTAACTCCTACATTTCCTTTTTATTTTTCTATTTTGATATTTGTTGTGCTTCCTAAATCTGAAGTTGAATGCCTTTCCTCAGTTTTGTAAAATTTGAGTTCATTTCTGTTAAGAGAATTTCTTCTTCCTTAATCTTTTACTATCCTTCTGATTCTTGTTAGAAGATGTATATTAGACCTTATGATTCTGTTCTTCATGTTCTTTCACATTTGTATTAACTCTATGTTACTATAATAAAATACCTGAGAAATTAACTTATAAATGGAAAAAGCTTTATTTTGTCCTATGTTTCTGGAATTTTCAGTCCAAGATCAATGGCTCCATTCTTTGGGCCTCTGATGGGGCAGGAATATATATATATATATATGTAATGGCAGGAATATGTTGCAGAGCAAACCACAACCCTCATGAGCTAAGAAGCAGAAAAGTGAGACAGAGACTAGGATTCCATAGTCCCTTTGAAGTCATGCTTCCAGTGATCTAAAGGCCTGTCATGGAGTTCCACCTCTCAAAGCTTCTACTACCTCCAGACTTAGCCCAGGGACCAAGTCTTTACATAGCAACCCATTAAACTATAGCAAGATTACTTCACATTGTTTTTATCTATTTCTCTTTTTCTTTCTTGTATTTTGTAATTTTTCCTTGTGTACTTTGTGGTACACTTGTTCTTCATCCACCTGAATTTAATTTGCAGTTTAGCCTTCCCATTGAGATTTTTTAAAAATATTTTTTTAGTTGTTGATAGACCTTTATTTTATTTATTTATATGCGATGCTGAGAGTCAAACCCAGTGCCTCACACATGCCAGGCAAGTGCACTACTGCTGAGCCCCAGAACCAGCCCCCCATTGAGATTTTTATGTTTTTTTTTTTTTTTTTTAGTTGTAGGTGGACACAATACCTTTATTTTTTACGTGGTGCTGAGGATTGAACCCAGAGCCTCACACATGCTAGACAAATGCTCTACCACTGAGCCACAACCCCAGCTTCCCCATTGAGATTTTAATTTCAGTGATTATATTTTTTAATTCTAAAAGTTTTATTTGTTGATTTTAAAAATCTGTCTTAAATCATATTCTTTGCTCATTTTCCTTAGTTACTTCACTAAGGGTATCTGATAAAGATTGGTTATCTGATAAATATATGAAATCTTTGAGAATCTAAATCTGTCATTTTGTATGATTCTCATTTATATTAACTGTGTCCTTGAACATTTTATATTTTGTTCATTCTTTCACATATACTTGATCTACATTTATGGGAGTCTCATGATAAATCTCTGTACCTCCAAGAGAATTTTTTTGAGAATTTACATTTGCTTCTGCCTTGCACTTCTTAACTGTTATATGTCTGGGATCACTTTAAATGAATTTTTAAAATTTCTATTTTCCTGGCCCGCATATTTAGTGTAAATTTGAATTCAAAATTTGTGTGTGCCTGGAGACATGGCTATAACTGATGAGGAGAAATGGTCTTTCTTCTTCTCTTTCTGTTTTCCAGCCCAGAGTTGAGACAGAAAGAAACCATACTTGGCATACTCCTCCAGTGAAGGTAAGTTTTTTCCTAGCCTATTCTTGCTGAGAACATTGATTTGAAGATTTTGGGATCTCAGTATCAATTTCTATCAATCTTTTGTGCCTTGAGTTTGTTTTCTATATTCTGAGTAGTCTTTGAAACTCAAAGTTATAGATTCCATGTAAAATTGAAGACATCTATAATAGAGTCCTCCTTTTCTAAAGTGGTATTTATTTATCTAGCTGTTTGTCTAGGTCTATTATCTATTTATCTAGCTGTTTGTCTCTTAAATCATGTTTGTATATGCAGGGGTAAGTGGTAATTTACTCAATCTTGACAATAATTACCTGTGTCATTTGAATAACTGCATTGATTCTTCACATTATTTTGTACCTGTAGTTAAAATCTGTTTATGTAGCCTAGTCTGGTGGCTGAGTCATGTTGTTCTCACTATACCATAGGTTTTCCCTGTGCTGTAAAATTCATGACTGCAAATTGACAGAATATGAATTAGAAGGCAATTAGTGGTATACTTAAGAAAAACATGGCTTTGCAGAAAGAACATCGTATAGTTTATTTAAAAACTTAGCATATATGAAATGCAATTTAATTACAGAAAGCAATTTTACATCAGAAGCATAGCTAGGTGAGAAGCTCAAGTTATGATTATCTTTTAAGAGGTTCATTTTCTAAGAGTGATGGATTACTAGGGTTATCTCAGGCACCAACGTACTTGCTTTTGGACCTAGATTGCCTCTCCCTCTCTGAAGCTGTCAAAGGAGGAGATGACCAGGAAAGAAAGCACTTTATGCCAGTTGCCGAATCAGTACCATGTTCCCAAGACTTCATTACCTCTTTATACATCTTCCTCACTTATTCGGTATTAAATTATTGTATTCTATTCCTTAACTATTGCTTCAAGATTGGGTTTTTTATTTTCCAGAGTTATCTGTCTCTTTTGCATACGTAATGTCAAATATTTTTTGCAAATTAAGAGACTGTGCTCTTAGGATCAAGTAGAGATAAGAGCACTGTACTTGGGATTGGAAGACTTAAATTGAGTACTAATTGACATCATATTTTAGTTTAGGCTCTTGTAAAATTCACTTTACATTTCTGGGCCTCATTTTCCACTTTTGTACAAGAATCTTGTATTATATACACTCTTAATATTTCTTCTAATACTGATGATATATAATTTATTTATTTATAATAGTATCAAAGGAATCGTCTTTTCCAGACATTTTTACTGACAGGTGATGAAATCTTTGATTCTTTGGCTGTTTAAACATTTAAAAAAAATTTTTTTTAGTTGTTGATGAACCTTTTTTTTAAAATTTATTCATTTATATGTGGTGCTAAGAATTGAACCCAGTGCTTCATGCATTCTAGGCAAGTGGTCTACCACTGAGCTACAACCTAGGCCCTAAAGATGTTTTTATTTGCCTTATTATAAAACTTTCTTTAAAAAATTGCTGTGACTTATAATAGGAAAAATTGGACCACAATGAAGGAATGACGTCTATTTTCTGACTAGGCTCAGTAAATTCTATTCCTTACAGATACAGTGTGTAAAAGAAACAAGGTGGGAATTCTAGGGGAAGAATATGAAACTCTATCACTGGAAAATTCTTTGGGAAAGGTTCTTATGATGAAAAAGAGAGAGAGGGAGGGAGGGAGGGAGAAGGAGAGAGAGAGAGGGAGGGAGGGAGGGAGAAGGAGAGAGAGAGAGGGAGGGAGAGAGGGAGGGAGGGAGGGGGAGAGAGAGAGAGAGGGAGGGAGGGAGGGAGGGGAGAGAAGCAGGTAGATATGAATCTCAGGCTATTGATAGATTTGCTAATATTTTTAAAAAAATTTTTAGTTGTAGATGGACTCAATACCTTTAATTAATTAATTAATTAATTATGGTGCTGAGAATCGAACCCAGTGCTTCACATGTGCTAGGCAAGCCCTCTACCACTAAGCTACAACCCCAGACCCGGTTTGCTAATATTTTAAAATGTAGTTTTATATAATTGTATTTGCTGCTTTCTAATGTGGATGTTTCTTTGACAGGGAAAAGAAAATACATTCTAACCTCTCCCTGACATTATATGAAGAAATACCTCAAGGACATTTTTATGCAGAAGAATTAAGTGGTAATAAGAAGTTCTAGAATTACTTGAATAAATTTCCTGATTATATGCTCTTTCAGCAGTTAGTGCTTATTTTTCCATTCCCAGTGGCTTATGATATGAACTGATATTACATTATATAATAAATGCTGCAGGCCCTGAGAAAACAAAAGTAGACAGTTTAGTTCATAAATATCTTTTGCTCTATTGATTTAACTGGAATATTCTCATCAGCACCTTTTAAAAAATTATTATTACTATTTTTAGTTGTCAATGAACCTTTATTTTATTTATTTATATGTGGTACTGAAACTCAAACCTAGTGCCTCACAGATGCTAGGCAAGTGCTCTACCGCTAAGCCATAGCCCTAACCCTTATCAGTACCTTTATGCTAAGGCGTATTCTACCCTTTACTCCTTCTTGACATTAACCTCTACCATAACTTGGGCTTCTTCTTTGTATTTATGGACTAATTTGGCATAGTTTTCTTTCTTTCTTAACTCTGCCCGTCGTATTAGCTTAGTGTCCAAGTAGATAACCCCTATGCTGCTCTAGCTTCCCACCTCTATTTCTCTGACCAGAAATCACGGCTGCAAATCATGAGGGTCATCATGTTGAAATCTAGACTTTCATGTCTTGTTCTCTGTTCACAATCTCTTATACTCTTAGCTCTTTTTATTTACAATTTCATTTCCTTGACCTCTGCATTTGGTGTACAATATGATTTCTAGCCCTAGCTACTTTTTTAGCACAGTTGGCATTCCTTTAAGTTTTGGCCAGAGCTCTCTCCTATTTCCTTTGGTACCTATTTCAAATAGTAATTTCTATCCTCAAATCCTCAACCCTATCACACCTATTTGTTAAAATTTTAAAAACCTTTTATTTAATTAAAATATTAAGATTTGCTTCTCTGAAATATATGAAAGTGGATATTTTCTCCCCCATTTCTTTTTGTTCTTAAAATTTTTTATTATGGTAAAAATGCTTAGCATGAGATCTACCTTCTTAACAGTTTTAAGTGTAAAATACAGTATTGTTATCTATAGGGACAAAATTGTACAGCAGAGCTCTAGAACTTATTTATTTTGTGTAAATTTTTATTTTGTTTATTGCTATATTGCCCAGGCTTACCTTGAATTTGTGATCCTCCTGCTTCAGTATGAAGTGTAACTAAACTTTTATGTCCATGCTTAACAACTTCCTGCTTTCTCCTCCCCCGTTCCTGGCAACCACAGTTCTATTCTTAGCTTCATGAGTTTGATTGTTTTAGACATATTATGCAAGTAGAATCACACAGTATTTGTCCTTCTATGACTGGCTCATTTAACTCACATAATGTCCTCTAGGCTCATCCATGTTATAGTGTATTACAGGATTTTCTTCTTTTTAAAGGCTGAATAATATTCCATTATGTGTATATACTACACTTTTTTTTCCTTTAAATCCACTCATCTTTTGGTGGACATTCAGGCTGTTTCAACATCTTGGCTATTGTGAAAAGTGCTGCCATGAACATGGAAATGCTAATATGTCTCTTTGAGATTCTGACTTCAGTTGTTTTGAATTAATACCCCGAAGTGGGATTGCTGGATCATGTAGCTTTATTTATTTCAGAATTTTCATAAAGGCTGTTTGTTGGGAGGAATCTTCCTAAACTCCTTGCTCTTCCTACCCATAAACTTACCTTTAAACACCATCCATAGTCTTCCCTTTTATCTCTTTGGAAAAGTTTTTCTGTCACCAGACTAATTCTTTCACTTCTAACTTGGGTTCTTTTTTTTTTTTTTTGCTTCCACAGGATCTTTTCTTTACCAATTTTATATTCATTACTTTTCAGAGAAGTGTCTTCATTAGTTATTCCATTTTTTTTTGCTTCCCATTTCACTGAAATCTGGCTTCACATCCAGTATTCCAGTAAAACTTTTATTATTAATAAAGTCACTGTTGTAATTTAAAAGATCTTTCTTTTGTATTCAGTGCTGTTTCCTGAAAATAAAATTTAGTAGTTACTGAACTATACCAAATTTAGTTCAACAGAATTTTTTTTGATATTCTATTCTGAAGTAGGAGCGGAAACCAAAGAATGAAAAGTCTTGCCTCAGTTCAGTAAATGATATCGATATGCAAGCAGTCTACGATACCAAGATATTTGGTTGAGGTAGATACTGAGTGCTATGAGAGGACAGAGGAAGTATTCAAAATTTCCAGGGAAACCTTTTCATATGTGATCTTTGCATGACTTTTCTGACAATTTCTCAATGTCTCCAGATATATCTAAATAAATCATGAGCTAGATTTTAAAGAATCTGAGAAACAAATGTTTACTCCCCTTTCTTCTTTTAATGATTATTTTTTTCAAGAGAGTAGGGGGAATAAGGATATTTATTCTTTTGAATTAACTAACTAAATGTTTTGTTATGTGTGTGCAGAACTTCTTAAAGCCTGTAAAATTTTTAGTAAAATTCAAAGTGGTAAGATTTATGTGAATGATCTGCCAATGGTCCTTGGTACCTTGAAGAGTTCTATAAGTGATTCAGAAATGCTACAGGCACTAAAGACTATTGATATCAATGGTAAGTTTTTTTCTTTTCCATATTAATTTAAGCTGGTCATATTGTAAATTATATGAAAGATAATCTTTAAAATGTTATAAAACATAATTTTTGTCACATGTTCTAAAACACTTTTGTTTTAAAAACATTATCTGATGATAATGGGTCAATAATTTTTTTAATAAAAATTGGGCCTCAGGTACACATAATTTTACTGATTTCCAGATTGGATTATAATGTATTATCATCATTGGTCTATGGATGGTTAACTTAATCATATTTAGTTGTGCAGTGGTATTCAATAATATAATAAATATCTGACCTGACCACCCAAAATGAAAACTAGGACCTTGATAATAAACTTTCACCTATCCATAAAGTTTATTAAATAACCCATTCTTTTTTTCCCAACCTGATGTAAGCATTTTTTTGAGTCCTAGCTTATTATTTTCTTGCTTTTCTTTTAATAGTTTTATTGTTATGGATATATATTTCTGTAAAATAGATAAGAATTATAACTTTTTTGTTTTTGAAACTTTAGTAAAAAATTTATCATAATGTATGAATCTTTTGGGGCTTTTTCAGTTATTAGATGACTAAGATTTATTCATATTGTTTCATGCTTCTTTTAGTTTGTTTAGTCATTTGCATAATATTGTGTGAATATATCACATCTTATCCATCTACTCTCTCATTGATGAGCATTGAGTTTCTTTCTAAGTTTTTGCTACTGTGAAAAATAGTTGGCATGACAGGTTTCCTTATATGTATGTACTAGGGTTATTCTTGAGTATATACTTATAAGTAGAGTTACTAAACTATAGGTATATAAATTAATGCCATACTGTTGTCCAAAGAAGTTGTACCACTTTACATATTCACTAGTAAGTAATATACCCAAGTAAGGTATCCTGTGGATCCACTTTCTTTTCAATATTTGGTGTGTTTAAACTTTTTTTAAAAAAATATATTTATTGAGCTGTAATTGAACACATAGTATTTTTATTTTTTTATGTGGTGCTGAGGATTGAACCCAGTGCCTCACACTTGCGAGGCAAGCACTTTACCACTGAGCTATTGTCCCAGCTCCATGTTTAAACTTTTTAAAAATTGGTTTTCTTAGTATACATGATTTTATTTTATTTTATTTTATTTTGGTACTGGGGATTTAACCCAGGGGCCCTTAACCACTGAAATACATCCCCAACTCTTTATTATTTTTTTTATTTTGAGACAGGGTCTTGCTGTTACTGAGGGCATCACTAAGTGGCTGAGGCTGGCCTTGAACTTGGATCCTCCTGCCTCAGCTTCCCAAATCGCTGGGATTATAGGGGTACACCACTGCACCAGTTTAGACATTTACTTTTATTAATTACATTTTATAAAGTGGTACTATGAAATAAGGAAGCATTTCTTAAACAAGGCAAAAAAGGTTTGCGTGTAATAGGAGGAGTTTGGGCTTATAAGAAGAGGTTAATAAATTTTATATATTTGACCATATTAAAATAAAAAAAAAACTTTTGTTTGCCAAAAAACACCTTAAAGTGAAAACATGTTACAAACTTGGAGATATTTGAATTTCACACAAGTGAAAAAGAATTAGTTTTAAGACCATTTAAAAAACCCGTACAAATTAGTAGCAAACAATGAGGTAGAAAAATAGGCAAGACATATTTTACATAAAAGTATTTTTCATAAAAGAAAACACATATAGCCAATACTTATATAAAAAGTTTATTCAGTTTGTAATCCCAGCTACTCAAGAGTCTAAGGAAGGAGGATCACAAATTTGAGGCAAGCCTTGGCAATTTAGTGAGGCCTTGTCTCAAAATAAAATTTAAAAATGACAAATTTAAATAATGATATCAGTCCTACATTTAAAAAGTCCTGAGGGTGTAGCAAATCACTAAATATGTGATTTTAATCAGTCTCATATTGATTAATGGTGAAGTTACCTCTAAAATATTTGCTCCTACAAATAATAATGCCTAAAGAACATTTGTACATAAACTCTTTCACATTTGTTCAAACATTTCTATAGAACAGATTTTTAGAAATAAGAAAGCTGAGTTAAAGAATATAACACTTTGACAGGTATTGCAAAATTGTCCTATTCCTCACACAAAGTTTCCCTAAGTCTAGCCCCCCATAATGACCATGAGTGTCCTTTAGAAGTATGGGTTCTAAATTCTATTTATATTGACTATAAGTTATTATTTTTAGAAATTCCATGGGTGATTTTCAGGTAGTCCATTAAGTGGTCCCTCTCAATGTGATTTTTAAATTTGATTTCTTTACCATTTTTAAAATTACCTATGGGAAATGGTTTATGTAAAATTATGTTATTAAGGTATTATTTTGCCTGAAACAAATATAGAATGGAATAAGTTAATGAATTTATAAGATCAGGTAGCATGTATGTCATCAAGTCAATATTTTATGCCTGATTGCACTATTTGCTCTTGATAGGAATTAAGAAAAGCACATATGTCATTATGATTATAGATATTCATCCTTGTTTATATCAACCTAACTTAAGTTTAAAATGACAGAGAAAAAGTACCCAAAACCTGCAAATCTTGGTTTTATTTTTCATCTCTCAATATAATGTAATGCAGAAACTGTGCTTCTTTTAAAAGATATTTCTTGGCAATGGAAACATGAAACTGAAGATGTATTTTCTTATCTATCCTGAAAACTTATCACAAAGCGTGGATCTTTTTTTGTGAGAAGCCTTGATTATTAATAGTGGGAAAATGTTCAAACTTGGATTTTCTTGAGCACACATCCTATCTTTAAATATCCTAGAAGGATGTTTATCCCTTATGTGAGTCATACATGATTGGCAAGATCTTGTTTGTGTGCCCTGGGAATGTTAACTTACTCTGTGACTTGGATAAAAGAAAAAAATTTGAAAATAAATTTCCATAAAATACCTCAATTCACTCCAGAACTCTTGATACTTTTAAAAAGAATTTTGAAGGAGATATTAGAAAAATTAATAGCTCTGACATTTCCCTTGAATATGTCATGGCTCATTGCTTCACAGCGATATTTATTTTGCCAAATGTTCTAGAAGAAATATAGCTGTTAAAGTTGTCATCTTCATCTGCATCAGAACTTTGATTTATTTCCTTTTCAAGAGTTTTTGTCAAGAAATTGAAGAAAACATGAAATTCTCTGATATATTTATGAGTAGTTTGCATATAGTTTTATTAAGGTATAATTGACATACAATAAGCTGCACATATTTAAAGTGTACAATTTGATAAACTTTGAGATATGTATTCACCTATGAAACACTATATTCAACATTATGAGTTTATTCATCACCTCTAGTTTCTTTATATTCTTTTTTAAGCCTTTAGTTTCTTTTTCCATCCCAAATCCATTCCTAGGCAAATCCCATTCTGCTTCAGTCACAATAGATTAGTTTATATTTTCTAGAATTTTTATATAAATGGAGCGTGCAGTTTTTCCTTTTTTTAGTGTGGTTTCTTTCACTTCAACTTATGTTGAGGTTTATCCATGCTTTTATGTGTATTGATAATTCATTCGTTTTTATTACAGAATACTATTCCATTATATGGATATACAATGATTTGTTTTTTCATCTATGAATTGAAAGACTTTGGTTTGTTTTCAGTTTGGGATATTACAAATAAAACTAGAATAAACACTTATATATCTATATATATTTATGATTATATTCTTTCATTTATCTTGAGTAAATACCTAGCAGTAGAATTATATGCAAGTCCTTTATTGGATAAGTGATTAGTAAAATATTTCCTTCCAGTCTGGCTTGTCTTTTCATTAAGAATGTCTTGAAAAAGCAGAAGTTCCTACTTTTGATGAAGTCCAGTCTACATTTTTTTCTTTTATGGATTGTGCTTTTGATGTCTTATCTGAAAGCTCTTTGCCTAAATGGTCACAATGAAGTCAGAAAACAAGTCAAGTAGTTGATTAAAATTTGGACAGATGTTTCACTATTTTTGAAGGAAAGAAGAGCCCTCTTTCAAGTTGTTACACTGAAGAAATTTGGAGGCAGATAACAAGCTTCCTAATATTGAAGAAAGTATTTTTATGGTATGGAAATGAGAGCAATTAAGCCTTTTCAGTTTCTTTGCAGTTAGAAGCCTGGAGGCAATTGGATGGAAGCACTGAAGTGTTTTTACTTCTGCTCAGATGACATTAAATAGAAATGCAGATTTATAATTATTTTTTTCTGGTGTCCATAGCATCATTGATCTATAAATCCTGACAAAATTAACCTCATTTATTTAAAGACAGAAAGAAATGAAATCAAAATTATTTAACTTGAAGAATCTTGACAAATTGATTTTTCTTGATAAGGATCTATTTTTGTTCAGAAAGTGAATTTTAAAAACCCCGATTCTGTGCTTTGGCAGATTCTGTGAATCAGGATTTTCATCTCTGACTGTCATTAGAGATGACTTATGCACCCTCATGACAAAAGCACTGCATAATTTCAACTTCTTTTTCAAACCAAACAACCACAATTTCTTATAAAAATCATCATTTGTACAATTTAGATTTCCTTTCTTTTAAGAAATAGTCTTTATTTTTTACATGAAAAATGAGATGACTTCTCTGGTAAGTATTATTTTAATATTGTGCAGTATTTTGTTCATGTATTTTAATGGGGAGAGGGAAAGAAATGAGGTGAGATAAATCTTTTACAAGAATCTCAACTGGATCCCTAACCTCCCCAGAAAGGCTTGGAACCACTTTTCTATAGCACAGTGAAATCAGTTCTATCCTCTAAGTATAAAACCCATTATGCTTAATCACTTCTCAGGTAAAATTGGCATGTATATTATATATATTATATATATATATATATATATATATATATATATATTTATTTATTTTACATCTAATTATAAATATAAACATTAGAGTCTTAAACTGAGAGCATTACAGATCTACAGTCCTAGTTCATAGTATTTCTGTTATTGCTGGTGCACTATTTACTATTTAATTATAACACGTAACTTTTTTTCTGGTAAGTTTTCTTTACATATAGTGTTATTGTTGACTGCTCTTGTGTACAGACAATGGTATTCTAACATCATCAGTTAATCCTATTTACATTTTTTAGCTTGTATTTTTATTTTATGTTTTTAATGAGTTTACTGATATTATTTGCTGATGGGATTTTTTCCTTCTCTTTCTGAACCATTTTTATAGTTAATGGAATGCTGGATTTTTCAAATTTCCTTAAGGCTGTGAATGATATTTCTTATGTGACCTCTCAGGATTCAGGTAAAAAGACTATTCTTCAAAAGTATAGAAGAGAATGTTTTGATAGTAACTAATTTTAGGGTGGGGTGGGCATATTAATTTGTTTTTTCAGAATCTCTCACTGGGAAAGTGAGACATGAGTCCTCTCCCATTCTCACAAAGACATTAAAAAGTCTGCATCATTGCCACAACATCCTTTCTATCTCCAGTTATGAGTTAATTTGCTTTAAACACTACTTGTGTCATGCCATTTTCTTGCTCAAGAATTTAGATGCTCTTTTGAGAAGGGTCTGTTCAGTTCTTTTGCCCATTTATTGATTGGGTTATTTGTTTTTGTTTTTTGGTGTTAAGTTTCTTGAGTTCTTTGTATATCTTGGAAATTAATGCCCTGTCTGAGGAACAGGTGGCAAGATTGTCTTCCATTCTGTAGGCTCTCTCTTCATGCTCTTGTTTGTTTCTTTTACTGTGAAGGAGCTTTTTAGTTATATATAACTAAAAGAACCAATTTAAAAAAATAATTTAGATGCTCTTCCTATTATATAAATTTTTATGCTAAGCTTCCTCACATCTTTAAAATTTTGCTTGCACTTGTTTTTCCACGGAAATTTTCCCAGGTTAATTAGTCTAATTAATCTCCATACATGTCAATTTCATTCTTACTTTTATGTGTGGTGTGTGTGTGTGTATGTGTGTGTGTGTGTGTTTGTGTGTGTGTGTGGGGGGGGGGGGTGTTTTCTGTTGAAGTTTCGTATTTCTTCTCTACCCCTGACAGTATTTCTATTTGGTTGAAGTATTCTGAGACTAATCAAAGACTCTCACATTTCTTTTGTTTTTTCCTCTTAAAACAAAACATAACAATTCTTTTACTCTGTCAGGAATTTGCTTGTATTTCTCCCTGAAAATTTGGATATTATGGTTTGCCTAACAACTTAGTTTACATTATAAATAAATTGTAAATATAGTGATTGAATGGAGTATTCATGTTAATGATAGAAACAGTACTTCTACAAGTTTGAGACCTCTAATATTCATGACTTGTTCTTGGCTTCTTCATTAGGTAAGATCAAGTTTCCCTGAGCAGTTGTTGGTATTATCTAATTTTATAGTTAACAGACTCTTTTTTCTTAGAATCAAAGATGTTTGAATTTGATAGTCTTTGTATTTCCAGAAAAGCATGCAAATATGCAAGAAAAATTGTTTATTCACTTATGTAGTAAATGTTACTAAATGTCTACCTTATATAGCAATGAACAATACATGTAAGATGATGCTTGGTTTGCTTTTCCTTTTTGACTACTTATTTCCTACTTGACATCTTGATTAACTTTTATAACATTGAGATTTTTCTTGATACTCTTTGTCTACTTGGTTTTTGACTTACAAATTTTTCCTGACTAAAGGTTCATGTGTGGACTCCTAAGTACTGCCTTCTTGTTGAACCACTAGTGAGAATAGCTTATTGACTTCAATATATTCCTTGCTCTTTTAAGTCCTGGCTTCCTATATTGATCTTATTTTCTATTTGCGGTTGAAGTGTTCTGAGACTAATCAAAGATTCTCACATTTCTTTTTTTTTCCTTTTAAAACAAAATATAACAATTTATTATTTTTATAAAATATCCAAGCAATATGTGTATAAACCTACAAAAGACCCTCTTTAACTTTTCCTACCTTGCTATAGTTTAATATTGACTTTAAAAATCCTTTTTATATGCCACAATGGACACACACACACTTAACAGAGTTTATGCATGTCTTGTCAAGAAAAAATGAGTTATCAATTACCAGGTAGAGGAGAGTTAGAAGACCTAGAACTTGTAAAAGTTGGGAATCTAGAAATCTCTCCAGAAAATGACCGGAAAAATATAAATGTCTTTTACTTTAAGAAAACGGGAGGTTTTGCTAACATTTCTCCCCCCCCCCCCCCGCATGATGTCTCATTATTTCTATTTCTTAATTGTGAAATTTGACATTTTTAACATAATTACTGGGTATTTATATATATTTTTTCTATAAATTGTTTTTTCGTGTTTATTGTCCATTTTAAAAACTGTCTTGTTTATTTCTTATTGATTTGTTAGGGTTTTCATATTCTGGCTGCTGATTCTTTGTTACAAATGTTTTTTCCTATTATAATGTTTTTTTTCTTTTAAATATTTTTTTAGTTGTTGATAGACCTTTATTTTATTTATTTATATGTGGTGCTGAGAATTGAACCCAGTGCCTCACACATGCCACGCAGTGTGCTACTGCTGAGCCACAGCCTCAGCCTCCTCCTTCTGCATTGTTTTTCTTTTAATTTTAGAGTGATATATTTTTTGAAATAAGAATGTTAAATTTAATCATAGAATTTATTAACTTTCTTTTATTTCTTCTGAATAAAGAAATAATAACTTTGCTAACACACACACACATTTTTATCATGATTATTGGCTCTTGTTTTTCAAGGTTCCTGTGAACTTGGGGACAAGAAGATGAGAATAGAGCAAGTTAAAATGTCACAAAACTCACTGTTTCTTAATGAGAGCCATCCATTTTTTTTTTTTTCTTTTGAGGACACTTCTTGGATTGCTAGAAGCCTTTTTTTTATTTCTAGAAGTTTGAAAAAAGTTGATTGTGACAATTTTTGCCAGTGTTCTCATTGCTTTTAATGGAGGAAGATTTTTTTTTTTTTGGATTTTTTTCCTTTGTTATTTTTTCTAACTTTATCAATAACTACTAGTTGGATGAATACATAATGCTCAGTTTCCCTTCTTGGTTGTGTTTATCCAAAGATTGATATGCTTATTGTATCCTGAGTTCCAAGAAAATCTAATCTGACTATAAAGTGATTTGTTTTCTGGAGTTAGTTAAGGAAATTTTTTTTTTTTTTTTTTTTTTTTGTGTGTGTGTGTGTGTGTGTGTATGTTTTAATCAAAGTAAATTAAGGGATGTTGTTGTCAGAGGAGTATTTAATTTAGCAGTTGGACACAGCTTTCCATTTAAGTTTTCAGGAAAGCTTTTTAGTGAAAAATTCTTGATTGGTGTGTGCATTTTCTTCTAACCATGTTTATAATTCATTAAAAAAATTTTTTGTAGTTGTATATGGACAGCCTGCTTTTATTTTATTTATTTTTATGTGGTGCTGAGGATTAAACCCAGTGCCTCACATGTGCGAGGAAAGTGCTCTGCCACTGAGCTACAGCCCTAGCATCTCCAATTCATTTTTGATGTTAGAATTGCTAGCATAATATTTACTAATTTCCCTCTATAAATCCCTCTTCAATCACTAGGGATCATAGAAAATTCAACATCTCTCCTGTGACCATTCCTATACCTGCCCACTTCCAATGTGGAAATGATCTTTGAATTTCTGAAACACTTTGAATACATGACATCACACTTGTCACATATTGCCTTGTCCACTGTATGTATTTAGTCTTTCAGATTAAAAAAATAAAATCTCTCTTAAGAAACCATGAAAAAAAAAGAATTGCTAGCATAATAATATTAAATTTCTGAAAAAAAAAGAAACCTTATAGTAGTGGTTAAACTACTGCTAAACTCTTTGTAATATGATAAAACAGCTGAAAAGACATTTTGCCTCTCTATCATTCTTCTTTTCTAATAAAATTTTCATTTTTAAGCAATTAACAACTCCTTCAGATTGTGTATTAAATGATTTGCTATTGTGGATTATACCATTGGTAAGAAATTGTCTTAATTAAAATTTTTAAGAGTTAAATAATATAGTGATTAAAAGCAAGCATTGTGGATTAATATTGTTAGATTAGTATTTTGACTCTTCTGCATACTAGCTGTGAGTTGAAGGGGACTTTTTAAGCCTTAGTTTTCATATCTGTAAGTAGAGATAAAAGCCTATTGTGATGATTGAATGAGCTAACTCATAGCTTTTAGTGCAGTTTTTGACACATGATCAATATTCAATAAATACTAGCTATTGTTATTGATATTATATTAATATTTATAATAGCAAAAATTAGAATTTATTCTAGAAATGTGACCAGAATTGGAAAATGCCTACTTATACTTATAGGTGAATATTTAGAAAACCTCACGCTTATGTAAGGTTATTTTCCCTATATGGTTACTGTCACAAAATCAGTTTTTTTTTATCCAGGGAAAGCTGTTGATTCTCGTGGTACAAAAATTTCTTTGTTTATTGTTTTTCACAGCATTCCAGAAAGCCTTGGAGATTTTTTCTAGGATAAAAGATGGTTGGGTTCCTACTGATGAAGTAGTTGCTGTTTTGAGTAGCATGAATATCTTTGTAAACCCTGACACACTGCAGGAAGTGATCAAATATTCCTATACTGACTGTGAGTTACTTGAATTTTAGATACTAATTTTGTGATTTATCTTTTGTTTCTGTGTTTTCATTCTTGATGCTTAACCTTCTGCCACTGCCACTGCTTACTGGTGTCTATAATAAAAGATAGTCTTGGAAACTTAAACAAAATGTTTTATTTTTGATATGTTTGGTCTAAGAGTAAAATGGATTTAAAAATTTTTATAACATCATCTTGCTTTTCAATAGTTATTTCTTACTTTTTTAGAGAGGTAGTTTCTTGTAGTATCAAGAGTATTGGCACTACAAGACCTAAATTTCTTGAATTCTCAATTTTATTATGTAGTTTGGATTAATTGCTATGCTGTTCAATTACTGTTTGCACAATGTAGATTACTTTAAAATATTATAAATGTTTAGCAGATGTTTTATATTAAATATATTTGTCCAAGGGATATTCTCTAATAAACAGACTAGTGATTGATTAACTGATTTAATTCATTCATTTAATGAGTCAGATAATCGCTAATTTGATATCTATTGTACTTGGACCTGTGCTAGGTGATACAAAGTAGAATAGAACACAGTTCTTGTTCTAAGGGAGCTCACATTCTAGTGTGAAAGAGTCAAGTAATGCTCTGTGACAAGTACTATAATAGAATGTACATAGGCTGCTAATACATATTGGAAGCCCCAGGGAAAGATTATTAGAGGAGATAATGTCTGAGCTAAATCTTGAAGAATTAATAGGGATTAATTGGTTAACAGAAGTGGTAAAGGGTGAGAAAAACATTTTAGATTAAGAGAACAGTTTATATAAATATGACAGAAAAATAATCAGACATGGCATCCTTTTCAATGAGTTTCACTGGTTTTGTATATTAGTGGTGGCTTTGTAGTAGGTGTTTGGCTGCTGATATGTGGTCTGGAGGTAGAACCAGGTGTCATAGAGTTCGGTTAGGTTGTTATTGGGCTCTGGAGTCGTAGATATGAGTGGAGGAATATATAGGAGGTAACATTAGTAGAGGGATATATTGAAATATGAAAATATGTATAAAATAGAGATTTTAAGTACTAATAAGCCATATTATTAAACATTCTTTAGGATATACCCTACCAGGAGCAAGAGAAATCATACATGAAACTGTTGCAACACTTTGCTTTTTGGCTTATGAAATTCTAGTCTGGGTCTCCAGATCTCCTACTTTATTTGGGGAAATAGGCTGGACAAATGATAATATTTTCATAGGATTATTGTAGGAATTAAATATGAACAAGTATCACAGTGCTTGGCACTGTGAACAAGCTCAAGGAAGGTGAAGCAAAAACCTAAGAGTCATCTTTGACAACTTCATTGCTTTCTCATTCTCAAGCAATCATCATAAAGTTCTCTTATGCATGTATGTATATATTTTTGTGGTACTGGGGCTATTACCCAGGAACACTCTACTCCTGAGCTATAGTCCCAGCCCTTTTTATGTTTTATTTTTAGATACGGTCTTGCTCAGTTGCCCAGGCTGGCTTTGAATTTGTAGTCCCCTGCCTCAGACTTCGGAATTACTGGGTTTGATTACAGGCTTGCATCACTGTGCCTGGAAAAGTTGACTTATTTTAAACTCCTAGATATCTATTAAATCATTCTATTTCTCCATTTTGATTCAAGTTACTATAAACTTTTCTTAGGACAATTGCAGTTCATCCTTGCAAATCTACTCATATCCACATTTATCCTTTTTATGCTGCAAATAAAATGATGTTTTCAAAGCACAGATATGACCTTGTTATTCTCCTTGCATAAAATCCAATAATAGCTCTTGGACAAGAGCTGTTTAGGGTGGCTTTAAGGTAATGTATGTATAAGGCCTTGCATGGTCTGACCTTTACCCAGATCTTCAGCTTTACCTCAGACCTATTCTCCCTTGCTCTGTGCCTTTTTAGAGCTTCAACTATATACATCAAGCCCCTTCCTTTCATATACCCATTGCATATATTATTTTTTCATCCTTGAACATTTCTCTTTTACTTAATTCCTACTTATACTTTAGTCATTTCCTACTTACACTTTAGATCGAAATTTAACCATCTATTCTTCAAGGATTTTCTTATTCACTTATCTCATGTTATAAACTCTCATAGTACTAATTACAGTTGCAAATTATATTTTTAATTTTTTTAACATTTGTATCTTAAATGAAACTAAACACCAAATGGACAGATAACATGTCCACTTTTGCTTAACATTATATTCTCAGTACCTAGAAAAATGCTTTTAGTACATATTAATTGCTCAACAAATACTTGTTAAATTAATTAATAATTCTGACCCCTTATTTCATCATTTCCAATTAGAAAGAATAATATGTCCTTCCTTTTGTTATATTTATAAGTTGGCTGCAATTCTCATAAGGAAGGTACTTGTCTTTTAGTTATGAAAATCATCTTAATAGGAATGTTTGATTATGGGAACTAAAATCTACTGGGAAACACCTAGACTGAGCAAAAAGGTAAGGTGAAATACTCTACAAATGAAAACAATAGGAATTTAGTATATAATAGAAGCTTAGTAGTGCAGGAAGATTGATAGAACCTAAAAGTGGGTGGCTGAGTAGGGGTGGTAGAGAGAAGCCATAAAACTTTAGGGCTATAGTATATACTTGCTTATCATGCTCCTTAATTTTAAATTATCAGTAAAAGTTTTAGTCTTGTATTAGTGTTGTTGATAGGGGAATTTAAAGGGAGAAAGACCTGTAGATTCTATTTTGGGTTTCTTTGAGATAGAGAAAGGTTAGTACCTATAGAAGGTGATAATGTGATATCAAGAATTGATGGGAGAATGCCTGTAATCCCAGGGGCTTGGGAGGCTGAGGCAGAAGGAGTGCTAGTTCAAGGCCAGCCTCAGCAATTTAACAAAGTCTTATGCAACTTAGCAAGACTCTGTCTCTAAATAAAATATAAAAAAGGGCTGGGGATGTGGCTCAGCAGTTAAGTGCCACTGGGTCCAATCCCTAGTACAAAGAAGAAGAAGAAGGAAGAGGAAGAGGAGGAGGGAAGGGGAAGGAGGAGGAGGAGGAGGCCGGGGAGGAATCTATGGGAAATGTTATAGCATCACAAGTCATAATAACCAAACTATGTAATGAGCCTTGGTGTTCATCAATGGATGAATGGATAAAGAAAATGTGGTATATATACACAGTGGAGTTTTTATTCAGCCATAAGGAAGAATGAAATTATGACATTTGCAGGAAAATGGATTGATAATAATATATTAAGTAAAATAAGGCAGACTCAGAAAGCTAAGGATAGGATTTTTTTTTCTCACATGGAAGCTAGAGAGGAAAAAGTAAGAGACGTGTACGTGTGTGTGTGTGTGTATCTCATGAAAATTGAAGGGATATCAGTAGAATAGAGGAAAGGAACTGGAAGGGGAAATAATGGGAACCAATATTAGCCAAGTTATATAAGTTGTATTATGTACACATATGAATAGTAACAATGAATCCCACCATAATGTGCAACCATAACACACCAATAAAAATACGGGAAAAGAATCTATGGGAATAGAAAATAAAACAAAAATCAATTGAAGGAGTATAAGTTACTCAGGTATCTTTAAATTTTGGACAGGTATTGATTTATGTTAGTATATGGTCTGGGGTCTGAGCTGTATTGGTTTAATAGTAAAGGAAATAATGAATTTTGGATGCTGAAAGATTTGGGTCACCCTTGTAAGATACAGGTGAATTTTTTTTTTTACCATACGATTTTTATTTTTTTAGTCATACATGACAGCAGAATGTATTTTGACATATAAAACATACATGGAAAGATACAGGTGAATTTTGAAGTAAAGAATAATATAATTGAGTTACCTTTCTAAAAGGAAACAGCATTATAGATACTGTTTTAACACCTTGTTTTTGCATTTGGTTTATTTTTGGAGTAATGATGACAGGCAGATAAAATGTTCATTTTTATGAATTTTCTTAATGAAGAGGAAGGAATTGTGCTTTTGGAATTTTCAGAAAAATGCAAGAAGAGGTGGACATGGTGAATTAGGTTATTGAGTTCAAGGCTGCAGTTGCCTGGGAGGCTGAAAAACCTCTGTCTATAGAGGAGGTAGAAGTAGCACCTGCAAAGTCTCACGAAGTTTGAATTAAAATCATTGCCACTGCACTTTGCCACACTGATGCTTATACTCTGTGTGAAGCTGATCCTGAGGGTGTTTTCCAGTGATCTTGGGACATGAAGGTCTGGAATTGTGGAAAGTGTTGGTGAAGGAGTTACTAAGCTGAAAGCAGGTGATACCGTCGTTCCACCTTACATCCTACAGTGTGGAGAAAATTTTGTCTAAATCTGAAAACAAACCTTTGCCAGAAGATAGGTGGAGCCTGGCTCTACTTTTGTGGTCTTCGGTCTAGGAGGAGTTGGCTTGGCAGCTATCATGGGCTGTAAAGTTGCTGGTGCCTCATAGATTATTGGTGTGGATATCAATAAAGGTAAATTTGCAAAGGCCAAAGAATTTGGAGCCTTTAAATGTATTAATCCCCAAGACTTCAGTAAACCCATCCAGGAAGTGCTCATTGAGATGACTGATGGAGGAGTTGGACTATTCCTTTGAGTGTATTGGTAATGTGAAGGTCATGAGAGCAGCACCTGAGGCATGCCACAGTCTGTGGGTCAGCATGGTGGTTGGAGTAGCTGCTTCAGGGGAAGAAATTGCCACTCGTTCATTCCAGCTGGTGACAGGTCGTACATGGAAAGGCACTGTCTTTGGAGGATGGAAGAGTGTAGGAAGTATCCATAAGTTGGTGTCTGAACATATGTCCAAAAAGATAAAAATTGATGAATTTGTGACTGGCAGCACGTCCCTGAACCAAATTAATGAAGTTTTTGAACTTATGCATTCAGGGAAGGGCATTTGAACTGTTGTAAAGTTTTAAATTCAAGAGAGCAAAATGTATTTATCCACACTCCTAAGTCTTGTGATCTGATGGAAACAGCTGGACAGATATGGAGGTCTTCCAGCTGATAGCCTGTTGGATCTTCAGTGACTACGATAGTGAACAGTGTTAATCTGTGTGATTCATAAGTCTCTGCAATCAAGGACAAGGCTAACACAGTCACAGATCTGTTTTCTGGACTCTCCTTCACATAAGTAATTACAGCTAATGAACAAATATTACAACATAATAAAAGTAATTTCCAAAAAAAGAGAAATAGCAAAAAGAAAATGGAAAATCAGTTGATGGCAGTTCTTGAAGTGTCAGTTATTTTGGTTGCTGAAATAGAGTATTGGTATAACAGTTTTTTTTCCTCTTAGGGAAATTAGTGATCTGGAAATGGAACTGGGTGAAAAGTGTGACTAACACAATTTTTGCTAGAGGAGGTTTGTTGATATTGTGGAGTTATCTGAGGATTACTGAAATGTAGGCGGCAATTCCTGATCAGAAGGTGATTTAACATCAATTTGGTCTAACATTTCTTTGATTGGTTCAAATATATACTTGCTTTGCAGTAATTTGAAGGCCTGTACTTGACATAAATAGCTTTATCAATTTTCAGAGAATCAGAGTGAATCAAGCTTATTCAACATTAAACTATATTGCACCTAATTTAATTCTTCTTAGATTCAGAAGTCTCTTAAAAACCACTTCTCTCAGTGTGCTAACACGTATTACTGAACAGTGGACTAAAGAACAAATTCAGTATTATTATAGGTAATAATACTGAATTATTTCTGGGCCTTTTCACCTTGGACGACAAGGGAAACCAATACTTGGGTGAAAAAATTTTTATACTACCTCTGTGCACGATTGGAATGACATTATTTAATCACTGCATCTGAGCTTGTTCTTGGTCATGCATTGCCTGAGAAGAAAAATGGCTTTAGACAGGGGTGGTGGCAAGGATGGGTAGGAAGTTAAAGTACATAGAAGGTGCTAAATATGAGTAAATAGAAGGTACTAAATAAATGGTTATTTGCTATTTGTTTAGCATTATCTATAGCCTCCAGTGTATTTTATTTGTTTGAAAATAATTTTGAAATGATAGGAATTAGGTACTTTATTAGGCATTGGGGAAACAGAAGTAAAGGACACATTCTCTATTTTTGAAGCGCTCACAATTTAGAAATTAAGACAAAATAATAAATAAATACTACCTGTAGTAAATGCTCAAAAATGTAAAATGAATAAAATGTTATATAGACTATCTAGAAAAGAAGCTTAAAATTCTACTATGTCAATGAAAAACTCTTATTAAGAAGCAAAACTATAATCTTAATTTTATATTTCACTTCACTTATTCATAATTTCAAACATTCAAAACTCATAATAGCTGGTTCTCTGTTCCCACTTCCTATATAGTGAAAACTATATCTGTGTCAGAAGTAAATACAGTATTTGAACTTATTTATTTCTATTACAGGTAACCAGATGGTGGATATTGGTGATATTGTATTTGCTTTGAATGAACTACAGCAACCGTATGAAGATGTTTGTAAGGGACCTCTTGTTGCTATAGCAAGTTTTGTTGTAAATATAGTGTATTTAAATTAAATCCTAATTTATAAGTTTTACAAAGGATTTTGAGAGTCTTTGTTGAACCCTCTAAATCAGGGATGATAAAAAGTTAGATATAATGTTCTTACATATACCTTGTTAATGTTGATTATGTAATACGACTATCATAATTTTTCTTTGATCTTACACTTAATACATTGCAACATCAAATTTAAAACAAGATTGTAATATTAAATATATGTGCCAGCCATATGCTGGTAATCCTAGTGACTCGGGAAGCTGAGGCAGTAGGATCACAAGTTTGAGACTAGCCTCAGCAACTCAGTGAGGTCTTCTGCTGACCCTGTGTCAAAATAAAAAATAAAAAAAGGGATGGAGATATAGTACAGTGGTAAAACACCCTGGGTTCACTCTCTAGTATTTAAAAAAAGGATAATATTTAATTTATAATTTGTAAGGGATTCTGACATCCTGACATTGGTCCTTCTATCAGTATTTAATTTTTCTTAATTAAGTATATTGTTTTTGATTTCTTCTTATTGCATATCATATTACTCACTATCTATTCTCTCATTTATCTAAATTTCATTTGGTTAAAATTACCCTATTCCCATAATTTTAAGAATTATGAAGATTTATGAAGCTTATTACATAAAAAGTAGCTTCTAGCCTTAGTCCTTCCCCAGCTTTTCTGGAGGTGATCATTTTAAATGTTTTATCTGATTTCTTGGTATTTATATTAATAACATGTTTACATTGCTACTTAATGATTTTTTAAATAAAAAATTTGATATGATAGTTATATATATTTATGGACACAGTGTGATGATTTTATGTATATATACATACATAAAACGATCAAGTCAGGTAATTAAGTTTTCAATCTTCCTAACACTTATGATTTCTTTGTTTTGGCAACCTCCAAGAACTTAAATGTTATTTTTTAGAATTTTGAGCAGGCATAGTAAACTTCCTACTTAAAAGAATAAGGATTTAGCTCTGTTTCATTTTTCTGTGTCCCCAACATACTCAATTTCCCCATATTTATCCACCCATCCAATATATTTATTTATATATATATGTATACATATATATATAAATTTATTTAATTTTAAATTCAGAATTTATATTAACAAATCTATATAAACACTATTCACACCTGACCCATATAGTATCATATCATTACTTTGTTCTTCTGTGCAACATTTGTTCCTTCTTTAATAGTTGTCATTTATATATTTGGTTGGTTTTTTAAAAGTGTATTTATTATTGACTTGACCCCAAATGTTGCCAGATGAGTTAAAAATCCTCTTCATAATTTTGACTGCACCTGGTTTTCTATCAGTTTTGTGCTCTTGAAAAAATTTTCCTTAGAGTACTCTGAAAGGTGTAGAGACCAACAAATAGCATATTGGAAAACTGAAATGGATTTTTTTGATCTCTACATCTTGTGTACAACTGTCATCCTGGGGTCTCCTTTACTCACATTTTGGAGACTCTTTTTACTTCTGTATCAGATTCTTTTCTCACATTTGTCTGATAGTTTGGCATGGGATTTTAGATTGGAAATAGTTTTTTTTTCTACGAAGCTTGGATTTTCTGGTTTCCTTTTTTCTTTTTCTTTCTTCTTCCCTCAGTCCCCACCCCCCTCACTTTCTTCCTTTCCTCCTTTTATTAGTACTGGAAATTAAACCCAGGGCACTTTACTACTGAGCTACATCTCTAGTCCCCTTTTTTTTTTTTTTTTTTTTGAGACAGGGTCTTGCTAAATTGCTGAGGCTGTCCTTAAACTTGTGATTCTCTTGCCTCAGCTACTCAGGAGCTGGAATTATAGGCGTGGACCACCATACCCAGTGGATTTTCTAGATTTCCATGTTGCTGTTGAAATCTTAAATTCATCTAATTCTTGACCCTTCTGTTGTACCTGATTTTTCTCTTTCAAGCTTATGGAATATTTTCTTTTCATTAATTGTACTAAATTTTTAGTAATGCGTACCTTGAAATATGTTTCCTTGTAACTGTGTGCTGTGTATGTGTTCTTTGATTCTGGAAAATAAAAAATGTCATTTAGTTTTGTCTGTTATTTTTTTTTTTTTTTGGATCTCTTGGTATTTTTATGTTTGACTGCCAGTACCAGTTCTCCATTTCTTTTTTAAGTCATTTTCTTCTTTATTTCGGCTTATTTTCTTTTTTGTTTACATTCCCTGGGATCAGAGGTGGTGCTTACATGCAGAGAAAACAGCATACTCAAAGATTCGAAGTATGAACCAGGCTTAGTCTCAGCGACTCAGGAGGCTGAGGGAGGAGGAACACAAAAGTACTAGGCCAGCCTCAGCAACTAAGCCATGCCTTAAGCAATTTAGTGACTCCCTGACTCAAAATAAAAAATAAAAAAGGGCTGGTAATGTGGCTAAGTGGTAAAGTACCTCTGGGTTAAATCCCCAGTATCAAAAAAGAAAAAAAAAAAGGTTTAGAGTATGATTATGAGATTGTGACCAAGAGCCAGTAACTCAAGGTGGACAATCCTGCAAAGTAAAACTTATTTTCTCCATTTTTATGGAGTTAGACATCAAAATGAGCATTCTTTATAAAAATCAAACAAAAAGTATACAACAGAGCTGGGATTTACACTGTTATCTGTTATTGTGTATGGTCATAAAAAGTGAACATATAGTTTATCTTTTATATAAGTTTTTTTAATATGAAAAGAGGCACTATTAATTCTTATCCCAGACAATAAGTCGAGACTCTTTCAGGTTCTCCATTTTTCTAAAAATATTTTTTAGTTATAGACGGATGCAATATTTTTATTGTTTATTCATTTTTATGTGGTGCTGAGGATTGAACCCAGTGCCTCACATGTGCGAGGCAAGCGCTCTGCCACTGAGCCACAACCCCAGTCCCTGGTTCTCCATTTTTAAAAAACTTTTCTTTTTGTTGTTCCTTATTGTTTTCTTTCCTTTAACTTTTTATTCTGCTTTCTGGGAGATTTCCTTAATTTATCTTCTAGAAACTTTTTGGTTTATTTAATCCCATTTGTCTATTTTTACTTTTATTGTCTGTCCATTGGGTTCATATCCAAAAAACGAATTGCTCATACTATTGAAATGGAGCTTTTCTCTTGTTTTCTTCTAGTAGTCTTATAATTTCAGGTCTTATATTTAAATCATTAATTCATTTGAGTTAATTTTTGTATATGATATAAGCATCTAATTTAATTATTTTTCATGTGAATATTCAGTTCTCTTAACATCATTTATTGAATATATTGTCTCTTCTCCATTGAATGTTCTTGATACATTTATTGAGGATCAATTGACCATAATTGTATGGATTTATTTTGGACTTTTTATTCTGCTCCATTGGTCTATATGTCTGTTTTTATGCCAATACTATACTGTATTTATTACTATAGTTTTGTAGTACAGTTGAAATAAGTGTGATGCTTCCAGTTGTATTATTTCTTGCTCAAGATTGCTTTGACTAGTCAGGGTTTTTTTTTTTTTTTTGTAATTCTATACAAATTTTAAGATCATTTTTTATATAGGTCTATGAAAATGTTATTGGAATTTTGAAAGGATTATATTGAATTTGTAACTGTCTTGAGATAGAATGGCCTTTTTAACAATATTAATTCTTGAACATGGGATATTCTTTTATTTATTTTTGTCTTCTGATATCTCTTTCATCAGGGTTTTGTAGTTTTTAGTGCACAAGTCTTTTACCACCTTAGTTAAATTGATTCCTAAGTAGTTTTTATTTTTGTGGCTATTGTAAATGAGATTGTTTTCCTGATTTGTTAAGATAGTTTGTTGTTAGTGTATAAAAATGCTATTGATTTTCTTTTAAAATTCTTTAAAATTTTATCATGCCTCAATTTACCTTTTTTAAAATTATATTTTATCTTTTGATTAGCATGTAATAATTGTAAATACTGATGGGGTATGGTGTGATATTTAAACACATGCATTAATTGTGCACCAATCAAGATAATTAGCATTTCCCTTTCCTTATCATTTCATGTTTGGAGTCTTTAAGTACCTCTCTGTACATGTAAAATATACAGTAGGTTATTGTGAAATGTAGTCATTCCATTGTGCTGGAGAACACCAGAATTCTTCTTTCCTTTTGTGTTCTGATATTCATTATCCAACTTCTCTTAATGCTCTCTTTTCCCTACCCTCCCCAGCTTCTATTAATCACTAGCCTACATTTAGATCAATTATTTGTAGTTTCCATATATGAGAGAGAACATGCAGTATTTGTTTTTCTGCCTCTGATTTATTTTTAATTAACATAATGTGCTCTAGTTTCATCCATTTTTCTGGAAGTGAGATTCTTCTTTGTTGATAAATAATATTCCATTGTGTAAATGTAACATATTTCTTTACCCATTCATCCACTGATGGAAACATAGGTTGATTTTAGATCTTACTCATTGTGAAGAATGTGACAACAAACATGTGAATGCAGGTATGCTGATTTCATTTCCTTTACATGTATGCCCAGAAGTGGGGTAGCTGGATCATATGGTAATTCTACTTTTTTTTGAGGAGCCTCCATACTGTTATCCACAATGGTTGTACTAATTTAAATTCTTACCAACACTGTATCAGAATTTCCTTTTCTTCACATGCTTATCAGCATTTGTCATTTTTTGCCTTTTTGATATTTATTTTTCATGAGAGTATTCAGTTGTCTTAACATCTGAGATATAACTGGGGTGAGGTTATATATCATTGGGTTTTGATTTTCATTTTTCTAATCATTAATGATATTGAGCATTTAAGAATTGTTTTTTGGTTGTTGTTGGGCCTTTATTTAAATAATTTTATGTGTATGTGGTGCTGAGAATTGAATCCAATGCTTCACACAGGCTAGGCAAGCACTCTACCAAGTGAGCCACAACCCCAGCCCATTCACATAAAATTTTACCCTACCAAAATCAAACACAGGCTAAGTAATACATGGGTGAAAAAGAAATTAAAAGAAAAATAATATGGGGCTTGGGTTATAGCTCAGTTGATAGAGTGCTTGCCTTACATGTGTGAGGCACTGAGTTTGATCTTCAGTACCATATGAAAATAAAATAAAGGTATTGTGTCCATCTACTACAAAAATATTAAAAAAGAAAAATAATATGAATATATATGAAAAATATTCTTTTTAAAAATATATTTTTTTAGTTTTAGCTGGACACAATACCTTCATTTTATTTATTTATTTATTTTTATGTGGTGCTGAGGATTGAACTGAGCACCTCTGCACATGCTAGGCAAATGCTTTACCAATGAGCCACAACTCTAGCCCCAAGAAAAAATATATATTCTTGAACTTATCAGTGCAGCAAGAACACACAAATACTGCATATAATCTGCATACAGTCACACATATCAGAAAAAATAAAATATACAATAAAAATTTTTTAAAAAAAGGAAAATGGGGAATAGGAAAAAAAATCTTAATGAGAAATAAAGGTCTTATTTCCACTGAGGTGGTCAAAACTTAGACAAGGATGCATGTTTATTGCTTATGCTGTTGTGCCATTCTTTGTGTGTATGTATGTATTACCACTTATCTATTTATTTGTTTTGGGGTTCTGTGACCCTTAGTTCAAGTGCTGGGGATTTTAAATTCTAATCCTTGTTTCTCACCAAGCTGTGAACTGTTTTGACCAGGAGCCGAAACGTTTGTAGTAACTCTCAGTTTCTCCTCTCATAGTATAGGATGGTATAAACTGAGGCATGCTGACAAATGGTGTACTTCCATAGTGGGGCTGGTGCAGAGTTCTGCATTGGAAGTTCCAGAAGCTGGGGTTTAGTCTTGGCTGACCTTTGGAACTCTGTCAGGTGGTAATAGGGATTTGATCCACATGCCCTCTTGCTGGGCAGATGCCAATCTCTATTGGATATCTGGGTTTCAGGGGCCTTCCCCAAATTCCACTTTAGAGTGAAGAGTCTAAACCTCCACATATTCCACTGCCATGGATGTAAATTACCCATGATCAGGCCTTGAGTGCAGATTCCCCATCTGGCTGGTTACTAGTACCTTCCCAATTGCTCATATGGGCTGTCAACAACAAAGGTATTCTCCTCTCCTTGGTATCCCCAGCCTGATCACTCTAGGCACATTTGTCTTTGCATCTATTTTGTTCATGCTAGTCCAGGCACACTCAGCTGGGTGACTAGATTGGGTCAGTCTGCCAACTTCCTTTGTGAGTTTCCAGTCTCTCACTTTTAATGCCACATGGCTGCTTCAACATGGTTCCCAACACTGTGGAGAGTCTGGTTCCCTGGGAACTGTGAGATGAGTGATTTTGGTTGCTTTTCCCTCAACAACTTCCCCCACCATCTCTGGGTCAGTTAAGATCAGCCTCCTTCTCTATTCCACAGGTTCCCCCAAACCAATTTTATTTGCCATGCTTTCCTCTTTCTCTGCCTGTGTTCCCTTTCCCCTCTGCATTGGGCTGGTGGCACTTAAGCTGCCACTACCAGCTGAGCTGGCTCATCTCTAATGTATTATTTGTTTTTTTAGCTAATTTATTTTATTAGTTGTTCAAAACATTACAAAACTCTTGACATATCATATTTCATACATTTGATTCAAGTGGATTATGAACTCCCATTTTTACCCCGTATACAGATTGCAGAATCACATCGGTTTCCAGACTAACTTTACAAAAACTTAAATCTGATTTTGCTAAATACAGTGTTCAATTTTCTGTATTCATCTTGTTTAAACTCTAGGTTAGATGCATGTTTCTTCTAGAAAATCTTTCTTGTTTTCTAATACTCTAATCTCCTAATTTTCCTCCCACTTTATTAGCCTTTCCTTTTTGGTCTTTTTGCTAGCTGCTGCATTTATGGCTGAATTTTAAGTATTAGCATAATTCCAGCCTCCACTCTGATTCCCATTCTCTTAAGATTCTTCTAGAGTAGTCTTACTGCTTCAAGTATTATCTCTATTCTTGACTTCTGATTTATCTCAAACTTAATGTGTTTGCCAATAAACTTTGGCTTTCCTGTCTTTGACATCACTATACAGTTGCTTAAGACTGAAACTTAGGAGTTCTTCATGGTCCCACCCTCCTCAGCCTTTTGTTCAATACATCATTAAATACTCTCTGCTTCATTCTCAAAATACTTCCTGAATTTCTCCACTTAATAGCTCCATCACTGTCAACCTTGTCAAAGCCACTGTCATCCTTTTCTCTGTATTTTCCTGTCTGATCTTCCAGAGAATCTATTCTCTCTATATAGCAGCAGAGTGATATTTTATAAATTTTAATAAGATAACTTAATTCTCCTATTTAAAACAGTGATTTTTATTGAAATTCTGATATAAACAAAACTTCTTTCCATTGTCTATGGTGATAGATTAAAGAGAAAGTAGGAGCCAGGGGAGAATATATGACAAAAGTTATTTAATTCATTATTTTAATAATAGGAAGTGTTTGTGAGTTCAGACTTCAGACTTTTGTAAATCTAAAGTTCAAGGGAAATTATTCTTTATAATTTTTCATGGATGAGGGCCCTATAAATTCTTCTTTTTTTTTTTTTTTTTTTTTTTGGTACCAGCGATTGAACCAGGGGCACTTAATCACTGAGACACATCCACAGCCCTTTTTTTAAAAAATTATCTTGAGACAGTCTTTCTAAGTTGCTTAGAATCTCACTAAGTTGCTGAGGCTGGCTGTGAATTTATAATCCTCCTTCATCAGCCTTCCAAACCTCTGGGATTACAGGTATGTGCCACTGTGCCTGGTGCCCTATTAGTTCTTGAAATATTTCAGAATCCTCAAAGATATATTAAGTTGGGTTAAATATTTTATTGTGTTTTGTTACTTAAAAGCTGGCTGTTCAGTTATACTATATTTGTTATTGTTTTTAACCACAAAACCATTAATTCTTGACTATTCCAAATAAGTTTGTTGTATTAACTTTGTGAATACGCATGTTATAAAATTTGTGTTTTTATGTTCCTGTTAGTATTGCCTGATATAATTGAAAACCTCCATAATATCAGCAAGGAGCAAATGAATGTCTCTGACCTGTGGAACATTCTGTCTATTCTGAATAGTAATTTAAAAAAAAGATGAATTCCTAGCTGCTCTGAAATTCACAGCTGTTGATGGTGGGTATTCCAAATACTAAAATTGAGATATTCAAAGATATTATTCATCTTCTGTTTTTGATAACACCCAGTTTAAATGTCAGGTGATATCTCATAGAGATTTGAATTTGCATTTCTCTGATTAGAGATTTTGAGCATTTTTTCTTGTCTGTAGGCCATTTGTATATCTTCTTTTGAGAAAGATCTATTTGAGTCCTTTGTTCATTATTTAATATTGTTTTCTTGCTCTTAACTAATTTGAGTTATCTATATATTTTAGATATTAGCTGCTTATCTGATATGTGATTTTCAGATATTTTTCTCCCAACCAATAGGTTTCCTCCTTATTCTTAATGTTTTCTTTGCTCTGAAGCAGCTTTTTAATTTTAGGCAATCCCATTTGTCAAATTTTGCTTTATTGATTGTTCTTTTGGGGTCATAGCAAATAAATTTCTATCTATACTAAATGTCATGAACCTTTCCTCCTGTTTTAATCTTGTGATTTTATGATTTCAGGTATTACAAGGGATTTTTTGAAAAACCAGTAAATATAGTTTGGAAATACAAAGTTGATTATTTGTTATATAGAAAAATATTAATATCTAATTTACTACTTCTCTAAATTGACCAAATATGCTTTGAGTACCTTCAAGTTGGGAAGAATGTTATTGAAAAATAGCATATCCCAGTGAACACAGAGGGAATGATTAGATGTTATAAGATCTATTAGAATTTTATAATACTACTACTTGGAACAAACTGATAGATTCAGGGGCAGAGTGTTTGTAGTTAGAGAGATGTAGGGGCATTACTAAAAGACAGAAGCAGGAAAAATGCTGCAATAAAGACATGCTATTTTACTATAGATTATAATTCCTAAAAAAAGCCCCAAGTGTTAAATAAGAAGCCATGATAGAAAAAACGTAGCTGTATAGTTAAACTCTATATAGGGTTTTTTGTTTTTTGTTTTGTATCCACTGGGGATACATCTTGCTCTCTGTACTTTGTTCTAGTTTGTGATCATAAATTATTTCCTTGTTTCTGACTAGGAAAACAGAGCTGCTTCTATTTCCTGTGTTTGTCATTTTGACTTTATAATCTCATACTTGTGTGATCTTGTATAAAAAATAATAGATATAACTACTTCTTAAACATTATAGTTATAGAACCATTGGGCACTCTGACAGAAGTCTTTAAACTTACCTGACATAGAATTTTTAACTTGGAACAGTTGAAGATCTAAACTATGATTGAGGTCTATCTTTTAGTTTGGACTAGGAGTATATCTTAGATTTATATTTTAGGAATATGGATTATATCTATAATTTCTCTTAATTGATAATAATTGAGAACTTATATCTTAAAACCATAGAAGTTAAGCTAATTATTCCATGAAATTAATCTTTTGGTTACTCAAAAATATGAAAAAGAAATATGGTTCTTATGAGTACATCAAATGATTTAAATTTTTATAGATTGCTTTATTGTATTTGGCTTTTGTTTAGTGAGGCTTATCTATTAAATATATTTTTCTCACAGATGACAAAGTACAATTTGATGAATTCACAAAAACAGTGAAGAATATGTGTGATGCCTCCAGGTTAAAGGGTAAGTACTGGATGATTTGCGACTCTTAAATTTACTTTTATTGAATGGACTTCTTTTTGTTTAATTTTTTTAAAAAAAATTGGCTCTGCTAGTTTCTGATAAATATACTGATGTTGATTTGCCAAACTTGGTTTTGATTAAAAGTTGGTAGTTACTGTAATGAAAGAAAAAAACGGTTTTCTCTAGAAAAGGAGTTTAATTAAAAATTTTAAAAAGCCACTTTTTTGTGTGTGTGTCCTAGGCTTTATGGAAAGTCTGCTATTGACTTTAAAATTTTTCCACATAAGAATATTTACTGTATCATTTTAAGCCTCAGACTTAGAACTCTATTCCATGAATTGGTTAATTGGTTTCTATTATTACAGAACTTCTCATAAATTCTCTGCTGCTCCCCCAGCCCCCACTGCCTTTTCAAAACAAGCTCTGGAAAGTTTTATTAAAGAAAAATTCTGTATGGTTTACTTCTCACCAGTCTGTTCTGGTATGCTTCTAATGATATCAGAATCAATTAGAAAATAGAAACTGTAATTTTACGATACATTTAAGGGCAACTGGTAATCTCTAGTTTGTTTACACATTCTTTAGACAAGTCTACAAATTAGCATTGATTATTTGCAAGTTATTACACTAGCTGAATTATCATTTTTCTTAATGTTAATCAAAGATAACCTATTATTGAAGCCATTATAAAATGATTATAATAAACCATATCTGGAATATCACCAGCATTTATAAAACCAGATCTGAGGAAAGAATTAGGTCTTGGGACATATGTTCTTAATGTAGTAAATGTTTAGCCTGTCTTGATTCTTACAAAATTAGAACAGTGAGAATATTCACAGGTCTGCTGCTTCCTTTAGTAAATCTTCCTCCAGGCTCTTCTTCAGTTCTTGTTAAATAAAATAGTTGTCATGTATATTTTGGTAGTACAGTTCTCAGAGTATTTGACTTTTAATTTTATTTTAAAGTTAAAGATAGGAATAAAATCAATAAAGATAACACCTAAGGGTTAGTGTATTTTTTGTTTGGAGGATATATTTAAAATTTTACATCACTGATAATTTATTTGAATAAGTGTTTGAATGACATTTGGTCAGTGAACATTCTTTTTTTTAAATATTTTTTAACTTTATTATTTATTTATTTATTTATTTATTTTTGTTGTAGTTGGGCACAATATCTTTATTTTATTTTTATGTGGTGCTGAGGATTGAACCCAGGGCCTTGCACATGCTAGGTGAGCACTCTACTGCTGAGCCACAACCCCAGCCCCTCAGTGAACATTCTTAAGAAAACAACACAAATTAATGTTTAATAAAACAAATGCAGAGTCAATTATGTGCACAAATAAGTAGCAAATACTATTCAGATTTGTAATACCTACTCTTCCCTGGAATGTGAAATTCTTCCCACTTTAGGTTGAGGAAAATATTTAATAATTTTCTGTTAAAATATACAAATGGGTTAAAAACTCAAATGAGAGTATTACCAGCAGAGTAGAACACTTAGAAGATAGAACTTCAGACAACGAAGACAAAGTTTTTCAACTTGAAAAGAACATAGATAGCTCAGCGAGAATGTTAAGAAATCATGAGCAGAACATCCAAGAATTATGGGATAACATAAAGAAACCAAACCTAAGAGTTATTGGGATACAAGAGGGTATAGAGTTCCAAACCAAGGGAATGAGCAATCTATTCAATGAAATAATAATAGAAAACTTTCCAGACTTAAAGAATGAAAAAGAAATCCAAATACTAGAAGCCTACAGGACACTGAATGTACAAAATCATAAGAGATCCACACCAAGACACATAATAATGAAGATGCCCAACATACAGAATAAGGAGAGAACCTTAAAAGCCACAAGAGAGAGGAAGCAGATTACATTTAGGGGTAAACCAATCAGGATAACTGCTGATCTTTCAACACAGACTCTGAAAGCTAGAAGATCCTGGAACAACATATTTCAAACACTGAAGGAAAAAGGGTTCCAACCAAGAATCATGTATCCAGCAAAATTAAGCTTCAGGATTGAAGATGAAATAAAAATCTTCCACGATAAACAAAAGTTAAAAGAATTTGCAGCTAGAAAACCAGCTCTTCAAAACATCCTTGGCAAAACATTACAGGAAGAGGAAATGAAGAATAACAATGAAAACCAACAGCGGGAGGTAGTACAGTAAAGAAAAAACTAATCATAGAGGAAAAACAAATCATGTTAAGTAACATACATAATCAAATATGGCTGGAAATACAAACCATATCTCAAGAGTAACCCTAAATGTTAATGGCTTAAATGCACAATCAAAAGGCATAGGCTAGTCGAATGGATTAAAAAAAAAGATCCAACAATATGCTGCCTACAGGAGACTCATCTGATAGGAAAAGACATACAGACTGAAGGTGAAAGGTTGGGAAAAATCATATCACTCATAGGGACCCCGGAAGCAAGCAGGGGTGTCCATACTTGTATCAAATAAAATAGACTTCAAGCCAAAGTTAATCAAAAGGGATAAACAAGGACACTACATACTGCTCAAGGGAACCATACACCAACAAGACTTGATGATCATTAATATATATGCCCCAAACAATGGTGCAGCTACGTTCAAACAAACTCTTCTCAAGTTCAAGAGTCAAATAGACCACAACACAATAATCATGGGAGATTTTAACACACCTCTCTTACCACTGGACAGATCCTCCAAACAAAAGTTGAATAAAGAAACCATAGAGCTCAATAATACAATTAATAATTTAGACTTAATTGATATGTACAGAATATACCACCCAACATCAAGAGGATACACTTTCTTCTCAGCAGCACATGGATCCTTCTCAAAAATAGACCATATATTATGTCACAGGGCAAATCTTAGCAATTAAAAAGGAGTAGAGATACTACCATGCATTTTATCTGATCATAATGGAATGAAATTGGAAATCAATAAAAATATGGGAAAGGAAAAATCCTACATTACATGGAGATTAAACAATATGCTACTGAATGAAAAAAGGGTTACAGAAGACATCAAAGAGGAAATTAAAAAATTCTTAGAGGTAAATGAAAACTCAGACACAACATATCGAAATCTCTGGGACACTATGAAATCAGTACTAAGAGAAAAATTCCATGGAGTTCATGCCTTAAAAGAAGGAAAAGCCAACAAATAAATGACCTCACACTACATACACCTCGAAGCCTTAGAAAAAGAAGAACAAGTCAGCAGCAAATACAGTACAAGGCAAGAAATAATTAAAATTAGAGATGAAATCGAAACAAAAAAAAAAAACAATCGAAAAAATTGACAAAACTAAAAGTTGGTTCTTTGAAAAAATAAATAAGATTGACAGACCACTAGCCACGCTAACAAAGAGAAGAAGAGAGAGAACCCAAATTATTAGCTTACGGGATGAAAAAGGCAACATCACAACAGACAATTCAGAAATACAGAAGATAATTAGAAATTATTTTGAAACCCTATACTCTAATAAAATAGAAGATAGTGAAGGCATCGATAAATTCCTTAAGACATATGAACTACCCAGATTGAGTCAGGATGATATAAACAACCTAAACAGACCAATATCAAGTGAGGAAATAGAAGAAGCCATCAAAAGACTACCAACCAAGAAAAGCCCAGGACCAGACGGATATACAGCAGAGTTTTACAAGAACTTTAAAGAAGAACTAATACCAATACTCTACAATCTATTTCAGGAGATAAAAAAAGAGGGAGAACTTCCAAATTCATTCTATGAGGCCAATATCACCCTGATTCCCAAACCAGATAAAGACACCTCAAAGAAAACTACAGACCAATATCCCTAATGAATTTAGATGCAAAAATCCTCAATAAAATTCTGGCAAATCGGATACAAAAACATATCAAAAAGATGGTGCACCATGATCAAGTAGGATTCATCCCTGGGATGCAAGGCTGGTTCAATATTCGGAAATCAATAAACGTTATTCACCACATCAATAGACTTAAAGGTAAGAACCATATGATCATCTCGATAGACGCAGAAAAAGCGTTCGACAAAGTATAGCATCCCTTTATGTTCAAAACACTAGAAAAACTAGGGATAACAGGAACTTACCTCAACATTGTAAAAGCTATATATGCTAAGCCTCAGGCTAGCATCATTCTAAATGGAGAAAAACTGAAGGCATTCCCTCTAAAATCTGGAACAAGACAGGGATGCCCTCTCTCACCACTTCTGTTCAACATAGTTCTTGAAACGCTGGCCAGAGCAATTAGACAGACGAAAGAAATTAAAGGCATAAAAATAGGAAAAGAAGAACTTAAATTATCACTATTTGCAGATGATATGATTCTATACCTAGCAGACCCAAAAGGCTCTACAAAGAAACTATTAGAGCTAATAAATGAATTCAGCAAAGTGGCAGGATATAAAATCAACATGCATAAATCAAAGGCATTCCTGTACATCAGCGACAAATCCTCTGAAATGGAAATGAGGACAACCACTCCATTCACAATATATTCAAAAAAAATAAAATACTTGGGAATCAACCTAACAAAAGAGGTGAAAGACTTATACAATGAAAACTACAGAACCCTAAAGAGAGAAATAGAAGAAGATCTTAGAAGATGGAAAAATATACCCTGTTCATGGATAGGCAGAACTAACATCAAAATGGCGATATTACTAAAAGTTCTCTGTAGGTTTAATGCAATGCCAATCAAAATCCCAATGGCATATCTTGTAGAAATAGAGAAAGCAATCATGAAATTCATATGGAAAAATAAAAGACCCAGAATAGCAAAAACAATGCTAAGCAGGAAGTGTGAATCAGGCGGTATAGCGATACCAGACTTCAAGCTATACTACAGAGCAATAGTAACAAAAACAGCATGGTACTGGTATCAAAACAGGCAGGTGGACCAATGGTACAGAATAGAGGACACAGAAACCAATCCACAAAACTACAACTATCTTATATTTGATAAAGGGGCTAAAAGCATGCAATGGAGGAAGGATAGCATCTTCAACAAATGGTGCTGGGAAAACTGGAAATCCATATGCAACAAAATGAAACTGAATCCCTTTCTCTCGCCATGCACAAAAGTTAATTCAAAATGGATCAAGGAGCTTGACATCAAATCAGAGACACGCCGTCTGATAGAAGAAAAAGTTGGCTACGATCTACATACTGTGGGGTCGGGCTCCAAATTCCTCAATAGAACACCCATAGCACAAAAGTTAATAAATAGAATCAACAAATGGGACTTACTCAAACTAAAAAGTTTTTTCTCAGCTAAAGAAACAATAAGAGAGGTAAATAGAGTGTCTACATCCTGGGAACAAATCTTTACTCCTCACACTTCAAATAGGGCCCTAATATCCAGAGTATACAAAGAACTCCAAAAATTAGACAATAAGATAACAACCCAATCAACAAATGGGCCAAGGACCTGAACAGACACTTCTCAGAGGAGGACATACAGTCAATCAACAAGTACATGAAAAAATGCTCACCATCTCTAGCAGTCAGAGAAATGCAAATCAAAACCACCCTAAGATACCATCTCACTCCAGTAAGATTGGCAGCCATCATGAAGTCAAACAACAACAAGTGCTGGCGAGGATGTGGGGAAAAGGGTACACTTGTACATTGCTGGTGGGACTGCAAATTGGTGCGGCCAATTTGGAAAGCAGTATGGAGATTTCTTGGAAAGCTGGGAATGGAACCACCATTTGACCCAGCTATTCCCCTTCTTGGTCTATTCCCTAAAGACCTAAAAAGAGCATGCTACAGGGACACTGCTACATCCATGTTCATAGCAGCACAATTCACGATAGCAAGACTGTGGAACCAACCCAGATGCCCTTCAATAGACGAATGGATTAAAAAAATGTGGCATTTATACACAATGGAGTATTACTCTGCATTAAAAAATGACAAAATCATAGAATTTGCAGGAAAATGGATGGCACTAGAGCAGATTATGCTAAGTGAAGCTAGCCAATCCCTAAAAAAAATGCCAAATGTCTTCTTTGATATAAGGAGAGTAACTAACAACAGAGTAGGGACGAAGAGCAGGAGAAGAAGACTAACATTAAACAGAGATGAGAGGTGGGAGGGAAAGGGAGAGAAAAGGGAAATTGCATGGAAATGGAAGGAGACCCTCAGGGTTATACAAAAGAACATACAAGAGGAAATGAGGGGAAAGGGAAAAATAATACAAGGGGGAGAAATGAAGGTCAATAGAGGGGGTAGAGAGAGAAGAGGGGAGGGGAGGGGAGGGGAGGGGGGATAATAGAGGATAAGAAAGGTAGCAGAACACGACAGTCACTAGTATGGCAATATGTAAATCAATGGATGTGTAACTGATGTGATTCTGCAATCTGTGTATGGGGTGAAGGTGGGAGTTCATAACCCACTTGAATCAAAGTGTGGAATATGATATGTCAAGAAATTTGTAATGTTTTGAACAACCCACAATAAAAAATAAAAAATAAATGTCATATTTCTGTGGCTCCCATAGTACTTAGCCCTCAGTTGGGCACAAAATGGATGTTATATGAAAGCCAAGGCTATTTTTTATTTTGAGATAGGGTCTCCTTAAATTGCTTAGGGCCTTGGTAAATTGCTGAGGTTGGCCTTGAACTTGGGATCCTTCTGCCTCAGCCTCTAGAGTTTCTAGGATTATAGGTGTGTGCCACCACGCCCAGCCAGAAAATGGTGGTTCTTTTACTTTTTTTTCTTCTTCCTTTTTTTTTTTTTTTTACTTTGAGACAGTGTCTTGCTAAACTGCTGAGGCTGGCCTTGAACTTTTGATCTTCCTGCCTGAGCCTAACAAGTCTCTGGGATTATAGGCATGTGTCACCATGCCCAGACCATGCCAAAAGAATTAAAGCAGAGGGCTGGGACCCAGGTTCGATCCTCAGCACCACATAAAAATAAATGCACCTAAAAAATAAATATTAAAAAAAAAAGAATTAATCTAAACATTTATGTTTACAGCAGCATTATTCACGATAATCAAAAGGTAAGCCAGGCATGGTGGCACACACCTGTAATCCCAGTGGCTTGGGCTGAGAAAGAGGATCCTGAGTTCAAAGCCAGTCTCAGCAATTTAGCAAGTTCCTAAGTAACTCAGAGAGACCTTGTCTCTAAAGAAAATATAATATAGAGTGGCTCAGTGGTTAAGCACCTCTGGGTTCAATCCCTGGTAACAAAAAAAAAGGTGAAAGCAATCCAAGTGTCCATCAACAGATGGATAAATAAGATGTGGTATTTACTTACAACAGAATCCTAGACTTAATAAAAATAAAAAAGGAAATTCTGGGCTGGGGATATAGCTCAGTTGGTAGAATGCTTGCCTTGAATGCACAAGGCCCTGGGTACAATCCCCAGCACCACCAAAAAGAACAGAAAAGGAAATTCTGACAAACTTCAACATGGATGAACCCTGATCAAATAAGGTAATCACAAAAGGACAAATACTGTATGATTTCATTCAAATGACGTAACTAGAGTAGTGAAACAGAGTCAGAAAAAAAGAATGGTGCAGAGAAATAAAATCTTCTAGTTCAGGAGGCTCCTACTTAGAAAAAACTTTTGGATATAACCATTGTTGTGGTAGTTTACTTAACACTACTATGTACACAGTGAACAAACTTAGGTCCTATTTGAAACATCTAGTCTTTCTAGATGTTTAGAAGTACACAAAGAATGTTAAAAGTAAAAGTAGTAAATAGAACATTTTGTAGATTAAAAAAAGAAAGGAAGGAAGGAAGGAAACAGAATGGAGGTTGCCAGGGGATGGAAATGAGTTATCATTTAATGGGTATGAAGTTTCACTCTGGGAAAATGAAAAAGTTCTGGACATGGATATTGGTTATAGTTGTATAATTATATACATTTAATGCCACTATATGCCTAAAAGGCAGAAGGATCACAAGCTCAAGACCAGCCAAAGCAACTTAAAGAGGCCCATAAGCAACTTAGCAAGATCCTGTCTCAAAATAAAAAATAAAAAGGTAAAGTACCCCTGAGTTCAATTCCACTACAGAAAAAAAAAAAAGGCTAAAATAGTAAATTTATATGTTGTATATTTTACAGTAATATATGGAGCGTCCGAGTATACTTAAGGGAACTCTTCTTGCATGTATGGCATTTTCCCACTGTTACTTTATTCTGCATGATCAACATTCCCAAAAGCCTACACACAAACTTAGAAAATAATATGGCAGATTTTATTCTAAAGAGCTTTCTTCTTGAGGAGATAAATATATTTCTTTCTTTCTTTCTTTCTTTTTGGTGTGTGTGTGTGTGGGGGGGTGCTGGGGATTAAACCCAGGGCCTTGTACATACAAGGCACTCTACCAAATGAGCTATATCCCCAGCCCTTGAGAATTTATATTTTAACACCACTACTCATTCTCTGATAGTATTAATGCCTAAATAGAATTTTGGGATTTTAGTAGGGCATGGTGAAATGTACTTGGAAATTGCCAGACACTTGGAAGGCTGAGGCAGGAGGATCAGGAATTCAAGGCAAGCCCGGGCAATTTAGTCAGACTCTGTCTCAAAATACAATTAAAAAGGGCTGTAAATGTAGTTCAGTGGTAGAGTGCTAAGGAAGCCCTAGGTTCCATCCCCAGTACTCGTCCCCCCTCCAAAATAGTCAAATTATATAACAAGATTTCCCATGAATACCTATCAGGGCATAAACCTGACCAGGAGTAAGCAGCCAATAGAGCAAATGATCCTATGACCAAAACCCTATGGTTCCACACTTTGCTTTTAAAAGGATACTCCTGAATGAACCAAACAGAAACATTGATGGGAAGGTGAATCCCTCTGCAGCCCTTAGTCACCAAGTACTCCGAGAAAGATAAATGTGCCTAAAGTTTAAGAAAGGAATAGTTGGAACTAGAAAGAACCACGTCTCTGGATTAGAGAAACAGGGTATCAGTACTGTAAATGGTCAAACAAAATTAAGAGTGTTTAGCCATGGCTAACATACTTATGAAGCAGATTCTACACAAATTCCATTCACCTAATTGTAGTCAGGACCAAGTGAAACCTATCACCAGAAGGAACCTGACAATTTGACATCCACAGAGAAGAAAAGGATCAACTAAGCCAAATCATTCCTAGACTCATGTTTTGAAATAGTAACTGACTATCTAATTTGTTTTATTTCCCAGGACTTTAAAAAAAAAAAAAAGTTAAGAAATCTTTCAATTTAATTTTATTTAACTAAAAGTAAATAGAAAACAAGAGATAAAACAAATGACTGCAAATACCAGGAACAATGTCAACGACAATGCCAACCATATGGGAAGGAAAGAAACAGATAAGAAGTAAAAATCACACGAGTGAAAAATAGATATGGATTTTCTACCTACTGTATCAAAGGAATTCATACTCACTTTGTGACTTACATAATGTTACTGACTGTAAAAAAGCAAAATAAAGCCAGCCATGGTACTGCGGGCCTCCCAGAAACTCAGGAGGCTGAGGCATGAAGATCACAAATTCAAGGACAGCCTCAGCAACTTAGTGAATCTTCATCTCAAAAGAAAAAAATAAAGGCTGGGCACAGTGGCACATGCCTGTAATCCCAGCAGCTCGGGAGGCTGAGACAGGAGGATTGCAATTCAAAGCCAGCCTCAGCAATGGTGAGACGCTAAACAACTCACTCAGTGAGACCCTGTCTCTAAATAAAATACAAAATAGGGCTGTGGATGTGACTCAGTGGTTGAGTGCCCGAGTTCAATCACCAATATCACAAAAAAAAAAAAAAAAAAGATAAAAAGGGCTGGGACAGCAAGGAGCGGTGATGCATTCCTGTAATCCCAGCAGCTCAGGAGGCTGAGGCAGGAGGAGGATGAGTTCTAAAGAGCCCCTGGGTTAAATTCCTGAAATCCTAGCAACTGCCCCCCCCCCCAAAAAATTACTGCACCAAAATCCCTAAGGCAAGAACTCAGAGACATAAGCCTACAACTCAAAACAAAAAGACACCCAAAACACTATATTATGTCAATTTGAGGGGTTTTGCTGATTTAATTCTAAAGGAAAAGCTTTGAAACTGAGTTGAATTTAGGATGTGTAGGGGTGTAGGAAGAGAAATAAGCCAAAACCTAAAACCTGCCTCAAAAGAATGTGAAGAAGCCAGCCTATACTTTATTTAATAGTTTAATTAATTAATTACTTTTGGTAGTGGTGTGGTGGTGCAGGCCTGTAATCCCAGCAGCTGGGGAGGCTGAGGCAGGAGAATCTTGAGTTCAAAGTCAGCCTCAGCAACAGAGAGGTACTAAGCAGCTCAGTGAGACCCTATCTCTAAATTTAAAAATACAAAAAAGGGCTGGGGATGTGGCTCAGTGGTTGAGTGCCCCTGAGTTCAATCCCTGGTACAAAAGAAAAAAAAAAAAAAAAAAGAAAAGAAAAGTAAATGAGAGCTAAAGCTATAGTTCAGAGATAGAGCACTTGCCTGGCATGTATAAGACATATGACTATGTATTATTGTGGTTAAAATTATAAAAACAATAAAAGTTTGAGTCTTCCGTCTCTACCTAGAATGATTCTAAGTGCTTTATGTTCATTTAAGAAAAAATCAAGTTCCATGATGTTCCCAGAAATATAAAATTTATGTCCACTTTACAGATTTGGAAAGTGAGACCAATGAAGCCTAGGAAGAACAACAGGAATGTCCATACCCTAACTCCTCCAGGTTTCCACTGCATGCTCCATTGTCAACCCACCCCACACCTACCAAGGGATTAGTAGTTTGTAGAAGATGGTTCATATTTCAGGCCTTCATTTTGTCTGATTCATGTCTATCCTGATAAAATAACTTACTGCCCCTACACTTCACTCCTCATCTCAAGTCACAGTGGCTGTATCCTTGTCCCAGCCCTGCCACTATGAAATAAAACCTGTGACTCTCTCAGTTATGTCCCTTCTCCAGGTCTCCCCTCCTGATACTCTATGGCTCTAATTCTCTGTCTCATGAAATAAGTTCTTCTTAAAACCGGAGTTCTCTCTAGGTCCCCAAACTCCTTTCCTCAGAACTCCTTGAATTAGAAATCTGATCAGATTTTGGTATCTATCATTGACTGAAAAATAATGTAGTTTTACAGATTAGGTTTTATTTTAGTATTGACTCAAACAAAGAGAATCATTTATCTTGCCTGTTAAGTGTAAGCTGCTTTCCTAGGTGTTATGAGAAATATAAAACAGAATGCTCAAGGAATCTTAAAACTTTGAGATAACAAATGACAGAAATGTACAGAAGATGATAATCTGGATGCAACTGGTTGCAGAGTAATGGACAATTGAGTGGAAAGAGGGCAGGGTTGATGTGCAGTGTCTGTGATCAAGGTTGGATGTGGAGAAAGTGTAGTCTGTTTCATGCATGCTTAATGAACACCCCACATATAAATGGGTGGAGGCATGATTGTCATCTTTCTGACTGAACTCTGAGCTCTTTGGGGGTAAGATTCATTGTTTCTCCACATCTATGTTTTTCAGAACTCTTAACAGTTATTTGTACTTAGTAGACACTCATTTGCTGGAAAGATACCTACATGAATTGCTTTAGACTGTTTTTAGCAATAGAATTCTTTGCCATTTGGATTGTTCATTGATTTGAAACCTTTCCAGTTACTCTATCCTTTCCCACCCGTTTTTCTTCTTTCTAAATATGACATCAATTTATGTTCCTAGCTGAGCTTTCTACAGAGTTTCCTTTTAATAATTTCAATGAATGTGTTCTATGGGTATAAGGATGCAGGACTCTCTGCTGTCTCTATTTGCCAAAGGCTTTTCGAAGAAAAGAAAAAAAAGAGTTCGCAGACTGCATGACCCCATTCTTAATACCCACGTTCTCAGGCCCTCAATAAACCTGAATATAATTATTTTCCTTCTGAGAAACATTACACACATATGAAGTCCCAGGAGATGCTCTAATTCTACTTAAGTGAAATGTTTGACATTTTGAGTATTTCTGCTATGTCTCATTCACCCTTCGTGATGGTTTTTCTCATCCCAAAGTTTTCAAGGTTTCTTTGTTATCAAATTAAAGTTACAGAGATTTTAAGACCCTCTGGAAGCAGCCCATTCTTGAATTTGTGTCTTAGTGATGTCTAATTTATTATTAAGTATTTTTGTAGATAATACTTAGCTTTGGATTCTTAGCCGATTCATCTTCCTAACAAATCTCAGATTTTCAATCCAAAGATAGGCATCTTCTTTTCCATTTCATACTTCACATGTCTCTGATTTTCTTTATCTTACCAGTATTCTGCATTTGGGAGGGTGGTATTCTCTCTCTTTCCAGATATCTCAATCCCTCCCACCCCACCCTACAGCATCCAAATTCAGTCTTAGCATGTGGTGACATGTCATTCTTCTAAGGAAAAGGAATTCTGCAGAGCAGTCACTGAGGGTTTAAAGAAAAGAGTACCCCAAGTCTGGGACTATCCCTAACAAGCTGAGTGACATATTTCATGAAACACAAGGCTAAGGCTTTCTCCTCTGTAAAACAAGAGAGGAAAACAAAAGCAAGTCTAGATTACTTTCTAATGCTGAAATTACCACAATCAGTTAACATTTACTATTTCCTTACATACTGCAGGCATCAGGCTGAAGGTTGGATGTGATCATGGGATTACACCAACTCTATTAAAGTAGGCACCATTGTTATCTGCATTATATCGTGGGTGCTCACAGAGGTAACTAATGTGGGTCTGAGAATGGAACTCAGACAGCATGTCCCTTGAGTTACATATTATACATCACATTCTCTTATCAATTCATCACCTACATTTTTATACAGGTTGGGCATGTGACTTCTGTAAGTAACAAAATTATACAAAGACATTAAAGTAACACCCATTGCTGTGGTTTGGGTGCGATCTGTTCCCTAAAGCTTCCTGTGTTAGAATCAGGGTCTCCAACAGAGTTAGACTGAGGTGTGGTGGGACATTAAAGAGGTGGGGCTCAGTGGGAGGTGATTAGCTCATGGAGGGCACCATCCTCTTGAATAAATTAAATGTTTTTTTTTTTTGTTTTTTTTTTTTTTCCAAGAGAATAGGTTAATTCTCTGGAAACTGGATTAGATCTTTCAGGTCTCACAGGATTGGATAAGTTTCCACCAGAGTGGGTTGTTATAAAGTGAGCCTGGAACCTCTCTGTTGATTCCCTGCACACATGCTCCTTTCACACGTGATTGCTTCCTACCCTTCACTTCTCTGCCATGGTATGTTATAGCACCAGGCCCTCACCAGAGGCTGACTCCTTGTCATATCATGTTCCTGGACTTCCAGAACTGTTAGTAAAATTAATCTCTCTTCTTTACAAATCACTAGCCTCTGGTGTTTTGTGTAGGAACAGAAAAAAGACTGGGACACCCATATTGTCAAAAAATTTTTTTTCTCTCCCTAAATGACTTGATAGGGAACCAAGAAGCTGTAGCCTAAAACACAACCATATTGCATAAGTGTGCACATTTCATATACATAATTTTAACCAATATCAAAATCCAAAGACATATAATCTCACTGTGTAATATAACCATCATGTTATTATATTATCTTGCCAGAAGAGCTGCCTATGCATTGTACCCTTTATGAAACAAGGCTCCAACCTAACAAGGGCAGATGTAGCTCTAATGGCCAACCTACTCCCCACTCACACAAACTGGACCCCACAGAAGTATCTCCTCTGTTGCTGAATAGAGACCTTTCCTCTTTCAATCCTGCCCAATGTGTGGATTTAGCAACATCTGCTGCTGCTATTCTCAGTGACACTCCAGTCACCCCTGCCCAACACTGAGACATCAGTCTTCAACCTGGGAGCCTCTCCCTCTCGGGCAATTCTGGCAGCAGCCTTCTTGTCTCAAAGCCAGCACATTGGTTTCTTCTCCACTTAAAGCCCACTAATAGCTCTGCATTGCCCTAGAAATAAAACCCAAGCACACTTCTACTATCTCAGAGGCCCACTGCTCAGCTCTTCACACTTGTAATATGACAACTGTTTTTTGTTTTGTTTTTTACCATCTGTCAGACTAAGCTCTTTCTCACGTGGGACCATTGCACACACTGGCCCCTTGATTTGGAATTCTCTCCCCACCTTCCTTCTACAGTTGGCCTTCTCATTTCTCAATCCTGAACTATAACACTCTTCCACAGAGTTCTCCTCATCCTCATACTTAACTTGCTCTGATCCAGTTTCGTCTCTTCATCCTTCATTAACTTCCTTCACAATACTAATAATTGGTATTATTTCATTTTATTAATCTCTGTGTGTATGGGGAGGGTGAACTATCTTCCCTCAGTATAACCTAACATGCAGGAAGGTAGAAGAAGCTTGGCCTTGTCAAAGATCTACCTCCAGCACAGAACTCAGTCCAGCTCAGGTTAGTCAATAATTACATGTTAAATGAATAAAAACATGACCGCAGATCTTGTCAATGCCACAGTCTGGCTGGGCACAAATGCCGCAGTGTGTCTGGCTGGGCACACAATCACGAGCCACCACACAGCTTGTAGATTCAAACAGCAACTCTTTATTCCCGAACTCACACCAGCCGTCTACAATCACGTTCTGGGGAAATCCACGTTCTCTGCCCAAATCCACACCCACTGGGCTTCTGTCTCCCAAAATATATTGTCTGAATCCCGTGAGAACTCAAGGGGAACTCAGGCAGCAGGATACGCCCTATTCCCAGGAGGAATAATCTTAAACCTTAAACCTGGAACCTAAACTGGGAACGCCCTAAACACGATTATCTTAAACCCGGAACACCCTAATCCGCCCTGGTCCTTGAGCAAGGTCACCTACATTCAATGTCACTGCAACATGGGGTACGCTGGCAAGGAAATTGTCATACCTACTTACTTGGCTAATGGCTCCCAGCATCTCCCCCCTTCTGATTAATTAAACAACAAGCAATGTGGCTTAAGGACCGTGCCTGGTAGGTTGTCCAATTCAACATATGGTTCTTACCCGTCATCGGAAAACTGACCTTTAGGCGTCAGCCTCCTGTCTTAGGTTGATACCACTGCAATTGAATCATACCCGTCACTGACTACCGGTCCAGCATACAGCCATACTTGTGGATAGGTCTATGCACCAGTAGTGGGGTGAGGTTCTTTGCCTCACCTCTGTTGGCCCCCAAATTTGGCCTTGGTGCCAGTGGGGGAGTGAGGTTAATGTGGCTTAAGGACCGTGCCTGGTAGGTTGTCCAATTCAACATATGGTTCTTACCCGTCATCGGAAAACTGACCTTTAGGCGTCAGCCTCCTGTCTTAGGTTGATACCACTGCAATTGGATCATACCCGTCACTGACTACCGGTCCAGCATATAGCCATTGGCCCCCAAACTTTAGACCATCACTAGCAGAAGGGAGGAGGATACAGAAATGCCACGACACCAAGCCAATTGATGGCTCCTTGTCACTTTAAGAAAAAGTAATCTACTGGGAAAGAGGACAAAGATTAAAATATAAGTAAAAGTTAATGGCTTAGACAAACATGATTGTGGGTCCTTGATCGATATTAAAAGAATGGAGCCTGGAGATAGCCTTCTGATAGGATTGATATGACACCCCTACTTGGAAGGTACTTTAAAAGTTGTGTCTGAGCCCACTAGCTACCAAGTGAGTGAAATCTTCTGTGTGACTAACAAGGGCTAGCTAATTGTTAAAGAGTTTCTCTGAGGCCTGTAGGTGGCTGGAGATCTTTGAGCATTTCCGACACTCTGCCTTCTTTCTACCTGTTTATATTCACACCAATTTTTATAGATCTGTATTCAATATCTAAGGTACATGAGGTGAAACCCTGGAAATGATCAACAATAACAGTAGACAGAAAATTCAAAACAGATCAAATTCCTACTGGTAAATCCACCATTGAACACCTTTATTACATCTGAGTGACATTTAAAAGAGCTTCACACTTTAAGTTGCTCCCGATTAGGTTACTTGAGATAAATGAGGTTCTCAAATAATAACTAAAGGTATTAATATACAAACATCTACCTGGTAGAGATTTAAAAAATAAGATGACTTTGTATATATTGAGATATTAAAAACATATGACAGATGTAACAGAAGAGATCTAAGGTGGATTGATATTAAAAGGCCTAGTGGAAATCTGGTGTCTCTTATTGGGATGGAACATGTGTTATGGCTGTTGAAACATGTGAACTCCCCTGTGGTGAGCTGGTGAGTGAAGGTGTAAGAAGCAGTGTTGTCTGAGGAGGGCACACCCCAGCACGTGAATCTTAGCATCCAATGTGCACAGCCAAAGGACCCCCTTATTTCTCAAGGTTTCTGTCCTGCTCTCACTCACAATGTTCCAGCATCCCTTGCTGATGAAATACTGGAAGATGAGTAAAAAGAAGCAAATATCTTTATAATCCTTGGGGCCAGATCCCTGTCAGGACTTCTGCCTAAGAAAGTGAAGTAGGGAATGAGAGAGAGGGGGTTTAAGGGCAGAGCTATGGTCTAGCATCTGAAGCTTCCTGTCTACTGGCATGAGTAATGAGGAAATAAAACACAGAGCTGTACCTGAAGTGGGAAGACTCATTTGGTTTCTATTCTGCTCCCCAGTCTGGAAGATGGTGTTCTCAGAGGGGCTAGGGAAGAGGCAGAGTCACTGAGCTGCCTGTGTAGCAGCCAAGGCAGTAGAAAAACAAGTTCCCACACTGGGCAGAGTCCTCCTGATGTTAACCTCCAATGCAGCTACCCCTGGTCTGTTTTTAAATGTAAAAATTATCAATACCTTAAGCATACCATATTCAAAATGTGGATAACCAAATAAAGAAAAATAAATTGAAAGAAGTTCTATTTAAAAAAAACCACTTCACCCATAGCACAAAAGTTAATAACTAGAATCAACAAATGGGACTTACTCAAACTAAAAAGTTTTATTCTCAGCAAAAGAAACAATCAGAGAAGTAAATAGGGAGCCTACATCCTGGGAACAAATCTTTACTCCTCACACTTCAGATAGAGCCCTAATATCCAGAGTATACAAAGAACTCAAAAAATTAGACAATAAAATAACAAACAACCCAATCAACAAATGGGCCAAGGACCTGAACAGACACTTCTCAGAGGAGGACATACAATCAATCAACAAGTACATGAAAAAATGCTCACCATCTCTAGCAGTCAGAGAAATGCAAATCAAAACCACCCTAAGATACCATCTCACTCCAGTAAGATTGGCAGCCATTATGAAGTCAAACAACAACAAGTGCTGGCGAGGATGTGGGGAAAAGGGTACACTTGTACATTGCTGGTGGGACTGCAAATCGGTGCGGCCAATTTGGAAAGCAGTATGGAGATTTCTTGGAAAGCTGGAAATGGAGCCACCATTTGACCCAGCTATTCCCCTTCTCGGTCTATTCCCTAAAGACCTAAAAAGAGCATGCTACAGGGACACTGCTACATCCATGTTCATAGCAGCACAGTTCACAATAGCAAGACTGTGGAACCAACCTAGATGCCCTTCAATAGACGAATGGATAAAAAAAATGTGGCATTTATACACAATGGAGTATTACTCTGCATTAAAAAATGACAAAATCATAGAATTTGCAGGGAAATGGATGGCATTAGAGCAGATTATGCTAAGTGAAGCTAGCCAATCCCTAAAAAACAAATGCCTTCTTTGATATAAGGAGAGTAACTAAGAACAGAGTAGGGTTGAAGAGCATGAGAAGATGATTAACATTAAACAGGGATGAGAGGTGGGAGGGAAAGGGAGAGAGAAGGGAAATTGCATGGAAATGGAAGGAGACCCTCAGGGTTATACAAAAGTACATACAAGAGGAAGTGAGGGGAAAGGGAAAAATAAGACAAGGGGGACAAATGAATGACAGTAGAGGGGGCAGAGAGAAGAGGGGAGGGGAGGGGGGATAGTAGAGGATAGGAAAGGCAGAACACAACAGACACTAGTATGGCAATATGTAAATCAATGGATGTGTAACTGATGTGATTCTGCAATCTGTATATGGGGTAAAAATGGGAGCTCATAACCCACTTGAATCAAAGGGTGAAATATATCAAGAACTATGTAATGTTTTGAATAACCAACAATAAAAAATTAAAAAAAAATAAAAATAAAAGTAGATAACAAAAAAAAAAAAAAAAAAAAAAAAAAAAACCACCTTAGCTCTTTAGGAGCAAGCATGGAATTTATCAGACATTGCTAAGAAATCTAACAAATAAAAAATGCAGCAAAATATTTAAAGCATTGAAACATAAAAACCACCCACCTAAAAATTCTGTATTCAGTAAAATTATCCTTCAAATGTGAAGCAGAGATCAAGACTTTCTCAACAAAAATTGAGGTATTCTTTGACAGTATACCTGCCCTGCAAGAACTATTAAAAGGAATGCCTCAGAGGAAAAAGAAAATAACACAGCTCAGAAAACAGATCGACATAAAGTCATGATGAGTATTTGACAAGGAGTATGTGAAAGAAAAATGCAAAAACAAATTTTTTCTTAATTTAATTAGTCTGACACCATTGTGCTAATACTAATTAGCTGTATTTAATTCCCATCTATGCAATTATACATTTTGCTCTCCAGCCCACATGAAACACCAGCCAAATCAAACCACATTCTGTACCATAAAATACACCTTAACAAACATACAAGTAGAAATTACAGTGCCTAATCTCAGATCACAATGAATAAACTTGAAACTGACAATAGGAAGATAGTGAAAAGCCCTGAAAACTGGAAGGGTAAAAACAACAACAACAAACTTCTAAAGTGACATATGAGACAAATAAGAAATCTCAAGAGAAATTTAAAAGCATTTCAAAATAACCAAAAATCAAATTACAAGTTATAAAAATTTGTGACATCTTTTTGTCTTCCCTGCATATTTTTTCCTGGTTCCTCCTGAACTTAGTACTAGCTACCCTGCGTTTTCTTACATCAGGATCCGGAAACCTAACTTTCAGATACCTCAAGATAGATTCACTAACAAGAACAACTACAAAAAGCAAAAATTCACTATAAGAACGTTCAAGACTTGGGGGGCTTGGGTTGTGGTTCAGCTGTAGAGCGCTCACCTGGCACATGCTAGGCCCTGGGTTCCATCTTCAGCACCGCATAAAAATAAGTAAATAAAATAGAGGTGTTTTGTGTAGAGCAGCACACCCCAGCAACTCACCCTCAACGTCGTTTTCTTTTAAAGGTCTTCTCCCACAAACGCGAAGAATGGAATCCTCAGCACTGTGTGAGGATGGGTCTTCTTCTGGTCGGCCGTCGGCTTCTGGTCGGCCGTCGGCTTCTGGTCGGCCGTCGGCTTCTGGTCGGCCGTCGGCTTCTGGTCGGCCGTCGGCTTCTGGTCGGCCGTCGGCTTCTGGTCGGCCGTCGGCCGTGGGCTTCTGCTCCGCGTCGGCCGTGGGTTTCTGCTCCCCCGTCGGCTTCTGCCCCGCCGTCTTCTTCTGCTCCGTTGTCTTCAGTTATCTTCCACAAAATGTGGCTGGCAAGAGGTCTTATATAGCCCTTGGGTCACTGTGATTGGCTCAAAGTTATGCTAATTAGGGTTTGAAAAATGTACCAATGCTATTGGTCCAGACTTTGTCCAATCAGGTTTGGAAATGATCTAATGCTATTGGTCAATTCTATATTCCCACCATTCATTCATGTCTGCCCCACTTCCATTTTCTCAATGGAGGTTGAGTAGTGGGAAATTGAGGTTGTGGACCCAGCTGCAGTGATGCATGGCATGGGCTTCTGCAGCAGGCCTCCCTGCTGTGCCAAGGCCTGGCTGCTGCAGATGACAGGTCTGACAGGTCAGGGAGCCTTGACTCCCTAGGCACTGGCTCCAGGCAGCGGCAGGGCCGCTGGAACTCTCACCCACCCAGGCCAACACCCCACCTCTCTTGCTTCTTGGCAGGGATTAGTAGACAGGCTGTCCTTGCTTTTTAAATTCTCCTTCCCTCCCCCACCTTTCTTCCTCTCCTCTCCTTTCTTCAGCATTTCAACCTTTCTCTCCAGGACCCTCTTTTCTTCACTCTCTCCGTTCCTTTTCATCTTGTTTTTTGAAGGCTCCTTGCCAAGACACGGGACTGCGTCCACCTGGGACAAGCCAAAATAAAGAGACACAAGGCAGGGCTCCTCACCAGGGTGCTGTGCGCTGTCTTTGCTATTCCTGGGAAGGTTCAGTGAAAGTCACTTCAGTCTTCCCTGGAGATCACACTGTGGGGTCCGTTCCTTATATATAATCGTAATTTCACATCATCTGCATAGAAATATTTATCACAATCTGAAAGGTAGAAAATAATTTTCTTTTTTCTTTGCCTTCTAGAGCTCAAGTAAATTTACTCAGTGTTCTTAGTATATTTCCTTTTAACATTATCTGAACCATTAGAAGATGATTTTGTTCCACATTTCTTTTCATACAATGAAAACTGTTGCTGCCAAAGAGCAGCCAACTCAATATATATTCAAAAGGACTAAGAGTCATAGAAGAAAACTGTGTAACTATGATGGTTATCTTTTTTGGCCACAAGAAAGATGGTATAAAGGAACATAAGATTATGCTTTGATGTGGTCAGATGCTTGGTGTGCTGAAATGTGAAGGGACCCCAGCAAGGTTACCTTGGAAGGATAGGACATCTTTCGCCATTCATCATCTCTGGTTTCCAGTCTCCTTTACCAACTGTTCAGAATTCATGATAGTGATACCAGCTGCACCTTGGGCCCATCCAATAGCTATCATGACTGACCAGCCATTTTGGTAATAGCTATTAGCATGTGTGACTCCACCTTCTATTTTCCAAGTTCTGATCACTCCTTCATTCCTACAGCCAGAAGTTGAGCAGATAAGAATGAATAGTCCTGGGAATTTAGGTCCCATGGGCAAAAATCTATGTAATATACCAGAATGAAGATGCCAGTAAAATATTAATGTGGTTTGCAAGAAACCTCAGTGGAGGCTATTCAAGCAGTACACATGTTAAAATTCCTCCACCAAATCAGGAGCATAGCAGTAGACCAGCTTGAAACAGGATTCTTCCATGCCCCTTCCACTCCTACCAGCTGATGCTTCAGTGCCATCACAGACACCAGATGTGGGTGATGACAAAAAAGGGGAACATGGACGTGCAGGAGAAGGCCAGTGCCAGCTCCTCCCATGGAGAGTCCATGGCTGCAACCTACCCCTGAGACTGGGCCTTGCCAGCTGGCCTCTAGTTTTATTTTCTTTTCCTTAACACATAGTTGTATAGACTTATAGGACACAGTGTGATGTTTTGATACAAATATACATTTTATAATGGTGAAATCAGAGTAATTAGCATATCTCTCAGGTCAAACATTTATCATTTCCTGTGACCGGATCATTTAAAATCCTCTTTTAGCTATTTTGCAACATACACTACATTATTATTCACTGTGGTCATCTTGATGTGCTATAGTTTGGCACAGATGTAATTCCTCCTATCTAATTGAAACTTTGTACCCCTTGACCAGTGTCTCCCCTCTTCTCTCTACTCTCAACCTGTGCTAACCAGCACCCCTTCTGCCTGCCTCAATCTCCACGTATAAGTGAGATCATTTGTGAGAGCATTGTCTCCTCTAGGTTTATCTATATTGTCACAAATGACACAATTTCCTCTTTTATGGGGGCTTTTTAATGTAAATATACTAGGGATTGATCTCTGGGTCTTGTGTCTGCTGGGCAATCCCTCTATCCCTGGGGAGCTTCATCCTCAGCCCTAATTACCTTTTTATTGTGGTTCTTAAAACTGACTAGTATTCTTTGTATTTGCCACAGAATGTCATTCTTTTGTTTTTGTTTTGTTTTGTTTGGGAGGTGGGTCTGCTGTTTTCCAGGCTGGTTTGCAAGAAACCTCAGTGGAAGCTCTGCAAACAGTACACAGGATAAAATTCCTCAACCAAAGCAGTGGAGCATAGCAGGAGACCAGCTTGAAACAGGATTCTTCCATGTCTTGGCTCAAAGGAATGCTCCTGCCTCAGCCTCCAGGTAGCAGGCCTGCACCATAGGGTCTGGCTCCTTGTTCATTTTTTATTTTCTATATTTTTTATTGGTGCACGATAGTTGTACATAATGGTGGAATTTGTTGTTATATATTCAAATGTGTACACAATATAACAATGTAATTGTCTAATGTCATTCCCCAGGATTTTCCCTTTCCATCTCCTCCTCCCTCCCCTGCTTCCTTTCCTCTACTCTACGGATCTTCCTTTGATTCTCATGAGACCCTCCCCTCCTTTCTTTGTTTTTTCCTCTCTAGCTTCCACAAAGAGAGAAAACATGTGACCCTTGACTTTCTGACTCTGGCTTATTTCACTTAATATAATGTTGTCAAGTTCCATCCATTTTCATGAAAATGGAAATTTTCATTCTCCCTTATGGCTAAGTCAAACTCCATCCTTTATACATTCCATATTCTCTTTTTTCAACCATTGATGGAAATCTAGGCTGGTACCATACTTTGGCTATTGTGAATTGTGCTGCTATAAACATGAATGTGCGTGTATCACTGTTGTATGATGATTTTAATTTTTTAGACTTAATACTGAGGAGTGGTACAACTGGGTGGTGGTTCATTCCTAGTCTCTTAAGGAACCTCTCTTCTAATTTCCATAGTAGTTGTACTAATTTACAATCCTACCAACAGTGTTGTTCTTTCTCCACATCTTCTCCAGCATTTATTATTGTTTATATTCATGATGGCTGCCATTCAAACTGGAGTGGGATGAAATCTCAGTGTAGTTTTGATTTACTTTTCCCTAATTGCTAACAATATTTTCATGTATTTGTTGGCCATTTGTGTTTCTTTTGAGAAGTGTCTTGTTTAGGTGATTTGCCCATTTATTATTTGGATTACTTTTTATGGTGTTGAGTTTTTTGAGTTCTTTATATATTCTGGATATCAATCCTCTGTCAGAAAAGTAGGCATCATTTTCTGAGCTTTCAGGTTCCTATTGAGAAAGTCATTGCCTGTAGCTGTATATTAGGTGTTGAACCTCCTTTTTCTTCTAGGACTTGCGTAGTTTCTGACCTAATTCCTAGGACTTTGATCCACTTTGAGTTGACTTGTGCAGGGTTAGAAATAAAAGTCACGCCTTATTCTTCCACATATGCATAGTCTACTTTCCAACACCATTGCTTAAAAGACATTCTTTTCTCCAATGCATGTTTTAGCACCTTTATCAAGGATCAGATGACTGTATCTGTGTGGGTGTGTGTATGTGTGTGTGTGGGTGTGTGTATGTGTGTGTATACCAAGTACCAAAGTACCATGAAGTCAGATGTTATGATGGCTCCAGCATTGCTTTTTGGGCTTAGAATTTTTTTTGGCTCTTCTGGGTCTTTCATTCTTCCAACTGCACAGTAAAACTGTCTTCTCTCATTCTATGAAAAAATGTCATTGGTATTTTGATGGGGATTGCATCAAATCTGTATATTGCTTTTGGTTTTATGTTCATTTAGCAATATTCATTCTGCCTATCTTTGAACATGGGACATCTCTCCATATTATTGTGTCTTCTTCAATTTCTTTCTTCACTGTTCTATAGTTTACATAGTAGAGGTCTTTTACCTCCTTGGTTTGATTTATTCCTAGGTACTTTCTTTATTGAGGCTATTATGAATGGGACTGTTTTTCTAATTTCTTTCTCAGGAGATTCATTATTGGTGTATAGGAAAGTACTGATTTTTATATGTTGATTTTGTAACCTGCTACTTTGCTGAAGTTGTTATTGGTTCTAGTAGTCTCCTGGGGAGATTTTTGGATCTTCTAAGTATAGAATTGTTTCATTTGCAATCATTGAAAATTTGACTTCTTCTTTTCCTATTTTTATCCCTTTGATTTTCTGTCTTGCCTGTTTGAACTGTGTAGAATTTCTTGTAATATATTGAATAGGAGTGAGGAGGGTAGACATCCTTTTCTTTTTACAGATCTTCAAGGAAATGCTTTCAGTTTTTTGCCATTCACTGATGTTGGCTTTGTGTTTGTTGATCATAGCCTTTATGATGAGGTAAGTTCTTTCTATGCCTAGTTTCCTTGGTGCCTCTATCATAAATGGGTGCCACATTTCATTGAAGGCTTTCTCTGCATCTTTTGAGATGAGTATGTGATTTTTCTCCTTAATTCTATTTATGTGGTATATTGCATGTCTTGATTTATGAATGTTAAACCATCTTTGCATAACTTGGATAAATCTTTCTTAGTCATGATGTACAATCATCTTAATATGTTGTTGAATATAATTTGCTAATATTTTATTTTTGTTATTGATTTTTTTGTCTTTTTAAAAAATTAATTATACATGTCAGTAGAATGCACTTATGTACTTTGATGTATCATGCATAGATAGGATATAATTTCTTATTTTTCTGAATATACATATTGTAGAATCACATACATACATACATACATACATACAGTAATAATGTCTGTTACATTCTACTATCTTTCTTATCCCCACATACCCTGCCTTCCCCTCCTTTCACTTCCCTCTACCTAATCTAATGTAAGGCTATTGTTTTTTTTGTTGCTGTTGTTTGTTTCGCATTACAAGTCTTAATACACATATATACCACAATTTTTGTATCTCTGTATATAAAGTTTGTTGACTCCCAATTCAAGTCTTCATACATGTACTTTGTGTAATGATGTCCATCACATTCCACCATCCATGCTAATCCCCTGCCCCCTCCCTTTCGCTAATATTTTATTAAGAATTTTTCATCTAAGTTCATCAGAGATATTGATCTGTAGTGATACTGGCTTTGGTCGATGATGACACTGGCTTCATACTATGGATTTGAAGTGTTTATTCCCATTCCATTTTTGGAATTATTTGAGGAGAGTTGGCATGAGTAAACCTTTAAAATTCTGGTAGAATTCAGCTTAGAATCATTGTGTTCCTGGGTTTTTTTTTTCTGTTGGATAATGTTTTAGTTGGCCTTTTTGTTACTGTGGCAAAAAGTTCTAACAAGAACAATTTTAGAGGAGGAAAAGTTTATTTGTTACTCATGATTTTAGAGATTTCAGTCCATAGATGGCCCACTCCATTGTTATGGGACCTAGATGTAGCAGAACATCATGGTGGAAGGGCATGGAGGAACCCCGCCCAAGACCTGCGTGGGGTTGGGGGTGGGGGTGGAAATGAGGTTCCTCTAGGTGGAATGGCCTAGATGTAGAATAAAGGCTAAGAAAAATAGAGCAAGGGAAAACACCACAGAACACAATATATATATATATATATATATATATATATATATATATATATATAATTTTTTTAAGTGGGAGGAGGGGGGTCAGGATGGGCTAGCTGACTCCACACTAAAAAAAAAAAAAAAAAAAAGTAAAATGGAGCCCATGCTTCCTTTATTTATATATCAGGGAATATCAAAGGTTTTCCATGGAATGTTTCTTGCTGAAAAAGGTACAAGGTCTATTCAGTTCCCAACAGGTAATGCCCATCTCCAGAGCTACTGTGAGAGCTCTCCCTAGTAGAGCAGAGATAAGATTCTGTGCCTTGGGCAATCTGTTGAGTGGGAGGAGCCACAAATATTTCCCAAAGTTAAACCTAAATTTCCTTGGCTTCCATTCCTAGTGAAGACCCTCAAGTAATTCACAGGTGGCTTCCCACAAAAGAGGAAAACAGCTCAGGACACAGAGACCAGGAAGTGGAATGAGGGTGAGAGTGAGAGTGAGAGCCAGACAATGAGAGCAAGAGAGCTAGGTAGTGAGAGTGCGCCAGAGAGGGAGGGAGGGAGGGAGTGAGGGGGGAGAGATAGAGATAGAGAGATAGAGACAGAGAGAGAGAGAGAGAGAGAGAGAGAGAGAGAGAGATTCATTTATACAATTAGGTACCTAAGGTTCATCCTCCGTGCCCTAAATCAGGTAGTCACTGCCTACAGTTACCTCTGGATTAATCCACTACTTAGCTCATACCCCTCTAATCACTTCACCTCTGAAAATCATTGCATTGTTTCACATATGAGCTTTTGGGGATACCTCATATCTAAACCATAACAGGTGGGTTTTTAAAAAAAAAAATTTTTTAGTTATAGATGGACACAATAAATTTATTTACTAAAAAAATAAATTTACTTACTAATTTATTTTTATATCTTTATTTATTTATTTTTATGTGGTGCTGAGGATGGAACCCAGTGCCTCACACTTGAGACAAGTGTTCTACCACTGAGCTACAACCCCAGCCCCAAGTTGTTTTGTTTTGTTTGTTTTTAATTACTGCTTCTATCTCCTTGCTAGTTATTGATCCATGTAAGTTTTCTATGTCTTCTTGATTTGATTTTGGCAGGTTATATGTGTCTAGAAATGTATCAATTTCTTCTGGGTTTTCCAATATATTGGAGTATAAGTTTTCAAAACTGCTCCCTAATAATCCTGTGGATTTCTGTGATATTTGTAGTCATTTCTCCTTTTTCATTTCAAGTTTGATTAATTTAGGTCTTCTATCTTTTCTTTTGGTTTTTTGGCTAAGGGCTTATCAATCTTGTTTATCTTTTCAAAGAACAACTTTTCATGTCATTGATCCTTTTTATTGTTTTTGTATTCTCTATTTCATCAATTTCACCTCTGTTCTTAATTATTTATTCCCTTCCGCTGGTTATGGAATTGATTTGTTTTTGTTTTTCAAGGGTCTTGAGATGCATCCTTTGATTGTTTATCTGGTATCTTTCTGATTTTCTAATATAGGCACTTATAGTTATAAACTTGTCTCGTAGAATGAGTTCACAGTGTTGCCAAAGTTCTGGTATATTGTATCACTATTCTTGTTTGACTCTAAGAATTTTTAAATTTCTCTCTTCTATTACTCATCATCATTCAAAAGTGTAATGTTCAATCTCCACATGTTTTTATAGGTTCCGAAGGTCTTTTTGTGGTGTTGATTGCTAATTTCATTCCATTATGATAAAATAAGATGCAAGAAATTATATCAAGTTTTTTTTTTTTTTTTTAATTTGGTATGGGTTGCTTTGTGGCCTCATATGTGGTCTGTTTGTGGGAAAGGTCAATAAGCATCTATACCACCAGCTAAGTACTCATGAATTCTTTTTGTCTCTGCTTATCTTGGAAAGATTTTATTTCCACTTAAATTCTGAAGGAGAGCTTTACCATTTTGGCTGACAGGTATTTTCTTTCAGGATTTGGAGCACATCATTCAAAGCCTCCTGGCCTGGGCTTTAGAGTTTGTGCTGAGAAATCAGGTATAATTCTGATAGACCGGCCCTTAAATGTTACATTTAATGGGGCATTTTTCCCAGAGGCTTTTACCATTTTATCCTTGCTCTGTATGTTAGGCATTTTAATTATAATGTGTTTTGTCGAGGTTCCTTTTTGATGTTCCTTTTTGAGTTTTCTTTGCCTCCTGTATTGGATGTCCTTCTCATTCTCATGTTTTAAATTTTTTTCTGTTATTTCCTGAAGAGGTTATCCACACCATTGGCCTGCCTCTCATAACCCTCTTCAATTCCAAAGATTCTTAAATTTTGTCTCTCAATGTTGTCCCAGAGTGTGTGTTCTGTGTCTCTCTCTGTCTCTGTCTCGCTCGCTCGATCTATCTATCTATCTATCTATCTATCTATCTATCTATCTCCACCGACAACTAAATCAACCACGATTGAACCCAGGGCCTCAAAATTGCTAGGCAAACAGGAACTTACCTCAACATTGCAAAAGCTATATATGCTAAGCCTCAGGCTAACATCATTCTAAATGGAGAAAAACTGAAGGCATTCCCGCTAAAATCTGGAACAAGACAGGGATGCCCTCTCTCACCACTTCTATTTAATTTAGTCTTTGAAATACTAGCCAGAGCAATTAGACAGACAAAAGAAATTAAAGGCATAAAAATAGGAAAAGAAGAACTTAAAATATCACTATTTGCAGACAACATGATCCTTTACCTAGAAGACTCAAAAGGGTCCACAAAGAAACTACTAGAACTAATAAATGAATGCAACAATGTGGCAGGCTATAAAATCAACACACATAAATCAAAGGCATTCCTGTATATCAGCAACAAAACTTCTGAAATGGAAAGGAGGAAAACCACCCCATTCACAATATCCTCAAGAAAAATAAAATACTTGGGAATCAACCTAACAAAAGAGGTGAAAGATTTATACAATGAAAACTACAGAACCCTAAAGAGAGAGATAGAAGATCTTAGAAGATGGAAAAATGTACCCTGTTCATGGATAGGCAGAACCAACATCATCAAAATGGCGATATTACCCAAAGTTCTCTACAGGTTCAATGCAATGCCAATCAAAATCCCAACGGCATTTGTTGTAGAAATAGATACAGCAATCATGAAATTCATATGGAAAAACAAAAGACCCAGAATAGCAAAAGCAATTCTAAGCCGGAAGTGTGAATCTGGAGGTATAGCGATACCAGATTTCAAACTGTACTACAGAGCAATAGTAACAAAAACAGCATGGTACTGGTACCAAAACAGGCAGGTGGACCAATGGTACAGAATAGAGGACACAGAGACCAATCCACAAAATTACAACTTTCTTATATTTGATAAAGGCACTAAAAGCATGCAATGGAGAAAGGATAGCATCTTCAACAAATGGTGCTGGGAAAACTGGAAATCCATATGCAACAAAATGAAGCTGAACCCCTTTCTCTCGCCATGCACAAAAGTTAATTCAAAATGGATCAAAGAGCTTGATATCAAATCAGAGACTCTGCGCCTGATAGAAGAAAAAGTTGGCTCCAATCTACATATTGTGGGGTCGGGCTCCAAATTCCTTAATAGGACGCCCATAGCCCAAGAGTTAGACTTACTTAAACTAAAAAGTTTTTGCTCAGCAAGAGAAACAATAAGAGAGGTAAATAGGGAACCTACATCCTTGGAACAAATTTTTACTCCTCACACTTCAGATAGAGCCCTAATATCCAGAATATACAAAGAACTCAAAAAATTAAACAATAAGATAACAAATAACCCTATCAACAAATGGGCCAAGGACCTGAACAGACACTTCTCAGAGGAGGACATACAATCAATCCATAAGTACATGAAAAAATGCTCACCATCTCTAGCAGTCAGAGAAATGCAAATCAAAACCACCCTAAGATACCATCTCACTCCAGTAAGATTGGCAGCCATTATGAAGTCAAACAACAATAAGTGCTGGCGAGGATGTGGGGAAAAGGGTACACTTGTACATTGCTGGTGGGACTGCAAATTGGTGCAGCCAATATGGAAAGCAGTATGGAGATTCCTGGGAAAGCTGGGAAAGGAACCATCATTTGACCCAGCTATCGCCCTTCTCGGTCTATTCCCTGAGGACCTTAAAAGAGCATACTATAGGGATACTGCCATATCAATGATCATAGCAGCACAATTCACAATAGCTAGACTCGGGAATCAACCTAGATGCCCTTCAATAGATGAATGGATAAAAAATGTGGCATTTATATACAATGGAGTATTACGCAGCACTAAAAAATGACAAAATCATAGAATTTGCAGGGAAATGGATGGCATTAGAGCAGATTATGCTAAGTGAAGCTAGCCAATCCTTAAAAAACAAATACCAAATGTCTTCTTTGATATAAAGAGAGCAACTAAGAACAGAACAGGGAAGAAGAGCATGAGGAAAAGATTAACATTAAACAGAGATGAGTGGGGGGAGAGAAAGGGAGAGAGAAGGGAAACTGTATGGAAATGGAAGGAGACCCTCATTGTTACACAAAATTACATATAAGAGTTTGTGAGGGGAAAGGGAAAAAAAAACAAGGGAGAGAATTAAACAACAGCAGATGGGGTAGAGAGGGAAGATGAAAGGGAAGGGGAGGAGGGATAGTAGGGGATAGGAAAGGTAGCAGAATACAGCAACCATTAATAGGGTATTATGTAAAAATGTGGACGTGTATCCGATGTGATTCTGTAACTTGTATTTGTGGCAAAAATGGGAGTTCTTAACCCACTTGAATCAAATGTATGAAAGATGATATGTCATGAGCTTTGTAATGTTTTGAACAACCAATAAAAAAAGGAAGTCCCAGGGCCTGCTACCAATTTTGTAATTTCTAAAATCTGGGACAAATTGAAGAATAAATATATCTTTTAAAATAAGTTGCCTTTCAAGAGATGCAGGATCTAAGAATGTATATTTTACTAAGCCTTCCTTCAATATTTCTACAAAAGTTCTGGGATTTCACGCCAACCCCTGATGAAGTGATGCCAATGTCAGAATAGGTTTCATCCTATTATTTTTAAGTGCTGCCTTGAGACAAATGATCAGGCGATCTCTGTATCACCTTCAAAGTGATTCATCATAAGTCCAAAGAGGATGCTCAGTTTGAACAGCAGAAGGGCCCACAAGGTATAAAGTGTTAGGAAAATATAAATCATCCTCCAAACCTTAGCAAACTGAGGTCTCTGTTAGAGTTTGACTCAAAATTATTGTTATATCTCTCCAGATTACCTCAAGGCCTGAGTTTGAATCCCTCTCTATATTTATCAGGGTCATCAGCAAATCTTCCTAAATCCTGTTGGGCCTGTTTTAGATCTTGCATAGAAAAAGGTACCTGCATTCTTACCAGTCAATATTCTCCATTTTCCTCTTGTAATGTGTATAAACTGGTAGTAGGCTAAATAGGGACAGACTCATGATGAGGGAAATAGGGTTGCGGGAATGGGAGCAGGTAATGGTGGGTACAGAGGACAGTGGGAGAATTTGATATTGGCAGATGAGTGTTAGGTACATTGTTGAGAGGAAGGAGGGTGTGGTTTGGGGGTCCCTAGGCTAGTAATGTTTTGACTCATTGAACTAGAAAGGCCTCATCAGAGTAGGATGGGCATGATATTGAAAAGTGGGGGAGGGGACCAAGAGTTTTTGTGTCACTCTATTGGAAACATAGATAGTCCAAAAATAACAACAGGATTACTGACATAGAAAAGAGCAAGAATCATTGTATTCCTTGGCTTTCCTTTGGAATAATAAATGTGAGGGGACATTGGGTCCATGCAAAGGCACTATAGAATAAGGACCATAACTACGACTTTGGTGAAGAAAAGATACCAACTGAGAATATATTTCTTAGCTATGAGGGATCTTCAACTAGTGCCCCATGAGAAGATTTGTAAGTAGATAAAGGTGGTTAACTCATTGCCCTCCAGATTCTGGAAGTAACCTATAAAAATGGTGGTGTGATGCCCATTACTGAAGAGAGACAGGGGGACACCATAAGGCAACAGCCATAACAGTGGAGCCTCATTGCCTCTCTGATGGCCTTGCTCAAAAGAATGCCACAAAAAGCAAGAGAAAGTGTACATCTATATGTCAGCAGGAAAAAAAAAATGTCACTGTTATTAAGAGGAAAAAAAAGATGAACAGTGACAACATAACTGACATTAGATAAAGCATGGGTGTGACATATGGAAGAGGTTTCAGCAGAGGAAAGTGTAGGCAGAGAAACTAAAGCAAACTGTAAGATATCAGAGGCTAAGTTAGACATAATCTCAACCAAAGCTGGGAGAGGAATAAGGTGAAGTTTAAATTCCTTCCTGTAGATGGCTGTCAATCGGATTCAAGGCACTTGATTAGATGTCACTGGAGAGTGGGGAGTTGAAACTCCAAACCTCAGGTCTTGTGTTCCAAAGAAAGAAAATTTGAAGTCAGAAACCAAAGATAATGCAAGATAACTTTTTTCTTAAAGTAAAAATAAAGTAAGGCTCAAACAAAGAGCATTCTTCAAACAGTGGTTCACTCCCAGCAGAGAACAATGAAGGAAAGAGTCCTGTCTCCAAATTCATTGGTATTTTATGGTTGCCCTGAGAACTGGGTCCACATTCACCACTTTTTGACAATCAGGTGTTCAACTCCTTCATGTCAAGGGGTAGAGTTTTTACTTAGTTGTTCTTCTCCACAACTGTCATATTGGCCATCATATTAAGTGGGGGTCTTAATTTACAAGTAAATACTATGTTACTGTGAGTATTGGGGTCAATGACCAGAAAGAACTTAACTTTTTTCTCCTGTAATGCTAAGGAAATGTCTCTTCTGAAATTTATTGAGACACTTATGACCATAAATTCTAGCTTCACAATGACCCCAAATGACCCTGACAAGAGTTAGTAATAGCCCCATTAATCTTTCTTGGTGTAATTCTTAATTGACTCTCTTTGTTCTGATTATTTGTGTACCTGTTGTTTTTCTGCATTATCTGCCTACCCACTTGCCTTAAAAGTAATTTAAAGAAAGCCTTAAGAGCAACATAAAGAAAACCCATGACATTGGCTGTTATTTGTTTGCATTTCAGTGCTCACTACTAACTGCGATCTAACATCTCTCACCCACTGAGAGAACTGACAATGGCCTTCTTTGGTTTGGCAGGTAGAGGTCAGAGGAGGGTCCCTTTGCCTTGGAGCTGGAAGGCCACATGGCAGATGAACAAAATCCTCCTGCCTTCCACAAAGACCATGAAGGAAAGCAGGTAAGAGGGTGGGGGTCAGTCACAGAGCTACCTTTGTCAGGATGTCCCTCCTCACACTGTACAGCAACCAGGCTTCCTAAAACTTGGTGAAGTTCTTCACTGATCTTGCACAGCCCCTTGGGCAGATTGGACACAAATCCTCACAGAGAAGAAATTCAAGCAGAGCACAGCTGTCCAAGTGGCCCAAACATAAGCACTAAGCGGGTTGGAATTCAGGTCCCACCACCCTCGTTCAGGGCTCATATCTATTAGGTGGCAAAGAGCCAGGCACACATGGGCACTGGCCTGGGCAGGCACCAAGAGATGTGGTTTCACCAGACTGAGGTTCTGATGGAGTTGGTGTCTGGTGCAAAACTTTAATTCAACTGTTAGCTCTAAAAACAGGAAAGCATATGTTCTAATCAATAAAATTTTCCCTGTTTTTTTAAATTTTTTATTGTTGGTTGTTCAAAACATTACATATTTCTTGATATATCATATTTCACACTTTGATTCAAGTGGGTTATGAACTCCCATTTTTTACCCCATATACAGATTGCAGAATCCATTCAGTTACACATCCATTGATTTACATATTGCCATACTAGTGTCTGTTGTGTTCTGCTGCCTTTCCTAACCTCTACTATCCCCCCTCCCCTCCCCTCCCCTCCCCTCTTCTCTCTCTACCCCCTCTACTGTCATTCATTTGTCCCCCTTGTATTATTTTCCCTTTCCCCTCACTTCCTCTTGTATGTACTTTTATATAACCCTGAGGGTCTCCTTCCATTTCCATGCAATTTCCCTTCTCTCTCCCTTTCCCTCCCACCTCTCATCCCTGTTAAATGTTAATCTTCTTCTCCTGCTCTTCGTCCCTACTCTGTTCTTAGTTACTCTCCTTATATCAAAGAAGACATTTGGCATTTGTTTTTTAGGAATTGGCTAGCTTCACTTAGCATAATCTGCTCTAATGCCATCCATTTCCCTGCAAATTCTATGATTTTGTCATTTTTTAATGCAGAGTAATACTCCATTGTGTATAAATGCCACATTTTTTTTTTATCCATTCGTCTATTGAAGGGCATCTAGGTTGGTTCCACAGTCTTGCTATTGTGAATTGTGCTGCTATGAACATGGATGTAGCAGTGTCCCTGTAGCATGCTCTTTTTAGGTCTTTAGGGAATAGACCGAGAAGGGGAATAGCTGGGTCAAATGGTGGCTCCATTCCCAGCTTTCCAAGAAATCTCCATACTGCTTTCCAAATTGGCCGCACCAATTTGCAGTCCCACCAGCAATGTACAAGTGTACCCTTTTCCCCACATCCTCGCCAGCACTTGTTGTTGTTTGACTTCATAATGGCTGCCAATCTTACTGGAGTGAGATGGTATCTTAGGGTGGTTTTGATTTGCATTTCTCTGACTGCTAGAGATGGTGAGCATTTTTTCATGTACTTGTTGATTGACTGTATGTCCTCCTCTGAGAAGTGTCTGTTCAGGTCCTTGGCCCATTTGTTGATTGGGTTGTTTGTTATCTTATTGTCTGATTTTTTGAGTTCTTTGTATACTCTGGATATTAGGGGTCTATCTGAAGTGTGAGGAGTAAAGATTTGTTCCCAGGATGTAGGCTCCCTATTTATCTCTCTTATTGTTTTTTTGCTGAGAAAAAACTTTTTAGTTTGAGTAAGTCCCATTTGTTGATTCTAGTTATTAACTTTTGTGCTATGGGTGTCCTATTGAGGAATTTGGAGACCGACCCCACCGTATGTAGATCGTAGCCAACTTTTTCTTCTATCAGACGGCATGTCTCTGATTTGATATCAAGCTCCTTGATCCATTTTGAATTAACTTTTGTGCATGGTGAGAGAAAGGGATTCAGTTTCATTTTGTTGCATATGGATTTCCAGTTTTCCCAGCACCATTTGTTGAAGATGCTATCCTTCCTCCATTGCATGCTTTTAGCCCCTTTATCAAATATAAGATAGTTGTAGTTTTGTGGATTGGTTTCTGTGTCCTCTATTCTGTACCATTGGTCCACCCGCCTGTTTTGGTACCAGTACCATGCTGTTTTTGTTACTATTGCTCTGTAGTATAGTTTGAAGTCTGGTATCGCTATACCGCCTGATTCAAAATTTTCCCTGTTTGACAATATTATGGTACAAAACTCTGATGTTTTTTTCAGATTTAAAAATGTAATAATAAAATATAATATTATTACAGCATAGTATTTAAAACAACACAAAATGCAAGCATGGCTTTAGATTTCTCACAAAACATATTTTCCCCCAGATTAAATTTTTTTTTCACATATATCATTTATATATCTTTATGGGGTATATTATTGCAACTCAATAGACGTATACAAGTTTTACCATGCAACTTTGATATTACATCCAGGAAGTCCCTATAATAAAACCTGAATTTAGTTTCATTGTGATGAATTACTTTTCCTAGAATTCATACTGTGACAGAGTCTGAGAGACTGTCTCTTCAGGCCCTTCAAGAATTAGGACATTCTAGCATTTCAAGCAGGAAAGATGAGTCTGGACACCTGAGGAATTTGGAGGAAGCAGATTTATTTAAGCTGCAGCAATCCAGAGGGTCTAACACCAAACAAGCTCTGGACCCCAGATCTGGAAATTCTCTAAGATTTCAGTGGGTGGTTACACAGCACAATGTTTAATATAACTTAATTTTTTTCCACATTCATAGGTTGGATAGAGGTTTCACAATTTTTTACAGAGAAAACAGAAATTTTCGCACATCAGCAAACTTGATTGGAGACTTTTTTTAGGTTGTAGATGAGCACAATACCTTTATTTTTATGTGGTGCTGAGAATTGAACACCAGGCCTCACATGTGCTAGGCAAGTGCTCTATCACTGAGCCACAACCCCAGCCCTGCAGGCCTAACTCTTACAAGAAAGAGAAACCTGGCCTTTACAATAAAAAGGAGCTCAAAGCACAATGAGTGCTCTGGATATTTTGCTGACTTCTTAAAATTATCTCTTCTTGATTAGGAGAGAGACTTGTGTGTTACAATTAAGGTGGGAGTCTTTGGGGAACTACAGCATTACCCCCTTTGATGCTCATTATTTAATCCTCTAAGTCAAAGGGCATTATTATCTTCTTGGCTTAAAGCTTTATATAATGTAATATCATAGTTGTTGTTTCTCTTTTTTTTTTAAAAAAAAAAAAAATGCTTCTATTGTAGAACCACTAGTTTTAATGTAAAGAGGAAACAAACATGGAAGCAATAAACAAGTTCATAGCATAATCCATGCTATGTCAATTAAGCTTTTGAATCCACCAAGAAAAGGAAACCATCCTCCAAATAGTGAGCTTGGATCTCAACTGCAATGCCCTTTCAGGATTGAACTGGTACATGTGTTTTTTGTTTTTCTGATATTATTAACTATGTGTTTGATTGTTATCAGTCCTAGAGTCAAGACAAAACAAAGGACTCTGTATATGACAGAAGTAAGGGGTGGCAATGACAGTATAAGAGCTGTCTTAAAGAGTGAAACAGTCCATTTTCCTTTTGGTTAGTATATCTTTCACCTTGTACATCCAACCCAGAGTGGCTAAAGCAGGGCTGATGTTTCCCCAAGCTTTGGGCACATTCAGGCTAGTCAGCTTCCAGAGTGACTTGAGCAGGGTTGGTGTCCTTCAGATCTTTGAGTTTCTCTGGTGTTTCCTTCTTCCTGATGCTCAGCTTAAGGGGTACAAATTAAGGAGGGAAAGCTGCAAAAGAATGTACGTAAGAGATTTTATTTTCAGGAGGTTCCAAAGCAGGCTAAAAGGAACAAAGTATTACATAATGCATATCTCTGCATGTGTACATACATGTATTGACATATTTGGTGACACTCTAAAAAGAGTAAGGGATTGTAGATAGTGCTCTATGTGGGGGTGTGACAAGAGGTGGGGGATATCCCAGGAGGCTTGAACTATGTAAATTTAACTCAATGTAACTTTAAACAAATTTGAAAACAGCCTATACTTTCACAAGCCTGACACAACATTGGCTTATGATCTTCCATATATTGTTATTTCATTTAAAAAAAGAAGTAAATTCAACCGCCTGCCTCACAGGTCAGTTGCCTTCCAAAGGTGCACCTCTAAGTGGGTTGACATTAATCTCAGAATATATTTCTGCATGGAAATCATGTCAAATGCCTTCCTGGTTCCCGAAGTTTAGGTACTGCTCAACAGCTTAATTTTACCCCTGGCTTATCCTCCTCATCAACTTTACTTTACCAGAAGCAAACCCAAGGTTGTACCTAGTTCGCCACCCTGGTCAAAGTCACCCAGTTAAGAGGGATTTAAATCCAGCTCTACCCAATCTGAAGTCTTTACTTCTCCTCACACTACCCCTTAGCCAGACAAACTTGCTTACTTCTATTTTTCCTTTCTTGAAAATCTCTTGGAAGAAGCCAGTGTTAGGCTAAATGTGGTAGATCTAGGAGGGTATTTTCCCAATAGGCTATTTTTCCTACAAGTCCAGGTATGGCCAGTCTGGCTGTCCCCAGCCTGCTGCAATGTACTGGGGCCTCACACCACGGCCCAGAGACCCTGTGCCCAGATGACCCTATGTCCAGGACACAGAGTCTCCTCAGGGAAGAGTGGAGGACTAGGGGAAGGAGACACCATGGAAAGTTCAAGAGAAAGGACCAGAAGGTTCTTCCAAGGCTAGATTCCCAGAGCAGCCAGAGATCCCCCTCTCTATCTTGTCCTACAAGATCAGGTCTAGACCTGGCCAGCAGCTCCCAGGATCTAACCCCACCATCTCACCAGTGAGCTGGACTCATCTAGCCCCACCCACTGCCTGCTATGAGGACTGCAGCCTTTATGTAAAGTGCTCACTTGTTTATTTGGATGAGTTCCCTGAGTTAGAGCCACAACTCCTCAAGGGTCCTGAGGACTGGTGGCTGGTCCTGGGGTGACAAAAGGCAGGCAGCATGCAGTGGAACTTGGTGAGGTGACTGTAATGGAGAATTATCAGTTTCCCAGCTCTTATACATCTTGAGCAGAGAAGCATCCTTGGGGTCAATTCACTGCAATGGCACCATCATGAAATGGTGGCATATGGTGGCAAGAGCAGCATCCAGCTGTTTTGGGCATAGGGCATCAGGCGTCAAAAGTCAGGAGTTGAGTATTGGCATGGGGTGGGGGTGACTGTGGTGGTGTCAGCATGCAGGTGTGATTTGGAATTCCTTGCTTCCTGCTCATGGTGGCAGTGACAGGGGAAGAATCCAGAAACAGTGGTGGTAACAACAGATGCATCCAGCCATGAGTATTTTCATCTGCCATAGTGACAAGGGTCTGGCTGCAGTTGCAATGAAGTTGGCCCCAGTACTGAGTGTCACTGTCTAGTATCCATGTTAAAGTCTGGTGGCAGCAGGGTGGAGCTCCAGAGTCTGGCAGGGGCGGGAGCAAGATGCAGCTGCATCAGGGGTCCAGCCTCAGTATAGGGGTCGGGCACCAGGTGTGGGGTGGGCAGTGTTGGTGTCCATCTGGCGTTTGGAAGTTTGAGTGCTGCACAATGGTGGTGGCACCATAAGAGTTCAGAAGCAGGGGCAGCAACAACAGGCAGTGTCCAGCAGTGAGCATCTTCATCCTGCAGAAGTAACTGGGGTCCGGGTGCAGGGCAGTGAAGGTGGCATCGAGTGGCCATGTGGGGAGTCTGGTTGGCTGCAGCAAAGAGCTCCAGGCTGGCATGGCAGCAAGGGCATGGGATAGTGGGTGTCAGAGTGAGAAGGTAACCAGTAGCTGGGATGACCTCTGTGATGGAGGCTCCATGTCCTGGTCTTGCTCCTGGTCGACTGGCCTGCTCAGGAAGAAGCACGTGGGAGGCAGTGGTACCCAGGCAGCTGCCCAGGACCTTATGCTGCCCACAGCTGCCATGTCTCGCTCTGGCCATGAGCCACTGGATGTCTGCTCACCCCATCACCTGATATAGCCTCTCTACTGAGGAACTAGGCTGTTGCTAGGTCGGGGCGGTCTTGGGAGAGAACCTCACCATACCCAGCCACATCCTGCATGGACTGTGGGTGCAGAAAGCAGAGGTCCTAGGACATCGTCACCCCCAAAGTGCATTTCTGTGGCTGGGGGTGGCAGAAGACCAAGACAGAGAACTCGTTGCCCTTAGACTCCCACTGCCACCTGTGCCCTCCACCCTTGTCATGCCCCAGGGATGCACTTGGAGGGTGAGGATTTTCTAGGCCCCCCCACCTCCCACCTCTGCACTCTGCTACCACAACCCAGGGGAGATGTAGCTGGGGAGGGTGGGTGTCTTCTACCAAGGTTGCCCCAGCTGGCAGCAGGCCTACTCATCCCTCAGAGGCTGCAACTCAGGGAGGGGCAGGGTGAACTCAAGGATTAGGTGAGCAGCCTGGTAGACTCAAGGCCAATGCCAGGCATTGGTGGAATGGGCAGCATAAGGTACTCAGCAGGTGTCTGGGTACCACCAGCTCCTGCACCCTGCTTCGTGAGCAGGCAGGCCCTACCAGGAGCAATACCAGTTGCCTGGAGGAGCCACTGCAGAGGCCATCACAGCCTCTAGTCGTCCTCTGACTCTGAGGCCTGCTGTCCCAAGCTTTCACCATCACCGCTAACAGAGCTCCACACTGCAGCCACTGGAGTCCCCACAGGGCCACCAGTGATGCCACAGCCACCATCACTGCACTGGGACCAGACTCCTGCCACTACCAGAGGATGAGAATGCTCCTCTCTGGATGCCTGGCTTGACGTTGCCACCTACAGACTCCTTGGTTGCCTTTGCCACCGCTGCCATAACTGAACTTCAGGCACCAATACCTCCACAGATTCCAAACGCCAAGGCTTCACTGCCCAGGCTCCTGCCCATGGCTGTCCTCCAAGCCTGAGGCCAATTCTCCATCCTGCCACTGATACATCTGGGCTCCTCAAACTGCCTTAAGACACCTAGGCTCGCTGTTTGACATTCTCCCCACAGATGGATGCTGACACTGCTCCTGGTCACTGGGAACCTCCAATGTGAAACCCTGCTGTGGAACGCTGAGGTTGGCTTCTATATGCTTCAGTCCCAGAAACCAGACTTCTTTCACAGCCACTAGATGCCTTTGCAAGTGCCACCTATACCTCCAGGCTTGGGAAGGGTCCAGCACATGCCCTTCCATGCCTGCTGCCTGTTCATATCTGTCCGTGAAATAAACCATTGATTGGGTTAAAGCTCTCAGAACTGAATCATTTCACTGATAATCCTTCTATTGGCTCACCCATGAGCTTCTGGGGACACCTACTACCTAAAGCACAACACATCTTCATCGAATAGCTTAGCAAGACCTTCTAGATGACTTGCAAGAGCTTCTACATCAGCACTTGTTTCTTTGCCTTGCACTTTTATTTTATGGAGAGGGGCCTCTTGCCAAAAACATAATAGACCAAACTCTGGCACCTTCAAACTTCTTCTGCAGCTTTCTCACTTCTCTTGTCAGTATAACAATCTAAAGTGATGGCCTTATCTGGATTTGGCTTCATCTTCATAGAACGTGGGTTGTTTCTTCTTTTCTTCAGAATATAAAAAGTTTTTCCAGATCAGCAATAAGGCTGTTCTTGCTTTCTAGTCATATACATATGCCCTGGAGCAGCACTTTAATTTCCTTCTTGAACATTTCCTTTGCATTCTCAGTGTGACAAAGTAGTGTAAGATGCACAGCTTTTTATTTGAAGTGCAAAACGTAAGACTCTTCTTTTTATTTAAACAATACAGACCATTACTGAGTCATTAACGGTTCTCACTTCAATATTGTGTCTTGAAGAATAAGAGGATGGTGATCCATGATCTGTGGAGCAATAAGAATGTACATATTAAGGTTTTTATCTTACATGAGTGGGATTTGTAGTGCCACATGAGAGTTAAAATAGATCATAGTATGAGTTATAATGGCCTAAAATCTTCAACACTCATTAGGCAGTCCCTTCTGCTCCATAACAGGGGCATCTATCTCACCTCATCCTTCATGGCCTGTTTGCATCCTCTCTCACAGCACCTATGAGCTCTACATGGGCTCCATCAGCGGCTACGCAGTACTGGTGGTGGCACAGCCTGGTGAATGGATTACGCACTTTTAGGTCAACATAAAAGAATGTCACTAAAAATACTTACAATGCCATAAGAATTAGCATCACCAAAAATAAAATAGATAATCTCAGAGGGGAAGGGAAGGGTAGCTGTGCTGGGGGTTCTGGCACTGTTTAATGCTCAGGAGCTCACATGTGGGAGATGCCATTGAAAAGTTTAGAACTAGGGAAGTGAGGATACATTCTAGGAGATGTGGAGGGCTGTGGCCTAATAGTTTCTTGACCTCCTGCCTCTATTGTTTTGGACCCTGAATTTATATTGCTGCCAGGAAAGGTGGCTCTCTTTCAAAGGATGGGATGGCAGCTTGGAGCACAATATGTACTATATATATATATATATATATATATATATATATATATATATATATATATACACACACACACACACACACACACCAAGTGGAAGATAATAATATTCAATATCCACTGACTTGCTTATTGGCAGCTAAGCTTCCTCCTCTTCTTGAAGGTTCAGTGGCCACTGGTGGCTCCATATCTTCCTGTGTGGCCAATGCTGGTGTAGGACCAACCTCTGATTTTGAGGGCTATTTCTCCTCCTTCACAGGGAATGTGATATCATGCTCCCCCAAATGTAAGCAAGTAAATTGGGCCACAGCTGCTGGAGGCAATTATATCACTTGATATGGTGCTAGAGCTGCAGGAGAAAACACCCAACATGACTGAATTTCCTTGGGCCTTTCCCAATTCACACCAGAACCCTGCCTCTGAGAATAGTCCTGGCCCTCCTCCACAATTGGCCATCTTCCCAGACTAGGTTCCACCAGCTGAAGGATGTTAGCATTGTGTGTCTTGGGAACATATGGCAGATCCCAGGGGCACCAGTTGAGATTCCTCTGCACACACCTTCAGTCATCTGCCCCAGACCCCATCATCAGAGAGCTCAGACTTACAGGATCTGTGTTCTTCAGCTGGGGAAGGACATGGAAGTTCCCCTCTGATTCAGGCATAATGACAAACAGGAAGGTCCTGAAAAACTTCAGGTTGTCCAAGTCTTGGGACCTCAAAAATCTTCTGGATAGAGGTACAGCTGCATTTTGATGATGGAGCAGAGAGTGCTGTGGAATGTGGAGTGAAACAGGGAGTCATGATGGACAGGGCCTCTCTTTTAACTGGAACCTCCCAAGGTCCCTGCGTCATGGGTTCCCAAAGAGTAGCCAGGCAGGTCCATGCACCCAATCAAAAGGGCAACCTGTGAGGCACATGTGTGGGTAAGGGGCTCCCCACACTTGCTCTCCGGTCTCTGTACAAAAAAGCATGGGCAACCTGGGTTTGGATTGGCTGTGTTGGAAAGGGATCCACACAGGGCTTGGCTCTGAGGCCCCAACCACTACTCTGTTCCTTTGGTACCCAGAATCAAATGCACCACAATATGTTCTTTCTACAGTGTAAACCCCAGAGTTGAGTCCTCTGCTGGAAATCACACAGGGTGGAAATTGGGGTTTGCCCAGCCATCATTTATAACAGCTCCCCATGAAACAGGAGCCCTCCTGACTGGCCCAAAGAACACTCCCTTCTTTCCTTGAAGCTACTCCTCACAAAAATCTGGCTGCAGGTTTCTAGACCTAGAGATGGCGAGGAGGCTGACACCTCTAACATCCTGTGCCCCTCATCTGCCAAGATGGCTGGTGGGCTTGACTAACTTCCTGACAATATTGGAACTCCAGGAGGACTAGAAGGTTTGTCTGCATTGATTCCTAAATAATAGGCCAAATGATGGCCCATGGTGGTGCTACACATACACTTGAGTGATGACTGAGTCAAACCACCTACTGCCTAGCTATTCAGGGCCAGGACCCTATTCGTTTCTCCCCAAGTGTCCCTGTTCTGGCTACATGCAGGTTGGAATGCTCCCAGATGCAATCCACAGACTCCTTCCTAAACATGGAAATTGTTTTTCCTGAAGCCTCAGAGTAGTGAGGCCTGAGGCAGAGAACTTTCTCACAGGGAGGGGATATGCCCACAGGGTAAGGCCAGAGCTATAGGCTGCCTATAGTTACACAGAACCAGGCCTGAGGCAGACACTCTTTGGGCTCATCCTACTCAGTTTTCTAAACATCCAGGCAGGCTGCTTCTCTGAAAACACTACTTTCCCCAGAGCTGACTGAGTTCCCAGAATTCCCAGCACCAAGCAGGAGATGGCCATGTGCCAGGGCTTGGAAGCAATACACATCTTTTACACAGCAGCTCCAGCACCTTCTGAGGAATGTCCAAATTTTGGGAGGAATACAGTACCTTTCAAGAATTGAAGACAGTAGCTGCTGCATAGTAAGTTTGCATACATTTGTTTTAGTAGCACCACCTACCACTGTTTCTGGCCCATGCTCATGGATATGGTTTCTTCAACTCTTCATGGTAACTCAATGTGATGGGTATATCCCCCCTCTATAGATGAGGAAACTGAGTCATGGTCAGATGAAATGACTTGCCAGGGTGGGAATTCAAATCCAGGCTGTCCCACACCAAGTCTGGAAGAGTGTACCGTTATTCACTCATTCAACAAACCCCTATGGCTGCCTCCTAGAAGTGAGTGCTTCCTGTGTAAGCCCAAAGATTCATAGCACCCATGCAATGTAGGTGTCACTTTTACCATTCCCAAGTTTCCAATGAGGCTGCTGACCTAGGAAGGCAAGGCCCATCAGGCCTGTGAGGAGACTGCACTTTGCATCAGTGAAGCTCCACATGGATTCAGGTTGCTCTGTCCTGATGGCCAATGCACCTGCTTCCCCAGATCACAGCCAGTAAACATCATGGTCATGGCCAAAGGTGGGTTCATGTCATTCTACAACTGTCCATTCCCACAGAATGTGCATCAGCAAGAGTAAAGATTAAGGTAAGCTCCAGACTCTAGGTGACAATGATGTGGGTTTCTGAACTGGAACAAATGTGCCTCTCTGGTGGGTAGTGATGGTGACAGAGGCAGAGGCTGGGCAGGGATGGGAGCATTTGGGAAATCTCTGTTCTTCCCCTCAATTTTGAGCTTAAAAATGCTCTAAAAAGTTATCAAGTAAAAAACAAGAGGAGGAAGAAGTGTGCTTTGTCACTCTGCACTGGGAGAGGCTGAGGGCAGGCAACCAGAGCTTGGGGCAAACAGACCCAGCACCTCCTTCCCAATCTGCCTCTCTCCAAGCTCAGCACAGCATGGTCTTCAAGGGGCTTCGGGGTCTTTATAGAGAAGCTGTCTGATGGTGACAGCTCAGAAGCCCTGCCTGACACCTCCTCAGAAGGCCTTGATGGGAGACTCAGATTTAGGGTGGCCCACCTCTCCCTCTCTGTCCCTGGGCTGTCCCTACTTATCTCCATTCCACTCCTGCTCCCTCAGAGGCTGCCAGCTGCCTGCTGCCTGATCACCTTTAAGCTGCCCTTCCCAGTTCTTGGCCCAGCAGCTCCTGTTTATCAATAAGCTCTCAGCGCTAATGACACTTCCTCTGAGAAGCCCATTCTGACTGCCACCTAGGAACACCCTGACCCTCTCTCTCCTCTGTTTCCTCAACCATTTCTGAATTCATCCTATTTCTTCATCAGTTTACTAGTCCTTGCTCGGTCTCCCCTTCTAGACTGTGGGCTCCCAGAGGGTAGGGGCCTTCCTTGTGCTCACTGTTGTCTCCCCAGGTCCCCCAGGATTGGAAAGGAGGGCTTGGGAGCTGTGGAAAAGTCATAGGGTGAGGATATAATGAGAAGTGGGTCAGCTGCAACCTGAGGGAGGGCCCTCACCATACCCTGCCATCCTGGCCCCCTGATCTTGGCCTGTCAGCCTTCAGATCTGTGAGAAATCAGTTTCTGATGTATCAAAACCACACAGTTGATGGTCGTAGTTACAACTGCCTCCACTGATTCAGACCTGGGCAATCTGAGCCAGGCTTGGGTACTGTACTCTGGACACTTGGAGGTACCCAGGAAAGCTGAGGATGCTTTCTCCATGCAGCAAGTTGGTGTCTGTTTGTACAATATCAGGGCCTGCTCACCTGATCCAGTGGACACCTGGCAAATAGTAAGCCTGCAGGCAGCACTTAGGACCAAAGACAGGCACAGGGGCAAAATCAGCCACCTCTACTGCAAGAGGCTGTGTTCTAAATGCAGCTGCTCTCACCCCTTCAGTGGGGACATCTGTGGCTTGCCTGCTTGGCTTTCATCTCCCTGTCTCATCATTTACCCTTGAATATTTTTGGTGACTCTTTTTCTCTCACACAATGATTCAGCCCCTCCAGGCTTGACCACTGAGATCAATCCATCCCACCATGATGGGCAGAAAGAAGCAGTGACCCAGGCTGGCCCATGACTTTCACTATCATCATTAGGACACTGTCTTTTCCTCCAATGCCAAACTAGAAGATTGTGTCTCTAAAGCTGCTTGGCAACATGCCACCACCCCCAGAGTCAGGGTGGGCAAAGAAGGCTGCACAGGGAGATGGAGAGAGGCAGTGTCCTGATGATGTCACTGCAACCTCTGGATAAAGCTGTGCCTAAATCTGTTGTGTTCAGCCCACAATTCCCAAACATGTGAACCAAAGCAATCCACTTGTCAGCCTTTCTTTCTCCTGTAAAGTTATGCTTGTTTACTTATTGTTCTAGCTAACATTGTTAGGGTTTATCCAATTTGAAAGGTGGACCACTTTGCTGCTTCATAGCTGTGTGGCCTTGGCTCAACTCCTTAAACCCTCAGAGCTTCAACTTCCTTGCTAATAAAGGAGTTGCTACTTTCACCTACACAAGAGGAAGTCAGCCTTGTAGATTATATGAGACAAGGCAAAGCACTTAGGATTGATGTTTGATGAACTGAAGATTCTATAATTCTAGTCTACTCATTAAGCATAATTGACTGAAGAATCACTACAGGGAATGCTTTCAAAGACCCAAGTATCACTGAGTGTCTGACTCCTAGGCCTCAGCTATCTGATTTTTCAATGTGGCCTCAGTATGGCAGCAACTGTTGCATTCCTAAGAACACCCACAATCTGAGCTCCTAAAACATCAGGCACAGAAAAAGCATAAAAATATGGATCTTCCATCTTCTCATATCACCAAAAGAAAAACACAGTGACCCATCTGAATTTAGAACTCTGAAACCCCTCACCCAAGGGCTCAGGACAACTCCATGGCAGGATCAGGAGGCTCCCCACAAAGAGCTTGTCCCTTTGGACATCAAGAAATACCCCTTGCATTCAACATATAGCACAGCTCTGGGGCCTGCAGCACCCCTACCAAGGGCTTATCCAGGTGATCAAGCTCATGCTCTGAGAGCATCTGCAAAGTCATCTGTGAGCAGAGGGCAGAAACTGACCCCCTGCAGCTGAGTCCATCTTGCTCCCTCTGGAGTGAGCGAAGCAGTCCTTCCTGCATACAGATGGCACCACAAGAATAGGTCAGCAACACTGCTGCACAAGGGAAAAGAGACTGTCATTCCAGAGGTTCAGGTGCTACTAAATAGGCAGGACCACAATTTGAACCCAGGATTGTCTGATTCCAAACTCTGGCCCTTTGCCAACTCCAACTCACACTCCCAGCATAGGTCACAACCACCTATGGGCTGTTGGTTGCAGCTGCAGAGCAATGTAAAGCATGGTTTGCAGCCAAATCCCTGGGTGAACCACTCACTATCTCTGTGACCTTAGGCATGATACCTGCCATGTCCTTGTCCCAGTTTTCTAATGCACCAGTGAAGGTGTGTTGTTCACTCCACAGAGCATGGGGGTGGTTAAATGAGATTGTCTATTGAACAGCTAGGTATCATATGGTAATTTTTTGTTTTGTTTGTTTGTTTTTATGCCTTTATTTACTCAGGATGTCTTTAACTGAATCCTGGGCTTCCTGGAGGGGAGCAAGCCTTATCAGCTGCTGTTTTATTATATCTTAAGTACAGCCTTGGCAAATTACAGGGAGGGCCCGGTCACAGAGCGTGGTGCCAGCTGGTGGCTAGAACCTAGGGCTCACCAGAGGTGGTGGTCAGCTCTAGAACCTCCTGTGCTTAGAAAGCAGGAACAGGGGGATGTGAGCAGGGACTTTTTAGGAATCACATGGTTGTTAGGGACAGAGGCCTAGGAACAAGGTCTCAGGCCATGTTCTGTTGCATCAGGTGCCTGAAGCCTTAGCAATTGCAGGCCCATGGGGGTGACAAAAGTGCCCTTTCCTACGTGTTAACCCATGACAAAATGCTCCCCCAAGCTAATACAGCACCTCATGAGGCTTCTGCAGGGAGACCCAACAGCAAGGCACAGGAGACACAAGCAAACAAGAAAGCCAGGCCCCTCTTGCCACTCTCACTACTAATAACCAAGGAGATCAAGGCTACCAGACACCCAACACTATTCAAAGCTCCCAGGAGCTGTGCTGCCAGAGTCCTGAAACAGCCTCAAAACACATCATGTGGGTGGGACTGCACTATTCATGAGAAGTTCTGCCCCATGAGCCCACACACAGGATGAACTGAGTCAATCCTACAGGACTCAAGGAACCCAGAAATATCCTTCTTGGGAGTTCTGTGCCCATTCGATGAACAAGGATTCTGCCCCCCCTACTCTGAATGCTGAAAAGTGGAGGCTGAGCCTGGGGTTCCCAGCCCAGAGGCAAAATTCTGAAAAGAATAGGCCGAAGTTTCCTCTTTGGCCTGACACCCTAGTGACCTCTTCCTTCCTACTGGTCCCTGATACTTCCATGTTCCTCCTCTGGTCCAAACTCCCCCAGGGCTCCCATCTTACCCAGAGCAAGGGCCAAAGACCTCAGCAGCCATGAGACTCTGCAAGGTGGACCCTGTTCTTTCTCTGACCTCATCATCACTCTCCTTCACTCTGCTCTGGTTTCATTGGCCACCTTGCTACTCTGTCTTCCCAGCTCAAATCTTGCAGGTGTTGATAATTCTGCCAGGAACACCCTTCCAGAAGAAGTGTATGTCCTCCCTTCCTTCAATGCTCTGCTCAAACATTATCCCCTCAGCGAGGCCAAGCTGACCACCACCTCTGGTGAGCCCTTTCCCTGTCTTTCTGACCTTTATTTCTGCCATGGAACTTATTATTTATCTACCTGTCCTCAGACTGGATTGTACTCTCAATGAATGCATGTGAGTAAGTGCTCAATCTGCATCTGCACAGGGAGGGGAGCCTCAGTGGTGCTCAGTTCATCCACCATATGATGCCACCCCTAAAACACACACACACACACACACACACACACACACACACACTCACACAGACCAGGCTGGCCCCAAATGTCTACACCATACAAGATCTCGAGCTGACAGCTCACAAGATGCAAACATGGCTGCAAAGGGGTGCCAGGCTGAGCAATGGTGGGGGGTGACAAGAGAAGGGCAAATCTCACACACACACATACACACACAAAAAAAATCATAGCCTTATTTATTTATATATACTCATGCATTACACAAAACAGACTCACAAAAACAGCTCACACCGATTCACATGCAATGTCTGAAATGCACTTGGACATCTGCAGACAGAAGCACATACATTCTCATACTCACACACTGCAGCCCAAACTCCACACATATGCACACCACACACACAAACATACACACACACACAGCCATGTGTGCACTCATGCACACTCAGTCCAGACCTGCAGATGCCATCCTTAGCACCACCACTATAAATGTTCCCCACCTCTACAGGGACCTCAGAGGTGACTAGCTATAAATCCAGAGGCTGGACTCATCTCCACCATGGCCCAAGGGACAGTAAGTGGGCAGCAGGGCAGCAGAAGTCTGTCATTCTTCTGTGTAAGGTGGTTAAGATGATGGGACCCTGCCTGCCAAAGGAGCAGTCCACAGACCTGAGACCCCCAAGAAGTGGCCTCTGTCTCCTGGTGGTGGTGGCTCTGGGGACTGCGAATGTGTGGGTGCAGGAGGGAGTCTTTTTGTCCCCAAACTGAACCTCTCCTTTGCTGAACGCTGGGCCCTCTTTGGCAGGCCCACTCAACATGGACCTCCCCAAACAGGCCTACCTGTCTCCAGGAGCTTGTCTCTCCTTTAAGGCCCCCTCACTGAGACCCACACAACTGTTCCTGCACAACAGGTGGTCCCAACTAGACACCTCAAGGTATGCCCCCAACCTGGAGGATCTTCACACTGCATCCACCCCTGCACACAGCTTAAAGACACCACAGGTACCCCATATCTCCAGCTCCAGAACCCTAAACTCATGGGTCACCCCTCCAGCCCTCCAGAGGTAGATGCTCATCTTGGGTGAGCCTGCCTACAATGTGGCATCTCCTGTCACCAGGGAGCACCCCTCCAAGAACCATTGCCCCCCACCCAAGTTGGCTGTGCCTTCCCAGATGTGCGTCCTGCACCTACCTTCTTCCTCAAGGTCAGCAGCAGCTTCAATACTCTGCAGCAGCTTCTGCCTTATGCCAGGTCTTCATCTCTAGGGGACAAGCCGGTGGGCATGGGTGACCACATGGTAGGAGCATCCAGGGCTGTCCACTCCCCAGCCCACCTGGACCTTCCTTACCCGAGGGAGCAGCAGCCATGGCTCTCACAGCATCCTCTGAACAGAAAGGGATGGGGGACCCTTGGGAATATGTGCGTGGTAAGGGCAGTGTGTTTGGTGTGCTACAACTCAGGTGGGCATGGGTAGAGCCAGGGACTGCCAAGTTCTGAACTCAGAGCCAGGTGCCTCCCAATACACTTGGACCATTCACTAGGAGGGCACCATCACCTAAGATCAGCTTGGAAAGTGTTGGAAAATTTTCCTGGAGACAAAAGCCTTCATCAGGATCTGAGGATCTCCTCACCTGATCCACGCTGCCCTCACATGGACTCATACCAGCATCACAGAGCAATGGTGCAGTAGCTTAACCACAAGAGGCCTCTGCTTCCTGCAGTGCCACTTCAGCGCCCTCTACTGAGGAAGCCGACATCATGCACTGTGTAAATGGGAAATGGTGTAAAAGCCAGGCTATGGTAGAGGAGCAAACACTGAAGGAAGGAAGGAAATAAAATCTGAGCCAATATTAATGAACTTGACAACAAACATAACAACACTAAGGAGCAATGAAACACTTGTTTCTTTAAAAATATAAACAAGATTGATAAGCCCCCATGCTAACATAACCAAGAGAAAAGGAGAGAAAAGCCAAGTTTATAAAATTAGAGATTAAAAAGGTGAAATCACCATAGATATGAGAGAAATCCAGCAGATCATTAGAGACTATTTTGAAAACTTGTACTCCAATACATTGGAAAACCTAGAAGAAATGAATACATTTCTAGATAAATAGGATCTACCAAAACTGAATCCAGAGCAAAAGAAAACCCAAACAGACCAATGACTTGTAATGCGATGGAAGGCTTTTCATTACTGTCTCTAACAAAGAAAAACTCAGGGCTGGATGGACTCCCAGCTGAGGTCTACCAAAAATCTTTGAATAAGTAGTGATGCCAAAACTCCTCAAATTACTCCATGAAATACAAAAGGATGGAACACATTCCAAATTTATAAAGCCAGCATCGCACACATACCCAAACCAGATAAGGACACATCAAGGAAAAAAACCTACACATCAACATCCCCAAAGAACTTAGATGCACAAATATTGGATGTACGTTTTCTCTGATATGCAAAAAATAAAGAACAAAAAGGAAAATAAAAATGTGGGAAAGATGAGTAGAGAAAAGGGACCAAGGGGTAGGGGTAGGGGAGCTGAGCCATACTGCATCAGTAAAAATATGGGGAAAATGATAAAGATTTCCAGGAAATCTTGATACTAACCCCAACAACTGAGACAACCCGTCATTAAGGGAATGGAACAGCTCTCAAAAACTGAGAGGTATCACATTTCACATAAAACCACTGTTTGCTTGTTTTGGGGGGTGGGGAGAGAGGGGACTTGTCAATTAGTCTACCCTTTAATATAGAAAAAATGCCACAAGATATTTGTTTGATGACATCGGAGGAAGCCCTGAAAGGAACACCAACACAAGTCTTCACAGGTGTCAGCCTTCTGAGGCAGGCAACATGGCTCTCAGTAAATTAAGTGTCCTGGTAGAAATGTGAAGTGATCCAAATCAAGCTAAATGAGAGCTGGAATCCTAGAGGTGATGACCCAACCAAGAACTGCTCCTGGATACTACATTCCCCCACCCCCACTTTTGGTAGTAGTTATGACCGTTTAATTTTCCCTCATGAAATTTATAAAATAGGTGCAGAATAACCATCTTAGTGTATTCTACTGTGATTAAGTTTTTTGGTCACACAGAAAACACTCTACTACCATCCCAATTCCAGAAAGTGGGAAGATGTACTCAGGGGGCACTCTTCCTCTGTCAAAGCAGAATGACACCAATGCCTCAAGAATATTTTACACCCTTGAAGTAATTTTTCCCTAGGTTCAAAAAAAAAGTGAGTTTTCTTTTCTTGTTTTTCCTGGCCCAGGTGTTCTGATGCCAGGCCTGCACTCTCTTTTAAGATGTTCGTGATGGTGATTGGCCCAAGACTCACAAACTGCACAAAGGATCAAAAAGAAGAGGCCACCTCAGAAAGGGCAAATTGTGGGCAGTGGGGCCCCTAGTGGATGTGACAGATGATGCAGACCCTTCAAGACCAAGGAAGTGGGTGACAGGTGGCAGCTCGTACATCAAGTGTGAGTCTTCCCTTTACACTTATAGTTGGGGCACTAGATCAGGGGCCAGCATCCCTTCACCTCAAGAAATATTTTGAATAGGCCAGAAAAGGGGATGCTTTATTTTGCAAGAATGCATCTATAGGCCAAGGCACATGGTCTCCTTTGGAGTGATGGTGCATTCCACATCTTTGGGGAGCCCAATCTACTCGGTGGAGAGTCCCACAAAAGTCATGTAGTGTACCAATACATGAGGTGGATCTCTCACCCATTCAGCTTCTCCTGCCAGTAGCCATCTGGCTCCATTACCTACTCCATTCCCTTTGTCTGGAGTGGTGTCGAATCCTTCTCTTTCTAGAAGAGACATCAGCCTTGATTTTTAACATCTCAGGATTCTCCTGGTTAGAAGGGGGAAGGAGGCATTTTCGGTTGAGCATGGCAGCATTCCCCCCTGATCTGAGCCAGTTAGGAAACTGCTGCCAGGTACTTTGAATGGCTGTCCGAATTTTCCAAGTTAGTCAGTGTCCAGCAGAGGGAGCTCTCTGAAGTCCCAGCCATCTACCTGATGATGGAGATCAGAAACTGAGAGCCCAATCTGTAACCAGGTGGAAAGGAATCTGACCTGGATTGAGGGAGGGATAGAAAAGGTCAAGAGGAACAGTAATTGAACACATGAAAGCTTGGTATGTTCCATCTGGGGCTTGTCTCCTGAACAGACATGTGAGATTTGTAGAGGGGTTGTCAGTTAACCATGGATTGTGGATTCCCAGGATGAGCAGGACAATCATCTTCCGGTGGTGTCCTTCCTCTTCAGATGTGGTGAATGAGGGTTAGGAATGTGTGAGTGAGCAGTTAGGAGAAACTCATGAGGGCTTGTCCACTTATCCATGAGTTGCACTTCTGATCTCTGGCTTTTCTATGTCTTAAGTAGGATTGAGTCTCCTGCCTAGAATGTATGAGAAGGGTCCTGAGGAGAGGGTGTTGTCCTAGAAGAAGGAAATTCCTGCATGGAGGTCAGAATTAGTTTCAGCAGCTGTAAAGAATATTGAGTGCTGTCTTCATATTTCAAGGTGGAGAATGCATTCTTCTTAGTGAGGTCTGAAAGGGACTCCCCTGTATGATCTCATAAGGGTTCAACTGCAGCCCCATTCTGGGGACAGACAGGATGTGGAGCTGGGCAGTAGGTAATATCATTTCCCATATCAATCTAGTTTCCTGGCATAATTAGTCTTCAGTTATTTTGTGACACACACCATGGAATTGACTGCGTTCTTTGCCTTGTTCATCCATTGAAGGAATTTCACAGACACAAATAGTGAAAGGGTGAGGGCAAAGAGTCAGATTTTACAAAAACAATATAAAGAAAGCAGAACTCCTGCATGGGTGGGGTCCCAAGAGAGGGTTGCCAATGAGTGGCAATTGTCTCAGGTTTTATAAGGATCTAAGGGTTAAGAAAATAAGCCCCCAGCCCACTCTTGGTAAGGCATTCAGGGACAATGTGCTCTACATGTGCCGTTTCTTCCCCTCATGTTAAGGTCACTGTGTTGAAGTTTATCCCTTTTTAACAGATGTCTCACCCTTTGTTTGAAGCTCAGCCTTGCATCTGTGGTCTTTGTATTCTGTTCCACTGTCGTCTTTCTGTTAGGAGAAACCTGACCTTGGTGAGTGCAAGTCTCCTATCTGCCTACCCAGCTCTTTCCCTACCTCCATTTTAGGGTGTGAGTCATATTTTGTGTGTTTCATGTTGATTGAGTCTTCAGGCATCACACAGTCTCCAAAGAACTCCTCAAGATTTACTCAACTGGTGAATTACTTTGGAGACAAAGGTGAGAACATAATTACATTGAAAGGAGTCACCTATACTCTCCCTGTGGAAGCTGTCTCCCAATAGTCACCCTCAAGGTACTTCTGAGCCCCTTCCCATTCAATTTTCTACCAGTCTTGGACATGTAGGTGAAGTTCATTGCCAATATTCAAAACAATATGGCCCTCAAATTGGGCCCACTATTTTTGGCAGCTCTTTCATTTTCAGTGTCTTTTGGGCACAGAATTGGCATCTGAGTCACCTCTTTTCTCTGTCATAAGCATTCCAATTCCTCAGAGGAGTGGTCTGGATAATTGCATACACATGTCTGTTCCAAAATGAGATTTTAAGGGACAAAACCAATGTCCACCAGTGCTCAAGAAAACCTCTTCTGGTGGTAGGCACTTCCCTACCAACTGCAGGAGGAAGTAGAGAGGCATGACCCACAGACCCTTCTGTCTACATCACACCACAGGAACACCAGAGGCTCCCCACTCTCTTGACAAACAGAGAACTCCACTCCTTCACACTGTGGAACTCAATGCCCAGGGTCAGTCCTCACTGTTCACAGCTAGAGATGCAACAGGGAATAGAGGCAATGGAGTGCATCTGGAGTGAAACTCAACACCACACGCCAAACCATCCCTAGCCGACTGCACCAGGAGAAGGCAGATGATAAGAATGGATCCAAAACAAGTGTGAGACACAACTGGGCATGGCAGTGCCTGCCTTTAATCCCAGAAGATGGTAGGCTGAGTTAGGAGGATTGAAATTTCAAAGCCAGCCTCTGTAACACAGTGATGCCCTATTCAAATTAGTGATAGCTTCTCTCAAAATGAAAATGATAAATAGGGCTGAAGATGTGGCTGGCTCAGGGCTTAAGCTCCTCTGTGTTCCATCCTAGATTAAAAATAGATAGATAGATAGATACATAGATAGATAGATAGATAGATAGATAGATAGATAGATAGATAGATAGATAGCAGATACACATCCATCTCATCAGCAGGGCAAATTTAGCACAGATACAAGAAATTTCACAATACAAGGAAACCTGACACCGACTACATTCTATAATTTTCTTGGCACTGATGCCAAATATTTGAACTTGCCAAACAAACTATGCAACACATTAATCTTTTAAAAATATCAATGGAATCTGAGAGAATTCAGCTGAAAGATTGAAGGGGTTTAAGGCAGAACATGAACCCAGAGAGAGAATGTTTGAAAAAGAACCAGACTTAAACAATGAGTCACAATGGCCCCCAGAAGGAACTTTGATTTGAAACCCTCACTGAATTGGACAATTTTTGTTGCTGGACAGGAAAGTGGGCAAAAACATTCAGGCTTTTTGAGATATGATCCTGTCCTTCCCTCTACTCTCTGCTCTGTCCTCCTCTCTGTTCTATCTGTTCTCCTGCTCCAGTCTTCCTTGCTAGGAAAATCCCAAACTCCTTCCCATTGTTCTTCAACCTCTCTTTCCACATCCTCAGAACCACCCAAGCTGCTCTCAGCCCTACCTTACCTGTCTTCCCCCTCCCAATACACACCAATCTGCTCCTGCCACCCCTCTTACCCCTCCACCCCTCCTCCTGCCACCACAGCTCCTCCTCCATTGCTCCATACAACTCCCTCTTCTCCTGCAGCCAAGGCTCCCCTGCCCACCTCTTCTACTGACATAACCGTTCCCCTGCCCCTCCATCCCTCTCACACCCCTCCTTCCTCCTCTCCGGAAGCCATGATTACCTCCACCCACTCACCCCTCTTTTCTCCTGTCAGTGCCCACACCCAGTCCCACCAGACCCTCTTACCAGATAACCCAAAGTTCCTTTGTCCCTTCAGGGAAGTGGCTCATGCTGAAGGGATTGTCCAAGTACATGTCCCATTCTCACTTCAAGATCTTTCCCAGATTGAAAAGCACCTTGGGTCCTTCTCTGCTGACATTTCTACTTATATTTAAAAATACCGATACCTCTCCCAGACTTATGATCTTATCTGGCATGACATCTCTGTTGTTCTGTCCTCCATCCTTACCCCCATGAGTGAGCCCGCATCTAGCAGGCTCAATCAACCTATGATATCAGAAAAAAGCTCAAAAAAGCTGAGGAGGGCCCTCAGAACCCTATCCAATATCTGGTGAAAATGGCCTTTAAAGTTTATAATGTCCAGGAGGAGTCAGCTGAACTAGCTAGGTAGGCTCAATTATAGAAAAAGGTAACACTTCAAACCCAGGCCTTACCAGAGCCCTGAGGCCTACAGCTCAAGCAAGAGCTCCATGGAGGTTCCATCATTCCTCTACACCAGGTACTTGCTTCAAATGTGGATGCAAAGGTCACTGAAATCACCAATGCCCAAAGCCACACCCTCCTTCCAGTCCATGCCCTATCTGTAAGCAGACAGAACATTTGAAGAGTGACTGCCCCATGGTTGGCCCTTCCTTGGTGCCTCTACATTGGAGTATGACCAGATAGGTGGTATCTTCTCTTAAACTATTGGGGTTCACAGAAGACTGAAGAAGCCCAGACTTGAGGACCCCCATTACACTCACGGAGCCCAGGATAACAGTTCAGGTAGTGGTTAAGTCCACAACCATCTTTGTGGACACAGGGGCTACCTATTCGGTCTTGCCTGCCCACTCTGGGCCTCTGTTTTCTTCCAAGGTCTCAGTTATGGAGATTGAAGGCAAACCCTCCTCCCCAAACTGAACTGCTCAGCTGACCTGTGCCCTGAAGGGACACCCATTCACAAACTCTTTTCTATAGAAGTCATTCCATCCTGTCCGATTCCTCTCCTAGGCAGAGATGTTCTCAAATTACTAGGAGCCACGGTCCAAAATACATCCAGGGAATACTACCACCCATGTCCTTCTGCCTCTAATCTTTACCCTCTCTAATAACCAGACAGTATCTACTGTGCCATCGTCCCCTGATCTAGTCGATCTCCAGGACTGGGACATCTTCAAGCCGGTCATAGCCTCCCACCACAAGCCAGTACATATTTAGCTGAAACTGCAAACTAAACTTCCTTTATGTCCCCATTTCCCATCTCCAAAACCTATAGGGAGCAATTTAAACCCATTATAGACTGCTTACTTGCCCAGGGACCCCGCTTTCCTACTGACTCCCCCTGCAACACTCCCATATTGCCAGGATGCAAACCCTCAGGAGCCTATCACTTAGTCCAGAATCTCCACCTAACGAATGAGACAGTTATTCCCATCCACCTGGTGGTTCCCAACCCTGACACTCTTCTTTCTCATGTCCCCCCCTTTGAGCACTCACTTTATTGTCCTGGATCTTAAAGATGCCTTCTTTATAGTGTCCCTCCATCCTGACTCTTATTAGCTCTTTGCCTTCACATGGGAAGACCCTACATCCTTTAGGTATCATCAGCTGACATGGACAGTCCTACCGCAAGGCTTCAGGGACAGTCCCTATCTCTTTGGGCAAGGCTTGGCATGGGATCTAACTGCTTGTGACTTAGGGGGCAGCACACTCTTACAATATGTGAATGACCTTCTATGCGGTTCATCATTCAAGGCTTGTGAACTCACACTGCTCAGCTCCTCAATTTCCTGGGGTCCCTGGACTATTGGGCCTCTCCAGCCAAAGCCCAGCTTACTACCTCTTCAGTTAACTATTTAGGTACACTTCTCACTTCAACCTCTAAAAGCCTGACATCAGCCAGAATTCAAGCTCTCCATGACCTACAACCACCCAAAACAGTGGACTACATCCTCTCCTTCCTGGGTCTGGCAGACTTTTTCAGGCATTTGCACTTCTTACCAACCCCTTATACAAGGCCACTAAGGAGACCCCTCATTGGACCCTCACCTCCCCTAAGCTAGTAGCCAATTCCTTTTACAAGCTCAGGAATGCTCTTACATATTCTTGCACTCTCTCTCTTCCTAACCCTAAACACCCTTTCCACCTCATTATGGATGAAAGAAAGGGTATCACCACTGGCCTCCTCGCTCAGCCAACTGCACCCTCCTATAAGCTGATGGGATACCTCTTCAAGCAGCTTCACTCTATGGTTCATGATGACTACTGAGAAATGTTATAAAATTTTATGTTCTCCTGAGAAGTCAACTTAAATATATTTCTAAAAGACAACAAAGAGAGCCTAACTTATTTAAAGTTTAAAAATGTTTTGCCTCTTTCCCTTAACAGGGAATTAAAAGCGCTCTTACCTTGTCTGTTTCATGTTTCATATATAATGATAAATTATGTTCACTAATTAATATTAATTTAAAAATTATGTATAATTTTTATAAAATAATATTCAAGTAAAAAATTAAGACTAGTTTCAAAATCAAAACATCTTGCCTAAGATTGAACAAGTGGCCACCATACCTAAGTTAAAATTCTTTCATCTCATTCCAAGTTAAGACAATTATTCAAGTTTATTTAAAATTAAATTCAGAAGATAGGCTTTTGTTATAAAGATTACTATATTCCTAAAGTAAACAAAAACACTATATACAAATAAGTAAATGTTTCAAATTATAAAAATTATATTCCTTAATTTATAACTATTATAAAATTAAATCTTTTACTCTTATTAGTTTTATAATGTATTATCCTTACAAGTTTTAAAACTATTATCTCATAAAACCTTATGCAAGTACCAATTTTAATGTAACAACTGAAGGTAATTTATAATAATAAGGTGATTACTTATAAGACAAACAAGTTGTAGTACTGTATTTCAGTATCTATACTGGCCCCAGTTTATACTTTTATTGCTTAGCCCATTAGTACAGACAAAGGGAAATCATAAGACTCATAAAAACAAACAAAACAACAAAAATCTAGGCCTCCTGTTGCTGTGGTGCCCTCTTTAGCTCAACAGCATGGACTTTAACAATCCTCCCTTGCATCACAAGTCACTCTTGCTAATTTTCCTGGCCAAATAAAAATATGTATTGTCACTTCTTGCTGTTTAAATACTTGTACAGTGCTGGGCCATTCTCTAAAGCTAATGGCTAATGATGCTCCAGCTAATATCAACTTTTTTCTACAATTTTAAAAATAAAAAGGGGGAAACAAAATCCCATATAACCCCACTAAATCTCACAATTATTTTGAAAAGTTTCAAAATTGTGATATTAAAAGTCTCACTCCTGATGAGTGACACATGGAGCACTAGAATAAACCAGATTTAGTAATAACATAGGGTAAAGGCTATGCCTCTATATTTCCAGAAAACCCAACCTGTCATTGAGGAGACAACTGAAGGACCTGGCCTTTCAGGCTGAACAGATAGTTCAACAACAAGGAGGTAATAATTCTCAACCACAATGGCTATGCTGGTTCTGTTGAGTTGCCAGGTGAGTGGAGTCTATGGAAAAATTTATTGGACCTGTTTCCCAGATCTACCTTTAGTACATCCAGCTATGTGGATGAAGAATCCATCCCACTATCTACTAATGATATTCATATAATGGGAGGTTTTAAGATGAATGCATGTGCCTGGATTTAATTACATTGGCTACAGTGGGAATCCACCTATATTTTAGTTCCATGATAAACATTGTGGCTATTTTAAAAGTAACTTTTAAGGTAAAGACAGCATACTGGCCTCTGGGACTTAAGGTCAAATGGCAGACCAGAAGAGGAGAGGAAGTATAGGTTGAGACAGAGCAAGTAGCTGACCTTGCTCCCATGGGCTGTTGTCTTTGGGGGTATGGCCCTGCTTCACTGGGGTGGATGCCCCGGCCAAATTGAGTGCCCTCACAAGTCTTCAAGGGCTACAGCATGCCAGACTCACCATCCTATGGTGGAGGTGATAGGATGCCCAGTGGACCCATGGAGTGGAGGCAGAGCCAGCTGAGGCCCAGCTGAGGGCAGTGGAGGACTGTTGGGATCTAGGCAGTGTCAGTCCTTAAAGAAGTTAGCATCATCCTATCTGGGTAGGGGGGGCTGAAGGTGTTAAAGCCCAAGTGTGTTCTTAGCACTTTCTCACGCTTCTTGTTTCTCCACGTGGGCTGATGACCATGGCTCCAAAAGCAGAGATCAGATCTGGGAGCCAGTCTGGGCTCCCAGGGCTCATAGATGGATTATGGGTGGACGTCAAAGTAGAGGTTGATTTTGAGGATGTGGTGCTGGTTCCCCCAGGAGAGCTTAAGCCTTTCTGTGTGGGCAGGCTTTGGGGGATGGCAGTAACTGTGGCCACACCAGAGGTTGCTTTCCCTGGTGTGTGCCTTGCTTTCTGTCCCTTGGTCCCCATGGTGGTGCTCTGGCTAGGGGCACTGGAGGTGTTGTGTTCTAACTGTGCCCCATGTTGCTGCCTGTTGCTTGGGGTACCTCCTCTTTTGGAGGAGACACACAAGGCCTCAAAAGCTATAATGAGTTCTGGGAGCATGTCATGGCTCCCAGATCCTCTCGATGTCATTGGGACCAAATGGTAACTAGAGGTATCCTTACTGGCTGTACTGCTTGTCCCGCAAGGTGAGCTTAGGTGTTTCTGGGTGTGCAGGCTTTGAGGGATGGCAGTCAGGGCAGGAACACGAGTGTTTCCTTGCCCCTTTGTTCCCTTTTCTGTGTGTTTCCCCAGTGCCACGGTGGTACTCTGGCTAGGGGCACTGGAGGTGTTCTGTGCCCCATGTTGCTGCCTGTTGCTTGGGGTTTCTCCTCTTTGGGAGGAGCTACACCAGGCCCCAAAGGCTGAAATGAGTTCAGGAAGCAAGTCTGGGCTCTCTGATCTCCTTGATGTCCCAGGGACTGAAGGCAAACTAGAGATACCCTTTTCAGTGGGAGTGCTTGTCCCCTGAGGTAAGCTTTGATGTTTCTGGGTGGGCAGGCTTTGAGGGATGGCACTCGGGGTAGGAACTCCACTCTTTCCTTGCTCTTTTATACCCTCTTTTGTGTGCTTTCTGGGTGCCATGGTGGTGCTCTGGCTAGGGGCACTGGAGAGGTTCTGTTCCAAACTTGCCCCATGTTGCTGCCTGGTGCTTGGGGTTTCTCCTCTTTGGGAGGAGCTACACCAGGCCCCAAAGGCTGACATGAGTTCAGGAAGCAAGTCTGGGCTCTCTGATCTCCTTGATGTCCCAGGGACTGAAGGCAAACTAGAGATACCCTTTTCAGTGGGAGTGCTTGTCCCCTGAGGTAAGCTTTGATGTTTCTGGGTGGGCAGGCTTTGAGGGATGGTACTCGGGGTAGGAACTCCACTCTTTCCTTGCTCTTTTATACCCTCTTTTGTGTGCTTTCTGGGTGCCATGGTGGTGCTCTGGCTAGGGGCACTGGAGAGGTTCTGTTCCAAACTTGCCCCATGTTGCTGCCTGTTGCTTGGGGTTTCTCCTCTTTGGGAGGAGCTACACCAGGCCCCAAAGGCTGACATGAGTTCAGGAAGCAAGTCTGGGCTCTCTGATCTCCTTGATGTCCCAGGGACTGAAGGCAAACTAGAGATACCCTTTTCAGTGGGAGTGCTTGTCCCCTGAGGTAAGCTTTGATGTTTCTGGGTGGGCAGGCTTTGAGGGATGGCACTCGGGGTAGGAACTCCACTCTTTCCTTGCTCTTTTATACCCTCTTTTGTGTGCTTTCTGGGTGCCATGGTGGTGCTCTGGCTAGGGGCACTGGAGAGGTTCTGTTCCAAACTTGCCCCATGTTGCTGCCTGGTGCTTGGGGTTTCTCCTCTTTGGGAGGAGCTACACCAGGCCCCAAAGGCTGACATGAGTTCAGGAAGCAAGTCTGGGCTCTCTGATCTCCTTGATGTCCCAGGGACTGAAGGCAAACTAGAGATACCCTTTTCAGTGGGAGTGCTTGTCCCCTGAGGTAAGCTTTGATGTTTCTGGGTGGGCAGGCTTTGAGGAATGGCACTCGGGGTAGGAACTCCACTCTTTCCTTGCCCTTTTTTACCCTCTTTTGTGTGTTTTCTGGGTGCCATGGTGGTGCTCTGGCTAGGGGCAGTGTAGGTGTCATTTCCCAAACTTGCCCCACGGTGCTCTCTACTTTTGGGGGTTTCTCTACTTTCTGAGCTTGATCTTTTCTTGCGTGATGTCTGACCCAAGGACAAGTCTCTCCTCCCAGCTGCCTTTGAAGTCACTGACTGTGTCTGCGTGCTACCATGAGGACCCACAGTGGAGTTTCTCTGTTTGTCAGACCCAAGGGTTGAGTAGTTTAGGCTGCCCAAGGTTGTTGGGCCCACAGTCAAGGGTGGCATTGGAGCTGCCCCTGGACCTGGAGCTCCCACGTGTCCAAGCTGATGACAGCTGACTAAGCTAGGGGCTCCAGGCTTCATCCCACCAGGAACCCCAGAACTTGGTGGGACAGTGGCTCCAGGGGTGAGAGGCTGCTTACCCTGCGGAATGTGTCCTCGCACCCTTCGAGCTGGAGAGCTGGAGCTTGCTACAGGTGAGGGCCTGTGAATACAGTAGGGCTTTGGGCCCTGGTGAGAGCGCCGGAAGCTCCTACCCAAGGTGGAAGGAGGCCCCAGATGTGGGGGCTGTGAAGGCATAGTGGTGTTCAAGGGTGTGACCCCAAAGGGCGTCACTGGCTGTGCAGCCAAGCCTGCCAATGTGCTGAGAGAGGGCCTGGGAGGAAGGGCCAAAGCAGCAATTGGCAGGCTGGGGGAGAGCCGTCCTGTAAGATTGGTAATGGGAGGATGGCTCTGGGAAGAGACAGCAGAGCTGACCCACACTGGGGTGTGGGCCACCATGGTTGTGCTGCTGGGGGGATGGGGAAAGGTCTGGCTGAGGCCCACTGATGGCAGAGGCCTGGCCCCTCCCAGTGGAGAGGGGACCCCCCCATGGGCTTGTGGGGCCATGGCACAGCTGTTCCCAATGGCCTGGGTCTCACCCATCAGAAGACGGTTGATGCGCTGCAGAGCTTTCTTCTTCTCCCTGTCTAGGTCCTCAGCAGTCACTGGACAGGCCACTAACAGAGGTGGTGGCAGCTTCAGAGGTTCCCCTCGGCGGCATTGCAGGAGAGGAAACTTGCGTTTCCGTGGCCTACTGGTGTCTCCCGTGGGTGAGGACTTCTTCTTGGGCAATGGGTGTCCCGCCCTGCCTTCTGCCACCTTCTCACCCTGGGCCTTCTTTGGGGGAATCCCTGGGGATGAAGAACATTCCAGGGGCGGCTCCCCCTTGGATGGGTCTGGAGCCCTCCTCTTCAGGGCTTGGAGACCTCGTGTGGAGCTGTAGGAGCTGCTGATGGGGTTTCTTTTGGGGCAGGAGCTCATGCAGATGGCCCGGGAGCTCTCAGCTCTGTCTTGGGAGCTCTGGGTGCAGAGGTTTCTCCACAGAGGCCCAGGCCTGGGCACAAAGGCAGGCACACCGCTATGGGCCCCCAGGGGCCTAAAAGCAGATGCTCTCCCAGTGACCTGAGGGCGCCCCCTCTGATGTTCTCTATCTACAGGGTGCTCTGCTTGCTCAGCCACCACTTGGCCACTGTCTCCAGGGGCTGTGATCACAGTCCTCCCTGGGCAGGGTTCTTGGGGTGCTGGAAGCTGGCAAGGAGCCACTTCCTGCCCCTGCACCCTACAAGGCGGCTGTCTGAGTCTGCGGCCTGGGATGCAGGAATTCATGAAAGCTGCAGTTGACAGCAGCGTCCTCCTCAGGAGACCTGGCATGCGGAGGGAGGAGGCAATATCCAAGTTTCCGAGAAAAGATCCAAGGGTCCGCAGGACCCTGGAAAAGCACCGAGCAGGCACTTTTCGCAACCGCTGAGGAGCAGTTGCAGGATGGCGGCAAGATGACCTGCAAGATGACCTGCGAGTGGTGCCACCAGCCCAGGAAGCCCTTAGTGGCCAACCAGTAGAGGGAAGTCGGCGAGGCCCATGACCGGGCTTCTTGTGGGACCCTTCTGGCAGGTCTCTGCCACTCAGCGCCGGGGGCAGGGGTGAGGGACAACACTTGCTGTGGGAGGTCTCCATGGCAGTCTTAGCGAAGGCGCTAGTGGGTAATTCTAGCGGCCATCGCAGAAGGCCTTCTTGGGCTGCTCACGCAGCTTCAGGCGAAATGGCTGTCAGACCTGTCGCCAGGGCGCGGCTGAGGAAGGAATGAGTGGAGAACAGGCAAGCGCGTGAGGAAAACCGTCAATACTAGGCAAGAGGCAGGCTTGCGCCAGCAACGGATGCGCGCGTGCAAATTCCGCGTGCGTATGCAAAGTCTGCATGCACGTTCAAAGTCTGCATGCACGTGCAAAGTCTGCATGCACGTGCAAAGTCCGCGTGCTTGCACCAGATGCAGAAGAAATAGGCAAGGGAACTGCGTGCCTGGTGCGTGCGTGGGTCCTGGGGGACTGTTGAGTGCTGACACTGGGATGTGATTCAGATCCCGCTGGTCCACCTCCTGACCCAGTGAGGTTTCCGGATCATCTCGGAAGGGTTGTAGATGCTGGGTTTGAGGGGTGGCAGCTATGGCAAGGCCAGGGATCTCTCCCCTCAGACTGGTGCAACGACCCTGCCCCTCCCCAGAGGCAGCCGGGATGGCAGCACAGATGGGCTGAACTCCGATGGACGTGGGGGCAGTCAGAGGGCTGAGCAGGCTCTTGCTGCAGGTTGAGGGTAGCTCTCGGGGCGTGGAGCACGTGCGGACTAGGGTGAGGCAAGGACACCTTGTCCTCCCTTGAAGGTGTGAGCTAGTGTTTGTATCTAGCGTTGCTATGGTGAGGGTGGGCGGGGCTTAGTTTGACAGCCAGGAGCTCTTGCAATGGCAAGAATCCCTCAGCCCATGGCCCCGCCCCTGAGCTGTCAGAGTTCTGTCTTCTGTCCTGCCTGGGCCTGGCCAGTCAGAAGGGGAACTGCTGGGGGGCAAGTTTCTTGGCTGAGCAGCATTTGCAGGTGGTGGCAGCTTTGGGATCATGGCCTGTGTGTCTTCCTGCACTTCCTCTGGGAACAGTGGACGGAACAGCTGCTGAGAATGCATTTAAGGCATCCCCCAGAGTCTGGCTGAGGGGTTCAGCAGGGCAGGCTGGGAGGCAATGCTACCCTCTGTGCACAGTCCTTTCTCTTTTTGTGGAAACCAGAAAAACCCAGCTGTGTGCTCACAAAATCAAATTTTATTCATATTTGGGTTGCTTTCTTTGAATTTTGGTTATCAAGATTCTCCAATTTTTAAATTTATTTTTTTTAGTTGTCAACAGGCCTTTATTCATTTCTGTGCAGTGCTGAGAATTGAACCCAGTGCCTCCCACGTACTAGGCAAGCACTCTTCAATTGAGGCACAACCCCAGCTCTCCATTGTTTTGACTGTCTTCATTGCTTAGCTGTTCTGGGGACAATACTAAGCCTCCTACTGTTCCTACAGTGTAAGATATGTTACCTTTCACCAGTCCAATCTCAGCATTCACTCTTTGGAGGTTCCAGTTGTCATGGGTCTTGGCTTTTCCTGGATGGAAGGGCACCCTGCCAGAGTTAGCTGTGAGGTTTCAAGCTCAAGCTTCCCATAACCCACTAAGCAGCCCTGCATGCTCCTCCATGCTCAGCTATTATGAACTGTCCCACCTCCTCACTGGTGGAGTTCTGGGCTTGTTTCTGAACTGGGCAAAATATCAGTGAGTGTGGACCTGGAGGAGTGAGGTTGGAGGGAGCCTCACCTGGAACTGTTGTCCCAAGTGGGTGCTCCTTGGGCCCCTTCCATTGTCCATGGCCTTTTCTGGGTCCGCTGGGCCTGCAGTAATCAGTGAAGGCCGCTGGGTGAGGTTGTGGCAGTGCTCATCTCTCCTGGTGGGATAATTCCTGGCATTGCATCCTTCTGAACCCAGTTCAAGGTGCTGCCCAGTAGGCTGCATTGGGAATCAGGGTCCTGGAAGTAATGAATCACCAGATGGGCCAGTGCAGCACAGACTTGCAGTGGGTGACAAAGTTGGAGTTGGGTTGCCAAGAACATGGTCCTGGGGCTCAGTGTATAGGTCCTTCCTCATGCCACACAGCTGAATTGGCACTTATCTTGAACTTTCCTCTGGAGTGGCCAGAACCAGAAGCTCCTTCACTTCCCAAGTGTCATGAAATCATATGGCTTTTGAGAAAATGGCTTTAAGATGGGTTTATGTCCCCCACCATAGGCCTCCCCACAGGCTTACATGCTGGGAAATTCTCAGTTTCTTCTTTCAGTCACCATTTCCTGCTGCATAGGGAGCAAAAATGGACACCCTCCTAGATCATGCCTGCCTCTGGAGTCAGGGTAGTGACTATATTGATGGACAGGGTGACCAAATGTGGGCCACACCTGAGTGGTCCTGGAGTATGAGGTTGGCCGACCTCTTTATTTTCTACTAACAAAGGTAAACACAGTCTTTATTGCTTCTTTTATTTCTTATTAAATCAGCAATTCATGCTTAGGGTAGATCAGATAGAAAGTACAGATTGCTAGGATTCCTTGGAATGTGGCCTTGGGTTTGAGTCTATGGATAGTGTTGTGTACAAGTGTTGTTCAGTCATTTAAAAGGAATACACATTGTGGTGGTCACAAACATACACCTGTAGGATGAACTTGCAAATATACTAAGCCACATGAAGGCCTCACTGTGGTTTGTCAAGATCATCCTGATTCACAAGGACCTGTCTTTCCTTCGCCTTAGAGGGAACAGAACCCAAGTCCTGGAAACTGCCTTTAAGACTCCAAATTTGTTTTGGAGAGGGTAAAAAAAAAAAAAAAAAAAAAAAAATGTTAGAGAGGACTATGATGAGTTTTATTTAAAAATTGATTTCTAAAATGTGGAATCAGAATTAAGTAATACATGTATAATATAAGCATATATCATTGTTTCTAAATTATCATGTTAAATTTCATAAATATGTATTAGATCTCCTAAAAAGTTGATATCATCAGGAAAAAACTCAATATTTCCCAGGAAGAGGATAAAATGTTCTATTCCCACACTGAAATTTTTTCTTAAACTTAGTTTCAGCTTTTATTTTGATACCTGTGTTTGTATATTCATTTTTTTAAATCGAGGATTACTTGCATATATCATCTAATCCCCTGTTTTTAATTCAATGTAATCATACACACACACACACACACACACACACACACACACGCACATTGATCAGGAGTTATTACCATCCTTTTTCTTTATGAGGCAGCAGAAGCACAGAGAAGATACAGAATATGCCCAGGCCTCCACAGTGCATTCCCTACTGAATGTTTGTGTCTCCTCCAAATTGATGTTGAAGCCCTAATGCCAATGTGATGGCATGAGAAGTGGGGCCATTGGGAGCTAATCAGATTTTGATAGGCCAGGGGGGGCATGTCTCCCAAGATGAGATTAGTGTTCTCAGAATTTGAAAAAGAGACCAGGGCTTACTTGCTCTCCACCAAGTGAGAATACAGTGAGAAGCAGCCAGCTATGAGCAAAAAGAGGGCTCTTTCCAAAAATTCAATCTATCAGTACCTTGACCATGAACTTCCCACCCTCCCAAATGGGGAGAAATAAATGTTTCTTAAGCTTCGAGTATTTAGTTGTAGCAGCTAGAACTGACTAGGACAGTCAGTGAAAGGACTTTGTGAATATTCAATGAAATAATGTATGCAAAGTGGTCTATGAATATAAGCTATTGCATTATCACCTTCATCATCATTACCATTTTTCCTAGCCAAATGGCATAGGAGCTATTTTTCACACCTAATTCAATTCCAAAAGAAGCCACTGATATTTCTCCAGCAGAAAGAGGTTATGACTGCTCCAGATGAGTTACTACCTAGATGTTCAGGTTGTTTGTGGACATTTTATGGATCTACATAAACCTTTGGCTGCTCTGTAAATGAGTTTTCTGGCCCATCATGAGATTTATACCCCTGTGCCATCAATACCATCCCCTTTTAGGGTGTCCAATTATGACAGGTCATTTACATCTTGAGCCATTCTGAAATCCATGTGGATTTTCTCTTCCTCAGAGGTCTATAAAAACATGAATGACGGGTGATGTCACTGAACAACAAAGATGGGAGAGGACAGCTTGAAGAGCCTGGAGAGGAGCCAGGCAATCAGAGAAAAAATAACACTAAGAGTGGAGGAGGCCAACCTCTGTCTAGAGGGCTCTGGGAAGAGCCAGCCTGATTTCCTTCTGGGACCTGCTCAGGATGGATTGTGGGTAAGATTTGGGTAAGATAAGGTCAGCCATGAACTGTGTAGAAGTAGAATGCATTGGGGGTGCTGATGGAACTAGATTTGTATTTCTGCTTTACAAAATATCTCTGAATAATTAGGTGGAATTCCCTGAGATTCCGTTTTCTCATCCAGCAAATGGGCCTAGTAAATGAACCTTCTCAACAATGATAAGGTGAAGATGTCATGAGGTTATATTTGCAAAGCAGTTACAAACTATGGAACCAAACTAGGTACTGTTCAAGAGATGAATTAATAAAGATAATGTAATACATATACATAATGGAATATTACTCATCCTTGAAGAATGAAATTATGGCATTTATCAGTAAATGAATGAAGCTAGAGAATATTTTGCTAAGTGAAATAAGCCAATCCCAAAGAACAAAAGGCCAAATGTTTTTCTCTGATATGTGGAGGCTAATGCACAATAAGGAAGTGGAGCTAGGAAAAAATAGAGATACTTTGGATTAGACAAAGGGGAGTGAAAGGGGAGAGGGGTATGAAGGGAGGAAGAAGAGCAGAATGAATTGCAAATTATTACTCTATGTGCATATATTGTAAAGGTGACATTGCAATAAATTACTGAGTTGATTTTAAAGCGGGAGATGGAAACTTTATTCACCAGCTGGTAGTCCAGATCCACCATCCAAGGGATAGGTAGGCTGCAAGTCTATACCCTTCAACCCCCACCCGGGGTATGAGTACACTTTTTGTAGTCCAAAACCACATTAAAGAATAAGTGGCTGTTTGTATAATTCAAAACCATAAACAAATGTCATGAGATCTAAAATCATAAGCAGAATGAAAAACACACTTTTAGTGACAACACAAAGTAATTTTAAATTCTTTTATTTATCAATTTAGGAAAACACATTTAATGTTTAAGTATGTTACCCTATAAAATTTAGGAGTCAAGAGTACTTGATGTTATATTTAGCAGTTAACATTTTAACTTTGTAAGCCAATTAGATGTCTCTAACAAACTTATTTAAAATTAATTCTATATATGTTAAATAAAATTTACTTATTTTTAAAATCAAAGATATCAGAGAAGTGCACTGAACAGTATCAGTTTTTTTTTTTTTTCAATTGAGGAAAAATCCTAGAAACAATGGATAGTAGACATTCTATAGACATTCACATTTTTTCAACAACTGTTTGATGACCTAGAAACGAAACTGCATTGGTAACTTTAAAGACAATATTACTACTTCTTGTTGTTGTTTGTTCACCCAGCATGGACAAAAATGTCATGTACATGCTAAAGAATGGTTACTAATATCTAGATAATCAATCTTTGACAGAACACACTGTCCAAGAAAAATGGGAACCAAAAAGAAAACACTTTTACATTGTGTAAGAATTGACATTTTGTGTTGCCAAACATGCTATGCTAAGCAACTGTTGATGGGTAGAGGTGGAGATTTCCCTGGGAGAAGCATTTCTTACATGATGTGGAGTCTCAGGGCAAAATGGAGTCTGATTGGTTATTATCCATATAGCCTGGCCCATTACAATACAATTACATGACCAGAATAACTCTATATCATGTGCAACCAGAAGAATGAGAATTTGTACTTCATTTATGTATGATGTGTCAAGATGAATTCCACTTTCACATATAACTAATTAAAACAAATAAAAGTAAATGTTCTTGGGCACACTAAATCAAACAACAACAACAAAATAACTACTAAAGATATTTTCACAGGATATTTAAGTGACCATGGACTCTATATGCTGTGTCTAAGGGCCAGAAGGATTGGTTAACCCTCCTTCTAGAGAATCCACTATCCTGTCTGTACAGGAAGGGGAAGCTTGGTATGCAAGTTGCTAGAGAGATTTCATCTACAGCTGTTAAGTCAAGGGGTGCAAGAAGTGTCTAATCCTGCAGAATTGGTAGAATCACTGAAAATTGTGTAAAAACTTACTGCCAGTGTCTATTCTCTACACCAGTCACTGGTATACACTGTGGTCCATCAGAGTGCCATGTGTGGCGTGGATAGCATTTTATGTTATTGGTAGACTTCTTTATTTTCTAACTTTTGAAATTATATATATATATATTCAAAATCACTAAATCAAGAGAGTTAAAATTGTTATTACCTAATTTATTACCTATAATGAAAATGACAAAATCAGAATGTGTCTCTGATTAATTAAACCTTAGTAAGAACCATTAAAAACAGCAGTAGCAGCAATATACATGCACGGGCACATCCAAAACAAATGGCCACTTACACAGGTCGTGTTTTATCTCCAAATTTGCAAAGCTGATGTTTTAATTTTGAGGTCTGGGAGGAAAAAAATTAAATTTTGGCCTCCTCATGATTGATTCTACTTCAGATAGGCCAAGTCTTCCGTCAGGTTCTCAGTCAGCACCTCCAGTTCAGCACTGGCTAGGGTCAGCTCATCTGGCACCTTTTGCAGGACATTGATGTCAGCCAGGTCATTCTTCTATCTGAAATGTAGTTTAGGAATGCAATACACTGATTTGGACAAGGCCACTGCCATCTTCAGGGCTATCTGATGCACAAATCTATGTGACTATTTTCAAATAGCAGCACTGTAGTGTGTGATATGTGTTCTTGCTTTTCTAACTCCCTTCCTTCTCTCCATGCCTTCCTTTTTTCAGTATCATGATTAAATTTTCAGTTGGAAGGAAGGAAAGACAAAAATCATGAGATGATGCTTTTTCACCAATCCCATGCTCTATGCTACAAAAAGGGACAGATCCCTGCTCTCTGTTCTCATCCTTCATGGAGAAATCCTCATATCACCCTTGCCCCTGCCCACACTCACCTCCTTTCTCCTCTTTCAGGAAGTTGATATCTGCTAGGGTCACTCTAAGATTCTTGTCCTGGGTCTCTGTGTCCCAAGTCTCTGGTCCCAGGACTGTTTCTGCCCATAGTGCACAGGGCACTACGCTGCCTCTCTCACTGTCATAGCACAGGAAGGGCTGATCATCCAAGCGACCCTGAGCAAAGAACCTTGAGAGCACAGATCCACCTTGACATCTCACTATGAGGTTGTAATGAAGACTGTGGGCTCCTGGGGAAGAAACAACAATGAATGACACTTCTTCCTGGAAATGACTGCATCATCCATGTTCAACCCAAAGCTTCTGCTCTCCTGACCACCCTGCGGATTCAGAAAATGCACATAGACAACTGGACCTGGTGGTGCCCACCTGTAATCCCAGTGACTCAGGAGGCTGAGGCAGGAGGATCACAAATTCAAAGTCAGTCTCAGCAATTTAGTGAGTCTTGGTCTCAACATAAAAAATAAAAAGGGCTGGGGATGTGGCTCAGTGGTAAAGCACTCCTGGGTTTAATCCCCAGTGCCAAAAAAGAAAAGAAAAAAAGAAAAAGAAAGAAAGAAAATGCACATGGACAAAAACCAAGAAGAAGAATTTCTTTTTTTTTTTTTTTTTTTTCCTGCGGACACAACATCTTTGTTTGTATGTGGTGCTGAGGATCGAACCCGGGCCGCACGCATGCCAGGCGAGCGCGCTACTGCTTGAGCCACATCCCCAGCCCCAAGAATTTCTAATACAACAAAAATAGGACACTAGAGAGGAAGGAGAGAAAAGTGAGGGGTGAAGGGAGGGGAAATGGAGATGGGCAGGCATGTAGGCCAGGGCTCAAGGCCGGGACACAGGCTCCCTAAGAGTACATGTGGGAATCCAGGGCAGAGGCTGGCCTGCAGGGGAAAGGCAGGAGTAGGAGAGCCAGAGGTGCAGAGCAGAGCTTGCCAGAGGCCAGCGAGGGCCCAGGCGGAACCCAGCATGGAAGGAAGGACTCATGGCCAGAGGGCTGCGGAGCACAGGCAGTTGCACGGGAGATGAGAGGAGATTCTGCCTCTGTGCAGGTCCCTCATGGACAAGGTAGAGCTGGAGGGGCCAGAGGGGCTGGAGTTAGTAACCAGAAAGGAGTCTAGAGTAGGATTGTTACCCTACAGAGAAGTGAAAGGTAGACTGAGTCTAAAAGCAAGAGTGGCATAATGGGGAAGCAGGTAGGGAGGTAACTGGTCCCATTATCGTCCCCTGAGGAAGGCAGGCAGCAGTGTTCCCAAAGAACCCTGATATTTTTTTTCAACAAAAGGGGGCTGGGAAAACTAAATTGTCACAGGCAAACAAAGGAAGTTGGACCTTCTACTAAACCCATACAAAAATATTAACTCAGGGCTGGGATGTAGCTCAGTGGTAGACTGCTTGCCTAGCATGCACAAAGACAAAGTCCTGGGTTCCATCTCCAGCACTGAAAAAGGAAAAAAGAAAGGCCAAAAGCCAAGCATGGTGGCACACATCTGTGATTCTAGTTATTTGGGAAGCTGAGGTAAGAGGATCACAAGTTTGAGGGCAGCCTCAGCAATTAATTTAGTTAGACCCTGTCTCAAAACATAAAATAAAAAAAGGGCTGGGGATATAGCTCAATGGTAAAGAGACCTGGTTTCTATCCCCAGTACCACCACCACCACCATCAGCACACACACACACACACACATAAAGAAAGAAAAAATTTAATGCAACGTGACTCTAAAACCTAAACTTAAAAACTAAAGCTAAAAATTCTTAGAAGAAAACATTGGGAATAATCTCCATGACTTAGAGTTTGACCATGCTTTCATAGATAGAAAAATGCACAGACTACAAACAAAAAAAAAATTTGATAAATTGGACTCACCAAAATTAAATATGGCTGTACACAAAGAGGACTCATGCCCAGGTGCAGTGGCACACACCTGTAATCCCAGTGGCTCTCGAGACTGAGACAGGAGGATAGCAACTTCAAAGCCAGACTTAGCAAAAGTGAGGCCTAAGCAACTCAGTGAGATCCTGTCTCTAAATAAAATACAAAATAGGGCTGGGGATGTGGCTCAGTGATTGACCAGTCCTGAGTTCAATCCCCGGTACCCCCCAAAAAAAACAAGACCCACGAAAAAGTGTTCTATTGGGCATGGCTGTAATCCCAGCTACTTGGGAGGCTGAGGCAGGAGGATTGCAGGTTGGACATAAGCCTCAGCAATTTAGTGAGACCCTGTCTCAAAATAAAATTTAAAAAAGCATTGAGGATATAACTCACATGTAGTGTCCCTGGGTTCAACCTCCAGCACCATACACACACAAAAAGCACCCCCCATGGAAATGGTAACCCCTAAAATGGGAAAAACTGTTAGCAAATCATGTGTCTAATGAGAAAGTAATGTTCAGAATATACAAAGATCTGGGGGTGTAGCTTGGTGGTAGAGTGTGTGCTTATCAAGCACAAGACCCCAGGTTCAATTCCCAACACAAACAAACAAACAACAAAAACAACAAAATCCCAGGAGGAAGCTGCTGCTGAGAGATACATTACTAGAAGAATACCAGGACTAACTAAGTGGTGAAAACAAGGATTGGGATACGTGGTGTCGAGAACAAGAGCCCTTGAGGTCAAGCAACGAAAAGAGGAGAAAAAGGGTCAAGGAGCGGTGGATCAGGAAACTTTTTCTGGGCTGGGTGGGGTGGGGAGGGGAGATGGGAGGACAAGAGAGATAAGTGGACAGAGCAAGGATAGGCATGGGGTACAGGTGACTCTGAGAGAAGTTGGGTGGTGGTGACAACAAGAGGGTGCCCTGGATGAAGGCAGATGAAGGTGGATGTTGTGATTGTAAGGGTCCCACAAGAGGGGGCTTGTGACAGATACAAGTTGGTGAGGGTCCATAACAGGTAGGCAGGGGTTGGGAACAGAGAAAGTTCCCACAGTGGAGAGATGCAGAGGGACAGATACCGTCCAGCACCTGCAGGCTGCAGTGTGGAGGGCTCTCGAGGGTGACATTTAGGCCATTGAGAGCGAGGGCCAAGAGCAGATGCCAGCACTGGGGGGGAAGGAGGGTGCCATGCTGACAACAGCAGGGAGGTCACGGTGCCCTGCACTGTGCCAGTGGCTGTCAGCATTAGGGCCCCTGCAATGGGGACGAAGAGAAGACTGACTGGAGCTCAAGCTCCATCAGAAACTTAGGGCCATCTGGCTGGGAGTGCAGCTCAATGGTAGAGCGCTTTCCTAGCATGTATGAGGCCCTGGGTTCCATCCAGCACCACAAAAGGAAAAGAAGGGGGGGAAGGGAAGGAAAGAATTATCACAATTTCAAAATTATTCCACACAGAAAAAAATTTAAAAGTCCTAAAATTCATATGAAACCACAAAAGACCCCAAATAACCAAAGTAATCTTCACCAAAAAGAACAAAGCTGGCTGGGTGCGGTGGCACATGCCTGTAATCCCAGTGGCTGAGGAAGCTGTGGCAGGAGGATCGTGAGTTCAAAGCCAGCCTCAGCAATTTAGCAAGGCCCTAAGCAACTTAGCGAGACCCTGTCTCAAAAAGGACAGAGAATGTGGCTCAGTGGTTGAGTGCCCCTGGGTTCAATCCCCAATACCAAAAAAGAAAAAGAACAAAACTGGAGGTGTCACAATACCAGATTTCAAAATAGATTACAAATCAGCCAGGCATGGTGGCTCATGCCCATAATCACAGTGGCTCAGGAGCCTGAAGCAGGAGAATCACAAGTTCAAAGCCAGTCTCAGCAACTTCTCCAGGCCCTAAGTGGGCCCTTAGTGAGGCCGTATCTCAAAATAAAAATAAAATTAGAAGGGTTAGGGATGTTGCTCAGTAGCTAAGCACCTCTGGGTTCAATCCCAGTACCAAAAAAAAAAAAAAAGACATACAAGTGACCAACAGATATATGAATAAATGCAAATGCAAACTAAAACAAGATACCACTGCACACCTATTAGATTGGTTATTGTCAAAACATGAAAAATAATAAGTGTCAGCAAGAATGGGGAGAAAAGAGATCACTATTGGTGGTGTAATTTAGTAAGTCATTTTGGAAAACAGTACAGGAGGTTCTTCAAAAAGCTAAAAACAGCTGGGCAGAGTGGCACACACCAGTAATCTCATAGATTTGAGAGGCTAAGGCAGGAGAATTGCAATTTCAAGGCCAGCCTGGGCAACTTAGGGAGACCTTGTCTCAAAATAAAAAATAAATAAATAAATAAAAATTTTAAAAGGAGAGGAAGGTAGGAATGTCATTCAGTAGTAGAGTACCCCTGGTTTTAATCCTCAGTACCCACACTCCACACACACATACACACACAAATCTAAAAACATAATTACTATATGATCCAGCAGTCCCACTACTCCTACTACTCCATGTATACCCAAAGGAATTAAGATCAGCATTCATTGCAGCATTATTCACAATATTCAAAACATAGAAACAATCTAAGTGTCCATCAATAGATGAAAAGATTTTAAAACTTTGGCATTAACCAAGCATGGTGGTAGGTACCTCTAACCCCAGCTATGTAGGAGGCTGAGATGGGAAGATCACAAGAGCCCAGAATTTCAAGACCAGTCCAGGCAAAATAGTAGAACCTAGTCTCAAAAGCAAACCAAAAAAACAAAACAAAACTATGACATACACATACAATGGAATACTATTCAGCCTATAAAAACAGGTAATTGTCCCTTGGGACAACATGGATGAACCTAGAGGAATTAAGTAAAATAAACCAGGCAAGGAAAGAAAAATGCTTTAACCTAAATGTAAAAGATAAAAAAAAAAAGTTGAAACTCAGAAGAAGAAAGTACAATAGTGGTTAACAGAGGCTGGATGTGGAGTGTGAGAGTAAATAGAAAAGGAAAGACATTGATCAATGGGCACAAAGTTTGTTAGATAGGAGGAGTAAGTTCTGATGTTCTTTCCATAGCACAGCACTTTCCATAGCACACACCATTTAAAAATGTGTTCTACTGAGCTATATCTCTAGCTATTTTTATTATTTTATTTTATTTTTAAGACAGGGTACTACTTAGTTACCTAGGCTGACCTCGAACTTGCTAACCTCTTTCCTCTGCCTCCTAAGTAGCTGGGATTAGGGGCCTGAGGCACAGTGCCCTGCTGGGAGAAAGGTTTTAAACTGGGAAGCTCACAGAAGCAAGAGGAAAATGTCCTTTACAATTCTGGTTTAAAGGTTGACCATGTGCTGCCTAGGGTGTACAAGGACCTAGGTCCAATTCCTAGCACCATCCATATGCACAAATGCTGTGGGGACTTCTCCCTCTCCTCATTGCTTCCTTACCATAGGCTAAGGAGGGAGAGCTGGAACCCAGGAATGTCTGGTCAGAGAACAAGCTCATATTAGGGTAAAGGGGGTGCAAGAGGGGAGAAGACCCCCCTTCCCCCATGCAGCAGGAGCCCAGGGGACAATGAGGGTGGAACTGAGAGAAATCACAGGAAGAATCTCTTGGCAAGGAAAGTCTTCAGCCTGCAATCTCCTGAGCGTTGGGTGAAGCCACAGTCCCCACAGTGGCTGTGGGCATGTCCCTACCAGCTCCTGGCAGGAAGAAAGGAAGACCTCCAACTCCAGGTACTGAGGACTCCAGTGACTTCCGGGAGAACACAGGACTTCGGAAGCCTGTAAACTGTTCCCCAACACGGGTGGGAAGCGATCCCCTTGAATATTGCTCAAGGGAGCAACCTGGGAGACAGCCCCGGGAGCTCGGCAGCGTCGAGAGTGAAAAAAAAAAAAAGTCCGAAAACCAACCACAGGGCAAAGAAGCGGCAAGGCAAGGTGCAGCAGGGATCTAGGTCTCGGGACAAGGCTAGGGTGGGGATGGGGGGTGGGGGACCTTGAAAAGCGGAGTTGAGATTCCCTGGAAAACTGGCTGCGTCCAGTCTCGCACCACACCCCTCCACCACCCAGGGTCCGTGCACCTGAGCGCGTCAGTCCCGGGGACGCTCAGCTCTCGCTGGAACCAGCCCGCAGCCCTGGAATCTCACAGCTCTGAAGGTCCACAAGGAGCCTACTCACCAACTGAGGCACTCTCGGGAGCACAGAGGACAAGGAAGGCCAGGAGCTGAGCCCCATACTGGGCGAGTCTGCCACCCCTTCAGCAGACCCGACAGATGGCGAAAAACTGAAAAGTGCTCTGAAAAACTGCATGAGCAGAGCCAGTGGTTGAGTGGAGGAACACTGACCTCACTCTGTCACTGTTGCTTAAGAAGCAGCTGCTGGGCAGGGAGGAGTGTGTCTGAAGGGTGGGGCTTTCCCTCCCAAGTATATTTTCTTTTTAAAGCATTTTTTAAGAGAGAGATAATTTTTTAATATTTATTTTTTAATTTTTCGGTGGACACAACATCTTTGTTTTATTTTTATGTGGGGATGAGGACCGAACCCAGCGCCCCGCGCATGGCAGGCAAACGCGCTACCCCTTGAGCCACATCCCCAGCCCCGTGTCTTTTCTTGACAGGATTCCTGTACATCCTTAGACGTTCTTGAGCAACAATGGAGGTGTAGCTCAGTGGGTAGAATGATTACCTGGTATACACAAGGTCCTGAGTTCAATCCCCATGACACCAAAAGAAAAAAAAAAAGTGCTAAGGAAGAGTGATGAGGGTAGGCATCTCACAGCTTCATGCATAGTTGTTGTTTAGATGCCTGCCTAATCTTTTTCCTTTTTTTTTTTTTCACAAATAAGTATCTTAAGTCTACTCATGGAGCCTTTAGGCAGTATCTGGACCTTGATCCTGGAGGACTCTGATCCTGGAGGCAAATTCTGAGATACAAAGTTCTGAAAGGAAACAGAATCAGAACAAGTTATTTAAAATGGCCCAGAGATTACAAATCCCACCCCACAGAGATGGAAAATTTTGTGGGAAGTCTATAAATGGGTGATCATTATAATTTCCTAGAACAGCGAGATGACTTGATCCAAAATATTTAGAAAGGAGAATGAAAAAAATTAGAAAAATAATCTGGACCTCTCAGCCATCAAAAATAAAAATGGTAAAGATGACAGGGAAAAGGCTGGGGTTGTGGCTCAGAGGTAGAGTGCTTGCCGAGCATGCAAGAGGCACTAGGGTTCAATCCTCAGCACCACATAAAAATAAAATAAAGGTATTGTTTCCACCTATAACTGAAATATATATATATATATATATATATATATATATATATATATATATGACAGGGGAAGCCTCCTTCAAACAAAATAGCCCATTGGTAATAAACGGATAAGTATTTTCTTTCTTCCTTTCTTTTTTTAAAATATCTTCCATTTATTTATTTATTTATTATGTGGTGCTGAGGATCAAACCCAGTGCCTCACACATGAGAGGCAAGAGCTCTACCACTGAGCCACAACCCCAGCCCCTAAACTGGTAAGTATTTTCATACATGAGTTGCAAATATTTAAGATTAATAAATGGCATTTTAAGCCTAAAAGAAAAAAGAGGATATCCCTGAGGCTCAATCCCCAGTACTTCCCAACACACACACACACACACACACACACACACACACACTGCAGCTTCTGTTTCAGCAAGTGTGACTAGGACCTGAAAATTACATTTCTAAGTTCTGATGGTTATGTGTGTATGTGTGTTGCTACCAGATGGAACCCAGCACTCCACGAAAGCTAGGTAAACACTTAGCCACTGAGCTCATCCCCAGCCCTAGGTGATGCATTTCTAATAACTCCTAGGACCACACATTGAGAGCCACTGCCCTAAACCCATCAGACTTGGTTTTGGATGTCAGAAGAGGACTGGAAGCCTGTGTGGTGGTGCATACCTGTAATCCTGACCACTAGGGAATCTGAAGCAGGGAGACCTCCAGTTGAGGCCAAACTGGGCAACTTAGCGAGACCCTATCTCAAAACTTAAAAAAAATGAAAGGGCTGAAGCTGTACCTTGTAGTAGAGTGCTTGACCAGTGTAGGGAGACCAAACTATCAGTTTCCAGAGCCACAACAAGAGCTAGAAGAAGGCTATGAGGCAAAGAAATAAGACAAGCTATATTGCACCTGGCACATCCTAAATAATGCTGCAAGGATACAGTGTTGACTTCCTGGGGGTCCAGGAATGGCAGAATACCCTCGGAGGGTGATCCAGAAACAGAGCTTTTCACACAGCCATTTGAGCTCCTGCAGCTCCACAGACTGGATGCTTTATCCTCAGGTCCTCCCACCTTTTGTGACATTGACTTTCAGGTCTTGTTATACTACTGCCTCTCTACTGTTTGGGGGTGCTGCGGTATTTCCAGAGGAGCTCTGAGAGTTTCTGTTTGTTTGTTTGTTTTGTGGTATGCTCTACCAATGAGCTACATCCCCAGCACTTTTTATTTTTTACTTTGAGACAAGGTCTTACTAAGTTGCTCAGGTTGTCCTTGATCTTGTCATTCTTCTGCTTCAGCCTCCTGAATCATTGGAGATACAAGTATGTGCCACCACAACCAGTTTGAGAGTCCTTTTGACACAAAGATGGAGTGCCAGTCTGATGAGTATGAGCAAACTTATGGGAATAACATCATGGGCTCATGGCAGCTGGCTTCAATCACTTGTTCTAGCTGCATGTGGTAGTGCATACCTGTAAGCCCAGCTACTCAGGAGGCTGAGGCAGGAGGATAGCAAGTTCAAGGCCAGTCTCAGAAACTTAGCAAGGCCCTAAGCAACTTAGTGAGATCCTGTCTCAAAATAAAAAGGGCTGAGGATATAGCTCAGTGGTAAAGCACCTCTGAGTCAATCCCCAGAACCAGGCAGGTAACAACCAGGCATCCTAAAGGAGCACAGCTAGGGCTCTTTTCTGCATTTCACAGGCACTAGAGTGCGCCCTGAGCTTATTGAAGTCACAAGCTCTGTGGGAAGGCACCCAAAGTGCCTTGCAGACCACACTTTTAAGGTTTGCTCAAAATTTCCTTCTGTAAACAAACTGCATTCATTTAATAAATTTTTAAAAATTATTCTATCTTATATGAGCAAAATATTTGTAAAGAAATCAAATTCAATTAAAAAGAAAAGCTGAATAAAAATATTAGTAAACATCCTTGTTTAAGGAATGCTCATTCTTAAACAATTTTCTTTTATCATAATGAAGTTAAAAGAATTCTTTATATCCAAGTTTTGTTTTGTTTTTGGTGCTGAGAATTGATCCCAGTGCTCAACAACTGACTACATCCCCAGTTTTAAATATTTTAATTTGGGGTTTTTGGTTTTGTCTTCCTTGGAATTATCTTTTATTTTGTTTTCACTTTGTTCAAAATACAACAGATTCAAAAAGAAAGTATCTCTCACCCTTGTCCCATCTCTGACAAGCAGCCACTGATACCAATTTATTCTTGTGTCTTCCAAAGGCATTTTATGTATATGTAAACAAATATAAATATTTTTCCTTTACACAAAAAATTATAGCAAACTGCATATGCTTTCTTATTCTTGTACCTTACTTTTTTTCCCCTAACAGGGTAACATGGAAACCATCCCAGGAGGGAATATTAAGAACTGCGTGTTCTTTTATATATATATATATATATACTGGGGATTGAACCCAGGGACTTGTACATGAGAGGCAAGCACTCTACCAACTGAGCTATATCTCCAGCCCCTACACAATGTTTTTAACCCCATTTGAATTACTTCTTTTTCTTTCTCTATTTCTCCCGCATCCTGCTGTTTCAATGCTGGGGATGAACCCAAAGCCTCACACTTGCTAGACAAACACTCTACCACGAAGATATACTCCCAGCCATGACTTCTTTTTTCTTTTATAAATAATGCTACAACATATAATTTTACATAGTCATTTTGAAGGTGTGCAAGTATATTTTTAACACATTCCTAGAAGTGGGATGGCTGTCTCAACTATAATATATGAAAGTACCAGCTGCGAGTGGTGGCAAGTTCCTATAATCCCAGTGGCTCAGGAGGCTGAGCAGGAGGATCATGAGTTCAAAGTCAGCCTCAGCAACTTAGCAAGGATCTAGTCAACTCAGTGAGACCCTGTTTCTAAATAAAATACATAAAAAGGCTGGGGATGTGGCTCAGTGGTCGAGCGCCCCTGGATTCAATCCCCAATACAAAAAAAAAAAAAAAGATAGAAAGACAGTGTCTGTATTGGTTTAAGTTTTTAAAGTATAAAATTATGTAGAGATACCCTTTGGGAGTCATCTGTATGTAGATATTTAAAAACCTGAAAGTGAAGCCAAGCATGAAAGTGCACACCTGTAACCCCAACTACTCTACAGGGTGTGGCAGGAGGATGTCAAGTTTAAGAACAGCCTAGGCAATTCATGGAGACCCTGTCTCAAAATATGCTGAAGATGTGTTTATTCTTAGCACACCCCTGGGCTCAATCCCTACTACTGGGGGGAAAAAAAAGAAACTTAGGGGGACTGGTAGTGGCAGAGGACATTTTTAGCATAGTTGAAGGCCTAGGTTTAATCCCCAGAACCAAAACAAAGAAATAAATGACAACCACAAAACAAAACAAAACAAAACAAACAAACAAACAAACAAAAAAAACAATGAGAGTGAAAAGACAACTCATGCAATGGGAGAAAGTATTTACAAATCATACTTCAGACAAAGGTTACTGTCCAATATATACAAGGAATTCTAACTTTCCAATCACAAAACAAGTAACCATATTTAAAAGTTACCAAGGAGGAGAGATTCAAGATGGTGCATTAGAGGATGTCTGCATTTCCAGCTGATCTGTGGATCAGGATTCAAGCAGTAGGAGTACTGCTTCTCAGTGAGGTGGGTGAAAGAGGAAATTCACTCAGATTCAATATCATACAGGCTCTTAGAGACTCAGAAAAATTTGTGCAACACAATGTACAAATACAACACAATGTACAAATACCAAGCTGCTTGTGCCAGTGGCACTAGTTCACCAGAGCAGGGAGGAAAAACACAGAGAAAAACATCTGGCCATTGGAAATCAGAAAAGCAGTATGTATTTAGTTGACCCAGAAGTTGCACAGTGAATAGGTGTTTGAAAAGAGTTCTCTGTTTCTCAACTGGCAAGCAGACAGTTGAGGTGGAAGCACTTTAAGGAGGCCATGCTACAGCTTGCTGCTGCCAGAGCCCAGGAGATCCTAACAGATATCTCTATACTGTCCAGATGAGTACCCACAGTGTGGCCTGGGTTGTACCTAGAACGAGTGAAACTGGCATAGAGAATACTGTACCCAGTAGAATTCAAGTCAGAAATACAGAGAGATGTGCAACTCACTGTCCCATTGAGTCTGGTGGATCATGTGACCAGCTGAAGAGGGTTGGAACCTGAACAGGTGGGCATGAGCACACTTGGGGACTAACCCTGGAAAGGCCATATTTGTGGGCAGCTGAGTGTGTATAGGGTTGGCTCTCCTGCCCCACAAGTAGAGGTCTTGGGGGGCTCCAGAGATCCAGACTCCCAGGAGAGATCCACATCTGCCTGGACATAGAGTATGTTGATCTAATCTCTCCAGAGCAGATACCATCCAACCAAGTTCCTGAACAGACCCAAGCCACAGCCACCAGATCTCCTCAATTGGAACTCTATAGCAGGCTAAACTCTGGGAGTGCATCAATCTGGTCTGTGAGAGAAAACTCCAGTCAACAGTCCTTCCCATTCCATCACCCCTTACACTGGTAAAAAGCTGAGAGCTATTTCAACCAGCTTCAGTTTTAGACCACTCCTGCTGGCAACTATGTGAGCAATAGAAAAAGAGGAAGGGGTTAACCCAGTGCTTGGTCTCTGTCTCTTCATGTAGCCCCAGAAGAAATGGAAAGAATGACACTTGGGCATTGGTCACAAAGGCAGTGACCTTCCATACTCCTCAACTGTTTTGACTATCTCAATGGAGAAAATTCTTTCAGTTTTCGTTAAGAACTACCTTTTTTGGGGTGATCTTGCTGTTCTGATTATTTTGTGAATGTATTTCCCCATACATATTTGTTTCCTTTATTCTCAGTTTTAGCATTTTTAACACTACTTATTTTCCCTTGTCTTTTGAGGGTTAGGGTTTTTATTTTTTATTTTAGTTTTGATTTACTTTCATTTGTTTATGTCTCTTGTTTCTCTTTTTCTCCCCTCTTCTCTAATAGCCAAATTCTCTTGTTCTCTTTCTCTGTCCTTTTACTATTTTCTAATTTATTTTTCTCATCCTTCTTTATAACCATCACTTGCTACATCTCTTCTATATTCCCTCTGTTCACATCTTGAGCATTCTAAACTTTTCTTTACTATCCTATTATATTTTCTTCTCTCGTACTGAACAGTATTTTCACCATCTCTTACAATACCTTATTTGTACAACTCCTGCTCACACCATTCACCTTGTTGCTTTAATTAGTACTGTGGATAGCATGGTCGACACTTGTTGTTGATTTAATGCCAGACCTATTTATATTTCTGCTGTTGGCAATTGCAGTATTTTTGGTAATTAGAGTTGTAGATGTCATAGGAGGCACCAGGTATTGATTTTAATGTTTGTTTAAGTTGATGAGATACTTGTTTTCCCTTTTTCTGTGAGGGACGTGGAATCTACAGGGGCACTACAGTTCACAGGGTAGACGCTCTGCTGCTGAAATAAACACAGCAAAGAGACAGCACACCTTGGTACACACACAAATGAATCACATTAACTTTAGCAATATTTAGAACAAAGAATAGAAGAGGAAAAAATCCAGTTAAACACCAGATGCCATGTGGGAATAACTAGGGGGGGGATGCTATGGGGCATCCACTCCTACAGCAAAAAGAGAGAGAATGAACACAAAGGCTGTGGGTACCACATTGCTGAGGGTTCCCAACCTAGAGCACTCTAGGACACTGTGGCAAGAGAGGTTGTGGCCTAAAAAGGCCCACACATAAGAGTGAAAGAGAAATCTATCCCAACACATGCATAAAACCCAACTAAGGAATAAAATAAACAAGAAAACCAAGCTAACACAACACCTGCTAAGTTCATAATTCACCAGAAAATAGCAGTAAAGATATTCAGGTGGATGAAGTATTCAACAAAGAATTCAAATGAATGATTATAAAAATGATGAATCAATTTCAAGACAACAAAGGAAAACCACTGAATGAATTAAGGAAGTCAGTGAAGGGTATGAAAGAGAAGTTCAATCAGGAGATAGAGATATTAAAAAAGAACCAAACAGAAATCTTGGAAATGAGACAAATTAAGTCAATAAAATCTTCTGTTGAAAGTCTAAGAGAGTAGACCCCACTGAAGACAGAATCTCAGAGCTCGAAGACAAGGTGGGAGGCCTCAAACATTCAGACAATATTACAGAGAATAGTAAGGTGACCAGAATATACAAGAACTCTGGGATGGGGCTGGAGTTGTAGCTCAGTGGAGCAGTGCTGGCCTAGCATGAGTGAGGCACTGGGTTCAATTCTCAGCACCACATATAAATAAATAAAGGTCCAGGGGCCAGAGTTGTGGCTCAGCGGTAGAGAGTTTGCCTAGCAATTTTGAGGCCCTGGGTTCAATCGTGGTTGATTTAGTTGTCGGTGGAGATAGATAGATAGATAGATAGATAGATAGATAGATAGATAGATCGAGCGAGACAGAGACAGAGAGAGACACAGAACACACACTCTGGGACAACATTGAGAGACAAAATTTAAGAATCTTTGGAATTGAAGAGGGTTATGAGAGGCAGGCTAATGGTGTGGATAACCTCTTCAGGAAATAACAGAAAAAAATTTAAAACATGAGAATGAGAAGGACATCCAATACAGGAGGCAAAGAAAACTCAAAAAGGAACATCAAAAAGGAACCTCGACAAAACACATTATAATTAAAATGCCTAACATACAGAGCAAGGATAAAATGGTAAAAGCCTCTGGGAAAAATGCCCCATTAAATGTAACATTTAAGGGCCGGTCTATCAGAATTATACCTGATTTCTCAGCACAAACTCTAAAGCCCAGGCCAGGAGGCTTTGAATGATGTGCTCCAAATCCTGAAAGAAAATACCTGTCAGCCAAAATGGTAAAGCTCTCCTTCAGAATTTAAGTGGAAATAAAATCTTTCCAAGATAAGCAGAGACAAAAAGAATTCATGAGTACTTAGCTGGTGGTATAGATGCTTATTGACCTTTCCCACAAACAGACCACATATGAGGCCACAAAGCAACCCATACCAAATTTAAAAAAAAAACAAAAAAAAAAACTTGATATAATTTCTTGCATCTTATTTTATCATAATGGAATGAAATTAGCAATCAACACCACAAAAAGACCTTCGGAACCTATAAAAACATGTGGAGATTGAACATTACACTTTTGAATGATGATGAGTAATAGAAGAGAGAAATTTAAAAATTCTTAGAGTCAAACAAGAATAGTGATACAATATACCAGAACTTTGGCAACACTGTGAACTCATTCTACGAGACAAGTTTATAACTATAAGTGCCTATATTAGAAAATCAGAAAGATACCAGATAAACAATCAAAGGATGCATCTCAAGACCCTTGAAAAACAAAAACAAATCAATTCCATAACCAGCGGAAGGGAATAAATAATTAAGAACAGAGGTGAAATTGATGAAATAGAGAATACAAAAACAATAAAAAGGATCAATGACATGAAAAGTTGTTCTTTGAAAAGATAAACAAGATTGATAAGCCCTTAGCCAAAAAACCAAAAGAAAAGATAGAAGACCTAAATTAATCAAACTTGAAATGAAAAAGGAGAAATGACTACAAATATCACAGAAATCCACAGGATTATTAGGGAGCAGTTTTGAAAACTTATACTCCAATACATTGGAAAACCCAGAAGAAATTGATACATTTCTAGACACATATAACCTGCCAAAATCAAATCAAGAAGACATAGAAAACTTACATGGATCAATAACTAGCAAGGAGATAGAAGCAGTAATTAAAAACAAACAAAACAAAACAACTTGGGGCTGGGGTTGTAGCTCAGTGGTAGAACACTTGTCTCAAGTGTGAGGCACTGGGTTCCATCCTCAGCACCACATAAAAATAAATAAATAAAGATATAAAAATAAATTAGTAAGTAAATTTATTTTTTTAGTAAATAAATTTATTGTGTCCATCTATAACTAAAAAAAATTTTTTTTTTAAAAACCCACCTGTTATGGTTTAGATATGAGGTATCCCCAAAAGCTCATATGTGAAACAATGCAATGATTTTCAGAGGTGAAGTGATTAGAGGGGTATGAGCTAAGTAGTGGATTAATCCAGAGGTAACTGTAGGCAGTGACTACCTGATTTAGGGCACGGGGGATGAACCTTAGGTACCTAATTGTATAAATGAATCTCTCTCTCTCTCTCTCTCTCTCTATCTCTCTATCTCTATCTCTCCCCCCTCACTCCCTCCCTCCCTCCCTCTCTGGCGCACTCTCACTACCTAGCTCTCTTGCTCTCATTGTCTGGCTCTCACTCTCACTCTCACCCTCATTCCACTTCCTGGTCTCTGTGTCCTGAGCTGTTTTCCTCTTTTGTGGGAAGCCACCTGTGAATTACTTGAGGGTCTTCACTAGGAATGGAAGCCAAGGAAATTTAGGTTTAACTTTGGGAAATATTTGTGGCTCCTCCCACTCAACAGATTGCCCAAGGCACAGAATCTTATCTCTGCTCTACTAGGGAGAGCTCTCACAGTAGCTCTGGAGATGGGCATTACCTGTTGGGAACTGAATAGACCTTGTACCTTTTTCAGCAAGAAACATTCCATGGAAAACCTTTGATATTCCCTGATATATAAATAAAGAAAGCATGGGCTCCATTTTACTTTTTTTTTTTTTTTTTTAGTGTGGAATCAGCTAGCCCATCCTGACCCCCCTCCTCCCACTTAAAAAAAATTATATATATATATATATATATATATATATATATATATATATATATATATATATATTGTGTTCTGTGGTGTTTTCCCTTGCTCTATTTTTCTTAGCCTTTATTCTACATCTAGGCCATTCCACCTAGAGGAAACTCATTTCCACCCCCACCCCCAACCCCACGCAGGTCTTGGGCGGGGTTCCTCCATGCCCTTCCACCATGATGTTCTGCTACATCTAGGTCCCATAACAATGGAGTGGGCCATCTATGGACTGAAATCTCTAAAATCATGAGTAACAAATAAACTTTTCCTCCTCTAAAATTGTTCTTGTTAGAACTTTTTGCCACAGTAACAAAAAGGCCAACTAAAACATTATCCAACAGAAAAAAAAACCCAGGAACACAATGATTCTAAGCTGAATTCTACCAGAATTTTAAAGGTTTACTCATGCCAACTCTCCTCAAATAATTCCAAAAATGGAATGGGAATAAACACTTCAAATCCATAGTATGAAGCCAGTGTCATCATCGACCAAAGCCAGTATCACTACAGATCAATATCTCTGATGAACTTAGATGAAAAATTCTTAATAAAATATTAGCGAAAGGGAGGGGGCAGGGGATTAGCATGGATGGTGGAATGTGATGGACATCATTACACAAAGTACATGTATGAAGACTTGAATTGGGAGTCAACATACTTTATATACAGAGATACAAAAATTGTGGTATATATGTGTATTAAGACTTGTAATGCGAAACAAACAACAACAACAACAAAAAAACAATAGCCTTACATTAGATTAGGTAGAGGGAAGTGAAAGGAGGGGAAGGCAGGGTATGTGGGGATAAGAAAGATAGTAGAATGTAACAGACATTATTACTGTATGTATGTATGTATGTATGTATGTGATTCTACAATATGTATATTCAGAAAAATAAGAAATTATATCCTATCTATGCATGATACATCAAAGTACATAAGTGCATTCTACTGACATGTATAATTAATTTTTTAAAAAGACAAAAAAATCAATAACAAAAAGTAAAATATTAGCAAATTATATTCAACAACATATTAAGATGATTGTACATCATGACTAAGAAAGATTTATCCAAGTTATGCAAAGATGGTTTAACATTCATAAATCAAGACATGCAATATACCACATAAATAGAATTAAGGAGAAAAATCACATACTCATCTCAAAAGATGCAGAGAAAGCCTTCAATGAAATGTGGCACCCATTTATGATAGAGGCACCAAGGAAACTAGGCATAGAAAGAACTTACCTCATCATAAAGGCTATGATCAACAAACACAAAGCCAACATCAGTGAATGGCAAAAAACTGAAAGCATTTCCTTGAAGATCTGTAAAAAGAAAAGGATGTCTACCCTCCTCACTCCTATTCAATATATTACAAGAAATTCTACACAGTTCAAACAGGCAAGACAGAAAATCAAAGGGATAAAAATAGGAAAAGAAGAAGTCAAATTTTCAATGATTGCAAATGAAACAATTCTATACTTAGAAGATCCAAAAATCTCCCCAGGAGACTACTAGAACCAATAACAACTTCAGCAAAGTAGCAGGTTACAAAATCAACATATAAAAATCAGTACTTTCCTATACACCAATAATGAATCTCCTGAGAAAGAAATTAGAAAAACAGTCCCATTCATAATAGCCTCAATAAAGAAAGTACCTAGGAATAAATCAAACCAAGGAGGTAAAAGACCTCTACTATGTAAACTATAGAACAGTGAAGAAAGAAATTGAAGAAGACACAATAATATGGAGAGATGTCCCATGTTCAAAGATAGGCAGAATGAATATTGCTAAATGAACATAAAACCAAAAGCAATATACAGATTTGATGCAATCCCCATCAAAATACCAATGACATTTTTTCATAGAATGAGAGAAGACAGTTTTACTGTGCAGTTGGAAGAATGAAAGACCCAGAAGAGCCAAAAAAAATTCTAAGCCCAAAAAGCAATGCTGGAGCCATCATAACATCTGACTTCATGGTACTTTGGTACTTGGTATACACACACATACACACACCCACACACACACATACACACACCCACACAGATACAGTCATCTGATCCTTGATAAAGGTGCTAAAACATGCATTGGAGAAAGAATGTCTTTTAAGCAATGGTGTTGGAAAATAGACTATGCATATGTGGAAGAATAAGGCGTGACTTTTATTTCTAACCCTGCACAAGTCAACTCAAAGTGGATCAAAGTCCTAGGAATTAGGTCAGAAACTACGCAAGTCCTAGAAGAAAAAGGAGGTTCAACACCTAATATACAGCTACAGGCAATGACTTTCTCAATAGGAACCTGAAAGCTCAGAAAATGATGCCTACTTTTCTGACAGAGGATTGATATCCAGAATATATAAAGAACTCAAAAAACTCAACACCATAAAAAATAATCCAAATAATAAATGGGCAAATCACCTAAACAAGACACTTCTCAAAAGAAACACAAATGGCCAACAAATACATGAAAATATTGTTAGCAATTAGGGAAAAGTAAATCAAAACTACACTGAGATTTCATCCCATTCCAGTTTGAATGGCAGCCATCATGAATATAAACAATAATAAATGCTGGAGAAGATGTGGAGAAAGAACAACACTGTTGGTAGGATTGTAAATTAGTACAACTACTATGGAAATTAGAAGAGAGGTTCCTTAAGAGACTAGGAATGAACCACCACCCAGTTGTACCACTCCTCAGTATTAAGTCTAAAAAATTAAAATCATCATACAACAGTGATACACGCACATTCATGTTTATAGCAGCACAATTCACAATAGCCAAAGTATGGTACCAGCCTAGATTTCCATCAATGGTTGAAAAAAGAGAATATGGAATGTATAAAGGATGGAGTTTGACTTAGCCATAAGGGAGAATGAAAATTTTCATTTTCATGAAAATGGATGGAACTTGACAACATTATATTAAGTGAAATAAGCCAGAGTCAGAAAGTCAAGGGTCACATGTTTTCTCTCTTTGTGGAAGCTAGAGAGGAAAAAACAAAGAAAGGAGGGGAGGGTCTCATGAGAATCAAAGGAAGATCCGTAGAGTAGAGGAAAGGAAGCAGGGGAGGGAGGAGGAGATGGAAAGGGAAAATCCTGGGGAATGACATTAGACAATTACATTGTTATATTGTGTACACATTTGAATATATAACAACAAATTCCACCATTATGTACAACTATCGTGCACCAATAAAAAATATAGAAAATAAAAAATGAACAAGGAGCCAGACCCTATGGTGCAGGCCTGCTACCTGGAGGCTGAGGCAGGAGCATTCCTTTGAGCCAAGACATGGAAGAATCCTGTTTCAAGCTGGTCTCCTGCTATGCTCCACTGCTTTGGTTGAGGAATTTTATCCTGTGTACTGTTTGCAGAGCTTCCACTGAGGTTTCTTGCAAACCAGCCTGGAAAACAGCAGACCCACCTCCCAAACAAAACAAAACAAAAACAAAAGAATGACATTCTGTGGCAAATACAAAGAATACTAGTCAGTTTTAAGAACCACAATAAAAAGGTAATTAGGGCTGAGGATGAAGCTCCCCAGGGATAGAGGGATTGCCCAGCAGACACAAGACCCAGAGATCAATCCCTAGTATATTTACATTAAAAAGCCCCCATAAAAGAGGAAATTGTGTCATTTGTGACAATATAGATAAACCTAGAGGAGACAATGCTCTCACAAATGATCTCACTTATACGTGGAGATTGAGGCAGGCAGAAGGGGTGCTGGTTAGCACAGGTTGAGAGTAGAGAGAAGAGGGGAGACACTGGTCAAGGGGTACAAAGTTTCAATTAGATAGGAGGAATTACATCTGTGCCAAACTATAGCACATCAAGATGACCACAGTGAATAATAATGTAGTGTATGTTGCAAAATAGCTAAAAGAGGATTTTAAATGATCCGGTCACAGGAAATGATAAATGTTTGACCTGAGAGATATGCTAATTACTCTGATTTCACCATTATAAAATGTATATTTGTATCAAAACATCACACTGTGTCCTATAAGTCTATACAACTATGTGTTAAGGAAAAGAAAATAAAACTAGAGGCCAGCTGGCAAGGCCCAGTCTCAGGGGTAGGTTGCAGCCATGGACTCTCCATGGGAGGAGCTGGCACTGGCCTTCTCCTGCACGTCCATGTTCCCCTTTTTTGTCATCACCCACATCTGGTGTCTGTGATGGCACTGAAGCATCAGCTGGTAGGAGTGGAAGGGGCATGGAAGAATCCTGTTTCAAGCTGGTCTACTGCTATGCTCCTGATTTGGTGGAGGAATTTTAACATGTGTACTGCTTGAATAGCCTCCACTGAGGTTTCTTGCAAACCACATTAATATTTTACTGGCATCTTCATTCTGGTATATTACATAGATTTTTGCCCATGGGACCTAAATTCCCAGGACTATTCATTCTTATCTGCTCAACTTCTGGCTGTAGGAATGAAGGAGTGATCAGAACTTGGAAAATAGAAGGTGGAGTCACACATGCTAATAGCTATTACCAAAATGGCTGGTCAGTCATGATAGCTATTGGATGGGCCCAAGGTGCAGCTGGTATCACTATCATGAATTCTGAACAGTTGGTAAAGGAGACTGGAAACCAGAGATGATGAATGGCGAAAGATGTCCTATCCTTCCAAGGTAACCTTGCTGGGGTCCCTTCACATTTCAGCACACCAAGCATCTGACCACATCAAAGCATAATCTTATGTTCCTTTATACCATCTTTCTTGTGGCCAAAAAAGATAACCATCATAGTTACACAGTTTTCTTCTATGACTCTTAGTCCTTTTGAATATATATTGAGTTGGCTGCTCTTTGGCAGCAACAGTTTTCATTGTATGAAAAGAAATGTGGAACAAAATCATCTTCTAATGGTTCAGATAATGTTAAAAGGAAATATACTAAGAACACTGAGTAAATTTACTTGAGCTCTAGAAGGCAAAAAAAAAAGAAAATTATTTTCTACCTTTCAGATTGTGATAAATATTTCTATGCAGATGATGTGAAATTACGATTATATATAAGGAACGGACCCCACAGTGTGATCTCCAGGGAAGACTGAAGTGACTTTCACTGAACCTTCCCAGGAATAGCAAAGACAGCGCACAGCACCCTGGTGAGGAGCCCTGCCTTGTGTCTCTTTATTTTGGCTTGTCCCAGGTGGACGCAGTCCCGTGTCTTGGCAAGGAGCCTTCAAAAAACAAGATGAAAAGGAACGGAGAGAGTGAAGAAAAGAGGGTCCTGGAGAGAAAGGTTGAAATGCTGAAGAAAGGAGAGGAGAGGAAGAAAGGTGGGAGAGAGGAGGAGAATTTAAAAAGCAAGGACAGCCTGTCTACTAATCCCTGCCAAGAAGCAAGAGAGGTGGGGTGTTGGCCTGGGTGGGTGAGAGTTCCAGCGGCCCTGCCGCTGCCTGGAGCCAGTGCCTAGGGAGTCAAGGCTCCCTGACCTGTCAGACCTGTCATCTGCAGCAGCCAGGCCTTGGCACAGCAGGGAGGCCTGCTGCAGAAGCCCATGCCATGCATCACTGCAGCTGGGTCCACAACCTCAATTTCCCACTACTCAACCTCCATTGAGAAAATGGAAGTGGGGCAGACATGAATGAATGGTGGGAATATAGAATTGACCAATAGCATTAGATCATTTCCAAACCTGATTGGACAAAGTCTGGACCAATAGCATTGGTACATTTTTCAAACCCTAATTAGCATAACTTTGAGCCAATCACAGTGACCCAAGGGCTATATAAGACCTCTTGCCAGCCACATTTCGTAGAAGGTAACTGAAGACAACGGAGCAGAAGAAGACTGCGGAGCAGAAGCCGACGGCGGAGCAGAAGCCCACGGCCGACGGCGGAGCAGAAGCCCACGGCCGACGGCCGACCAGAAGCCCACGGCCGACGGCCGACCAGAAGCCCACGGCCGACGGCCGACCAGAAGCCCACGGCCGACGGCCGACCAGAAGCCCACGGCCGACGGCCGACCAGAAGCCCACGGCCGACGGCCGACCAGAAGCCCACGGCCGACGGCCCACGGCCGACCAGAAGCCCACGGCCGACCAGAAGCCCACGGCCGACCAGAAGCCCACGGCCGACCAGAAGCCCACGGCCGACCAGAAGCCCACGGCCGACCAGAAGCCCACGGCCGACCAGAAGCCCACGGCCGACCAGAAGCCGACGGCCGACCAGAAGCCGACGGCCGACCAGAAGCCGACGGCCGACCAGAAGCCGACGGCCGACCAGAAGCCGACCCATCCTCACACAGTGCTGAGGATTCCATTCTTCGCGTTTGTGGGAGAAGACCTTTAAAAGAAAACGACGTTGAGGGTGAGTTGCTGGGGTGTGCTGCTCTGCACAAAACACCTCTATTTTATTTACTTATTTTTATGCGGTGCTGAAGATGGAACCCAGGGCCTAGCATGTGCCAGGTGAGCGCTCTACAGCTGAGCCACAACCCAAGCCCCCCAAGTCTTGAACGTTGTTATAGTGAATTTTTGCTTCTTGTAGTTGTTCTTGTTAGTGAATCTATCGTTGAGGTATCTGAAAGTTAGGTTTCCGGATCCTGATGTAAGAAAACGTAGGGTAGCTAGTACTAAGTTCAGGAGGAACCAGGAAAAAATATGCAGGGAAGACAAAAAGATGTCACAAATTTTTATAACTTGTAATTTGATTTTTGGTTATTTTGAAATGCTTTTAAATTTCTCTTGAGATTTCTTATTTGTCTCATGTCACTTTAGAAGTTTGTTGTTGTTTTTACCCTTCCAGTTTTCAGGGCTTTTCACTATCTTCCTATTGTCAGTTTCAAGTTTATTCATTGTGATCTGAGATTAGGCACTGTAATTTCTACTTGTATGTTTGTTAAGGTGTATTTTATGGTCCAGAATGTGGTTTGATTTGGCTGGTGTTTCATGTGGGCTGGAGAGCAAAATGTATAATTGCATAGATGGGAATTAAATACAGCTAATTAGTATTAGCACAATGGTGTCAGACTAATTAAATTAAGAAAAAATTTGTTTTTGCATTTTTCTTTCACTTACTCTTTGTCAAATACTCATCATGACTTTATGTCGATCTGTTTTCTGAGCTGTGTTATTTTCTTTTTCCTCTGAGGCATTCCTTTTAATAGTTCTTGCAGGGCAGGTATACTGTCAAAGAATACCTCAATTTTTGTTGAGAAAGTCTTGATCTCTGCTTCACATTTGAAGGATAATTTTACTGAATACAGAATTTTTAGGTGGGTGGTTTTTATGTTTCAATGCTTTAAATATTTTGCTGCATTTTTTGTTAGATTTCTTAGCAATGTCTGATAAATTCCATGCTTGCTCCTAAAGAGCTAAGGTGGTTTTTTTTTTGTTATCTACTTTTATTTTTATTTTTTTTAATTTTTTATTGTTGGTTATTCAAAACATTACATAGTTCTTGATATATCATATTTCACCCTTTGATTCAAGTGGGTTATGAGCTCCCATTTTTACCCCATATACAGATTGCAGAATCACATCAGTTACACATCCATTGATTTACATATTGCCATACTAGTGTCTGTTGTGTTCTGCTGCCTTTCCTATCCTCTACTATCCCCCCTCCCCTCCCCTCTTCTCTCTCTGCCCCCTCTACTGTCATTCATTTGTCCCCCTTGTCTTATTTTTCCCTTTCCCCTCACTTCCTCTTGTATGTACTTTTGTATAACCCTGAGGGTCTCCTTCCATTTCCATGCAATTTCCCTTCTCTCTCCCTTTCCCTCCCACCTCTCATCCCTGTTTAATGTTAATCTTCTTCTCATGCTCTTCAACCCTACTCTGTTCTTAGTTACTCTCCTTATATCAAAGAAGACATTTGGCATTTGTTTTTTAGGGATTGGCTAGCTTCACTTAGCATAATCTGCTCTAATGCCATCCATTTCCCTGCAAATTCTATGATTTTGTCATTTTTTAATGCAGAGTAATACTCCATTGTGTATAAATGCCACATTTTTTTTATCCATTCGTCTATTGAAGGGCGGGCATCTAGGTTGGTTCCACAGTCTTGCTATTGTGAACTGTGCTGCTATGAACATGGATGTAGCAGTGTCCCTGTAGCATGCTCTTTTTAGGTCTTTAGGAAATAGACCGAGAAGGGGGAATAGCTGGGTCAAATGGTGGCTCCATTCCCAGCTTTCCAAGAAATCTCCATACTGCTTTCCAAATTGGCCGCACCAATTTGCAGTCCCACCAGCAATGTACAAGTGTACCCTTTTCCCCACATCCTCGCCAGCACTTGTTGTTGTTTGACTTCATAATGGCTGCCAATCTTACTGGAGTGAGATGGTATCTTAGGGTGGTTTTGATTTGCATTTCTCTGACTGCTAGAGATGGTGAGCATTTTTTCATGTACTTGTTGATTGATTGTATGTCCTCCTCTAAGAAGTGTCTGTTCAGGTCCTTGGCCCATTTGTTGATTGGGTTGTTTGTTATTTTATTGTCTAATTTTTTGAGTTCTTTGTATACTCTGGATATTAGGGCTCTATCTGAAGTGTGAGGAGTAAAGATTTGTTCCCAGGATGTAGGCTCCCTATTTACTTCTCTGATTATTTCTTTTGCTGAGAAGAAAACTTTTTAGTTTGAGTAAGTCCCATTTGTTGATTCTAGTTATTAACTTTTGTGCTATGGGTGAAGTGGTTTTTTTTAAATAGAACTTCTTTCAATTTATTTTTCTTTATATTTGGTTATCCACATTTTGAATATGGTATGCTTAAGGTATTGATATTTTTTACATTTATACTGATTGATGTTTTATGAGATTTCTATAAAGATCCGATGAACATGGTAAAGAAAATTAAGATTTATAAGTTAGGTATAGAGCTATCAAATAGATATGGTCCATGATGGAACATGGACCATATGTAATTTGAAATGTTCCAATTACTACATATAAAATGCTGGAAATCATAGTAACTATGAGTGGTAATGGCTATATTAATTAATTTGACCATGGTGATTAATACATGATACATACATGATAAGTGCACATATATCTGTGTGTATACATACATATAACCGTTTTGCATACCTGAATATATATATAGTTTTATGTGCTGATTAAACATTTTAAAGTAAAAAATAAAAATCAACAAATTTAATTAATTTATTAATTAAATTAAAGGTTAAATTGGTTTCCGTTAGTAGTGAGGTGGTTCTAAGAGACCATGTGTCAGATAGTGGTTCTGGAATCTGAAATTAAAGTTGAGGTAGCAACTCAATAGTATCACATGACTTTTCAGTTTCTTGGTTATAGGATGCTGGAGAATATGGGGTCCTTGTCTCTGTAGTGTTAAGTTCTATTCATAGCTCCGCTAGTCAGGAAATAACAGATCTGGAATTAACTTTGATGTTGAGCTCACCGTTTTCCCCTCCCTCTTCTTCTCAATATTTGTTGGGTCAACAAGGAAATATATATTCTGCACCAACTGTGTGCGGGATACACAGCATTCTGGCCTGAGTAAAATCTAGGCCCTGTCTCTGACCTATGGAGCTTAGAGTTTCGTTGAAGAAATAGACAGTAAGAAAGCAATTATACAAATAAATATGTTGTCACTACCAATGACAAATTTTGTGAAAACAAGTATAGGATACGGTGATAATTGGAGAGGGACAGTGGTGGCTCATTGGGAGGTATTTGGAGCTCAAGACACATTACCAATAAGAAAATGTAAGAAGCAAGCATCTTTGGGACCCATTTTGCCCTCAAATCCTTGGATCTTTAATAACTCAGGCATTCTAACATCGACACGTGAGATTGCCATTTTAACTTCAAAGAAGTTGCTTGAGCCAGGGTGTTGGGATTGCTGCCCCATTTCCCAAGGCCGTTCAGGTTTCTACTGCTGAGACTTGTGCCTACAATCCCTGCTTGCACTGAAAAGCTGAAACAGGATCCAGTGGTTGCTTTTCCTTTCCCAGTACAAAGAAATCAGAGCTGGGTTATTTAGTGTAAACCTCTCCTCTGCTCAACAAATGTTGAACTATTTGTGCTCTTCTCTGCATGATAAAGCAAGAAGCTTGGTGAGGCTAGAGGTTGCAACTATTCAAGTAAAGGTTTGTGATTAAAAACCCATTGTAGGGATTCCACAAATATTTGAATCCAATTGATTTGCTAGTTCTGTGGAGTAGGGACAGAATCTGGGCTGAGCAGTTAAATCTGCACAGGTTTTCCCTTTTTCAGTGTGTGCTCGATACTCCAGAATCTTTCAATTGTATGTGTGTCCTGTTTGTCTGATCCCTGAAAGATTTTGTTGTTCTTGTTGTACTTCCTCCTCCTTCCTTCCTTCCTCCTTCCTTCCTCCCTTTCTTCCTTCCTTCTTTCCTTCCTTCCTTCATTTCTTTATTTTTGGTATGGAGCATTGAACCTAGGATTGCTTCACCACTGAACTACATTCCAGCCCTGCAGCCCCCATTTAAAAAAAAAATATATATTTTGAGACAGGTTCTCACTAAGTTGCTTAAGGTCTTGCTAAGTTCCTGAGGTTAGCCTCAAAATTGAAATCTTCCTGCCTCAGCCCCCTGAGTTGCTGGGATTAAAGGTGTGCACCACCACACTTAGCTCTCTGAAAGCTTTTGAGTATGTTATCCCTGATCAACTCAGCCCTAGGTGCTCAATTCATTTGTTTGTGCCTTTTATTGGTAAGGGAAAGACTTCCTCAGTGGGTCCCCTCTTTGGGATCTATCTATCTCTCTTGAAAATATTTCACCTTTTGTCTCCATGACTCGATTTTCCATCTACTTTTGTCTTTTGGCTGACTCCTCATTCCCCTCTTTTTCTTATTTGAGGTCCTTTTTGTGTTGTGTTCCCAGATAGCCATTTTGTTCCTCAGTAGCTTCCCCTTTCCTTCAATGCTTTGCCATCCCCTGGCCTCTCTTTTCTTCTCACCCATCATACCCTTCCTTTCCTTCTCCTTCTCATCTACTCCACTCCATCCCATATTAATCAAAGGCCCATTCTTTGCCTTTGAGACTCTGACAAGGTGGGCTTCAGGTTGGAGTTGGAGATGTGCTGGGGAAATGCCCCAGTTACACAGCTGATGGGAAGGCATAAACCCTGCTGTGTTTCAGGGACATGGTGATGAAGGACCCAAACTAAATGCATCAAGACGCAGCTGACCTACATTTAAGATCTTGAAATAAGTGATAGATACCCTATGTTTGGAGAAGAGAGGAGCCTGCGGGGCTGGCTGGAAAAAACCAATCCAGCAGAACCTATCTTGTAGAAGAGAAAACTATCATGTCTGTAGATCTGGAAGAGGCCCAATCGCATGTATACCTGTCAACACACGTATCGTGTTGGCATTGTATGCCATCTATGAGCTGTGTAAGGACAAATTTGTGAACTTTTATAAAGGCATGTGAGCTGGAAACTCTGATTCTCTACTTTTTCTAGAACTCTCTGGGTGAATTGCAACCTGTACTACGTGTGAAACTGTCATACACAGCCAAGGTGAGCAATTTTCCCAAGTGGAGGAAAAGTTACTGCTCCTACTCGATTACCTTTTCCAGGTGTCTGTGCACCTAACTGACTAAATATGCTACAGACTGTAGAACGTTGGGAATTTATAAATGACCTGATATGCAAATAGAGCAGAAGTCATAGATATTTACTTCTATCTTGTTCCCAATCCATTAGATACTAACTTAGATTTAAACTTGATTTTCTTCAGAAATACAGTTGGATCAGTTATTGAATAGTACTTCTGTTCCTGTCTTTGAATAGCATTTTTCAGATGGGTCACACTTAAATCAATCTTTCTGGCAAAAAATGAAAGAACCTTGAGTTTTATTGTATCTCAGTGGTGGTGAAATCAGTCTTTAACAAACAGTTAATGTAAGAACTGTGCACATAATAAATAGACCTAGGATTCCAGCTGGCATGGTGTCTGATTTTAGATTGAATGACAACCAGCTATGGTATTTTCTGTTTTCAAGGGATGGTGGGGGGAGAGTCACAGAAATGGAAATGTAGGGTTTTTTTCTTTTTTTTTTAAAAAAAGATGCTATTTAAAATAGTCTTGAGCGTGAAGTGCCCTATTTTTGGATTTAGGTCATTTGACATGCTTTTTCAAGATGAAAAAAAAAAAAAAAACAGACCAGGGGTAGCTGCATTGGAGGTTAACATCAGGAGGACTCTGCCCAGTGTGGGAACTTGTTTTTCTACTGCCTTGGCTGCTACACAGGCAGCTCAGTGACTCTGCCTCTTCCCTAGCCCCTCTGAGAACACCATCTTCCAGACTGGGGAGCAGAATAGAAACCAAATGAGTCTTCCCACTTCAGGTACAGCTCTGTGTTTTATTTCCTCATTACTCATGCCAGTAGACAGGAAGCTTCAGATGCTAGACCATAGCTCTGCCCTTAAACCCCCTCTCTCTCATTCCCTACTTCACTTTCTTAGGCAGAAGTCCTGACAGGGATCTGGCCCCAAGGATTATAAAGATATTTGCTTCTTTTTACTCATCTTCCAGTATTTCATCAGCAAGGGATGCTGGAACATTGTGAGTGAGAGCAGGACAGAAACCTTGAGAAATAAGGGGGTCCTTTGGCTGTGCACATTGGATGCTAAGATTCACGTGCTGGGGTGTGCCCTCCTCAGACAACACTGCTTCTTACACCTTCACTCACCAGCTCACCACAGGGGAGTTCACATGTTTCAACAGCCATAACACATGTTCCATCCCAATAAGAGACACCAGATTTCCACTAGGCCTTTTAATATCAATCCACCTTAGATCTCTTCTGTTACATCTGTCATATGTTTTTAATATCTCAATATATACAAAGTCATCTTATTTTTTAAATCTCTACCAGGTAGATGTTTGTATATTAATACCTTTAGTTATTATTTGAGAACCTCATTTATCTCAAGTAACCTAATCGGGAGCAACTTAAAGTGTGAAGCTCTTTTAAATGTCACTCAGATGTAATAAAGGTGTTCAGTGGTGGATTTACCAGTAGGAATTTGATCTGTTTTGAATTTTCTGTCTACTCTGTTATTGTTGATCATTTCCAGGGTTTCACCTCATGCACCTTAGATATTGAATACAGATCTATAAAAATTGGTGTGAATATAAACAGGTAGAAAGGAAGGCGCAGAGTGTCGGGGAAATGCTCAAAGATCTCCAGCCACCAACAGGCCTCAGAGAAACTCTTTTAACAATTAGCTAGCCCTTGTTAGTCACACAGAAGATTTCACTCACTTGGTAGCTAGTGGGCTCAGACACAACTTTTAAAGTACCTTCCAAGTAGGGGTGTCATATCAATCCTATCAGAAGGCTATCTCCAGGCTCCATTCTTTTAATATCAATCAAGGACCCACAATCATGTTTGTCTAAGCCATTAACTTTTACTTATATTTTAATCTTTGTCCTCTTTCCCAGTAGATTACTTTTTCTTAAAGTGACAAGGAGCCGTCAATTGGCTTGGTGTCGTGGCATTTCTGTATCCTCCTCCCTTCTGCTAGTGATGGTCTAAAATTTGGGGGCCAATGGCTATATGCTGGACCGGTAGTCAGTGACGGGTATGATCCAATTGCAGTGGTATCAACCTAAGACAGGAGGCTGACGCCTAAAGGTCAGTTTTCCGATGACGGGTAAGAACCATATGTTGAATTGGACAACCTACCAGGCACGGTCCTTAAGCCACATTAACCTCACTCCCCCACTGGCACCAAGGCCAAATTTGGGGGCCAACAGAGGTGAGGCAAAGAACCTCACCCCCCTACTGGTGCATAGACCTATCCACAAGTATGGCTGTATGCTGGACCGGTAGTCAGTGACGGGTATGATTCAATTGCAGTGGTATCAACCTAAGACAGGAGGCTGACGCCTAAAGGTCAGTTTTCCGATGACGGGTAAGAACCATATGTTGAATTGGACAACCTACCAGGCACGGTCCTTAAGCCACATTGCTTGTTGTTTAATTAATCAGAAGGGGGGAGATGCTGGGAGCCATTAGCCAAGTAAGTAGGTATGACAATTTCCTTGCCAGCGTACCCCATGTTGCAGTGACATTGAATGTAGGTGACCTTGCTCAAGGACCAGGGCGGATTAGGGTGTTCCGGGTTTAAGATAATCGTGTTTAGGGCGTTCCCAGTTTAGGTTCCAGGTTTAAGGTTTAAGATTATTCCTCCTGGGAATAGGGCGTATCCTGCTGCCTGAGTTCCCCTTGAGTTCTCACGGGATTCAGACAATATATTTTGGGAGACAGAAGCCCAGTGGGTGTGGATTTGGGCAGAGAACGTGGATTTCCCCAGAACGTGATTGTAGACGGCTGGTGTGAGTTCGGGAATAAAGAGTTGCTGTTTGAATCTACAAGCTGTGTGGTGGCTCGTGATTGTGTGCCCAGCCAGACACACTGCGGCATTTGTGCCCAGCCAGACTGTGGCATTGACAAGATCTGCGGTCATGTTTTTATTCATTTAACATGTAATTATTGACTAACCTGAGCTGGACTGAGTTCTGTGCTGGAGGTAGATCTTTGACAAGGCCAAGCTTCTTCTACCTTCCTGCATGTTAGGTTATACTGAGGGAAGATAGTTCACCCTCCCCATACACACAGAGATTAATAAAATGAAATAATACCAATTATTAGTATTGTGAAGGAAGTTAATGAAGGATGAAGAGACGAAACTGGATCAGAGCAAGTTAAGTATGAGGATGAGGAGAACTCTGTGGAAGAGTGTTATAGTTCAGGATTGAGAAATGAGAAGGCCAACTGTAGAAGGAAGGTGGGGAGAGAATTCCAAATCAAGGGGCCAGTGTGTGCAATGGTCCCACGTGAGAAAGAGCTTAGTCTGACAGATGGTAAAAAACAAAACAAAAAACAGTTGTCATATTACAAGTGTGAAGAGCTGAGCAGTGGGCCTCTGAGATAGCAGAAGTGTGCTTGGGTTTTATTTCTAGGGCAATGCAGAGCTATTAGTGGGCTTTAAGTGGAGAAGAAACCAATGTGCTGGCTTTGAGACAAGAAGGCTGCTGCCAGGAGAATTGCCCGAGAGGGAGAGGCTCCCAGGTTGAAGACTGATGTCTCAGTGTTGGGCAGGGGTGACTGGAGTGTCACTGAGAATAGCAGCAGCAGATGTTGCTAAATCCACACATTGGGCAGGATTGAAAGAGGAAAGGTCTCTACTCTATTCAGCAACAGAGGAGATACTTCTGTGGGGTCCAGTTTGTGTGAGTGGGGAGTAGGTTGGCCATTAGAGCTACATCTGCCCTTGTTAGGTTGGAGCCTTGTTTCATAAAGGGTACAATGCATAGGCAGCTCTTCTGGCAAGATAATATAATAACATAATGGTTATATTACACAGTGAGATTATATGTCTTTGGATTTTGATATTGGTTAAAATTATGTATATGAAATGTGCACACTTATGCAATATGGTTGTGTTTTAGGCTAGAGCTTCTTGGTTCCCTATCAAGTCATTTAGGGAGAGAAAAAAATTTTTTTGACAATATGGGTGTCCCAGTCTTTTTTCTGTTCCTACACAAAACACCAGAGGCTAGTGATTTGTAAAAAAGAGAGATTAATTTTACTAACAGTTCTGGAAGTCCAGGAACATGATATGACAAGGAGTCAGCCTCTGGTGAGGGCCTGGTGCTATAACATACCATGGCAGAGAAGTGAAGGGTAGGAAGCAATCACGTGTGAAAGGAGCATGTGTGCAGGGAATCAACAGAGAGGTTCCAGGCTCACTTTATAACAACCCACTCTGGTGGAAACTTATCCAATCCTGTGAGACCTGAAAGATCTAATCCAGTTTCTAGAGAATTAACCTATTCTCTTGGAAAAAAAAAAAACATTTAATTTATTCAAGAGGATGGTGCCCTCCATGAGCTAATCACCTCCCACTGAGCCCCACCTCTTTAATGTCCCACCACACCTCAGTCTAACTCTGTTGGAGACCCTGATTCTAACACAGGAAGCTTTAGGGAACAGATCACACCCAAACCACAGCAATGGGTGTTACTTTAATGTCTTTGTATAATTTTGTTACTTACAGAAGTCACATGCCCAACCTGTATAAAAATGTAGGAGATGAATTGATAAGAGAATGTGATGTATAATATGTAACTCAAGGGACATGCTGTCTGAGTTCCATTCTCAGACCCACATTAGTTACCTCTGTGAGCACCCACGATATAATGCAGATAACAATGGTGCCTACTTTAATAGAGTTGGTGTAATCCCATGATCACATCCAACCTTCAGCCTGATGCCTGCAGTATGTAAGGAAATAGTAAATGTTAACTGATTGTGGTAATTTCAGCATTAGAAAGTAATCTAGACTTGCTTTTGTTTTCCTCTCTTGTTTTACAGAGGAGAAAGCCTTAGCCTTGTGTTTCATGAAATATGTCACTCAGCTTGTTAGGGATAGTCCCAGACTTGGGGTACTCTTTTCTTTAAACCCTCAGTGACTGCTCTGCAGAATTCCTTTTCCTTAGAAGAATGACATGTCACCACATGCTAAGACTGAATTTGGATGCTGTAGGGTGGGGTGGGAGGGATTGAGATATCTGGAAAGAGAGAGAATACCACCCTCCCAAATGCAGAATACTGGTAAGATAAAGAAAATCAGAGACATGTGAAGTATGAAATGGAAAAGAAGATGCCTATCTTTGGATTGAAAATCTGAGATTTGTTAGGAAGATGAATCGGCTAAGAATCCAAAGCTAAGTATTATCTACAAAAATACTTAATAATAAATTAGACATCACTAAGACACAAATTCAAGAATGGGCTGCTTCCAGAGGGTCTTAAAATCTCTGTAACTTTAATTTGATAACAAAGAAACCTTGAAAACTTTGGGATGAGAAAAACCATCACGAAGGGTGAATGAGACACAGCAGAAATACTCAAAATGTCAAACATTTCACTTAAGTAGAATTAGAGCATCTCCTGGGACTTCATATGTGTGTAATGTTTCTCAGAAGGAAAATAATTATATTCAGGTTTATTGAGGGCCTGAGAACGTGGGTATTAAGAATGGGGTCATGCAGTCTGCGCACTCTTTTTTTTTTTTTTTTTTTTCTTCGAAAAGCCTTTGGCAAATAGAGACAGCAGAGAGTCCTGCATCCTTATACCCATAGAACACATTCATTGAAATTATTAAAAGGAAACTCTGTAGAAAGCTCAGCTAGGAACATAAATTGATGTCATATTTAGAAAGAAGAAAAACGGGTGGGAAAGGATAGAGTAACTGGAAAGGTTTCAAATCAATGAACAATCCAAATGGCAAAGAATTCTATTGCTAAAAACAGTCTAAAGCAATTCATGTAGGTATCTTTCCAGCAAATGAGTGTCTACTAAGTACAAATAACTGTTAAGAGTTCTGAAAAACATAGATGTGGAGAAACCATGAATCTTACCCCCAAAGAGCTCAGAGTTCAGTCAGAAAGATGACAATCATGCCTCCACCCATTTATATGTGGGGTGTTCATTAAGCATGCATGAAACAGACTACACTTTCTCCACATCCAACCTTGATCACAGACACTGCACATCAACCCTGCCCTCTTTCCACTCAATTGTCCATTACTCTGCAACCAGTTGCATCCAGATTATCATCTTTTGTACATTTCTGTCATTTCTTATCTCAAAGTTTTAAGATTCCTTGAGCATTCTGTTTTATATTTCTCATAACACCTAGGAAAGCAGCTTACACTTAACAGGCAAGATAAATGATTCTCTTTGTTTGAGTCAATACTAAAATAAAACCTAATCTGTAAAACTACATTATTTTTCAGTCAATGATACCAAAATCTGATCAGATTTCTAATTCAAGGAGTTCTGAGGAAAGGAGTTTGGGGACCTAGAGAGAACTCCGGTTTTAAGAAGAACTTATTTCATGAGACAGAGAATTAGAGCCATAGAGTATCAGGAGGGGGAGACCTGGAGAAGGGACATAACTGAGAGAGTCACAGGTTTTATTTCATAGTGGCAGGGCTGGGACAAGGATACAGCCACTGTGACTTGAGATGAGGAGTGAAGTGTAGGGGCAGTAAGTTATTTTATCAGGATAGACATGAATCAGACAAAATGAAGGCCTGAAATATGAACCATCTTCTACAAACTACTAATCCCTTGGTAGGTGTGGGGTGGGTTGACATGGAGCATGCAGTGGAAACCTGGAGGAGTTAGGGTATGGACATTCCTGTTGTTCTTCCTAGGCTTCATTGGTCTCACTTTCCAAATCTGTAAAGTGGACATAAATTTTATATTTCTGGGAACATCATGGAACTTGATTTTTTCTTAAATGAACATAAAGCACTTAGAATCATTCTAGGTAGAGACGGAAGACTCAAACTTTTATTGTTTTTATAATTTTAACCACAATAATACATAGTCATATGTCTTATACATGCCAGGCAAGTGCTCTATCTCTGAACTATAGCTTTAGCTCTCATTTACTTTTCTTTTCTTTTTTTTCTTTTCTTTTGTACCAGGGATTGAACTCGGGGGCACTCAACCACTGAGCCACATCCCCAGCCCTTTTTTGTATTTTTAAATTTAGAGATAGGGTCTCACTGAGCTGCTTAGTACCTCTCTGTTGCTGAGGCTGACTTTGAACTCAAGATTCTTCTGCCTCAGCCTCCCCAGCTGCTGGGATTACAGGCCTGCACCACCACACCACTACCAAAAGTAATTAATTAATTAAACTATTAAATAAAGTATAGGCTGGCTTCTTCACATTCTTTTGAGGCAGGTTTTAGGTTTTGGCTTATTTCTCTTCCTACACCCCTACACATCCTAAATTCAACTCAGTTTCAAAGCTTTTCCTTTAGAATTAAATCAGCAAAACCCCTCAAATTGACATAATAGTGTTTTGGGTGTCTTTTTGTTTTGAGTTGTAGGCTTATGTCTCTGAGTTCTTGCCTTAGGGATTTTGGTGCAGTAATTTTTTTTGGGGGGGGGCAGTTGCTAGGATTTCAGGAATTTAACCCAGGGGCTCTTTAGAACTCATCCTCCTCCTGCCTCAGCCTCCTGAGCTGCTGGGATTACAGGAATGCATCACCGCTCCTTGCTGTCCCAGCCCTTTTTATCTTTTTTTTTTTTTTTTGTGTGATATTGGTGATTGAACTCGGGCACTCAACCACTGAGTCACATCCACAGCCCTATTTTGTATTTTATTTAGAGACAGGGTCTCACTGAGTGAGTTGTTTAGCGTCTCACCATTGCTGAGGCTGGCTTTGAATTGCAATCCTCCTGTCTCAGCCTCCCGAGCTGCTGGGATTACAGGCATGTGCCACTGTGCCCAGCCTTTATTTTTTTCTTTTGAGATGAAGATTCACTAAGTTGCTGAGGCTGTCCTTGAATTTGTGATCTTCATGCCTCAGCCTCCTGAGTTTCTGGGAGGCCCGCAGTACCATGGCTGGCTTTATTTTGCTTTTTTACAGTCAGTAACATTATGTAAGTCACAAAGTGAGTATGAATTCCTTTGATACAGTAGGTAGAAAATCCATATCTATTTTTCACTCGTGTGATTTTTACTTCTTATCTGTTTCTTTCCTTCCCATATGGTTGGCATTGTCGTTGACATTGTTCCTGGTATTTGCAGTCATTTGTTTTATCTCTTGTTTTCTATTTACTTTTAGTTAAATAAAATTAAATTGAAAGATTTCTTAACTTTTTTTTTTAAAGTCCTGGGAAATAAAACAAATTAGATAGTCAGTTACTATTTCAAAACATGAGTCTAGGAATGATTTGGCTTAGTTGATCCTTTTCTTCTCTGTGGATGTCAAATTGTCAGGTTCCTTCTGGTGATAGGTTTCACTTGGTCCTGACTACAATTAGGTGAATGGAATTTGTGTAGAATCTGCTTCATAAGTATGTTAGCCATGGCTAAACACTCTTAATTTTGTTTGACCATTTACAGTACTGATACCCTGTTTCTCTAATCCAGAGACGTGGTTCTTTCTAGTTCCAACTATTCCTTTCTTAAACTTTAGGCACATTTATCTTTCTCGGAGTACTTGGTGACTAAGGGCTGCAGAGGGATTCACCTTCCCATCAATGTTTCTGTTTGGTTCATTCAGGAGTATCCTTTTAAAAGCAAAGTGTGGAACCATAGGGTTTTGGTCATAGGATCATTTGCTCTATTGGCTGCTTACTCCTGGTCAGGTTTATGCCCTGATAGGTATTCATGGGAAATCTTGTTATATAATTTGACTATTTTGGAGGGGGGACGAGTACTGGGGATGGAACCTAGGGCTTCCTTAGCACTCTACCACTGAACTACATTTACAGCCCTTTTTAATTGTATTTTGAGACAGAGTCTGACTAAATTGCCCGGGCTTGCCTTGAATTCCTGATCCTCCTGCCTCAGCCTTCCAAGTGTCTGGCAATTTCCAAGTACATTTCACCATGCCCTACTAAAGTCCCAAAATTCTATTTAGGCATTAATACTATCAGAGAATGAGTAGTGGTGTTAAAATATAAATCCTCAAGGGCTGGGGATATAGCTCATTTGGTAGAGTGCCTTGTATGTACAAGGCCCTGGGTTTAATCCCCAGCACCCCCCCCACACACACACACACACCAAAAAAAAAAAGAAAGAAAGAAAGAAATATATTTATCTCCTCAAGAAGAAAGCTCTTTAGAATAAAATCTGCCATATTATTTTCTAAGTTTGTGTGTAGGCTTTTGGGAATGTTGATCATGCAGAATAAAGTAACAGTGGGAAAATGCCATACATGCAAGAAGAGTTCCCTTAAGTATACTCGGACACTCCATATATTACTGTAAAATATACAACATATAAATTTACTATTTTAGCCTTTTTTTTTTCTGTAGTGGAATTGAACTCAGGGGTACTTTACCTTTTTATTTTTTATTTTGAGACAGGATCTTGCTAAGTTGCTTATGGGCCTCTTTAAGTTGCTTTGGCTGGTCTTGAGCTTGTGATCCTTCTGCCTTTTAGGCATATAGTGGCATTAAATGTATATAATTATACAACTATAACCAATATCCATGTCCAGAACTTTTTCATTTTCCCAAAGTGAAACTTCATACCCATTAAATGATAACTCATTTCCATCCCCTGGCAACCTCCATTCTGTTTCCTTCCTTCCTTCCTTTCTTTTTTTAATCTACAAAATGTTCTATTTACTACTTTTACTTTTAACATTCTTTGTGTACTTCTAAACATCTAGAAAGACTAGATGTTTCAAATAGGACCTAACTTTGTTCACTGTGTACATAGTAGTGTTAAGTAAACTACCACAACAATGGTTATATCCAAAAGTTTTTTTCTAAGTAGGAGCCTCCTGAACTAGAAGATTTTATTTCTCTGCACCATTCTTTTTTTCTGACTCTGTTTCACTACTCTAGTTACGTCATTTGAATGAAATCATACAGTATTTGTCCTTTTGTGATTACCTTATTTGATCAGGGTTCATCCATGTTGAAGTTTATGTCAGAATTTCCTTTTCTTTTCTTTTTGGTGGTGCTGGGGATTGTACCCAGGGCCTTGTGCATTCAAGACAAGCATTCTACCAACTGAGCTATATCCCCAGCCCAGAATTTCCTTTTTTATTTTTATTAAGTCTAGGATTCTGTTGTAAGTAAATACCACATCTTATTTATCCATCTGTTGATGGACACTTGGATTGCTTTCACCTTTTTTTTTGTTACCAGGGATTGAACCCAGAGGTGCTTAACCACTGAGCCACTCTATATTATATTTTCTTTAGAGACAAGGTCTCTCTGAGTTACTTAGGAACTTGCTAAATTGCTGAGACTGGCTTTGAACTCAGGATCCTCTTTCTCAGCCCAAGCCACTGGGATTACAGGTGTGTGCCACCATGCCTGGCTTACCTTTTGATTATCATGAATAATGCTGCTGTAAACATAAATGTTTAGATTAATTCTTTTTTTTTTTTAATATTTATTTTTCAGGTGCATTTATTTTTATGTGGTGCTGAGGATCGAACCTGGGTCCCCAGCCCTCTGCTTTAATTCTTTTGGCATGGTCTGGGCATGGTGACACATGCCTATAATCCCAGAGACTTGTTAGGCTCAGGCAGGAAGATCAAAAGTTCAAGGCCAGCCTCAGCAGTTTAGCAAGACACTGTCTCAAAGTAAAAAAAAAAAAAAAAAAGGAAGAAGAAAAAAAAGTAAAAGAACCACCATTTTCTGGCTGGGCGTGGTGGCACACACCTATAATCCTAGAAACTCTAGAGGCTGAGGCAGAAGGATCCCAAGTTCAAGGCCAACCTCAGCAATTTACCAAGGCCCTAAGCAATTTAAGGAGACCCTATCTCAAAATAAAAAATAGCCTTGGCTTTCATATAACATCCATTTTGTGCCCAACTGAGGGATAAGTACTATGGGAGCCACAGAAATATGACATTTTTTTATTTATTTTTAATTTTTTATTGTGGGTTGTTCAAAACATTACAAATTTCTTGACATATCATATTCCACACTTTGATTCAAGTGGGTTATGAACTCCCACCTTCACCCCATACACAGATTGCAGAATCACATCAGTTACACATCCATTGATTTACATATTGCCATACTAGTGTCTGTTGTGCCTTTCCCATCCTCCACCCTCCCCCCTCCCCACCTCTCCCCTCCCCCCTCCCCACCTCTCCCCTCCCCCCTCCCCTCCTCTCCCCTCCCCCTCCCCTCCTCTCACTCTACCCCCTCCACTGTATAACCCTGAGGGTCTCCTTCCATTACCATGCAATTTCCCTTCTCTCCCTTTCCCTCCCACCTTTCATCCCTGTTAAATGTTAATCATCTTCTCATGCTCTTCAACCCTACTCTGATCTTAGTTACTCTCCTTATATCAAAGAAGACATTTGGCATTTGTTTTTTAGGGATTGGCTAGCTTCACTTAGCATAATCTGCTCTAATGCCATCCATTTCCCTGTAAATTCTATGATTTTGTCATTTTTTAATGCAGAGTAATACTCCATTGTGTATAAATGCCACATTTTTTTTATCCATTCGTCTATTGAAGGGCATCTAGGTTGGTTCCACAGTCTTGCTATTGTGAACTGTGCTGCTGTGAACATCGATGTAGCAGTGTCCCTGTAGCATGCTCTTTTTAGGTCTTTAGGGAATAGACCGAGAAGGGGAATAGCTGGGTCAAATGGTGGCTCCATTCCCAGCTTTCCAAGAAATCTCCATACTGCTTTCCAAATTGGCCGCACCAATCTGCAGTCCCACCAGCAATGTACAAGTGTACCCTTTTCCCCACATCCTCGCCAGCACTTGTTGTTGTTTGACTTCATAATGGCTGCCAATCTTACTGGAGTGAGATGGTATCTTAGGGTGGTTTTGATTTGCATTTCTCTGACAGCTAGAGATGTTGAGCATTTTTTCATGTACTTGTTGATTGACTGTATGTCCTCCTCTGAGAAATGTCTGTTCAGGTCCTTGGCCCATTTGTTGATTGGGTTGTTTGGAATCAGTTTTTTCCTGCCATCATTAGTCCATAATATTCTGTTTCTAATATGCAGGTTCAAATTCAGAGATTTTGATATGGTTCAGGGCTTTGCTTGTGGTAGGAAATATTGGAGTTATGTTTAATGTCTCAAATCTTTCTTTCCTGAAAAGTCTCTTAAAGTTTGGTAGATCTGTATATGTAAGTAATATAGTATACTTACATGTACAAATTCTTATAATTAAGTTTTAGAACTATTTTAGTTTCTTAAACTTGGTGGATTCAAATAAACTTCATTTGGATTTTGAAGTCCCTCAGTGCAAATAATTTGTTTTTAGTCAGTATTTATATTTCTTCAGTATTAATTCACTGACCTACTTTCTATGCTTATGAAAACACTGAATCCAATAATCTTTTTTTTTTAAAAAAATATTTTTTAGTTGTAGTTGGACACAATGCCTTTATTTTATTTATTTATTTATTAAGATGTTGACAGACTTTTATTTTATTCATTTATTTAAATGCAGTGCTGAGAATCAAACCCAGTGCCTCACATACATGCTAAGCAAGTGTTCTACCACTGAGCCACAACTCCAGCTCTTATTTATTTATTTACTTATTTATTAAAATACTCTTTTTAAAAAAAATTTTTAGATGTTGATGGACCTTTATTTTATTCATTTATTTATTTGTGGTGCTGAGAATCGAACCCATGGCCTCACACATACTAGGCAAGTGCTCTACTACCGAGCCACAACTCCAGCCCTACTTACTTATTTTTTATTTGGTGGTGAGGATTGAACCTAGAGCCTCACACGTGCTAGGCGAGCGCTCTACTACTGAGCCATAATCCCAACCTTCCTTTTAAAAAAAAAAAATAAACCTACTAATAATCTCTTCTTACTGTGAAAACATTCCCCATATGTATTCAGAATTGGGACACTTGGTTGTTGAAAAATGGAATTTAAAGTGGTACAATCTAGGGGCTGGGGATGTGGCTCAAGCGGTAGCGCGCTCGCCTGGCATGCATGTGGCCTGGGTTCGATCCTCAGCACCACACACAAACAAAGATGTTGTCCGCCAAATACTAAAAAATAAACATTAAAAAATTCTCTCTCTACTTCTATCTCTCTCACTCTCTCTTTAAAAAAAAATAAAATAAAAAATAAAGTGGTACAATCTAGTACGAGGTAATATGTCTGAGATTTGTGGATAAGTGAGTTTTTTCTGTTTCCATTTCTGCCCTCCCAGTGCTCATCAGGCAGGTAAGGTGTTTTGTCATCTAAGATTCAGGTATGGGGTATTTAAACTGTTTCTGTCTCTCAGAAATAAGGACATGACTATTTTTAGAAATTATTTATTTAATTTTATTGATTGATTAATTGATGGGTACTTGGAATGGAACCGAGGGGTGCTTTATCACTGAACCACATTCCCAGCCCTTTTTTTTTTTTTTTTTGGTACCGGGGATTGAACTCGGGGGGACTCAACCTGAGCCATGAGTTGTTAAGCGCCTTGCTGTTGCTGAGGCTGGCTTTGAACTTGGGATCCTCCTGTGATCCTCCTGTCTCAGCCTCCCGAGTCGCTGGGATTACAGGCATGTGCCACCGTGCCCAGCCCTTTTTTTTAAAAAAAACTTTATTTATTTATTTCGGTGGTGCTGAGGATTGAACCCAGTGCCTCACACATGCTGAGCTACAACTGCAGCTCAGATTTTATTTTTCAAATAGCATATAATTCAAAAGGTAAAAGATATACCCTCAGATATACATTCTACCCTTCTCATCAGTCCAATTCATTGTCCTGGATGCAACTGATACTATGTTCTTAAAATCCTTTCTAGAGATACCATCCATGTATAAAGCAAATGTATATATTTCTTGCTTGGAAAAAAAAAAAAAAAAGACCAAGCGTAGCACACTGTTGATACTATCTGCATCTTTTTTGTTTTTGTTCTGGTACCAGGGAACCCAGGAGCGCTTAAACACTGAGCCATATCTCTTACTTCTTTTATTTATTTTGAGATAGAGTATTGTTAGTTTGTTAGGGCCTCATTAAGTTGCTGCGACTGGCCTCAAACTTGCAGTCCTCCTACTCTCAGACTCCTGAGTTAACTGGGATTATCCTCATAAGCCACCATGCCAGGCTCTTTTGTTTTTGAATTTACTTTGGCCATTATCTTTATCAACTAAAAGAGTTTGATACCTTCCCTGAACTGATAATCTTCTAATTGTTTCCAGTCTATTGCTATTACAAACTATACTGATAGATCTTCTAATTGTTTCAAGTCTTTTGCTATTATAAACTATGCTCCAGTGAATAACCTTTGTGTATGTGAGTATATCTCTAAGGGTAAAGTCTTAGAAGTAGAATTTCTCAGTCAGATGTGGTGGCTCATGCATAGTCCCAGTAACTTGAGCGACTGAGGCAAGAAGATCAAAAATTTGAGGCCAGCCTCAGCAACGTAGTGTGGACCTGTCTCAAAATAAATAAAAAGGGCTGGAGATGTAACTCAGTGGTAAAGCACCCTGGTTTTCAATTCCTAGAATGGGAGTGGTGGAGGAATAGAATTGTTCAAGCTGATTTTTTGTTTTTTGTTTTTTTTTTAATGTTTCTTTCTTACTGTTTTGGAACTAGGGATTGAACTCAGGGATGCTCTACTGCTGAGCATCCAGCCCTTTTTTTTATTTTTATTTTTTTAAAGATAATTTTTTTTCTTTTAGTTGTTAGTGGACCTTTATTTATTTATATGCAGTGCTGAGAATCAAACCCAGTGCCTCTACATGCTAGGCAAGCACTCTACCACTGAGCCACAATCCCAGCCCCTTCCCAGCCTTTTAATTTTTTAATTTTTTTAAAAAATTTGGGATAGAGTTTAGCTGAGTTACTGAGGCTGACCTCAAACTTGCTGTCTTCCTGCCTCAGCCTCCTGAGTGGGATTATAGGCATTTACCCTTTTTTTCTTTTTTTGATATTTCTTATTCATTTGTTTAACAGGAATTGTTGAGCTCCTATGTGCCAAGGACTGTGCTAGGTGCTGAAGATATAGCAGGGAGAAAACTGCAGATAGTTAACAGGAATCCCAGCCCAGGTTGACTAGATGGAAGGGCTGTCAGGGAAGATCTTTGAGCAATTGACTGTTTTTTGTTTGTTTTTTAAAATATTTTTTAGTTGTCAGTGTACATCTATTTATTTACTTATTTATATGTGGTGCTGAGAATCTAACCCAATGCCTCACACATGCTAAATAAGCGCTCTACCATTGAGCTACAACCTCAGCCTAGCAATTGACTTTTGAGCTGAAACCAAAGGATAAGTGTAGGACAAAAGACAATTCTAGATGGAGGGAATAGTTTACGTGAAGGTCCTGAGCGGGGAAGGAATGTGGATATTTTGAGAAATTGAAAGAAGTTCGAGCATGGCTAGTGCTTAAGGAATGAGAAGCTGAGAAGAGGCAAGGTTAGGAAATGTGGGCTCTCCTAGAAAAAAAAAAAAGGATAAATAGTATAGTGAATTTTGAGCACAATCTCTAGAGATTTTTTTTCTGTTGATTCTTTCTACAAAAGAATTCTTTTTTAATTCTTTATTAGTGTTAATAGTAAAACCATTAGTATAATAAAGGAATTAAAATCTGATGCTTCTGCAGTAGAGCATGCTTTGTATGATAACTTTCCAGGATAAAGCCTATTCTTTTTTTTTTTTTTTTTTAAAGGAGTTTGCTTTTTTTTTTTTTAAAGACAGAGAGAGAGAGAGAGAATTTTTAATAATTTTTAATATTTATTTTTTAGTTTTCGGCGGACACAAATCTTTGTATGTGGTGCTGAGGATTGAACCCGGGCCGCACGCATGCCAGGCGAGCGCGCTACCGCTTGAGCCACATCCCCAGCCCAAGCCTATTCTTTTAATCTTGATTTCTCTCAGGTCCTGCAAATTCAACTTAGTTGTCTGGATTGGGTCTTACAACTTTAGGATCTTAGAAACTGGTTTGGAGATAGAATTATTGGGTAACAGTTCTTAGATTATGGGGCATGATTGGATTGCCGGTTTGTTAGATTATGCTATTTTTAGGAAACAGAAAACTTATTTATTTCTAGGGAATATTGACCTGTTTACTCGGAGTTCAGGGAGTTAAAGCAAAAGCTGTGCCCTCTGAAGCTGGCTGCAGCCAAATAAAACTCTTTCCTGCTATGTTTGGTGCCTTGCCTCATCTGTCCCTACAACATTTTGTTATCTCCTAAAAAGCCCTGTTTCTGAATATTCAACATATGAATCCCCCTGCTCCCCTCCCTCGACTGCACAATTCAACCCGTAACAGGGATGCTGGGGAAACAGGGGGATTCTGCTGTCTAGGAGTCATGATGGTGGCTTAGACTAACTTCTGACAGAAAAGACGTCGGGGGCATTGAGCCACAGGGTGTATCAAAATCAAAAGTGGGTTGTCTGGGGCCTGGTAGGGAGGAAAAGGTATCAAAGGTAGCTTTTAGCTTTCTACAATGAGCGTAGTAGAGCAAATCATAGTCCCCCAAAAGATATGCCTGTTTCCTAATCCCTGAAATCTATGAACATGACCTTATTTATAAAAAAAGGTCTTTAGAATGTAATTCAACTGAGGATCTAGAGATGGGATCATCTTGGATTATGTGGGTGGGTCTAAATCCAATGATGAGTCTCCTTATAAAAGACAGAGGAGGACAAGTCACCAGGACAGAAAAGGCAAAGTGAAGACAGGATGGTTGGAGTGCCCCAAGGAGCCACCCGAATCTGAAAAGGGCAAGACAAAATTCCACCCTTTGGAAGGAGGGCAGTCCTGCTGACACCTTGACCTTGGAATCCTGGACTCCAGAACTGTGAATCAATTTCTCTACTTTTAAGCCAGCTAATTTGTGGTAATTTGCTAAAGCAACCCTAAGCAACTAATAAGAAAACCACTTTTATAGGTATTGGTGCCATTCATGGAGAGAGGGAGACTAGAGGAACCCAGGTTTTTGTCAGATAAGAGGAAAAGCAGGAATTGAGATTTAGAAATGCAGAAATCGTGGTAGCTTTAGGATGTCCAAGAGATAAAGGGCAGTAGCCGGCTTATAGTACACGTTCAACAATTGACAGCTATTATCATATATACTTTTATATTAGAGGAAGTGATTGCTCTTCACAAGCATATCTAATTTTCCTGGAATCTTGGGACTGCAAACAAGTTTTAATAAGTTCTGCTAACACTCAGCAAAGCTTAGCTTGTTCTTTGCAATACCTCTCTCTGAACGTAAAAAAAAAAAAAAAAAAAAAAAAAATTCCTGGTACAAAATCCTATTTGTACTTTTTCACCTCGGGCTGATAACAACTTCATATCCACCCGGAAAGTCTACATCACAAAAACTGGGAGAGCCAGGGAAAAGCAGAAGCCGGCCATTTCCTCCTCCTTGCTTCCCCACCCACAGGGCTCCATCCGCAGCAGACGTGCGCCATCTTGTGGACACATATGATTCCAACAGCCCGGCCCTAAACCAGAAAGTCAAGACTGGAGAGGAGGTGGTGGCTTGGGTCGCTTAACGTTTTTTCCTACCTGCAAATATAGTTTCATTTAACTGTATTTTTTTCATTTAAAAAAAATGGCATGGGTGAATAATCATCCTGGTATTTAAAATAGCTGAAGGGTAAGAAAAATGATACCAAAGCAGACTCTGAGGTATCACCCCTCAATATTGGCAGAATTGAGACCCTGGTCTACAGATGTCCCCTGAAGTCTCTCCAGGTCATGGAAGGAAAGCAGCTGTTTAGAGAAATGCTTCATTCTCGTGGGAGAGAAGGTCTGCTCTGTGTACCACTTTCATCAACCCATAAGAGTCCTCTTTGTAGGTTTGGAGAGTCTGAATTCAGGCTCCACTTACGTATTTAAAAGCCATTCTAACAGAGGAGGAGTTCAGGAGGGATGTGGAAAGGCTGATCAGTGTACATAAAGGCTGATCAGTTGTATTTAAGTAGGAGTAAGAAGTTCTAGTGTGTCATTGCACACTAGAGTGAATATAGTGTTCTTGTCTGTGTATCTCAAAAAGCCAGAAGAAATCATTGTTTTGATTTTCGTTACTGGGGATTGAACCCAGGGGCGCTTAACCACAGAGCCATATCTCCAGCCTTTTTATTTATTTATTTGAAACAAAATCTTGTTAAGTTCCTGAGGCTGGCCTCAAACTTGTGATCCTCCTCCCTCAGCCTCCTGAGTCTCTGGGATTACAGGTGAGCACCACCAGGCCTGGCTCAAAAACTTCATTTTTGTCACCAAAGACTGGACCTGTTTTTACACATGATCCTTTTGGGTTTATTTCCTTCGTGTTTCTCATCCGAGCTTCATTCTCTCCAGGATCACTGCTACTCGGCCAGCATCATCTCTTCCCTGGCCAAGTACCTACCGGATGGCCAATCCCTACTTCTCCTCAAGGGTCCCCCACAGTGGTTCCTTCACACTGCCATCGAAGCATGCCTTCCATCATCCCCGCTCTTCAGTATACTCAGGACAAGATCCAACTCCTCACCTGCACCTGTCCAACATCCTTCTTCGCGTGCAGCCCTGGCTCACTGCCCAGCCCCGGGGATCTTCAGGACCTGGGGCTTTCTCACACACGCTTCTCTCTGCCTTGGGCACTGGTCCATGTGGTCCTCACCTACCTTCACCAACGCACCTTTCAGGGTACAACTGAACGTTACCTCCTCAGGAGGTCAGATGCCGGATCGCAGCCCACCCTTTCCCTCCACTCACCACCATCGCCTGCTGTGATTGCTTGCTTATTTATGTCATGAGTGCTTAGTCTGTAAGCGCCACAAGGGCAAAACTGTGTCTCCTTTCCTCAGGAAACCATCTTCATTGATCAGCATAGCACCTGATGCAGGAAGGTCCTGAATATCCAGTGGTTGGAGGAGCTACGTGGCCCAGGGAGTGCTTCACACCAGTGACGAGCATAGGATGAATATGCACCCTGCAGAGGGGGCGCTGTACTGGACTCCCTGTCCATTGATGTAAGAGGACATTTGAAGAACAAGACAGATGTCCTTCATTGTCAATCAGTATGAGTGAGCGTAAATTCTGCTAAAAGTAGAGCGTGAGACCAGATGAGTTTTGCAGAAGCACATCAGTCCTTGGGGTGGTGAGGTGTATGTCTGATTTGAACCCCGAGTAGCCCCCTTTATGGTCTTATTCCAAAACCTTCCCTCCCCCAATGTTTCCCTCATCTGGGATCAGCAGGCTGGAGAGAACAGGACCTGGGGTGATGAGGTGGAGAGGGATTGGAAGAACGACTGCTCACCTCATGGCAGCTGGAAAGCATACAGAGAGCAAGGGATGGGTCAGGGACAAAATACTGGGCATCCTGTGTTTAATCTGGCAAACCCAAGTCCAGTACAGGTCAATTTGGATTATAGTTGGAAACCCAGTCGTCAGGAATATGGCTACCTGCCAAATCCAGGAATGGAGAGAGCAGGGTCAGCCCCATGTTTCACGATTATCATCAGAGGGAAGCGGGGTTCTCCGGAATAACCAAGATGCCGATGCTGATCCTAGAAGAGGAATGAACCCTGCACACAAAAAATAACCAGTGCCCACTATGTGACCTAGAAAGTCCCATATAGCTCCAAGATGGTATGTGGCATACAAAGGCCTAAATGCATCTTTATACTGTTATTTTTCTGTAGGTCTATAATTATTCCCTGCATTAATTTGCAAGAGGTAGCATAACAAAGTACCATAGATTCAGAGCTTAAACAAAAAGAATTTTTTTTTTCCCCCTAATGACTGGGGAAGCTAGAAGTCCAAGATCAAGGTGTGGGCAGGACTGGTTTCCTCTGAGACCTGTCTCCTTGGTGCTCTTTGGAGCCTTCTGTGTCTTTCTAGTATCCTTCCTCTGTGAGTGTTTGGGTCCCACCCTCCTCTTCTTATAGGGACACTAGTTCATTGGAGCAGGATGCACTCTGGTGATTTTATTTTAACTTAATCATTTCTTTAAAGCTTCTTATTTTCATATAAAGCCACATTCTGAGGTGGGGGGATTAGAGTTCAGCATATAAATTTGGAAAGCTGATTCAATACAGCCCATTACACTCCTTCTCGTTTATTCTTGTTATGTAAGAAACAGGACAGTGAGGATGTGTGTGGCTTATCCCCAATCCCAGGGCTGATTGGTGATGGAATTAGCAGTAGAGTTCTGTGAAACTCCAGAGGTGGTCCCTGCTGTCCCCACCACACTCTGATAATGTGCGTTCCCACTGACTAAGCCAGTCACCAAGCTCCCTCTCCTGAAGAGCACATTGTAAATCCACCTTTGTCTCAATGCTTAGCACAAAGCCAGACACCCAGCAGATGATGCTCTTGAAATTATTTCTTGAAAGGGATGAAACAGAAAAGAAAAAAAGAAAAAAAAAATCCTTCTAAACAATTTTAAGAGATCTAACTAAAAGGGAAAGAGGATAGGCACACAAACTCATGATTTGAAGAGATAAAGACTCTTTAGAAGGCGAAAAATGATGAGCCCTATGGATGTGTAAATGAGCTCCAGGAAGAAATAATCAGAAGGGCAAATTACAAAACAGAAAAAGACTCAAACAAGTGAGGGGAGAACAGTGAATATTTCAGTGTCTTTCGTTCATAAGAAATTCATGAGCAACTTGTTGGAAATTTTGTTGGTTTTGGTGGAGGGGGAGAATTGTAAATATGTATAATATGTAAATACCTCTTATAATAAAAGCTCAGGAAGATAAATGAGCCTGTCTGCGGTAGAGATGTGAGCCGTATAAGATGTTAATATAACTGCTGTCATTCTAGAAATTACCATAATGCTTACAGGACTTAGAAAAAAATGCATAAATACCAGAAAACACACGCACACAAGCCTCTTTTTTTTTTCTGTATCTTTTTTTCCTTTTTTTTTTTAAATTTATTTTTATTTTTTTTTTTTTAATGAGAGAAAAATAACCTTCACTTCAGTGAAACCAGACGACTTCGGGAGTTGGACCTCTATGGGTTCAAATATGATTTCTTTTCACCACAATTGGCGCGACCTTGGCAAATACTCCAGGCCTTCTGGGACTCACTTTCCCCATCTGTGAAATGGAGACAGGATGCCTCCACTCCTTTGGGAAGGACTGGACGGGGCAGCAGGTCCGGGCAGGGGCCTCGCTCCTTCTCTAGGCGTCTGTCAATCAGCTGCCCCGCCTGGCGCCTGAGGACTGAGCCCGGGGCGGGGCACGGGGGGGGGGGGGGGGCGGGGCACGGGGGGGGGGGGGGCGGGGCGGGGCGCCCGCCTCGGCGGAAGGGAGGAGCGGGCAGCGGGCCTCTAGAGCAATGAGGCCTGCGCCGGGGCCCGGGGCGCGCACCCTGTGGAGGGCCTGCAACTGGCTCATGGCGGCTTTCTTCGCCCTGGCGGCTCTCGTGCAGGTCAGGCTGGCGCTGGGCGGCTGGGAACGGGACCTGTCGGGCTCCGCGCTCCGCCCCCAGGCCCAGCCTGCAGTAGTGACCAACCAGTCCGCAGAGTGGCAGGACTGGTCAGTTTGTGGGGAGGACAGGAACTGAGATCGAAGCTTGGAGAACCCCAGGGTCTCCCCACCAAAGACGCGGATGTGTTCACATGTGCAAACCACACACCAGAGAGCCTGACTGGTTCAAAGGCTGGAAGAAGCAGGGTCAGCGCATGTCACTTTGAAAGGGACCTCGGGGAAGCTGCACTAGTGCTTTTCGAAACATTCTTGGTAGGGGAGTCTGAACAGATCCAAGGGCTGGGAAGAGGAATCAGAACTAAACTCCTTACAGCCTCAGGAAATCTGCTTTCGGATCCCCTTTATGAAGGGGATAGTTTGCCTCATTTCTTGAGACTGGAAGGTCCTTAAAAATACCCATTCTAGGTTTGGTGTGTCCTCTTCAGAGTTCCCATGCAGTTTCTTTTTAAAAGATGCGTGGTTGTGTGTTAACACCTGCTGTGTTCAGCCAGAAACCCCTTCAGCCGTCCTGATCTGCTAGACTAGCACATGAATAAAGGAGCAGACCAAACAGGAATAGGACAGGGAGGTACGTCTGCTAACGTGTCCTTGTTTCGCATTCTAGGTCAATGATCCAGACGCAGAACTGTGGGTGGTGAGTATGAGCCGCTTTCAAATTTTTTCCTCCATTCAACAGGATTGTGTGGCTGCACAAAACACGCGGTCTTATCTCTTTGTCTCTCCTATCTGCTTCACTTACTTAAAACCTTAGAAATCAAAACCTTTGTCAAGCTCTTTTTCCCAAGTATTTTTAGAGGGGGGAGAGTCAAGAGTGATAAGGTGTGGTGTGGTGGTGGGCGGGGCAGGGTTAGGGATGGAGAATTCCGGACTCTGAGGACAGAGGTCTTTTCCACATCACCTTAATTATACTAGACTTAATAACAGTATGACTAGGTATCATTTGCTAAGTGCCTACAGTGTTCTAGTCACTTTCCATGCATTATTGCTAACCTTTATGACAACCATCTAGAGGGTGTGTGTAGATTATAGGCAAAAATCCACAGATGTTTAGTATCCTGAGGCTGAGGGTAGGGGTGGTCCTAAAACCAATTTTCCATGGATATCAAGGGACAGCTGTATTCCCTTTGAATAGATGGCCTGAGGATCCCGTTCTAGGGTCTAGAGGAGACCTCTCAGCATCCATTAAACTGACTGTTCCTTGTGAATTACCATCCAGAAAACTCTAGCAAGCATTGGAATGGGAAATGGTAGGCTTTAGTTCTGTGGTTCTGTTAACTGAGTGAATTATTTTTATAGAAACTAATTAAACTCCACAAAACCTATAGCATTCATTTAACCAGTGCTCCTGAATTGGGAGGAGAGATCATCTATTACATTTCCTGAAACATCTGAATTTTTCCCAGTGTCTTTGAATATAGAAGCACAAAGCTGTAGAGCATCATGGAGGAAATGATTCTCAGATTTTGGAATAATGTTGACCGTGTACAGAATGAGCAGCCAACAAGAGCTCTGGGAACTATATGTAAAATTCTAGTCCTTTTTTAGTGCAGTAGAGAACCACCTTCTCATATTGCTTATAATCCAATTTCACATTCCCATGAATCAAATCAAATTGTCTCTTCCTTAGCACTTTGGTTCATATCCTGAGTTCCAAATATTATTTCCCTGCAGACAAATGTCAGATTTCAAACTTAATGTTTAATTTCTGAAAGATTGCAAGATATATCTGCCTGTATATTATGCTACTCCTCAAATATGCCCAAGTTCCTACCCATATCTTTCCCCCCAAAACTCATTCCTCCTCCTGACTTAGCCATGTCTATTAGCAGAATCATTCACTGAGTCATCCTTGATATCTCTGTGTTCCTTACCCACTATCTTTGAGATCCCCTCAACAAACAAAAAGCGGTTTAATGAAAAATAATCTAGGACCAATTACTTACCTGTGTAGTGCGTGTACATTTTATCTTTCACTTCAAGTTTAGGATACATAATATGAAAAACAAATTTCATGTCCCCCAAAATCTCCTCCCTCATTCCCAGTTCAGTCCTCCATTACTTCTTCTGTAGGTATTTTATTTATTTATTTATTTGGCAGTACCTGGGATTGAATTTAGGGCCTTGCACATGCTAGGCAAGTGTTCTACCACTGAGATACATCCCCAGCTCCATTACCTCCTCTATGGAATGACTTCCCAACTCTTCTGTTTACTTCTAATCTTCTATTCCTAGAATACCTCCTGTTGTCCCTGTCTGTTCCTTGTGAATTACCATCCAGAAACTCTAGCAAGCATTGGAATGGGAAATGGTAGGCTTTAGTTCTGTGGTTCTGTTAATTGAGTGAATTATTTTATGGAAACTAATTAAACCCCACAAAACCTACAGTATTTATTTAACCAGTGCTCCTGAATTGGAAGGAGAGGGAGATCATCTATTACATTTCCTCAAACATCTGAATTTTGCCCAGTGTCACTTCCCAATCTAAGTCAGAACTCCCCAATTTGGATTTGAGGTCCATTATAGTATGGCTCAGCCCACCTTCCAATCATGGCCCAGCAAGGATGGTTACTGTACCTTGACCCTAGAATTTCTGTATGTCATATTCTACCCAAGCTTCCAGGACTGTCTGTCCCCAGATGATATTTCATCTGACAAAATCTGCCACCTTCCCAAAGGTTCTGATCATTCTTCCTTTGCACCCTATTATGGCACCAACACATTCAGTTTTGCATTACAGTTGGTTTTGTATCCCAGGAGGACAAGGACAGTTCTTTCCTCTCCTTGAGACCCTTTAGGCAACCTAACATAGAGCCTCCATTATAGAAATTCTTTCTGCATTGACCCTTAAATGGATGGGAGAATAAATAGATGCACAGATGAACAATTACTAGGTCAGTGTACCTGGCGGGCTGGTACTGCATCCAACTCATTTCCTTAGAATGGAAAATCTGATTAGAATATCTCGCTTAAGAAGTCCGGAGGTAGCTGATCAACAGTGTCATCAACAGTCTGAATTTTCTTCCATCCTCATGTTTAGAGAATGGCTGCTGCAACTCTGCAAACATCTCATCTCCAGAAAAGTGTATCCCAAGTAGGAAGAAGCAAAGCAGAGCAAAATAAGCTTTTCTCCTGTGCTTTCTTCACTTTTATGAGAGAAAAAAAAATGTTTTCCAATAAGTCCCTTAGGCAACTTGTACATATCAGTATTACATATTGTCAGGGCTCCATTCTGATTGGGCAGCATCCATACATACTGTTGCTAAATGCTTTTTGTATATTATTAGCCTTACCCCTGGAAGATGTCTCCTTATATTTCATTGCTGGAACATGAACACTCAGAGCTGTAAAAGAGACTGGGAAAACGGTTTTTGTAGGGACAGGTGGACAAGGGAGAGCCGTATTAGAAATGACTGCAATGGTACTGTGTGTTGAATTAAACTAATTATTGCAAATGAATAACATGATACCCTTCGTTATTTTTTTTTAATTCCAGCAAAAATATAAAAGACCATTTCAAGTGGGTTCTACTGAGTTCATGATTACTTTTATTATGCAGTTTTAACTTGTGTACTAGAAACAGTTATTTTCAGTCTTTCTGCTCTCCATAATTTTTTATCTAATTCAAGACAGAGAAAAGCATCTAAATAAGGATTCATGTGTCACAACTGCCACGACAAACTGTTATTTAAAGGACTGTTTTGTTCCTATGTTTCCATACACTGAAATAAGGTTTTAGCCTGTTTAATCTATTTATGACAGCTCTCCAATACATTGAATGAATATTTTAAAAATCTCTGCCAAACATGATGTTTATGTTTATCTTTCTCTCCCTCTGTCTCTCTTTCTTCTATTTCTGTATCTGTAGCTATCATGTAATTCTCCAAGGGAGAAAACTAACCCCTTACTTCTCTAAGTGTGGTCTTTGGTAAAACAGCAGTAGCACCCATGGGACCTTGTTAGAGTAGCAGGATCCTGGGCCCTCCTCCAAACCTCCAGAATTAGAATCTGTAATTTTAAGAAGATGTCCACGTGATTCCTATGCACATTAAAGTTTGGACAGTGCTGTTCTAACCTTAAGTAGCATGATCCTCCACCTTAAGAGATTACCTGATTTGCAAATATCACTATTAGGAAAGATGAACACAGGATCTGTAATCTAAAAGTTCTCTCTGCCCAAGCACAAGACAGACACTTTTAAAATGAAAACAAATCATGTAAAATGTACAGCTCTCACAACTTCCAAATAAACTAAAGTTTTGACATAAGCATTGCACTTGATGTGGGTAAGCAACTACATTTCTGGGAAAGTTCCCATGCTTCTTATAAGACTACCTTTTCTACTTTCTCTCTGAGTCATGGGACGCAAATACACGGTAGTAAGTTTGGCCAGAGTCTGCTTGCTACGAATGAGGCTTGGGAACAGGGCTTCTTTAGGGCCAGTCTTCTAATTTTCAAACAACTTACCTGTTTCCAAAATAACCTGATCTTAATGTTGGATACAACCCGTACATTTTTAGAATATTTGATGTGGTTTCACAGAGATGGTCTATTGGTCCATCCCAGCAGGGCCATCTAGCTAATCATGGCTTGTCCCTGCTCTACTTTTCAAAGAATATTTCTTTTATACAAGTGGGGAAGGTCATTTGTGCCAGGTTTCTGTTCGCAACTAAAAGGCTCAAGGGGTCACTCCAGGAAAATTGGGTTAACTGGGCTGTGCAAAATAACCACACAAGAGACACAAATACCTTTTTCTTTGGGGTCGCTGTGACGGCTCCTCTGACCTTAAGGGTCCGCAGGAAGAGAGAGAGAACATGCACTGACCCCTTTTATAGAGGAGAAGGGGTCAGGTTTCAGGGGACTGAGTGTATCTTCATGATGTCCACTGTCAGCAGGTTGACTGACACCTGGGTAGGCCACACCCAAGGGCACAGTAAGAGAAGGGGATATACACAAGGCACTTCCATGGAAGATTCTACCCTAAACAGGGCAAGGGGTTATATTACAAAGGAACAGGTGAGCATAGCTCCACCCATGGGGCTATAGGAAGATACGCCCGGGCACACGAAGACAGTCACTCGAACCCTAGAAGAGCAGGGCAGTGTTGCAGCATGGGTGCCTGACGCCACATCGCCCAGCAGGAGAGTTAACTCAGTCATGTACGTGCGAGGTTGAGGTTGGTTTCCCACACATTTGGGCCTCAGATTTTCTTAGAAGACACTGGGGAGTCCACGTGTCTTAAGATCCAGATTTTATGCTCAGTGATAGAGCTTGAAGATGAATGAGCCTTTCCTGACATAGCTGAGGGTAAAATTACAACCCAACACGGTCATCAGATTATACAAGCAATTCATTCTGAAACCTAGAGGTGAATAACGGCTAATTTCATCTTTGTTTTTATTCCTAGATACATCTGAACATCTCATATGCTGGGCATACATCTTAACCCATATATCTCCTCTTTTTTTGCTAACAGGTGGTATATGCTGTACCTGCAGTACTGACCCTGCTTGTAGGAGTTAACCCTCTTGTCACAGGTATGACTGCTGGATTCTGAATAGAGATTCAGCAAATCAGATTTTCTTGTAACAGTGCTAAACTACCTGCTAATCTCCCAGGAAAAGCACAGGACTCTCTAGGGATTTCTTCTCATTTCTGATAACAAGAAGGGGCTAATGCTAATCTAGATCATCCTTACCAGTCTTAGGAAAACTTCACAAGGACTTGAAATAGTAAGCTATTCTTTATCAGTTTGAACCCAAGACTTCTCATGCTGACATAGAATAGTGGTTATGTCATTTAGCCCATAAGAGAGAAGAATTGCAATCACTGCATTGATTTCTTAAGCCACCAAACTAATATAAAACCAGCACAGACATAAATGCTTATCCTGTGTTCTCATACTCAGTGGCAATCAATGCCTACTATATGTTTATTATTTATAACCCTTTGTGAACTCATTTTCCTTACAAGTTCTTTGTAGGGTAATATCACTCCCATGAATTATTTTCTTACTTTGAATTTATTTAACATCTATATGTATGAGGTGCCGCTTATGAATAAATTGTTTATAATGTGTATCATAAATCTCTATATATATCATTTCTAATCTCCTTAAATATCATCGTAGTACCTGTAGCAATGTATTGTACATTTTTATATTTCTTCCTACTACACTTCTTACAAGTAGGTTTATATCATATGCTTTTGCATAAACCTAAATGTATACAAGTCTTAATCCTTTCAGGTTGCTATACCAAAAGTATCAAAGACTAGGCAGTTTATAAGCAATAGAAATTTATTTTCCCAGTTCCGGAGGCTGGAAAGTCCAAGATTAAAGCACCAGCAAATTTGGTGTCTGATGAGAGTCCTCCCTTCATGGTAGAAGGGACAAAGAAAACTTCTAAGATCTGTTTTTATAAGGGCACAAATCCCAGTCATGAGAGCTGTACCTTTATGAACTGATTACTTCCCAAACGCCCATCTCCTAACAACCACCTCAAGGGTTAGGGTTCCAACATGTGAATTTGAGGGAGACACAAGTATTCAGTCCTTAATATATGGCCAGGCATACAGAAGGTACTCAATGGTTGCTGAATGAAAGAATGACTGTAAAGCAGAGCTTTGTCATATATTTATTCTGGAACCAGCTTCTTAAGATTCTCCCTCTCTCTCTCTCTCTCTCTAATATATATATATATATATATATATATAGATAGATAGATAGATAGATAGATAGATATGGCTATATCCCGGGGGCGTATATATGTAAAAAATGAACTTAAAATAACTGGTTTATTTTAATAACTGGTTTGTATTGCCTATAGACTACCTAACGCGATGCAACAGTATCTTATAATGAAAAAAAAAATGTGTGTGCGTGGGTTTTTTGTTTGTTTGTTTTTTATTCTTTACTTTCTCTACAACAGCTTCTAAGTAGTAGGGCTGGAAGTTCTCAGATACTTTTAGAAGAAAGACTAATGATTGCCATGTTGAAAAATTCTAAATCCCTGGAAGCTCCGGGCTCTTCCTATAGGCCCTTAGATCTGTGTCTGCATCTTTAAGGGGAATTGATTAGGGCTGCTTTAGTTCTAAACCAGAAGGAACACAACTCCCAAGTGCTGTGACCTAAGAAGAAACATACTGGTACAGTTTGCTGGAAAGGCTGCAGATGGTGGTGGACCCAGAACTTCTCTCCATCTCTCTTTCCACCACCTGCAGATCTGACCTTACCTCTGCAGCTCCCTGTTCACTGCATCAGGACACTAAGTCCAACAGAATGGATGTTCTGTTTCTGCACCCTACGAACATCTCAGAATTTTGTTATTGACCCTGATGTGTCATCTGTTTATCCTGAGCCGAATCACTGTGCCTAAGGTCCTAGCTAAGGTCCAGTTTGCTGGCACACATGGACTAGGGGTGTGAGAAGGATGGATCCCCAAAGAAAATAAGGTTAGGCATCATAGGAAGGAGAGATGCTAGGCAACCAACCAAGAACAGTCCATTGATGTTTACAATTAATGCTCTAACCTATGTTGTCCCTCAAAAAGGAAGTGTTGTTGTTGTCTCTGAATGCCTTTCTTAAAAGCAGATTATGACAATACAAGCACAAACAAGTCATCAAGATATGTATTTTTAGGTCACTTTATTTGGAAGAGTGTCTCTGCAGTCCACGTGTCGTTTTGCCTGGTGTGGGCCGCCGGCTTGGCGTACCACTTCTTACTTCACACCCAACATAACATCTTACACGAAGAGGAAGGCAGGTGAGCAGGGACTTTAGCTCTTTGGAGGGGTGGAGCAGAACTGAGAAATCTTTTATTCTTTTACAATGCCACCTTATCTATGCACAGTGATGATTTCATTCCCCCCACCACTATACCATAAGGAGCAGGGAAGGTATTATATCCTCCAGAAGCTAATGAAACTGAGGAAGTGGTGTAGCCAGGATTTAAACCCAGCACTGCCTATGAGACTCCATGATCACCATTACCCATAGTCATTACTTAATCCATTATATAACTGTCAGGCAGTTGACCTTGACCTCCTTGTAAAGAGCAAGGTTACAATACAATAACACTCAGTCTAGTCTGATAAGGTGATAACTGCTAGTATTCTGACTCGGATCTGATGAAGTCAAAATCATGTCTACAATTGTGAGCAGCCATCTCAGAGGACAATATTTTAAATCAGTCTCTGCTAGCCCTGCCCTGCTATGTCTTGTGTCATTTCTTCCTTTTGTCATAACCATTTGTTCCTATTTTAGCAACAGTTCCTTCACATCCTTCCACCCTTGATTCTCAGTCATATTAAGAGCCCCTTTATTTTAGTTTCTACACCCTGTTGGCATCTGCCAACATTGACCTTCAGAGACCTGTAAGGCATCCCTGATATGGTGTGTGGCTTTGCCATGGTAACTTTATTTAGGATCTCTTACTGGAAAACTGGAGAGAAAATCCAGCTTGGTCTGTCAACCAAATGGGTTAAATTGCTTCCAACTTGAAGCCCAGGAGTTATGCTGAACTCAAGGTGGGGCTTCCAATGTACTATGGCTAAATGATTTTATTTTGTACTCTTTGTAAAAAGTATGTGGTTATAATATTACATATCTAGAAGCATATATCCACCCCCAAATTGTTAGTCTGATTCATTCTAAAACCCATTCCTCTGCCATAAGAAGTGTCCCAATCTCCTGCAGTATGTGTTATAAATTATGCATTGGTTTGAGCTCATCCTGCCTAACACTGAAAGCTCTAAAACATGTAAAAATAATGATTAATCAAATATGAGATTACTTTTTGTATTTTACTGTCCTTCCAGTAACCTAGAATAAGAATCTGAGTGTTTTCTTGTTGTTTGGTACTGGGGACTGAACCCAGGGGTACTTTACTGCTGAGCTATATCCTTAGTCTCTTTATTTTTTTATTATGAGACAGGGTCTCATTAAGTTGCTTAGGGCCTTGCTAAGTTGCCGAAGCTGTCCTTGAACTTGTGATTCTCTTACTTCAGCCTCCTGAGTTGCTGGGATCCACAGACATGAGCCATTATGCTCAACTCTGAGTGGGTTTTTAGATACTTAATTCTGGAGGGCGCACTTTATAAATTTAGGAAACAATCATGGATCTCATATCTGCCCCTTTATTTGAAACATCTTTATATAGACTTTAAATTCTGAAATAAAGTAATTTATAAATCATGAGCATATTTGAAAATATCCTATAGATGCTACAGATTTTGAGGGAAAGTTACCTAATCAGAATGCACTATCAATTGGTCATGGAGACAATGTGCACGTTTCTCACTTGCAGCCACTTCAAAAATTTGAAATATATGCTATTTTTACAGGGAGCTGTCTGGTCTGGTGATTATCACAGCATGGATGAGCCTCTGCCACAGTTCATCAAAGTAAGTTTTCAAGGCATTAAAGTCAGATACCCCTAGGGTTGATAAAATCAGGTAGTAAGTGAAACTTCACCAATCAATGAAAAAAGGAATCTTCTGAAAGAAATTACTCCTTTTCCTAAGGAAAGCTGATCAATAATCAAATAATAGTTAATTCAAATGTTCATAATAATTCATATGATCATGAAAACCATAGTTTCCTATGTACCCAGTTGCCAGACTAAAGAGCATTCTTTAAGAAGGAAAATGACCTCTGAAGGAAGCTTGAAGATTCAGGAAAGCTTTAAGAGTATCTGCATCACCTTTTAATCATGGCAAAATCTCTAGTGTCTGTGACTTCAACATAGCTGATTTATCTTACAATACAAAATAGCAAATTTTTGTTGGGTTTGGAGATAGAATCCAAGGGCACTTTACCACTGAATACATCCCCAAGGCTTCTTTATTTTGTGACAGGGTCTCATTAAATTGCTGAAGGCCTTGCTAAGTTGCTGAGGCTGGCCTCTAACTTCCTCTAATCTTCCTGCCTCAGATTCCCATACAAAATAGCACTTTAATAACAATTCTCAAAATAACAAGTATGGCTACTGAAAACAGGTTTTGTGTTTGTTTTTGTCATTAGGGTATATCTCACTAACAGATACATTCAAATTATCAGGGATAGTGAATCTGTGTATTGATGACATCAAAGTGAATACATAGATTGATTTATTTCTGGGGAAAATTTTACTAAAAATTTATTGATTTTTATAATTATGTAAAATACCCACATGATTTCAAAGCTAAATCTACAAAATAAGATATATTCAAAGAATATAGCTTCTCTATCCCCCTGGCCCTATATATCCCATGGTTTTATAAGTGTAGCAAATTATGTGCATTTATTTGTATTCCTACTCATCGCAATTGCATCCCCTTTGCTTTCTCACTTACTACATCTTGGAGCTCATCCTATAGTATTACATAAAGAATATTCCTTTGAGAGATACCTGGATTATTCACCCAGCTTTTTCTTTAGATGATACTCAGTATTTTGCTATTGAAAAATAGTGCTGCACTGTGATACAAAGAAAGCATTCAATAATTACTACTTTTAAAAAAATAAAAATTAATATCTTTATTCTTGTATCTAACATATTTTTACTGTCATGTCTTTGGAATGAATTCCTGGAAGTGGGACTGCTGGGTTCCAGTACAACTGCAGAGTTAATATTTCAGTGTGCTCTTGAATTCTCCTCCATTGGAGCTGTTCCATTTTGTATCCCCCCTCCCCGCCCCAGCAAAGGATGAAAGTGCCTGATCCTCAGAAACTTCTCCAAAAGAGAATGCTATCAAATTTTTAAATCATTACTAATTAGATAATTAAGAAAGGTATCGTTTTAACTTGTATTTCTCTTATGAAGAGCAAAGGTGGGAACATTTTCATATGGTTAAAATGTTAAATAAAGATATTATATACTTCTATCACAATATACATAGCACCTATGTGTATTTTTAAAGACTTTGAATTTTCTATGAAATGTTAGTTTATCTCTGGGAGATACAGGATTAACCTGAGTATTCCTCAGGTTATTAGTCTACTCTATTTTTAGGAGCTTTTTATATATTATAGCTAGTGAACTTTTTCTCTAAGTTAAAATATATATATATTTTGTATTTGCTATTGCGCTTTATTTTGTTTCTGAAAAGTAGCATAAAAAGCTTGTTGTTGTTGTTTTAGTAAAACCAAATTTATCCATTGTTTTCCTTATTAATTCTGCATTTGGAGCCATAGTTAGGAAAACATACCTCCCTCTCAAGTTGTAAAGCAACTTCCGTACATCTTCTTCTAATTCAGATGTGGTTTCACTTTTGTATTTAAGTCTTTAGAATTTATCCTGGTGTAATGAGATAAAGAATGGGACCAACATTTTCTTTTTGCATATAGTTTTCTGTTTATCTCAGCACCATTTATTAAAAATTGGCTTTAAGATGCCAAAGCACTTTTTAATGACAAAAGTTCCCCTCATAAAGGCAAACAGAAAAGGAGAAAACAATTAAATGAAAACTTGACCTAAAAAAAAGAAGAGAGAATTAACAAGGCCAAATTTATGGATTCTCTAAAATGATTTATAACATTGATCTGCCCTGGCAAGACGAAAATGAAAATAAAAAATCAAGAAGAGGCATAAATAACTAATTCCAGGGATGAAAGAAAGAACAGTATGACATATCTAACAGATATTTTAAAATTTATAAGAGGATATAATGAACTACTTTATGCCAGTAAATTTGAAAATAAAGATTAAGAAAACAAATTCCTTAAAAGTACAATTGACCAAAACGTTTACAGAAGAAATACAAGTCCCATAACTATGAAATAAATTGAATACAGAATTTATATTTCTTCCTAAAAGAAAACTCCAAACCTGGATGGCATAGCTGGAAAAATCTAACATTCTTGGAGAAATCATACCCACAATCAACAAAGACTTCCAGAAAAAGTAAAAGAAGAAATGCTTTCCATCTCATTTTATGAGAGAAACTAGTAATCTTGAAACCACAACTTGCCAAGAACATTATAAGACAAAGAGAATTATACAGTACTCTTACCCATGACCACAGATGGAAAAATCTTAAAAAAAATTAACCAAATCCTACAATATAGAACCCAACCAACAAGTTGGCTTTATTCTAGTAATTATAATTAACACTACAAAACCTACCAATATTTTCTACATTAACAGAGTAAGAAAGTGAAGTATCTTGAACTATACAGAAAGAGCATTTGATAAAATTCAATATCCAATCATGATAAAAGCTCTTACAATATAGGGTTAGAAGGGAAGTTAATCTGATAAACAGTATCCACACCAATGTATGATAGTTAATGAACAGTAAACTTTTCCTGTGAAATCAGGAATGAGATAAATTAGTTATTTCTGCAATTTCTCAACACTGTTTTAGCTATTGTAACCAATACACTAAGGCAAGAAAAGGAAATAAAAGGCTCAAGGATTGAAAACAAACTTTTATTTGTTGGTGACATTACTGCATATAAAGAAAAAAGGATCTAAGAGATTATTAAAATTAATAAGTGAGTTTAGAATGATGCCAGGTTGCTAAGTAAATATACAAAAACAAACTACATTTCCATCAGCAATGTAGCAGAAGGTGGTAATAATGAAAAGTTACTATTTATAAGAACATCAAAGTAATAAACCTTCTAGTAATAAATTTAGGAGAGATATACAAAAACATTGCATGCAAAATTATAAAGAAAACCTGAAGAACTAGAGGGATAAACTACTACTGGCAAAAGGATACATAAACAAACTAATGCAACAGAGTAGAATCTAGAAACAGATCCATATGTATGTAGACCATTGACTTATGGCAAAGGTAATACTACAGGGTAGCCATGAAAGGCAGACTTCAATAAATAATGCCTGGACCATGAATGAAATTCCAATATGGAAAAAAAACGAAACAATTTTTACCTCACAACTTTCCTAAAAATCAATTCCAGTTGGGTTATAAAGAGGCAAAAACAATAAAGCTTCTAGAGAAGATAACAGTATGTTCAAGACCTTTCTAGAGAAGATTATATCTTCAGGACCTTGGAGATCTTAAGCAGGACATAAAAATCATTAGGAAAAGATCAATTTCAACATTATCTAATTAATTAATGTTCTTCAAAAGAAACCATTGAGTGGAAGAACAAGGTATTTTGAACATATATAAATAAGGATTTGGATTAAGTATAAAGAATCTCTACAAATCATTGAGTGAATTATATTTTTAAATTTGAAAAGAGACCAATTAAAATGTAACTTTAACCAATTCAGTCCTTCCACTTGTTTCCTAAAGAATGTATAATTTTTATTGAAATTTTTAATAAAAATTTTATGTGTCTTTATAGGAATCCAGTTGGTGGAAGAATTCAGTTGGTTGTTGCTACTGCAATTGCTCTTTTCCCACTTATCTCCTGGGTCTATGTATATATAAACAAGGAAATGCGGTCTTCCTGGCCAACACACTGCAAGACAGTATTTTAAATGAATCCAAGAATTGTATTTTAAATGAGAATTTTCAACTTTATTTTATAAACATTGGGGGAACAGGACAATTTCCCAGTTTATTTCAGGTAATTTGTGCTAATACTGAAGATGATGTTTAAAAAGTCTTTAAGAATTTTCTAAGATTGCTTACAGTACAATGTAAGATTGGATGAAATAGTAAGAATGGGGATTCTCCAGATGCCTTTTGAAAAGGGTATTTTTCCATAATATAATGAAAAGGCACTAAAACAAAAGTTATGAACCATGAGTTCTTCCAGGCACCATGATGCATGCTTGTGGTCCCCACTACTCAGGAAGCTGAGGCAGGAGGATTACTTGAGGCCAGGAGTTTGAGGCCAGCCTAGGCAACACAGCAAGATTCCATCCTTCCAAAAATAATAAAGTAAATTCAGTATCTAAGTGACTTGGGCAAATATATATTGGACATTTCTCCTTATCTATAAAATAGAATTAATATGTGATGGGGCCCTACTGATACAGTTGCTAGCATCAAACTAGATAATATGAGAGCACTATGAAAATATTAAGTATTTATGGATTACAAAGGGCTATCCATGAGTAAAATAGAGGGGAGCAGAGTTTGGGTAATACACTGAAGGAGAGGTAGTTTAAGAGAGGCCTATAGCCCTGAACTAATCACAGGATAGTAAACTGGTACAGTGGTACGAAATAAATGAGGACTCAAGAAGCCAATGAACAGGCATAACTTGAAAAGAAAAGGAATGAGGATTAAAAAGGAATTTGGGACCAATCAAGAAAAAAAGCAGGATATTAATTATTCATAATTACTCATTATTCTAAATGAAAAATTTATACTACTTTTTAAAAGGAATATTCAAAGTAACCTCAAGGAGAGGATTTTAGAGCTACACTCTCCCAACACAGCAGCCACTAGTCACATGTTGCTACTGAGCATTTCAGATGCAGCTAGGGTGACCAAGAAAGTAAATCTCTAATATTTTTCTACTTTTAATTTAAAAATTGACATCCAATTATTGGAAAACTGTGAAGAGGTTTTAGATCAACTTGGGCATGTGAATCTTTTTCAACTATCAATTTGATCTGAATTTGATATCTAAATGCAGATCAAGCATTCCCAACAAAACTTTAGTATCCAAGTGTAAAGTACACAGTAGATTTTAAAGACATTGTACAAAATGAGAGAATGTAAAATATTTTTATATTAATGTTATAAAGATAATATTTTATGATAATCGGGTTAAATAAAATGTTAATTTTACTTTTTTAAATGTGTCTATACAGTGTGTTGAATTATGTGGTTCACCTTGCATTTCATTTGGACAGTGCTATGAATATCTGGATGGCAACTTTTTAGCTTATGCTAGCATCAAATTTGGATTTCATCTGATTAGTCAGATACTCAGTTTCATGAGATTTAGGAAATACTTTACTCAAAAAGAATTAGTGGGAAGAATTAGTACCTACTTGTCAGGAAAACAAAAATGAATCTGATAGTTTTTCTTTTTATAGTCTTAAATACAACAGTAAGTATTCTATAAATATCTGTTAAATGAGGTAGGCAATTTTTTGCGGGGGGAGGGGTCATGATGTTTTTGACACAGTGGCTACTAAACAGAAATTCTTCATCAACGAAAATTAATCAAGTTGGTATTAAAGCAGCTAAATTGTAAAAGTGTAATTTATTTTAAAGGTCAATAAAATGCATATAATACATTGGGTTTTTTTCCAGTGTCTATTTAGCTTACATGTTATTTATGACTTTTATACCTCCTTTCAAATAAGCTATTAAAGCCACACACAAAGGAATGGACTCTTCGTAAACTCTCTGTATGTCTTGCTACTCCAAGTTATGCTTGATTCCTGTGCTTAAATGTTAGCAATATCCAAGATATAGTTTCATAGCATTTGCATTTCCCTTATTAGACTATGAATTCTGCAAATATAGTAATGTTTGCATCTCAAATTAAGTACATAAAAGACAATAATTTAGCCAGATGAACACCAGTAATCCCAACTATTCCAGAGGCCGGGCAGGAATAATGCAAGTTCAAGGCCAGCCTGGGCAATTTAGTGAGAACCTGTCTCAAAATGAAAAGGAGAAAGGGCTGGGGATGTAGCTCAGAAGTACAGCATTTATCTACTCTGCAGGAGGTCCTGGGTTCAATCCCCAGTACTGGGAAAAAAAAAAGAAAAAGAAAAAGAAAGAAAGAAAGCCCCAACATTAACTTTTGGTGGAGTGCTCTCTTTTGAAAAAAGAGCCTGTATTAGTGAACTCATTTTTAAGCTCTATTTTCCTACTGAATTTAGGAATTATTTTTAATTCAGCATTAAGAGAATAAAATCATGGCATTTACAGGTAGATGGATGGAGTTGGAGAATATAATGCTAAGTGAAACTAGCCAATCCCCCCCCCCCAAAAAAAAACAAATGCTGAGTGATTTCTCTGATTTAAGGAGGCAGATCCATAATATGCTGCAGGCATGGCAGGGGTGGGGGGGATATTAAATGAACTCTAGATAGAGTGAAGGGGGAAAGGGGAAGGAGAGGACATAGGGGTAGGAAAGATGAAGAATGTGATGGTCGTCATTATCCTAAGTACATGTAAGAAGACAAGAAGGATGTGACTCTACTTTGTGTACAACCAGAGATATGAAAAATTGTGCTCTATATGTGCAATATAAATTGTAATGCATTCTGCTGTCATATATATAACAAATTAAAATTTAAAAAATCTGTCTTCCCAAACCTCTGTCTTCTTCCCATTGTCCCTCTTATATACCAGCTTCTCATTTTTTTTTTTTTTTTTTTTTTTTTTTTTACTGACAAACAGATGTAATCATGTTTTTCTCAGCTCAGAAACCCAATAACCCTTCACTGAGTCCAACAAGAGGTAAATTTTCATTCTTGGCTCATCATTCAAGGGTCTTCACAATATAGCCTGGCCTGTCCTCCTTTATTTCTTACCAAACCCCTGAGCACCTATGGGTGAGTCCCCATAGCATTACTTGCCTCTTCTAAACTCAATTTTTGATGCCTCTGCTTATATTCTTTCCCACTTTTTCAAACCATTTTTCTTCCTTTTTTCATGACATTTCTAATCCCTTCAAACAAAATTAGTATTTTTCCTCCACATTCCTAGTCTTTTCTTTATATGACAACCAGTTTCACATATTCGTATTTATGGATGCCTTTCACTCCCAATAAAGGTCAGTGAATACAAGAGCACATTATAGTCACCTGTGTGGCAAGCTGAATAACAAGCCTCAAAAGACATCTAGGTCCAAATTCCTGGAACCTGTTAGCTTGTATTGCAAAGTAATATGTGAAGATACTGAGAGGGGGAGATTACCTGTATTATCCAGATCCAGATGGGCCTTAAGTGTAATCATAAATGTTCTTATGGCAGAGAGATGTGATTACACAGAAGAAGGTGATGTGACAACCAGAAATTTGCTTTGAAGGTAGAGGAAGGGGCCATGAGTCAAGGAATTCAAAGGTGCTGCTTGAGACTGGAAAAAAAATTCTGCCCAGAGTCTCCTGAGGGGATGTAGCTAGCCAATACCTTGACTTCTGGTGAAAATTATTTTAGACTTCTGACCTCCAGAACTTCAGAGAACAAATGCATGTGGTAAGTCACCAAGTGTGTAGGAATTTGTAATAGAAGTTGTAGAAAGCAAATACACCTCTACAGTACTATAGTACCTAGGTACTCAATAAGCACACAGTAACAGTTGACTAGTATTTCTTTTGTTTTGGGTCCTCAAACCTTTTCTATACTTGGAACAGTTTCCATTTTCCATCTAGTACGGGTTTCTGCAAGTAAGCCTTGTCACAACTGATTCAAACATTGCCCGTTTGTTCAGAAAGGCCTAAGTAAGGGTGAATCGACTGACCCGCCCGAGTGTGGCCTCACTGAGTACTAGTGGGTGAGACACAGAAGCACTGGCACTTGGCCTTGCTTTGGTTAGAATCATAAAAGGGCCCCAGGACTTCTCTGTACACCCCTCTTGGGGATGGAGATGCCATACCAACTGTAAAATAATGTCCAAAGGGGCTTTGTTCACAAAACAGGATTACAAGCCTATAAAGTCCAAATATAGGTATTCTGAGCTAAAACTGTCCAGAGTTCACTAACACTGCAAGGTGAAAGGAAAAGTTATCCTGAGCTTTATTTATTTTTATTATAAATTTTAAGTTCTGTAGTTAACACATAAATATACTCACCTTGTAAAATGAATTTAAAAATACAGTAAGGTCAAATAAAGTCCCTTATCAGTACCAGATGTCCCCACCATCAGCCCCTCCCTGGTTTATTCTGTTTCTGACTTTCGGCACTAGAAATATCCAAAAATACACTTCTGAATATTTTATCAACTAACACACTGAAGCCAAGTATACATTTTGTTATGTAAGCAGAATACAGAACAATGGGATTGAGAATTTTTATTTTGTTTTCCTTTTTGTATAGTAGGGACAAATACAAGCAAAGTCACTCTCTTCCTTCAAAGGCAAATAAAACAAGTCAGACTAAAAGTTGAGGGCTTTTTCCTTCTTATAATTCATAATTCGGTCTGGAACTCTGCCTCTCCCTTTCAACACCATTTTGTCAGGATAGACATGAACTGTGCCAAAGGCTTGGCTGACTGGAGCTGTTTCAATAACTCCTTCTAGGTTGACATGGTGCACACCAAAATGATCCTCACAGTAGCCACCATCATGAGTATGACCAGCAAAGAAACACACCACACACTTGTGAGACCAGATGACTGCCAGAGCATCTCTGTAGTTCCAGGCCAAGCACACACTGTCGGAGGCCTCTGGGTAAATGGGAAGATGGCCTGTTAGTTTAAAAAAAAAAAAAAAAAGTTATGAGCCAATTAAGAAATGTTTTACATTAAAAAATAATAGTACTTACAAAAAAAAAAAAGTGTATTGCTACCTCATCCAAATAGACTGAGACCAGAGAAAGTCCACATATGTGAAGTAGTAGGCTATCAACACCTGGATCTCTGGAGCATAGAAAGGAGGGTGAGGTGGGAAAAGCTACTGAACAGGCAAAATCTTGAGATCACTGAGGCCTATACACAGTCTCAAGTTGCACAAACACCAAGGAAGATCAAGGGCACCTATGCCAAGGAAGTCTGCAAAAGCAGCCAGAAATCAGGCAGATGCTGTGCAGGAATTCAATTTTATTGATTTTCTTAAACACGAATGTTATATATACAGAAAGATATAGTACTAATAAAAGAACAGTTTAGGGACTGACTATGGATTATGTGTCATTTATATAAACAATGCCACAGAACTGAATCACAAGACTTTGAACACCCCCATGAGATCAGGTGGCCATACCTAATTCACAGATAAGAAAACTGATTAAAGCAGGGAGGATTATATCGGGCCCCACAGGAGATATGTGGAAGTAGAGCCAGGAGAATTTGAATTCCTGATGTCAACACATCTGTAAGTCTAGACCACACATACAATCAGGCCACAGTTTCACTTTGAAGTTCAGATATCATGGCTCATTGATCTCTGCTTCTTCCCAGTAAATCTTTTCTTTGTCCTGCTACTGTTCATTTTTATTCTGAAATTTAAACATGCTTTTGCTTATTATGTACTTATAATACAAGTAAAAGGGGGTGAGGGTAACAGAGCCCTAAAGCAGTTAGGAACACATAGGTGCGAGCACATGCCCATCCACACACACAGTAACTGTGTTAAGGTCAAAGAGGCTGTGTAGAAGCCACACTGACTTACCTATCAAATTACACAATTAGTTGCCCCCTTCTCCTAGAAGTACTCAGTTCCCCAGTATCCTGTCAGGAGTGTCCGAATGCTTGGTCCTTGAACTTCTTTATCTATACCTATGCATTGGTGATCTTTCAGTGATTTATATAGCTTTAAAAATCATCTATATTCTTTCAACTCTCACATTTATGATAGATAGCTTAAGCCTCTGTGCTGAATTTCAGACTCTGAGGTCTAAATTACCCACTTAGTATGTTCACTAATGTATGACAGGCATATTATATCTAATAGACATCTCAAACAGTGGTTCCAAACCGGCACCTGGCCCTCTCCACCCAAACCTCCTTGTCCTGCAGTGTCTCCCATCTCAGCTAATGGCAATTCTGTCCTTCCAAGTGAATGGCCAAAACTCAAAATAACTTCTGAGTAGCCACAATAAATTTAAAAGCACATAAAAACAAAAGGAAATTTCCACTAAACTTAACTAAAGAGAGCCTAAGGTGCTCAGTTGTTAAATGTTTACTTAACCAGTTTCTAAACTTACAGCAATGGTGAAGAAATTTAAGAGACTACAGATGTAGGTGCACTGCTATCAATAAAAAGAAATGAAAAGAATATGAGACAGGGGAAAGGGGACTGGGATTTTTAAAAAGTCTCAATTCTTTCAGCAGCTATGTGACTTTAGCTACGTAATTTCATCTCTTGAGGCTTCAGTATATCTTTAAAATTAAAGGGTTTGGCAACACGATCTGTAGGTCTCTTCCAGCTCCCATACTCTTAGCCTAGCAGTGGAAGAACAAAAGAGTAGATGCAAGTCAAGTACTGCAGTTTCTGAGACTAATTATTACTGAGCCAAATGGTGGTGTGTCACAGCCATAACCTGTGAGGGAACTTCATCTTTTCCAAACTTTGATGCTTGACAACCAAATGGCAGCACAAACATCCCCGTACCATCTACATGTTTTTAACTACATCTAAAAGATCAACATGTTAAAAATAGAAATGTAATTTCTATTTTATAGAAATTAGGAGCCAGGGCTCCCAAGGCTAAAATATGAAACGGGACCTGAAATGAATTTCTCATTTAAAAATTAATACGTGAACTGATCCCACTTGGGGAAATTCTGCTTTGAAACCTAAAATGGCAACTCACATACTCTAATATATGGCAATATATTTTTGTTATTTTACAATTCCTTCCTGACTCATTTGCAAATATTAATCTCAGGTTCAGGCTTTATTTTAATTTAAAACATTGACTAAGCACCCATCTTATAGAAAGAGGATATCAGAACACAAATATCATTAGTATTCTTTAAACACTAGCTTTTCAATCTCTAAAATGCTACTGCAACCAGATAAACAATTTAAGTACTTACTCACAATCACCACCTTTTCTTGGTTTGTGTCAGAGAACGCAAGAACTTCGTTCAACCAGTTCAGCTGTTCTTGGCTGAATCCTCCATTAAACTGGACAAACTGGGGCTCAGAAAGTCCTAAATAAATTCAGTAAGTTAGACCCAGAAAATGTCATTTCTCCCTCATTTGGGTTTTAAATTTACCTACTGCAGGGACACTTGTTTTTTTTCTGTAGGAATATTTATTAGCAGTAATTGACTTAAAATAGGCAATGACAAGAATTTATTCTTGAGTGCTATATTAATAGTTCCTGTATCTTACTCCTAGTCTTGACATTCCTCTGCTAGTTTCACTGGCTTTCCATTACACTAGGAAGAAAACAGAACCTCCTTTCCCTGTCCACTGACCCCACTACACACTCCTGTGCCTGTTTACTTTCCAAAATTATCTCACACCTCACTGGCCCCTTCCTGGGTTACTCAATACTGCCACTTATTCCATTTAATGCCTTCACATCTGCTTTCCCTCTACTAGCTCCCTACCCTTGTTCTTCCAAGTATAACTCCTTCCTGTCCTATAGATATTAGCTTAAATGTTTCTATCCTTGGATCATCTAATCTAAAATAGTACTCCTAGTCCTTTTCTATAACACCATATTCTTATTTTCTTGGTAGTACTTTGTGGAAATAATCTTATTGGTTTCATTGGTGGCTCTAGTTTAGATCTGAAATGTCTTCTTCCCAAAGACCCAAGTGTTAAAGTCTTAGCCACCAGCTCACAGCATTACTGGGAGGTGGTGAAACCTTTAAGAAGTGGGTTCTAGTGGGAGGGAGTTAGGTCGGGGCGGGGGGGGGGGGGTGCCCTTGATAGGAATACTGGGGTATCAGACCTGCTTCTTTCTCTTTGCTTCTTCTTTTTCTTATGCTCCCTGCCATAAAGTGCTGCCTTGCCACAGGCCCCAAAGCAACAAGGCCAAGTGACTATGGGATGAACTCTCTGAAGGCATGGACCACAATAAACCTTTCCCCTTTATAAGATGATTACATCAGGTACTTTGTAACAATGAAGGAAAACTAATACATGATTGTTTGTCCTGCCCACTTCCTACCCCAATTCCCTTGATTTCATCCATTTAAAAAAGACATTTTGCAAAGTGATCTGCCTAGAATGGGCATTCAAATATCTGTTAAAACAGTGAAGCTTCGATCATGTTGTAACCAATCCATGTGACATCAAAGCTTGGGAGAAATCCTGACCCTGAACAATAGCGACAATATACTTTTACCTTAATCATCCATCTTCCTGCTGAATAAAAGGTAGCTGAAGAATTTAAAGACAATGTATTAGATTCTCAGCTCAAAGGAATAATTCACCTTGAGGACTATTCAATTCCGTATTTGGATTGTGCTCCCTCAGTATCTTCATACACTGCTGGTATTTTGGAGAAGACTGATCCACGCCTAAGACACTCAAGTCATAAGCATCGAGTAAAATGAACCGAAATTTAGGGAATGGTACAAAGTGGTAAGCATAATAATTCTCTGAGGGTATGGTCTCAGGATGATCTACAATCCGGTCTTCTAGAAACCTTGTGTTAAGTTTAGAGCGTGTTAAATAATCTCTATTGAAGTTGTAGAATTCATGATTTCCCCATGTATGATGAACTGGGACTTTAAGCATTTTGAATGTGTTCATAACAACTTCCAGGGACTTTTCTGATGTTTTATACTGTGCGTTATAGCCATCAATAATGTCTCCAAGCTGCAGGACACAACAGGGCATGCTGCTTTCTTTATTCCAGTCTTCAATGGCACCCTGTAAGTGAACGAGACTATGTCTGTAGTACCTCCGCCGGCTTCCTTGGAAATTGTATCCATCTTCTAAGTCGGCATACTGAATATCTGCTATTACTCCAAAGGAGAAGAGTCTTTCTGAATTGTCAGTGAGGGTTCCAGGATTGGCCTTATCAGCCATAACCTCCAAACAGGTTTCTAGATAAACTGAAGAAAGTAAAAAAAAAAGACAACTAAGTTAAAAACATCTTAATTTTCTGATTGGACTAAAGAAAATGACAAAATGAACATTAAACTTAGTTAATTCACAAGACAACTTGAAAAAGAAAGCATCCATCAGCTTTAGAACTGACAGTCTTAACTCTAAAATACTAAGCCTCTGAAACGGTTCAGTTTCTCATCTTAATACAGACAAATTTATCCTCTGGAAGAGGAATAATTTACAAACAGGCACTATTCCATAATGAACAGGCATTCTAATTCTAATAAAGTCAAATTTAAATATGGAATAATTTCTAATTTACAATAAATACTGACTCACCTAAAAAAACACACCATACATCCTTCCCCACAAACATCAAATAATTTCATCTTTGAAGGTTGTTTGAAAAGGTATACATATATTATACTCATTGTAATGTATACATCAGATTCCCATTATGGGTTATTTTGTGTCAGTCTGGGTCTTTCTCTTTGCTGATAGATTGGTCATCTAAAATAAGTGTCTCATAGTTTATATCTAAAGTAAATGGAGGAGACAGTAAAGACATGAAAGGAGAGGAATAATTTTAAACAATGACAAAAAAAATATCCAGCACCAAAACAAACTGACACTGATGGGATTGTCATTTTAAAAAAGATAAAAATCAAAGGCCAAGATCCTCAATTACCAACTACTTTTGTTACAAAGGCTATCGTAATTAACTTCTTGTGGTAGTGTCTGCATTTATTAAAACCTAGTTGTTTCTAAAAATTCATTTGGCTAAAATTACTTTCAGACTCCCAGTCTCCAGTCATCTGCCTGATATATCTATGGAGTTCCTATTTAATTGTATACAGACATGTGAATCCGTTGTAAAAGCACTCCTAACAGATGAAGAATACAACTCTATAATTGGAATAAGAGTCAGACTTCAGACTTACTTAAACAAAGGAGCATTTTTCAAATCAAAACTGTTGTCACTAATGCTATATTCCTTACTTAATCCATCCAGTTAGGAGCTTCAGCTACTTTCCTTTCTTCCTCAATCTCATTGGATGTAAGTACTCCTAAAACAGGTAAAACTGTACCAGGGAGAGAGAGGGGTGGGGAGGGAGGGAGGGAAGGAAGGAAAGGAGGGAGAGAGGGAGGGAGGGAGAGAAATCCAGAAAAATGGTCTGGTGATTTCATGGGTTTTTTTTGTTTTGTTTTGTTTTTAATTTGCTCATTTCTTCCAGCAGTCCCCATCTGAAACGGTTCAGTTAGCAAGTCAATAAATATGCTGACTTATGAATAAGTCTGCATGCTGGGGTGGTATCTTCTTTCTATAAATTAAAGAAAGTCTGACTTTTCAGGTGGAGAACAATTACAAGAAATCAAAACTCATCTAAGTCAGCTGAAAATCTCATTTTATTAGTTTCAAATATTTGTGATTCCAAGTACAGATTAAAAGAAAGATAATTTAGCAAGTATGTCCCATGAACATTATTAGCAAAGCTTAACAGAAAACTGTTTCTGGGAATGTTCTTATCCTCTGCCAGATGAGATTATTTGTTTTTATATTTAAACTCAAAGCCTTTAAGGTGATAATATGTTCGTGGATCAGTTAGAGAGGATTTAGTCCAGATTAATTTGATCTTCTCTTCAGTAAACAGCTGTTATTTTTGCCTGACCAGAAGTCATTTCATTTTCTTTGAGTAAGAGCATCCCAATTTTCCTTGGATAGATAGGTATCTACCCAATTCCCTACTCTTAGCATTTGCCATTTGACCTTTACTCCCTGACTGGGAAAGGGAATGGCAGACAGATAGATAAACCAGGTCTGGCCTATAAAAGCCCAGTTTCCTCCGGACCAGTTTAGGAGTAAGCACATAACACAAGCTTCCTCAATATGCATCAGCCCAGGGACATATTAGCAAATACTACAACTTGAACTTAAGGAGAAAAGTTAACTGAGAAATAATTCAATATGAAGGAAGCAAATCTGAATGATACAAAGTGAAAGGAAAGTGACCACAACACTCGGAGCGACCAAGAGATCAGGTCGTCTGGTGAGTGGCACTTCAGAAGGAAGAGAGACCCAAAAGTGGGTTTTAACCCTCTCCCGAGTTTCGGCACCAATGAAAGGCCAAGGTTCGTCGTCGGAGATTAAAATGCACACACACAGATAGCAGTGACAAAGATGAAGCACTTTACTGCAAGCTGGTTCTAGCTTATATAGAAAGTGAGAGTCAGTTATCTTAAACCAGGAAGCTCCCAAGGCCAATCATAGTAAAGGTCAGGTCATCACCTTACTGTGCACGCACGTCCGCCCTGCATAAGATTCATGGGGGGATGGGAAGATGGCGGCGAATAGAGTGCATCTCTTTCTTGGTTTGCTTCCTTACCTTTTCCCTATCTTCCCTCTTAAGCATGACCACCCCAATTATGTATAATTTACTAAATGCAAATAGATGAATACTACGAGTCGGTCTATAGTCCGCCTAAGCCCTTAACTACCCCCAAGTACTCCTGTCTATTCTCTTATTAATATCCGCCTGCATTTGAGCAACCCCCCAAAGAAGCTAACATATACTAACCTCCATACTATCAAATCACCCGACCTTAACATAAAATTCTAAGTTCAAACCTCAATTCTATATATGCCATCAAAATCTGTAGGCCTTTAATGAAACTAATGAATTTACCTTAAATCACAATTAAATCCAACATCTCTAAACATTGTCTCCCAACACAAAGGAGAGATCTTGGAGCTATAAAAACCAAAACAAATTTATAGGAGAAAACAGAAACACAGCAGTCAAACAGAGTTAGAAAGTAATGTGAGCACCATGAAAAAACAAGGGAAAAAAGGATTACAAACAATGCAGGATAACTTAAATTTACAGGAGAACCTAGAGGCATCAGAAAAATGGACAGAGAAAGAACTCAAGGCATACCTGACTCAGATGGAATGGAATCTTAAAGAAGTCATTAGTCAGCAAGTCCAAACAATGAAAGAATACTTTGAAAATGAATTGCATAAGCAGATTCAGATAGCAAAACATGAACTCTACCAGGAGATAGAGATTTAAAAAAAAAATCAAACAGTAATCATAGAAATGCAGGAAACCATAAACCAAATCAAAAACTCAAATGAGAATATTACAAATAGACTAGATCAAATAGAAGTCAGAACATCAGATAATGAAGACAAAGTTTATCAACTCGAAAAGACTATAGCCAATGCAGAAAGGCTGGTAAGAAACCACGCGCAAAACATCCAAGAGACATGGGATGTCATAAAAAAAAACAAACTTAAGAGTCATTGGATAGAAGAAGGTATAGAGGTCCAAACCAAAGGAATGAACAATCCATTGAATGAAATAATCTTAGAAAACCTTCCAGAAATGAAAGATAGAATGGACTGCCAAATTCTGGAAGCCTACAGGACCCCAAACATACAAAACCATAATAGACCAACTCCAAAATACATTATTATGAAGATATCCAACATACAGAAGAAGGAGAGAATATTAAAAGCTACAAGAGTAAGAGGGCAGATTACATTCAGGGGTAAACCAATTAGGTTGACAGCTAATTTTTCATCACAGACGTTGAAAGCGAGAAGATTCTGGAACAACGTATTTCAAACACTGAAAAATAATGGATTCCAACCAAGAATATTGTATCCAGCAAAATTAAGCTTCAGGTTTGACAATGAAATTAAAATATTTCATGATAAACAAAAGTTAAAAGAATTCGCAGCCAGAAAACCAGCACTGCAAAGCATTTTGAGCAAAACACTACAAGAAGAGGAAACGAAAAACAGCACCCAAAACTAACAGTGGGAGGTATCTCAGTAAAGGCGGGAAAAATAACCAAAGAGGAAAAACAAGCCAAATTAAAATAAATAAAATAAATAAATAAATAAACATGACTGGAAGTACAAACTATATATCAATAGTAACCCTAAACGTTAATGGCTTAAACTCACCAATCAAGCGACATAGACTAGTAACTTGGATTAATAAAACAGACCCAACAATATGCTGCCTTCAGGAGACTCATCTGACAGGAAAAGACATGCACAGGCTGAAGGTGAAAGGTTGGGAAAAATCATACCATTCATATGGTCCTCGGAAGCAAGCAGGAGTGGCCATACTCATATCGAATAAAATCAACTTCAAACCTGAGTTAATCAAAAGGGATAAAGAAGGACACTATATACTGTTAAAAGGAAGCATTCACCAACAAGACATAACAATTATCACCAAATAATGGTGCTGCAACGTTCATAAAACAAACTCTCCTCAAGTTCAAGAACAAAATAGACCACAACACAATAATTATGGGTGACTTCAACACACGGCTCTCACCATTGGACAGATCCTCCAAACAAAAGCTGAATAAAGAAACTATAGAACTCAATAACACAATCAATAACCTAGACTTAACTGACATATATAGAATATATCAACTATCATCAAGAGGGTATACGTTCTTCTCAGCAGCACATGGATCCTTCTCAAAGATAGACCATATATTATGCATAGGGCAACTCTTAGTAAATATAAGGGTGTGGAGTTAATACCATGCATCTTATCTGATCATAATGGAATGAAACTGGAAATCAATGATAAAAGAAGGAAGGAAAAATCCTGCATCACCTGGAAAATGAACAATATGTTACTGAATGATCAATGGGTTACAGAAGACATAAAGGAGGAAATCAAAAAATTCTTAGAGATAAATGAAAATACAGACACAACATATCGGAATCTATGGGACACAATGAAAGCAGTTTTAAGAGGGAAATTAATTGCCTGGAGTTCATTCCTCAAAAAAAGAAAAAACCAACAAATAAATGAGCTCACACTTCATCTCAAAACCCTAGAAAAGGAAGAGCAATACAACAGCAAAGGTAGCAGAAGGCAAGAAATAATTAAAATTAGAGCGGAAATCAACGAAATTGAAACAAAAGAAACCATGGAAAAATTGACAAAACTAAAAGCTGGTTCTTTGAAAAAATAAATAAGATTGACAGACCCTTAGCCATGCTAACTAAGAGAAGAAGAGGGAGAACTCAAATTACTAACATACGGGATAAAAAAGGCAATATCACAACAGACACTACAGAAATACAGAAGATAATTAGAAATTATTTTGAAACCCTATATTCCAATAAAATAGAAGATAGTGAAGATATTGATAAATTTATTAAGTCATATGATTTGCCCAGATTGAGTCAGGAAGATACACACAATTTAAACAGATGAATAACAAAGGAGGAAATAGAAGAAGCCATCAAAAGACTTCCAACAAAGAAAGCCCAGGACCAGATGGGTATACAGCAGAGTTTTACAAAACCTTTAAAGTAGAGTTAATACCAATACCAATACTTTTCAAGTTATTTCAGGAAATAGAAAAAGAAGGAGCTCTTTCAAATTCATTCTATGAGGCCAACATCACCCTGATCTCAAAACCAGACAAAGACACCTCAAAGAAAGAAAACTACAGACCAATATCTCTAATGAACCTAGATGCAAAAATCCTCAATAAAATTCTGGCGAATCGGATACAAAAACACATCAAAAAAATTGTGCACCATGATCAAGTAGGATTCATCCCTGGGATGCAAGGATGGTTCAATATACGGAAATCAAAAAATGTTATTCACCACATCAATAGACTCAAACATAAGAACCATATGATCATCTCGATAGACGCAGAAAAAGCATTCGACAAAGTACAGCATCCCTTTATGTTCAAAACATTAGAAAAACTAGGGATAACAGGAACTTACCTCAACATTGTAAAAGCTATCTATGCTAAGCCTCAGGCTAGCATCATTCTGAATGGAGAAAAATTGAAGGCATTCCCTCTAAAATCTGGAACAAGACAGGGATGCCCTCTATCACCACTTCTATTCAATATAGTTCTTGAAACACTGGCCAGAGCAATTAGACAGACGAAAGAAATTAAAGGCATAAAAATAGGAAAAGAAGAACTTAAATTATCACTATTTGCGGGCAACATGATTCTATACCTAGAAGACCCAAAAGGGTCTACAAAGAAACTATTAGAACTAATAAATGAATTCAGCAAAGTGGCAGGATATAAAATCAACACGCATAAATCAAAGGCATTTCTGTATATCAGCGACAAAACTTCTGAAACGGAAATGAGGAAAAACACCCCATTCACAATATCCTCAAAAAAAATAAAATACTTGGGAATCAACCTAACAAAAGAGGTGAAAGATTTATACAATGAAAACTACAGAACCCTAAAGAGAGAAATAGAAGAAGATCTTAGAAGATGGAAAAATTACCCTGTTCATGGATAGGCAGAACTAACATCATCAAAATGGCAATATTACCAAAAGTTCTTTATAGGTTTAATGCAATGCCAATCAAAATCCCAATGGCATTTCTTGTAGAAATAGATACAGCAATCATGAAATTCATATGGAAAAATAAAAGATCCAGAATAGCAAAAGCAACTCTAAGCAGGAAGTGTGAATCAGGCGGCATAGCGATACCAGATTTCAAACTATACTACAGAGCAATAGTAACAAAAACAGCATGCTACTGGTACCAAAACAGGCGGGTGGACCAATGGTACAGAATAGAGGACACAGAGACTAATCCACAAAGTTACAACTATCTTATATTTGATAAAGGGGCTAAAAGCATGCAATGGAGGAAGGATAGCATCTTCAACAAATGGTACTGGGAAAACTGGAAATCCATATGCAACAAAATGAAACTGAATCCCCTTCTCTCACCATGCACAAAAGTTAACTCAAAATGGATCAAGGAGCTTGATATCAAATCAGAGACTCTGCGTCTGATAGAAGAAAAAGTTGGCTCCAATCTATATATTGTGGGGTTGGGCTCCAAATTCCTTAATAGGACACCCATAGCACAAGAGTTAATAACTAGAATCAACAAATGGGACTTACTTAAACTAAAAAGTTTTTTCTCAGCAAGAGAAACAATAAGAGAGGTAAATACGGAGCCTACATCCTGGGAACAAATTTTTACTCCTCACACTTCAGATAGAGCCCTAATATCCAGAGTATACAAAGAACTCAAAAACTTAAACAATAAGATAATAAATAACCCAATCAACAAATGGGCCAAGGACCTGAACAGACACTTCTCAGAGGAGGACATACAATCAATCAACAAGTACATGAAAAAATGCTCACCATCTCTAGCAGTCAGAGAAATGCAAATCAAAACCACCCTAAGATACCATCTCACTCCAGTAAGATTGGCAGCCATTATGAAGTCCAACAACAACATGTGCTGGCGAGGATGTGGGGAAAAGGGTACTCTTGTACATTGCTGGTGGGACTGCAAATTGGTGCGGCCAATTTGGAAAGCAGTATGGAGATTCCTGGGAAAGCTGGGAATGGAACCACCATTTGACCCAGCTATTGCCCTTCTTCGACTATTCCCTGAAGACCTTAAAAGAGCGTACTATAGGGATACTGCTACATTGATGTTCATAGCAGCACAATTCACAATAGCTAGACTGTGGAACCAACCTAGATGCCCTTCAATAGATGAATTGATTAAAAAAATGTGGCATTTATACACAATGGAGTATTACTCAGCACTAAAAATTGACAAAATCATGACATTTGCAGGGAAATGGATGGCATTAGAGCAGATTATGCTAAGTGAAGCTAGCCAATCCCTAAAAACCAAATGCCAAATGTCTTCTTTGATATAAGGAGAGCAACTAAGAACAGAGCAGAGAGGAAGAGCATGAGAAAAATATTAACATTAAACAGGGACGAGAGGTGAGAGGGAAAGGGAGAGAGAAGGGAAATTGCATGGAAATGGAAGGAGACCCTCGTTGTTATACAAAATTACATATAAGAGGATGTGAGGGGAAAGGAAAAAAAACAAAACAAAACAAGGGAGAGAAATGAATTACAGTAGATGGGGTAGAGAGAGAAGATGGGAGGGGAGGGGGGATAATAGAGGATAGGAAAGGTAGCAGAATACAACAGTCACTACTATGGCAGTATGTAAAAACGTGGATGTGTAACCGATGGGATACTGCAATCTGTATATGGGGTAAAAATGGGAGTCCATAACCCACTTGAATCTAATGTATGATATATGATATGTCAAGAGCTTTGTAATGTTTTGAACAACCAATTAAAAAAAAAAAGATTCATGGGGGGCACGAACTGTCCACGAGTGCGGAAGACGGGAGGACCAATTAGAAAATTTTCTTTCTTTCTTTTTTTTTTTTAAGAGAGAGAGAGAGATAAAGAGAATTTTTTTAATATTTATTTTTTAGTATTCGGCAGACACAACATCTTTGTTTGTATGTGGTGCTGAGGATCGAACCCTGGCCACACGCATGCCAGGCGAGCGTGCTACCGCTTGAGCCACATTCCCAGCCCAAGAAAATTTTCAAAACAACTTTTTATCCACCCCCTGGCAACTTGCCCGCCGCCATGTTGCATTAGGGGCTCCTTATCTGAAAGGCCCGGGGAGTTCTAGCTGCCTACTGGCAATTTGCCCACCACCATGTTTGAAAGGCCCGGGGAGTTCTCAGGGAGACTCCCAACACAAAGTATATTCCTGGAACCAGCAGTTAAACACCTGCATCTACCTGTCTCTACTAGAATTATCCTTGGCCATTTAGTTATATGAGCCAATAAATTCCCCCAAGTTAAAAGCCAAATCAAATTAATTTTTTTGCCATAATACCAAAAACATCTTTCATTGGATCCACAGTTTCAATTTACGGAACTTGAAGGACACCCCAAGATTTGGCAACCTTTTAAAGAAAGTTAAAGGAAGGTGGCAAAACTTATCAAGGGGCACACACTGCATACCGAAAGTCTGTTCTGGGGTAGAAGAGACCAAAATGTTAAATGCAGCTTTTAAAAATAAGGTCAAAAGTAGGGAGGCAACATATACTTCTATTAAAGAAAATATTCTGAAAAACAGAAACTTAAATTTGCAATGGGGCCTGCTAAGTGCAAGAGGGAGGACAAAGCCACATCCAGAGACAGAGAGAAAAGCTCAGAAGTAAAAAGAACCAGAGGGCAAAAAATTACTTCTCTGGCTTATTATTTTTTTTCTTAATGGTTCAGGAAGATGCCCAGGGAACTCAGGAAGACCTGTTCAGTAAACATCTTACCAGAGGGAATAGGCTTTTCTGATCATCAATCCTGTAAAAATTTAGCCAGCTTTGAGAAAGACAGAGGAGAGCTTTCTGTCTTAAATCTCCGTCTTCCTGGTGGGTGCAATGGGGCATGCCAGTGATCCCAGCTACTCAGGAGACTGAGGTAGGAGGATTGCAATTTCAAGGCCAGCCTCAGCAACTTAGGGAGACCCTGTCTCAAAAAATTAAAAAAGGGTTGAGGATGTAGCCCAGTAGCCCAGTGGTAGGGCAGTTGACCTCCAGCACTCAAAAAACAAAACAAAACAAAACAAAAAAAACAACAACAACAAAAAACTTCTTTAGGAACTGGGCTGGTGAGAAGAGATAGGGATACAGATAGCTTTTACAAGAGAAGGCAGAGTCGGATAAAAGGAAGAAAACATACATATGTAGATTTAGCTAGATTATGTTAATCAGAAATTTCTCAGTCTCACCCATCTCTGGTCAGGCCAGGGGGTGCAGCCCTTCAGTCTCTACTCAGTATAAGGAAATCTATGAAGTTTTTCAAGAGCTTCTGAAGTAGAGAGACAATACAATGTGTAAGAATTGGACCTGAGAATTAGGAATGTATTTTGCTTTTGAAGAGAAAGGAGAATGGCAAGTTTTTAGTGAACTTTATTCTTAAAGTTTTGCCTGCACCACTTATTATCTGCTAACTTATTTAAGCTTTAGTTTTTAAAAAAGTTATAATCATGAGCTGCTGAAAGCTTCAGAACTTAAAACCGTCCCTCATAATGTTGTTGTGAGATGCAGCTAAGTTATAATGCACAGCAACTACTCTGTAAACAAGAAAATGATTTTTAAATTTTATATCTAAGAGTATATCTGTTTACTGAGTCTCAATTAAAACTAGAATAAAACAGAATAACAATAGTATTTTCTAAAAAAAAAAAAAAAAAAAAAAAGGCTACCAGTTTGGGTGCAATATAAACAGGCAGCATTTTGTGAAGAACCTAAGTGATTTTTAAAAATAAGTAAGATACATCAAGGATTCTTAACTGCAGAAAATTTGCTACAATACCAATAAAACTTCTATAACACCTAAGAGTCAGAAGGCTGAAGTTCCTTGTAATAAGCCCCAAAGCTTCTAAGAGGAACTTATGAAAGAAGACAGCCCTGTACTAAAAAGTATGTTTTATACCATTGTCAAAGCAAAAGAAAAGGATTGGAGGTTCCAGCATCATAAGATCCTGTTAAAGAACCACGTATGTCTCAAGAAGGGGGCCAGTTGGCAAAGATTTTATATGCAGAGACTTTGAAAACACCAGAGAGGGAGGGGATCTTGAAACCTATGTTATATGCTACCATAACAGGAAAGTTGAGGCAGAAATGTTCCTGGTTTGGCAAACATGGGGCAGTGGTTTGCACCTAAGATGAAGCCAACATATTACAGTGTCAGGAACTTCACAAAACGTTTAGGCTTAGCTACCCTAGTCAAACTAGCCTTAAAGTTTTATTAAGAACAAAATTTAATAAGCCCTGAAACTACTACTAGAACAAATATAAATGGTATTTATTCATGCCCTTCTTTCTCAAAGAAAGTATATGAATAGGAAAAAAAAAAACAAAGCAAAAACTTCATTTGGTGATCTCAGTGGTTTACAGTAGTGATACAAGTGATAGACTCACACTAGATATCACTTTGTATACTTTCAGCAAGGGTCCATCAGACTCAAAGGTGTTATTAGCATTTGTCCAAAGTAGATCTAAAATACCTGCTTTAAACTGATTTAGATGCTGCAATTTCATCTAAAATTATAAACTTAATGTGAAAAACTTGTAAAATTGCTCTGATAAATAGAATCACTTTAGTAAATAAAATTTAATATACCAGCTAAAAAACATCAAATTCAATAAAATATATGTTTGCTCAGTTAACCCACAATGGAGCATTTGAAGAAATGAACAATAATTCTGCCTTAATAAGAAAGCTGCTTTTGTGTCCTTTTTCGATTACATGAAAAAACTTCTCCCTGGGCAAACAAATACATAGAAATAAGGAGGAAAATCTTACCACAGGAACTAAGATAGAAAAATTAGTTTTGACAAACAATGATCTGAAATGCTAAGGAAACATTTAGCAACTCTTCTAATTTTGAGCATAAATTTCAGAAATTTCCAGCTGAACTTTAGGATGAAAAAAACAAATCCTACTGAACTACAACTTACTGGGTTAGGGAGCAGCACCCCTGGCTAGGTGGGTCAAATCACAGGGAAAACAAAATTCTTTGCAAAAATCCAGTAATCAGTGGAACAATAGCTGCTTCTGCACTGAGTAAGTCCTCTTGAACCAGAGCTCCAAAATGCCAAGGAAATAAAGACTGACATATATTCAGGCTAGCTAAGTATATATTCATATTACCAGTGTATATTACAAAATGTATATTTCCTGCCTTTTGTCTCTCTTTGCCTCCTTTTTTCTTACAAAAAAGCTTTCTGCACCCCTGAGTCCTTGAAGATGGAGATTTGGGACAGAAAGGTCTCCTCTGTCTTACTCAAAGTCAGCTTTGAATAAACCTAATTTCCTCTCAACTGGTTCCTGGAATTTTTGTGGGGCACCATGAAGGTAAAGCCTTTCTCTCACTATTACACCTTGAAGAAAATATCACACAAGAATGGGAATCATGTAAATAAGGAGATAGGAGATTTGGGGTTTGGGGTTTTTTTTCTCCCCCCTTGCATTTTTGGAAATGCCCCACACATAAGTGGTGGGGTGGTGATGAAGATTGCAGCTACTGAGACTTAACAAAAGCAAATGAAATCAATGCTCTCTGCAACAACAACAAAAAAATAAACCAACCTATATAGACCTTAGTCTCATTAATATGTGCCTGTATCCAAGTAACAGAAAAGGTCTCAGATGAGGAAGCCATCAGCAACTTTTTTAATCAAAAAATTGAAGGGGGCAGGGAGCAGTGAGAGTATTTTAAGAGACTGGAGCCCCTGTCGACTGAATTAAGGAGGGTTAACGCAGTATATGCTCGGTACAGCACTGTGCTTTATAATCAGTTTACGATGTAATGTATCCTTAGAAGTGCTGGGCATTTTGGTTACACTTAACTCGCTTTTACCACCCTAACCGCACAAATTTAAAAAATTGTTTATAATATTTTTTAAATCAAAGGATTATTTCAAGCGCAACAGGTCCACTTATATTTTGCAAGTGTGAAGGAATCAACTACCCCGTAGTTTCCCCTGGCCGGCGTCCAAACTGGGCTGGACCAGGGTGAGATGGATGACCAACAAAGTGGAGGGAAAGGGGATGCCCAGCCCTGCCAGACTGCGGCCAGTGTTTTCTCTCATCTGAGCAGGGCTCAGTACCGCCCCGGCCCGGTCTAGCTGGGACCTTTGAGAGCGTCCCCTCTCCACCGCCCCGCTGTCCCCGCCCCCTCGGCCCGCTCCAGGGCCCGCTTCCCAAGGAACCACCTACCGCCCGCAGGCTCCTCGGCAAAGGCTTCAAGACTACCAGCTAGGGCACCACCACCGAGCAGAGCGGAAAGAGCGGCTTCTTGCGACTTCCGGAGGAAGCGGAAGCGGCACCGGAAGTGGTGGGGCGGGTCAAAGGAGGTACGGTACCGAAAGCTCATGGCGGCGCTGATATTAGGGTTCGGCCGGGTTATCCGGTCCCCAGGCGGCCAACTTTGGCGTCTCCTTCCTAGCGGAATCGAGCGTTGGGTGCTGGCGGAGAGGACTGCTAGAGTCTTGTTGACGCAGTGCTGCGCGCGGCATGAGGCGCTGCGGCTGGCCTCCAAGTTCCCCGGCAGTTGCCTGAGAAGCCGGCCCTTAAGTACCGCGGTGCCGCCACCCCCGGGGTCGTCAGGTCCTGAGTCGAAGGGTAGCAGAGACCCCACGCGCCCCTCTAAACCTGGGGTGAGTGTACACCTGGAGCCCTTCCAGCTCCTGTCGCCGCTGTCCGCAGCCGTTCCATTTGGTCAAACCCTCAGAGACTACTCGGTCAAGCCTGAAAGTGTCCTCAGCTTGGGGGTTTTACCTGCCTAATGGAATGTCATCCCGTTTCCCCTGGTTTATCAGTAGCCAGTGTTTACGAGAACTTGAAAACCAACACCTTCTCTGCGGGGTTAGATACTTGGGCTTGGACTTAACACATAGATTCCAGTTTTTTCTTAAGGTTCTCAAACCACTATAATTGAAGTGCCAGAGCACGTCTATAATTTCTGTCTGTTGAATCCCCCTTCTGAAATTGAAACATAGGTGATTTTAGATGTGTGTGCATACACCTATTTCTTGGGTCCCTCCCCCCCCCACCCCCCAGTTCTAGTTCTGACCCCAAAAGAATTGAGAGCTACTACCCTCTAGTGACAGGTGAGAGAACTGGGTTTTCGGAGTTGTGGAAAGGGTTAATGAGCTCCCCCTAGGTGGCAAACATCTTTCTTATTTTGAAACTTGAAAGAGCCTGGAAGTAATTCGATGCAGTTTGCAAAATTTCACTTATTTTATGTGTATTTTCAGTTTTCAGCACAGGCTGGTAATTGCTTTTTAAAATCAACAGTTGGAGCAAAGTTCACGCATGCTAATAGTCATGGTACTTGACCCTCTTTGGGTTGATTTTCCACATGAACAGAAAATAACTTGGGGGGGGGGGGGCTTTCCCCTGGAATGACTACCTTTGTAATTGACTGTATTCAGAACTCAGCTATAACTGCCTTCGCAGAAACTTTCAGTATTTTATCATCCCATTGTAACCTGAAACATTCTGCATATTTAACAAGATCATGACCTGAGTATATGCATATTAAAAACTGCTGAAATTAATTTCAGCATGGTTAAATGTTTGTGACTTACTAGAATTTTTATTTTTTAAATATTTGCCCCAGTAGCCTGTTTCTTGGAAGTCTTTAGCATTCACATTTGCTATTGGAGGAGCTTTATTGGCTGGAATGAAGTACTTCAAGAAAGAAAAGACAGAGAGTAAGTAGATATCATCAGGTCATGTCTGAATAAAATCCTAAGTCTGGACTAGCATTTTTTTTCATTGTTGTTTTAAAAACTTTGTTTTGAAATAATTTTGGATTCACAGAAGAGTTGCAAAGATGGATAGAAAGTTCCCAGTGTACTTTCACTGAGTTTCTTATATAACCATGGCACATTTATCAAAACCAAAAAATTGAAAGTTAGAACAATTAACCACTACAGAATATTTTAATATCACATGTTCAGTCAATGTCTTTTACTGTTCCAAATCAATTCACAATCCCACTTTCCAACAATATTAAAAGACTTATTTCGAATAGATTTGAATGTGTACTGTATGAAGTCCAGAGAATACAAAGATGACTAAAGTGCTATCCAGTCTTTTAGGTGCACATGACAGGGAAACAGACACAGAAAGAAAGGGTTTCACTAGGTGAGATTCTGGCAAACCAGAAGGAAACTCCAGGTGCTGTTAGGGCCCAAAGGAAGGCGCAACTTTGGGGTGAGAGAAGGTTGCCTGAGAGTAGATCCTGCAAACCAGTGAGTAGCACCAGAGGCTGACCATGGTTGATGGAGAGTCAGGCATTGTTGTGTATTAGCATCCTTAAATGTTTAGGGAGAAAAAAAATAACTTTATATTTTAGTGAATATTTCAGGATTTTAAGATTTGGATTAGAAATGTTAATTAAATCTTTAAGATATTGCTTAAATCTGATTCAGTTCTTAACTTTAGAGCCGTTTTAGTGGCCATTATACAAAGAGTAATGTTTAAATCTGGGAATGAGAATTCATAGACTGTAGAATCTTGGTTCTGTAGAATTTTAGTATAGAATATAAGTTTTTATTGATATTGATAAAGATGACTGTTTTGCATTATGATCAATATTTTATTGATATGCAAAGCAAGGAAAATAAGTGACAAATTTAAATATGCAATCTTTTGATTTTGGTTTGTAATTTCATTTTACAATAGTGTTTGTTGTACTTAGAAAATTTACTACGAGGTAACCTTAAGTGTTTCTAAATTATTTGATGGTATTTGTTGACATGATGCCTTATCATCTCCAGATACTTTCACTATTTCCTTCAAACAAGAAAATTCTCCAGTGTAATCACAGTATAACCATAAGAATCAGAAAAGTAACATCCATATGTTACTGGCTGAATTGTTCCAGAAGAGGATGAAATAGTTTTGCCATTTTCTTATAGTGCTTATTACATATCAAGGCATTTAATTTGGTTTTATTGTTTTGTGTTTATTTTTCTGAAAAGATTTTTAACTTATTGAAAACAAACAATTTGTTCACATTTTGTGCCTCCCCCATGGTCTATTAATATAGTGCTAACCATGTATCAAGTATATTTGGTTAGAATGACTTTTTGGTGTTGTGTATGTGTCTTTTTAAGAGCTGGAGAAGGAACGGCAGCGAAGCATTGGAAAGCCTTTACTTGGGGGACCATTTTCCCTCACAACTCATGAAGGAGAACCCAAAACTGACAAGGATTACCTGGGCCAGTGGGTATTGATTTATTTTGGTTTCACTCATTGCCCTGATATCTGTCCAGAAGAACTAGAAAAAATGATTCATGTCGTGGATGAAATAGGTAAGAAAGCCATTGCTAACTCTATACTATTTATGATTACTTTACGTTACTGTTTTTCTCATTTCCTGCATTATGTTAGGTGGGGCAGTATGAATATTTAGTTTGTAAGAACATAAAATCTCGGCATTCAGCTTGTTTCTTGCTCTGATTCTGTAACCTTCCTTCTACCAAAAGAAACTTGCTTTGATAGTAAATGTTAGATCACTTAAAATTGTCACTGTGGCCTGACGACGTCCCTGAACTCTGTTTTTATATAGTGCCTTCTCCCCAGTGATGATTAGATTTGGAAATCTGAAATGATCTGTAGTTAGTAGTATTTTTATTAATACCATTTAGAAGGAAGGGTGCTTCCTCCTTCAAATGAAGAGCTTTGGGATATTTAATCCTTATTAATATTCATTTTGCTCTTGAGATATGGTAGGAAAAAAAACTGTAAACACTGGATCAGATTAGAAAGTAAGATGGCCACATGATGGGATCCAGAGTAACAGTGTTTCCATAACAGCACATGTATTTGATAGGATATTTTACCTGGTTCCACACAACAGACGATAAATATACAGACCTACTCCCTTCCCTGTCCTCTCCACTCCAGTGTTAGATGTCCCTTTGTTTCCTTAACAGTTTGCTGTTACACTTGTGAATACTAATTGGAACTTTCTTCCAGATAGTATTCCATCTCTGCCAAATTTAACTCCACTTTTCATCACCATTGACCCAGAGAGAGATACAAAAGAAGCCATTGCAAATTATGTGAAAGGTATGTTTGTTTATAATAATTTATATCTACTTAGTTCTTACAGTTTTTGAAATACCAACTAATTTAAAGCTTACAGTGCCTCTTAAAATAGGACAAACAGCATTATCACCAATTTTACAGGCAAATAAAAAGGTGAAACTCAGTGGTGACCTGGCTAGTTAATAAATGAAAAGCAGGTTTCTCAATTCCTGGTGCAGCACTCTTTGTATTTTATCAAGAGGAAGGATTTGGCTTGACCTTCATGTATGAACTAAAAAGAGCCTTGAATTGAGAGCAAGGACAAATTTCCTCTAGTTCTAGTTTACCTCATTTCCTTTCTTGTAAAATTAGGAGAAATGTATATTCTGGGAATGTGTACATTGGAAAATTAAAGATGAGTTGTTAAATTTGTATTTTGAACTCATAACACATGTTCAGTTGTTAGTGTGAGCAAGTTGTTTAATTTCTCTGGGTTCAAGTTTCTTCAGTATAGGAACTCAAAAATTAGGAATGTACAGTTTAGTTATTGTGCATTTGATTTAATTCCTAGTCAAAACAACCTAGTATGCACATTCTCTAAAACTCCAAGTTATGTAAACATTTTTTTTGTGAAGTACCTGCTATTTATCTTATTACTTTTAACAGATTTATTGAGGTATAATTGACATACAGTTGTGTGCATATTTAAAATGTATAGTTGGTTACCTACTGGTGGGTAGAGTCTGCATAAACTGTAGGCCTCATCAATTTCTTCTTTACTGGTTTACTGGTTCTTGATTCATGAATTTACCTTTTTTTTTTTTTTTTTTTTTTTTTTTTGTGATGGTTCTGGGAATTGAACCCAAGACCTTATGAATGCTAGGCAAGCACTCTACCAACTGAGCTACATGTCCAGCCCTTGTCTCATGAATTCAAAGAATGAAACCCACTGAAGAGGAAGAATGAGTGTAAAAGAGTAGGATTTATTTGAGTGGGAAGCAAAGATACAGCTCTGGCAAGGCAAGAAGGAACTGGATAGGGGTTGCCACTTGAGTGTACTAGTCTAGGGGTTTTTGTAGCACTTGGATCATCATTGTTGGTCCAAATTAATGCTAATCAGGGTTTGGAAAGTATTAATGCTATTGATTGGTCCTGTGATCCCTATTTGGGTTTGCCCCACTTTCATTTTCCTTCTGATCTGTGAGGTTGGTAGATCATGATCCTGGGCTCCAGGCTGAGGCTGTATGTGGAGCGGGTGTCTGCACCAGGCCATAACCAGACTGCTTCGGTATGACAGGCCGTAGTGCCCTGGCTTGCCACAGCCCATGCTCACCACCTGCTGTATAACCTACCTCAGCCTACCTCTGCTTTTCATGGAGTTTAGTGAGTTGGCTATGCTATTAAGTGGCTGGGGAGCATGTCACTTTCACCATAATCAAACAATGAACATCTCCATGACCCACAAAAGTTTCCTTTACCTTGTTAATCCTCCCATCTCCATGCAATCACAAAACTGCTTTCTATTATTACAGTTACATAATAGTTGCCTTTGTTAGTGGCTTTTATAAATGTAATTATAGGGGCTGGGTTGTGGCTCACTGGTACAGCACTTGCCTAGCATGTGTGAGGCACCAGGTTTGATTCTCAGTACCACATATAAATAAATAAAATAAAGGTCCATTTTTAAAAAATGTAATTATACAATATATACCCTCTTTGAATGCCTTCCTTCAGCATTGTTATTTTGAGATTCCCCTATGTTATGACATGTATCATAGTCCACTCCTTTTTATTATTTAAGTAGACACTGATATACAGTTTTTTTCCAGTTTTTACTTATGATAAGTAATAACTTTTATGTATAAGTCTTTGCATGGACACATGCTTTCATCTGTCTTGAATAAACAACTAGGTATAGAATGACCAGATCAGATGGAGTATATTTTACTTTTTAAGAAACTAGGGGCTAGGTTGTGGCTCAGTAGCAGAGCACTTGCCTCACACATATGAAGCACTGGGTTCAATCCTTAACACCACATGAAAAATAAACAAAAATAAAGATATCATGTCCACCTATAGCTAACAAATTTTTAAAAATTTATGAAAAAAGAAACTAACAATTTTTCCAATATGATTGTATACTTTTACATTTCTGCCAGCAGCAAATGAGAGTTCCAACTTCTTCATATTTACACTACCCTTTGTATGGCAATGTTTTTAATTGTAGCTACTTTAATGGTAGTATCTTATTGTGCTTTTAATATCATTTCTGTAATGACTATTAGCATTTTTTAATTTCTTATTTGCTACCTGTGAAGTGTCTGTTCACATCTTTTGTCTATTTTATTGTTTTTGCATGTGTGTATGTATGACTATATATATATGGGTATATTAGTTTTACTCTGGATATAAGTCCTTTATCAAGTATTCGATTTGCTAATATTTTTTCCCAGTTCTATGGCTTGTCATTTCAATCTCTTAACAGTGTCTTTTGAAAAACAGTTTTATTTCTGATTAAGTCCAAGGGTATCAGTTTATTCTTTTATATGTAGTATCTTTTGTTTGGTGTATAAGAAGTCTTTGCCTAACTGAAATTGACAGATGTTTATGTTTTCTTCTTAATGTTCATAGTTTTTGTTGGGCACAGTAGTGCATGCCTATAATCCCAACTACTTGGGAGGCTGAGGCAGGAGGATTGTAAGCTAAAAGACATCCTGGGCAATTTAACACTACCCTGCCTAAAAATAAAAAGGTCAGGGAATGTGACTCAGTGATATATTCCACCCAGGCTCGATCCCAGTACCCCCTGCCAAAAGGGAGAAAAGAATAGAAAAAAATTATAGTTTTTTGTTGTTGTTTTATACATTTAAGCCAAATTTATGCCTGTAATTTGTACGATTTTCAGAACCAATAGCATAGTTTTGTCCAAAAGCAATTAAAACCAGCTATTTATAAATTAACTCATGGGGTAATACACAATCTCTAATTTAAATGTGTTTATTAGCAGTTATTCTTATCACATATTACTAAAGCATAATATTCTCAGATGAATAGATTCCTGAGTTGCTGTAACTAACTGAAACACCAACTATGTGGTAATTTTCTTCCACAACACATACACACATTTATTGCTAGTTACATTTGGAAATGAAAGAGATTAAAATTTTTTAGTTAATGTTTTCGAAAATTTGCAGTTTCAGAAGTTCAACTTTTAAAAGTTTGGATATGCAGCTAACTAGGCTTTGTTCACCTTTCTCATTATTTACTCAAAGAGTAAAAAAGAAAAATAAGCCAATTTGCTTTTTCAGTACCCGAGTCATTCCTCAATTTAGAATGGATTAGTCCAAGGAACAAACATGGGCTTGTGTACCATTGGACCAAATGTTCGATTGGTATTTCAGTAGTCCGATGAATCCAGTGTTTTAAATGACTTCCATTAGCTCATTTACATACATTTCAAAAACTTTAACAGCATGTACATGCTACGGTTTACCCTGATCCCTGAGTTTGCTATAATTGGTCCTTGAAATAATGGATATCAATTAATTGTTCAGCTCTTTATCAGAAATTAAGAGTAGCACCTAATATCCATTTTAAGATATTGGAAAATAAGATGCAGTTTTTTGGTTTTTTTAGAGAGAGAGAGAGAGAATTTTTTTAATATTTATTTTTCAGTTTTTGGTGGACACAACATCTTTATTTTATTTTTTTATGCGGTACTGAGGATCAAACCCAGAGCCCCGCACATTCCAGGCGAGCGCGTTACTGCTTGAGCCACATCCCCAGCCCCAGATGCAGATATTTTAATATGATCTTAAATGTTTTTTTCTCATATAAGCAATGAAAAACTAGTACTTAATTCATGGGAATATTTTTAAACTTCATTGTATTTCAACTATATATTTTATAAAAGCACATTAATTTAAAGTGTCATTTAAATTATTGGAATGTATTCCCTCTGGATCTTTCCTAATCAGTCATAAAAAGATTTGAATTTCTATATGTAGTTCAGAGGAGAATTTCATTTGTTCTATGTGAATTTTGAAAATGGACTGGGGGCGTGGCTCAGTGGTAGAGCACTTGCCTAGCATGGTTAAGGCTCTGGGTTCAATCCCCAGCACCACAGCAAAACAACCAAACACAACAACCAAATAAGACTTTCAGCATATGAATCATGAAAAAGTGTTTGGGGATTCGCAGGGGGAAACGTAGCAATGGCACTGTTTTATAACTGATGTTATTTTATTTTATTTTTTTGAGGTAGCAATGTTTATTTTGTTAGCTTCTCATTTTTTACTGTCTTTTTCTTGTTTTATTTAGAATTTTCTCCCAAACTTATTGGTTTGACTGGCACAAAAGAAGAGATTGATCAAGTGGCCAGAGCATATAGAGTATATTATAGTCCTGGCCCCAAAGATGAAGATGAAGACTACATAGTAAGTCAGTGTTCTGCTTTTAACCCACGGGCTAGCTCCTAGATCTTGAATATTTATAAAGCATTAAATGACTGACTGGCTTCCAAGATGAAAGAAAGCTTGAGATTATGGCAAATTCCTTGGGATATTTAAAAGAATAGAATTATTTATATATGTGTGTGTGTTACTGGAAATTGAACCCACAGATGCTCTGCCACTGAACTTCTTCCGCAGTTCATTTTATTCATTGTTTTGGAAGTTACCCAGGCTGGCCTTGAACTTGCAATCCTCCTTCTTCAGCCTCCTGAGTAGCTGGGATCACAAGTGTACACCACTGCACCCAGGAAGAAGCATATGTTTTAAAGATAACTTTAGTTTATATTTGGTGTTTTTATAATTTAATTGTATATCTATCCTTTCTAGTGGCACATATATCTATGAGGCAATATAAAATCGGATACCTTGGTACCATGTTACAAATGAAGAGGAGCCATTTTGTGGAGGCAAGGCTTACTTTAGTTTTAGTTTAAAAAACATTATATTGGTTTTCTTAATAAAGAGGAGTAAGAAATAAGCTTCTTTATAGAAGCAGTTGTAGGTCATGAGGAATTGCATTTTGGGTTAGGTGAGTGTTCTGAAAAGCAGGAGAAAAAAATGAAAGCTGACGAAAGGTAGATTTTCTGTGAAGTTTATTTGCATATCAACTATGTGCCTTGCACAGTTTGAGTTAATATGTGTTTTTTAATGAGGAACAGAAATTCTAGTAAGCTCTTCATCTATAGCTCTTGCATTAAAGAGCTGCCTTCATGTGCACCAGCACTCATGGTGCTGCAGCATCAACGGACGTAGCACTGCCCCCACTCCAACCCACTGTTTTCTTCTCAGTACAGTTTTTCCTATCACATTTGCATTGACACTGAATTGATATATTATCACAGATTTTTTTTCAATTTTTATACTCTGGTTTTTCTGTATTAGTTGAGCAAAGTGATTAATCATAAGAGCCTTTCCAGCTACAAAGCTGATTTGGGGTGTGTGGAGGGGCAACACCCTAAATCATTGATTCTCCTGCTCCCCGTGATGTATCCTTAGAGCCACGTGCAGAAGGGATATCTCATTGCAGTACTTTGTCTCTACTGCCCACTGTGGTTTCTGCATCGTCTGAACCTGGAACACACTATGCGCCCCTATAGTTTGTAGCCTAAATTAAAAGCAGGCTTTTGACCCTTCTGTCTTAATCAAGCCCACAGAGTTATTGTGTGCACCTTCTAGGTCCGGTTCTTCATAGTGTTAGGGAAACTTGAGTTCATGGGAGAAGAGGACAAGAGAAAATCAAACATTTTTTCTTAAGCCCTGAGTTTAAGGGAAGTGGACAGACCTTCCTGTGGTTTCCTCTTAAGCACTGGTGACATAAAAAGAAAGAAGAGCAAAGGGGTCCCGGGGCCAAGAGAGGAAGTCATGGGCAAAGGGACTTTTTACACTTCTGTGCTTTTTCTATACAGAGTTATTTTAACTGGTTTTGAGTTTAACTAACATGACAGTGGGAGCAGAGGAGCCTTACACAAACTTTTTTATGAGTATGTACAACCTAAGCTAGGTAATTCTCCTTAGGCTTGTCTTATAGTTCTAATTATGTCAACAAAAATTTTACAAATGAAACTTGATAGCTTGTGAAATTTAAATTTATAATATCCAGTTAAAATATCAAGAGATATCTTGCTAAAACCAAAATGCTGCTTACCACAGAAGTGGGGTTTGGGTCAAACTGCTATCAGATATCCAACTGTACTCTAGCTGCCCCTCTACGATTTTCTTTGATTGTGTAGTTGCCTTCATTGATTGGTCTTGATGCAGCGAGGATACATCATTTTCATGTTTATAGCTAGTAGTATATAGCTAGGTGCCAGCAAGATCAGAAAACAAAGCAAACGAAAGAAAACACAGGTTTGGATCCTGAAATTTGTATTCATAATGCAGCTAATCCAGAATCAGAATATTAATTTTTTAATATTAAAAATTAAAATGTAAATATATAAGTCTTATGGAGACTTCTTTGAGGCTTTAGAATGTATCTTTGATCCTATTTTGAGATATGCTTGGTCTACTGAGTTAGAATTTGATCTTTTGATAAGCATCAGAGTTCATTGCTGTACTTTTGCTAAATCAACCAATAGGGGGAGACACTCTCCAGCTTCTTAGGTTTTTCATTAGTATAACTTATATCCCCTGAAGTTACAGATTTTCACACACAAGATGGTATGGGAGACAAGAAGGATCTAGAGGCCTGCACCAGACAAGGTGGTGTACACCTATAGTCCTAGCTACTCAGGAGGCTGAGGACAGATCGCCAGCCTGGGCAACTTATTGAAACCCTTTCGCAAAATAAAAATTTTTAAAGGGCTGGGAGTACAACTCAGTGGTAGAGTGCCCCTGGGTTCCATTTCTAGAAGCACCAAAAAAAGAAAAAAGAAAAAAGAAAAAAAGGAGGAGTAAGGGAGTAAAGATCAACCTGAGGTGGAATTGAGATTTTCCTAATGTCAGACAACAGTAATAAAAGGTAAGCTTCTGGATTTTGAATGGACTCTTCAGACTGAAAGTATATGTAAATTGGGCATGGCAAACATTTGGGATTCCTTTAAGCTAAGTCTCTATTATATATTAAAGTTTTGCTTTATTTTATGAGCATTAGTTGGAAAATACTTTTGGGTGAAAAAAAGAACACAAATTGCTTTCAAACCTAGGAAAAATTCAATTTCATAATAAAAGAAATGTGTTTTTTTTTAATGTAATACCATTTTTTAACCTATTACTTCAGCACTGGTCAGAAAGTTTGTAAATGTATTGTCAATATATTGTTAAAATTGGAAATACACTGTTGGAATGTATTTGGAACAATAGGCACTTCCATGCATTATTGATAGGAATTAAAACTGATACACTCATCAAGGGGGCATTTTGGCAGTATATATCAATATCTAAAGTCAAATGCTTTCTTTAGCCTAGAGATTCTACTTTGGGGAATTTATCCTATGCACTGTAGCATTGTTTGTAAAGAGAAAGGACTGAAAACCAAGCAACCATTATTTTAAAAGCTATTATATACGTATTGATACAGAACAATGATCTGAATATTGTTAAGTGAGAAGAAAGAATGGTACATTACTGATGTATAAAAATGAATATGGGGCAGAAAATTTCTCTGAAAGAATGCAGTGGTTCCTTCTGAGAACTGAGGGATCCAGAACAGAAAGAAGACTAAAGTATATAAATTTATTGAATTTTTATGTGCATGCATTTACCTTTTGAAAAAAAGTGTGCGTGTGTGTGTGTGTGTGTGTACATAACTTGGCATTAAAAGAGCTTAGTTGCTGTTGCCCAGTAGAATTAGAGATTAGCAGCATGATGATTAAAAAAAATATTGTGGACTTTAGAATCAGGAGGATGCTTGAGTTTCAGGTGAGAGTTGGCATTCTCTAACTTACCCTCCCCAGCATGTGCACCATTTGTACAGGAAAATGCCTATCTCAGGAGTGGAAACAACATGTGAAAGAATGTGTCAGTTACAGCTAGTTTCATTCTTCTACTAGGAACTACTAGAACTTTTAATAGATGTCAATTTTGCCCTGCCCACAACTCAGATGAAATATTGAGAAGTGACCACTGACAAGTGTGACAGATATGGATCGAAGAATGTATTGGAAAGTAGTTTATGTTGAGAACACTCAGAGAATAAGTCCAGCATAACTGCAATTATGGTTTTTAAGAGCAAGAGAATAGAGGAAAAATAATAGAAAAAGGAAGACATGGGATAAAGAGATGCATAAGCAACAGAGCAAGGTTTGACTAGAGAACTGGAGACTTAATTCTAATTTCTCTGTCAAATATGTAGAGAAATGTTAAGCCCCTGTCTTGGTCCTGCAGTAAATTCTTCCATAGCACACGGAAGGCACCAGCTGTTTGAGCTCTCCTGCATGCATTCTTTCCTTATGGGGTAGGCAAGTGGCTCTTTCCATTTGCTATGTCTTTAAGAATGTGTATATTAAAATATAATAATCTCACAGACACATAATGTGTTTGGGGGTAAATTTGGGGAGTGCTCCAGTTGGTATGTGTGAGCACATTCCTGTCTTCCTGTCTCGCCAGATAGCAATCAGGCCTGCGATAAATCCCAAGGACTTATACTGCCAAATCTGCTCTTTAAAATTGGATTTTATGGAAGCAACTAGCTAAAAAGATTGATGACTAATCTGAACTTAAGTTAGAGGGACACTTTAAGAACTTAATCAGAAAAATAGATGCTAGATTTTAGCAGACTCCTTAGGGATATAGTATTTATAGCTCCTGAGGCACTTCCAGGTGATTTGCTTCAGATGGTGTTCATGATATATAAAAATGTGGTAGGGGAGAAAAACATGCCTTCCTGTTTATTTGAATTACTAATATCAGGACTAAATATTGTATTAGGACATATAGATTAAATAATTAGACAAGTGAATAGTTTTCTGAGTTCTCATAAAATATGGTAAGCAGAATTTGGACAATAATGAGTTCTATCTAGAACATAAAGGAATACACCCAAGAACTTGCAAGGAAAGTAATTTTTTACCAACACTTAATTTCACGGGGCATCTCTATTACCCTGGTTAAGGGGTCAGCTGAGATACTTTACTCAAAAATGTAAGGTATTTGCAAAGTAGAATTGCTCTTCCACAAGCACTTATGATCTTATGAAGCCTGCAACAGCCATTTTTACCAGGTGGGTTCTTTCTTAGAGATTAGATATATGGGGGTGTTAAGAATTTAATCAAAAGAACTCTGGGTGCTAGCTGACGTTACAGGCAATAGCTGGTACAGATTTTTGGAACACAGAGTTTAGACAATCCATTGCTATGAATTTACTATATATAAGAGTCCATTCCATAAAAATAGATGCATTGCAATGGTTATTAGTTCTCTTATTCTGTAGTATTTATTCAGTAAAATAAGTGGTCTATTTTGTTGATCTTTTTGTCATCTCTCTCCCTCTACCTTTCCTCTGCAGGTGGATCATACGATAATAATGTACTTGATTGGACCAGATGGTGGGTTTCTAGATTATTTTGGACAGAATAAGAAGAATGCAGAGATAGCTGGCTCAATTGCTGCACACATGAGGGCACACATGAAAAAGAGGTAGCCAGAGCAGCATCGTGGATGTTGTTCTCTTGCCAAAGAGGACGGAAGCTTTGTCTCCCATAGGAGCCAGTGTACATAATATGCAGCCTACACGAGAACATCTATGTGCTATATGAGATGTTCCCCTTGGATTCAGCCAAGATTCTTGGAACTGTGAGGATCACAACCCAAAGTTTCCCATGTAGCCACCATGCGTCCAGAGGACCAAGTTAAAATGAAGGCAGTAGAGAGCAGAGCTCCTAGAAAGACGCCTCAAGGAGAGGCACTGGCATGCCCTTGAACAGGGCCCTTGGAGCAATACTGCCACTTTCCCTGTGTGTTGGACCCTTCCTTGCTCACACAGATTGTGGGACTGAATTTTACAGAAAGAAGTGTAATTCCATAGTGCTCTCACTGTTTTTGCCTTGAACTCCTGATGGCTGGTAACAGTTGTGTTCAGCACTCGCCATTCAGGGCTAAATTTTATACTTGAAAGCAAAAGCTTAGTCTTCCTTGTTAACGATCATCACGGTCAGTCTTGCCTTCACTCCTCTGGCAGCAGATGCTGATTTGACTAATGAAGATGAATAATCTGTCATTTGGACTAAACTGTTAGTTCATTTCCTCTAGGGGTCTTTTTTATGATTTTTTTTTTAAGCTAAATGATTTGCCAGGTTTTCAGTGATACACCAAATGAAAATCAGAGGACGTAGATACTAGGTGTGACGCAGACTATGTGCGTGTTCCACATTGCACTGAGTGTAAAATAAAGATATATTTAGCTTTCCAACTTGAACAAACATGACTTTTCTTCTTGGTAGAGCGTGGGTGTGTAATGGCAGCACACATCTCTCAGGGCAGAGACCCATAAACTCGGGTGGGTGGTTGGGTGCATGTTAAAACACAGGGTTCCAGGGCTGAAGTTTCATTCTGAACAGACATCCCTGCTGAACGAGATGCTGGTGATCTGGCGACCACACCTGCAGTAAGAGTTTAATAGAGAAATAATGGTAAGCCATCCTTTGGTTGGATGTCTGTTGGCCATTCAAGAAAATGATCCTTGAGTGAAGAAATGAATTTTGGCTTTTGTTCCTAATTTTGACTTCCCTGGTCCTGGGTTGGACCATTACCATTTTCTATTTGAAGCTGCTGCTCTAGGCCAAGTTCTCTGAACATTTTCATTCAATCCTAAGCTACAACAAGTATAATGCCTAGTTGAAAGACATTCTTTTTACACATCAATTGTGTTTTACTATAGTTAAAACTGAAGCATGTTCTCTAAGATTCCTGTGTCATAGTCAAACCACCAAACTTACAAATGTGATTGTATTTGGAGATAGTAATTAAAGAGGTGATTAAAATGAGACCATTAGGGTAGGTCTTCCCTTAGCCAATATTACTGATTTCCTTAATAAGAGCTAGGGACACATGCACAGCAAGACCCTTTGACGGTCAGAGAGAGAGGTCTCCAGAAGAAACCAGCCTGCCGACACCTTGTTCTTAGAATACCAAGCTCCAGAATGGTGAGAAGATACGAGTTTAAACTACTGGCACTTCCTTAGGGCAGGCCTAGGAAACCAGTGCAGTAGCCCATTCCTTAAACAGCTACAAGATATTCGCTTACCTCATCGGTAGTTGGTTTGGAATGACTTTCTCAGTAATCTTATCAAGAAAGCAAGGAGGAACTTATTAAAAGACTAGTCTTGTGTAACAAGACAGGTGTTAAATATCTGAAATGCCAAACATTTAAAAAGATGATCTGTTTTAAGCCCCAAGCCATTTGTGTGGCTCACTTTGCAGCAGGCTTGCTCTTGGATAAAATGTGGTCTTCATTCTCAGCTGTTGCCAGATAGAGCTTGTGTAATGATCCAGAAAGGGAACAGCAACTTTTGAAGAACTGTTTTCTTTGCTCTTCATTCCAGTGTCGAATTTAAAGGCTTAGAGTCAGGATGATAGAAGCAGGAAAGGGGGCCCCTGAAATTTTTATTCATGAAGTATCCACTTCTAGATGATAAAGGTGTAAAACTCAGGTCCCAATTTATATTCTGGTCCCTGCGTGTTCCATGGCTATGGTGTGCATATGATGATCACATAAATTAAGCCCAAACTGGGGGTTCCAGGCTGCCTTTCAATGGATTCTCACTTGAAGATCTTTATCTGAGTAGGTTAGAGTGTTTTCACTGGGCTCTTAAATAGAATTAATATTTTTTAAAATGCTTTTTGTTTATTTGAAAAATATAAGAATCCTGTCAATGGAACAGGCATGAAAGAACTTACTGTACATGGGTTTGTGAGGCAACTGATGCCTGGGGTAGAAGAGCTGAGATTTATTGAGTCGGGAGGCTCATAGGAACCCAGGAATATGATATGAAATTGTAATGTGTCTACATAGGATTTAAGTATCTCATTTTTGAACATAAGGTTAAAATCAATTAAAATTTTCAACCATAACCTCCCAAACAACTTTATTTTTTTTACATATAAAAAATTAAATTGTGTGTATATGAATTGCTTTTGAAAGATCAGTTGTTCATGCAAGCATTTTTTCATCCGTTTGGTTTATACTTTGTAATGCTAGTTATGAGTGACATGACTGATGATATGGGTATTCATTCCTGTTACTAATGAGGTGCAAGTAATAACCTCTGTAGCCATGTCTTCATTAATAACATTTTTGAAAGTTAGGAGGTAATTATTTTGTTTATTTTCTAAGTGTATTTAAAGGTCTTTCATTCTGCTTTCATAATTATACCATGTCCTCAATAGAGAAAGTTTGGATTGTGCAGAAAACTTGAAGGAAGAACACTTAAAATCATTGTTGTTCCACTGTGGAAAAATACTATTTGGATGCATTTCCTTTCAGTCTTCAGCATTTTTGTATAAATCTTTTTTTGTACCAGAAATTCACAAAAGTGTTCCTTTAAAACAATTAGACATGATAGATGGAGCTCAAGTCTCCGTCTCCCCCATCCTTGACCCCTCCTCACAAGTAACTACTGTTTTGTGTTCTGTGTGAGTCTTCTCAGAATGTTTAGAATCCACTTAGGCTGGATTCCCAGGATCAATTTTTAATACTAAGACTTAGTAAAAAGTGTTATTATCCTGACACACTGATACTACTCAATTTTTATAATTACTGGTTTTAGTGAGTATTGAAGGTCCCCCTCTCCCTTGCCAAGGCTAGATAGTGGGTTGTCAAGAGGAAAAAGTAGTTGGCAAGGTAAATTTTTATTTTCCCCTCACCCCAACATGCACACATACCCACTGGAGTGTGCTTGGGATGATGCTCAAGGAACAGCAGGAAGCCCAGCATGACTCAAGTCATGGGAGATCATCATTCAGTTTTAGCTGTAGTTCTTGTTTTCTTTAATAAAAATACTTCTTTAGATTTAACATAAGTATTGAGAATTCAAAAGACAAAAGGGAGTCAGAACCATGAGAATGAGGAGATCAGAGAAGAGTCCAGGAGCCACAATCCAGAGGATTCTGGGAATCACCGGACTTTGGTTCTATTTTTAAGTGTTGGGAGAAGCCCTAGAACCACTGAGAACAGGAGCCTAACCCAGTCCATCAATCCAAGGACTGTTATGGTTTGGATGTGAGGTGTCCACCAAAGCTCATGTGAGACAATGTAACTTGAGGGTTTTTTTATTTGGAAATTTTCCAACCTATTCAAAGAATAGAATGATCAACTTGATACACCATCACCAATACTTAATCAACACAGTGACTTATCTTGTTTCATCTACCCTCCCCCACAGCTCAATTGCAACCTATATCTCTAAAAGAGACTAGTTCTGTCATTTAAAAACACAACCACAATCCCAATGCCAAAAATCTGCTTTGTATTAGTTATTAGTATTTGTGTTAGTATTTCCTTGTTCTCGTTTTCTGTTGCTGTAACAAAATACTTCAGGAAATAAAAGGAGAAAAGTTTTATTTGTGATTATGGTTCCAGAGGTTGCAGTCCCTGGTCTCTTGGCTCCATTGTGTCGAGGCACAACATCATGGCAGGGAGAACATGGTGGTTTGTTCCCACTTCTTACAGGTGATACCATTTCCCAGTATTGCTACAGGCTGGTGACTAAACCTTAAGCACATGGCCTTTGGGGGACATTTAAATCCAAACCATAGAATTACTTAATACCATCAGCTATCCAATCAATAAGAACATGAATTATTGGACTTTAAGAACATCTTGGACTTGAAGGAGCCATGACACTGTTCATCATGGAGGTGTGTTCTGTTCATGTCGACATGTGAGTTTATGTCCTCGTTTACACCCAGGCCAAGGAGGACATGAAGGGGTTAGAAAGCGAATCCCCCAGACCTCCCCTTCCATTCCCAATCATGGGGGGTGGTATTCAGTTTGGGCCTGGTTAGAAAAACCAACCTACTTGTGTTTGGGGTTTTTTTGTTGTTGTTGTTTGTGTGTTTTGTGGGGTTTTTGTTGTTGTTGTTGTTTATTTTTCTTTTTGTATAAAACAGGGATAACTCTGTTATGATGAAATAAGATGCTGGGAGAACAGGGAAGACTAACCTCCAGAAATAGAAGTCAAAATAGAACTCAGCTGGGGCAGAGTTGGATTGTTATTGATTGAAAAGTGTCCAACGGAATCTTCCAGAGCAATGGAAATATTCTAAATAGCTTGATCCATGTGATGACTTACATACTTAAAAGTGTATTAAGCTTTAAACTTAAGATTTATGAACTTCACTCTGTAAAATCTATACCTCAAAAAAAAAAATGGAGGGGAAGATGAGTTCCTGTGACAGGCAGACTTGAAAGGAAACAGGTCTGTGATATGAAGAAAGCATCAGTAACACTTATGACTTGCGAGTTTGGACAGTGATGCGAGCTCCTGCCCAGATTGCCCAAGGGGGAGAGGGAGAAGGTGGAACCTTCAGCAAGCTCTGAGGAAATCAGAAGAATGCAGTCAGAGAAGTAGGACTGACGTGTAACGAGGCAGTCACGGCACAGTAGCTGCACTTAAGCCCCGTGTTCAAGATCTTTCTTCTTACCCCACTGTCAGGTACAGGAAATCCATAGCTTCAGTGCCCGCCCACGCTACCCCACCCCCATGTGCAGGATAGCCACTAAAGCTGGCCCAACTTTGAGAGGCAGAGAAATTTTCTCCTGAGACTTTTGCAGGCTTTCAGGGACCCAGGATACTGAGGTAAAAACAAGCTGGGGGAGAACAGGCCCATTCCCTGTTACCTGCTGCAGTGAGCAGCAGTGATTGTCGGTCAAGTTGAGATGACTCCAGTGATTCTTGTGCCCACTAGAGTCCCACTTTATGAAGCAAAAACATCGCCAAGTGTAGGGTATACCTGAGCCATCTCAAGTATTCCCAGGCAGGTCCATAGTTGGTGGTCCATTGTCCGTTTTCCATTCAAGAATGACACAAAGGTAAGGGACCCAGGCTGAGCTTTGTAGAGGCGTGAGAGCTTTCCAGTCTCTAGAGGAAGAGGTACTGAGTCTTGACCTCTGCATCTGCTGGGCTCCAAGATCTTGGGATGAACTTGAGGTGATTCTGCCATCATGGTATTGGGTGTGTCCAAACCCACCCTGCTGGGCAGGGGAAGAAGGGCCCCAATAGGACTTGGCTCCAAGTTTGGAGTGAAGCGAATATGGCCTTGCTGGACCTGCAGGGTCACAGCACCTGGGAGCTCACTGAACATGCAGTCTCCGCCTCCATTGCTGAGCTCTTTAATCAGAATCTGGATTTTTAACCAGATCTCCAAGTAATTCCTATGCACATCAATTCCCACTCCCCTGCCACCTCCCACCCAGACTTAGATAATAAAGTAATTAATCATTTCTCAATCAGGAAGCTCTTTAATCAATTTCTCTTCCACAAAACAATTTGGAGAGTCTTTCAAGTAAACAAAATCCATTTTCTGATCAGTACTTTATCACTCCATTTAAAAATTTTAATCAATCCTGTCTGTCACTCCTTGTCAGAACTTCTCTTCAGCCCAAGATAGCAAGTTTCTCCACTGAGTTGATATAATTTCTGCAAAAAGGAAAGAGAGATGCTGTTTGGTCAGTCTCGGGAAGCTTATCAGGTCTCAATGCCCTACTTCCATTTAGGCATTTTGAAACACTCAATTGAAACCAAATGGAGGACCATTTGATCCCTGGGTCAGCTCAGGCTCTGGTAAGACACAATTTGTTACAGAAGAAAGTGGGGCCATGGTGCCCTGCAAGGGTCAAATCCCTTTCTGAATAGGAACAGGCAAGTCTTCAGTGTGAAAATCAGGGCAGGCTTTTCTTTGGATGGCTTGCTTGGCTGTCTGCTGGCCTTGAGGCTCTCTTGTGGGCCCATGCACGTGCAGAAGGCACCAAACCCCATGCAGAAAGCCCTGACTGGACAGGAGGGCCTCAGCATGTGGGCAGTCGTTCATTAATCATGATTCAGGCTACAATTTGGGAGCATCTAAGTCAGGTTAAATACTTGGGATGTACAGATAGACTCAGTCCTTGGAGAATGCCACTGGAATAAAAATAACCATATAAGACATAAACAAAGAATAGGATGGTGTTTAGATATTCTGCCCCTGTCAGTTTGCCAACCAGTACACCTAATGTTAAATTCTCTTTGGCGTGTTTTATGTATCTAATCAGCATCTAATAATAAGTTTGCAAAAATCAACAAGGTTACTATACACTATGACAGTCACATAGTAAATGTAATGAAAAGATTACTAAATTTGCAATAGCCATGCAGAACTTATAATAAACATAATAAATGTAATCGTGATGCAAGATCCATAAGAAAATTATAAAATTTGGGGAAAATATACGATATAATGAATAAAGATGTAGTATTATTTTCCTTGATGAGAAGACTCAGTAATATAAATAGGTTAATTTTTTCCTATTAAATCTTTAACACAATTTCAATAATATTATAATGGCAAGTGGTTGCCAGGGGCACAAGGGAATTTAGGGAGGTGATGAACAAGACCTATGTCTGTGCGACTGCACACATGTGATAGGACTCATCCACCTGTATTCTTTGGAGATGAATTTTAATTTATACCTAAACAAGCTTTGCATTAAAAAAAAAAAAAGCTGCAGTGGTATTTTGGGTGAGTGCAACAAAAAGATTCTGAAATCAATCTGGAAAAATAAACACAATAAAAATAGTTACGGAAAAGATATGGAAGAAAAAGGAAGTTAGTGAAAATAAGGGCAAGTAGAAAGGACTGGCCTTATCAATATTGTATGTTACTAAGCCTGATTTTTTTTTTAATGTACTACTTAGCATTTAGCAAGAAGAACAAATTAGACACAGCAGTATGGAAACAGAACCATGTTATATGAAATTCCTGCTTATTTGTCTTTGGCACTCGGGGGTAGAACCCAGGGGTACTCGACCACTTAGCTACATCCTCAGCACTTTTTGTTGCTAAGTTGCTGAGGCTGGCCTGGAACTTTCAATTCTTCTTCTGGCTCCCGAGTTGCTGGAATGATAGGAGTGTGCCACCAAGCCCAGTTCCTGTGTGTGCATCAAGTTTTAGATCCCATCTACCTTATTACAACACTTTTCCTCCCCTTTCTTTCTCTGGAGGTTCTGAATGACCCTCTGTTGCTTTTAACCATAAAATTCAGACTGAGATAGTAGGGAATACTTTTGTAAACCCGACATTAAAGATAGAAAGTAAGTCTTTGCTGGGCTCGATCAAAATCATATATAACAAAGAACTACTGGCCCCGATATATAAGGATTATTTACAGACCCATAGGAAATAAAAGATGAACCCCTAATAAAAAGCTGAGCAAAGGATATAAATAGGCAAAAGAAAAATATCAGATAGATGATAGCCACACAGAAGATTATTAGCAAATTCAAACAATGCCATTTTTGTCTCAGATTCACTAAAAAGAATGATGTCAGCCCTTAAGGATTAGGTGAGTAGAAACTGGCCATCACACAGAACTGGTAGCAAGTGTGGCTGCCATTCTAGATGGAATTTGTCAATATAGAGCAAGCCAACTATACCATCTTTGTGTGTTTATCCATGGTGGGAGGTACATTAAAATGCACAAAGATTTGTTTGCCGCAACATTTTTGTAATACAGCTAATGGGCATAGGAACTAGATGCCCAGCTACAGCAGATAAACAGTGGTACATTCATGAATGGCATACCATGAACCCATTAAAAGGGAAATGTTGGTTTAATATTTACTTATATAGAAAGCTATTTCAGTGAGTAAATAAACTGCAGAAGTTTGATCCCACTTTTTTTTTATAATCCCGTGTTAACAGTGGTTAACAATGGCAATATGCTCATAAATATTTTTTATTTTCTTATTTTTGAGTTATTTTCTAAACCTGCTTAAATGAACATATATTATTTTGTAAGAAGAGTCACTATTAGGAAAAATAGCTGAGTGACAGGAAGACAAATAGTTTATCCCTGTGTTTATTTAAATCAAATGTTAGTTGCTTTCTACAAAACAGTGCTAAGCAGGATTAGGAAGCTGCAGCCAAGCTCAGGTGGTGTGTGCTATGATCCACTGTGTCTGAAAGGGTTGGCGGAAGCGGCGATGGCTACCTTGATCTAGTCCTCTCCAGCCATAAAACTGAGCTGGAGTTCTTGTTGCTCTAGGTCTTTGGTGGCTTTTTATTGCATGGAGGCAGCATGAGGCATCAAGCTCCTCACTCACAGTCCAGGAAAGGATAGGAAGGAAATGCCTTTGGTGACATACTGTTGCAGACATCTGCCCTGGAGAATGTCAGACATGGGGATGGATCAGCCAGCTGCCTCCTCCACCCACCTTCAACACATACATAAGCCTTAAGGATAAGTTCAATGCTTTTGCTCAAGTGTCTCTTTCTTATGCCTTAGATTACAGAATCAGAAAATAGCAGAGCTGAAGAGGACTTAAGAGGTCATTTAGTTAATGATTCCCCTGATAGTCCTAAAAGATGTCATCCAGGCTCCATGTCTCTGTTGGAGCATTGAGACAGCTCAGAGTCCCAAGCTCAGAGCAAGGAAACCAAGGTCCTCCCAGAGCCCAGTTAACCTGGGCCAACTGTCTCCACTGAGTCATAGTTTCCCCACCAATTAAATGGGGATAATTCCACCTGCTTGGACTATCCCCTAGGATTGCTGCAAGGCTCAAAGAGATCAGGAACAAATGGAGGAAAACATTGGCAATATACACGAGAGATTACTAAAATCTTTGACATATGAAAGATCTTAAAATAGAAAAATATTAAATCTTAAGGGAAAAAAGACAAAGGATATGAAGACTATTCATAGAAGAACCACAGATGACCAGCAAATAGGAGGCTCAACCTCAGACCTTACTTATAATGGAAGAAAAGCAAATTAAAGCATCAGTAAAATATATCTTTACCAATACAAGTGGCAAAAATTAGAGTGAAGATACCCAGAATTGGAATGACATGGGGAAATAAACTTTTTTTTTTTCACAGCTTGAGGGAGAAGGGTAAATGAGGAGGCAGAGAAACCTACAGTGGATCTCCCAAAATTTATCTATTTTTTATTCTGCTCTCCTAACTGTTGAGTCATGGGAAGACATCCATGTTTTTCATAGTACTTGTTTCATTTCTTTACATTTGGATCTGATAACACTGGTTATTTAATCTGACATATGGTTTGAAGTATGATCCCAATTTATCTTTTTCCAAATGGCCATCTGGTTGTCCCACTCTTAGGTGGTAGTTAGTAATGAGCAGTGGAATGAGTAACAAGGTCAAGGTTTAATTTACTCTTAAGGTTTTCTTTAAGTTACTGCTAAGGCAGTTGGGAAAGTAACTTATAGAAGATAGCCTGTGTATAGAAAAATGTGTATACACAGACTTTGAGAGTAAGCAAACAGAAACAAAAGGAGCTAATTGGGGGAATCCAAGAGGAAAGAATTAACGGAACTTACTCTTGATAGGGTCCACTGAGGTCAGGGTAAAATTAGAGTTATAGCCATAGGTGTCTCCATATAGTTCAAAAAGGAGGTTTCTCTAGGAACACAGATGCACTAAGGTAGCTTTAGACTAGCCACTAACCCCAGGACCCACATTAACATAGGATTGACTTATAGATGAAGCCACCCTAATAGGATGGCCACCACAATGACAGTTCCATAGAGGAATAATTGGGGTCAAAAACTCTACTACCCACCAGGCGCAGTGGCCCACGCCTGTAATCCCAGCAGCCTGGGAGACGGAGGCAGGAGGATCATGAGTTCAAAACCAGCCTCAGCCACAGAGAGGCACTAAGCAACTCAGGGAGACCCTGTCTCTAAATAAAATACAAAATAGGGCTGGGAATGTGGCTCAGGGGTTGAATGCCCCTGAGTTCAATCCCCGGTATTACAAAACAAAACAAAACTCCACCCCTGACTGTGAAGAAGAGTTAGTTGAACACCTGATTGGCCAAGAGTGCCGAAGGTGGTCCCTAGTTCTCAAGGCAAACATCAAACAGTAATAAGTTTGGAGACAGTATTACTTCCTTTGTCATTCTTTGCTCAGACACACCTCCCTCTCTCTTTCTCTTGCCCTCTACACTTCAGTGTTCTTTGCTTGAGCCTTACTTTACTTTCACTTACAATAAAGTTTTCTTGCAAAACTTTTAGTTTCTGACTTTAAATTTTCTTTCAATCAAACACAGGAACTGAGGTTTGGAGCCTCAGCAACTCACTCCTGTGACGCCACCAGCACTTATTAACAAGTCCCTCTTTGCCTCACTGACTTAAGATGCTATTTTCATGTGTCAAACTTCCATATGTATTTCTATAGGTTTTTGAAAAGCCTCTCTCTGGGCTTTATATCATGTTTGGCCAGTCTCTCTTCATGCACCTACAGAACAGTCTTCGTGATACAGACTGTAGAGTATGTTTTAGTATCTGCTAGAATGCTCTCTGTGGCTCCTCTTCCGATTTTCTTACCAAACACACAGGAAATTTGGAATCAACTTTCTAGCACCAGAGAGGAAAAATGTTGCTATTTTTCTTGGGATTGCATTAAATTCATATATTAATGGGGGGATATCCAGCATTGTTATTCTGTTGAATCATCCTATCTGATAGCAAGGAACAAATCCACTTTCGTGTCTCAGTAATACTTTCAGGTTTTGCACATAACTTGTTAAGTTTATTCTTTTGTTTTGGGTGAGGTGGTTCCAGGGATTGCACTTAGGAGCATTCGATCACTAACCTACATTCCCAGCCCTATTTTTTTGTATTTTATTTAGAGACAGAGTCTCACTAAGTTGTTTAGCACCTCACTTTTGCTGAGGCTGGCTTTGACTTCTCAATCCTCCTGCCTCAGCCTCCTGAGCTGCTGGGATTACAGGTGTGCACCAGCGCGCCCAGCTAAGTTTATTCTTAAGTAAGTAATTTATCTTGTTGCTTTGATTGGTACAATTGATCTTCCAATTGATTATGCAAAGCTTTTTCTTTTTAACAGCTCACCAGGTGATTCTCATATGTAGCTGGGTTTAAAAAACACTACTTTAAATGAAAAGTCAGCATCAACCTTCAAATTAAAGGTTATGATTTAAATGATAATTGACCCCCAACCCTCCAAACTTGTCACTTTTTTTCCCGTGTTCACTATTGTCATAGTGCCATTTGTTCTCCATTCCATCCCTCTGGTAATGTCCTGGTGATCTTTGATCTTTCTCTTCCATGCCCTGCATTTAGCCAGTGAACTAAGTTATCTGCTTCCTTCTCCTTGACATTATTCAGACTCATGGAAACTCTTCAGTCCCATCTCTAAATCCCCTGGCGAGGCCCTGGGCCATGCCTGACTCTTTGCAACCTTCTTTCCCTTGGAATCCCTGTCTTCTCCTGTCCCACTCAAAGCATTCTTCCCTGCTTCCGTCATGTTGCTTCATGCTGCCAACCACATGAGCCCATCAATCATCTGAGTCTAATGAGGCCTTTCGATGGTAGCTGCCAGTAATTAGGCACGGTAGAGCAGCTTCTCTTCGCCAGCTGAATGTCTCAAACTTGATTGGCACTCTCCTCCTTAGTTCTCTCCTTAAGTTTTCCAGGGTGTGCAGAATTGTGACCTTACCTAGTCATTCTTCAGCCTCAGCTGTGTCTCACTTACCAATGGGGTCTGGTGTTTTCAAGAAGTTTGCTCTGATCCACCTTGCAAACTTCCCAACTAATATCATAATTCCCAAGCCATCCATCCCATGATCTCTTCTCATATAGTTAATGAAGTGGTTCATACCACGGCTTTGACATCAAATAGAACTGAATTTTAATACTAGCTGCCTGCCCTTAGCAAGTTACTTTCCCTGTCTTCAGCCTTGGCCCCCTTTTCTGGAACACAGCTCGTCACAGTACCTCTGTCACCTTCCTCACAGAGTTTATATAAGCATCGGATGAACTAGTGTTCACAAAATACTTAGAACAGTGCCTGGCAGAGATTTTTTTTTTAAAGCTAGCAATTTTTATCCTTGAAATACTAGCAACCTCTTATAACAGGCTATATCATGTCTTGAAGGCAGACATGATAACTCGTTTTAATTTTATTGGCATTTTTCATACTATATCTTTTAAAACTTAACAAATTCTTAGACTAGCTAACACATAGACCAAACATATATTTCAAAAGTTATAAGAGAAGGTAAAAAAAAAAAAAAACCAAAAGGATATCTCCCTCTCCTCTATGCCCTCTCAGCTACCTGGTCCCCGTCCCAGGGAAAGAAAACTTTTGAGAGATCAATAAATGCTTGTTTCCTATGGACTTGGCTTTTCTCACTCCCTGAAAGTATCCACCCTTTGTCTTTGCCCTGCTGCTCCCCTCACCAAAAGCCTTCCCTCGACTGCATTTTCTCATATCACAGTAGTTCCCACTCATCCAGGTGGGATGCATTCCCAGACCCCCAGGGGATGCCTGAAGTCATGGAGAGTATCAAACTCCAGATACACTGTTTTCCTGCACATGCATACCTGTGGTCAAGTTGCATTTATACAGGAGACACAGTAAGAGACTAACGGCAATAACTAACAAAATAGAGTGACTATAACAATATGCTGCAATAAAAATTATGTGAATGTGGACTCTCCCTTGAAAGAATCCAGACACATGCCACATTAATATCTTCAGACCAAAGTTGACCTTGAGTAACTGAACCATGGAAAGAGAAACCAAGGATAAGGGAGGACCAATGCCTCTTCACAAAGGATCCCAGGGCCCTCATCCGCCGTATCCAGCTGGAAGTTATTTTTCCCTTATTCAAACACCATAGCATTTGTGCATTTTGGTGGCACTTGTCATTTTTGACCTTGTACTACACACTGGAAATGGGTAAATGTCTTACCCTCTGCTCATCCCTAGAGTCAGAGACCTCCGTGTTCTTCACTGGGCACATAAGAAGTGCTTAGTTTAATGTTTATGCTATTAAAAAATAAAATTAACAATACAGAAGGAATGTTCTAGACCAAAAGAAGCTGGAAAGTCAAAGCAAACCAAGATAATGTCCAAAACCAAACTCAATCATAATCTGGGGAGGAATGAACCCAGTGATGTACTTGTGGGAAGAACTGGAGAAATTTGAGTATGGACTACATAAGAAATGATACGGAATTATTTTCCATTTGATTAAGTGAGAATATGGCATTGTGGAGACCGTCCTTATTTCTAGGAGATACACACTGAAGTATTTAAGGGTGAGGTTTCATAATATCTGCTATTTATTCACAATTGCTATAGCCAAAGATGATGGACAAGAGAGTGAGAGCAAGAGGAGAGTGAGATGGAGGGACAGGAGCAAAGGGAGAGAGGGACAAAGCAAGTTGGCCAAGTGCTAACAGTTGTTTCATTTAGATATGAGTGTGTGTTTATTATGCTTTGTACTTACCTGTATGTTTGACAGTTTTCATAACAGAAAAATACGGAGTAATGCCTATTGTTGAATTGAACTAAAAGAAGACTTATGGCCTCTCCCTGTTGGAACTTCTCTCTGGGGCTCTGAATACTGGCTCAGGACCCCTACCTAACACCTCAGTGCCAGGGAACCATCTTGGCTCAGAATAAGCGAGTTCCTCATATCCAGTGACACCTAATCCCTCTCACAGTGGGACATGGAGAAGGCATTTGATCCTGAAGGTTATGTGCCCACTGATGCTGACTTCATGCCCTGGCAGAGAGCGGGCCTGGGAATGCTGCTGCCTGGCTGGGAGCCCCTGTGTCCATGCTGTGGAGCCAGACATCAAACAGGGAAAATAGCTAGGGAAGAAGCTGCCAGGAAGGGCAAAGTGGGCTCCATTCGGTGCTTCCCAAATGGGCCTGCATTCTTGAGACACGATACATTTTTTTTTTTTGCAGCTCATGGGGATAAATGCAGCCCTCTGCTCTGCCTGGGGATTAGCTATGGCTGTGGAATGGCTCAAAGGACAAGGGCTCCTTCTGTTCCCAAAAGGCAGCTAATAATATACCAATAGGTCATCTGTCCCCTTTTATCAAAGGGAGAATTCCACACCAGGAGAGTATCAGTTTGCTCCTGAAGCTGCTTCTTGAAGTAGCAAGAAGTTCTCTTCTTCAGGATTTTCTCTTGGGATAGACATCTTTTAAAAAAATAATAATAAGGTAAAAATGTATGACTATCTCTTTATCTCATCACATGGCAATAAAACATATTCAGTATAATCTATTCATGATTATTATGAAGAAAGCCACTCATACTGGGATATAATACCTTCAGGAAGAAAAGAAAATTTATATTTGTCAAACATCGATGTGCCAAATGCAGCATGGTGGGCCTGAGATTTGAATATCCTATTGAACACACATAACTAGTCTGTGAGGCAGGTGTATCCTCCCCATTTCACAGATGAGGAAACTGAGTAGAATAGTGCTCAGCAGTGGGGGAGCTGGGAGCCACAAGCAGACTCTGTTTTTTCTGCCAAAACCTACAGCCACTGCCACTGTGTGGTTCTCCCCTCTCCTACAGATGATTTCCCAAATGACCGGATCTTTGATTCCTGACATCTAGTTTTTATATATATATATATATATATATATATATATATATATATATATATATATATATATATATATATTTTATACTGCAGTTGTCTTCACTTCTTTCTTCCTCATGATGTCTTCTATAGAGTTGAGTTCCATCCCTGATGCTTCTCTTTGTGGCTCTGGAAGTTTCCTCCCTCTCCCCATCCTCCATTTTCTCACAGAAGAAAAGTGATCTAAGATCTTCCAGCGGAACATTCTGTTCTATGTCTCTGCCATGTTTTCTCCTAGTTTCCCTTACATCTGCATGCTGAGGGTAAGAAATTTGATAGAAGGAAGAAAGGATGGGTAATTTTGGAAAAGCTGGGATGGGAAGCCACCAGCATTTAAAGTTTGCACTAGGTTCAGTAACATGACATGGGTTCTGTCTTACAAGAAACTCAGAAGCACAGGTTATTTCTTAGACTCCTAGAGTATGGATGTAGTTAAATGGATAGATGAACTGGTAAACACACAGGGAAAAGCAGAATTAGCCCATATTTCATGTCCATAACGTCTTGCCCAACAAATCTGGGTGTTAAAGAAGGAACTGCAGACCCCCACCCTCCAAGCATCCCATGGCCTGCCCTGAGTAACTCACTGCCCAAGATATAGACAGGGCCCCTTGCACTGTCCCTTGGCTGAATGGGGCTTGTTAACACTGCTACTCTCCTAGGTGACATCTACCTGTCCCATGGCTGTCCTGACTAGGTCTCCCAAAGGGGCAGGCAGTCAATAGCCTGATAACTAGGGTTGATGTGTCCCTGGAAAGGCAGGACAGAGCTCAGGAGACAGCTTCCATCCAGGACATAGATGGACCTTAAGAAGTGACAGTGCTAGAGAGGCACAGCTATTTGAAATAAAATTGGAGAAAGAGTGGTGGGTGAGATGGGGCCAGCCCTTCTTACTCCCTTGGCAACCACTCATCTTGCCCGGTGTTTACAGAACTGGCATTTGATAACCATGCACTGCTTTGATCTGAAATTGCGTAAATCTTGGAAGGGAGTCTATATAGTTCACCTGACTCATCATTTACAATATAATCTATTCAGGAGAAAGCCCGCATTTTCCATTTCCTTTGTGTCTTCTTGAAGTACTCTGGATAGGAGCCAAGAATACAGAGGGTGTTTAATAAATGCCCCCTCACCACGAGGACTACTGTCCTGCTTACCCTTCCCACCCGCCGCTCTTTGAGAAGCCTGTATATCTGAACTGGATATGGGTGCTGTGGGAGGGGACAGTCTTTTTTTGAAGTGGGACATGTTCTCTTTAGAACGGACAACTATGGGATGCTCATGCAGCACCCTCCCAAAGACTCAGTTGGAAAATAAATAAAAAGTAGAGTGGGAATGGAGACAAGCTTCAAATATATCCTTATTCTTTTCTTAAGGCTTGATTTTTCCAATCCTGATTTAGAAATGACCACATTTGTTAGACAGCCGTCCAGCTCCCCCTCCTCTGCAGGCCACCACCTTCCCCCACGACCTCCCATCCAGGCCAGCAGCTGGTCTTTGCTACTCGGTAATATATCTCAGTAACAATGGGCCCTTAAGCAGCTGTCACTGTGAATACTGGCTGATGGCATAGTTCCCTGTCATTAATTTACTTGTTGGTCCTACAAGAGCTTAAGAAAGGATTTAGTTAATAATGATACTAATGAGACAGACAGTTACAGGGTGAAAAAGAAGAGGAGGGAGAAGAGGAAAAGGGGAAGAAGCAGGAATTATTATTATTATCTATGATTGTTATTATTCCTGGCATAAGTTTTACAATCACACAGTTCTGCTGCACCCTATGTAGTGACAAAAATTTCTGTGAAATCCTCCAAGAGGATTTCAACTTTTTCATCCTCTATTATATTTGTTTTTCCTTACGATGAGATTCCTAATCAAACTGCCTGGTTGCATGTCCCCTCTTCCCATGAGGTGAGGGAAACTAACTGCTCAGGGAGGTGACAACTGAGAAAGGGAGCTAGGGGCCTCCCCAGGGAGGCTGCTCCCTTGCATCCAGTGGGGGAAGCACCAACCCCAAGTTTAGAGAAAGGCATCTCAAACTCCCAACTTTCTACAGTTGGAAAATGGTCATGGATCCTGCTCATTTCTATATATACCTTTCCCTTGGCAACAACCAAAAATACGTGTGGAAGGAGCTTGTTCTCAGCTTGTGGCGTTGGTCATTCTCTTTCCAAATATAGAGAAAGAATGAGCTGAGGGGGTTAGTGATGGCCTATAAAAGCCCAAGGGAGCAGCCGCCCCTCTGTGGCTCCTCTCTCGTGGGCGTGGGTGGAGGTAAGTCCCAACACTCCTCTCTCATGCCTCCTCTCAGCCCCCTGCTCCTTGGAGGACACTAACCTGGCAAAGGTCCATTGCTCTGTGCTGTGGCCCTGCCTGGCTTTTATATGGTGGCCCTCACTTTTCCTCCCCAGTGTTTCCACAGAATTGTTTAGATGTAGAGTTAAATCTCCCTGGGCCCAAATGCTTAGCCATGCTCTGCCTCCAACACCTCACCAAAGTTGGGGCTCTCTCCTCCTCCCATTCTTCCTGTCCTCCTCGAGTGCCTTCGTGGGCAGGATCCCCATGGACCCCCGTGAGTCTGTCCATGGGCTGATGTTCTCCTGTTGCCTCTCTGATAGAGGAACTGGGCCAGTGTCTTCCCTACTTGGGCTGTACACCTGTCAAGCGTCTCTTCCCTGAGGATCGCACTATGACCACCAGGTGTAAATAAGCCAATTTCAGAGATTTCTTCCATTTGCAGATAACAAGGAAGCCTGTTACTACAAGCATTTTATCAAGGGCTCTGTCCCAATTCCTGCTTCTAAATGGAAGACATTGCAGACTGAAGAAGGTGCCAGAATGAACTAGGGGAGCTGGACTGCTGGATAGTGGGGGCTTTCCTTCCTCAATGGCCTCCTTGTGGGTCATCCCTATCCATTCCTCCAGCTCACCTCTGGGCTAATGCTTTCTTTTCTTTTTTAATTTCTTGTCCTTTATTCTTAGTAGTTAACTCCCATCAAGAGCTGATTCCAAACAGAACCATACCAGGCAGTCCCAACCGTACCTAAGCTCCTCTGTGTGTGCACTGTCACAGGTCCATAGTTCCACGGCTGCTGCTGCCTTCTGCTGTCCTCCTGCGGGTGTGACTCTCAGGTAAGAATCAGCCATGTCTCTTGGCTACTGAAAGTTTCTGGGTGGTTCCAGGTTACCCATTACTCCCTCTTCCCAGTGGCCCTCTGAAGCTACAAAGCTTAGGCAGGAGAGATGAGGTACAGAGTCCAGAAAGGTGGCAGCACTGTGACCTTCCACACAGGGGCTGTAGGCAAAGACTCACTTCTATTCTTAGCCACTGAAGGAGCTGCACACTCTCTTTGACGAATGACTTTGTTTCTCCATGGTGTTTATTTTTAAATATTCCCTCTGCCACACGCGGGTATTTCAGAAGAGGAAAATAAGGTCTAGAGAGTAGTGCTCATCTCTAGGACCCATTCAGTAAATGGAGAGAACTAAGTAGTTGGGATTAAATAAGGTCTATGATTTTTGCATGCAGTAGCTACTCAATAAATATGTGCCAATTTGATTTTCCCAGCCTAAAGGCTTTGAGTGGAGCTCCATCAGGCATGAAGACAGCCTTGTTCTTGGGGGAATCCCATTTGAGGGTCAGGTGGGGAGCTGCCTGGTGCCTGGACCTGGAGGCAGCTGAGCCATGGGTGGATTTGCCTTGCAGCTGACATCATGAGTAGTGACTCTGAAATGGAAGTGTTCGGCGTTGCCGCTCCTTTCCTCCGGAAGTCAGAAAAGGAGAGGATCGAGGCTCAGAACCAACCTTTTGATGCCAAAACCTACTGCTTTGTGGTTGATTCAAAGTACGAATATGCCAAAGGCAAAATTAAGAGTACCCAAGATGGGAAGGTCACTGTGGAAACTGATGACCACCGGGTAAGACTTGTACACTCCCTTTGTGGGCAACTGGCCTTCTGTTCCTCATGTTACCTTGAATATGCCCCCATCCTACCTCCAGCCACTTCCAGATGAGGCTCTGGGATGCCTCATAGGAAATGGATTTAGACTTCATGGGTGTCCTCAGAGAAAGCAAGGCAGTACTGGCCTCAGGTTGCAGGGTGGGAAAAGAGTCCCACTTGTGGTAGATCAAAGCAATTAGCTTTCAGGTGCTTTTATCAATGTTCACGTGCTCTGGGCCAGAGGGGATCAGCTTCATGTGTCTCAAGGGTATGGAGTTGGGAGTCCAATACTAGGAGGAACGCTTTTAGAATATTCTCCTGTGGCAGTCTAGGTTTCTCTCTAATTCTAGCAATGGCCATCTAACAGAGGACATACGGAAAATACATAAGGGATGCTAGTGGATCATAAGCTCAGTATGAACTAGCTGCCTGCCTGGATCAGAAATGCGATGAGCATTGTGGTTCACTATAATCTGTTCCAAGCCACTGTGGGAATGAATGCTGGGAGAAATTCTGGATTTGGACGTTCTATTTTCTGTAATCTTGAACATAAGAATCTGCAAATGTTCCAAGAAAAGTCAAAGAGTAAGAGACAGATAGAAGAGGGGTGAGGGAGGGAGAAGAAAGGAAGGAGAGAGGAAAAATAAAATCCGAGAGACAAGTAAAGGCGATGACGTCATTGAGTTGGATGAAGGAAAAGGGCATTGAAATTTATCCTCTAGTGCTACCAGGCATTGAAGCCCCCAAAGGTGGCTGTCTACATATTTCGGATAAAGAAGCTAAGAATGGGCTTATAAAACGGGAACATGAGGAGCTAGATTTCATGAATGATAATCTAGGACCATCTAAGAAGCCTTGTACAAGGAGGATGGATGGTCCTGAATGGTGTGGATGAATTCCTGCTCGGAGGCAGGGAAAAGGCAGGCTTCCACTCACACTGTCTGGAGACAGGAGCAGGAAAACTGGCCATTTTCAGAGGGTGGTCACATAAAGAAAGAAGGTAGGGGCAGGATGAGGAGAGGAAGACAGCTCGCGCCATGGGTGCCTGAGGCTCTGCCCCCCTGAAGCCTGAGGGCTTTGGGGAAGAGGTTCTGCTTTCTGAGAGGAGTGCAAAGACATTACAGGGCATTTGCCTTGTGGTCCCCTCCCCCAGCTCATAATCCTCTGTTTGCAGAAGGGCCCGGAGGGGTAAAGTGGGGCTGCAGGACTTTTATGAGCATGTGCAGGGAGGGTGGTAAAGGGGGAAAGGTGTGGGGTCAGGGGGCTGGACAGCTGCCTTCAGAGCACTCCAAATCTTGGCTAACTCAGAGGCCACTGACCTGGGGATCCAATGCCACCTCCCTCTCTGTCTTCTCTCCCTGCCTCAGGACTGCCCTATGGACATGCCATTTTTCTCTGAGTAGGTAGGAAAACTCCCCTCAGTTGCTGGAGCTAGGTTTTGGCATAGTGAGCACTGCAGAGCTGAACAGTTCCTGTTGGCTCCCACTCCTGCCCTCAGTCCCCACATCCTGCACAGAGATCCTCTAGTCTCATTTCTGTTATTGTTCCCTCACTCCAGGCCCATCAAAGCAGAAAAGGGAAAAAGTCTTCAAGTAACAGAAACAAAGCATATTCTACCATCAGCATCATAGCCGCCCAGTAGCCTTGTCTTCCTTTGCTGTCACTCAGGTGTTCCCCAATGTCCCTCCTGCTGTCTCTACGCCAGTCTTTATAGGAGATGGACACCTGCAGCAGCAATGCACAAACAATATTAAGCACCAGAACTCTTCCTCTTTCAGACCCTGGTGGTGAAACCGGAGGATGTGTATGCAATGAACCCCCCCAAGTTTGACAAGATCGAGGACATGGCCATGCTCACTCACCTGAATGAGCCTGCAGTGCTGTACAACCTTAAGGACCGCTACACGTCCTGGATGATCTATGTCAGTGGTGATGGGCGTCGTGGCTTTCCTGGGACATTTGACATGAGGGGAAGAGGGAACGGGAGGTGGAGACATTTGTGTGGGTGACAAGATCTTGAAAGATTTGTGTTTGACCAGCTGTTGAGGGGAAATGAAAAAAAAAGATGAGAAAGCAAGAGATGAAGGGGGTAGGAAGAAGAGGGGTTGCTGGCAGGAAGGTGGGGAGGAAGACAGAGAGCTGGCAGAGCAGGAGAGATGAGGCCATGGTGGGATTGGCATTGTCACTTTCTGCATGAGGTCCAGCCACCCTCCTCCCTGAGACTCAGTTACCTCATCTATAAGTAGAAGCCATGTCTTCTCTCCATTATGAGTTTATCAGAAAGAAACACAAATAACAACAAAGGCAAAAGTTTTTAATATACATACACATGGATACATACGTATATGGTTTCCCCCACAGACCTACTCGGGACTCTTCTGTGTCACCGTCAACCCCTACAAGCGGCTGCCGGTGTACAACCCTGAGGTGGTGAATGGCTACCGGGGCAAAAAGCGCCAGGAGGCCCCGCCCCACATCTTCTCCATCTCTGACAACGCCTATCAGTTCATGCTGACTGGTGAGCACCAGAGGAAGGGGCAGGAGGGCGAAGCCTGCACTGGACAGGCTCAGGGCAGCTGTCCCTCAGTCCTGGACCTGCCCCCTCTGGTGTCCAGCACAAGGACGGGAGGGGGAGGAGTGCAAAGAGGTCAGACCATTTAGGGCCTTGCAGGCCAGGACACGTTTACAAGAACTGGTTAATATAAGGGAAGAAACAAACAAAGGAAATGCAGAGAGATAGGAGAAACTGCTCACAGCAACACAGGTTTATTCCAGACAAACTTGCAGAGGGGGGTTCTGGCAGAAGCTGACACCCGTCTTCCACTTAAAGCCTCAGGAAGTTATAGGGGAGGGAAGGGGTGGGGGAAATTTTGCAGTTTGGCCACTGCTCCACTGGAGTGGAGCAACAATGAGAGGTAAACAGGGCATGTGACAGAATAACTGGGGGCCAGGTGTCCAGGTTGTCAGAGAAGGGTTCTTGTGATCATCACCATCATTCTTTGTGCTGGCCACTGTTCCATGTCAAACTGGATGTTTCTTAAGATTTCAGTTCCAGGGCACAATTCTCATCATAGGATATTATTGTCTGGGGTTTAGATCAGGCTGACTGTTGTTCTGGGTCACAGTAAACACAGGGTGACAGTTGTTCTAAGGTGGAGGATATGTTTCAAAATGGCATTGCCTAAATCAAGTTCTCCCTAACTTAAACCACATGAAACTGACATTGCACAATTTAACGGACTGCTTGAGAGATAGATGGAATTAGGGAGCTCTTTTTTATATTGCCATCAACTCTGATTTATTTTTCCTTTGGCAGATCGTGAAAACCAGTCCATTCTGATCACGTAAGTATTCAAGGAATAGACTGGTTTCATAGCTGTGGCCAAAGGTGTTACTTGCTTTATTCTGTTCATTAAAAAGTGTTTGGAGCAAAGTCTACAGTGAACAGATAGGTTTGGGATGGGCACAAAAGCATGCATAAGACCCCGGGGCTCTGTCTCTCTTTAGTAGTCTCTCAGGTTTGTTTGATAGGTGTATATTAGATGTGGTTCAGGCTGTCCAGATGAGTGACATCTGTTTATACATTTAACAGGACTTATTTCTTCTTCTTTTTTCTCCTTTCTCTGTCTTTTGATCGCCCTGAATAGCGGAGAATCCGGGGCAGGAAAGACTGTGAACACCAAACGGGTCATCCAGTACTTTGCAACAATTGCAGCTACTGGAGACCTCGCCAAGAAGAAGGACTCCAAAATGAAAGTATGGAGGGGAGAAAGGCTTGTTCAGCTTGTACTTCTAACCTCTGTCTTAACTTCAGAATTAGGAGGCTAAGTGTCATCACATTTCCCTCCGCAAGGAAAGGAAGGCAGGCTAGGATATAAAATCTTGAAGGATAAGTGATCATCTTAGACAACCCAGTATGTTAGATCTCACAGGACCAGATTCTGTGATTTCTTCAGAAATAAGGCTTCAAGCCTTAACTAAGAAAGATGAAATTGGGGGCAGCTCAGGATGCCTGTCCTTAAGGGTAGAATCAGATACCAACTGGAGAGAGCAATAGTCCATATTTGCTTTTGAACTCAAATGTGTAGCCACAGTATGAAATGAATACAGACAATCTAAATGAACTGGAGAATCAAGTGTTCAAGTAATGTCCAATCAGGAGACCCAGCTAGTGTCAAATAAGATGGGATGATAAAAGTGCTTTGAGAAGGGCATGCTGCTGATTTGGTTGGTCCCCAAATTGGAAAGTCAGGGAGGGAGGGACAGGCCTCACCAGAGCTGCCAGGCAGGAGAAACAGAACTGGTGAGAAGTTTTAATTGTCATGTTTATGGTTTAAAAATAAATCTTCCTTCCTCCCTTGATTTCTTTATCAGGGCACTCTGGAAGATCAAATCATCAGTGCCAACCCGCTGCTGGAGGCCTTTGGGAACGCCAAGACTGTGAGGAATGACAACTCCTCCCGCTTTGTAAGCCTGAGTTGGTTGCAATTGAATCTTATTTGTAGATTACAAGACAGGAAAGATGCCTGTCCCAGGGAGTTTAGAGACCAGTGGAGAGCAACAGTGAGAGGATGTGACAAATAAGATACTTTCACATGAACTTCAATAAACAGGGCATGTGATAGAATAACTGGGGGCCAGATGTCCTTTAGATGGGGTTGGTAGGTAAAGCCTCTCTAAGGGGCAGTTCTTTGGCACATGAACCAAGATCTGCAGGATGAAAAGGAGCCAGGCTTTAAAGTCATCAGGATGAAGGGAAGAGAAGCACACAATCCCTGAGGTGGAAAGGGCCTGGGGAAGGGACCTAACGAGAGTCTGTGAGGTAAGGGGGCAGGTTGCATGAGACAGGCAAGAGGGAAGAAGTGACCTGGTCATGGAGGAGGACATAGGCCACAAGAAGTTATTTGGAATCTACTCCTAGTACAACAGGAAGCTCCTGAAGGATCCTGTAAGCAGGGAAGTGATATGGTTTGATGCACATGCTGAAAAAATTAGTCTAGTTGCTTTGTTGTCTAAATATGTGCAAGGGATGGGGGAGCACAGGCCATGAGGAACAGGAGCAACAGAGCCACACCATTACTGGAAAGAGAAGAAAGGAGAAGCGGGGAAAGGTTCAAACTACAGGGGGAAGGCTCCCATTCATACTGCCCTGGAAACCAGGTGGAGTCATTGGGGCCATGGTAGGATCAGGTCTCTCTTTCCCCCTGCAGGGAAAATTCATTCGAATCCATTTTGGTACCACTGGAAAGCTGGCCTCGGCAGACATTGAAACTTGTAAGTAGATACACTGGGATCAGATGAGGTCTCAGCAATTGGGGATCACTTTGGAAGCCAGGGCTTTGTTTGTGTTCCAGATCTGCTGGAAAAATCAAGAGTCACCTTTCAGCTGAAGGCTGAGAGAAGCTACCATATCTTCTACCAGATTCTTTCCAACAAGAAGCCTGAGCTCATAGGTAAGGGAGTTACTGGCTGCCTTGGTCTTCATGCACCAGGGGTTGTGAATCACTACACCGTGGAGAGCTGTAATCTGTCCATAGGTGGCAATGAAGGACATTTGTCCAGTGAAGGACATTTATTTTAGGCCCATCATGTGGCTGTTTGGGCAACGACATGCCAATGTGAAAAACATAATCAGAGAGTCAGTAACAAGATCAAATCACTATTGGATTCAGCCCTGGTTTATCAAAACCTTCTAAATAACTAAGCATTTAATTGTCCTTGAGCGCCCCCTTGTGTTCTGGCACAGAAACCAACCTCTCATCAAATGTGAGGCCCATGCAGCAGCCTGTGTGGAGAATCACTCTGCTCCTTGTTCTGTACCTAACAGAGGCATCCGTGCACACTGTCTTCTCTGCTCTCTGGCTGTGTCTGCTCAGCCTCTGGTCAGCAGCTTTTCAACAAATTTTTTAAAAGGCTATGATTATACCAAACAACCTGTACTTCCCACAGGCAGGGTAGCCTCCTGTCCTGACCCTCCCTCAGCCAGTTTTCCCTATTAGCTTTCCTTAACCTACATTGACATGCATCTCTGTCATATTTGAAGTAAGAAAATTTAAATATTCTCTCTAAGGGTTTTTTTTTTTTTTTTTCAATGCTGGGGATAGAAACCCAGGGCCTCAAGCATGGTAGGCAAGTGCTCTACCACTGAGCTGCATTCTGAGAGTTCTTTATCTATGTAGCATTGAGAGACTGCAAAGTCTCCCTTGGACTATGTTTTTAGTCATAGCCTTAATATTGTGAAGCTGTCTAGAGGTTACTAACTCTACATTTAATTTGGCTCCAGCAATTAAAGTCCTAGGCCAGGATGCAAGAGCTCAAACCCACAAGGTGATATTTTCTTGCATCTCCTCAAACTACTTATCATTTCAGAGCTGCTTCTCATTACGACCAACCCTTATGACTACCCATTCATCAGCCAGGGTGAAATCCTGGTGGATAGTATCGATGATGCTGAGGAGTTGTTGGCTACAGATGTAAGTGGGAGAGATGGAAAACGTGGTGAATTCCTCCTCCATCACTGGGGCAATGGACTGACAGGCTGTTCTTTCCATGCCAGAGTGCCATTGACATCCTGGGCTTCACCCCCGAAGAGAAATCTGGACTCTACAAGCTGACAGGGGCTGTATTGCATTATGGGAACATGAAGTTCAAGCAGAAGCAGCGAGAGGAGCAAGCGGAGCCAGACGGCACAGAAGGTACAAAATCCCCACAGCAGACCATAGGCCAGAACTGGTAGGTTGTTCACCATTTGATGTTTCTCTTGAAATCAGTTAATACTTTTTCTACCTAGAAGGGTCATGACCCTTTTCTGGGCCTCAGATGCCTATAAGCACCATCACCTCCCACTCTAGCAGAATCCCTAGAATAGTCCTGTTTCAGGTGCAATGAGAAGTAACCAGGGCTTTCTGGAACCTAAGTCTGCCTTTTCAGAAAATCCCCATCATATTCTCTGACTTCCCCACCTAAGCAGCTCAATGTTATGGAATGTAAGACATACCAAGATGAGCTCAGCCAAGCTTTGAACCACTGCATGATTTTCAGAGTCTCTTCTACCTTGCTGAACATTAGCTTTCTTTTCTTTACAGTGGCTGACAAAACAGCCTACTTGATGGGCCTGAACTCCTCGGATCTCCTGAAAGCCTTGTGCTTCCCCAGAGTGAAAGTTGGGAATGAGTATGTTACCAAAGGTCAAACTGTGGATCAGGTAAGGTACTGGCTCAAGGCCAGAAAGGGACCAAAGTCCCTTATGGTCACTATCTTCCTACTTATTAGCTGATCTTCCCCACCCCCACAGGTCCATCATGCTGTGAATGCCCTTTCCAAATCAGTTTATGAAAAGTTGTTCTTATGGATGGTCACTCGCATCAACCAGCAACTGGACACCAAGCTCCCGAGACAACACTTCATTGGGGTTTTGGACATTGCAGGCTTTGAAATCTTTGAGGTTTGTATGATTTGTACTCTTCCTTTTATACATGTTTGTATGGGGGACTTGTTTTTCATAATCCTAAAGGGAAGATGTCAAAGTGTTTATTTTGTAGAAAAGCTAGATAGAGTGAATCAGGTTAAAAAAAAAAAAAAAGGGACCATCTTGGGAGGGTTTGTGTCATTTTGAGAGGCAAAGACTTCTGTAAAGTGGAATTTTAAAGGACATCGCCAAATAGTTTAACACAAACAAACAAACAAAAATGCTATCAGTGACTTAGGGAAAGCCAGAAAGACAAAGATACAATTTGAGAGTAGTAAGTCAATCATGTAATATTTTTGTATAATTGTTCTACTGCGTCCATGAGAAAAGCATACAGATTATCAAAGTGTGTATTTAGTCTCTAGACAGCACTAGACATGCAGGAGAAAAAGAAAAAGCCGAGCTTGTGGTTGTAGTTGAGGGAAAGCGCAAGTCAATAAGGTGCACAGAAGAGTTAGCACAAGACAAAGTGCACAAGAGACGCTCAGACTATGGGAGCTCAGGAGAAGGAGAAACAGCTTCTAGTTGGATGTTTGGAGGTCAGACTCCATGGAGAAGAGGTGGTCAAAGCCTGGAAGAATGTGACTGGCTCTGAAAGGATGAATGAACAGGGGAGGCCCAAGGCAGTAGGCAGAAATGCTAGTGGGTCTCTGCTTTTGAAAGTAGACTAATTTTTCAAATGAATGTTATATTTTGGTATCAGTATAATAGCCTGGAGCAGCTGTGCATCAACTTCACCAACGAGAAACTGCAACAGTTTTTCAACCACCACATGTTCGTGCTGGAGCAGGAGGAGTACAAGAAGGAAGGCATCGAGTGGACCTTCATTGACTTTGGGATGGACCTGGCTGCCTGCATTGAGCTCATTGAGAAGGTAACCTCCTCTGTCTACTCGGTCCCTTCTGCCCATGTACTCTGCTTTTCACATTTACCCAGATGCCTTTTTGCCTTGTCTTAAATCTAGCCACTGGGCATCTTCTCCATCCTGGAAGAGGAGTGCATGTTCCCCAAGGCAACAGATACCTCCTTCAAGAACAAGCTGTATGACCAGCACCTGGGCAAGTCCAGCAACTTCCAGAAGCCCAAGGTGGTCAAAGGCAGGGCTGAGGCCCACTTCTCACTGATCCACTACGCAGGCACTGTGGACTACAGTGTCTCGGGCTGGCTGGAGAAGAACAAAGACCCCCTGAACGAGACTGTGGTGGGGCTGTACCAGAAGTCCTCCAACAGGCTCCTGGCACACCTCTATGCCACCTTCGCTACTGCGGATGGTAAGAAACTCCAGAAACAGTGAGGGTCTTGTCCTCACATGATCTCCTTCCCTTTGTTCCACAGGACCCAGTAGACTTTGTAGATCCAACAGCACCTGCCCTCTTGTTTCTTTCAGCTGACAGTGGGAAGAAGAAAGTTGCAAAGAAAAAGGGTTCTTCCTTCCAAACTGTCTCTGCACTTTTCAGGGTATGAAAAATACAAGTTTATTTGCTTCTGGTTCACTTAAGTTACATCAAAATGAGAAATGGAGAGAGATTCTATCCTGAGTTTATTTTAGAATAGTAATACTGTCTGAAACTAATCACTTCACTGAGGTCGAGGGATAATATGATCATACATACATGAGGTGGAACAAATATGGAGCCAAAATTTCTTTCCTTTTCTTTTTGAAAGACAATTTTTATTATTTTTATGTGGGGCTAAAATTTCATTGTCAATTGTACTGCATTTTGGCTGAGTTGGCTGGCCAGGGAGGAGAGTTCCCAGCACCAACTCTCCAACTCACCTTTAGGCAACAGTAATAGCAGCCCATGCTGTGGCAGGAGCAGGACACAGGTCCAAAGTTGATTTCAGAAACCATTTTATACTCTGGCTCACTGGGAGGTAAAAGACTGACAGGTTGAGTTCCCCATATCTAAAATACTTGGGACCAGAAGTGTTTCAGATTTTAGACATTGGAATATTTCTTATGCACAGGAGATTTCTTGGGGATGGGACCCAAGTCTAAATGTAGAATTCATATATGTTCCATATATATTTTACACATATAACCTGAAGATGACTTTATGTAATATTTGTAGTGCACCTGCATTTTCCTTATGACCCATCACATGAGGTCAGGTGTGGAATTTTCCTCTTGTGGTGTCATGTCAGCACTCATAAAGTTTTAGACTTTGAAGAATTTTGGATTTCAGACTCTCAGGTTAGGAATGTTTAACCTGTGAATCAGTTATTTTCCTAAACCTCTAGACATAGGACCATTAAAGGAGAGGGTTCATTTTACTATTCTTTGGAATTCATGATAAATTTATATACCTAACTTATTTTTCATCGCAACATATCTGTGTCTTTGTAAAAGCCGTTAAATTGATCTTTTCCTTTTAGGAAAACCTGAACAAGCTGATGTCAAATTTAAGAACTACTCACCCTCACTTTGTGCGCTGTATAATTCCCAACGAAACCAAGACCCCAGGTGAGGCACCTGATGGCTCTCTAGAAGGTGCTCAGTTTGCGAGAAATTCTGTGTGAAGCTGATGTGTCTTGCTTCTGCTCTCAGGGGCTATGGAACACAGCCTGGTCCTGCACCAGCTGCGGTGTAATGGTGTGCTGGAAGGCATCCGTATCTGCAGGAAAGGATTCCCAAATAGGATTCTCTATGGGGATTTTAAGCAAAGGTATGCGATAAAAATATTGTATATGCTTCTTAATGAGATATACAAAGACTAGAATTTTAGAGAAATATTGGCATGAAAAAAAAGCATTTCAAAAGAACAGTTGTAGGCTTTCATATAAAATAAATAACCTGTCACTCAGTCAAGACAAACTATACTTGTTTCTTCCGTGTTTTTCTCTGGGACTGATCTGATACACAGAATGGAAAAAAAAAAAACAACAGGGCCTAAAGGTCCCAAGGTCTAGATTCAGGCTAGTTAGCAGTGAGACTATGGTCCAGTTTGGTTTTCTTTTCTTTTCTTTCTTTTTTTTTTTTTTTTTTTAACTCTTGTGAACTTGGTCTTCTGGCCTTTAGGAAGAGAGGCCTAGAGTTGCTGGTCTCCAGGGTTTTTGTCTTTGTCAACAGCTTATAATTAATTCTGTGTCTACAATGGCAGATATCGAGTGCTGAATGCCAGTGCAATCCCAGAGGGCCAATTCATCGACAGCAAGAAAGCTTGCGAAAAACTCTTGGCCTCCATTGATATTGACCACACACAGTACAAATTTGGACATACCAAGGTAATGCCTCAATTCTGACAGATGCTGGCCTATTTGTCTTGTTAACGTCTCCAGACAACTGACTAATGTCACTCTTCTCCCCTCTAAGGTATTTTTCAAGGCAGGCTTACTGGGAACCCTGGAAGAGATGCGGGATGACCGCCTGGCCAAACTGATCACCAGGACACAAGCTGTGTGCAGAGGATTTCTCATGCGTGTGGAGTTCCAGAAGATGGTGCAGAGGAGGTAGAGCAGGGTCTTTGTTCAAATGTGCACTCTCTGGGGAGAGAGGGAGTCTCCCTTAGGAATGAACAATGTCGTGTTTTTTAGGGAGTCCATCTTCTGCATCCAGTATAACATTCGCTCCTTCATGAATGTCAAGCACTGGCCCTGGATGAAACTCTTCTTCAAGATCAAGCCCCTCCTCAAGAGTGCGGAGACTGAGAAGGAGATGGCTACCATGAAGGAAGAGTTTCAGAAAACCAAGGATGAACTGGCCAAGTCAGAGGCAAAAAGGAAGGAGCTAGAAGAAAAACTGGTGACTCTGGTACAAGAGAAGAATGACCTGCAGCTCCAAGTACAAGCTGTATGTGTTTTAGAAATCTTTTCTTTCTTTCTTTTTTTTAAAAAAATCCTTCTAGATTTGTTTATGTATTTAGGAAAGCTGGATTATTTGTGGGATTTTTAAAAAATTTTGTGTTGGGATGCTCTATAAAGGATTTCATATAGAACAAAAACACTGGATCATCACAAACCTTATCTCATTCAAGGAAATTGTGATTTTTTTTTGTTGTTGTTTTTTAAAGGAAAGTGAAAACTTGCTGGATGCTGAGGAAAGATGCGACCAGCTGATCAAAGCCAAATTCCAGCTTGAGGCCAAGATCAAAGAGGTGACCGAGAGAGCTGAGGATGAGGAAGAGATCAACGCTGAGCTGACCGCCAAGAAGAGGAAACTGGAAGATGAATGCTCAGAACTGAAGAAAGACATTGATGACCTTGAGCTGACACTGGCCAAGGTTGAAAAGGAGAAGCATGCCACCGAGAACAAGGTACTGTCCTGATGGGTCTTTCTTGTTTGATGCAGTCATTGCAAACTAGACTTTATTTCTTTTTATAATTGCTTGTGACTTCTTCTTAGGTTAAAAACCTTACTGAGGAACTGGCAGGGTTAGATGAAACAATTGCAAAGTTAACCAGAGAGAAGAAGGCCCTGCAAGAGGCCCACCAGCAGACCCTGGATGACCTGCAGGCAGAGGAGGACAAAGTCAATTCTTTGAGCAAAATCAAGAGCAAACTGGAACAGCAAGTGGATGATGTAAGTAAACAGTGTTCATCAGGACTCCTTCAGGGCTGAAAGAGCACCCAGGGGTCCTCTTGCAAAGCCTTTGTTCCCTAAAAGGAAATGGTGCCTTTTTTTAGCTGGAAAGTTCTCTAGAGCAAGAAAAGAAGCTCCGAGTAGACTTGGAGAGGAACAAAAGGAAGCTGGAGGGAGACCTGAAGCTTGCCCAAGAGTCTATATTAGATCTGGAGAATGATAAGCAACAGTTGGATGAAAGGCTCAAGAAGTAGGTCCTAAAACCACTGCTCTCAAGTTTATAAGTTACTGGGGATTCTGTTTTCATACAGTGTACACTTCCCTCCCCAGGAAAGATTTTGAATATAGTCAACTACAAAGCAAAGTAGAAGATGAACAGACTCTGGGCCTCCAGTTCCAGAAGAAGATCAAAGAGTTACAGGTAGGAGGCCTTTGGATTTCTCTTTCACGTGTGGTGTCACTCACTCAGTGTGCTGGAGCTCTAAGCCATTTAGAACAAATGGGCAGGACAATGAGGCTGCCTTTCTCACAGGTTCCTTTCCTGCCAGCTGACTCCGCAGGGATGCACAGTGATTTTCTTAACTTATAATAAATTCACAATTATTTGGACCAACATTCAGTTGAGTAGAAAATATCCTGGGTTGGTCACTGCGGGGGTAATGACCATGCTGGTAAAGGAAAAAGCCATTGAAAGAAAACTTATCAATATTCCTATTTCTTGGGGAAAATCCATAAACAGATTTGTCTGATAGGAATGGAAGCTAACCTATTCTTTTATTTTTATTAACATGCATTACTTAATATGTACACATTGACTTCAATGTGATATTTCAATGCATGCATAAGGCATGCATTGATCAAATTCAGCCTGCCTTTATACAACCTCCAATCCTTTTCAACCTCTAGTAATCACTATTCCACATTTTTTTCAACCTCCACATATGAGAACACGTGATACTTGCTTTTCTGTGCCTGACTTATTTCACCAAACATGTTGTCTTCCAGTTCTATCTTATTAACTGCAAATGATAGGATTTCATTCTTTGTATGGCTGAACAAAATCCCATTGTGTATATGTACCACTTTTTCTTTATTCATTCATTCGTGGATGGGCTCTTAGGTTGATTTCATATCTTAGCTGCTGTGGACAGTGACCCTGTGAGTTGGTTACTCTGGAGGAGTGAGTGACTGGCTGCTCGCTCTGTACAGGCACGCATAGAGGAGCTGGAAGAAGAAATTGAGGCGGAGAGAGCGACCCGCGCCAAGACGGAGAAACAGCGCAGTGACTACGCCCGGGAACTGGAGGAGCTGAGCGAGCGGCTGGAGGAGGCGGGCGGAGTCACCTCCACGCAGATCGAGCTGAACAAGAAGCGGGAGGCGGAGTTCCTGAAGCTGCGCAGGGACCTGGAGGAGGCTACCCTGCAGCACGAAGCCATGGTGGCCACGCTGAGGAAGAAACACGCGGACAGCGCGGCGGAGCTCGGGGAGCAGATTGACAACCTGCAGCGGGTCAAGCAGAAGCTGGAGAAGGAGAAGAGCGAGTTCAAGCTCGAGATCGACGACCTCTCCAGCAGTGTGGAGAGTGTGTCCAAGTCTAAGGTGCCTGGCTAGGGTGGGAGACACGTAAGGGAGACACGTTGCACCTGGGACCCTTCATACCTGACCTCTGCCCGCCTTCTCTCCCTTTCCCAATACTTCATTCAGGCCAATCTGGAAAAGATATGTCGAACTCTGGAGGATCAGTTAAGCGAGGCCAGGGGCAAGAATGAGGAGATTCAGAGGAGCTTGAACGAGTTGACCACACAGAAGTCTCGGCTTCAGACTGAGGCAGGTGAGCGATGTGCAGGAAACCAAAAGGGCGAAAACACAACGGCGCCTAGAACAGTGTGCGTGTCTGAGGGAGAGTCTCTAGGAAAGAACATTTTCAAGAGAGAAGTAATCAAAATAACCTACAAAGGGGGCCATCTACAGTTTCCTAAAGGAAGAGAGCACTGAGTTCGGTGAAAACCAGAGAGAATAAGAAGGGACTCAAAATATCACCTTGTTTAAGCTCTGTCACAATTAGGATCAACTTGCTTCAGCTGAAATCTCATTGGCAGAAATAGGACGAGAAACCAAGACTCATGGCCTTTCTGCTTCTTGATGCACATCATGTGCATTCGGGTGTTTTAGAGAATAAAGAGAGAAACAGGGCCAACTGCTCTTGGTGTGTCATAAAAATATAAAGGAACATTATTTGAGGCTTTTACATTGAAAATGTGGCTCCACCCAGGACGGGTCTGTCATTATAGGTTTTGCTCATCCATATTTTGCTGCATCCATAGCCAAGACAATGGAGATGAGAAGTGTAGCTAGTTGTCACTTCTACAATAACCTTTAGGTTGACCTCTGGAGTCATAAATTCCCACCCTCTTTTTTTCTCTGACTTCTGTATAAGGATATAAACCTGAACTTACCTAATTTACGCAAGAGTCTAACTTCACATTATTAGAAATATAAATCCAAAATATTCCTCTTTATGACCAACAAACAGCTGGAAATACCAGCCACTGGAGAGGTTTAATGGGAGTTGTTAAGAACCACTGGTAATGCTTCAATTTACAATTATTCCCCCCACCTTTTTTTTAATCAACAGAAGCCACTCCCATCTTCCAGTAGTTTAAAATGATATCAGGTTATGCTTTCCATTTCTTCTTCAAGAAGAGCCCACATCTTATTGTTATTCTTTCCCCAGACCTTGGTACAGGGCCTTATACACAGTAGAAACTTGGTGAATGAATGAATGCCATGAAAATATTTCCTTCTGGATATAGGTGAGCTGAGTCGTCAACTGGAAGAAAAGGAAAGCACAGTGTCCCAACTTTCCAGGAGCAAGCAAGCATTTACTCAACAAATAGAAGAGCTCAAGAGGCAACTGGAAGAAGAGAGCAAGGTATCTCCTCTGAAGGATGCTCCCTTGATCTAATTTTCATATACTACCTGCAAATAAGATAAAACAAACAAAACTGCAACTTTATTCCATAGGTGATGTTAGCAGGAACATACCTAGATTGTATGATGCACATAGGATTAAGTCCACTGGGGGCTCTTTCTTAACTCCCACAGGCCAAGAATGCCCTGGCCCACGCCCTGCAGTCCTCCCGCCATGACTGTGACCTGCTGCGGGAGCAGTATGAGGAGGAGCAGGAAGGCAAAGCCGAGCTGCAGAGGGCGCTGTCCAAGGCCAACAGTGAGGTTGCCCAGTGGAGGACCAAGTATGAGACGGATGCCATCCAGCGCACGGAGGAGCTGGAGGAGGCCAAGTACGCAACTCTCTGCCCTTAGAAGAACTAGAAACCTTCAGTGATCATAATGCTTTAGAACTCCTTGGGGATACATTTGATGAATTTGTTTTTGTTACTAGACGTTTTCCTGTTACATGTGCCTTTGAATATAGTGCTGTGCCATTAGAGGAACTTACTGTTAGTACATTTCATTAAGACAAACAACTTTGATCTTGGTTAAAGACAAGACAGATTATTGATCACGGATTTTGAGACAGGGAATTCTCCTGGGCTTATGAAAGCACTGGGTGTTTGAATCACATAGATTAGTGATTCCAACTTGATGAACAGTGATGTTCAAGAAGATTGAAACTTAAATAGCATCTGCTTCTCTTTCATATTCTCTAAGGAAAAAACTTGCTCAGCGCCTTCAAGATTCTGAGGAACAAGTTGAGGCAGTGAATGCTAAATGTGCTTCCTTGGAGAAGACCAAACAGAGACTGCAAGGGGAGGTTGAGGATCTGATGATTGATGTGGAAAGAGCCAACTCTCTGGCTGCCGCTCTGGACAAGAAGCAGAGGAACTTTGACAAGGTGTGGGATCAGCTTCTTCTTGGGTGAATACATGATGTGGGGGAATTCAAATGGCATGGAAGGATGAGATTGGGTCCCATACCTGACTCTTCCCATTCCCAGGAGGGTGGCCTTGGGAAAGTCTCTGAACTTCACCAAGATGTGGTTTCCTTGTCTGTGAAACAGAATGGGAATGGGATGGGGGTGAAAATCCTTTTCCAACATTGTCAGTGGATATGAATCAATTTCTACAATGTCATTCAGCCCCAAGCCTTGTTCCTTCCCCCTTGTGTCAAGATGGTTGTTATGTGGTACTCTAACTTGGGTCCCAAGGACAGGCTTTTGGAATTTTCCCCTCTCAGTATGGCAGATAAGGATGATTTGAACCAATGTTTTAATAAAACACTTAGAAGTTCAGGGCCATTTTCATATTAGGAACAAAGCAATTTAGCCTAACTAATTCCTTCCCAAAAGATCCATTTGCTTTTTGGAGATAGCAATTGTTACGGATTATCTTGAGTAAATGGATGGAATGAAATCCTGGTTAGTCCAATAATCAAGAAGGATCCAGACACCACCAACTTAGTACTAACTCTGAGACTATTTGCATTATGGTAATATTTAGTAAGAAGCTTGGAGGAGAACTCTTAGAAATCCCTTCCATCCTGGTGTTTCAGGTGCTAGCTGAGTGGAAGACAAAATGCGAGGAGAGCCAAGCAGAGCTGGAGGCGTCTCTGAAGGAGTCCCGGTCTTTGAGCACTGAGCTCTTCAAACTGAAAAATGCCTATGAGGAAGCATTAGATCAACTGGAAACTGTGAAGCGTGAAAACAAGAACTTAGAGCGTAAGCTGCTCCAAACAGTCTGCGATGGTCCGAAACTGCCTCCCTTCACACTCCATAGCCAGTGTGCTGGATAGGGATGGCTCCATTATTCAGATCCCCGCACGCATGTGTATTGAGGCACCCTCAGAAAGCGTTCACTATCCAAGTGTTCTTTTTGAGTCTCTCTGAGCTACATCTTATCTCTAGGAAACAGCAGTCCTTAGAATTTTAATAAACTAGTGAAAAAAAGCATTGAGTTGGTGCTTTGCATGCCTGGCAACCCGTGCAGAGGCGTCCAAGTACAATGGAAACTTATTTCATTGCAGAAGAGATAGCGGATCTCACAGAGCAAATTGCTGAAAATGGCAAAACCATCCATGAGCTGGAGAAATCAAGGAAGCAGATGGAGCTGGAAAAGGCTGATATTCAGCTGGCTCTGGAAGAAGCAGAGGTGAGCATGAATGCTGGGGAGGCGGCAGCAGAGACAATGAGGGGGAGCCTGGGAGGCCAGCTGAGCCCATTCTGTATCTTGGCTTTTGCCTTTGCAAAATCACAGTCCTAAAGCCTTTCCCTTTCCCGTCAAAGAGTGTAACTGAGGTTGAATGAAATAATACCTGTGAGTTATCTTGAATGTATTGGAGAAAGTCATTACATTTAAAGAATGAGATTTTATAAAATCTTAGGTGAATTTCAAATATTTGTAAAGTGCTTCCTGCTCCTGGGAAATATGATGATTTAAATGTTATTGTTGTTGGGCATGGTGGTGGAGGTGAGGCAGCAAAGCCAACCTCAACAACTCAGGGAGACCCTGTCTCAAAACACAAATAAAAAGGGCTGGGGATGTAGCTCAATGGTAGAATCTCCTCACCACCCCCAGATTCAATCTCCAGACCCATGAAATTAAAATAAGTGTTATTATTGTTTTATTGTATAATCAAAACTAAATAGCAGTGAACCTTATTCTATTTTTGCACTGAAGATAAATTCGAGGTTTTTTAAAAGTAGCTTTGAATATTATAGAGTTCAATTTAGGAAATATCCCACTGAAGTTTTGTTACCCCAAAGGTCATAGAGCAGACTTATAACAGGCATAGATACCATTCGTTTTGTTTTTGTTTTTTAAAGGCTGCTCTTGAGCATGAAGAAGCCAAGATCCTCCGAATCCAGCTTGAACTGACGCAAGTGAAATCAGAAATTGATAGAAAGATTGCTGAGAAGGATGAAGAGATTGAGCAGCTGAAGAGGAACTACCAGAGGACAGTGGAGACCATGCAGAGTGCCCTGGATGCAGAAGTGAGGAGCAGAAATGAAGCCATCAGGATCAAGAAGAAGATGGAGGGAGACCTGAATGAGATTGAGATCCAGCTGAGCCATGCCAACCGCCAAGCGGCAGAGACCCTTAAGCACCTCAGGAGTGTCCAGGGACAGCTGAAGGTTGAAAGAGCTACCTTGGGGGGTGGGAGAGACCTCTCTTGTCCTCATATTCTCAAAGATAGAAGGCTCATGGTCCTAGTACCTCCACTTCAAATAGAATTTTCCTTTTCCCTCTGGCTAGGACACTCAGTTGCACCTGGATGATGCTCTGCGGGGCCAGGAGGACCTGAAGGAGCAGCTGGCAATCGTGGAGCGCAGAGCCAACCTGTTGCAGGCAGAGGTGGAGGAGCTGCGGGCCACACTAGAGCAGACAGAGAGGGCCCGGAAACTGGCTGAACAGGAGCTCCTGGATTCCAATGAGAGAGTGCAGCTGCTGCACACCCAGGTAGGGGCAGAGAGGACAAGGTGAGAGGGTTCGGCCTCCAACACAGCTGTGTAACGCCCATCCTCTTGCTGCAGAACACCAGTCTCATCCATACCAAGAAAAAGCTGGAGACAGACCTCACCCAGCTCCAAAGCGAGGTGGAAGATGCCAGCAGGGATGCCAGAAATGCTGAGGAGAAGGCCAAGAAGGCCATCACAGATGTAAGGCTTCTCTTTCCTGTTTCGCAGGGCGACCAGAACAGTGCATCATTAAAGTCTATGGTCTTCCCTCATCTCCAGAGAGTGCCCTGAGACAGGCAGAGTCTCCCCCAGGACACACAGGGTGGACATGTTGCTCCAATACCACTCCTACCTCCCCTCAAACTCAGCAGTTACCCCCTCAACATTTAAAAGTAGGACATAGGAAAAAAAAAGAAGAAGAAGAAGAAAGAAAGGGATCACATCCTGCTTATTTTTTCAGTGAAAAGGCATGATTTTCTTTCTTTCAATATCTGACTTCTTCCAGATATGGGAGTAAGGCCTCCTGCTGTCACTGTCCTATTAGGTTTCTCTCCCCTGTGTCTAGCTGAACTTCCTGGATATCCTGGAAGCTCCAATAGCACCACCTGCTGCCTGATGGGAGAATACTACCTCAAAACTATTTTGCTTTCCTGTTTGTTCAAGCACCACCTTAATTCTCCAGACGCCTTCCTTTAATCTCCAAATTTGTGAGACTGGATATTCAATCGGTCTTCTTCAAATCTCAGGATCCTTTGAAAATAAATATCAGTGATAATGAAAGAAAGAATTCTTGAGTGGGACAAGGTCCCAAGGAGTTCAGTTTCAGGAAAGGGAAGATACTGTTTCCCATCCAGGCCTTGTGGGTTTCATTTATTAGGTTATTTATATCTCGGTTATTTTAAACAGTTTTTATCTCTCTCACATATATATTTATTAACACACACAAAAGTGTGTGTATTTATATGTGTGTGTGTGTGTATTTCCAGGGCGGAAGACATGCTCACTAATTGTCCTACTTATTATCCTTTGACTTCAGCCTGGCCTCTGGTCCTCTGGGGCACCCAGGTTTCAACAGCTCCAAGGCCCCTGAGCTTTGTCTTCATCTTTGTGGGTCTGATTTGTTTTTCAGGCTGCCATGATGGCTGAGGAGCTGAAGAAGGAGCAGGACACCAGCGCCCACCTGGAGCGGATGAAGAAGAATCTGGAGCAGACAGTGAAGGACCTGCAGCACCGGCTGGATGAGGCCGAGCAGCTGGCGCTGAAGGGCGGCAAGAAGCAGATCCAGAAACTGGAGACGCGGGTACTTGCAGGAGCAGCTCTGGCAAAGCTGAGCCCAGCAGCCTCCACACTAATTTCTTGATCATTCGTTCTCCAGCCCCACACTAATTTCCTGACCATCTCCCTCAGATCCGAGAGCTGGAGTTTGAGCTGGAAGGGGAGCAGAAAAAGAACACCGAGTCTGTGAAGGGCCTAAGGAAGTATGAGCGGCGAGTCAAAGAGCTAACGTATCAGGTAGGTGGAAAGAGAACCTGACAGGCATTTTCTCTGTAAGGTGCAAATGCCACCTTGGATTCTCCACCTGTATAGAGGAAGAAACACTTGAGCCCAGCAAACTAGCCAGGCCTTGTACATCTCTATTCCCTCTTCTCTAGCAACATTCCATTTTTGTCATTTTTAGAGTGAAGAGGACAGAAAGAATGTGCTGAGATTACAGGATCTGGTTGATAAACTTCAAGTGAAAGTCAAGTCGTACAAGAGGCAGGCCGAGGAGGCTGTAAGTCAGGGAGGAGGGTAGCTTTGCAATGGTGGCCTGGTCCAGTTCCTACAGGGAGCTCAGAGAGAGGATCTTACCTGCTGGGCTCTTTGGTTTCAGGATGAACAAGCCAATGTTCATCTCACCAAATTCCGGAAAGCTCAACATGAGTTGGAGGAGGCTGAGGAACGTGCTGATATTGCGGAATCCCAAGTCAATAAGCTTCGTGCCAAGACCCGAGACTTCACTTCCAGCCGGGTAAGCTATTGACCCTGGTGATTGCAGGGAACCCTTTCCTTTATGGCTGGGGAATCTCAGGCTCTGGAAGAAAAGGAATTTGCTTCAAGTCTCTGAGCTGAGCACTAAAGTCAGGTCAGTAGTTGACAATACAAAAAATATCATCCATAAAAGGGATGAGATGAGGGGTGCCTAGTGAGCTCTCTCTCAAGCACCCCCTGCTGGTATAAAAGAGGCTGCTGCAGGAATACCCTCCAGAGCCAAATGAGCTTGTCTGTAGTCACTATACAAGTTGGAGGATTACTATTCAGAGTATGGGACTTGCTCTATTTGATGGCCAGTTCCTAAGGCTGTAGGGTGACTTCACATTGCTTAATGGTACATCCTCCCAAGGTCCAAAAAGTATCTTGTGTCCCACCAAGATAAACAAGTAACTCCCTGATGCTTGCTGGGAGAGAGGATGAAATATGTCTCTGCTGCCTGACTTGATTAAAAGTGTCCACTTTCTTTCCAGATGGTAGTCCATGAGAGTGAAGAGTGATCGAGCCCTGCTGGAACAGGACAGAAGATATGCAAAATGTATATTTTCATGCTTCCTGACCAACATTTAACTTCCATGTGACTCCTTTTCACATGCAATAAATTTTACCTTGTTTTCAGTTTGGGGCATTTCATTGGATTTGTCTTCCTCTTTCCAGCCTGGAAATGATTCCTTGGATGGTTTTTATGCCCAGTGTTGAACTCTCCATAAGCAGATGGCTTTGTAAATGCAATTGATGAGTGCATATATATGGGAGGGAGAGACTGCTTTGGGTTTAAACTTGAGAGGTTATATGAAAAAGAAAAAAAGACAATTAGGTTAGCCATTGCTTTGGCAGTGGGTAGGACGGAGTTTTTCAAAAGAGTCATGTCTTAATATGATATAAGGGAAACACATATGTTAGGTTCAGAAAACTCTGACTCAACTTCATAGGGTTATAAGGAAACGGACCAGATCACCCTCCTCTATATTCTACAGGGGAAATATCTAGTAAATATTTATTGGGTGGTTGCTCCGTGCAAGCAACTGTGTCAGTAGGAATACACAGATGAATAAAACAGTGTCAGGTCCTTTTAATAGTTCAATCTAGATTTCCCACATGTCCTGTTATCTTGGCTCAATCTGCAGGATTTCAGAGCAGCACAACCCCAAACCTCACTCCTCAACTCAGGGTGGGCCTGTCATTATCTAGAAAAATACAGCAGGAAGTCAGGATAACTATCCTGCTGATCTGTGGCTGGACATACTGTCTTCTAACCTGGGACCATTTGTCATAATTGAACTCATCAGAAAGGGCTGCCAAGTTCCTTTATTTATCTGATTCTAGAAGATTAGGAGATGACCCAGCTTGACTCAGGTGGGAATTAAAGTAGTTTGAATCAGGTGGGAATTAAAGTCCATGGGGAGTTCTCTTCAGTGCTCAATACCAAGTTAAGCAGCTTCTGGAATTTGCCATTAAGATAGGAAGGGGGCTGCTATGGATGTCATATTTGGCCTGTCAGTGATTTCAAAGCTTTTTGTTTCTGAGGCCATATCACTATCACTTTGACTTATTTTCAATACTTCACAGCAACACTATGACAGAAAAGTGAGATGTCCTTCTGGTGGTATCTGTTCCTGAGAGGAAATTACAGCAATGTGAACAAGTCTGATCCATGCCCAGGCCTCAGACCTGGCCAAAAGGGCTACAGTCATTCAGCCATTCAGAATTTATGAAGACCGCTATTGATTGTTTTCCTTGGAAAGCTGGCATCAGAGAAAGCAAACAAAGTTTCTCATTGCAAAGATATCCCAATTATTAAGTAAAGAGGAAATGAATTGGAATTTCACCACTTTGATAAGAAATAGAAACCCTTAGTGAATTATGACTATTAGAATCATTAGAAAATAGGCAGCTAGACATGATATGTCCACTGACAGAGGTGCACACTGTTACCGACAAAGAATGCCTGCCCAACAGCTTCCCTGGATCTGATCAAGCCTAGGGATGTGACTGTTACCAATTTAGAAGCAATACAGGGGATAGAGACATAAGGTGCAATCAATAAAATCCAAGATATAGGGAAATCGATAGAACAAATCACCTAGTTCTTTCTTTTTTTCCCCATCTAATTCTTTCAATAAATAAATTACAAATAAAAAATAATAGAAATGAAAGGGGGAACTATAGAATAAAAGAGATGTAATGGGCTTATCTATCAATTGCACTATATGGACTTGGTTTGTATAAATAAGTGTTAAAACATAGATACACATATGTGTACTCTATTTTGTTAAATCTGAATACAGACTGGATATCTGATGGTGATAAGGGATTCTTGTTCATTTTTAAGGCATGTGGTACTGTGATTATGTTTTCTGAAACAATCCTTATCTTTTAAAAGCACATGCTAAAATATTTCCAGACAAGAAGGGAAGGGAAAGTAAGCAAACTATCTTTCAAGTCAACTCATATGATAGAATTTGAGACATAAAGAATTAATAAAAGAGGTTTCTGATTTATTTTATACAGAATGGGGCCTCAAACTTGAAAATCTCTTGAGGCGTTGGGACCTGACAGTGTCTACTTATGGAAAAATGTGCCATGTCTCATAAAGGAGATGAAATGAAGTTTGATTCTGGAAGTTACCTATGACTACCTCTATTAGGCTTTGATTTTGTGAAGAATATACATGAGAAAAATTCATTTTCTAAGAGTTACTATTAAGATGAATTTTACCAGCGTTCCATATAGTAAAAGATACCCATGATTATGAAACCATAAGCTCTGTTATTGAGGAGAGAAAAATGAGAGTAGGAAGTTCCTTCGAAATAAAGAACTGCTGTGCCTCAGAGGCCAGAAAGCAGGGTGGGGCGGGTCTTATCTGGCAATGGAAAGGAGGAAGATAAAATCAGCCACAATTTACTGACTCCTACTGATGCACTCAGCACACACTATCTCTTATCATCCATATAAAGACTCAGTAATGATGAACTTGACTTAATACACCTGCTTATTATAGATGATGAAGAAACTAAAACACTGGGCAACTTGCTGAAGGTCAAAATGGCGGAGCTGAACATGTCTTTAGATTCCAAGACTGATTCATCCTACAATGCACTGACTATTTATCTGGGCAGCTGGCCTAATAGATATGAGAAACACCTTGAGGAGGTGGATCATGGGACAAAGAAGTGTCAAAAATGGGCTAATAAGACCCAAAGAGTACTTCTTTTCTGATTACGATTTCTGTTCACATCTTTTAGGCATTCCATTATAACCCTTCTCTTGCCTACCAAATTGGCCTACCTCATCCTCAAATAGTCTACCCTCATTCCATCATTTGGTGGAAACATGGGTGACCTTTAGCTTATTTGTGATGTCCACTGGCTCTTCTGTACATGAGCTCTAAAACAGGATGGCAAAAGGATGAAGGGTCTTCTTTCTTCCAGTGTATGTCTTTGGGAGGGATCTCCCATTTACAAATTTTAAGGGCCATTGCAATTATTTTTGCCTTTCTTAAATACATAGCCACACTCTTCTATTCTTTTTTTTCTGTTATTGAGTTTATTTTATTTTTCTTCCTATAATCTTCATATGATCCAGAAATCTTTGGTTTTCTGAATTCCTTATAATGAATCTCTAGTCTCAAATCCCAGCAGTGGATTTCCATTTTTATTACCTTTTATAATACTTTAATTATACAAGAAATACATAAGAATAGGATTCAAAAAATATCTGTCAAGTATAAAAGGACTGCCAACTAGGATGGTAGCCTCCTTCTTTATTTGGAACAGATGAGATCTTAACTTATAATTGGCAGGTGTCCCCCCTCTTAAGGACATGAGGGACACAGTTTCTAATAGGAGTAACATGTCCTTATGAGGGAAAATGGGCTGTAGTTTGCAGCCTGCCACCAGTTGGTGAGGGGAGCTTTTCATTTCTCCACGCCTGGGTCATCGAGACAGCTGAGAGTTTTAATAAAGCAAGTGTGCCTCAGAATGGGGGATGAGCAACCACCCAGAACACAGAGGTCTATTTACACCACTCCCAATAATCCCACTGCTAAAAAGAGCTGAAGCACAGAGGTGCCTTGGTGATCTGGTTGCCTTCAGCTATGCCGAGACACTCCAGAGGCTCTCATTCCGGAGGCTCTCATTCTGGAGCCAAGGACTGAAGACGACTCCGATTATTTTTATCTAAGATGTTGCATGCTTTCCATGACAGCGGGGAATAAGAAGCTTCTACTCTTGGGCATTTAAGAGCTTACTCCATGTTATAGCAATGAGATGTGGCTTTCCTTCAGGAGTCCTGAGGAGATTAGGAGAGCAGGTGATAGATGTTTGCCTAGGTCATCCTCATGGAGAACCCTGACACCACCTTATGGAGAAAAGAGGAAACTTAAATTAAAAATATTAAAAAATAGAGCATTATCATCACATAGGCTTCCCCAGTGACTCAGGGATACAAAGACAAGTAAAATAGAACCTCAGAGCTTAAGAACAGTAAAGGGAATATAAGCACCCAAATAATAAGAAGAAAAAATAACAAACCATAGAGGTAGTGGGTAATTGAGGAAGGTGACAGGGTAAAAAAGTCTTATAGTCAAAAAACAAAGCAACAGTCAATGGTTTTAGCAATGAACAACAGTGTTATGTATATAGCATGCTCAACACATACTTGAATCAAATTCCTAGTAGTGAGAATACAAGGGAGGGAGACGTGTTGCTCTTGAAGAAAACAATTTCTCTCTTTTTTTCTATATCAATGATCTGCCTCCACATATCAGTAACAAAGAGAGAATAATAACCCAGAAGTCCAGAGGGCTTTTTGTTTTTACAAATATGGGAACAATGTTATCCAAGAATTTTATTATTATTATTATTATTATTATTATTTTGGTTTTCTGAAAGAACAAGGATAGGCATGGCTATTTGCAATTCACACAGGCTCATAAGCCTAAAGTGAGGATCAGGTATCTGAGAGAGGCCCAGTGGGGTAAGGTGCTGCAGTGTGAAGGCAAGAGATCCTCAGTGCCTAAGGCCAGGGTCAGAGCCACCATCCCTCCAAGTTTAGCCACCGGAAGTTTCAGGCATGTGTCTCCTTACACTGGTCTTTCTGAATCTGTTATTTACCAACTTTTTACTACTATGTGCCCCAAATCATGAATAGAAGCAGAAATCCTCAAGCTAGACCAGGAAAAGCGGGAGGGGATGAAGTTCATGTTTTAAAGCCTCAAGGCTCAGAGAAGAGGGGTAGGGGTGGAGGGACACACATTTCCAAATATGGCCCAGTCTCAGCCCTGGGCGAGATGAGCATCCGCAGCAGCTGTGCCTATTTTGGGCCTGGGGTCTCTGTCCCAAGAGCAGCAGGTGTCAAGACCTGACGGACAGGGCATCCTGGCATCATTCCCAGGGGCAAAAGCCAGCTTTTCAATTAATTGTCTTCAGCTAGAAATATCAATTGTCCTTGTTTTCTGTTTCCTAGGGACCCACCAGCTTTGGCTATTCAAGCCTGCCTCATCTCACAGGTGTGCTCAGGGCAATTTGCAGGTTTTGGAGAAGAGGGTAGGTTTAGGACATGCATCCCTTTCTGAACTGGTAAGGAGGGAAGGAAATATTCTCTCACAATCCCACCCTGATGCAAAAAACCACAGAAGAGAGAAGTTAGAGGGGCAGACAGGTTGACTGCCTTTGCTACCATCCCAAGATTTAGTGTTCTGGGCTCCTGACCATTCTGATGAAGGAGCAAAAGGACATCCAGTCACGGAGAACTGGCGTTCGAGCTGCCAGGCAGTTTCAGACATTCTTTTGAAAACTAGTATAATAACTACCAACATGCCAGGAACAGCAAATGTTGTAAGCCTCTAGACACCTCATTCCTTGTTGAAAAGTAGATTAAAAAACCATGAATTTTCACCTTTTAAAATGATTTGCTTTCAGTCCCAGAGTAAACCCCAATCATAACAGGGTCTTATGTGTAATGAACAATCCATAAATACACACTGATTAGATCTGATGTGGCCACCATCGACCTGCCATTGACAAGAGGACACAGCCCAGTGGAACTTGTTCTCATCTTTTGAGAGGTTCCATAGACATCACAGAATAAAGCCGCTCCCTTAGGGATGATCAGCATTTTAGCTGTGACCTCACTAGGTCCTGTTACAATAGGGTGTTTCCCGGCCACCTGTTTCTTCCCCACATTTCCTCTGTGCCCACATTAGAGATGGGCTCAAAAGGGCAGTGCCTGCTAGGCTGTCTCTAAACCTAGCTTGGGTGCTGTCAGCAATGAGACTCCAACCTCTGTAGGTCTCTTCTCTTCTATTCCCAGAATAGCTCTCCAAACTGAGATTCAAATTTCTGACTCTGAGCTTGAGACATTTCTGCTGCCTGATCAGCTGGTGCTGAGCAGGGCTCCTGGTCACTGGACCTGGTTCCCTCCCCTCCTTCCTTCAAATTCTGTCGTGTCTTGTAATCCCGAGAAATCCATGGTCTTAGTTTCATTGTCTGAAATACAGGATAAGAGATGAACATAGGCTTTTTTGTGTGGCTTTTGACATTTATGAAAGAAAATATTAATAGTAGTCCTATGGTTTAAATCATTTAAGCTCCTGAGATAAAAAATACTGCTTGAATACTAATCATTATTCTAAAAGAAAGGAAGAAGTAATTCTGACAGGTCTCTCACTGCACTTAATGGCTCCACTGAAATCTGATTTGGATTTTAAAGGCTGGTGATATGAAGATCTGGCGATCTCAGGTGCACACAATTCACAAGCTATTTAGTCCCAAAGAGCAGGCAGGTGCCCCTTGGCTTACAATTCAGTTCTATCCTAGGAAACCCATCAGAAGTTGAAAACATCAGTGGAAAATGCGTTGAATCCACCTAACCTACCAATCATCCTAGCTTAGTCACACAGCACACTGGAATGTTGGTTGTTTTCCCTGTGATCACAGGGCTGATTGGGATCCCTGGATTGTGCCACCGTGTAGTAACAGTAGAGGATGTGTAGCCTATAACTGTTGGGAAAAAGGTACAAATTCAAAATTCAAAATACAATATCTGCTGAATTCATATTGCTTTCCCACCACTATAAATGGAACTATCATTGTAAAGCAGAAAGGGGCGCGTGAGATCAGGAATCACAGAGCAAGAATGAGGCACCAAAAGAAGGTTTATTGGGGGACACTCCCCATGAGGTTCAGGGGTCTGCGAAAGGGTGAAGGCCAGGGAAGTCACCGGCGGGAAAAGCAAGAACAATGCTAATAATGGAAACTGTAGGGAGGAGGGACTAGGCCATTTAAATAGCAGCTACGACAGCAGGTTGGCTGAGTGGCGTTTAGGGGGATCATGTCTGTTGCGGGTTGGTCAGGGCTGATTGAGTTGACAAGGCAATTGCTTCAGCCAGCAGGAACCCATGGTGGTTGGGGTCCATTGCCATGTCAGCTTCCGGTTGGCCATTTTGGGTTGCCTCAGCCAGGTGGAAAGTCCCTACAGCCACCATGAAACCAGAGAGTGAAGGGAGGCCTACTGACCTAACAATCATAAGTTGGGCACCCTCTGTACTGAGTTCAAGGAGAATGGTGTCACCACTGAGTCCAAATTAATTGACACAAGTGAATTCTCATTAGGCCTATGTGAAACATGATTCTGACCAGACACTATCAGGGGCCCCTCAGCCTATCAATTGAGGACATTCTTCTTAGACTGATCCCACACATACCTGCCCAGCATGGCTCTCTTTTGTTACCCAACCCAGACAGGTCGCTTCTACTTGTTGAAATCTTGACCACTTCAGGTTCTCTTGGTCCTCACCACCCATAGGGGTTATGCTCCAACCTTTATGTACTTTCTAAATTACTTCTGCTCTTCCTGAGTATCAGTTGTGACTTATTGTCTTACCTTAATAACCTAGTTCTTACCCCAATACCTTGCATTTCCAAAATATAACACATACACACACACACACACACACACACACACATTTTAAATAGGGAAAAGAACACTGGATTAGGAGTAAGAAAATCTGGGTTTCAATCTTAACTTTACCTCGATTCTTTCATAATCCTTAGCAGCTTACTCTCTAGATTTTGAGTTTCTTGCCTAAAAAAGGAAAGGTCTGCATTATCACAAGGATTCCTAGACTGAGCTGGGCACTGATATTTTTAAAAATACAACATTTAAGGTTCTACCCCCAGAGACTGGATTAAAGACTGGGAATCTGCATTTTAAAAACTCCCTGGCAATTTTAACAATCTGCTTAAAGATAAACTCTTAAAGGAGTTGTTTTAAAAAGCAGATTCCTAGGTCCCAAGCCAGATCTACTAGGTGGGAACTTCCAAGGCAGAGACATGGTAACTTGTACAGTTAACAAGAACCCCAGATGACTTTTATCATAAAGTGGATCTGGGAAACACAGGCCCAGATCTGTGCTGCACAAAGAAGCCTGAAGACCAACAGTATTGCATCCACCTGGGGATTTGTTAGAAATGCCAAACCTCAGGCTCTTTCCTGGGCTACTGAATCAGAATCTAATTCTAGCTCTTGCTAGACTTAGCAAGAGTTTCTGGTGATTGGCAGCACAATAGAATTTGAGAAGCATATCACTCTTGTCTGTTAGCATGCTTCAGAGTCCTCTGGAGGGCTTGTAATGGACAGCCACACCATTGATTCCCTACCCTCTAGTTTCTGATTCTTTGGTATGGGTGGGGCTTGGTGACATGCTGCTGCTGGTCCAGGGAACACATTTTGAGAACCATGTCATGGAGTGTTTCTCAAAATTTTATTTTCAAGAGTGAAACCTCTCTATTGTTTCATTTTTTTGTTTTATTGATCTACTCAGGCACTGGCAAAATCCTATGCACCCACCCTAAGTGTGAAAGATTCTATGAATTAACTATGTGTATAACTATTTAAATGCCAAGTTTTGGGCACAATGGAATTTGTTGTAAAAGTTTCAAGAAAGTCACAACATGGGAATGGATATAGTGCGTGGTCATCCACACAGAGAAATCCTTTCCTCTTTCTCTGTTTGGAGTGGTGGGAGATGCTGCTCTTTGGATTGCTGCTTGAAAAGCTACATGAACTCCCCATGGGAGTATGCTTTGTTACTCTCAGAAACTGATTTTCTCACTCTTGTCCTCAGAACTGAAACTTGGACACTGGAATTTGAAGGATAGGGTCATGTAGAAGGTGAGTGACCACTTCAAGGTCACTTCATCTGTTGCTGTGCTAATGAACTGAGTTCTGCTTCCTCATATGTTGAAGTTTGAACATTAGAGAAGCACACCAAGGCAAGCTTAAAAAGCAGGGTTTATTTTAACAGGGGTAACACACACGAAAAAACTTCTCCTGAGAGGGAGAAGGGGACCATAGCTGGTATCCTGGTATCCCAAGAAGCCAGGAGTTCTGCCCTTTTTATACGTCCTAGGCTTCCTTTGTTCTCCTGTCCTCTTCCCTTATCTTTCTCCTTCCTGCTCATGTGACCAGGCATTTGACCAGGAAATGCTCCGTGGGATGGCCAAAAGGTGAGAAACAGGCTGAAGGGGGAGAGGCAGGATGGAGCAGCTCAGGACACATTAATTAACAACCCTATAGCTCCCCGTAGGGAGGGGCAATTCCTTCGACAGGCTACCTTAGCAACAGGTTGGAGCAGGGGGAGGTTCTTGATTAGGGTGGGGGAAGGGCTCTGAAGGAATTAACATTTTAATCCTTCAGGGCACAGTCTCCAGCTTCCAGGGACTCACTCAAAATTGGCCTCCTTGATTGACCTGACTCGATTTACCTATCTATACTGCCTGCCTAATTGTGGCTTCACTAGGACAACAGGGCTAGTGCTTGCCCTGGGAGAGCCAGTGCGCTCACTTTCCTACTTCCTGCCCCCTTTGTTTACACGGTCTCCCAGCTGTCCCATTTCAACCACCATCAGTGCAAGTTCCCAAGTGGTGCCTTCCGTGCTCAGGACAGCCCTCTCCTCCAGAAGGCTCTGTTGCTCGGCCTGACATCTTTCATTCCCTGACATCAGAGTCCCCCACTAGATGGCACTGCTGCTCTGCCAGCATCACAGTCCCCAGTGAATCTACACTCACAAGACTGGGATTCTAATTAGAATGAGATGAACTCCATGTTTGTATAAATAAGTCAAATTATACTCTATTGTCATGTACTACTAAAAAGAACAAAAAGTAAAAATTAAAAAAAGATCCTTATGTGACAGAGCTGACTATGGCTCTGGCAGTGTGGGTGAAGAGCAGAACGCTCCCCCAAATTCTTTGTCTACTTCTGTTAGAGAAGTTCAGAATGGTGCTATGCCATATTGGAGTCAAAGAAAAAGAAAGTTGGTAGCACCAACTCTAATTTAAAATTTTGCTCATAATGGATTTTTTTGCATTAAGTTTGATTTTATTATTTATTATTTATTATATATTTATTTATTAGATGCATATCCATATACACATATAATAAACATAAGCATGTTGTAGTAAACATAAATATACATATGCACATATATATATTTTGAGGGGGGGTACTGGGTATAGAACCCAGGATCTCATACATGCTAGACAAGTCACTGAGCTATCTCCACAGTTTCTTAAATTTGATTTTTTTTTTAATTTGCAATACATTATGATTCATCTGAGTTTTCTGGATCACCCTCTTAGCTTTTACACTGCACACTAGGGAAGCACACTACTGTAGAGCTACACCCCTAGCTCCTGGTCCTACTTTCTTTAGATGAGCCCAGGCCCCCTCTGCAAAGTAAAGTAAAAGAAAAAGAAAACAAGCTGCCCACTGAACCCATAATCACTCCCTCACTCCCAACCCAGGCTCAGAAACACCTGAGGAGCTTTTAAAAATTTTAAAAAATTCAGTGATGCCCATATCCCAGCCTTCTGGCACACACCTGTGGTCCCAGCTACCAGGAAGGTGAAGACAGAAGGATCACTTGAGCTCAGGAGTTTGAGACCAGCCTGGGCAACAGAAGAAGATACTATCCTACCCTGTCTCAAAAAAGAAAAAAAAAAAATCCCAATACCCAGGAAACACCCCAAATCAATTAAATCAGAATTTCTAGTGTGTAGTCCCCAGGCATCAGTAGTTGGTAACATCTCCAAACTTTCAGATTGAAATAGTTCCCAACCAGTGGGGGCCAGTGTACCCAAAACAGACCTGGGTTCTACCGAACAAAGGCTGTCACCTACAGGGATATGTGGGTGCTGCCACCTGTGGTAGGACAGCAGACTGAGGGACAACCAAACATCAGAGGCTTTTAGGCTTGAAAACTCAGTCTTTTACCCACTCCAGAGTCTCTTTTATAAACCTCCCAGTGACCACCCCCATCTCAAGCCTTCCCAAGATGTCCCACCACCAAAGGTCCACTATATCCACTAGTGGCCAACAAGATGCTTTCATATGCTGCTGAAGTCCACTTGGAACTTGGCTGTGGACACTGGAGATACATGGGAAATATAATTACCTTCTTGTCTCTTTAAGGGTCATCAGACAATCACCATATTCCCAAGAAACTACGTCCTCTCAAGGTGGAAGGTTCCCTGTTCCTGGGTCTTGCCCCCTCCTTCCTGGCTATCCTCTCATGGGTGGGTTAGAGTGGCAACATCCTTTCATCAGGGAGACACTCAGAATTTCATCTAAATTTTTTTAAAATTATAGAAGTATGTTCATAATAAAAATATATTTATAAGTCATAAAATAGAAGTGCTCCTGCCTAGTCCATTCTCCTCTCACTTCCACTCTCTTGGGCAGGGCAGGGTGGGGAGGTACCATCCTTGACAGGTTACCAGCACCTAGAACTGAATGTCATATTTTCAGAGTGAGAAACTGAGCTTCAGTTTCGTCATATGTAACATGTGAATAGTTACTATACCTACCTTAACGGATTAATTGTATGACACAAAGAGCCTAGTGTGGTATTGTCGGATAGTAATAGTAGTTCCCAAAGCTAACTCAATTATCTCAGACAGTTGCTGAAGCCAGATAGATATGAAGTACACTGGCCTGTCCTGCTCATTATACTCACATCATGGTAGGACTGGGTTCATGTGGGTTAATAAACTCAGCCTGAAGCCCCAGTGCTAATGGTATCTGCTGATAAGCACTAAATCAGAAGCTTCCAATCCTTTTTAAATCAAGTTGTATTTGATAGAAACTGCCACAAGAGGACAGTGCTGGGCCACTTATGAGGGGGATGACATCATGGTTGGATAAATGTAGGTCCATCCAGCGGAGTTGCCATGGTGGAGGCAGCTTCAATACTACACACTCGGCTGTAACCTGCGGTGTCCTGCCTGCTAGTCTACCTAGGTATCAGTTCAACAGAACCCCCAGGTGTCAGGCTATGTAGAGGCAAATGCATCCAAACTCTTTTCCACTGTCCTTCTGCAATCTAAGCCCACACTTCATAATCATTAAGCTCAGGTTCTGTTCTGATGTCCCACAACAGGTTCTCTGTGTAACTAACTATATTCCTCTCCAATTGCTCATTTGCTAAAGAGGCACATGAGTCCTAAATGACATCATTTCCCACTAAGCCTGCCTGAGAGTCCTTCTCAGCATCTCTACCAACTGCTCAGACTTGACATCAGAGATTTTGTATTCAGCAATATATGAGCACCTACCCTGTACCAGGTACTGTTCTACTTGCCATCCCTTCTCTGGCCCAAGACAGGCCCCACCAAGGGTTGATGTCTGACAGACAACTTTCTTGATTTCTCCAGATTAAGAATTTCTCAGGGCTGTAGCAAGGTCCCCATACTTTTGGACTTCTCTTGACAACAAGCATAAAATGAAAAGCCTCCAAATCTCAAATTCCCACAGCATACTCTAGGCTGGACCCTAGCACCCTCCCTTAGCCAAATTTAGAATGGTGACAACACCCTCCCTGCCAATCTCACTCAAACTTTGAAGAGCCCCTATAACTGTGACAAGAACTCAGAACTGTGATGCTGCCCCAAATTAGACTCTCCCCTCTTAACTCCATTCCTACTAAGAGGTAAAGAAAATACTCACGGAGATTTTACTTTCCACAACAGTATAGATGTCACATATCCTCTCTCCCTGTCAAACATTCAAATGCTCTTGGACTTGGCAGCCACATGCACCATGGACTTAGGGGCTGCCTACATACCACCCTGTCTTGAGGTTTTCACTTAAGACTGTTTTGATTATCTGTGCTTTTCAAGGAAATATGGAAAACTGTTCCTGTATGCTTATGCAATTTTACAGAAAGGAAAGCTGATAGGGTCTTTCACATGAGGGCTACAGACTATTTTAAGAAAAGGGAGAGGAAGGATACAAGGAATCAAAGGTTTTAACACTGCTTAAACCAGAGAGATCATCAAATCCTTGTGGGGGATTTATCACTAAGATGGAATTTAGCTGACTGAATGATACAAGATGCTCAAGATAGCAATAAAAGAAGGGAATATTTTGGCCTATTTAACCACTCCAAGATAAAAAGAGATACCAAATGTCCATCAATGAATGAATAGATAAAGAAACGTGGTACTTACACAAAATGGAGTTTTATTTGTCCATAAAGAAAAAGAAAATTATGGACCTTGCAGAAAAATAGGTGGAACCAGAGACCATCATGTTAAGTGAAATAAGTCAAATTCAGAAGCTTAAGTGTCATATGTTTTCTCTCATATGCAGAATCTAGAGAGGCAAAAGGAAAACAAAGGTGGGGGTGGATGTCCTAAAAATCAAAGGGAGATCAGTAGAGGAAAGGGACAACCAAGAGGTGGGAGGTACGGAGGGAGGGGGGTAAATGCTGGGGAGTGACATTATCCAAATTATATTGTTATACTGTGTGCATGTATGAGTATGTAACAACAAACCCCATCGATATGTTCAGCTATAATGAAATAAATAATAATAATGAGGAAATAAAAAAAGAGAAAAACTAAAGAAGTTCACAATGGAATTACATTATGAGCCTGGGTCCAGAAAAGGCACGAGACCACAGGCCTCGTCTAATTTATGTACTAATGGGCCCAGTATGCAAAGTAGGGAGACCAGAAAGGACACGTTGACTAAAATAAGAGTTAAGCTTCACAAGAGAAGGTATTCAAGAAGTCACCTGATGGCCCCAGCAAAAAAGCCCTGACAAAGTCACATACAGCAAATGAACCATAGAACCTAGAGGCAAATGGCACTGTGTCTAAATACTTCTTTTTTTTAAAAAATTTTTTATTGTTGACTGTTCAAAACATTACATAGTTCTTGATATATCATATTTCACACTTTGATTCAAGTGGGTTATGAGCTCCCATTTTTACCCCATATACAGATTGCAGAATCACATCAGTTACACATCCATTGATTTACATATTGCCATACTAGTGTCTGTTGTGTTCTGCTGCCTTTCCTATCCTCTATAAATACTTCTTGAGATCATCGTGAGCATGGTATACTATCAATAATGTGCCTAAATCATCAAGAAAAGGTAAGTACACAGATTGTACTCTGTTTAAGAGAATAGAAGAAACAATAAGAGCAACAGCAACAACAACAAAAAAAACATGTTATATGACTCCACTTATGAAAAATATCTACAGTAGGCAAATCCACAGATAAAGAAAAATTGAGTGGGTGCCAGAAGGTGGGGGAAGCGGATAACGGGGAGTGACTGCTTCATGAGCATGGAGTTTGTTATAGAGGTATCAAAATGTTCCAGAATTAGATAGCAATGATGGTTGCATGTTTCTGTGAATATACTAAAGACTACTGAATTTTTAATAGGTGAACATTATGGCATGTAAAATATAGCTCAATAAAGCTCTAGACAAGATGACAGGAAGGCATGTAATACAATTTAAAAATATTCCATTAGAAATTACTCCAAACCTCAACAGAGATTAGATTCATTTACCTAGAGAATTCACAGTTTAGAAAATTTCATTCTCAGGCCAGGCTGGAAAAATGAGGTGTTTCTATATAATCAACAGAGTTAAATTCAGTAAAGTAAAGAGATTAGAGAAAGAAAGTACAAAGCATACCCCCAATTCAGTAGAATCATAGATTCTCAGAGAAGGGACTCAGGGGATCATGTGACCATTCTGATATGATCTCTTATTTCATGGATGAAGAAGCAAGTCTGACAGCACAAAAGGCTTGGAACTGAAAATAAAGTCTCTTTCATCAGCCTCACTTCCTACGTAGCCACTCTTCTTTAGTTTATTGTATCTTCTTCCATAAATAATGTTCTATTCACGTGTACACACACACACACACACACACACACACACACCCTTCCCTATAGTCCAATTAGACTAAAATTGTAGGAGGAAAACTATAAATTAATTTTAAAGAATATTAATATAAAAGCATATCCTGAAAGTTACTCTGGATTTTTAAATGATAGAAACACTTCCTTGAATTTAAGCATTCTAGAAAATGTTGCCTTGACAAATTCATACCTGAAATAGGGGGCTGGCCACCTATCAACACGTGGGTGACTCTGAGTGACACTCATGCAACTCATGGTGTCCATGGCCTAAAAAGACACAGAAACACACACTGTCCCATTGGGACATGCCACTGCATGTCTCATACTTCCTTCTGCTCTAGACAACCACCATCTCCTAGGTAACACAAATACATTTCTGTTTCTCTGATCCTAGGGTTTTATTTATTTTTATTTAAGTGATACATAAAAACAAAAATCATACATATTAGTGGGGTACCACATGATGTTTCAATATATGTGTACATTAGTGATGCTTAAATCAGGTTAAACATGTTTATCTTCTCAGTCATCTATCATTTTGCATGGTAAGATCATTCACAATCCTTTCTTGTAGCTTTTTGAGTACAGAATCGTTATCTAGGATCATTCTACTATGAAATAGCACACCAGAATGTCTTGCTCTTGTCTGTGACTTAGTACCCGTGGATCAACTTTTTCCCCTTCTTGCCTTCCCACTGCTCTCCTCAGCCTCTGGTAACCACCATTGTATTCTCAGCTCCTGTGAGATCAACATTTTTAGATTCCACATGTAAGTGCAATCATGCAGTAATCGTCTTTCTGCGCCTGTCTTATTTCATTTAGCATAATGATCTCCGTGATCTAGGTTTGTGTGGACACTCTAATTTATACTATTGGGGATGGGAGACAGAGATGTCATTTAATGGGATTATGCCTATCACACAGGGGTAGAGACTTACATTTCCATGGGGACAATGTAGCCTTGGCATGATGTACAGAGAATGTGGCTAAGAGGTGATGGTGTTATCAGGAAAATCACTATTGGCCACATTTTTGGGAAAAGGGCAACATAATCACAAGGTTCAGCATAAAGACTGATTTCCAATCAAATGTGAAGTACAATGTCGGTCTGGCAGGTAATCAGCAGTTTAACACAGGAACAGGGCCATTACTTTGAAATATGACATCAAAATAGGAGGAACACAGTCCAGGTCTCAAAGTCCCCTTGAAGACTCTCTACCCTCCAAAGTATTTTTAGTCATAGTAATTGTAGATGGTGAGCAGAACACAGCAGTCCTCAAAATAAGATGGCTCTCAAAAACATAAGGTCAGCAGATGCCATCTCCGTAAGTCAAGCCTGTAAGAAAGATGGGATTAGCTGTTTAGGGGACAGCTTTCCAGAAGTAACCCATCTTGCAGAGTGATTTGGAGTGACCTTACTGAGGAGATTAATGTGCTTCTCCCTGGTATGTCATTAGCAAGCAGCAAAACAATCTAACACTTAGGAAACCATTTGTTGTGGTAACCAGGAGAGTAAACGACAGGGTGGTGGTCGCATGAATATTTGGAAAGGGAATGTTGGAAAATGAAAATCTATCAGTGTGTTGCCAGGAGGCCTAACAGGCATTCTGGATGAATGACCCTGACCCTTTACATAAAAATGGTCTTAAAGGAAGTCAAGCCTTCAGAGTTGGATGGAAATAGAACATAAGAACATCCAACATTTGTCCTATGCTCAAAGAGTGCTAGGTTTGGATGTGAAATGACCGCCCAAGGCTCTTCTCCAGCCTGTGCTGCTGTTAGGAGGTAGTGGAAGCTTTATGTGGTGAGGCCTAGGGGGAGGTCTTCCATACTGGGGGTGTGATCTTGAAGGGGACAGTGGGACTCCTATACCTTCTTCTTCTACTCTCTTTCCCATCTTGGCCATGAGGTGAGCAGTTTTGCTTTGCCATACACTCCCGCCATGACATGCTGCCCCCTCCCCACTGCCAGAGGCCTAAAGCAATGGATCTTCCCTACCACAGACTAAAAGCTCCAAAACTGTGAGCCTAAATAAGTTGATTATCTTGGGTATTCGTTACAGTAACAGAAAGCTGAGTAATGCACCAAATGATATTCAGGTCTTATTTACCAGGGAGAGAATACTCTGGAATAGATTGGCTCTACTTCTTGGACCCTGAAGAGTTCTACTATGGCCCAATTTCTGACAACTTGATTAATCTTAGATGCTCTGCTTAAAACCAGGTTGTGGAACTTCACTCTGTCATCCTTTCATCCAGTATTCATTGAGCATCTACTGTATATCAAGCACTGTGGTAGGAACTGGTACAACCCAAACAGAGTGGAGGGAGCTTCCAGGCCTGTGTTGACTCAGGACTGGAAAGTGGGTGAAAATCACAGTTGTTACAGTTGCTTCTAAAAAGAACAAGGAGCCTCCTCCATCATTACAGGATCTGTATTTACTCTGTATTTATAGTCTATTCATGAAATCAGAAGATCAATTATCTTATAACTTCAGAATTAGTTTAGTGAATTAATTGAGAGAAGATCCCAGGTATCACTATTTTTTACGCCTGTCTTGGTGATTCAAAAATGAACACAGGGCTGAAAATCCTTGATCTGGTTTAACCATTGGACTTTCTAGGTAGGTGAACTGAGAGCAGAAAGAATGTGTTTCAAGTAACATTTCCTATGTGTAACACTCACATAAATTCAGGGATTTATAGCACTCTAAGACAGACCACAATTTGTTTTAGGCAATTTCTCCTAAATCCAGTTATTGTCTTTGATTGTCGTATTTACCATAGCCATATGCACCTCTACATACCAATTTTTTAAAAGAATGATTTTTTTAACTTAATAGTATTTAAGCAATATCACTGGCAGTAAAAGCTGCAAAACACACTGTAAAATTAATAACTATTAAAATGCAATGGACTGAGCAGGAGGCCATCTAAATTTGGTTGCATGTCACAGCTTACGCATACATAAATAACATTTTGGGACACGGGGGTGGGGGACTGCAGTATTGGGAGCACTGGGAAGCCTTGGAAGGTCTAGGCAGGTTGTAGACTTTTACCAGGAGTTCCCCACAGAAGGGGCTGAAGAAACTATAGGTGACCACAGGTACTGGGCAGCAACTGACCCTCCTGGAGTCTGTCAGTCCTTGGTGGCATTCAAATGAATATGGGTTGATGATGAGGTAGGAGGAGTTAACAATGGGAAGATTCATTTTACCTCTTTTGGAAAGGCCACAGGTCACCCTGTAGCAACAAACGATTAAAATGAAGCTGCCAATACATCATCTGAAGTCTGCTGATGCAGACATGCTGAAATTGATTTAGAAGGAAGAAAAAATATGATGACAGCATGCTCATAAAGTAATATCCCAGAGATGCAGCTTAGATTAGATGCCATCTTTGAGCCTTTTGGGTTCATAAAGATTCAGGATTTTTAATTTATCATTCTACTTACCAAGACTTATTTTCTTTTTTGAATAAGCTCATTAATCTTGCCATCTTGTTTAATATGTTCTAAGTTGATGTGTGATATTCTGAAAGGAGAGGGGGGAAAATGACTTATTCACCAGTATCCCCTTCAGTTCGGCTTCAGGATGAGTCAGTTTTTAGATTTTTGACCAACAAATCTTAATAATCAGGGTTTTGATGAAGAGGTTTCCAATTTTTCAAATTTGGGATTGAAAAAAAAAGTATTAAAAGGAATTGGAGAACCCATCATTCAGTAAAGAGAGATGACCTGGAATCCTGGGACAAAACCTAAGACTTTGTCCATTTCTCTCTTTCTCTTTCATTCTATTTTTAAGAGGTTTTCCAGTGGACTCAGTAATCCCACTCCTAGGAAAATCCTTTGGATGGATTCTTATTCAAGTGCACAAAAAGACATGAATTTGGATGTCCAATGCAGCAACAACTTTCACAATAGAGAAAAATTAGAATTGTCTTAAATAATGGAATGCTATGCAGCAATGAAAACAAAGGAATTAGAGCTATGTGTATCTCAAAAAAGATAAGAGTTAATTGGAAAACTATAAAATACTGGACCAGGAAGATACTCACCAACTTCAGGATAACTGTTACCACTAGGATAAAGGCAATTATTTGCAATAATTTTTAAACAGCTGAAGGAACTCAAAATTTTTTTTAAAAAATTGTTTTCCAAAACTTTTCTGTCAGCTTAAGAATTCATAGTTGACAAACAAATTATTTAAGCTATTAAAGTTCTACATAAGATGTGTGTTTATAAATTTATTGGGTAGAAATAGTCATTTGTGACAGAAAGGCCTATGTTTTTCATTCTGGGGAACAAACCCCCAAATCACCTTCTGTCATATAAGGTGACACACATAAAATTGGCAGAGAAGATCTGCTGAAGAAATAAACCTCAACTTAAAAAATGTATACAGTTAAAAAATAGTGAGTTAAAAGTGTTTCACTTATTTGAATTTGGTGTCAACATGCCTTATATACAAACATAGATATGAAAAATTGTGGTATATATGTGCATTAAGAGTTGTAATGGGGCTGGGGTTGTGGCTCAGCGGTAGAGCGCTTGCCTCGTATGTGTGAGACCCTGGGTTCGATCCTCAGCACCACATAAAAATAAATAAATGAAATAAAGGTATTGTGTCCAAATACAACTAAAAAAATAAATATAAAAAAAGAGTTGTAATGCAAAAAAAAGAGTACATGTATAATGGCATAATTTGGTGTGAACATACTTTATACAGAGATATGAAAAATTGTGCTGTATGTGTAATAAGGATGGTAATGCACTCCACTGTTGTCGTGTATTTAAAAAATAAATTTAAAAAAGCGTTTCACTTAATAAGTAGCTTTGCTTTTAAAAAACAAATGGTAGAAGATGATGATTTACTTTTTAATTCTTTCTTAAATTTACTTTAAGAATGACAAAAATAATAAACAATCATTTTAACAAGTCAAGCAATAAAGAGATAGTTAAAGAAGTTGATAATCTTCCGTCTGTCTGTCTGTCTTTCTAATTCCATCCCCAACCCTTTAAATTATCCAAGGTTAACAATCAGGTATTCGGTCTTCTATAATATACTCTATAAATATTTTAAAAATTGTTTTCGCAATTTTTTAAGCTGATTCAATTTTTTTGTGATCAAAATTATTTATTTTTGTTATTGCCAAGTCAATCCATAGTCATTTTAGAAAAATACACAAATTTCAGATGAGCAAAAAGAAGATAAAATTAAAATGGGCATGAATTTTTTTTGATTCATAAACTTAATAATATTTAAGTCCCAAATCAAAAATGTAGGACAAACTCCACTTTAGTACACAAGTGGCTATCTTCATTGACAACAGTCACTTTTCATCAGAGGTGGACAAATTTTGGTGGGTATATCGTTCTGAGGTTCAAAGTAGGGAGCCACCCAGGCTCCCCAGAGTACAGCAGGGTATGGTCAGAGACAGTTCCACTCCCTGTCATCAGGCTGCTGGCTCATCACTCCTCAACCCTCCTGTCACGTCTCCATCCTGTCCTTTCTCCTCTGTCCTTCCCTTCTCCACCTCCCTCACCCCACTCCTTCCCCTTCTCCAACTGGCCAAAGAAGTGTCCATGTCACTCACCTCTTGGGTAACTGGAGCCCTTCAGCTGTTTGGGTCCTTGTTTGGAAGGGCATTTCAGCATTGCCCTGGGCTCCCAGGACTGCCAACTTCCCAGAAGGCTTCATCTGTCAAAGTAGGAGGGTAACTTAGAATTCCTTACAAGAACTTTACAACAGCAAATAAAATAATGTATCTTAGTTGCTAGAGAAAAAAAAAAAAAAAAACAGTTTCTCCAGAATAGCCCCAGTCCTCTATTTCCCCTCTATTGCAGTTTGGGTTGGGGGATCCCTGGAAGGAATGCAGGAGAAAAGCTACAAGGAAAAGATTCAAAGGTAACATCCCATCTCTCCAGGAAGAGAAAGGCCCAGAGACAGATACACGGTGGTAGAAGCAGATTTAGGGAACAGAAGAAGAATCTGGACATTTTATGCATAAACTATCACTAACTTTTACCTTCAAAGACTTCAGAGACTGGGGGTGGGAGTTGCCTGGGTGAGTGGATGGTCCTTTCTTTTCTCTTTCTTTCCTCCCTCCACGACTCAACTTCTTTCTTTTATATGTCTACCCAATCTTAAACACACTTCTCCAAAGAACATGTTCATTTGAAAATAGATTAGTATTGCTAGCTTTGCCTCAAATCATGTGGATGTGCTTTCCCCGGGGACATTTGCTGGTGTAAAAAGTCACAACTCTCAAGAAATATATATAACCAAGTGTGAACAGTAATGTGAAGCATGGACTTGGGGTGATAGGATATGCCAGTGTGGGTTGATGATGACAAATATACCACTCTGATGCAGGAGGTTGATGATGGGGGAGGCTATAAGTGGGTGAGGAGGGATATGGGCTATCTCTGTACTTGCCACTCAGTTTTGCTGTGAACCTAAAATTGTTCTTTAAAAAAAAAAAAAAGCACAGTGTATTAAGACTTTTTTTTCAAGTCAACCACTCCCAGGAGGCAGAAATACACACCATACTCACTTGTACAACACAGCTGTTAAGCAAAGGCAATCACAAGAAAGATTCAAGGACTTTTAAGACAATCCCCAGGGTCTAATATCAGCAGACACCTAGTCATCATGTGGAGACAAGGAGCCTTGGATGGGGTCTGTAGTCCCTTGCCTGCTGCCAGGATCTTTGGCATTATCATTTTACACAGGGAGATGCAAGAATGTCTTCATAATCCAAAGCTTGGGCTCCTCCTCCTTGATCCCCACGGGGTAAGAAATCTGAGGACAGAGTGAGCCTGCCAGGCTTGTCCTCCCAACATTGCAAATTTGGCTGAGAGATGGGGTCAAAGCTGCAAATCCCACCAGGGCTGTTCTCAGAAACTAAGTGATAGGGTCGCCTAACCTCAACTGCTCTACCTGACCCTGGGTTTCTCTACCAATGCTGACCAGGGAAACATTATTATTCTTACATAAGAAGTAGGTTCTAGCCGGGTATGGTGGCGCAGGCCTATAATCCCAGCAGCTGAGGGGAGGCTGAGGCAGGAGGATTATGAATTCAAAGCCAGTGTCAGCAACTTAGCGAGACCCTGTATCAGAATAAAAAAAATAAAAATGAGAGGTGATGTGGCTCAGTGGTTAAGCACCCCTGGGTATAATCCCTGGAACCAAAAAAAAAAAAAAAAAGTAGGTTTCATTTTTATCTCTGTTTTACAGATAATGAAACTGAGGTTTAGAGAGAGTAAATAATTTGCTACAACCGTAAGCATAATACATTAAGTTTTTGAGGGCTCAGAAAAACACTCCAGTATGGCATACACCAAAGCCCACATTTTTCCTTCGGCATCTTGCTTTTGGGTCTCAGTATAATACCTGCATTAGGGTAACAGTAGTGCTTTGGGTTTTAGAAGGGGTTATATTTGATTCATAGCATCCACAACTGGACTAATTGAAGAGCCTTTTTCTTAATACTTATTTTTTAGTTTTAGGTGGACACAATATCTTTTATTTTTATGTGGTGCTGAGGATCGAACCCAGTGCTTCGCGCATGCCAGGTGAGCATGCTACCACTTGAGCCACATCCCCAGCCCTTGAAGAGCCTTTTCTTCCACCTCTATCACCTTTTCCAGATTCTTCTGCATTTATTCTCCTGGCCTTCTCCTATACGTTGGCCATCCTGAACCACTGTCTCCCCCCCCCCACCCCCGCCACCTTCCTAAGCTTTTCCAGATACCTCTGTACGGGGCCCCTGTACAGGTCCTGTCTTCCACCTGCTGAAAATGTTCCTCCTTAATTTTTTTTTGACAAATTCCTCTTTGAAAAATCAGTTGTGATCCTGTCTCCTCCTCACAGAAGGCTTTCCTAGCCGTGTAAGAATTACTTTTCCTATGGTGCTGCCACACTGGGTGAGAGTCTCACATCTAGCCCCTTCCATATTGCTGTTTATTATTTTGTTCATAATTCTCTTTCCACCCGGACTCTGGGGAGGCAATCATTGTTTACTTTTGCCTTGTTCTACCTTCACAGTAAGTATCAGCACCATTGTAGTAGACGCTTATTGAGTGATCAAATATTTGTTGTATGAGTAAATGCATACAATGGAGTTAAATTGAAACAGACAACTAGGACTTGGAAGATGGATGGTGAAGTGGGATTTAGTTTGCACTCTAGACTCTACAGCTCACAATTTTTGGCTGGGGGTCACACCACCCAAATCACAAAGGAAGAAAAGGTCAGAGCTAAGTCAGAACGAGTGTCAGCTCACTGGGCAAACCCTCAGCCTTAGGCTGTAACTTCCTAACTGTGAATTATTATTATTATATTTTTTATGAAAAGTGCTCTAGGATGGGAGGCATATTCTGAAAACTGGATCTGATGATACGTAAAGGTCTAATGGGAAGATTCTGTAAAATTCAAGAGGACTCTCTTTTGACTAGTCATTCTTTTCTTCCTGGGACCACTTGAAAGAGAGGGAAAACTACTTCTTCTGGAAATAAACAGAAACCAACTAGAAACAAGGTTTATTCTAATTGCTTGCAAATGATAATTCTTCTGGATGTACCTCCCGCTGCCAAGAGAGCCTTTCCACTTATCCCAAAACAGCTCCTATGTTGACCAGAGAAGATGCAGAATGTGTTTATAGCAAGGTTCATTGATTTCCTGGCCTATCAACCACCTGGTCTATGGGTTTTGAGAGGTCAGAGAGCCTCTGATGTTAGAGGCAGGGCAATGCTCTGAGGGTGATTCATGAAGCCAATATTTGGGGAATTCAGTGTCCAACCTTTTCCCCAATTCCATTGACAAAAACTTGCATCAAATGATTAGGTCCAGTGGTAACATGTCCATCTAAGCTCCAACTTTACCCCAGGCACTGTTGTCTTAGTAATTAATTGTGACGTGGCAAAAAAAGGGGCTGGAGTGTGGACACTCCAGCCATTATACCAGCTCATTGTTGGAACAAATATTTCAAGATGATTGGTACAAACAACAAACTTTAGCTATTAAATGCAGCTATGCAAAAACAAGTAGCTATGGATTTCAGCTGGCTCATGAGTCACATGACAAGTTTTTAGCACCTAGATGTTCTCTGAGAATGTATTCAGGTCTGGAATATCAGAGAAGTGGCAATAGCAGCAGAGTGGGACTGGAAATAGGTGAGCATTGACAGAATTTGTAAAAACAAAAAATACAACTCTTAAAATATCCAAAAGTATCAGAGGTCAAACAATTGGACCTCTTGGTAGGGTGAATCGGTGTGTAGTTACATTGGGAGAAATTGCTTCATCCACTTGAATCTTGGTTTTTCCCTTTGAACAAAGTGGTCATTATCTCTACCATTTTATAGAACTCTATACCAATCCCCCTCCGTAACATCAAAGGGACAAATTACATGTAAACATTTCAAAGATACATAAAGTAGTTTTATGCTTCTTACATTTCCACTGAAAATTATAGTAAGCCTATATTTTCAACTCTTATTGTTCTTGTGGTTTTGGGAGGGTGAGGTTTTATGGGGGTGCGTTATTTTAAGACAAATCTTGGTTATATACTTTATTAAACTTTATATACTCAAAAAGCTATCTTGGGGCCAGGAAGGTAGTTCAGTGGCAGAACACTGGCCTAGCACAGGGGAGGCCCTGGGTTTGATCCCCAGCACTGCAGAAAGAAAGAAAGAAAACTTACAACAGGATTATTTCTGTGAATGGATAGTCTCTTCCATACACTGAAGACACCACCCCAGCACCCCAGCAGGGATTACTTTGAATGACTGTAACACAGGCTTCTCCATGAGAGAATGTAAGAGAAGAGCCAGAAGGAAGTCCTGGAATTAGTACAACAATAAACCCAGCAGCAGGGGAGGTAAAATGGTGCCCTGCTAACATGATGGAATGCTTTATCTACATTCCAAAAGCTTAAAAGAGGTATCAGCTTTGGAACTCCTACAGTGGGGACAGCAGGGACTGGTCACACTGCATTCCCCCATAATTACTTAGGTAAAATTTAAATATGGTGACTTCCAGCTGGCTTCCCACCTGCTGAGCCAAGCTATAAGAATTGCCCCCAGTTTATTGAACAGCTTCTAAAAGTTCCCCCAGTTTTCTCTATGATATTGCACTTATCTGAACAATGTTCCTCCAGAAAGGAAGTGTCCTGTTCCTACTGCCTTGAATGAATGGCATTAAATCACAGATGCCAGGTATCTGAAAGGAGATAGACTCACACTGAGGAGATGGAGTTCCCTTGTTCATTCTGACTACAAAAGTGCTGTCAGACCAGAGATATGGTAATCAGTCACTCAAGGAAAACTCATTTTCTCATTCATTAATAGTAGTACCTAGTATGTACCAATCACTGTGCCAGTTACAGAAAGGTAGGCAGGCATGGAATCACCTGTCGTAGCACTTACAGTTTAGCAGCTGATTGCCTTGCTGTGTGCTAGATGCTATAGAGGACATACAGACATTAAAAAATATATATATTTTGCCCTGGAAGAAGCCGGTGATCATTCACATGTCAAGCTCCTTCCTGCCTCAGGGCCTTTACATGTGCTATTCCTTCTGTCTGGAATGCTCTTTCCCCTGATGCTTGTATGACCGGCACCTTCTATCATACAAATTTCAACTCAAATTCTTTCTCATCAAAAAGTGCTTCACTCACATCTTATCTAATGTTACCTCTCTCTTCCTCAGCCATTTACCAATCACCTTGCTTTGTTTTCTTAACTCTCTGAAATTATTGTGTGAATTTGTTACTTCTTTTTCCCATCTTACACACTTGAATATACACACATAGGAATAAAATGCTATTCATATTCTCAGAATTTAAAGAATGCCTGGGATGTCCTAAGTGTTGTTTGTGGAGGGCAGGTCCAGTGCAACCTTCTGCAGAGAAGACCTTAGGAGTAGAAGAGACAAGGTTTTACAAACATTCAAAGCCATTGCATTTTGGGCCGCTGATAGGGTTGATTAGTGAATTCTCTCTGAAAAGATCTAGATTTGGGTCTGGATTATAATGAATCAAAAAGATGAACATAGTTGGGGCCATATAAGAGCAGGTAAATGGACATGAGCAAAGATTCAGAGGCAGAAAAGGATTTTCATAGGGGAAAGTACACCAGTGTGTCTAGGAGCAAGAGTTCAGGAGTGAGCAGTGGGAAGTGAGGCCCCAAGACAGTCTAATGCAGTCCACGGAGAGGTCCCAATGGCAGCATCAGAAATTATTCTCCAAAAGGTGGAAAGGCTCAAGAATATCCAGTTGCATCCCTATTGAATAAAATCTATCATATTTTTAACAAATGACTATAAAAAATTTCTTAGACAACAATATATCTGATTTAAGCCTCTCTTTTCCTAGTTTGAACGTAAGTGCAGGCATTGGAGGTTAAAGAAAGGAGAAATAAATCTAGTCATAGGTAACTTGTCCAGGACTCTCTCAAACCTGTAAGGGATGAAGAGCAATGGTGACTGGGTGGGCACAGAGACATGAGGGTGGCAGTGCTTCCTTGGGGATCCTGTATGCAAGGCATTCATAGCAAAGGCAGGCACACCCAGTTAATCAGACTCAGCACATAAGGACCATGAATCTATTGGTAACTCTGGGACAATAAAAAGGAGGTTACCAAGGAGCTTCACTTTTATGAGGACTAGCTTTGCCATTTAAAAAAATTTAAAGTAGATTAAAGGAGGGCAAATAAAAATCTTCTTCTGCAATCATTTTGGAATAGTGGAAGGAATATTGAATTAAATTTTAGAGTTGAAAGACATTCTTTTCTTGTTCATTTTATATATATATATATATATATATATATATATATATATATATATATATATATACACATAGACTCTGCCTTAATAGCTGAGTGGGAACACTGCAAACGGTGCTTTGTGAAAGTGAAGGGGGAATGACATTGCAGAACTTAAAAAAAGAACCTGATGATGTCTAAAAGCAAATGTGTAACCCTTGAAGCTTCCTTTCCACAGATCAGCTTCTGTTTGCAGCTCAGCAAACCATATGCTGTATTCACTCACTCCTCAAGGATCATCTGCTCCTTTCCAAGTATTAAGATGTCAGCGAAAATCTACCTTCTGGGGAAATTTAATCTGAGGGAGAAGAGCTGCTGACGCTCATAAAAATAGCTGTCAGACATTATGACTCCTTCGGGACACCACGATGAAGAAGGGTCATGGAGCCCAGGGGAGAAAAGTAAAATTGTTTACAATTCTCAGAGATCACACAGCTCAGAAACTCTCCAACTGGGGTCAAGAAGCTGTAGAGGGTCTATGAGTGGTTTTCAGGGTTTCTAGAGATTCCCTAAAATTGAACAAAAATTTTCATGCCTTTGTAGAATTTTTTTTTAAATTTTATTTTGAGACAGGGTCTCTCTAAGTTGCCTAGGCTGGCCTTGAACTTGTAGTCCCTGGACTCCTGAGTAGCTGAGATTTGTATTTGTGTACCACCATACTGGGGAAAACTTTCATCTCAGAGATCCACAACCAAGAAATTATTACAAACCATTATTTTGGCATATTACATACAAAGAAATTTTTTTCACTCTCAGAAAACAATGTTTTATTGCTTAAGAAATGCTTGAATGCATAATCTTAAGAGAAATTTAAAAATTACAGATATGGCTAAAGTTTCTTTTTGCCCATACCCAGTTCCAGATCTGTCTCCCTCCCTCTTGCTCTCTACAAAGATAATAATTCTTATATTTTTGTATACATTTTCATAATTACACACACAGAGAGAGAAAATACAGAGTATTTGAGTGTGTGCTATTATTCTAAATGGTACTGTATTTTCCATGTATATCTTGCCTTTGCATTACACAGTGTCTGGAGCATAGTTTCACATGTGTCTTATAAACCTCCTTCATCTTTTTCACCTGTTGTATAGTACTCCACAGTAAGTCTGTGGTCAGTGTTCTTAGCCATTCCTCTATTGATGAATACTTAGGTTCTTTCTTCTCCCTTTGCAAATAATGGAATGATTTGTATGAGTCATTTTATGAACCAATACAAGAGAAGCCAAAAGGGCAACTGTTTGTGATATGCATTTTTAATTTTTAATTCAACTGCTGACCTGCCTTTAGAAAGTTGTTCTAGTGGTTTCCTCCTGTCACACTAGATATTACTAATCTTTGGGGTTATTTTTGCCAATATGAAAGATCAAAAGTATATTTCTTTGTTATTTCATTTGCATCTCATTGGCTGTGAGGTTCAGACTCTTTTCATATGTTTATTGACTATTTGTCTTTCCTCTGTAGTGGATGTCTGTTCCAAGAGAGACAGTGATTCTGTCACCCTGCTGCACAGCAGCATCATGCAGGGGGGTTAAGACATGATTAATGAGCTCCCTCCCCAGACTTTCTGATTTAGGGAGTCTAGGTGGGATCTGTGAATGTGCCTTCTAGCATGTTCCAAGGTGATGCTTTGCATCTGGTCCAGGAACCAGATTTTAAAACCACTGAAGAAACTGCCGGGTATATGTACCTTTCAATTGTCCTATACCTGTGCCTCTCAACTCTGGTTGAACAATAGAATCTGTAGAGTTTTGTTCCCCTCCATGGTCCTCCCAGACTAATCACATTGGATGCCTTCCTATGAGGACATTTTGAGTTCCCATGGTGAATCTGATGTCCCGCCAGGATTGAGAACCATTGCTGGCTGATACTAGGTGATATGAAGAGAGACAAAGAACAATTCCACTTTCACCTGTCCTATAGATTACTCAAGTCTTTCCCATACCTCTATTTCCTTCTCCTTTACAGCATATCATAGTTGCACAATGCTTTTTCTAGGGTCATCTGAAAGCATTCTTTCCTTGTGTTTTATCCAGAGGCACAATTCTGTGAGTTTATACCACACCCCCTGGAAAAGTTAAGATTTGTTCAAAATGTTTATTCTGTGTTCTATTCCAGGGCAGCACAATGCTGTGGGCCTTCAGATCTGGGTTCTTATCCTAATTCTGCAATTTACCAGTTGCATAATGCTTAGGCTACTGACTAAGCTTCCATTTGTTCATCTATGAAATAGACTTCATTTATTACTACCTAACAGGCTTGTGTAAAATATCAAGGTTTATTAGGTGTCATAGACAGTGCCCAGTCTGGTAGGAACTCAACAAATCTATACCCAGATCCTTCCCCACTTGAGACTTCAAATTAAATTATAGCTTCTAGATCAATACCGCTATTTCCAGCCCCTGACTGACGGAACAATTCCACTTTCACCTGTCTTATAGATTACTCAAGTCTTTCCCATACCTCTAAACCACATCTTCCTACTACTGCTAAAACTTAATTGCCCAGGCTGCTTCACTTCTACATAATAGGATAGGAATTTGCCTAGAAAGAAAGACTGCATGAAAAATATTTTGGTACCAAATGATAAAAGATAATCAATAAAACACTCAACATTATTGCATGTCTGTTACACCAAGTCACTAGAGGAGTTCAAAGAAAGATCCCAATCTCGCCTTCAAGAACATGGAATGGATAAGAAGAGATGTGAAACTTAAAGGCAATTAATAAATTCAGGTGATTAAGACTGTAGGTGATAGAAAACTCTAAGGAGATCCAACAAGCAAAAGAGAAAAATCTCTTTGAGTGTCTTAGTCAGGAAAACCTTTGAAGATTTTGAAGGAAAAGCAGAATGTTGCTAGGTAGACAGGAGAGAGATGGTTCTGGAGAGCAAAAGGAAATAAGAAACAACAATGTATCTGAAGTGCTGAGTACTCTGCAGGAGCAATGGGTAGACCAGATGGAGAACCTGACATGTTTCCTTATGGCATAGTGAGAAGCAGCACTGAAGATAAGCAAGAGTAGGGCTTGGGCAGGGCAGGGCAGGGCAGGGCAGACCAACAAAGACATACAGGTGTCCTCTGATAGATTGGATTTTTGGTAGGAGTTGGTTCGTTGTCCTAAGAATGAAGAGAAATGTGATTAATTTTTTTCATTTTATTATTTGCATTTGTTTTCAAATTTATATTTGATTTTTTGATGGATACAGTTATACAGCACAAAACCACAAAAGACACTGTAGTAAAGAATCCCTTCCCGTTTCTACTCCCAGGACACCTGGTTTTGCTCTTTGGAGAAACTGGTGTTACCAGCTTTGTTTGTATCTTTCAAGGGGCTCTCTTACATAAATACAGTTATTTCTTATTATTTGCTATAGTTAAGTTCTATAAAGTCAAGTAAACAATGAATTAGTGAATACTGAACCATTGATCCTACCGGAAATGATGGATTTCATTCCTGTGAGCCTCTGGTCACAACATTTTCACCAACTGACCAATACATAACCTTGTTTTATGCATGTTTCTATTTGTAGACACTTTCTTTAATATACATTCTAGATTCATCAACATTGAACTTATGGTCAACATGCCTGAATGACACATGTATTTTCTCCATAAGGCACAGGCTTCTGGCACTTAATGGACATCAGACAGCACTTGACTCTGCCCATGGGAATCATTTCAAATAGAAAAGAATGACCAGCAAAAAAACACAAAAATTCTTCCAAAAGTAGCATTAAATAGACACAAAAAGGATACTTGTTCACAATTTGAGAGCTGAAATAAGAAGGTCAGTGTCACCTTGTTTGACCTCAGTTTAGAACATGTGAGTTTGCCAAACCAACGTTTTCTCTGCCCTAAACATGTCTTTGAATAACTACAGAAGTGTGTGAGCTTTGATTTGAGGGTTACAGATAAGTAGGTGAATTTGCAAATATGAAATCCACAAATAATGAGGATATAAACACCAAACATTAGAAGATATAATTTTCCCACTTTGATGAATATGATTAAGGCCATGATTAAGAAAAGATGAATATGAATAAATGCAATGAGCATGAAGAGCTGTGGAAAGAAGCACACTCCAGCCAAGAGGCACAGAATTTTGGAAAGGGGAACAGTGACATTGGTGCTCACAGTCAGACCATCAGAAAGCTGGCTGTACTATCAGAAAGGGAGGGAAGGAGTAGTGATGGAGATGATATCTTCTTCCACTTAAGTAGCTTGGGAAAGTGTGCACGTCATGGATGATCAGTTTGACAAATTAAAACCAAACAGATCTCAGGCAGATAGCAGGTAGAGAGGAGAAATGGCAGGCAAATAAAACAAATGAACTCAGAAGATTGAAGGGGTCTATGGTGGAACAAAAGAACAAGAAGTGATCCAACTAACTTCTAAGAAGAAATTTTAAAGTTTAGACATACCTATATCTCAGAAAAAGGTTGAAGCATGGACCAGCGTGAAGATGGCAGAAGAAACTCTTTGAATTGGTGCTTAAATGAATTCCAGGGGCCTGAAAATTCTAAGCCAGCCTGGGCAGTTTAGCAGAGACCCTGTTTCAAAATGAAATACAACTATTTCAAAAGTCAAAAGGTGATATGAGAGGACATTTGGACCTAAAGTAGAATCTCGGAGCTGGGGAGGATTTTAAGATAATGATCAAGTTTTAATCTATCACTGTTTCTTCCTATAGTTCACCCCCTAACTGGAGGACTTGCTGAAACATAGCTGGGAATAAGGAATTTGCTGCTGACTCTCTCTACAAGGGCCATTAGAGCCTAGGGATATGATCAGGGAGGATGATATCAAGGGTCATTGTACTTGTAAAGCACTAGAGTTACCATTTTGCTCTCGAGGATTGGACACTCCATGTATCCCAATGATCCTATCTCCTAGGAGCTCCAAGTTTTTAAGGCAACAGCAGTTCCTATGATCTTCTGTAAGAAATTACTATCTGAGTTACAAGTGCGTGTCAGAGGCGGAATCAAACATCCCCGAACACTGATGGATCAGAAATCAAATTCATGTACTAAGTGAAGTTATCTTCAAACTTCAACATTCCAGATTATTTTCAGCCTCTGTGTAGAAGCCCCATGCCTAGTACACGTGACCATGGTCTCAGCAGAGGTACCAAGGAATAGACATTTTCTTTTTTATGATTATTTACTGTAGCATAGGACAGTGATTCTCAAGCAGGGGCAATTCCCCTCCTCATGGGACATCTGACAATGTCTGGAGATATTTGTGGTTGCAATATATTAGGGAGGGGGTTGCCACTAGGAAGGAAGGCCAGGACATTATTAAACATCCTACAAGACACAGATTTACTGTGACAACAAGGGGCAATGGGAACAGGAAAGACAATAGAATGAATCAGACATAACTTTCTTATGTTCTCATATGAATACACGACCAGTATAGTTATATACCACATCATATATAACCACAAGAAGAGGGCGTTATACTTGATGGATGTATAATACATCAAAACACATCCTATTGTCATGTATATCTCAAAAGAACAACAACAACAAAATTAGCCTGCCAAGGGTGCCCAGGACGTGCCTGGAATAGGGAGATCAAAGTAACTTTGTTTACTTTAGCATCTTGTTCAGAGTATATTTAAAATATATTGAAATGTATTGTTACCTCTAGTCATTCTGTTGACAGGTCATTATCCTTAGGACTCATGAGTTACAGTTCAGTGTTTGACATATGAATGACAACCAAAAATCCATACATAGGAATTAATTTTAGAGATTCCTGCGTTCTGCTACACTAAATAGCATCTCATTTTTCAGGCTTGCATGGCTGACTCAATATATTTTCCTATTTTATATCTGTGTCTTCAAAGCTGTCATTAATGAAGACACTGGATGAAGTTAGCATGAGCTCATTTGATGTAATCTGCAGCTTTCATAGGCTATTGATCCCCCCTCCAGCCCTGAAAAAGGTAAGAGGTAAGATTGGTTTGTACACAAGTATTTGCCTCAGGATAGCTGTAAGTATCAAGTAGAATGGTGGTAAGGGGTCAGGGGAGATAAGGGTAAAGAGACTGACTATTCACTTTAGGGATGCATTAATTATGTGTCTATGAAGTAGTATGTTAGGAGATAAAACCCTTCTCTGCTATTATTATTTTCTTATGAGAGTCTCAAATTTTTCAAATAATTTTCTCTGCCTTAAATATGGATTTAGGACATCAGAGTAGGAAAAATGTGTTATGGGGATAGGAATCACTGGGGAATCTTGTTAAATGAAGATTCTAAAAACGCAGGCTGAGGCAGAGTCAAAGATGCTGCCTTTCCAATAAGCTCCCAAGTCATGTTCATGTTGCTGGCCTGTGGACCACCTTTGAGTACCACCAGGCCATAGGGAATTCTAAGTAGCTCTTTGATAGAATCTGTCGCTATTTAAAAGCCACGGAGTCATAATATCTAGTATTTAGAAATTACCTCTATTCCTTCACTTACTTCATTATACAATGAAAGACAAATTTGGGGGTCTTTGCCCTTTTTAAGGATAGAAAAGAGAAACATTTTTATCAGCTGCAAAGGAATAGGGCATCATTGTAGATCATTGTTAGACATCTATTTTGACTTGAAAGATGGTCCGTTTTAAAAATGAATATTAAAATTTTGCTTTTTACACATACAATGCTTTTCTGGCTGTTATATGACATTATTTTTAAATGTCCTTTAGTTTTTGATGGCTTCTTTATCAGAAACTAAAGGACTTAAATAAAAGCTTTTGCTTTTTAAAACAAAAATAACAATTTATTGCCAAATAAGGAAAAGCTCACTGGATCAGGCCCTGGTAGAAGCAGGAATCAATCCTGCTGCTGGGTCACTGTGGAAAGTCAGGCATCCCCTGTAGGCCTTGATGTGAAATATAGGAGGTTCCTATTCATTCTAAAGGACCACAGCTCTGGCTGGGCATTATGGCACACTCCTATATTTCCTGTCACTTGGGAGCCTGAGGCAGAAGCATTGCAAGTTCTAGGCCAGCCTGGGCAATTGGCTCTATTTCAAAATGAATCAAAGAATTATTTCAAAGTCAAAGGTGATATCATTAGAAAGTTGTAGACTGATATTATGCTTTTAGATTAATATCTTATTTAATCTATAAACAAATCCAGTTTCAAATTCCTATAGAACAAGGATGATGATATGTGCCAAACACATACCTCATTGCATGTCTTTACAAAAGTAATTTTGAATACTGTGTGTGTATTTAAAAATAAAGTGATTTAGCAAATTATATGCTTATAGTTATAGAATACAAATCACACTCTGATAGAGATTTGGAATGGGGGCTTTCAAGGTAGAATTGCAAGAATTTTAGCCTTTCAGTAATAGATGTAGCTTCTTGTGGGGTCTCAGGCAGCCAGGGATTATACAAACAAGTCTGGTACAGAGAATCTGGGGGGCTTTTCTTACAATATGACATCTGCTGACATCCTGAGACTAGCAACAAGTGCTTCAGGTACACATTGAAGGAAGTAACTTTGACAGAGGCTCTTATAGCTAAAAAACTAGTTCAATAGTACACAAGCTAATCTCCATTATATGCTTCTCCACCACCATAACGATCACTTCCTATAACAAACAGCAAGACTATTAGAAAAGAAAGAGGTAATGAGTTTATAAAAGCAACTGATACTCCCCAGTGCTTATCCTTGGATTCCTATATGATGATTCTCTCTTCTTGAATTCTTAGCATTTTGTTGCAATTGGTTCTTTCCTCTGAGCATAGAAAATGCCCTCAGATAGACCTGGTGGCCCTAGGTCTCACCTCTCCAATAGACAGCATTAGGCAAACACCACAATTCAACTAATGTTAAAGATTTCTATTCTCCTGCCTCAATCATACCAGAAGTCTGTTATTAGAGGGAAATCCAAGGTTGGCATGATAAAAGCACTATCCATGGAACTGGGGACAAGGAAAAGACCAACAAAGGTGGGATAAAAATGTATGCAGGACGTAGACCTCCATCATTTAAACAGGAAATCCAGAATAAATAGGTTGAAATTCCACTGAAGAATTTCTCATTTGATGTTCCTTGCAGCAGGTAGATTTTGCTCAGGTAGCTAGAAAAAGACCACTTTGTGGATTTCTTTGTTAGTCATGCTTGAAGTACTCATACTCAAATAGATATTATTGAAAACTACCTATTCCTGGCCATAAGCTGACTGCTTTACTATAGCTGCTTGGTGTTAAAACTAAGGGGAGTGTAGAAGAATAGAATAAATGTAAATAATATGGTCATTTGAAGAAGTTTGGTAAAAGCTAAAAGTCTGTAAACCACTGGAAAATGATTTCTCCTTCCCATCATCACTCCATCCCCATCATTAAAAACATTCACGTAATGTAAGTTTCACATCAAAAAGGAATGAAGACTTATGTCTACACAGAAACCTATACATGGATGTTTAGTTTTATGAAATCACCAAAAGCAGAAGCAGTCAAGATGTCTCTCAATAATTGAATGGGTAAACAAAATGGTACATCCATATGATGGAATATTATTGAGCAATAAAAATAAATAATATGAAAAGACATGAAAATTAAATGCATATTGTGAGAAAAAGTTGGAAAAGGCTACATACTGAATGATTCCAATTATATGACATTCTGAAAAGGGAAAATTATAGAGATAGTGAAAATAGTCAGTGGTTTCCAGGGGCTTTTAAGAGAGGATAGGGTGAACAAGTGAAATAAGGGGTATTTTTAATCCAGTAAGACTACTTTTGTATGATACTCTAATGGTAAATAAATGAGATTATTTATTTTTCAAAACACACAGAGCATATAGCACAAAAAGTGAACCTTAATGTATGCAACTTAAAAAAAAATCACATTAGCCTACACACATACATTTACTTCCTCTGTGGCAACCCAGTAGCAATGAGCACATCTAGTGCCCAGACATTGGTTTCTAAAACCATTATTCAATAAAGAGAACCAGGGTTCCTTAGAGAGTAGCTGAATTAAGGATTGAGAAAATAACTATATGAGATGAGCCTGGAACACCTTGAAATTCCAGAAAGTAAAGGAATAAAACAAAAAAATAAACAACCCTAATATACAACAATGGGAGACTGTTGTAAAAGGGGCACGGTAGCCAATTGGAAGAGCTCCTGGTATTGGAAAATTTTGAGCAAAAAAGCTCAAATGCTTATTTTGAGTAACAAAATAAGCAAGGTAGTATTGGATTACAACCCAAAGAATAAAATAAATATCCATGACTTTGTACTAATACAAATAAATAAGTGAATAAATGAATAAACAGTGGAGAAGAGGCCAATTTCCCATGTATAAGAATTCCAAATGACATGTAGGTACTCTGCCCTCGAGGAATGAGAGTATAAATTTTCACTCTTTTAAGATGGGTTGACCATGTGACCTCCTTCTAAAAATTCAATATGGAAAGGGTGAAAGAAGAGTAGCATTGTTGGACAACCTGACAAATCCCACCTCAACCAGGGGATCCCAGTCATCATGAACCCATCATAAGTCATGAGGATGGCATGTGATGTAATGACAATGGCACTTCACCTCTGAGATCTTTGTACCCAAAGCCTGTAACATTAGGCATGAGAAAAATATCAGAAAATAGAGGAGTTATCTTGTAAAATACAAAAACAATTGCGGTCATCAAAATGAGGTCATCAAAAGCAAGAGAAACCTAAGGTCACATGACAACAAATATAACATCATATCCTAGATGGCTGAACCAGAAAATGTATTAGGCCAAAACTAAGGAAATATAAATAAACTGTGAACTTTTTATTAATAATAGTGGGCCAAAATAGTTTTTTCATTGTAATAAATAAACTATATTAATTTAAGATGTTAGTAATTAGGGAAACCAGGTGCAGGGTATATGGGAACTTGCTGTATTACTAGTTTCTCTGTAAATCTAAAACTTTGAAAGAATAAAAATAAAATATATGAGATATGAAAGCCTTAGAAAGCAAAAAAAAAAAAAAAAAAATCACCACCACCAACAAAAACTAATTGCTACAGAACAATCTAAATGACACAAGGAGATTTGAGCTTCATTCACATGAGGAAGTCCAAATCTCCAATACATTTCTAAACATTCTCCCTTTAGTCTGTTAAGAACACAGAGAGGGCAACCCCTATCCAGTCCCCTCTCACTCTGTGGGGGCTCTGTCTCTTTTCTTCTTGAACAAATCCTATTCCTTTCACTCTTACACAAACAAAACAGGAGAGATGGAAGCAGAATCAACTGAAGATAAGCAATGACATGGCTAATCTCTTTCAAACCTGTTCGCCCAAATTAGAAGTCTGTAGGGCCATCAATACCATGATCCCACAGCCTTATATCTATCAGTCAGAAGTATACTCTCATAAGTTTGTAAGTTGGAGCATAGTAGAGTTATACGTATTTCACTGGTAAGAGGAACTGCCAAGACTTAGCTTATCTAGGGTGCTGAGGGAGTGTTCTTGGAAATACAGCACCCAGCATCTCAGCAAGTTTTATGATGATGTCAAGTTTCCATATTTTCAGCAGTTCTTTTGAAACAAATCCTTAAATGCTCTCAGGAACATGCAAAGGAAAGTGAGCAACAGTTTTATTTTCTGCATGTGTATCTTTAACCAACAGGTGTGGATATATTTATTAGGCATTATATGTTCCTCTATAAAGGACTTGTGTGAGGCTATAAATTTCAAAATTCTATAAGAGGATAACACCTTCCTCCAGGTGCTTTATTTAAATGTACAGAATGGAAAATAAAAATATACATAAAGGCAAAGAAATAAACTAGCAAAGTGAAATGAAATTGTGTCTTCCAATCTATCAAAATACAGGTAACAATTAGTTAATGTGAGGACTTTGAAATCTCTTACTTTATTAATTTTGGGAAAGAACATTTTTAAATTACTCTTTTCACCAAGTATTTTCACACTCCCTGATATGAAAAAGTAAAATTCCATCATGATCACTGCAAACATATATTCTTTGGAATGATTTCATCTTCTTCAAGGAGTGAACTTTGCTGAGCTAAAGAGTTTATGTTAAAACTAACAAGAAATCAAGTAAAATGTTTTTAAATGAAACAGCTGGTAATTTCCCACATATTCACTTTTCAAGCCTAGTCAAAGCTGCCTGTAGCCTTGAGCATAGTTTTTGTGGAATGCTTTAACTGTGAATCTGTTTGCAGGTGCCTTTTCAATGGCCCTTTCCCAGCCTCCACCTCTGTGTCCCCAGGGGGTGATAGCAGGATTTGGGATTAGGCCTTATTGCCACTAACCGAAACCATCTACTCTTCAAGGTCAGGGGAGTATTAAATATTCATACCTCCTTCAATTGCAGATGGAAAAGACCAAAGATCCAATTATGAAAAGGCCTTGGGAAATACAGGGTATCTTTTGGGAAATTTATAATAGGTATCTTCAAACTCATTTGAGAGACACTCGTTTGTTATTCCTTTATTCACTTAAAAAAGTTATTAGCACCTATATGTGCCTATGTACTTTTTTAAATGCAGAAAGTGGGAGAAAGAAAAATATTTGCCCTTATGCAGATAAGAACACATGTAGATCTCGTATTTTAAAATATTGATTAGTATTTCTTTGAATCAATTTTCATAATGATGAGTAGATAGTGTTTTTTCCCTATTACAAACACTGATACCCTGAATCTTGTGTGTGCATGACGGTGCACCTGTGCAACTAAGTGTGCAAGTTAAATTTCTAGAAGTAGAACTGCTTGCCCAAATGGTTTGTGCATTTTAAGTGATTTGGGGCATTTTAGATACTCCCTAGTTGCCCTCTTAAAAGATGTGACCTATCTGAGAATCCCTTGCCAAGGCACTTTTAAAAGGCAGAGGCAGGGGCATGGGCCACAGAGGGCTAGAGACACACTAGACCAGGAAGATCTTCTAATCCAACCCCACTGGCAAATGAAAATCCTAGTTCTGGTGGTGGGGGGAGCTACTCTGTTTACTTCAAGGTCGCTATGTGACAAATGTGTCCCCAGCTCAAATTTACAAGTTCCATATGAGGGTGGTTTGTCTTTCAACATCAGTCATCTTTCACCAGGCTGATTTTGAGCCTCCCAAGGGTAACACTCTACTTAGCACTCTGCTCAGGACATGTCTCAGTAAAGAGAAGAGACACAGTAAAGCCCCCAAGAGAAATAAGGACATTTTTCTTTCATTAAAGCAGATATCTTTCATTTCTTAAAATTAAGTATTTCTCCTTCATATGAACCTATTTCATTCTTTCAGGAAGGTAACATTGCAAAGGCAACATTTCAGTAGGGATATCTTAAGTCCTTGGCTAAGTCCCTTATATTTTTGCTAATTTTCTTTTTTTTTAGTTGTTGATGGACCTTTATTTCATTTATTTATTTTTATGTGGTGCTGAGGATCCAACCCAGTACCTCACACATGCTAGGCAAGCACTCTACCACTGTGCCACAATCCCAGCCCTAAGACCCTTATATTTTGATGAACTAATTAATAAAGAAGAAATTTCTGCACAAGACATGTTTATTTCTATTAAGTAAATATAAAATAAATTGTCTAATTATTATTAGTTGATATCAAATATACAATACTAATATTCTCAGGTATTATTTTTGGGATGCTTGACAAATGAAAATATCTGTAAGCTAATCAAACAAATGGACTCACTTTGGTTTGATGCAGGGCCATTCCTTCAGTTCTCTGACTTAGACTTAAGTGGATAAGACAAAATACCTTAGTTTTGCTTAGCTGAATAATTGTTTATTCACAAGTCAGGAAATCAAGCTCTTGCCTTTTCCGAGGCTCAGTAAACTGACAGATGAAGCTCTGTATCCAATTACCCTTCTAGACATGCTAGTTTCCCATGGGAGCTATTTGATGGCCAAAGTTCTAGAGGCAGGTAGAATGCTCACAGATTTATTTAAACTAATTTCACTGTTCCTGTCCCCCTTCTATATCTGCCATGCTGTCCTTGGTCTCAGCTCTCCTCCCATCCCTATACAGTGTCCTAAGGTCTCTTCTCTCATATTCCAGGCACCATCTCCCATCTGCTTTTACTCTCTCCACTTCCTTCCTGTTTTCCTCTCCACTCTTCAGGTCTTGCAGGACTACCACCAGTGTCCTCCTTCCAAAAATCTGCTCTGTCTTCTCTGCCCACTGGTCTCCACCCTCTAATTTCTCTAGCCTGCTGCCTTAACTCCTCCCTCCATAATTTACTTGGTCTCCAATCACCAGACACCCTCACACTTTTCCACTAACAGAAGCACGTTTGTAATGTTTCTTGACCTTCCCACGTCAATAACCTACAATTTGGAGCTTTCACATCTTTGTGTTTCTCTTTTACAGACTGCTGGAACAATCCCACTATTGCTGTGGACTCAGATATTTTCCCCTTGAAATGCTGAATTTCCAGTTGTCCTTTCTGACAAAGTGGCAAAGTGGCAAAGACCATCAATTACATTTCAATTGCCCTGAATGAAAATTTACATCAAGGCAAAAGATAACTAACTAATCTGGGGCTGGGATATAGCTCAGTGGTAGGGTTCTTCCCTAGCATGTAAAGGCCCTGGGTTCAATCCCTAGCACTGCAAGAAAAAGTAATAAATTTAAAATTAAATCACATTTGGAAGGGGGAAAAATGCTAGATTTTAAACCAGTGTTAATACAAAAAATCATTTTTTAAGAATAAAAAAGCAAGATCCTGCTAGTATTCAAATTTCTTTCTTATATTCAGGTTATTTTCCTATCAAAAGTTAAAAGCTTAGGCTATTACTGCTATTGGAAGAGGTATTTCTTAGGAAATGAAAATTGTGTCCATGATGACCCATATCACAATGAGATAATTACTTATTTACAAATGGTGCAGCCACCTGGAAAACAGTATGGAGTTTCCTCAGAAAAATTAAAAACAGAACTACCATCACATATAGCAACCCCATTTCTGAGTATTTATCCAAAATAATTGAAATCAAGACTATAAAGAGATATTTATATTTCTGTGTTTATTCACAAACAATCTTTGCAAATTAATGGATAAAGAAAATGTGGGGGCTGGGGTCATGGCCCAGTGGTACAGTGCTTGTATGTCATGTGTAAGGCACTGGGTTCAATCCTTAGCATAAAAAATAAATAAAATAAAGGTACTGTGTTCATCTACAACTAAAAAAAAAGTATTTAAAAAAGAAAAAGAAAATGTGGTATGCACATACAGTGGAATATTATTCAGCCTTAAAAAAGAAGATAATTCTATCATATGTGACAATATGAATGAACCTTGAGAACATTATACTAAATAAAATAAACCAGCCACAAAGGGACAAATACTGCATGATCTCACTTCTATATAGAATCCAAATTAGATTTATAGAATTAGGGAGTAGAATTGTGGATGCTAGTGTTACCGCTGTTGACCGGTGACGAGTTCTTGCTTCCCCAATGTTGAAGAATAACACCAAAGAAGCACGCGGAGGCAAGGTCAGAGTAGAAATTAGAAGTTTATTAAAGGACAGCAGAAAAGACTTCTCCCGGAGGAAGAAGGGGACCCAAGAGGTGGAATCCTTGGAAGGGATGTTGTCTCCCCTTTTTATAGTTCTTTCAGTGATGGAATGTAGGTGGGAAGGCCCGAGGGGTGGGACACAGGTGGGCCAAAGAAGTAATCTGGCCAGGAAGGACTTCTGAGTCAGCACCTTTTTGCTGGGGGCTGTTCATTAACATTTCTTTGAGGTGGACTTTGGCCTAGGGCCTTTTCCGGGACTTCATTAACATTCCATGAGTTGTCCTGTGTTTCCCGGAATCATTGCCAGCATGGCCTCCATTTTAGATTTCACTCGGCATTAGACCCGATTTATCTAACTACACTGACTACCTAACTTTAAATCTGGCTTCACTAGGGGATGAAGGGATGGAGAAATGAGGAGTTGCTATTAAATGGGTAGAAAGTTCCAGTTATGCAAAATGAGTAAGTTCCAGAGATCTACTCTATAACATCATGCTAAGAGTTAATTATACCATATTGTATATTTGAAGGGTAGATTTTATGTTAGATGTTGTTTAGTCAGCTTTTTCACTACTGTGACCAAGAGACCTGACAAGAACAATTAGAGGAGGAAAAGTTTATTTGGGGGCTCACAGTTTCAGAGGTCTTAGTCTATAGACAATCAACTCCATTCCTGGGGCTTAAAGTGAGGCAGAGCACCATGGCAGAAATGTGTGGCAGAGGAAAGCAGCTCGAGGCCATGGCACCAGGAAGTAGTGAGAGAGCTCCTTTCTCTACAACAAAATATAAACCCCAAAAGCATACCCACAGAGATCCATCTCCTCAAGCCACAACCCACCCTGCCTACAGTGATTACTCAGATAATCCCTATCTGGGGATTAATTCATTGATCTATTTAAAGCTCTCATAACCCAATCATTTCATCTCTAAACCTTCTTGCATTGTCTCACACAAGAGCTTTTAGGGAATGCCTCACATCTAAATGATAACAGATGACTAACAAATTTTTTTAGAAGTTGACATTCACCAGATCTTTGGCTACTGATGATATTCAGACAAACAAATGTCAATATTTGCTATATATCTGACAAATCCATATGTATTGAGTTGAGGTTATACACTTATAAATACACATGGCCCAGCCCAAGGATCAATGTATGGTTGGAGGAAAGGGAACAGGAAAATGCTTAGTCACCCCTGCCTTAGAAGTAGGCAAGCCAATGGTAAGTACTCTACTAGTCTTCAGTCTAGCAGAGGTTAGGTACAGGCAGAAGAACCAGGACACAGGAGACATGCCCCTCTACTTCAGCCTTGCCGTCTGGCCCCCTGGTTTGACAGACGACTTCAGCAGAACCAACTCCCATGACCTTTCAGTCTTCAATCCTTTCTCTACAACATCCCCTTCCCTACTCTGTACCCTCCTATTCCAATCTTCAACTGCTTTTTTTTTTCCTTACTCCAGGTGTGGGGGACTATAAAACCACAGCTACACCGGTGTTTTAAAAAACTTGTACCAGCTCCATACTCACATGTCCCATTCTCAACTCAAAGTCCATTTACATAAGCATATATATATATATATATATATATATATATATATATACACACACACACACATATATATAATGAATTATATACAGATAGATATAGATATTGAATCTGCATAGATATATAAATAGAAGGAAAAATTTAGAATAATACAACAAATATTATCAATGTACTATAAAAATATAGAAGCACTGACAATATTGCTAGCATAAAATAAGGCAAAAAGAAGACTAGTTTCTTCCATAATAATCATCTTTACAAAGTAAAACATTTTGAAAATTTATTTACACATAAACATCATTCTGAGTATGCACTTAGTTTCCTGAATTATATTACTAAGATTCAGATCCCACTTTTTTGCTACCTAATATTCTGCTTCTCTGCTCACCCATTGCTGCTTAATAAACATCCACATCCTCTACCTCTCACCAATTTACCAGTTCATTTAACAGATTCTGCTGATATATCAAAGATGAAAATTATCATGATGGGCAATTCAAATTTTTGCTTAAAGATGTGGTTTTTAGGAGCAAAGCGTTTCTGAAATCAGAGACTGCCACTAGTGAAACGCATAGCCAAGTTAAGAGCTTACTCTAAAATTACCATCATATTATTTCAAAGGATGACTGCATTTCATTGATGGTATCATCCAGAAACTGGATTAAGCCTAAACATATAGAAGGCAGTGGTGCCACCAGTGATGTTCTAGTTTTTAACCTCAATGCTGATTACCTGGGTGTATTCAGCTGGTGAAAATTCAAGTTATTATTCTTGTGATGTTGCCTTTTTTTGTATTTATATCATATTTCATTAAAGAGCTTTTTTTTTAAAAAAAAAATAAATATCCTATACTCATTAAAAAGATACAGAAGATATGGGCATCTCTGGATAAATAGTCTATCTGGTTAAACTATAATGCTTGCTGCTTGAAACCAAGAAAGGGAAGTTCAGGGACCCAGTTTTGTACCCTGGATGTGCATTTTTATTTGTGGGTACATATCTGAGCCCAGACAATGACAAAATCCTTTTAGTAATCATAAGAGATGGGTTTAGCTTTCAAGTAGTTTGTGAGGTAGAAATGTGGTTAGACCTTGCAGAAACTCGCTCTGTGACTACAGCAATCCCCAAGAGACTCTGCCTTGAGGTAAACACCTGTGCCCATCCATCCTTCAGGCAGTTCAAATTTGAGATGTTAGAGCCAGCTGCCACAGCCTACTTGCAGAGCCACACACCCACTGTCTGTCTAAATCTCTTCCCTTCTCCTTCTCCCCAGGATGTCTCAACTGGATTTTTAGACCCCAATTAATCTCAGACCCCTCCCCACTGTCTTAAATACATATACTGTATTTAAACAAACAAACAAACATCTTCTTTCCATTGTTTCTCCCTTTACATTTGTGGATTGCTTGAAATGTTTCCTTGTACTGATGTATCTGAGTGTCTTAGTACCCTGGCAAGCATATGATAAGTACTCAAAGAAGGTTAGCTATTATTAGCTTTTCATTTGATAACATTTTAATTTTATTTTCTAACTGTTCAATCAAGACGTTTGCAGAGATCATGGTCAGTATGCTGGTTTTGAGAAGGTTGGGGAAAATGGGTGGCCAAGGATTGATGAAGGAGGAGCTGTTTTTATCCCATCTTCTCCAGAGCACCACCAGAGAAGGGCTGTTGGCATGACTGGGGTTCATAGCTCCAAGTTTTAGATGGGGATGGCTGCCCATGACGAAGTAGGCAGAAAGATGATGCTGGAGGAACATTCTGGAAAGGGCAAACACAAAGAGAGGCAATCTAATAAATCTGATAGTTCAGAGAATGCTGCTTTTCAAAAAGGATGAATAGAGAACTGGTGGACATTCAGATCTATCAGTATAAGGAATCACTTCAAAATGTGCTTGTTAAATTTAGGAGGATTGTATCAGGTAACAGGTTGGACTACGTGAACTCAAAGATGGCATCTAGTCTATCATGCTTCTCTTCCTGAGTCCCCTACTCTTTCAGACTATTTAAGGTTCTTTTCATCTCCTCAGCCCTGCTCTCACAGAGAATCAGGAGTCTCACTTGTCTCTAATCTCCAACTTGTTCTCTTCCATTTCAGTCTACTAGATCTCCATATGCATTTCTCCAGCTTTCTGCATTCTTCACATTTCTCTTTCTTTGTAGACTTCAGTGGTGTCTGTGGCATACTAAGCCAAGACCAAAGAGTTCTCTTGGGCGCTTAAGATCTAATTGAATTCAACAGGTTCCCATTTACCTGGGCAACACTTTAGATCATTCTCTATTAAAGGAAAAATGCTTTAGTGTTTGTGAAAGAGGCCCCAACTCCCTTTTCTCCCACACCTTCTCCATCATTCAGCATTGACTGATTTGAAATGTGTACTTTGAAGTTCTTTTGACCATTAGCACAAGCCACTCAATTCTCATGCATTAATCTGTCCTTAGCTCCTCTTAAATTGTTCTACTCTTATAGAAACTCTTTATTCTAATCTAATGATCATTTCGCCCATGATCATTCTACTTACCTAATTAGAGCTGCTTAAGCTTTTAAATATCCTTTTCCAAATGGGATCATTGATGAATTACATCCCCTTTGAATATCTGATCTTTATAAGAAGCTCTAAATTTGGGGTCTGTACATGTAAGAGTTTATATTATCAGATTAATCACTAGTAAGAATAAATTGTCCCACTGTTTTGAAAAATAGAAGATCAGGGAAGGAAAGGACTATTTTCTTGACATATTAAAGGACCATTTGATCATGAACAATTTAGACAAAAGGAAAGAATTAACTTGGATTTGAAATATGTCATTCTCATTCCTAGAACACAGAGAAAGGGCTTATTGCTTGAGATCAAAACTCAGAATGCCATTTTTCTTGCTATTGGTCTATTTTATATTAAATCTTTATCGTCATATTATTTGTTGATTTTTTTTCCTGTCAAAGAATATGCCCATAAACTGATATGAAGCTTTAGATTCCTCTATTGTTTCTCATCTAAATATAAAGCCAAGATTTCAAAGGGAAGTGAAGTGAGTCAATGCCTCCCTAGACCTTGATTTCATTTATTTTGATTGCCAAAGATAAACAAGAGGAAAATTACTGTGAAATTTCCTTTATAGGAAAACCCATTTTTTGAGTGGCAGGCTCCAAAAGAAGACATGAGGATTATTCAAATACAATAGCCTTGAAAGCCTATTTAAAAAATAGGCTTTTAAGGCTATTGTAAAAAAGTTGTTAAAAGCTTCTTTAGCAAATATCCACGAATTCTCCAAGTAAATAAACTCAACAAATCAATAATTTTGACAATATTGAAGGATGAGTCCCCAGTGGTATGAATCAACATATTTATACATAAAAAATCTCTTCTGAGAGTTCCTAGGTGGATTGATTTAATATTACATGTTACTTGGATGGACCACAGCACTCAGCCTTTGATCAAATGCTAGTCTCAACATTGCTGTTATCAGTATTTTTTAGATGAGTTGAACATTAAATCAGTAGACTTCAAGAAAGCAGAAAGCTCTCCATAATGGGCAGGCCTCATCAAATGATTCGAGGTCTTAAGAGAAAAATTGAGGTTCCCCAAAGAAGTGCCTTAGGATCCAAGACCACAGCATCAATGCTTCCCTGAGTCTCCAGACTGCTGGTGCTGCTCTGCTGTTATTGGATTTGCTTGCCCCCATAATAGTGTGAGCCAGTCCTTAAAATAAACAAATCACTCCACCAGCTCCTGTGTGTATTTGTGTGTTTGTATATGCCCCATTTTGCTACTATGACAATTTATTGTTTCATAGAAATAATACTAAAATACATATGTATACATAGTTTTTTCTTTTTCTGTAGGGAATCTTAATAGAGCAGATATGTATACTTATAGCTGAGATCTGCAAGTGAGAAAAAAGCTATAAGTAGTAGTCTTGGGGCTGAGGATGAAGTTCAGTGGTAAAGCACTTGTCTCACATGCATAAGGTCCTGGGTTTCACCCTCAGCACTGTCTAAGTAACTACAATTGTAGTTTGATAAACATAAGATAAATAGGAAAACTTGAAATCAGTCTTTCCTCCCCCAAGTAAGAGTCCAAATGTTGTCCAAATTTGTCCAAAGTTGTCCAACTGTGACAGGATTTTTGTTTTTCTCAAAATCATTTTTAAAAATTACTATAAAAGCTTAAATGAAGCCAGGTGTGGTGGCACATGTCTGTAATCCCAGTGTCTCAGGAGGCTATGGCAGGAGGATCATAGGTTCCAAGCCAGCTACAGCAATTTAGCCACATGATAAGCAACTTAGTAAGACCCTGTGTCAAAATAAAAAGTAAAAATAGGCCTGGAGATGTGGCTCAGTGGTTAAGCACCCCTGGGTTCAATCTCTGATACAAAAAAAAAAAAGATTAAAGTACTGACTTATGCCACAACATGATTAAATTTAAAAACATTATATTGAATTAAAGAAGCTAGACATAAAAGAGGTCAGACTGAATGAATTGTATTCACATAAAGTCCAGAACAAACAAAGCTAATTTATGATGAAAAATTCAGAAAGCAATCAGCTTTGTGGGCAGGAGTTGAATGGGAAGGGACACAAGGAAACTCTCTGAGATGGGGAAATACTTTATATCTTAATCTGGGTGGTGGTTACTCAGGAGTATACATAGATGGAATTTCATTGATCTGATTATAATCCAATAAAAATAATTTTTAAAAAAGATTGTGATATAAAATCCAAAACTTAATTATATAATACAATTGAAATACCATATTTCATCAATATTAAGACACATTTTCCCTGCATTTTAACATTTCTGAAGTTAAGATATGACTTAAGATCAATGTAATAGTTTAATTAGAATTTTTTTCTTTCTGTGAAGTATGCTCAATAACAGAACATTAGATTCATTGAAAACTGGTAGTTTCTTTCTAAAATTTTTTATTTTTCAAAATCCTTGTTAAAAGGGTTGGCATTGTAACTCAGTGGTAGTGCACTTGCCTAGCATGTGGGTTCAATTGGCACTTGCCTAGCATGTGGGTTCAACCCTAGCATTGGGTTCAATTCTTAGCACTGCATATAAATAAATAAAAGCTAATCAACAACTATATATATATATATATATATATATATATATATATATATAGTCATTGAAACTAAATATTTCTTATAGAGTTACTACTATATGCTTGAAGCACATACTTGGCCTATTGGGGAATCTAGGTTTGCTCTAGTTTTTTTTTTTTTTTTTCCCCCTTTGGTACCAGGGATTGAACCCAGGGACGCTTAACCACTGAGCCACATCCCCAGTCCTTTTTTATATTTTATTTAGAGACAGGGCCTTGGTGAGTTGCTTAGGGCCACACTAAGTTGCTGAGACTGGCTTTGAATTCCAAATTCTCCTGCCTCAGCCTCCTGAGCTGCCAGGATTACAGGCATGCGCCACCATGTCTGGTTGCTCTAGTTTTATGTGCTATAAAATGACATTGTTTTACAACTGCACTTTTGAGTCATTGAAAAAAAAAATAATAACATGGTTGTCTGGCTCCAGCCCAATGTTTCTACAGCTGGGACTCAGCTTGCACTAATAGGCTTAGCCAGGTCCCGACCTTAAGGCCTCACTAAACCAAAGACAGGAGAAACATGAGATCAGTCATGACTCTGCAGTTCAATTACTCTTGCTGCCAGTCCCACTCTGTTCTCTTAGTCCTACTGACAAGTTTCAAAGAATGGATAGAAATGTCAAGTGAAGTCTTTATCTTCCCCCAGATTAGTGTGAAAGGGACTCTATGTTGACTCACTTAGTATCTTTTCCGAATCTCTTTATTCCACATTATCCTCAATTTAGGAGGTTGGAAGGCCAGATGTTAGCTTTACAGCTTCCACTGATATTTGCGGTAGCCATAGGAAACAGTCCTGCCAAGTGAAACATATTAGAATCTGCTGGTACAGGTGAGGGGAGGAGGGATCTAGGAAAGCTTCTGATTTCTTGCTACTTTGCCTCCTTGTGTCTTACCTTGAACTTAGATGTGGTGGTTAAATCCAGAGACACTCTCCTGCAACTGTTAAACAGCAAGTATGAAAAACCACACTGTCAAGGAGGAGAACAGAAGAATATGAATAGCTTTGAAGCTGTGGTCAAATTTTTAATGAGTGTTAATGAACATATGGCTATTTTCTTAGGAGTCCTTATCTTCTAGTGATTCATGTAGAAATAGTCATTGGTTAAATGTGATGTCTAGAATTTGCTTCCAAATGGCCCAGTAAGGGCTGGAAAGTAGATGGAAATATAAATGAAATAAGATGCCGCATACAGATAAGGGTAAACTAGACCATTCTCTCTACTTTTGTGTATATTTCAAATTCTCCATAATAAAAACAGCTGGCAGATATTGCTTCAGTGATCAAGTTTAACATTATCATTTAACTATCACAAGGTTACTTGTTGGATGTGTGGGAGGCCTTACCTTTTGTTTTTATTTCCCCCATTAGGTTACTCCCCACTGAAGTTAAGTTTCCATCACTGGAGAAGAATATCACATAATCCCTTACCCCTCCCCCTCCTCTCTGATGGGCGCCAAGCCAAAGGGCGCCAAAGTCAAAAGTTTTCTTGACCAATCCCCGCCGAACAAAGTGTTCACTCGCCCGTTCCTGAGTCACCCTGCCAATCAGCATCCGCCAAGTCACCTAAGCAACGCTTCTTAAGCTGAAGCTTGCAGGCTCAGGCTGCTGCTCTCTTCCTCTCCTTTTCTTCCCCTTCGGGAATCCCCCCAATAAAATCTCTTGGTTGAATTTCCGTCTGGAGTGAGTCACTCGCCTTTCATTACCATCAATAGAGACAAGTCATGTTGAAATTACGTACCCCTCGAGACAATACAACGAGAAGGGCACTCCACTTCTACAGTATCCCCTCTTCCCCCAATACACAAGCTCATTTTAATTTTGAGGTCTCATCAGACCAGCCCCCAGATGAGAGACTTTCTACAAATACCTGACTAGTACTCTTCAAAAAATGCCACACGCATGAAAAACAAAGAGTTGAAAAACTGTCAGAGCCAACAGATGTCCAAGGGGACATGAAAACGAAAGATAATGTATTATCCTGAACTGGATTCTGGAATTGAACAAAAGCATTAGTGGAAGAACTGATGAAATTCCCATTAAAAATTTAATGTACCAATACAAATTTTTTACTTTTGACAAATGTACCAAAGTGAGAGGAAACTAGATGAAAGGTATATAAACACTTTTTGTCCAGTCCTCATAACTTTCCTGTGAATTTAAAATAAAAAGTTTTTTTTTTTTTTCTGAAAATTAGTCTGAATTAAAGGAAGAGTGGATTCCTGATTCCTGATGGCATTTTTGAAAACTGAACCAACACCAGCAATGGCTCACTTCCAAGTGTTCTTGTTATGTGAGAAAAATAAAACATTCTGGAAAGCAAATGTCAGCTAAGTAGTCTGGTACTTGCAGCCAAATAAATATGAACTGATAAAACGTGTTTATTGTTTGATGCAATTAGCTCTTAAAACCCACAACTGAGAACAATAGCCTGTAATCCTAGGGGCTCAGGAGGCTGAGACAGGGAGTTCAAAGCCAGCCTCAGCAATAGCGAGGCATTCAGTAACTCAGTGAGACCCTGTCTCTAAATAGAATATAAAATAGGGCTGGGGATGTGGCTCAGTAATCGAGTACCCCTGAGTTCAATTCCCAGTACCAAAAAAAAAGCACTAAGTACTTTACAGCAATTGGATCCAGTTCCTGATCCTCAGTGCTGGCCAGAGGTGTTATTTCAGTAGACCTCACAAACCCAACCCCCAATCCACTCCCAATCCCTAGTTCACTGAAGGGAATGACAGGAAGTGAAGAAGAAGTTGTCTCTTTGGGAAACTGCTCAAAGCAAACAATTAATGATGCTGTCAATATGTAGTTGTGACACTAGATCAAGACTTAGAAAAACAGCAGCTTTCTTTTCAATTTCAATTCTTCATCTTCAATTCTTCCTTTCCAACATTAATTTTTCAACTAGAGTGAATTAGTAACTATAATGGAAAACAAACCTCATTCAATAGCAACAAAACTACATAATACCCATAAATAAAGTAATAAAAGTGTGAGATATATATGAATAAAACTATAAAACTTTATAGGACATGAAAGAAGATTTAAATAAATGAAAAAACCATCATAATGTTTCCAGATATAAAGATACTGCATTGTAAAGATGTCAGTTCTTCTTAAATTAATCTATAAGTTAAATATATTGCAAATCAAATTCCTATGTAAAAAACTTAAATCTCATAAACTATATAAAAATTAACTCAAAATGGATCATATATCTTAATGTGAAATAAATTTACTACAACACATTTACAAGATAACAGAAGAGAAACTCTTCATGTTTCAAAGAGTTCCTGGATTCATAATCACAATCCATCAAAGAGAAAATTAATAAATTAGACTTCACCAAAATTTAAAACTTTGTTGTGGGAAAGACATCGTTAAGAGAATAAAAAGAAGCTATTATCAGGAAAAAATATTTGCAAATCATATAGCCAGCAAAAAGGACTCATTACCAATTAATGGAGCCCAGTACAAAAGGAAAATACAGGACCCCTTGTTGAAAAATTATTAAGAATTCTGAAACTGCAACAGCTGAAAATTAAATGAAGCATGGGGTCATTTTAAAAGTAGGACCCATGTGACTGCTTAGATCATGCTCCCATGAAGATATCCACACTAACAAAGGACTTGTGTCCAGAATAGAACCCTCAAAACCCAATGGTAGGAAAACAAGCAATGCCTTTTATAAATAGGTGAATGATTTCAACAGAAACTTCACCATAGAGAATATAAGTACAAGAAATAAGCACATGCAAAAATGTTTAATGCCATGGAGATGGAGGAGCTGAAATTCCCATATGCTTTTGGTAGGAATTCAAAATGGTATAGCCATTCTGGCAATGTTTGGCAGCTCTTACAAAGCTGATCCTACATGTATCCTTCAACCCAGCAATTCCCACTCCTTGGTATTTACTGAAGAAAAATTAAATCTTATGTTCACACAAAAGAATTGCATGTGAATGTTTAGGGCAACTCTAGCCCCAAACTGCAAACAATCCAAATGCCCTTTAACAGGGAAGAGGTGAGCTGTGGTAGGTTTACACAATGGAATACTAGTCAACAATAAAAAGGAACACATTACTGATATAATCAAAAACTGGAATAAAATCTCAAGGGCATTATACTGAGTGAAAAAAGTCTCAAAACAGTATTTATGGTATGAATCCATTTTTATATATCACTCCCAAGAAGACAAAACTATAGTGACAGAGAATAGACAGGTTAGGGTTGAGAAAGGTGTGACAATAAAGAGGTGGTAGCACAAGAGAGTGTTTTTTCTTTGCTTGTTTGATGAGGGATGATGAGACTGTTCTGTGTCCTGATTTGTGGTGGTACTTACACAGATCTACACATGTGCTCAAACTCATAGAACTATGCATTCCCTCCGCCCCCCCCCCCCCCGCCCCCCCGCCCCAAAAGGTCAATTTTACTACATGGTAATTGTTTAAAGTTTCCAGCATATTTTTTTTAATGGAACTTAACAAGGTAATACTAACATTCAGTCAGAAGAAAAAAAAAATGTGTAATAACAAGAACAACAACCAAAAAACCACTTAAACAAGGGAATTAAAAAAATTCTGTGTTCAGAGACCTGTTCTACCAGATTAAAAACATTCTTTAAGACTCTACTAACTGGAGCATGGCTTTAGTACAAACAGTTCTGTAGACAGACAAAAAAATCATTGGAAGAACTGGAAGCATGTATACATGTAAGTTAATGTGATAAAGTTAATATTTTAGATCAAATAGGAAAAGATGGACTATATCAGCCCTCCATATCCCTGGGTTCTGCATCTGTGGATTCAACTAATCACAAATGGAAAATATTTGTTAATGAATTGTATCTGTAACAAACATATAGAGACATTTTTTCAACATTATTCCTGATACAATACAGAACAACTATTTATATAGCATTTGTGTTGTATTAGGTATTATAAGTAATCTGGAGATGATTTAAGGTATAGAGTGAGATGTTCAAAGGTTATATTCAAACTCTACAACATTTTATATAAGAAACTTGATAATCCACCAATTTTGATATCCAGTGGGGGTCCCGAATCCAAACCCCCTTAGATATCAAGCCATAACCACATTTAATAAATAACTGGGAACTAATTTATCTGTCTTTTAAAAGTTTGATTTGATTATCATATTTATAAAAATAAATTTCAATTGCATTAAAAATCATATAAAACAAGATTGCAAAAGTACTTTTCAGGAGTGTGTGTGTACATGGGTATATACAAGAATGTTTGCAGAAGCATTGTTTGTAATAGTAAAGAGAATAGTGTCATGGAGCATGCCCATAATTCTAGCAACTCAGGAGGCAGAGGCAGGAGAATCACAAGTTCAAGTCCAACCTCAACAACTTAGCAAGATCCTCAGCAACTCCACAAGACCCTGTCTCAAAAATAAAAAGTACTGGTTATGTAGCTCAGTGCACCCCTGGTTTCAATCCCTAGTGCCAACAAAAACAACTGGGGGAGGGGTGGGGAGGGAGAGAGAGAGAGAAGAGGAGAGAGAGAAAGGTATGACCATCAGAGGTTAAATAATATTCATAGTATTGAACAGGTACATCAATATATGCTGTGACATGGAAATATTTTTAAACATAGAAAAAAATGTACAGAATAATTTTTTATTATGCAGATAGAATTAGAGCAAATTATATTCCATCCTTGTATAATTATGTTAAAATGAACCCTAATATTATGTATAACTAAAATGAGCTAATAAAATATGTGTATAAAAATTTTTTGTATGTGCCTATTAAAACTGCATACAATTAGATCTGAAGGGCTAGGCTCTAACTGCTAACAGTGGAATGAAGGAGAAAGGAAGGAGAACATTCTCTTTATATCTCCATTGACTTACATACTTAAGTTTATCAATGTATAGAGTTATATATTATTTTTTAATAAAGAGTCCAACTAATAAACTTCACTACCACATAAACAGCACTAGGAAAGAGAGCTGAAAAAGAAGTCTTGGGAAATGGGAGAAGGGCTCTCTCAAGTCTATGAGTCTCCTAAGGGAAAGGACATTTAGAGCTAGGTCATGCCAGATCCTTCTTGGCTAGTAGGGCTTTTTTTCAGGCCAGAGCTGTTCCTTTGCCATCCAAGGCCCCAGTTCCCTAGTATGAAATAGTTGTCCAGGAATAAGGGCACTCTTCTAACTAAGCGCCAGGGTTAGTGTGTATTTACTGATTTGTATTTTGATAAGAAAAAGCAAAGCAAAAAAAAAAAAAGAAAGAAAGAAAGAAAGAAATTGAAAAGAAAGGCAGTGATAAAGTATGAAAAGAAAGTTCCTTGTGATTTTATATATGATGACTTGCCAAGTTAGAATCAGTGTTACTGAGGTTTAGCGAGTAAATAGGTAAGACTGGGTCACTGAGATCACTCAATAACCATTTTCCATGGGATTTATAAAAGTAAGCCGATAAAAAAATCAGTAGTAACACAGAAAAACAGACAGATGATAGACAGGTACATGAGAGAGAGAATATGTTTTTATTTGCAAAAATCCCCTATATGCAACTTTGCATTTGATCTGTAAAGCATGACAAGTATTATTATTATCCTGACCTTTCATACATGACAATAGAAGCTTAGAGAGTCAAGATTTGACTAGAGTTCCCATACCTGGTCTCAGGATTATCCAGCCATCTCGCCTTAAGGAGGGACTCCTCATAGAACACAAGAGAAAACTTTGCAGCTTCTTCAGAAATATAAAAAGAAAGGACCATCTCATCAAAGCAATGGAAAGAAAGACATGGTTATAAAAATAATCATTTCATGATTATATGACTATATCCCATATATTTATACCTACACATAAAATCCTCTTGTCGTACTTTACTGATGATTAAATAATAAGAATTAAAAATTACTTCAACAGAATAAACAACAATGCTGTCACAGTAAGTCAAATTCTGCCAGTGTCTTAAAGTGTTTCGATGCTTTAAATTTTAATTGTAAAACATATTGCTCTCAGAATCCAAAAACAAAACATTGCTATAAGGAAGAAATCCCTTTAGCTGTTCTCCTGACTTTAAAAGTTCTTTAATATTGCTTGAGCAAATTGGACTTATATTTGCATGTCACAGTGAGTTAATTATCAAAAGGTTGCGGGGTAAAATTATCTTCTTATGACAAACATAGTTTACCATTTTAGGTCAGCTAACATAGCTCTTTAAAAATTTATTCTTTTTAGTTATACATGACAGTGAAATGTATTTTGGCAAATTATACATACATAGAGTATAACTTATTCTATTTAGAATCCCATTCTTGTAGTTGTGCATAATGTGGAGTTACCCTGCTGGTGTATTCAAATACAAGGCTAGGAAAGTTATGTCTGACTAATTCTACTGTCTTTCCTATTCCCCTCCTCCCTCCCTTGCCTTATTCCCCTTTGTCTAATCCAATGGATTTCTACTCTTTGCCTCCCCTTCCTCCCTTGTTTTGGATTAGCATCCACATATAAGAGAGAATATTCAGCTTTTGATATTTTGGGATTGGCTTATTTCACTTAGCCTGATATTCTCCAGTTCCATCCATTTACCAGCAAATGCCAATATTTCATTCTTCTTTATGGCTGAGTAATATTCCATTGTGTATGTATACCACGTTTTCCTTATCTATTCATCTGTTGAAGGATGCCTATGTTGGTTCCATAGCTTAGCTATTATGAATTGAGCTGCTATAAACATTGATGTGCCTACATCACTGTAGTATTCTGCTTTTAAGTCCTTTGTGTATAGACCAAGGAGCAGGATAAACGGTAGTTCCATTCTAAATTTTTTGAGAAGTCTCCATACTGCTTTCCATAGTGGTTGCACTGATTTGCAGTACCACCAACAATGTGAGAATATTTCTCCCCACATCCTCGCCAACATTTATTGTTATATGTGTTCTTTATAATTGCCATTCTGACTGGAGGCTAACACAGCTTTTTACAAATAATAACAAGAACAACAATATTTAAAAGTGTTCACATTTAACATGCATACTTTTTTCATAAAAAAATATTTATAGCTTCAAGGTTAAAAGTCAACAGTTTTGGAAACTATTAAAACACATTTTTCAATATTGCAGGAAGTTGATTTGCTTGTCTTAACAAAGAGACATGGAGATATTAAACATCAGGTGAGAATGCAGAGTATTTGTTGATATTCCTTAAATTTTATGTAAAATGTGCTAATCTGTTTCTGTCTTCCTGCAAGATGAAGGACATCTGATCTTCTCAAACGTGCCTGAAGACATCTTTGATATCTTTTCAAAGCACCTCAATCAACAGGCTCTTATTTCTTCAAGACTTCTTTTGAACTGCCAAATGGAGACCTTTATTTCCATCGTCAATGATTATTTTTTGCTAGTGATGAATTAGAGATGATGAGGCTTAAAATGTTCTGATTTCATAACAGCTAACACACTTAGTGCACTGTGCCAAGTGTTTTATCTCCATTGTGTCCTTCAGTGGTCACACTGTTACAGTGGAGGAAGTGACTGAGGTTGTCAAAAGTTAAGTAATGTGGTCAGAGCTACAGGATAATAAATTTCAACAGTAAAACTAGAACCTTTAAGATCCATGTGAATCCAGAGCGCGACTCTTCCTCAGAAAACATGAAAATGAACACCTAAGTGTGGAATCTAATTTTTGAAAAGTAGTAATTCACATGTTTAACTTTGTGTTTTCTTCATCAGCATTCTAAGAAATATTTATTGTGTCCATCATGCTCTAGGAAATAACCTCGCTGCTCATCAAAAATGGTAGCAAACCAGATCTCTTAGACTTTGGTCCTAGAAAGAAGGGCAGACAATAAATTTACAGACAAGAATACAGACAAATAAAAGATATATTGGACAAGGGCTCTGTAGAGCACTAAGGAGGGTGAGGAGGAATTCTAGTTATTTGACTTGCTTGTTCTCTTTTTTTTAAATTTATATATAACAGCGGAATGCATTACAATTCTTATTACGTATATAGAGCTCAATTTCTCATATCTCTGGTTGTATACATAGTATACTCACACCAATTTGTGTCTTCATACCTGTACTTTGGATAATAATGATAATCACATTCCACCATCATTAATTACCCCATGCCCCTCCCTTCCCCTCTCACTCCTCTGCCCTATCTAGAGTTCATCTGTTCTTCCCATGCTCCCTCTCCCTACCCCACTATGAATCAGCCTCCTTATTATCAAGGAAAACACTCGGCATTTGTGTTTTTTGAGATTGGCTAACTTCACTTAGCATTATCTTCTCTAACTGCATCCATTTACCTGCAAATGCCATGATTTTATTCTCTTTTTATTGCTGAGTAATATTCCATTGTGTATATATGCCACATTTTTTTTATCCATTCATCTACTGAGGGACATCTAGGTTGGTTCCACATTTTAGCTATTGTGAATTGTGCTGCTATAAACATTGATGTGTTCTCATTTCTCTTCTGGGTTGTGAGCTTTCTGAAAATAGGAATACCTTTTGTATTCCCTGTTTTGTCTTAAATGATTTTCACGTAAGAGGATCAACATATCAGTGACACACTATGTAAAGAGCAAAGTATACTGCTCATTTGAATATAAATCATGGTCTTTTGGAAATTACAGGCATTTGTAGCTTTAGTTTATTTTACCTCGATTTAAAGGTGGGATGCAGGATTTTCCTTTTTTATTCTATAGGGTGAAAGAGTGCAGACCATCTTCATTGTAGTAAGAATGTTTGGAAAACCCTGGAGTACTCTACATGGGAAGCTGTCCCTACAGGGGAAATTTTTTTTTTAGTATAATTTGGTGAAGATATTTGTGTTTTTAAAATCTGAACTTCTGTCTTGTTTTTCAAAACTATTTCAAAAGACAAATCTCTAGCTGGATTCAGTCATTCAATGAGCCACAAGTGCATCATTTGTTAAATAATTGATGCTTTGGAGTAAATGGGGCCTTTGAAGGTAGTATTTATCTTCCAAAGGACTCTTTGAAGTTCTTTCCTAGAAATCATCAGACACTGAAAAATATAGTTGCACATTACTCAATATGTGGGCCTCAAAAGTTACATTTCTTTTTTTTTTTATTGTACTTATTTTTAGGGATCCAGACCATGGGTCAGGCACTGAGGCAGGATGGAGACACAATGGTGAGCTAAACTGGACCTACATTTGACTTCATGGAGTTTACCATGAATTCTCAGTTCTCTGAATTCTACCCTGTGTTATGTGAATCATAATTCTTAGGGGCGTGATTCTCAATCTTTAGTGCATATCAAAATCACAGATTGCTAGGTCTTATGCCTGGAGTTTCTGATTCAGTAGGTTGGGGATGGGACTGGATAATTTGCACTTCCCCCCACCCCCCCCGTTTCTTTTCTTTTCTTTTTTTGGCAGTACTGAATTAAAGAAGGGCCTCATGCATGCAAGGCAAGAGCTGTACCACTGAGCCATATCCCCAACAATAATTTGCATTTCTAACAAATTCACAAGTGATGCTGATGCTGGTGGTCTGGGGACCACACTTGGAGAACTGCTGGACGAGGACACAAAACTCAAGTGCCTGCAGGTGATTCTGATGTGCGTCTAGGGCTGAAGGCCACTGAAGCACCATGTGCCAATCACTGTGCTGGTTGCAGGTGAAGCAGAAAATTACAAAATAAGCACAACTCCAGAGCCTGCTTCCAAGGAAGTTACATTGAGATAGTTCAGTGGAGACCAGAAAGCTGTGGAGTTTTAGAAAGTGAGCAGTCTTTGGACACATTGTAGGAAAAAAGAAAGTTACCAGGGAAGATTAGCATAGAGTTTCTTTCTTTCTAATACAGTGTGGGCAACAAACTCAAGTACTAGCAGTATCTGTGATCCTGTCACTAAATTAGTTAGGGTTCTCCAGAGAAAAAGAATCAATAAGACATCAGAGAGAGAGAGTTGGCTGGGTTTTATAATCTTTATCCATGGACAAAGTCTTTTTGATGGCAAACTTTTGCTTATAGGTCCCGAGTAACTCAATCAACATCACAGTGTTCAATTGAAGACAGTTCCCTGAAGTCTAATTCTCTTATTTCACCTAACTTAATTTATTTTTCTAAGTGCCAACTTAGATCAATTACTTTAGTAAGACCTTAGTGGAGAGGAGCTATCTAAACATGCCGTTACCCCATAATGAATCTGAGTCATTCAAGAAATACAGGTAGCTCTGCCATTCCTGTCCTTCTCCTAACTGCACAAGGCACTTTTTGTGAAGCACTTGCAAGTATTATTCAGCTTTTCGTTACTGTAACACATACTTGAGATAATCACCTGATTATGAGAAAAGGTTTGCTTTGGCTCAGTTTTGCACATTTCAGCCCCATGATCTGTTCTCCTTATCATTTGGGGGCCTGTGGTGAGGCCGCACGTCAAGCACATTCACTTCATGACAGGGGAGTGAAGGAAGAAAAGAGGAAGGGGCAAAGTCTCACTGTTCCTTTAGAGGGCAAGCCCCCAGTGACTGAAAGATCTCCCAGTAACATTAACTCTTAAAGGTTCCACCACGTCCCAGTAGCACCATGTCGAGGGGAACATTTCAGATTCAAAATATGGTAGCATACATAGACACACGTGGCACCCACACATACACATCCAGGCATTTGATTTTCAATCCATTAGTTTTTCACATAATTTCTGCTTTGAAAAAAATTTCAGGATTGATTAACTAATATTTTCCCTCGAGGATATGCTATGTCTTTGGGGGTTTCAATGATTATTTATTTTCTTTTTGCTCAAAGAACATAGGGCTTGAGCCTCCCACAGAAAAATCAAAACAAAGCAAGATTGCCTATGTTCATTGATGGTTTATAAAAGGGAAAAGGAATTAGAAAAATCCTTGAAACCTGTTGCCAAGTTTTTAAGATGGTTCAGAAGAGTGACTGGGACTTAGCTTTTGGCTTTTTGAAGCTCGGCCTTTGGCTGTCTTCCAGTACATATCCAATCTCAGCTTTTGCTGAGGAATAGTGCTGTGGATGACATTGCCATCCTTTCCTTCAGGGGAAAAAAAAAAAAAAAAAAACTTCCATAAGACCTAAAAATACTCCTGTGCCTTGGAGTGCAGCCTTGTTTTCATCAGCTCCACTCCACTGGACCAGTTGCCTGACTCGAGACAAGCCAAAGCCACAAAGAAAAAGAAGCAGTTTTGAGAAAGATGATCCATATGTGAGTCTCCTTGAAATGTCCAGGTCACAGAAAGAGCAAAAGTCCCCACCCCCAACTCACACTCCTTTTTTCTTTTCTTTTTTTTGGGGAGGGGGGCATATAGATTTGGTTTTATTCCTTGTCTTGGGGGATATGATCTTGGCAGGATAAAATAAAAATTATTTTAATTGAGTTTTATTCTTGCAACTGAGATAAAAAATTGGGTTACTTAAAAACTTTTTCCAGTCCTCAAAACTGACTTTAAAAATTTCATCATAACAGTGATGTAGTCCCATCAATATTTATAGCAGCACAGTTCACAATAGCTAAGCTATGTGTCTAAGCTTGGTGTGCTCCAACAGATGAATGGATAAAGAAAATGTGGTATATATGCACCAGTGATTATTATTCAGCCACAAATAAGAATGATTTTGTGATATTTGCTGGGTAATGGATGGATGAATATGAAGACTATCATGCTAAGTAAAATAAACTAATCCCCCCAAAATCAAAGGTCGAGTGTTTGCTATGTGGAAGCTAACCCACAATAAGGATGGGGGAAGAACAGAGGTTCGGTGGAGTAGGCAAAGGGGAATGAAGGGAAGGGAGGGAGTTGGGACAAGGAAAGACAGCAGAATGAATCTGACAAACTTTCCTATGTACATATGTGAGTATACCACAGTGAATCTCAACATTGTGTATATCCACAAAAATTAATTGAACAATAATAATTGCAGGTAAATGGCAGAAAGATCGATAAAGAGAGGGGAATGGGTGGTAGGGAGAGGGAATGGGGTCTGAATTAAAACAAGATATATTCCATGCTTTTATAATTACATTAAAATAAAATCTATTGTCATGTATAACTAAAAGAAATAATTAAAAATTAAAAAAATCTCATCAGTCAATAAAAAATTTCTCAAATAAATATTAGGTTTTATTTTAAACCATTAAATTATTTCAGAGCTCAATGGTATACCATTCTAAATTTATGGCAGTGCTACTTTAGGATTAAATATGCTATTTAAGTCAAACTCTGTGTCTAGCATTCAAGGCCCTTTGTGGTCACCTTCTGTGAGTGGGACTGGCAGAGTCATATAGAAAATGGATAGAAGTTATGGTTATTTCTGTTTTCAGAAGCATCAGTGGAAGGAAGGATATTGGTCAAGGAAGAGGGTAAAGGGGTAGTTGCCCTGACAGAACAATCAAGTGTGGTTGAGAGAGGAAGTGAATAAGGGCAGAAAAAAAGTCCAATAAGGGGAGGCCTTTGTGCCTAGTGCACATCTAGAGGATGTAAAACCAACCTGAGAGTGCAGCACCAAGGGAAAAGTAAAGAACAGGTGGGGGCATAGTAGTCAGTGGTCTGAGGACAAAGGCAAAAAGCAGGTGCTCTGGTCAGCCTTGTGTCACTCTGGGATAGACATTTGTTCTTAATGAGTTAGTCATAGCAATAGCTTCTGACACATCTCAGCCTAATCTGTCCTTGGACTTCTCCCTTTTACTTTTGTTAGACTCTGAGTCAGACAAGACTGCTTCCTTTTCCTTAAACATACTTTTCTTCCTTTCACCTCTGTTCTTTCTGCTTCCATTCTTGCACCTAGGCCTTCTTTTTTCCTGAATCTCCATCTATCAAATCCTACCCATTCCTTCATGGGCCACCCTAGATTGATCCTTCAACAGATGCTACCTCTTCATTAAGGAAATCTGTATATATTGTCACAGTGTACTGATTTTGAAAATACTGAGCAAATGGGGTAGCAAAAGGCTGGTGGGGAGTGGCTATTCCATCCCATCTCCTTTAAAACTTGACATTTAAAATCTTCTGCATTCCAGAATGACTATTGGTATACTTATTATCTTACCTTCCCCACAATATTGTAATATTGCTAATTTATAATGTAATAGTCAACCTAAAGGAGTTAGAGCAATTATGAAATAAACACTAGTCCAAGTTACATCAAATAGGCATTAAAAGCAATGGAGAGTAGAGCAGGAAATCTTTGAGTTCCACTCTGATTAGGCATGCCATTTGATACTCTTCTGGATCATGGTTTTTGTCAAGGAAAAAGTGAGAATTCATCTGTCCTATCCATATCTCAGAGCTGTTGAAAGAAAAAGTGATTCCTAGAAGATATTTACAGTCTATAAAATGCTATGTAAATACTGGCATTATCAAAATAATGTTCATTTATGTTTTGGCCATTCAACCAACATGTATTAGTGCCTACTATTTGATAGGCATGAGGATAATATAAACCATACACATACTGATTCTATCTCTTAATTGCATAATCAAATTAACCTAATATAAGCCAGTAAGTGAATACCTAGATCTGCAGAAGTGAATGCATTTTTTCCTATATTTACTATTAAGAAATAACTTGATCATACTGGAATGTAGCTTGGTGGTAAAGTATCTACCTAGCATACATGAAGCCCTGGGTTAGATTCCCAGCACTGGAAACACACAATCACACACACACACACACACACAAAGAAAAAAAAAACCAAAAAAACCCCCAACTTCTTATCCTTACTTTCACTCTTTTGTTGTTTCCCCCCCCCAAACTTCTAGAATATCTATATACCTATATTACTTTTATAGTAAGGAAAAAACTAACAAACATTGGTTTAGTCTTAAGGGGAATTAGCTTTTCTTTTCCACAATTAGTTTGTGTGTTTTTTTCACAGAGTTCTAACCTTCCTTAATTACATCCAGATTATGTGTTTTGTGCTGGCGAACTGCTGAGTGTGATGTCCTAAGTAAGGTCCATTTTCCTTTTTCCTAAACATTTCACAGGATGATTTACATGCAAGCCTTTGGATTTTTGTAGGATTTGAATACAGCACTTCTAGCAATTTTCTGTACAATTTTATTCATGAGTGCTCATGGATACAGACTTTCCCTCTTCCATACCTATTTCAAATTAGGACTAAATAATGTATTCTTTGAAAACTAAATCTGGAACTATTACAAAGTCATGTCATATATTATAAAACCAAATTATAAATGGTTTTTTAATGATCCCCATAATATCTCTTTAAATTTTGAATATTTACATAGTTCTCTTGCTACCTTTTTTTTTTCTTTATAAGTCAAATCCTTAAAAAATTCTATGACTGGACAATTGGAAGCATAGATTTCTATTGGTGGTATTTTATATGTGTGGATTGCTGATGCAAAGGGACACAATTTGAATCAGAAAACCATCATATTTCCTAGAAAACAATATCAGACCACATGTGGACTGACAATGGAGCTAGGGTCTAGTTAATGGAAGACAGAAAAATGGCCACTGGAAAACTCACATCTTGAGTCCTGAATCCTCTAGGGCTTAATCTCACATCTCTTTAATTGTATGGTTACATTTCTTTCAGTCCCATCTGTTCTATTCTTTCAATTTGTAGAAGTGTCCATGTTTTGATGATTCATTACCTTTTATTTTTTAAAGTAATAATATATGCACCTAGCACAAAAAGTACAAAAAGGTATAGTAAGAAATGTCAGCCTGGGACTGGGGTTGTGGCTCAGTAGTGGGGCGCTTGCCTTGCATGTGTGGGGCACTGGGTTTAATCTTAAGCATCACATGAAAATAAACAAACAAAATAAAGGCATTGTGTCCAGCTACAGATAAGAAATTATATATATAATAATTGCTTATATATAACTAAGTATTCTAATATAATAAAAAATTTTATGTATAAGTTTTATATATATAAAAGAAATGTCAGCTTCTCTTCCACCTTGTAATCAAGCATTCAGTTCCCTTCTTCAGAGATCACCAGTTAATCAATTTTCCATCACCCTTTCTTTTCCATTTCCACCACAAACTCCCTAAAATCAAGTACTAATTTCTTCACAGAATATATTCAAGTAACAGCTGAAACAAGTTTGTGTTTCTTTCTGGGTCAAACTAACTTTCTTCTACCAGGTAGAATAACCCCAAATACAAAAATGTCTGGGAGAGAGAAGGGAAGTGCTGGAAAGTGACACTGGCCAAATTATATTGTTATATTGTGCTCATGTATCAATATATAACAACAAATCCACCATTATGCACAACTATAATGCACCAAAAAATGTGGGAAAATGTCTGGGTAAGTTCTGAAGTGGATTTAATGTACATAAGACAATTATAGAAAGATATTACATAATGTCAGTGGAAAGCTTATCTGAAGCCAACTATATAGCATAATATTCTGTAAATTTTTATTAAGTCATCGAAATGGTCAGTGAACAAACATGTCACATTGTAGGGATCAGAAAGGAAAATAGTTTCGTTGCAAAACAGAGTTCAGAATAAGAACTAACGAAATATGGGGGCCATAGTAATCCCACAATTGTTAATATCAAGTGAATAAGAAATATATGCCAGGTGTTGTCATAAACTTCTAAGTACTTTTATTATTTATTTCTCAATAACTCCTAAGAGGTAGCATTTTCTTATTTTATACAGCAGGAAACTGTATCTTGGGAAAGATTATAAATTTCCAAGGATATCCAGCTTATGTGTAGTCAAAAGTTAAATCCAGTTTCATCGTTGCGAACAAAGATAAAGAAATCTGAAGCATTTTGGAACTTGTAAACTAGAATTTGGGGGTGCTAACAATATGGTAGCACCATCCAAGGTGTTAATGAGGATCAAAGAAATGTATTAAATATGGCTCCTTCCCTGAAAAGGATTTATTTGCACACAATAGTTTTTCAAACTTGTTATCATTTTGTTTTGAAGGTGACTTGAGTCTTTTTATTAGTGCTTTCTTGATTTCTCATATTATAACCCTCCTGAAGTACACAGGTCAGTTGCTGCTATTTCCTTTGAATCTTCTTCCATAGACTAAGATTAACTCTTGAATTTTCTCTATTTCTGAATTATCACCAGTCTTAAATGTGACAGATATCCTAGGAGCGAGCAATGGAAAGTGTAAGTCCCTGACTCATTAGAATAGTGGTAAAAATATTAGTAAAATCAAGAAAAGGTGAAAGCATATCTTTGACCTGTTTGCAGAATGGGAAAGTACATTATTCTGACTGATGTAGTCCTTGATCCCCAGTTCTTGGAAAACATTTACCAGTCACAAGTCATGAGCCAACTGGCATAAGGAAAAATTAAGGTGTGTCTCTCAACCACTAGAAATGAGACTTCACCTTTTCTTCTTTACATTCGAAAATAATACAATGAACTATTTCATCCTCTAGACTACAGTATTCCCTAAAGTAGTTTATAAACTGAAGAAACAGAATATATAACCAAGAGAGGATTTAAAAATGAATATAATTTCATAAACAACATAAAATAGGAATATTTAATAAAGCATAAGGATAATTCTTGCAGGGAGCAGGCATGAATCAAGAGAATATAAAAAAAAATATCAGACTGGGCTCTAAAAAGGACTATTTTGTGGGGAACTAGCACCAGAGTTCACATCAAAAAACAGTTACAGATGTGCCAAAAAATGATGATCCCTTTAATCTCAGAATGACTGGATAGGGCTGGATTCGGGGCAGAGCCTTATCTTCAGGTATGAGAAGGTTGAACAGGGGATTCCTCCAAGTGTAGTTTGGCCTATGTACCAAACTGCCCTTGACAGTTTATCTTCTAATCATCAAAGGAGGCAAGCACAATGGTGGCATTTGGCATGTGCTAAGTGGAACCAAGAAGGACTTCAGCAGCCAGCTGAGAGTGTGGGGCTGCTTTCTGTAGCCAAGAGACCCCTGGAGTTGCTAGGAAGGTGATGTTCCAGGATGCCTGGGGCTGGGCATGAAGCCCGGAGTGCAGCCAGCCAGAGGAAAGGTGCTGGACGGCTGAATAGTATGTCCCAGTGAAGGCAGCTCTGAGTGATAGCTCCAAATCTTGGACTTTGAATATTTCAAGCACTTCCGCATATCTGTGACTGATGTGCCCTCTGACCAACTTAGCAACTAGACTCTTTTTAGCACATGGATTTTTTGAAGATTAGACCTTCATCCTCTTTTGAAATATTTGGTATAAAAGTGTTCAAATAAATGGGTTAAAATTCTATTCTTATTACCCTAAAAAAAAAACAATATTATATTTTGTCAGTGAAGGAAACAGAAGAGCCAGCAAATTTTTGAAATATAATTTCAAATTATAAAAAATGTCCTTTTACGTCTTTAGCAGCTTCTTGGGCAAAGATTGCCAGGATAATTATCAGTGATTATCAAAAATACAGATACTATATTATTAAAAACATTTGGATCTGGAAATATGTGTCATATTTCAAGTATAAAACCAGATATAAACAAGTTTAATTGTGGAATCTAGCTCCGGTTTCTCCCTAAAAGTTTCAAAAAGATATTACTTGGAAGTTTAAGATACATTCTGTATTTAACATTTTCCTTAATGCTGTGTATATATTTGCTATTTTGTGTTACACAAAGAAAAGTAAGAAAATGTAAAAGAAAAAAAACAACTCACCAAGTCATCTATATATACAGCCAAATCTCTGTTCCATGTTCCTCTAGCATGCTATATTAATATTTGCATTATTTTCTTTGTGTGCAATGGCATAAAAATACTGGGAAGTATTCTAAAAAAATCACCTTTTATTACTAGAAAATATTCAACCTTTCCTATTGCAGGCAATCAAATGAGGAAGGGAGAGGAAATGATGTGCTGCATGGAGGCAATAGACAAAAGCTGTTGTAATAAAAAACAAAAACAAAAACAAAACCCTGCTTTTTCACAAGAGCCAGGAAATTCCCAGAACTATAATAATACTGTGGGAAAAAAAAAGAGGACTTTCTCTTTTTAAATTGTGGAAGGCACATAGCTTAATTTTGCGCTGTTGGAAAAAAAAAGATTAACAAGTGAAAAAGTAAGCCTCGTATAATTAAAATAAATATGTGTATTTTATTTGTATTATTTAACATGTGAGATATGCAAAAGTGATGCAAGGCAATGCTGAATGGTATGCCCAGTAAGGCCAAAAATCGGTTATGAGAGAAGCCAGGTAACCTGGCTGCCCAGCCAATGCTGTTATCCACAAGCCTGAATCTTCCTTTCAGATCATCTTCTCAAATTATCCATAGGAGATTTATCCACATACTCAATAAGAAAAATATTTCTAATTATATCCAACCATTCTTAATATGAATGAGAATTATGCAGGGACGCCAGATTGCCAAGAGGGTTTTTGCCAAACAATTCCTTTTGACTTAAGAAAGAAGAGGCAGCTGCATTGTTTCCATAACTATCCATATAAAAGAGCCCTCGGAATGAAGCTGACTCGTCCTGCTTTAAAAAGCTCCAAGGTAAGTGGGAGCAGGACTTTCAAGAGGGACACTGGGGACACTGACCACATCGCCTGAGCTTCGGCTGCTGGTTCTGGTGCTGCTGCCTTGCTACTTGGCCTTTTACACTTATGAATTCTGTTGCTTTCTGCTTATAATAGCAAGCAATTCAAATAGGACCCCCATCCCTCTTTGATTAACTAAGTGCTTTTCCTTTTTATTTTACAGAACTGCCTTACTTTCGGTTACATCTTCTCACTTGCTAATAAGGTAAGATTTGGACTAACCATTTCTTAGAGGTGAATGCAAAAGGCTCTTGGATGGGTTTGTGTCACTTAGCAACCTTTTGAGGAAATGCTTACCTCAGTAAATACCTTCCAGCAACAGTAAAGGGATGGAGAGGGAGAGAGAAGGAGGGCTTTCAAACTCTTGTTTATGACTCAGGTACTAGTGAGGTGACATTTGAGCTAGAGAATCATTTATAATAGAAGATTATTTTACCTCTGAAGAAGAAGAACACAGCACTCAAATTCCCTTGCTAAAATGCTCAGATTTGATTAAAATGTATCCTGCTACTAGCATTCATTCAGTAATCATCATGCCCAAGAAATAAGAAAAAAAAGTATTCAGGAAGATGCTCCTTTAAACTTCTTTAAAGCCCTTATAAAAAGTTACTCTGTGCAATGCTGAGTGCTATATAAAATGAAAAAAAAAACTGTAGAATTTTAGTTTTCAGTAATAAAGGCATTAAGCGGCCCCATTACTACACTCTGCATTTCTAAAGAGAGAGACTGGAATAGCAGATTAAAATGATTTCAAGTAATTTGATCATGCAATGACTGTAGTGGCATTCTTTGCCAAACCAAGCATTCTACTGATGCCACTGGCAACCTGCAGACAGCACAGTCTAAAGCAACCAAGGCCTGCATTCTTTAGAAGGAAATTCATAACAGCAAGGAGAGCAGTGCTTTCGGTTTTATCATTAACTAGTTTAACTGGGTTAAACTGATTGACTGGATTTGCTATGCAAGGAAATTTTGTTAGAGTGACTCTATTAAGACTCCACTAAAATGGAAAACAAAGGTAAATAAAACTATAATCCCCCCAAATCCACTTTGAGCAAGTTTATCTATACATCTAAAGGAAAAAAATAAAGTTTTCTTTGCATGGTTAGACGTGGCATTTTTAGTGACATTATAGTAAATTGACATTTTATATGTCAATGTTAGCCTAAGCTATTTCAAATTACTACTTGTTCAGTAGTAACTTGTTTTTTCAAAGTATCATCATGATATCTCATGGGCTGTGAATTAAGAAAGAGATACTATAATCCCTAAAGACAATGAGATCAAGTGACTTATCCAAGGACACAAGCAACTTAGCAGCAGTTTTGAGACAATAACCCAGTTTCTTGATTGGAATGTGAGCCTTGGAGTATGAAAGAAGATAATGGATGTCAAGCTCTAAATACAGTATTGCATGCATAGAGATCTTTGATGCATTTCAGTTTTGGTGATTACGTTTGTTTCAATAACTCGCTGGTGTACAGTAGAACTGCCTAGTGGAAATTCCAAGTGGGCCCGTGGAATACAACCAATATGAATATCTACTGGTATAAGAGCCCTTCAGAGTCTACAGTGTGAAATGTTTTATCCCTTTAGGACCTCTGAGATCAGCAGCCATGAGTTCAGACTCAGAAATGGCTGTTTTTGGGGAGGCTGCTCCTTTCCTCCGAAAGTCTGAAAAGGAGCGCATTGAGGCCCAGAACAGGCCCTTTGATGCCAAGACCTCAGTGTTTGTGGCAGAGCCCAAGGAATCCTTTGTCAAAGGAACAATTCAGAGCCGAGAAGCTGGGAAAGTGACAGTAAAAACTGAGGCAGGGGCGGTGAGTAGAGACCCAGGAGCCTGCCATATTTCATTGAATTTGGGGAGGGAGGGTTTGGTCACTCCATTGATGTTAATGGTTATCCTTCTTATTTACTAGACTCTGACAGTGAAGGAAGATCAGGTTTTTCCCATGAACCCTCCCAAATTCGACAAGATAGAGGACATGGCCATGATGACCCACCTGCATGAGCCTGCTGTGCTGTATAACCTCAAAGAGCGTTACGCAGCCTGGATGATCTATGTGAGTGTCCCCTACCAGGGGTCTTTATTACCATCACTGCGTACCTTATCAGCCCATGGCCTCCACTGCAGCATAAAGAGTCCCAAGTAGTGACATATTTTCATTTTCACTATTAGCATAACTAATTAAGTGTTTATACTATTATAATGAACTATATAATGAATATTACACTTTAGTAAGGCACAATGCAAACACCAGCACATCTTTTCATTCAAAGCCAAGGAAGGACATTATCTTTGTTGACTAGATTGACCACAGATCTATAATTAAATATTTGAGCAGTTACTGATTATATCTCAACTATCTGCCTACATCTTCCCCACCCGCCTCTCCACATTCCAGTTGCAGAATCATTCCAAGGAGGGAAAATATAAACTTATATTTTATCACTTAAAAATGATTTTTAGGGACAAATTTCACTCATTTTCACTCTGCCCAAATAACAGTAATTTGCATCTATGTGTTCTGGTTCCTTCTATTTGGAATGCCACCTCTTCTGTGAAACCTTTCCAACTTCCCCAGGCAGAGTCTGGTGGTGTGTCCCATTGTTTCGGTCCCTGCAATCATATTGGCCATGTTTTTCCTGCATCATTCATTATATCACTGTCTCCTGCGTTGACTGGGAATTCCTCAAGGGACACAATCTCATTTATGTTTTATTTCTACTGCCTGGCAGGGACCTGGAACATAATTCACTTTCCAATAAATATTTTAAATTCAATATATTATGTTACATTCATACTTTTTTAAACCAGTGCTGATATTTAGCTGGGCGACACCTATACAGGTGTATCTGGTGTTTATGGTCAACTCTGTTTTAACTGGTTGTTCTGTTCTGGACTAGTTGTCAAATGTTTTAAAATTCCTCGGTTGTAATCATAATATATTTACATCATTTTTTCTTGTTTCTTTATAATTTAAAATAGTTTGAAAAATATATTCCCAGTGTTGTTATATACTGTCACGTTTACCTTTTTAAAGGTTAAAAAAATAAAAAACAAAAACATGTTTTATGTTGCCTTAAGATTTACTACAGTTCACCTAATCACTTCCTCATTGTTAAACATTTAGCTAATATCTAAATTTATGTTGTTATAAATTTGAATTATCTTAATTCTGCAAAGGAAGTATATGACTTTCTTTAAAAGAGTACAAATGTCTCATAGAACACATTTAAAAACAAGCAAATAGACAAACATGTTTTTACAGTTCCTGCCATGTAAAAAAGCACTGTGACAATTTCTGAGGGGAGAAATAAGAATTCTGAATTATGGTCCCTTCCCTCAAGGATGTTGCTATCACATTGCTGAATCCACCAACTAGTTTTCATGTTGATGCCTTAAAGAAATGTAGAACATTCACTTTAATTCCTCCTTTTTGTTAAAACCCAATTAATATGGAACTGAGCAAATAACAGAAAAGGCCTTTGGGTAGTAATTCTTTCTTTCCTTGCAAAGACCTACTCAGGACTCTTCTGTGTCACTGTCAACCCCTACAAGTGGCTGCCAGTGTATAAACCTGAGGTGGTGGCTGCCTACAGAGGCAAAAAGCGCCAGGAGGCCCCACCCCACATCTTCTCCATCTCTGACAACGCCTATCAGTTCATGCTGACTGGTGAGTTGGTCAGATGTTTTGTGTGTACATAGTATTTCTAGAGCAGAACCATAGAGGAGAGGGTGGGGGAGAGAGGGAGAGAGAGAGATTCTATAACCAAACCAATTTCAACATACTTCAAAACTATCCCCTCGAGGTGATACAGGTGTATTTATGAGATATTATATAATGGCTAATGATTTCTTAAATGTTTAAACTTCAGTAAAGGTTGTCCATGATTAAATAATTTACTTTTGAATGACTCAGAAATTCAAATAAATTTGAACAAAAATACAAACATATCTGTGTACATGTACACACATGCACATTCAGACACAGAATCACACATACAAACTTTGGATCTCCACTTATACTAAGCCAAAAAACAGGAGAGTAAACCTTGCCTCTAGGGTTTTATTCTCAATAACATAAATTGTGACCAATGAACATAAATTAAACATGCCACAAATGCTATTTCTCTTTCCCCGGTGCCAATTTGAACAGTCCTAATATTTTAAAGTATATAAGGTATTAAGACAGTTATGTTAATCTGTTTTTTACAATATTGTCTCAGATAGACTTATTGTAAGTACCAGCACTCCTCTGGAAAGAGCTTGAAGAATTCCTTGTTAGAATAAAACATCGAAACAAACTTTTATCCTCCCCTGAAAAATATGACTAAACCCATGAGTACTTTCACAGCAACCTCCTTTTACTATTTTTCTTACTTTTCCACATGCTAAAAATATCTCCAACATCCATTTTTCATTACTTCTTTCATCCACAAAAAATATGTAACTAACTAAAGTTGTCATCAATACTCAAATCATAATGTCAAGTCCGCTTTTGTTATTTATTTAATGGTAGAGTATTAAAAAGAAAGTCTGACGTTTCAGGAAAATAGAGCCATGTGATTATCAATTATACTCTGGCTTTCAAACATTTTCTTTCATCCCAGAATCTTCTCCTCAAATGAAATATTTCTTGAAAGACTTGAACATAAGACAGATAAAAGTGGCAGTGTTAATTTTAAATGGGTGCATGTGTGCAAAAGCAGGGGAGAGAGTAGAAAAGAGAGGTACTAGAAAGATGGTAGACCCAGTACCCACAAAGCCCAAAGGATTGCAAAACCCAGGCTTAAAAATATTAAGTTAATTCCATTTTATTTTGTCATTTACAAATGTATAAGAAAACAGTACTAAATGTCCACATTTTCTCTTTTGTAGACCGGGAGAATCAGTCAATCCTGATCACGTAAGTAGATTTTATGCTTTCTTTTCATGAATGTGATAGCTGCTAGCTTTGGGACCTCATTTGATTTTGTTGTGATTTGACAGTGGAGAATCTGGTGCAGGGAAGACTGTGAACACGAAACGTGTCATCCAGTACTTTGCAACAATTGCAGTTACTGGGGAGAAGAAGAAGGAGGAGGCAACCTCTGGAAAAATGCAGGTGGGTCTGATTGTCAGGATCAGAATCCAGGCTCTGTTAGGGTTCTCAGGTAAGAAATTCCTAAGCCTCAGATGTGAGGACTGCGCTCTCCTTTGCAGGGGACTCTGGAAGATCAAATCATCAGTGCCAACCCCCTACTGGAGGCCTTTGGCAATGCCAAGACCGTGAGGAATGACAACTCCTCTCGCTTTGTAAGTCTCTTGGACGCTATGATTGGCTCTGTTCACAGGTCAAAATTGATGGGATGCTTGTGAATACATTCTTTGAATCTTTTATTAACATTATATTACACTGACTTTTTTCTTCTGAACATGGATCAAAAATCCTGTCTTAAAAGATATGTGCCCTTTTCTGAGTTCATTCTTATCTGTCATTATATTATTATTCACAATTAAATTTTTCATTTATTTTCAATTGATGATAATTGATTACCTTTATGAGGCAGACAATGATGTTTTAATATATTTATACAGTATGAAATCAAACTAACGTATCACCTAGCATATGTATCAAATGTACAAATTTTAAAATAAAAGAAAATTCTTTCACTTACAAAATAGGAGGGTTTTTTTTTGTTTTTTGTTTTTTGTTTTGTTTTTTTTTAGTTCTAGACACAAATCGTCTCTAAATTGATTTAGTATTAAAGCCTTACCATCTCAAGTGTTTTGGAGTTTGCAAAGATTTGATATTATTGAAAAATAAGGGAATAATATTAGTTTTCCTTTCAAGGGTAAATTCATCAGAATCCACTTTGGCACTACAGGAAAACTGGCTTCAGCTGATATTGAAACATGTAAGTGCTCAAATATCCTCGAAAATAATTTCTGTTCCTCATGAGCTATAAAATTAACCAAAAATCAAATTTGTAAATCACAGGAATTTTTATACTTTACCCGTGTATTGTTTGTTTTCTTCTAGATCTGTTAGAGAAGTCTAGAGTTACCTTTCAGCTTAAGGCTGAAAGAAGTTACCATATTTTTTATCAGATCACATCAAACAAGAAACCAGAACTAATTGGTAAGAAATATCATATTTCCTTTTCAAAATTCCTATAATATTACCTCTGAATTTATGTCTGAATTTTGTTGAATTTATACATACTTTATTTTAATTTTTGTGATACTAGGATTGAACCCAGAACATTCTGCCACTGAGCTACATCCCCAGCCCTTTTTATGTTTTTATTTTGAGATAGGATCTCACCAATTTACCCAGGCTGGCCTCAGATTTGTGGTTCTTTTGCCTCAGTATCCTGAGTAGCTAGCTGGATAAAAAGCATGTGCCACTCCACCCAACTTGTTATTTAATTTTTAAAAGAACTTTGCAGGCTAAGGGTATAACTCCATGGTAGAATGCTTCCCTACTATATGCAAGGACCTGGGTTGGATTCTCAGCATGGCATAAACAGCTTGTAACTTTGTTAAAATGTGTATGTGCTCACTAAAAGAACTCATAAGAAAGAAAAAGGAAAACTGAAATAACACTTCCAATTTCTATCACTATAGTACTAAAATATTATTCTAGTCATTTTCAATACATAAATCATAACATGGATACACACATACAACTTACATAACTGAAATAATAGTTACATTCCCTTTTGTAATTTTTTGCTGAACCTATCATGGTTTTCTCTATGTCAATAAATATAGATTCACATTATTACTTTTAATGGTTGCATAGTGTTCCACTCTAGAAATAAGCATAATTTACTTAATCATATCATACCTTTTAATGATATTTAGGTTGTTTTCAAAATTAAATTGTAAATAGTCAACACTGTTATTACTACTTATAGATACAACTTTTTTCATATGTAATGATTTTTGGATTATAATGGTGTTTAAAAATAGGGAATGATAGGAGATACCCTGACAACAACTTTAAGGGATTTGAGATGGTGTTAAATATCCTTTAAGAGTCCCTTCACTGCCCATCAAGCATCTTTTAACCAAGCATCATAAAGTGATCTTAGAATTTGTCTAGAAATCTCTTGCTTTGATGAAGAAGATTATTATGCTTATCTTTGCTCTTTTCTATGTATTTAGAAATGCTTCTGATTACCACAAACCCATATGATTACCCATTTGTCAGTCAAGGGGAAATCAGTGTAGCCAGCATTGATGACCAGGAAGAGCTGATGGCCACAGATGTAAGTAGAACACACAAAAACTGGAATTACTACATTGGGTCAGAGCAATGGTCCATTTAGATAAATATTTAGTATCCCATGGAAATAGCAAAGACTGAAGTGTTAGGAGCATATGCATGCCTCCTGGAGTCTATGAAAATGTTAAGATCTGCCTCTACAACATTTTAATTTACCTTAATAGTCTAAAAATTTATTATTTTGGGATTTAAGCAATTTAACTATTTTTATATCTATTTTCTATGGACCAAACCACCTCTCAAAATAACAAGGGCCTTAAATTTACTATCCTTGTTCCCTAAGTTTACTTTTTGAACCCTCAGATGATACACACCTAAAATTAGATTGCTCTGTGCTGGTTTTTGGTTGACCAAACCTTTTATGCCCAATCTAAGGAATTTCTTGCCCCCTATTCATACTGGTAGTTTCAGTTTGACCAATAAGTCAGGAGTGGGAATGTGAACTATAAATAGCAAGTGTGTGGACTATAACCTAACAGTTACATTATTGATTATTTGACAGAGTGCTATTGATATTTTGGGCTTCACTAATGAAGAAAAGGTATCTATTTATAAGCTCACGGGGGGTGTGATGCATTATGGGAACATGAAATTCAAGCAAAAGCAGCGTGAAGAGCAAGCTGAGCCAGATGGCACTGAAGGTATCAGCTGAGTTGATGTCATATTTGTTTGACTCACATTTTTAACCTGTTTCCTGTGAGTTTTCCTAGAGAAGACAAATTCACTTTTAAGAATTGAATGTTAATTTATACCAAAATAATATATTGTGTGAAACATGGGCATTAGATAGTTTCTATCATTTCCAAATTTCTTTAGGGCAAACTACCCATTACCAACGTCTTTAACTTAATGAAAAAATGGACAAGAAAGTTCAAAAAGTGATACATAAAAAACTGTACAAAACACACGTAGCTTAAAAAATTTAAGGAAGTGGGTATCTTTGGGCCATAATAAAATTGTTCTACCTTGTTTTCCTTTTAGTTGCTGACAAGGCAGCCTATCTCCAGGGTCTGAATTCTGCTGATCTGCTCAAAGCCCTCTGCTACCCCAGGGTCAAGGTCGGCAATGAGTATGTTACCAAAGGCCAGACTGTAGAGCAGGTAGGTACATAATTCAAATTCATCACCAGGACAAAGAACATTTTTATAGCCCTTACATAACTTTGAGAGCTCTGTCTTTGTCTTTCAAGGTGACCAACGCAGTGGGTGCTCTGGCCAAAGCAGTGTATGAGAAAATGTTCCTGTGGATGGTCGCCCGCATCAACCAGCAACTGGACACCAAGCAACCCAGACAGTACTTCATTGGGGTCTTGGACATTGCTGGCTTTGAGATTTTTGATGTGAGTATGTAGCTGGCTGGTGAAGAGATTTTTATAGTAGGACATGGGAATAGTAACAAGAAAGATTTTATGAATATCATGACCTTTTCTTACAACTGTCAGTTATATTAAGACTTAGATTTATTTGGCAGCTACAAATCATTTATTGTAGTGGCAATTCCACTTCTATGAGAAACAAAATGCTTAATGACGACCTGAATTGCTAAGTGATCCAAAGGGAGTTATGAATTAATCTGGTGTTGTGGAGGGAGGAGGATTCTAAAAATCCCACAAAACAAAATGAAGCTAATGTGAAAATATCAAAGTAAACCTTGTGATTAAGTATGCTCTGAAAATATAGTGGAGGAATCATTTGGAAATACTTAAACAGATAATAAAAGCTGAGAAAAATTTTATAATTTAGATTCAGTATTCATAAATGAAATTAGCTTTTAATGCTCATTAATGTGATATCATGAAATAAAAGTTCATATTTGATCATGAGATACATTTTTCCTGCTTATAGTTTTTAAGAAGTTTATCTTCTTCCTAATTATTAAAGTAAGATTTGGACATTACATAAAATATAAAAAAATCAAGGGAAAATATTCCACATAATTGGACTTTATATCTAGTTAATGTTAATGTTAACATTTTGGTGGAGTTTTAAAATATAAGTGTATGTTCTCATACTGCACGTGATTTTTGGTATTATGATTTTTTTTCATTTCATATTAAAGAATAGAAGTGGTAATTATTGCTCACTTGAAGTGCTGACCAAAGTGAATTCCTCATAATGTAGACTCCTAGATAATTTCTCAGGGGTTGCAAGTTGGCTCATAAGTCCACTGAAAACTAGGAGCCCTCTAAAAGATGTAGAAGATAATGGGAATAAATATGGGATGATTAAGTAGGAACTCAATAAAACACCTGAGTAAACTTTAGCAAATGCAGGGGAAAATAATACTAATAGGATTTTCTATAAAATGGTAGTAGGAGAAATAGTAGATTCCACACATCTTCAAACCTTCCATACATTTTACTTTTTATTTCAAAGTAATCTCTTTGGTCCAGTGATTTTCACATCTGTCATCTAAAGGCTATTGGACAAAAAGTTTTAAATTTAAAAATACTGTATTTTTTTAAATGCTCAATTTTTTAAGAGAGAAGTAAACACATCTATTTATTTAGTTCAACAGCCTGGAGCAGCTGTGCATCAACTTCACCAATGAGAAACTGCAACAGTTCTTCAACCACCACATGTTCGTGCTGGAGCAGGAGGAGTACAAGAAGGAAGGCATCGAGTGGACCTTCATTGACTTTGGGATGGACCTGGCTGCCTGCATTGAGCTCATTGAGAAGGTAACCTCCTCTGTCTACTTGGTCTCTACTGCCCATGTATCTGCTTTTCACATTTACCCACATGCCTTTTACCTCGTCTTAAATTCAGCCTATGGGCATCTTCTCCATCCTGGAAGAAGAGTGCATGTTTCCCAAGGCAACAGACACCTCCTTCAAGAACAAGCTGTATGAGCAGCATCTTGGAAAGTCTGCCAACTTCCAGAAGCCTAAGGTGGTCAAAGGCAAGGCTGAGGCTCACTTCTCCCTGATCCATTATGCTGGTATTGTGGACTACAACATCACTGGCTGGCTGGACAAGAACAAGGACCCCCTGAATGAGACTGTGGTTGGACTGTACCAGAAGTCTTCATTGAAAACTCTAGCTTTCCTCTTCTCTGGGGCTCAAACTGCTGAAGCAGGTAATGCCCAAAAGTCTAACATTTTCTGTGTATATTACAAAATGTGATGTTAGATTGAGGCTGGAAAACTCATAGTCCTGGCAGAATGTTTGCTGGCCAAACCCATTATTCCCCTAAGCATTGAGTAGGCAGGCTGGTCTATAATTATACATGTGTGGCTCGAGTCACTACAAATAGGGGTCCTACTTGCAAAGAGTGAGAGAGGAGGAACTATCATACTCTCAACCAATGAAAAGCCTCAGCTTCTATGATTGCTTCTGCTTCTTCCACTACACTGAATATCTGGAGATATTTAAGATAATGTAGTTACCAACTTCTGCCTCTCTATACTTGCTTTATTGATGATTTCTGAAGTTAGTATATCCTAAATGTCCAAATATCGGGGTGTCCATTTCTATATGATAAAGGGAATGGCCTTCACATTATTTCCCAATGAAGAATGAATCACAGAAAAGTGGATGCAAACTTAGTTAAAAATACAATTCAAACAGAGGCACCAAGAGAGTGAGGAAATGCTCCATTTGATGAACACAGAAAAGCACAGACATCTGCAAATTGGCAAGGATAGCCCTGTTGATTCAGAACCACATTGAAATGATACTTCTTTTTCTCCAGAGGCAAGTGGAGCTGCCAAGAAAGGTGGCAAGAAGAAGGGCTCCTCTTTCCAGACTGTGTCTGCCCTTTTCAGGGTAAGGAAGAAATTGTTCTGAGAAATTACATTTCCCAGTTACTTTGGGAATTTTTTTTTCTGGTACTAGGGAATGAATGCAGGGCCTTGCATGTGCTAGACACTGAGCTAAACCCCTAGCCCATAAATTCGTTTTCAGAAACATAAGATCTTCTTTTCAAGAGACATTAGGAAAGAACTGACATTAGCTAATGACTTCTATTGATTTAAATTTGGAGAGAAAGGATTTAAATTACTCAGAAATGGTTATCTCACCTTTCATGCTAAGTCAAATAGTGAAGAATATGTGATAGGAAATTTCATAAAACTTAATGCTCTATATTCATAATCTAGTGAGTCTGACAAGGAACAATGACATGTACACAGAGAGACTAACAGACATTGGCAAGACTAATGACATCTAGCAGATAACCTACAACAAAGCTCACATGGTGTCCTTGCTCTTAAATTAATTCTCAATTATAACTGGTAGATATGCTTACTTATAGATAATCTTATGTCCTAAAATTTTACAGAGCTGGAAAGAGGGAGCTATATTTATGAGAAAAAGTTCAATTGTGTGCAGGCTTGCATTTTTGTTTTGAAGAACTATAGAGTTTAGTAGAAGAGAGTGTGATCATCTAGTATGGGTAGCAGTGGCCTTGTAAGTGTCTGTGGGTGGCCAAGAATGTAGGTAGAAAGAAGGACAGTGCTGGTATAAACTGAAAAGAAGCACATTTGGTTGCTGTGAGTAACTCCTGCCAACCTAAATTCAGAAAAATGTACTGAGGAAGAAACTAATCTCAGGAGAAACATTTAAGTTATTCCTTTAAATGAAAACAGTCCATTCAGGTCATTTAACCCAGCCATAAAGACTGGCTTTATAAACACTGCCAACTGTTCATTACCATGTCCACAGTCTGAGATGACAGGATTTTTCCTGGTTTTACAGGAGAATTTGAACAAACTGATGACCAACCTCAGGAGCACCCACCCTCATTTTGTAAGGTGTATCATTCCCAATGAAACTAAAACTCCAGGTAAGAAGTTCTAGAATGAAAGAAGAAGACATGATTGCCACACCCCCTTATTCAGAACTCTGCAGTGAAATATATATGTATTTTTTAGGTGCCATGGAGCATGAACTTGTCCTGCACCAGCTGAGGTGTAATGGTGTGCTGGAAGGCATCCGCATCTGTAGGAAAGGATTCCCAAGCAGAATCCTTTATGCAGATTTCAAGCAGAGGTCAGACTGTCCTAATTATGGCATATCTTGAAGTTTTATACAAATAAATTTAGTACAAGCAGAACAATTTAGTGAAAAAATTTTAATTAGCCAAAAAAGAAAAACGTGTACACCTCAAAAATACCTTTAAGGTATTTAATAGGTATATTATATTTTAACCACTGTGTAGAATTTTCATTGAATTTACCAAGCTCCCAACTAGTTTACAGATGTGTGTGCATTAATTTCAATTTAGTTTTGAGAACTATCTTTTTGAATACTTAGTATGTTTGGATTATCTAATTTAATCATTATAAAAATATAGTATAGGTAGGCACTAACATGACTTCATTTTATAGGTGAATAACCTGAGGTTTAGAGAGATAAGTTATTTGCCCAAAGCCAGACATTTAATAAGTGGCTGAGTTGGTAACTCTCCCATGCATGTACAACTTCAAATAATTCCTGTTCTGTTGCTTCCTTTAATTGTATCTATCTTCATTTTTCTCTCATACATAAGCTTCCAAGTGTTTTGCAGAAACAGAGGGGACATGTCACAATTCCTTAGATCCTTTTTCTCCTTCCTAGATAAGCCTGTCTTGTAAATCCAAGAATAAGCTTGGGTGGCAACTGCAGGGAGCAGGTCTCTCCTAAGTCTAGGCCTGGTGGAGTTGGACAGAGAGCTTCAGTGCTCAAGACTCGATGCACCCCTAAGTTTGATTTCAAGTGTTTAGGGCAGTTCTCCATACCTGAAGTATCTTCTACCAGATTTTTCAATAAAAAGCACTCTTGGACTCAGGATTTTAAACACCAAATTCATCAAGCAGGGATAACGTTATATTTTATAGGTCATCTATAGCTTAATGTGAACAAGATTATAAAGTTCTTTTCTGAGAACAGGGTCTGATGAGGCAGAAAAGAAAATTGCAACTCTTTAAGAGATGGTAAAATGGAGTACAACTTGATAGCCAATAGGTTGACCATCCATGTAAGCAATGTCATCCCTCTTTGAACAAAGAATAATATTTTTAAGAACTTTTATTTTTAAATAAATCATTTAATATTTAGATATTATTTGTTTTATTAGTAAACCAAGCATTATTTTATTTTTTTAAACTGCATTTGCTTTACAGATATAAGGTACTAAACGCAAGTGCTATCCCTGAAGGACAGTATATCGACAGCAAGAAGGCTTCTGAGAAGCTCCTTGCGTCCATTGACATTGACCACACCCAGTATAAATTTGGTCACACTAAGGTAACATTCTCTAAATCCAATCTGATACTATTCCTGTTCTTTTGAATTTTATGCAACATTTCTAATCTGGAACACTGCCCCCACACAGGTCTTTTTCAAAGCTGGTCTTCTGGGGCTCCTAGAGGAGATGCGAGATGACAAGCTGGCCCAACTGATTACCCGCACCCAGGCCATGTGCAGAGGGTTCTTGGCAAGAGTGGAGTACCAGAAGATGGTGGAGAGACGGTATGAAAATGTACTGTTTATTCATGTCTTTCATCCTCAAAAACACCCTTGAGGTGACTTACAGTTAAGACTCAACTGTGCTGAGGACACTGAAGGAATGGTAAGAGTCCCATAGAGAAATGAAGGAAAACTTAAAGGATCATCACCATGAAATATATTCTGAGTGTTTGGGTAAAAAACTGAGAAGCATGAAGTGTTCATAGTTTTCATCTAACAAGAGAAAATACATCAGTGAGAAAGCAGAGACAATTTTTTACTGTAGCACTTGGTTCTAATATGATTTATTAGGCAGATGATTAAAGAGAGGACATTTTCAAGAATGGTTTTATACAGGATATAATCCTGTATTATCCTTCCTCCATCTGATCATTTCTATTATTGAACTATCATGATTTAAAATATTAAGGGTATTTGTCTATGAAAGACTTGTTGTAGTAAATTAATACAATGTCATCAAGGGATATGGCTTCCTGGTGATCTAATTTGTTGAAGGGACAGAATTCAAAGACTATAGTGCTAGGCTTCTCAGGCTGCAGGATATACATGACCAGGACCTATAGTGATATATGCATTTTACATTGCCATTCTATGTATATCCACACATATGTGTAAATATATAAACAATTTACATAAAACAAATTTTATTTTTACTATTTGAAATTATGCTTAAACTTCTGTGGCATTCTATTTTACTAAAAATAATAAATTTGGGTCCTAAATGCACACACACACACACACACACACATATGTAAATAATTGTCTATATATGAGGGTAAATAATTTATTCAAATAACCTAAATTAAAGCAAATGTGATATTATAGAGTTAATGCAAAATTCACACCACATTAAAATATAATACTAGAGATTGTCAAATAAATTCTAGCATCTTTAATCAGATACCCCACAATCTTTAAAGGTCATGTTCACCTCCTGCTTCCCTTATGGTATTTTAGTAAGAATGTTTGAGAGGCACTGAGGCACAGCAGTACTTCTCAAAGTGTAGTCCTTGATTTGCATTATCACCATCCCTTGTTAACCTGTTAAAAGTGCACAATTTCAGGTCCCACCCCAAATCCTCTGAATCTGACTCTTTGGAGGTGGAGTTCAGGAATCAGTGTTTTATCAATCCCGTCAGGTCATTTTTATTCATTCCGAAGTTTGAGAAGCAATGAGGTAGAGGAATGAGTAGAGGAATGGCAAATCCTCAACTATCACCCCCAAAATATCACTTGCTTAATCTGTGCATTTCAAAGAAGGTGAGGATTAGAGTGGGGACAGAACCTCCAACTCTTGCTGCCTAAATTTCATCTCATTTCATCATCCACACAATACCTAATTTGCAGCCATTGAATTTTAGGGAGTCCATCTTCTGTATCCAATACAACATACGAGCCTTCATGAATGTCAAGCACTGGCCCTGGATGAAACTGTTCTTTAAGATCAAACCTCTGCTAAAGAGTGCAGAAACTGAGAAGGAGATGGCCACCATGAAGGAAGAATTCCAGAAAACCAAAGATGAACTTGCCAAGTCAGAGGCAAAAAGGAAGGAATTAGAAGAAAAGATGGTGTCACTGCTAAAAGAAAAAAATGACTTGCAGCTCCAAGTTCAGTCTGTAAGTTGGGGTAGCATGTTGGGTATTGCTAATCAGAATGCAGGTGCTAGAACTCTGACCATTATGGGCAATGGGCTGGATAGTCAGCAGAGCAGACAAGCATTGGAGAGAGAAAGTTGAAGCCCTCCATGTATCCCTTCATTGCCTGTTGAATCCCTTCCATACAGCACCACAACAATTAGGTAGAAATGTCCATCATCTTTCATTCTACAATTTTATTAAACTCCAGGATTTATGTCTTTTCCTTTTGAAGAAAGTCCTTGAAAGTGATTTTAACATGAAGTAATCCCAGATAAAATATTAAGGGGAGGACATCACAGAGGGAGATTTTTTTCCTGAAGCTTCCTTGAACACTTTTTTAATGTCCATGAGTCTTAAATTACAATATTGACAGCTGGAAAATGGCAGCATTCAACACCAAATTTTATTGAATTATTGTTAATTATTGATATAAAAAATTCTTATCCACTCTTTACAATCTATCACCATAGTCAGTACCCTATTACATCCACACCTAGATTGCTTCATCAGTATCTAAATTGCTCTGCCTACTTACAATTCTCTCTTATTCTGTCCAAGCTACTCACTGCTCGCTCTTGGGCCAATCATTTTAGAACTGCTTCCATCAACTTGGAAATGTAATTTATAGGACTGTTTTTCATTTAGAAAGAATTGAATTGGTCTGGTATAATTTACTCATCACAAAATCATATATTTTTTTTTTCTGGTAAGATTAGTCTCTGCTGTCAAGTTTGGGCAGTATAATAACTCCTTCAAGATTACAGTAGGAAAAAAGAGCCTCCCCTTGCATTTTTTTTTCTTTATTGCCTCTACCCCCTTCAAATCTATTCCAAATTTTTTTCTGTTCTCCCCAAAGATTTACTCAGAATCTGTTCTACACCACTACATTCACTACATAGCTATACAGAGAATATATTCTTCTGTGTATTCAAAAGTTGATATGGAGGATCACTGGTGAATATAAATTTCATGTTTCTCTCATTTTCTGCCTGCTCTGTTCCCATTAATTGGAAACAGTGGGTTGCCAGGAATTTTTTGATTACTTTTTGCCTCAACTTGAATTTAAAGCATCATAACCAGGGTCATCTTTCAGTACTACAAAGAAATGTATTTCAATAGCAGTTGCAGGTGGAAATTTTCTGGCAGGAATGCTTCCCCATCCCCCACCATGATTTTCTTCCTAATAAGTTGATTTCTGCAAACCCAAATACTATCCATCTCTCAAGACTTAACTCAAATACCAATTCTTTTATTAAGCCAAACTTGGCCCAACTTCTCTGTTCTCTGATGTCATTAATTGCTTTCTACATTAACGGTAGCCTTTGAGAGAGAGGTTTTCTAATCTATTGTGGAATATACTCTTCTAAAGGAACAGGTCAACTACCAATACTTTTTGGTTTTTCTACATATGAAAATGTACTGCTCTTTGGTAAGTGGTCATGAAACAAAATCTGTGAAGACATAAACAAGTGAATACAGGAAATCCAAGAAAAAAAACTGTAAACATTTATACTTTTATCAGTGTAAAGTATTTTATTCTTTCTTCTCAATTGTAATTTCAAGGAAGCTGAAGGGTTGGCTGATGCAGAGGAAAGATGTGACCAGCTGATCAAAACCAAAATCCAGCTTGAGGCCAAGATCAAAGAGGTGACCGAGAGAGCTGAGGATGAGGAAGAGATCAACGCTGAGCTGACTGCCAAGAAGAGGAAACTGGAAGATGAATGCTCAGAACTGAAGAAAGACATTGATGACCTTGAGCTGACACTGGCCAAGGTTGAAAAGGAGAAGCATGCCACAGAGAACAAGGTATGAAACATACTCTGTTGTACTGTATCCAGGTTCTTCTCAGTCAGTAGCAGAGGTCACCTCTTTCTTAACCCCTATAGGTGAAAAACCTCACAGAAGAGATGGCAGGCCTGGATGAAACCATTGCTAAGCTGACCAAGGAGAAGAAGGCCCTCCAAGAGGCCCACCAGCAGACCCTGGATGACCTGCAGGCAGAGGAGGACAAAGTCAACACCCTGACCAAAGCTAAAATTAAGCTTGAACAGCAAGTGGATGATGTAAGTCCAGCATTATCAAGGAAATTATTTCTTCTAAAGGAAACTGGGAATTCCTAGTTCCTACTCAACATAATTTATATTTAGCTTGAAGGGTCCTTGGAGCAAGAAAAGAAACTTCGTATGGACCTAGAAAGGGCTAAGAGGAAACTTGAAGGTGACTTGAAGTTGGCCCAAGAGTCTATAATGGACATTGAAAATGAGAAACAGCAACTTGATGAAAAGCTCAAAAAGTAAGTATGAAAGAATAGCTCAGGAATTTGCTTCCACTGCTGGGTATGAACTAAATTATTGCCATTTGCTGCTTTTCCAAAAGGAAAGAGTTTGAAATGAGCAATCTGCAAAGCAAGATTGAAGATGAACAGGCACTTGGTATTCAATTGCAGAAGAAGATCAAGGAGTTACAGGTAAGTACATGATCTCCATCACTTTAATTCAACAAGAAAAATAAATGACTGGCACAAGAAACTGAGTTTGTATTTTCCACCATTTCCAGGCTCGCATTGAGGAGCTGGAGGAGGAAATTGAGGCAGAGCGGGCTTCCAGGGCCAAAGCAGAGAAGCAGCGCTCTGACCTCTCTCGGGAACTGGAGGAGATCAGTGAGCGGCTGGAAGAAGCTGGAGGAGCCACTTCAGCCCAGATTGAGATGAACAAGAAGCGGGAGGCTGAATTCCAGAAAATGCGCAGGGACCTGGAGGAGGCCACCCTGCAACATGAAGCCACAGCTGCCACCCTGAGGAAGAAGCATGCAGACAGTGTGGCTGAACTTGGGGAACAGATTGACAACCTGCAGCGGGTCAAGCAGAAGCTGGAGAAAGAGAAGAGTGAGATGAAGATGGAGATTGATGACCTTGCTAGTAATGTAGAGACCATCTCTAAAGCTAAGGTACAACAGATATGGGAAAACTGACATTAATGACACTAACCCATATGGACACATCATAGTTCAAAAAGGACACATTATACACATTAAGTCATTTATTATTTGCAGTTATCCAGGAAGGTAAGCATAAAATAAATAAAGCCTTTTTAATTATTTTCATTTAACATATAAATAAACAGAAAACCAAAGCACAGCAGAGTATCACCCCATTTATAATAACAGTGCTAGCTTTGGAAAATAGGTCATTTGTGTTCTTCAGTCCCCCAACTTGAGAGTACAACTCTCCCATGTTTTCAATTATCCAATAGCAAGGTTTCAGTGTATACAAAGGCAATGCAGTAGTTTTTAATATGCCTTTAGAGTATGTACCATATAATTCTTGTGGAATCTTAAAATTGAAACCTACTATTTAACTTTTATATTAATACTGCACATAGCTTCATGACTAGCTTTTGTAAAATAAAAATAAATAAATTCTTCTATATCACAGTGCATATTAGATAATTTGACTTATGAATCAAAACAATTATTAGATATTTCATTTGGGGAGAATTCTTAGCTGCTGCAAAGATCACTATCTTGAAGGGTCTCCACTTCCTTCTTTCGCTTTTTATCCTGTAGGGAAACCTAGAGAAAATGTGCCGCACTCTAGAGGACCAAGTGAGTGAACTGAAATCCAAAGAAGAAGAGCAGCAGCGGCTCATCAATGACCTGACAACCCAGAGGGGACGCCTGCAGACTGAATCTGGTAAACCTCCCCTCTTGTTTGGTGCCTAAGAGTGGTGGTGATGATGATATGGTTAAGAACAAATGATTTGGTGGCAGTCTAATAAAAGCAACTGAGATCATGTGTGATTCATTGAAAGGCTCAGACTCTTCATCTAAGTGCAAGGTCATTTGGGGACAACTCTGGAATAAATATTTTCATATAACTAAACTAAGCTCTGCTCCAGAAAGGCCTTGAATATTTATTTTTCACAAAGGGGATGTTGGAATAGAGGTCATTCCAGCATGGGTTCAGGACTTCTTTGTCAAGACACATTTTTTAAAAAAAGTTTGTATCAACATTAAATTAACGACTAGGGCAATGGATAGGCCTATCTCTCAAAAGTCTATGGAAGTGGAACTATGTAGAATTGGACATTTTATCTCCCTTTTTGACAGCCTTCAAAAGGTTTTGCAACATATAAAAGGCTAAAATAATTAGTTATGGAGAGGACAAAAAATTTGAGCTATATTTATTCATATGGATTGATATGGAAGTTCCACCATAAATACCCAAATTTAGCGTTGACTATGAAGATGCCAATATAGAATTCAATAATCTGAGTATTCATTTTGGGGGGATAAGGATAAAATTTATTTTTAACATGGGTTTGCAGAATATTTTCTTCATTTAAAAAACAATGTGCTATTTCTTTGTCTAGGTGAATTTTCACGCCAGCTTGATGAAAAAGAAGCTCTGGTGTCTCAGTTATCAAGGGGAAAACAAGCATTTACTCAACAGATTGAGGAATTAAAGAGGCAGCTTGAAGAAGAAGTAAAGGTAACAATTATTCTGAGTTGACCATAAACAGATACAGTTATACCAACTTTTAGACGGTTTTGAATTGAAACTTAAAAATTAAACAATTAAACATCCAATAAAATGAAGGCATAACTATCTCCACAGGCCAAGAATGCCCTGGCCCACGCCCTGCAGTCCTCCCGCCATGACTGTGACCTGCTGCGGGAGCAGTATGAGGAGGAGCAAGAATCCAAGGCGGAGCTGCAGAGGGCGCTGTCCAAGGCCAACAGTGAGGTTGCCCAGTGGAGGACCAAGTATGAGACCGATGCCATCCAGCGCACAGAGGAGCTGGAGGAGGCTAAGTATGTGCACAGCACTGAAAGAATGTGCTGAAAACTTGGCACAGTCAGTGAATTAGTTTGACAATGCTTAATTAACTAGTTTCTATTTGCCAGTCACTACCAAGTCCTGAGAATGATTCATGAATAGAGCAAACAGTAGTCCCTACTGCACAAGACTAAAATCCAGTTAAGAAATCAAAAATGGCAAATGATTACTAATTACAGAGCTTAAGCCATATGCCAAGCACACCAAGCTCATCGCTGCTTTAGGGTTTTGTGCAGTTCCCTCTGTTTAGAATACTTTCCATACTGGTCTCCCTCTAGCTCATTGTGACTTCTTTCAGATGTTGTGACTTGACTCAGATGTTATCTCCCAAGGGAGGCCTTTCCTGAATACCTGAAGTAGTTGCCCATAATGTACCCTACTTTACTTCTCTTTGTCATACTTATATCTAAAAGTGTGGTCATGGATTTTTCTGACTTGCTTATTGTTTATCTCTCCCACTAGTTTGTAAGCTTTATGGCAGGGAACATTTTTGTCTTATTCATTGTTGTCTCAATGACTGGTTTATAAAAAAAGCTTGCTGATGTTTGTTGATTGAACTAATAGATCACGTTAGTGTGAAGTTTCCAATATGCTTCAGTATGCTAACAATTCGTGATTGTTATTATGTTTATTTCTCCCTAAAATTTTATATAATTTTTCAGGAAGAAGCTGGCTCAGAGGTTACAGGCTGCTGAGGAACACGTGGAAGCTGTGAATGCCAAATGTGCATCCTTGGAGAAGACAAAGCAGAGGCTGCAGAATGAGGTTGAGGACCTCATGCTTGATGTGGAGAGGACCAATGCTGCCTGTGCAGCCCTAGACAAGAAGCAAAGGAACTTTGATAAGGTGATGTCTGTAGCATTCACTGCTCTCTGTCACTTTTTTCTGCCCTATACAGCAGGTAACCACTCTGGATTTTTCAGATCCTGGCTGAATGGAAGCAGAAATATGAGGAAACACATGCTGAGCTGGAAGCATCCCAGAAGGAGGCCCGCTCCCTTGGTACTGAGCTGTTCAAGATGAAGAATGCCTATGAGGAATCCTTGGATCAGCTAGAAACCCTGAAGCGAGAGAACAAAAACTTGCAGCGTGAGTCCCTTTCACTTTCAATAATATTCATGACTTGGAGGAATCTCTCTCTCATGCATGTGTTTGACCAAGTCCTTACCTGTCTTTTACCCAAACAACAGAGGAGATTTCTGACCTCACGGAGCAGATTGCAGAGGGAGGAAAACGTATCCATGAACTGGAGAAAATAAAGAAACAAGTAGAACAAGAGAAGTGTGAACTTCAGGCTGCTTTAGAAGAAGCTGAGGTACAGATTGAATTGTATCTTATACACAAACAAATCAGAAAAAATTAAATACATCTTTGTAGGTTGTAAAAAGATAGACAGAATAAAATTAATGCCTTGCAGAAAAACTTCAAAATGCTTCTTGCTAATGTCATCTTTTGCGGTCTTTAAGGCATCTCTTGAACATGAAGAGGGGAAAATCCTGCGCATCCAGCTTGAACTGAACCAAGTCAAGTCTGAAATTGACAGGAAAATTGCTGAGAAGGATGAGGAAATTGACCAGCTGAAGAGAAACCACATTAGAATCGTGGAGTCAATGCAGAGCACACTGGATGCTGAGATCAGGAGCAGGAATGATGCCATCAGGATCAAGAAGAAGATGGAGGGAGACCTCAATGAAATGGAAATCCAGCTGAACCATGCCAACCGCATGGCTGCTGAGGCCCTGAGGAACTATAGGAACACTCAAGGCATACTCAAGGTAAATGGCTTCAAAAGATGGACCCGGGGGGCTGGGGATATAGCTCAGTTGGTAGAGTGCTTGTCTTGCATGCACAGACCCTGGGTTCAATCCCCAGCGCTGCCAAAAAACAAAAAGATGATTCCAGGACAATTGGAATGACTGCAGCCTGAGAACATGATATCTCAATGATCTCTCATTGCACAGGATACCCAGCTACACCTGGATGATGCTCTCCGGGGCCAGGAGGACCTGAAGGAACAGCTGGCCATGGTTGAGCGCAGAGCCAACCTGCTTCAGGCTGAGATTGAGGAGCTGCGGGCCACACTGGAGCAGACCGAGAGGAGCAGGAAAATCGCAGAACAGGAGCTCCTGGATGCCAGTGAGCGTGTCCAGCTCCTCCACACCCAGGTGGGATTTAGAACAAAGAACTCCCCTGTTGGTTGATGTTTACATGCCCAGAATATACAGGCCTGAATTTTTTATATGACGGCCAGGTTTTATACTTTCATCATTTTTTTTACTGTATTATTGAGAAAACTTCCACTATTTTATGTTAAACAAATATTATTGACTCACTTCCTATAATAATCTAAGGCTAACTCATTGTCTATTATTTTTTAAGTTTTACTGACTCTTCTTATTAATATTGACATTTTATTGTGCAGAAATTGAATCTTGTGAACATTATTATTTTATCCCTGTGAATGGTTTCACTGGCAAATGATAATTTTAATATTATACAGCTATTTCGTCTGCTTATGAAGTATGTTCTTGAAGATGTTCAATATTCTATAACATTTCTATTTTATTTATTTGCACTACATAACAAGATTCCTTAATACTGAAAGCATTTCTTGTAGTTTTTAACCTATTTTTTTTTTCAAAAAATGGTACTTTAATAGCATAATAAGAAGATGTATATGTTATTTTAAAATAGAACACTAGCCTGATCAACACCAAGAAGAAGCTGGAAACAGATATTTCCCAAATGCAAGGAGAGATGGAGGACATCATCCAGGAAGCCCGCAATGCAGAAGAGAAGGCCAAGAAGGCCATAACTGATGTGAGTAGCAGGCATAGTTCTCCATTAATTTAGCAGTACGACTGCCTACAGCAATAGTTTTCTTGATTTTTTTGGTTTATTTGCCAACCAGGCTGCCATGATGGCTGAGGAGCTGAAGAAGGAGCAGGACACCAGCGCCCACCTGGAGCGGATGAAGAAGAACATGGAGCAGACAGTGAAGGACCTGCAGCTCCGTCTGGATGAGGCTGAGCAGCTGGCACTGAAGGGTGGCAAGAAGCAGATCCAGAAGCTGGAGGCCAGGGTGGGTCTCCCAATATCTATTTCCTTCTGCTTCCAGTGCCTGATTTGATTAAAGTTCTTTCTAAGAGCCTACCTATTTGCAGGTGCGTGAGCTGGAAGGGGAGGTTGAGAGCGAGCAAAAGCGTAATGTTGAAGCTGTCAAAGGTCTGCGCAAACATGAGAGGCGAGTGAAGGAACTCACTTACCAGGTACAGCATTAACTTTTATCACCTAAGCATTCTTCCAAATCAATGTGAAATGCTCATATACAATGATACAATAGCGCTTTAGAAATAAGGTCCTATGGTTTTTATGATCTTTCAGACGGAAGAAGATCGGAAAAATATTCTCAGGCTTCAGGATTTGGTAGATAAACTTCAGGCAAAAGTGAAATCTTACAAGAGACAAGCAGAAGAGGCTGTAAGTATCTTTAAAGTAGAAGGGAAGAATGAAGTCCTTGGGTTAAGAAAAGCTAATAGGTATTTACATTCATTATCCTGTTCATTTTTGTAGTTTTATTTCTTATCATTTGTAATATCAAAAGCTTGGTTTTAAAAGTTAACTTTCACTTAACAAAGAAACAAAAATTTAAAAGCAGAAATAACACAGGCCATAATCTCTGGTCATTGTCTGCTAAAATTGCCAAGTGATGAGAAAATATAAACAAAAATCCCTATATTTAAATGCTAAAGAAGAAACTTTCCTTTATATTTCTTTGGATAAATTTAAAATAAAAATCATAATTACTGAATAATTAATTATAAATAAAACTACAAGGAAGATGCTACTTTTACAAACCTACATAATGAAGTCAAAGCTATTGACTGAAAGTTACTTCATTGTATGTGCTTTCATTATGAGTCAAAAATAAAAATAAATTAATAAGTGGACAGTGTAATCCAGAAATTATGAATAACAAAACAATGGAAATAAGAAGCACTATTAAAAAAGGTAGAAATTGATAAATTGATTAACTAGAGTGTAATATTTTCTAATTTGACTATTTTAGTTATATCTAATAACTTTGGGGAATTGATATACTTTTGAGTAGTTTAATCAAGGGGAAAGTGAGAGAAAATATAAACTCACAACATTATAAATAAGAAAAGAAATAAACCATGGACATAAAAAAATTTTGGTGTAATTACTATGTAAACCTACCAAAAAAATTGGAATCCTGAGGAAATTTATGATTTTTCTAGGAGAATATACATTACCAATTTGGCTGGATAAGTTATTTCAGAATTACTTCTGAAAATGGACCCAGGACCGGACAGGTCTTTCAAAATTTCAAGGGACAGATAATCCCCCAGCTATGTAAGCTGTTCAAGATCATGGGAAAAGACAGAGAGCTTTCTAATTCATGTTAAGAAGCCTGCATAACCCTCATACCAGAACCTGTCCAAGAGAGAACAGGGGGAAGAAAATACAGGCCATTTTATTCATGAGTGTAGTTGTAGCATGGGTAAATTACTAAGTTGTAAGACCCTTACTTTATTAAAGAAAATTTCTATTGGTATTTAAATAGGCTTAGTTCCTACAATGTAAGGATTACTTTATATTAGGGAGTCTGTCAGTACAATTTTTACATCCAAAGCAGGAAGAAAAAAGTGAATGTATTGTGCCAAAACATTCATAGTAAAATACATCATTTATTTCAATTTTAAAAACTATTATTAAATTCATCCTTAATATGATAAAGAATACTTAATTTTAGGGAACAGTCATCATCTAACATCAAGTATTAACAACTTTGACTTTAATATTCTTTCCTTCTCCTCTGATCTTAACATTTTTTATTATTCTATTTGTGGTACACATCTTTTAATATGCTTTGGTTTAAAAATTAAGTTTGTGATTATTTATGAGGCACCAAGCCCCAGTTAAATCACAATATTAATTTCAATGATAAGCAAAATCTAGGAGATGGTAAGATTCTGCTTATCTATAGATGCCAAATCCTTTCATCCCTTAAGTCTTTAGTCTAGAAAGATGTGCAGTATGGGCTTCTTACAATTCCATTTTTATTCTCAGGAGGAACAATCCAACACAAATCTATCTAAATTCCGCAAGATCCAGCATGAATTGGAGGAAGCAGAGGAAAGGGCTGACATTGCAGAGTCTCAGGTCAACAAATTGCGGGTAAAGAGTCGGGAAGTTCATACAAAAATTATAAGTGAAGAGTGATCAAGTCCGGATGCAATGGAATGACTGAAGAGAGGCACAAAATGTGAAGTCTTTGGTCATTTTCCTCTGTAATTTTGTCTATTCTACCCTATTGTGAAGGAAATAAAAAGTACAGAATATTTTGCAAACCATATCCTTAGGCTTTGTTTGTTTTCTCTCCTAAAATGATGTGAAAGTTTAAATAATCTCAAGCCTCTTGAGCAATCACATTTAACCTGCCACTATGATAATACTTGAAAACTATGAAGCTGTCACTTATCAGAGAAGCCAGTTCTGGTGAACAGAAATCTGGATATAATTTTTCTTTCTAATCTTTCCTGATATTTGGGGTATAGTAAAATCCTAGAAAGTTCCTGCTTCCTCTAATTTTTCAGGTCTACGCAAAGAATGGCACTAGCTGTATTTTCACATGGGCAATTCAGACGGAACCACATCATTAATTCTCCTTGCTTAATAACTGATAAAGAACACAAATGAAAAGTATTAATTAGTTGGTACATGAAGATTTCCAATATTAATACTAATATGCTGTGCACATAGTGTGGGTACGGTTTGATATGATGAATGAGATGTGACCTTTCTCCCTACGAAAGACACAGGGTAGCAATCAAGACTGGAGCCATAGAGATTATTACTTTATATATTATAATATTTCCAGACTTCATGGCCTCCTAGATAATCATGTAAAGAATCAAAATCAACTACAAGAATATCAATAAAATGTATACACACATAGTGATGAACATGAATTTGGTACAAAAAGTAGATATGGTAGCTATCTAAATTACTGAGAGAAAAATTCTTGGAAGATTAAGATTTTTAAACTAGATACAGCTGAGATACATAAGCCAAAAATATAAACTTCCTGGACAGTATGAAAGAAAAGCTAAATGCTAACTTCCTGTAAAAATAGAAAGCAAGAATATCTTGGCTTCAAAGGCACCATGTGAGAATGATTTAAATTAGACCCGTGGAGGCAATTTAACAGGTAAGTTGGATTCATGCTGTAACACCAGATTTAGGAAGGGTGTGGGATTGCTCTTCTCACTGTATCCGTCCCTTTTTCACTTTGTTCCTATATCACCTGTGAATGCTGAAGTGCCTCTTAACTTGGCAGTTAATTACCAAAAAAAATAAATAAATAAATAAATAAAATAAAGTCTTGCTTTCCATTTACTGAATAGTTTTTCTAAAGTAGAACAAAAGTCTGTCTAAAATTCCCATCAAATCCTACTGAGAGCATTATTAAAATGTTCTCTCTTCCTGAGAATTATTACCTACATTTTACAGATGCCTAATAAAGAAACAGACATTTAAGAAAACAAAATGATGTACCTGTAGTAACAAAGCGAGTTAACAGTTGACTACAAAAGCCCCTCTTGGACCCACATCCTTTGCAAGACTCTTCCTGATGGCTTTAATTGACTCCAGATAGAAGAATTTCACCAGGAAGTGTTTGGGACTGCAAGTCAGATGACTGGGGTCTGGACTGCTGTGTGATTTGTAGAAAGTTTCTTCTATTTTTTGAATTTCAATTGCTTTATTAGTAAAATGACTAGATGGTATCTTAAAATAATAAAATAAAATGAGGATTACTACCAGCATCTCCAGAAATCTTTTTCACAAGGCAATCCACCTACTTCCATTACAACAATTTTAGTATAAGGACAATAGTACAGATATGGGTGCAAACGGGATACAGTGGGTCTCAGGACCAGTCAAACAATGTTGACAGAGATGCAAAGTCACAGAGACAATAAAACAAACATGTTTTAAAATCAAAAGTTAAAATAGAAAGCAATGTCAAGATATTATTTTCAAGCAAAAGGTTAAATATATATTTTAGGTATCTGATGGAAAAGAATTCATACACACTCATATTTACAGGGAGAAATGCTCCATTTTAAATATTTTTCCTATGTTCAGTTTCATAGAGGAAAAAGGATTTAACAAACAATTTGCATTTTTAAATATGAGAAAAACAGGACATTTCTGCTCAGTAAGGCAGTTCAATTTTGGAACAAGTCTGAAGTGGGAATGGAATGATTTCACGATGAATAAAAGGTGAATGACTGGAGGAAACAAAAGAAGCTGTCTATCTTTGGCTGCTCCTTGTGAAGCAAGTTTTAAAATAAGTTCTGAGGCATAATTGGAAAAGCACAATGCATTGCAAAAAAAAAAAAAAAAGTCTTCTTGGGAGGAAACAGCAAACTCCTTCTGATATTCTGCTAAAGAGCAGAAACTTTCCTCCCTGGTCTAATATTACAATTGTAAGGCAGTTGAAAAGACTTTACTCAGGCTGCTCAGTGAAATAGAAGAGCAGTAGGCAACAAAGTCCAGGCATTCCAGAACTTGGCTGTCTTTGAAACAACACCTTACATTATTCCAAGGGCAGATCACTTTCAGATTGCCAACAACTCAAATTATTTATAGGAGATTGGTTCATATACTTAACCCAATATGAGAGGAAATATTTCTAATTATATCCAGACATCTTTAATATGAGGGGAATTAGGCTTGGAGACCTTCTTTGCCAAAAACATGTTTTGCCAAATATGTTTTAAGAAAGAGGAGGAGGTTACATGTTTTCCATATTTGAGCCTATAAAAGTACTCTTGGAATGAGTTGACATGTCTTTCCTCATAAAGCTTCAAGGTAAGAGTGTGTGAGGACAGAGCCGTGTCTGGAGGACGTGAAGGGATGCTGGCTGCTTGCATGCATGCCACACATCCTGGTTCCCACTGTCCCTGGCAGCCTTGCCAGTGAAGCATCAACCTACCCCACAGCAATTTTAATTAGATGTTGTAGTCTTCCCAGTAACTTCCTGGTTCCAAATTAAGAATTATAATAATATTATTAGTAATTATTAGAATTTAATCAGAAGAATTTTATTCTTTTTCTTACAGTTCTGACCCAGTTCAAGGTTGCATATCTAAAGGTAAGAGCCTTCCCCCCCCCCATTCCTCACAGAGTGCAAAAGATTTTCTGCAATGGTTTGGATGGGGCATGGAGTGGGTGCTAAAAAATGAAAGTGTTTCAGTTTCACGACTGATCATGCTTCTTTTGAAAAACTCTAAGGGGGACTTTATAAATCATTTCTAATTAACTCAGATCCTTTGCAATATATGAAAATGTTTTTTCAGTCTTTGAGAGTTTCATGTAGAGTTTTTTTTTCTATTTCTAGCATTGTAGTTTGTCTTTTAAATGATTATAACATGCAATGCAATACTTCAGAGGGGTATTAATTTATAGGGAAAATGTGAACTTTCCATGCTACAGTTTTTACTCAGAACTATATGATATAAAAACTGAGATAATATCTAAATGGGTGCGCAGAATGGTCTAAATCCTTGCCTTGGAAAAGCTGCTTAACTCCATGTTGTTTCACAATGTGTAAAATGGAAATTTTAAAAAATATAGTATTAAAATGGTTTTCAGCAAGAAAAATCATTTTAATGTGTTAGCTGAGTCATTAAAATTTGAATGAAAAAATGTGAAATAGTTTATTCAAGTGAGCTTTCCTGGAAAAGGTATCTTTGTTATTACAAAATATATATGATGATCAAGGACAGTATTTATTAATGTTAGTTAAAGCAGTAAAAGATGAATTTGAAAGGAAAACGTTTGTAAAATTTTTACGAGAATATTAGTAATAAGGTAAGAAAACATGTGTAATATATTTTATAATAAATCTGAGAAAATACTAAAGACTGATGAAGAAGCTGGGTTTGTCAGAATTAAGGGGACAAGATAAATTGATGTATAATAATTTTTTTCCCCAACAGAACCATGTGAAGCATAGCTCTTCACAATTCCACTTTCTTATATATTAATCTTTGTAACTCCCAACTTTATAATAATAACATTTTTACTATGTACAAAATAGTTCCTAAAATTTTGCAACATATACTTCTCATTCTTTTACCTCAGAAAGCCAGCCCTGAGCCCTTCTCTGCATCCAGCATGTATTTTTAGAGGTACAAAGGATGTATAAAGAGAAGAATGCTCCCTGCCTGCAAATTGCTTATAATCCAATAGGGAAAATAAAAATCATGCCTGAAAGACCCCACAGCATCCTGCTGTCATCTTGGCTTTGGGTTCTGCATAAACCAGTGATAGGCAGCTTATAAATATCAATATATAACAAATGAAACACAGACAGCAGTCAGGATAGATCTCCCAGTAGGTGAGCCAGAAACAAGCGTCTCTTTCCAAATGCATGATTGAGTAGCTGTCAGCACTGGCGCAGAACAAGGAGACTGATATTCCACCTACAACCAAGCCAGGGAGGTGGTGATACCCAATGCAGTGCTAAGCACCCCACGGTCAGTGAATTTAAAACAAACAAAAAAACTCTTTTAAAATGTGATGAATCTAATGGTCTAGTTTATGAATTTCTATAATTTCCTTTCTTCCTTTGCCAGGAGGCAGGGTCCTTAATTGGGCTACCATCAATAACCTGCAGCCATGAGTTCCGACGCTGAGATGGCCATTTTTGGGGAGGCTGCTCCTTACCTCCGAAAGTCTGAAAAGGAGCGCATTGAAGCCCAGAACAAACCTTTCGATGCCAAGACATCAGTCTTTGTGGCGGACCCTAAGGAGTCCTTTGTAAAAGCAATAGTGCAGAGCAGGGAAGGGGGGAAGGTGACAGCAAAGACCGAAGCTGGAGCTGTGAGTAAAACATCTGCAGTTGATTAGACTGTTTGAACTACACCTTATTTGGGGTTAGGTTAGCTGACCATTATTTTCTCATCTGGTTTCTCCTGTTTTACTGGGTAGACTGTAACAGTGAAAGATGACCAAGTCTTTCCCATGAACCCTCCCAAATATGACAAGATCGAGGACATGGCCATGATGACCCACCTGCACGAGCCTGCTGTGCTGTACAACCTCAAAGAGCGTTATGCAGCCTGGATGATCTACGTGAGTTCTTATGGCCTTCTACTTATAGGGAGCTAATATATATTTTTTTAAAGAATAAATGATTAAAGTTCTTGACAAATAATTATACTTCTTTAAAATATGTATTTTCTTTACTTTTTTGGTGCAGACCTACTCAGGCCTATTCTGTGTCACTGTCAACCCCTACAAGTGGTTGCCAGTGTATAATGCAGAGGTGGTAACAGCCTACCGAGGCAAAAAGCGCCAGGAGGCCCCGCCCCACATCTTCTCCATCTCTGACAATGCCTATCAGTTCATGCTGACTGGTGAGTGGCTCGATTGGTTTTCATGTAAATTATTTTATCACAAAATGTTAGTGTTAAGAAGACATTTAGAAATAATCCAACCCAATCCTCTGGTTGTTAAGAAGAGGTGACCAAAGCCCAGAGAGGTATATGCTATCAACACTGGGACTAAATCTCAACTATCTATTCCCATGAATTTACCAGAACTTGCTAATGCTTCATCCCTGTTTCATTTGTTTATAGGCTTCTTGCTTAGAAACTAACAGATTTTATATATTTAAATAACAAGAGCAAGTCTAAGTAATATCTGAATCATATCCTGTCTGAATAGAAAAGCAAAATACATTTTAAATCCTTTTATTCCCTTTTTTATTGTTGATTATCAATTATATACTTTTAGAAGTATTAATTATCTTTTAAAAGCCATCAGAGTATATCTCAGGGGTGATAGCCTCTCCTTGAATGAAGATGATGTTTTGGGGTCACATGCATACACACAGAAGTTGTTCTATTCCCTCATAAAAAGATTTCTTTTTGATTGAGACACCCTTTCTCACCTGATCTTTCTTTAACACAATGGTACACTTTTGGGAAGGCAAATCATATTAAGGTTCTAATCTGTGCCATAAGGGGGAAAAAAAAGTTTTTCTTTGTGAGGCCAATTGACCCATTTAGAAACTAAATCTCAACACTGGCTTGAAGAATGCTATTTCAGCCTGTCAGATCATAGTTCAAACCCATAATATAAAATGAATTTTTCAGTATCATGCATTAATCAATAGACAGCAGGCCATTGAAATCTACAGATGGCAACTCTGGTAGTGTCTGGCTTTGGGGTATGGGGCTCTTAATATTAAATCAACAGGATATACTTCTTGTATTGACTTAAAGAATCTAAGATATGACAACATTTTATGTTTCTCTTTCCCAACTTAATTGGCTTAAGAGTAATATCATGTATAACATGACAATAACATTTTGGAAATACCATTGAAAATATGACACTTATATACTCACATGCCATGTTTCCCTATAGAAAATTTTATTTATGTAACTAATACATATGCTGATTGCTCACTATTTTTCTTTTAGATCGGGAAAATCAGTCTATCTTAATCACGTACGTATTCCTATTCTGAGACTTATTGGTATTTTTTTCTCACTAGAAAAATGACAAAAAAATAGTGAATACCCTCATACTAAAGCAATGGCAGGATCAGTAAGAAACTAGATATCAGTTTAGCTTTATTGTAGGATGTAGACTGAGTCCAAATGTAAAATAAAAATGTTCCAAATTATCTCATTTGCTAGTTTAGTCCTGAAAATCCCACAGGACTTCCCTGGAAGTTGGATATATAAATTACCTTCTATGTTCTTGACTAGATCCTAATACAGGGCAGAGAAGAGCCCACAGCCTTATGGGAGGAAGAGTTGTTTGGAAATATACCAGTGACACATTTGCAAGTCCTACTTAGGGAAAATCTGTCTCTTCAAAGATATAACTTTCACTTCATCTGTAGTCTAAGGAAGCTGAAGAACACATGCACATTCCATACAGTTTTTTACTTAATGTTTTATTTACTATGTAGTTGTTGAGTGGCTGCTTTGTGTATCCCTCATAACCAGATCTAAACACCTAGAAATGAATAAGGAACATTTTTAAGCACTCAAGCAATATGTGTTAAAATGAATAATGAATGGATTTCTCTATTTGTCAGTGCAAAGCAAGAGAAATAATATGAGCTATTTGTAGGCTGCAAAAAGATCTAGAAGATTCTCTGACAGAAACATATAAAAACATCTAGATGCATGAGGTAGTAAATGCTAATGGTAGAAATTATTTCATTTGTCACAATGCATATTTTCTCATGTATGTTGGTCCTTGTGGACAGTGGAGAATCTGGTGCAGGGAAGACTGTGAACACCAAGCGTGTCATCCAGTACTTTGCAACAATTGCAGTTACTGGGGAGAAGAAGAAGGAGGAGGCAACCTCTGGAAAAATGCAGGTGGGTCTGGCTGCCATGGTCAGAATCCAGGCTCTGTTAGGGCTCTCAGGTATGAAATTCTTGAGCCCCAGATGCAAGAACTGCTCTCTCCTTTGCAGGGGACTCTGGAAGATCAAATCATCAGTGCCAACCCCCTACTGGAGGCCTTTGGCAATGCCAAGACCGTGAGGAATGACAACTCCTCTCGCTTTGTAAGTCTTTTGGTCATAGAAGGGTATTCTCTGTCTTTAGATACCAGAGGAAGCATATTTAATTTATTTAAAACACATTTCTCTTGTCTACCTCCAAGTTTAGTATATAACATCATCTTTTTTTAACTTACAAGGGTAAATTCATCAGGATCCACTTTGGCACTACAGGGAAACTGGCTTCTGCTGATATTGAAACATGTGAGTAACAGGACCTTCTAAACAGAATTCAAGAATGATAAATGATGATTTGGAAGAACACTGCAGCTCCTGCTGAGAGTAAAGCCTATAAAACCCTAGTCTTCTGCCAAACATGCCTGTGATTAGTGCCAGTCTTATCTTGAGCCCACATGTACTTTACCCACTCCAGGCATGAGCTAATGATTCTGTTGAAATCATTGGGAACTAATGGGATTGTCTAAAGTATCCTGTTATCAAACTATTTTCAGATTTTTCCAGGAAAAAAAGTAACATTAAGGGTAAACGAATTGCCTATGGGTGGAAGACAGGTTATTTTTTCCTCATCTGAGCCTTGATTACTACTGCTCTTAGTAGCCCCTCTGGCACAGAATGACAAGAGACCTTGGGGAAGGAGCAGTCTTGAGACTCAGTTCATTCCAAATGTCAAGGTTCTTCTGTATGAGAAGTGAATGATGTCTTCTGCCAAGTATGTATCACTGCCTTTCTGGAGATGATAGGAGAAACTGCAGTGGTATTTGTAGAGACATTGTATGTGGTACCTCATGGGAACACTCAGCTGAAATCTTAAGGGGCCAATAAGATTTAACTGATGACCTCAAGCTCTAAAAATCACTCCAGAGCACTTTTTAATTTTCCCCAAATTCAATGTTTATTATCCATTGCAGATCTTCTAGAAAAGTCCAGAGTTACTTTTCAGCTAAAGGCAGAAAGAAGCTACCATATTTTTTATCAAATCATGTCTAATAAGAAGCCAGATCTAATTGGTAAGGAAAAACTTAAATATATAGCCTAGAAGTTAATTGTTGTACTAATATTATCTAAAATAAAACTTATATCCTCAATTCTGTGTGCTCAGAAATGCTCCTGATCACTACCAACCCATATGACTATGCCTTCGTCAGTCAGGGGGAGATCACAGTGCCCAGCATAGATGATCAAGAAGAGCTGATGGCCACAGATGTAAGTTACACATTATGTATAAGAATGACAATAATAGCCCACTGTAGGTGTGGTTAAGAATAAAATTCTCCTAAATAAGTTAGTGTCTTTCTAACTTTTATCCTTTCATCTCTCCTGGTAGAGTGCCATTGACATTCTGGGTTTCACTTCTGAGGAAAGAGTATCCATCTATAAGCTCACAGGGGGTGTCATGCATTATGGGAACATGAAATTCAAGCAAAAGCAGCGTGAGGAACAAGCTGAGCCAGATGGCACTGAAGGTACCAAACCAACCTCCATCTGAGTTTAATGAAAGAATATAGGGCAAAAAGCTGAATCCAAACTTGTCTCCTTTACAGATGATCTTTGGATGAACATATACAAATTTACCCTCACACAGACCTTTTATAATACAATATACTCACTACTCTCTCCCTATGAATTGTGGGGCCCAAGAGTAGGTCATATTTGGTACCTGAATTATGTTTCTGCAGTTGCTGACAAGGCAGCCTATCTCCAGAGTCTGAACTCTGCTGACCTGCTCAAAGCCCTCTGCTACCCCAGGGTCAAGGTCGGCAATGAATATGTCACCAAAGGCCAGACTGTGCAACAGGTAAGTGCATGATCTCAATGAATCACACCCATCCCAGGCCTCCGTGACATGTTTTTGATAATATTAACAAACATTACTGTTTGTGAAGGTGTACAATGCAGTGGGTGCTCTCGCTAAAGCTGTCTATGAGAAGATGTTCTTATGGATGGTCACCCGCATCAACCAGCAGTTGGACACCAAGCAGCCCAGGCAGTACTTCATTGGGGTCTTGGACATCGCTGGCTTTGAAATCTTTGATGTGAGTTAGCAGAAAGTTTGTAGCAGAAAAGTTTACAAATTTTGTTGCTGTAGTCATACATAGAAAAGATCTATAAAAAATATCTGCACTATAAACTTAATTCACACATGAAAAAGGTTCAAAAGATCATAAAAGAGCAAAAACTTTGAAATAATACAGAACTAAATTTAAACTCCAACTCTGCAATTCCTAACTATGTGATAAGGGGAATGGTATTTAATTGATCACTGAGCAATTTCAGTGAAGACCCATAGGTAAAGCATCTTGCATTTCAGATAATACATTCATTTCTGAGATCTTTTTGCCAGTAACATGATTTCTGAATTTAAAGCTACTAGACAGTCCCAAGCACATAGTGTTTAAGATGATTGTGATTGAGAAGATGGTGAAGGCAAAGATGGCATCAAAGAGATGGTAGAAACACAATGAAAAAATTCAAAGAAAGACTTTAAGATTCCTATCTGACTAATTAAGGGAAGTGATGTTTAAATACCAAGGTATAGAGAATGGAAATGGCATCGTAAATAAATTCAAATTTGTCTGCCTAGGAAAGAATACTACATAGCATAGGAAATAAGGCTACTTTTTGTCCTCTACCTGATATCAGTATTTTCTAAGGTACTATCTCATCTAGAGGACACATTTCTAAACTTTTTCTATATGTGGACTGATAGAAACTGGATGAAATTTCAGTCAGGGCTTACCACAGGAGGACAAAACCTATCACCCTAAGAGGGAAGTCAGCCTACTCAACTGAGAAAGCCCCTTTCAAAGATAAAACTTTTGTTATAAATTTAACTTTAATTTGTTTTTTCCACTTACTTAGTTCAACAGCCTGGAGCAGCTGTGCATCAACTTCACCAACGAGAAACTGCAACAGTTCTTCAACCACCACATGTTCGTGCTGGAGCAAGAGGAGTACAAGAAGGAAGGCATCGAGTGGGAGTTCATTGACTTTGGGATGGACCTGGCTGCCTGCATTGAGCTCATCGAGAAGGTTCGTTTGCTTTTTTTTCAGACCACAGATTATACCACTGTACAGTGTGTAAAAGAAACTCATAAAAACTTGGTATGTTCTATGATAAAATATTTTTCTTTGTACCATGCTAAAATATTTTTATTGGATTCTGATAAAGCTAATTTTCAAGTCATGCTTGGACAAATATTGTTCTAAGGCCCTTGGCATAAAGACACAAACTCCCCCAAAGCACAGCCCTCATCTCTCTTATTCTGTCATGTTCCAAAACCTGATATAACACCTTATTCTTCATAGACACTCAATAAATATTTGTTAAATTAGTGACATCTGACCAAAGAGATAAGAGTTCATTAACTCTGTGGAATTAAAGAATGAATTAGTCAAATGGATTATTAATGTCCCATGTTGTTTCTCTAAGCACACAGAATTCATGCGGCATTTGTTTCTTTTCATTCTCCCAGCCCATGGGCATCTTCTCCATCCTAGAAGAGGAGTGCATGTTCCCCAAGGCAACAGACACCTCCTTTAAGAACAAGCTGTATGAACAGCACCTGGGCAAGTCTGCCAACTTCCAGAAGCCCAAGCCTGCCAAGGGGAAGGTTGAGGCCCACTTCTCACTGGTGCACTATGCAGGCACTGTGGACTACAACATTGCTGGCTGGCTGGACAAGAACAAGGACCCCCTGAATGAGACCGTGGTTGGGTTGTATCAGAAGTCTTCAATGAAAACTCTAGCTTATCTCTTTTCTGGAGCTGCAGCTGCTGCTGAAGCAGGTAATTTTCAATAAGTCAATCTTTTACATAAAACATAAGCAAAGAAAATGTGTATTATGATTGCTTGTGCTTTCTTTGCCCCACAGAGTCTGGTGGAAAGAAAGCTGGCAAGAAGAAGGGTTCTTCTTTCCAGACCGTGTCTGCTCTCTTCAGGGTAAAAACTTCATTTTCTCTCTAACTGAATATAGGACATTAAATTTTACTCTTCTGTGTGGAGAAAGGGATATAAATCTTGCAAGAATTTTAGAACTGAGTATGACTCAGGGAAGCTGGTCAGTCAACAGTGGTAGAACTGAGTTTTAGGGAGCATCTGGATAGTTTGGAAGAGAAGCCTCAATAAATAAGAAAGGAGAGCCAAGAAGTGATGCAAGCGAATGACAAAAATATCAGGTGGCAAAATTCAACTTTGGGGTTTGGGAAGGTCCCCAAGGGAATAGGATTTAGTGTAGCATGAGACTTGCTTGAGCCTCTGGGAGCCTCCAAGTGATTCAGGTACTTAAGCTTATATTAGGATAGCACTGAAATGAATAGATTTTGAAAGCCAAAGACAGATGAATAGTGGTGGGAACTGGAGGGTGAGTCAAAAGAAAGAAATAAAATAAAACAGACATGATAAGAAATGGCTCTTTAGGGAAACTTTACTCTTATTTTGGCAATTCCATCCCAAATAACTGAAGCTCTGTTATTCCAACTGGAGGATTTCTATAGAATGGAAAACTTTTTACCCTGGGTAACATGGCCTTTGGTTTTCTGTCAATTCCCAGAATGAGATATTAAAAAGGCTACTTTCTACAGAACCAATAGGGGGACACAACTCTGTATCTACAACATAATATATGATAAAGGAATAAACATGTGATAGAGAGGTAGACAAAACTGAAAGCTGGGTAAAGAGAGAAATGGGAGAGCTGGAGGAAGACAATGAATTATTATTAAAACCAGACCATATATCTAGGCAGAAGACTAGGTGGAGTATATTTCCATATGTTTAAAATGTCATACTAAATTTACAGCATAAGCTAGAAAATTCAACGGCATTGAACAACCACTTCGAAAGCTAATAGGAAACATATATAATGTACAAAAGTACCAAATCAGATCACATGTTGAGAAAGTGGAAATTCCAGAGATAACTCTTTTGAAAACTCTAATCTAAACACTATTCATTAGAACTGAACCAATGCCAAGAATGGGATCATTATGTCTGTATATATAAAGGTACAAAACACTGCATTTTAAAATCAAATATTCATGACTCTACAGGAGAATTTAAATAAGCTGATGACCAATCTGAGGAGTACTCACCCCCACTTTGTAAGGTGCATCATCCCCAATGAAACCAAAACTCCTGGTAAGAGATTTCCAATATCTATCCAGACAAGCTCCAACATGTTTGCTGTAGTCCATGAGATATGGCACATGCATTCTTTCTTTTAGGTGCCATGGAGCATGAACTTGTCTTGCACCAGCTGAGGTGTAATGGTGTGCTGGAAGGCATCCGCATCTGTAGGAAAGGATTCCCAAGCAGAATCGTCTATGCAGACTTCAAACAGAGGTCAGATGTTTTCATGTGAATAATTTAAGAAATTTCTTTAATTTTTCAATGAAGAATCCTTTTTGCCTTCTATTAAAATTGAATAGAAGAGAAAAACTAAGACTATTTATGGACATATAAAAAGTATAAAATCCTTTGAATATACAGAGAATAGATATAAAAGTAGATACGATTTCTTGTTTAAGTTAGACCACCCAATGGCTATGTTGTTCCTATGCTAGGAAGATTTCTTGTTGGTGACAACAGCTATCATATATTTGATATTATTTATTTATTTGGATTAAACAGATACAAGGTATTGAATGCAAGTGCTATCCCTGAAGGACAATTCATTGATAGCAAGAAGGCTTCTGAGAAGCTCCTTGGGTCCATTGACATTGACCACACCCAGTATAAATTTGGTCACACTAAGGTAACATTCTCTAAATCCAATCTGATACTATTCCTGTTCTTTTGAATTTTATGCAACATTTCTAATCTGGAACACTGCCCCCACACAGGTCTTTTTCAAAGCTGGTCTTCTGGGGCTCCTAGAGGAGATGCGAGATGACAAGCTGGCCCAACTGATTACCCGCACCCAGGCCATGTGCAGAGGGTTCTTGGCAAGAGTGGAATACCAGAAGATGGTGGAGAGACGGTATTAGCAATGATAATGTTACCTAACCTATCATCCTAGCATTTTAAATTCTGATTCATGTTATAATCTAATTTTGAACATTTCTTTTCCTATCATAGAGAGTCTATCTTCTGTATCCAGTACAATGTCCGTGCTTTCATGAATGTCAAGCACTGGCCCTGGATGAAGCTATATTTCAAGATCAAGCCCCTTCTCAAGAGTGCAGAGACAGAGAAGGAGATGGCCAACATGAAAGAAGAATTTGAAAAAACTAAAGAAAGCCTCGCAAAGGCTGAGGCCAAAAGAAAAGAACTAGAAGAAAAAATGGTTGCTCTGATGCAAGAGAAAAATGACCTGCAACTCCAGGTTCAATCTGTGAGTATCAGAACTCATTTTCCCCCAATATCATGCTAAAATTTCAGTTCAGTGATCACTAAGGAAAGATCTAGATTCCACATAGCAGAGTGACTTGTTATCAGTCTTTTCTAACTCATAATTTCTTTGAATGTTCTATAAGATTTCATGTATAACATTGCTAAAAATCAATGTGGTAGGATTCCTTGTTGTTCAGGAAGCAAAAATAAACAAACAAAAAAATCTTTCCTTTCCTCTAGTTGTCCTTCCTGGAAGAATCCTGGATAGGAAATAAAATCTTGGCTACCTAAAATTTTCCCTACTGAAAAAAATGCAAATAAAACAGAAAAATTGACCAATATAGTCAATGAAGAGAATTTGTAATGAAAACACATGAACTTGAAAACAGTGTTCTGAGCTTTTATATCTCCTGTCCCCTACAAACTTTCTGCTCAGTTTTATTTTTAGAAACTTTTTACTTCCTGAAAGAGTAGGAGTGTATCAAGGATAATGGCAAGGCTTTCTAGAGATAATGTCAATTTTTATACAAAGCATGAGACACAGAGCTGATAGTCTCTTTCTAAAGACCCAATAAATATTCAGAGGCTTGAGGAAAAATATTTGATGAAGGGCCATTGTCTAATCTACTATTAGGCCCCAAACTGGCATCAAAATCAATAAGAGAAACATTAAAGTTTACACCCCAGTTCTCTGAATTCAGAAGAGGAATCTATTGGGCCCTTGGGTCTATAGATTTTCTACACATAGTTTAAAAATTGAAAGAAAGATGAATTACAAAACAACTAGGTTGGTCTATAATTTTCTTGCACTTTGAATAAACTAGAATTTTCTAAATTGAGAAGAGGGTCATCATACTTTCAAGAATCAAGAGATAATTAAAGGGAATATGTAAGTGTGATTCATGTATTCTCTTCTTCTTTGGGTACAGTATGACCTCTTTTCAACAATACTCCATCAAATACCAATTCAGTAAATATTTTATGTATTAAAAATACTAGGGATACAACTTTGAGCAAGAAATATTTTCCATGATGTCACAGATTTTATTTTTAAACTCTTCTTTTTTCTCTTGAGCAGCACACCTATTACTTACCAAATATCACCTTTTAACATGTCCCCTTCTCCTTCGTTCTTCCATGTGTTCTCTTTAATTCCAAACTATTCTGTCACTGGAGGGCAAATCTTCTCTTTAAGTCACTTTTCTGTTATCACCCTTTCCTCTCAGCTACTTCCTAAATACTCAAGCCTTTTGTTTACTGGTTCTTCATATTCTAAAGTTTCTTAAAATAAACATTAAACAAAGAAAACTGATCTGAAATTATATGCCCCACATTAAACATATGTCATAGCAAATATAACAATATCAAAATTTAATCAGGAACCATGATTTAAATTTCTTTTTAATCTCCAATTAATAATTAATGGCCAATTAGTGTTTTCTTAATGGTGAAAAGCTAAAAAACAATGCAATGCCTTAAAACATAATTTGCTTATTTGGGTTTATCTAAGAAACCCAAATCTAAAAGTGTCTATTGTCTCTCCATAGGAAGCAGATAGCTTGGCTGATGCAGAGGAAAGATGTGACCAGCTGATCAAAACCAAAATCCAGCTTGAGGCCAAGATCAAAGAGGTGACCGAGAGAGCTGAGGATGAGGAAGAGATCAACGCTGAGCTGACTGCCAAGAAGAGGAAACTGGAAGATGAATGCTCAGAACTGAAGAAAGACATTGATGACCTTGAGTTGACACTGGCCAAGGTTGAAAAGGAGAAGCATGCCACAGAGAACAAGGTATGAAACATACTCTGTTGTACTGTATCCAGGTTCTTCTCAGTCAGTAGCAGAGGTCACCTCTTTCTTAACCCCTATAGGTGAAAAACCTCACAGAAGAGATGGCAGGCCTGGATGAAACCATTGCTAAGCTGACCAAGGAGAAGAAGGCCCTCCAAGAGGCCCACCAGCAGACCCTGGATGACCTGCAGGCAGAGGAGGACAAAGTCAACACCCTGACCAAAGCTAAAATCAAGCTTGAACAGCAAGTGGATGATGTAAGCCTAGCAGCATGTAAAAATAATTTTTCATTTTATAACTAAGCACACATGAATTTTCATTCTTATGATTCAATGAGTACTCACCAAGTGCTTCCTATGAATAAGAAGTATAGAACATAATCCTCACTGCAAGGGCCAAGATATACACACAAGTAATTTTACAAAGTCAGTAACGATACTTAGCTATGAGTAACATATAATATGGTTAAAAAGAGTTAAGGGGAAGAAAGGTTAGTATGTTCATCAAGAAAATCTGTACAAACAAAAACAGATATTTGGCTAAGATTTAAAGGCTAATGACTATGGGAGGATAAGGAACAGGATTGTATTCTAAGCAGGGAACACAGTAAAGAAGAAATAATGGTCATTAAAGTTTAGACTATTAAGAACAAAGGGAACTCTAAATAAAGAATTTGGAAGATAAATTTGGCTTTAAGTGTGATCTGATATCTAATAAAGAACCAATTGAAAAGGCATGAGTAAGGGAAACATTAACAAGAATCACTGTTTGAAATATATTGTCATGGTCTCCATCCCATGTGGTGAGGTATTGATTACAAGGGATTCGAATGGGGAGAGAGATACAGAAGACATGATGTCTCACTAGTAGTTTGTTGTATAGTTCAGCACATTTCACCTTTTAAATACTGAATCCTTGGACTAGGTAAATATCAACAAGCATGGAATTGATGGGATAATTTTCCTAATTCATATAACAACCAAAATAATTTGCTGATAAGATATGAATTAATATTTAAAAGTTCAACCTGAGACAAAAAGTGATGTATTCTAGGAACTATATTCATATATTACTAACTTTTAGCTTGAAGGCTCTTTGGAACAAGAAAAGAAAATCCGGATGGACCTAGAAAGGGCAAAGAGAAAACTGGAGGGAGACCTAAAATTGGCCCAAGAATCCACAATGGATATAGAAAACGACAAGCAACAACTAGATGAAAAGCTTAAAAAGTAAGAAGCAAGTGACAAAAGTTTCAGGAGCTGAAATTACTATTAGTATTTCTGTGATTGACATAAAGTGTTCTTCTAATAGGAAAGAGTTTGAAATGAGCAATCTGCAAAGCAAGATTGAAGATGAACAGGCACTTGGTATGCAGCTGCAGAAGAAGATCAAGGAGTTACAGGTAAGTACATGATCTCCATCACTTTAATTCAACAAGAAAAATAAATGACTGACACAAGAAACTGAGTTTGTATTTTCCACCATTTCCAGGCTCGCATTGAGGAGCTGGAGGAGGAAATTGAGGCAGAGCGGGCTTCCAGGGCCAAAGCAGAGAAGCAGCGCTCTGACCTCTCTCGGGAACTGGAGGAGATCAGTGAGCGGCTGGAAGAAGCTGGAGGAGCCACTTCAGCCCAGATTGAGATGAACAAGAAGCGGGAGGCTGAATTCCAGAAAATGCGCAGGGACCTGGAGGAGGCCACCCTGCAACATGAAGCCACAGCTGCCACCCTGAGGAAGAAGCATGCAGACAGTGTGGCTGAACTTGGGGAGCAGATTGACAACCTGCAGCGGGTCAAGCAGAAGCTAGAGAAAGAAAAGAGTGAGATGAAGATGGAGATTGATGACCTTGCTAGTAACATGGAGACAATCTCCAAATCCAAGGTATAATTATGATTTAAGTCTCAAGGAGGTTTTTGTAGGACAGAAACTTTCAATAGTTGGCAAGAAGAGACTTGGGTGTGAAACTTTCAATAATTGGCAAGAAGAGACTCGAGTAATACAAGCTGGGGCACTTGGAGTAGGGAATTAACCCCAGCTTGCTCACTCTTTACTCAACAGTAGACATACCCAAATAATATGGAGGCTGAAAACTTAGCCTATTTCAAATAAAAAAAAAATACATCCAACTTGAGATTTTTAAACCCTTCATATTGATTACTGAGCTTTTATTTTCCCCTTAGACACAATATAATTTGCTATTCACAAACATCTCATGAGCTGACTTAGTTGTTATTAATCTCATATCAGTGAATACAATTTACTAAAGATGTTAAATTCTTTTTTAAATACTTTTTTGGTTGTAGATGGACATAATACCTTTATTTTATTTATTTTTATGTGGTACTAAGGATCCAACCCTGTGCCTCACATGTGCTAGGCAAGTGCTCTACCAGTGAGCCACAACCCCAACTCAAGATGTTAAATTCTCAAAGCAATGTTTCCCCTCCTCCTCCTCCTCCTCCTCCTTCTCCTCCATCTCCTCCATCTAAGGTCCTTGTTGTTTTATTTGTTTATAACAATAGTTTATTCTCAAAGTAAATGATTATTGCAGCTATGTAAGTTTCAGATTACTGAAATTTTCTTGGGGGCAAATACTTGCTTGAGATGCCTTCTACTACTTTTTGAATGCAGGGAAACCTTGAAAAGATGTGCCGTACATTAGAAGATCAAGTCAGTGAGCTCAAGACTAAGGAAGAGGAGCAACAGAGGCTGATCAATGAGCTGACGGCACAGAGGGCACGCTTGCAAACAGAATCAGGTGGGCCATTTACTGTTGCTTATCTAGAATGCAGATTTACCCTGGCTATGTTACTCTAGATCATATATTACTGCTCCTGGAGGTATTTACTAACATGAACAAATTATTGACCACTGGCATGTAGCTGCTTTCTTTCATAGATTGATGAATCAATTGATGGTTCAATCATTTCAGGTCCTTTGGTTTGGGAACATTTTAAAGCAGATTTGGTTTTAATCAAAAAGTTATCAAATACCAAATATCAAAAAGTTATCAAATACCAAATATCAAATACCAAAATACCAAATACCAAATATCAAAAAGTTATCAAATACCAAATATCAAATATCACCTTTTCAAAATGCTTTCACAAACTACTTGTTTGTTTTCCGATGAGCCGATGAGCCACATCCTCAGTCCTATTTTGTATTTTATTTAGAGACAGGGTCTCACTGAGTTGCTTATCGCCTCACTTTTGCTAAGGCTGGCATTGAACTTGTGATCCTCCTGCCTCAGCCTCCCAAGCTGCGGGGACTATCATGCCCGTCTTAAATGTTTTTTATAACAAGATTCAAAGTAAAGTTTTTAGTTATAAAGGCAGGAAGTACATTTCCTGAAAATAAAAACTATATTCTCAAAGAGTCAAAAAGCTCCTTGTGTTTTTTTCATTCTTATACATGTTTATTCCTAGTAATAATTAATTGCTTATTAGTAAGTCAATACTATGAAAGAAATAAAACTTGTGATTCTTATTAAAGTCAAATGAGATGTTTTCCAAGTAACTAGGTTAAAAAAAATGGTGCTGAAGGTTTTCCTCCTCTTCTAATATAATCTAGTGTATATTCTGAATTACAGCACTTAAAGAATTGAAGACAAATTTAAATGCCATTTCATTTAGGAACTGATTAGTTATTCAGAACTAACTCATCCTGGGCTTAGGAGGACCACTAATCATTTATTAATATAAAAATGCTTCCAAACTTTCTTTTGAGCATCACTTCTACTTATAGAATCAATTGTTTAGAGCCTCCTACATTTCATAGAATAATTTTTGTTTGTTTGTTTCAATAAACTTTCAGTGGTCAGAAAATCAACACCACTGCCTCAGGTAAAAAGCACTGAATGTTTCGTTGGTTTGATTTACATTTCTTTTCACAGGTTTCTTCATCACTTTCTACTGTGATCATATAATCTTAAATGTCATCTGAAATCTTTGGGGTTGTTCATAAGCATGTAATATACTTTGAAGGTCTCCATACTTCTTATTTTTCCATAGATTTGCTCATCAGGGTTGAAGCAGATATTGGTGTTTTTTGTATTCAGTCTCTCCAGCATGTAAGTCAGGTTGAGTTTTCTGGATCTTGGTGTTCACAGGTGAATATTCACGTCAGCTGGATGAAAAGGACTCATTAGTTTCTCAACTCTCAAGGGGCAAACAAGCATTCACACAGCAGATTGAGGAACTGAAAAGGCAGCTTGAAGAGGAAGTAAAGGTAAATCCTACTTGTCATCAGTATAGTTGTTTTTTGGTTGTTTTTAACTTACTTTCACAATTTTTCTACTGGTGATCTATAGGAGCTTGGGGAATAAACACTACTTTAAAGATATAAAATTAGGTTGCCAATCTGTATATTCTCAGGCAAAGAGTGCCCTGGCTCACGCTCTCCAGTCCTCCCGTCATGACTGTGACCTGCTTCGGGAACAGTATGAAGAGGAGCAGGAAGCCAAGGCTGAGCTGCAGAGGGCCATGTCCAAGGCCAACAGTGAGGTTGCTCAGTGGAGGACTAAATATGAGACTGATGCCATCCAGCGCACAGAGGAGCTGGAGGAGGCCAAGTATGTTCTAGATTTAATTAAAATGGAAATACTTCTGTTAACAAAGTACATCTGTTATGAGTTCTAAATGGGCAAAGAGGATCCCTGCTCCCTCCCACCAAAACTAAAAAAGTAGGGGAAAAAACATAAATACAACCCTAAGCAAGAAATACAAGCGCCCTTGGATAGGGAAAGAAATGACAGTAGCGATTTGGAAGAGAAAAGGATAAAAGACAAGAGGAAGCTGAATAATTCATTTTTAAAGGGGGAACTTTGGACCTCATTTCACCTACACAGGGACTAATTGAATACAAGTTACTTGCATTCTGCCAATTCTCTTCCCTCTCAACCACTAATGGAATAATTGGTCCAGGGTAATGGGTGTAAAACTTTAAAGCTCAGTTCTTTCTTTTTAGATGTAAAAATGTGATTATATGTACATTTATTTTTTGTAGGGGAAAAGTAGAGATATGTTGTTAAAGACCAAAATGTATAAGAAAATTCTATAATAAGAAAGAAAATATAGTATTTAAAAAGGAGTAAATATTCAAAATAATTAAAAACTAAATTGTAGTAAGAAGAATATGGACAAGAAAGGACCAACAGATTTGACAAAAGTTTAAGATGACATTGAGTCATTTTTTTTCTTCTGGAATGAATGTTTTGGTAAATGCTTAGGAGAGATTCTGAGATGAGTTTTCAAAGCAAAATATATATTGAGTTGGGAAAGCTTCTTTTAATTAGTGGATTAATAAAAAGCCAGTAAAAAATAAGGGATATAATTAAACATACAAAATCGAGTGTATTTCATTTGAATTCAATATACCCAACACTTGAGTCCTTAATATATATGACAGCTCACAAGAATACAAAGATTGGTATGATACAGACTCCACCTGCTTGGGATTAAAATTAAGTAGAGGCAGGCATGAATAACATTAATTCAAGGTAGATGTGAATATTCTACAAAGGAAGAATAAACCAGCTACCTTGAAGATGCCTCAGACTTGTCATGGATAGCCTTAATGGCAGACTCTGTGTCCAACAAAATTGAAATTTGAAAGTTTTCAGTATTTGTTGTAGGGTAGTAGCAATGGGTTAATATAGAAGTGGAAGCACAAACCAAGCCTGAGAAGTGAAGTGTTAAAGAGGTCTGCCCATGGGAGTTGCTCACTTGTCCCCACTTGAAACACCCAAATCTGTTGGTAGTGAATCACTATCAATAGTGATTCACTTCTATCATTTGTATTTCACTGTTTAGGAAGAAGCTGGCTCAGCGTCTGCAGGATGCTGAGGAACACGTGGAAGCTGTGAATGCCAAATGTGCTTCCCTGGAGAAGACAAAGCAGCGGCTGCAGAATGAGGTGGAGGACCTCATGATTGATGTGGAGAGAACAAATGCTGCCTGTGCAGCCCTGGACAAGAAGCAAAGGAACTTCGATAAGGTATTCTATCCCATCTCTGCTTCCATATTCAACACATGATTAACCAGAGCCTGTGACCTTCCGTGTGCCTCATTCAAACCACCTGAGGGTTGTTCTCAGTAGCTTGCTTCTCTGGTAGGTGGGTGTGAAGGAGATGTTCCTGTGCTTCCTATTCTTCTCGGTCACAATTAGTTTTCAGTCCCAGATCACTTCAACTCTGGCTGGGAGCTGCCAGAATAGATGGCTTTCATTCCATCAAACTTTCTCCCTAAGTTTCTGGACCATTTCTTGCCCTTTAGATCCTGGCAGAATGGAAACAGAAGTATGAAGAAACTCATGCTGAACTGGAAGCTTCTCAAAAGGAGTCCCGTTCCCTCAGCACAGAACTGTTCAAGATTAAGAATGCTTATGAGGAATCCTTAGACCAACTTGAAACCTTGAAGCGGGAAAATAAGAATTTGCAACGTGAGCATATTTTACCTGTTCTTTAATAAAAGATTTGAAAGAATGTTTCCCCTCTCAACGAAATTCTCTATTTGTTCACCAACAGAGGAGATTTCTGATCTCACTGAACAGATTGCAGAAGGAGGGAAACGTATCCATGAACTGGAAAAAATAAAGAAGCAAATTGAGCAAGAAAAGACTGAACTTCAGGCTGCTTTAGAGGAGGCAGAGGTAGACATTTTATTTTACGCTCTAAAAGGAGTTAATTCATTTCTTTTACACTCTAAAACAAATACAAGAGGAATTAACGTCTAGTGAATGCAAGGATTATTGAATCATGAGAAATGAAAAATGATTTTTACTCTGTGTACTATAAAGATGAAGATGAAGAATTAAATATGTATAAGAATAAAATAACTATACATTAAGAACTGTGCTAGAGAATGAGAAAACAAAGATAAGTAAGTTAAGTAATGGTCCTGCACTCAAGGGCATGATCTAGCTGTGGAAATAGAGGCATACAAAACAATAACACATTTGTAGACATTTCTTGAACAATGGAATAAAGATGTATCATGGCAGCACAAATATAGGAAACTAATTCCTATTTCTAGAATATTACACACTTCTATACCCCTGCTAATGTTACTTTTTGCGGACTTTAAGGCATCTCTTGAACATGAAGAGGGAAAGATCCTGCGCATCCAGCTTGAACTGAACCAAGTCAAGTCTGAAATTGACAGGAAAATTGCTGAGAAGGATGAGGAAATTGACCAGCTGAAGAGAAACCACATTAGAGTCGTGGAGTCAATGCAGAGCACACTGGATGCTGAGATCAGGAGCAGGAATGATGCCATCAGGATCAAGAAGAAGATGGAGGGAGACCTCAATGAAATGGAAATCCAGCTGAACCATGCCAACCGCATGGCTGCTGAGGCCCTGAGGAACTATAGGAACACTCAAGGCATACTCAAGGTAAATGGCTTCAAAAGATGGTCCTAGGACAATTGGAATGACTGCAGCCTGAGAACATGATATCTCAATGATCTCTCATTGCACAGGATACCCAGCTACACCTGGATGATGCTCTCCGGGGCCAGGAGGACCTGAAGGAACAGCTGGCCATGGTTGAGCGCAGAGCCAACCTGCTTCAGGCTGAGATTGAGGAGCTGCGGGCCACACTGGAGCAGACCGAGAGGAGCAGGAAAATCGCAGAACAGGAGCTCCTGGATGCCAGTGAGCGTGTCCAGCTCCTCCACACCCAGGTGATTATAATACTAGAATGGTAAATAAAGTACAAAGGAGGGGCTTAGGGTATAGCCCAGTGGTAGAGCACTTGTCTAGCATGTATGAGGCCCTTGATTCCATCCCCAGCACCACCAAACAAAAAATAAAGGAATGAAGATGAAATTCTTGCTCAGATCTTAGTGCTACTTAGAAATTCATTCATAATGTGTTATGGAGAATTAAGTTTAAAACTTTCAATATTTTTGCATAACAATATTTTTGCTAATCTGAACTAAGACATACAGAATTATCTTTTAAAAATATATTTAAAAATTATCTTTTAAAAATATATCAGATCCTTTATGGAACAACAAAGGATACTAGTTAACTAAGAGTTCATTAGAGCATTGGACATGCTAATTTTGCTCTCATGTACTTAATATTTCTAAATTTGATATTTTAACCAGAACACTAGCCTGATCAACACCAAGAAGAAACTGGAGACAGACATTTCCCAAATCCAGGGAGAGATGGAGGACATTGTCCAGGAAGCCCGCAATGCAGAAGAGAAGGCCAAGAAGGCCATCACTGATGTGAGCAGAGGACAACACATTGGTGGGTAAACTTGAATCCCACTGTGCTCTCTCAGCTATTAACTGATTCTGTTTTACTACAAACCAGGCCGCCATGATGGCTGAGGAGCTGAAGAAGGAGCAGGACACCAGCGCCCATCTGGAGCGGATGAAGAAGAATCTGGAACAGACAGTGAAGGACCTGCAGCACCGGCTGGATGAGGCTGAGCAACTGGCACTGAAGGGTGGCAAGAAGCAGATTCAGAAACTTGAAGCCAGGGTAGGTCTTTTCAACATGTATTCCTATCACATTCCCAACCAGCTTATAACTCTGAATAACTAGTATTGCTAGATGATGAGGGCATCCTAAGATAAAGGAGAGCTATTCCCTACAGTCTGAGAGCTCATAATGGGGCAGTTGGATGAGGACATCAAAATCTGCACATGAAGGTGATAAAAGAAATATGTGGATCATTTGAAGAAGTAGAAAGTCATTGAGTATATGGATGATAGTAAGTTTTTCTTTTCTTTTTTTTTAATGTCCACTTTCTTTCAGGTACGTGAACTTGAAGGAGAAGTTGAAAATGAACAGAAACGCAATGTTGAGGCTGTCAAGGGCCTGCGCAAACATGAGAGAAGAGTGAAGGAACTCACTTACCAAGTAAGGAAAATGGCCTATCTCGGTTCTTACCCAACTACAATAGATTAAAAACTGTGTACAACAAAAGGTGATGATATTGATACTTTCAAGAAATTCACTCCTTAAAATATTATTTCAGACTGAGGAAGACCGCAAGAATGTTCTCAGACTCCAGGACCTTGTAGACAAACTACAAGCAAAGGTGAAAGCATACAAGAGACAAGCTGAGGAAGCGGTGAGTTTAGAAGCCCTGGGCAAGAGTGACTGGGCAGCCTCTAGTTCTCAGATGTTACCAGGCTGATTTAGTCAAAGGATAAAATAAAGGATGAGTAAAATGAGGGAAAAATAAATCAAAGAAAAATGATTGAGTGAAGGCCTGACAATGAGATGAAACCAAACATTTGACAAGTCAGAGAAAATGTTCTATGGAATATGTAACTCAGTGGTGGAGTGTGGGCTTGACACATGGGAGGCCCCAAGTTCTATTCCAAGTATATGCAAGGACCCATACACATACGCACAGAACATTTCTAGGAAGGGGAAAGAGCAAATGCAAAACTTTTTTTTTTTTTTTTTTTTTTTTTGTACCAGGGATTGAACTCAGGGGCACTCAGCCACTGAGTCACATCCCCAGCCCTATTTTATATTTTATTTAGAGACAGGGTCTAACTGAGTTGCTTAGTGCCTCACTTTTGCTGAGGCTGGCTTTGAACTCGCAATCCTCCTGCCTCAAGCCGCTGGGATTACAGGTGTGCACCACCACACATCAAATTCTTTTGAATGTAAAAGAGTTTGATTCAAGAAGCAGAAAGATAAGGAAGAGAGCAGCCTTAGAGGGGGCTGGAGAACTAGGCAGAAGGCAGATCACAGTGTCTTCCAGACCATAGCAAGACATCTGGATTTTATTCTAAGTATAGTGGGGTACTGGTTTTCACCTGGGTCAGACATGACTTGATTTATATTTTTTTGAAGAATATGTGGAGAATGCCATATATCCTTGAGTAACATCAGTGGGCACAGGGAGACATATCAGGAGGTTTTCCAGGTGGTTTTGTGGCTTGGATAATATAGTAATAGAGCAGAAAGAAAGAAGTAGAAAGATTCAAAATATGTTCTGGAGGAAACACAACACAAGATATGGTAACATGTTGCACTTGTGATGGTGAAAGAAAGGCAATCGAGGGAACTCATCAAGTTTACAGTATAAGTAACCAGGTGGATAGCGTTAACAATGGCTAAAATGAGGAACTAGGGAAAACCAGATTTGCAGGGCAAGAAGGAAACATGAATTCTGTTTTAGATACATTAAATGTGAAATGCCATTATATATTCAAGTCATGCCAACTATAGAGTTGAATGTAAGAGTCTGGAGCTCAGAGGTCTCAGTTATGTTCAAACCAGTAGATTCTTGGGGCTCCACCTTCTCTCATTTTCCCATCCCATAATTAATCTAAAATAATAATTAAATAATGCCAATTTCCTAAATACAAATATACATATCTATATATCACAAATGAGTTCTTCTGGTTGTTGATTGTTTTAATTTTTTTCCCTGGCCTCTAATGTCTGAGAGAAGAGAGAGGGTGGGGAAGTGTGTGCGGTGGGGAGACAGGAAGGGAGAGAGAATAAAGAAAGACCCACGTGTGCACATTCACACTCATACCTTGGACAAATTGCTTAATTTTTAGTTCCTCTTTCCTCATCTGTAAAAGGATGATTGAGGTGTTGTGGTTTTTTTTTTTTAAGGTATGCTATTTAGTGATTCTAAGTTTTATGAATGTTCCAAATCTGAATGTCACATCTGGGGAGGATTCTTAAAGAGACTTTTAGAAAAACAATGAATTATGGAGAATAAACTAGAAGTGGTCTTCTCAAATTCTCTGCTATATACTTAAGCATAATCAGAGACCACTCAGACTTTTTAAGGAAATTATATACTTGTTTAATTTGCAAACCTAATTAAGTGGCAACAATTTATATTCAAGACTAGTATTTTGGTTTAAAATAGATTGCCTTCGTGCAATCTATTAAATCTTTTTAAAAGGTTTGGTGTTCCATTCTCAAGATCCTGGGGAAAAAGAAAGAAAGAAAAAGATTGAAAACCTGGCATATTTAGTTATAGTTCTAACATGTTTAGCTTTTCTTAAAGTTCAGAGAAAAAATATCATTTGCCTTTCCATATTATCTGAGTTTAGGAGCATAAAAGTAACTAATACAACAAAAAAAAATAAAAAGCATTTCTCTAGATTTCTTTAAAAATTTTACTAGTGAATCACTTTTAAGTAAAAAGAAGTTCAAATCACATTGACCTAAAAATCTAGAAATTTGAACATTTCTTCCTCATAAATGCATTCCCATTCACAGGAGGAACAATCCAATGTCAACCTTGCGAAATATCGCAAGATCCAGCACGAGCTGGAGGAGGCTGAGGAACGGGCTGACATTGCTGAGTCCCAGGTCAACAAACTACGGGTGAAGAGCCGGGAAGTTCACACAAAAATCATAAGTGAAGAGTAATTCATCCAAATGGTGAAAGTGACCAAAGAGGCACAAAATGTGAAAATCTTTGTCACTCTGTTTTGTACTTATTACTTTTGGAGATAAAAAATTTATCTGCCAAGAACTTGTGAGTCAGTCTCTCTCTCTCTCTCTCTCTCTCTCTCTCTCTCTCTCTCTCTCTCTTTTTACTTCCTGTCAATTATCTTTTTTGTGACCTATTTTTTAAAATTTATTTATTTATTCTAATTAGGTATGTATAACAGTAGAATGCATTTTGATGCATTATACACAAGTGCAGCACAAATTTTCCTTTCTCTGATTGTACGCAATGTAGCGTTACACCACATGTGCAGTCATACATATGCCTAGGGTAATAATGTCCATCTCATTCTACCATCTTTCCTGCTTCCATACCCCCTCCCCTCCCCTTCCTCCACTTTGCCCAATCAAATTTCCTCCATTTTTTCCCATGCTCCACCCCCTATTATGGAGCAGTATCCACTTATCAGAGAGAACATTTGGCCTGTGGTTTTTTGGGGGATTGGCTTCCTTAGCTTAGCATGATATTCTCCAACTTCATCCATTTACCTGCAGATGCCATATTTATTCTCTTTTAATGCTGAGTAATATTCCATTTGTGTATGTGTGTGTGTGTGTATATATATATGACAGTTTTCTTTATCCATTCATCTATTGAAGGGCATCTAGGTTGCCTCCAGTTTAGAAATTATGAAATGACCTGCTATAAACATTGATGTGGCTGCATTACTATAATATGCTGGTTTTTAAGTCCTTTGGGTATAGACTGAGGAGTAGGATAGCTGGGTCAAATGGTAGTTCCATTCCAGATTTTCTAAGGAATCTCGATACTGCTTTCCAGAGTGGTTGCACCAATTTTCAGTCCCACCAGCAATGTATGAGTGTGCCTTTCCCCAGACATCCTTGCCAACACTTATTGTTGTTTGTATTCTTGATAGCTGCCATTCTGACTGGCATGAGCTGAAATTTTAGTCAATTATTTTTTTATACACCAAGAAAAGAAAAAAAATATTTTGCTTAAATTTTATGGAAAAGTGCTTAAGTAAAACATGATAGAGAGTGGTTATGCCAAGCCCAGTAATTATCACCATGACAGTATTAAGTACTGTTAAAATATTTAAAACTCCTCACTATAACTACATGAATTATTAAGCTAAAATTAGGATTCCTGGAGAGGGACCATGCTCTGAATATTTACTGGTTCTCTTTAAATACACTAGACTTGAGGGGTTTTGTTAACTACAGATGTTCAATTGTTTTATTGCATCTTCTCCCTAGTTATCATGTTAGAATAGTAAAGAGGGAATAAGAATGAATGTTCCTAATATTAATTGTTCTCTTTAGAAATTTCTATATTTTATAAGTTTTTTCCTAGTAGTTTTGATAGCAACAGGTTAATTAACATATAAATGTAATATATAAAGCATGTATTTTTGAAATTCAGTCCCATACTCTCATTATATTTAGAGTTTGATATTGTGCTTTTCTAGAGTTCAATGACAATTATTATCATCATTATTGTAACTACTACAGGTTTATATGTGCTATGGTTAGCACAGGCCTTCTATTTTTGTCAACTTTAATAGATAATATAAAAATTACAGGTATGATACCTATTAGAAATATAACAAAGGTCTTGTGAGAATAATAACCTATTGAAAGGAACCATATATAATTAAATATTTTTTATATTACCATCCAGTAGGTTAAACTATTCAGACCTCCTCTCCTATGGAAAATTCCCCTCTGGTTGTTATGTGCTTCATATCATTTCTGTTAATCACTGAAGTCAACTAATTATTATAATGCTATATCTTTTTTTTTTTCATGATGCTGGGGATTGAACCCAGGTCCTCGTGCATGCAAGGCAACCACTCTACCAACTGAGCTATATCCCTAGCCCTGGAATGCTATATCTTGAGCTAGATTTTAAAATAATTTACAAATCAATTTTTTGACAGTTTTTAATATCCTATTTTCTACCAAAGGTTTCTACCTAAAAATTCCAATTCCACATTGCCATTTCATTTAGTTGTTGACTTAATGAGTACAATGGATATATAAATGGACAAATGTTAGGTAAAGAGGCAGGAAGAGAAGGACCTGATTATGGTAGCAATTCTTAGCTGTATCTTCTCTTAATATTGACCTTCGTGGAAAACACAAGATCCCTGTGTCCCTGAGAACACCTACCCAAGCCCTTGGTTTAAATTGAAATCTGCCTCCCCTGATTACAATGCTTACCTCTTAGGAGTGACCATTATCCTCTCATGTTTTAAGAACTCCTCAGTTCTTATCAGAAATAACCTCTCTCTCAATCCCACTACTGCTTATCCTCTGGTAGAAAGATCTTCCTTCTTTGAGGTTTATGCTAGTTAGCTCTTCCACATAATTATTTTTGCTATCTACTGAATTTTTATTCATTAAAGATTTTTAGCACCTGCCTCCCCTCTCCACCCAACGCTTAGCACATTCCTAGGAGATTTCAATGTCCACATGCATGATTCATCCAATGCACTGACTCCCACCTCCATCACCTTCTCTTCTACTCTATCTCACCCTCAATAGTTCTCTATAAAATATCCTCAAAACTGCCCAACCTCCAAAGTCACAAAAATAAATATCTCTGTCCTGATTTTCTAGCTTTCTTTTTGGACTACTCCCAACATAAAACTTCTTCAACTCCGCTGGCACCTCCAACAGAATTGGACTCTCTTGCTTCTTCTATATTTATCAACCCTTATTTTCTTTTTCTTTCCAATTAAGCAAAAATTCATAGCCTAGCTTTATGGCCACTTTCTTGATAAATCCTTAAATTTCTTTGTCACTCTCTACCCTCTTGTCTCACCTAAGTGGAAATTGTACAATTATTGGTTCCCATTTATTCCCACTTATTAAACCTACTGGTTTTTCAGGGATAAAGTTATATAATCAAGTATCTTAGTCACTCTTTTTATTTCTATTTTAATTTTTCTCCACTCTCTTTAAAACTTATTCCCCTTTTGGTCTCAGCAAATGATCTCACATCCTGCCTAAAAGAAAAACAGATCAGCAAGTTGGTGGAATAGAAAGTCCCCCAGTCTTATCTCCCCACAGCAATAATAATTCTGCAGCCATCTATGGATAAAAGTGTCTTTTTGAGAGCTGTGGGACTCAGGTAGGAGAATGTGAAACCCTGGTTAACCCAAGACTTGGGAGGGGGTTTTGAGAAGCCAGACTCACATTCAGGAAGCAGACTCACTGATCATGGTCCCAGCTGCAGACTTGTGAACTGGTATATGGTCCCATGTGGCTGTGACACTGCTACCAGAACCATCTGCCAAAGGACTCAGGAGGGATAGACTCACCAATCTCATGGATCCTTAAATAGAACTGCAATTTGGCTTCATTAGCTCTCAGCTATAGTCTAAGAGTTGTCCTGCCTATCCAGTGACTCATCTATAGATGTCTGAAGACCTCAAGCTCTGTTGTAGAATCCAAAGTAGCCTGTGACTCAGTTCTAGCCCTTCTTAACCACTATCCAGAGCCAGCACTGAATGTTCAGGGAACCTCACAGTGACCCAGCAGGAGTACTTACAAGAACTCAAAGAAAGCCATATTTGTCCACATACCTGGTAACAGGCCCATTATTTGTGAACCCTGCAGTAGACCTTCATCCCAGTACTAGCCTGGCTTACCAAGGATCCCAGAGGCAATCAGTCTATCCAGGGACTAGATAGACCCATGCTGCTTGAAACCCTCATAACAGACTCTTCAACCACAGATCCCACTGCAGACCTTAATGCAGTCTTGTTATCAGTTCCAACCCCACTCAACCACAAACCCAGAGGTAACCCCATGAACTTGGGAGGCCCAACAGGTGAAGGTTTTTACTTGCTGAAGTGCATCTATAAAGACTGGAAGATGTATTTGCCCCTTCATATGCATAGATACCAATGTGAAGCTACAAAGATAACAAAGAATAATATAACCACAAAAAGAAACTAATAAAGCTTCAGTAATGACCCCCTTCCCCAAATACAGATGAATGAATTGTCTGAAAAAGAATTCAAAGTAATTTTTATAGGAATTCAATGAGATGCAGGAAAACAGAGATAAATGACTACACAAAATTAGGAAAATAATATATAAACAAAACGAGAAGTCAACAAAAAAAGTAGAAACCATGAAAAAGAACAAAATAGAAACACTGGAGATGAACAGTACAGTGACAGAATTGAAAAATTCATGGGAGAACTTCAACAGCAAACTCAATCATACAAAAGAATTAGTGAACTCAAAGGTTTGTCATTTAAAATTATTTACTGAGGAGTGAAAAGAAAAAAGAATGAAGATGACATAGATACTATGGGAGACCACCAAGCATACAAACACATGAATTATGAGAATGCTAGAAGTAGAGAGAAAGTGGAACCAAAAGCTTATTTAAAGAAATGATGGCTGCACGGAAGATGGAAGGAGACCCTCATCATTATACAAAATTACATATAAGAGGATGTGAGGGAAAAGGGGGAAAAAAAGAGAGAGAGAGAAATGAGTTACAGTAGATGGGGTAGAGAGAGATGATGGGAGGGGAGGGGAGGGGAGGGGAGGGGAGGGGGGATAGGAAGGGGATAGGAAAGGCAGCAGAATACAACAGACACTAGTATGGCAGTATGTATAAACGTGGCTGTATAACCAATGTGATCCTACAATCTGTACACGTGGTAAAAATAAGAATTCATACCCCATGTGAATCAAATGTATGATATATGATATGTCAAGATCATTGTAATGTTTTGAGCAACCAATAAAAAAAAAAAAGAAATAATGGCTGAATTTTTTTCAAATCCTGGAAAGCATATGGACATCCAAATTCTTGAAGGATCCCAAGAAATATTAGACCAAAGAGTAATACTTCAAAATATATTATAAGCAGATTGCCAAAAGTTAAAGATAAGGCAATGACTGTGAAAGAAGCAAGAGAAACGTCATTTGACACACAAGGGAACATACATAAGGCTAATACTGGATCTCACAATAGAAACCAGCAATGACATCTTCAGAAATGAAGAAGAGAGAAAGGCATTTCCAGACCTACAAAAGCTCAGAGAGTTAATCACTATACAAGCTAGCTACCATACAGGAAGTGCTAAAGAGAATTCTTCAGGTTGAAATTAAAGGACTCTAAATAACAGAATGAAAGCATATGGCAGTATAAACTTACTGTTTCATTTCCAACCCAAATGGTAAGAAACTAGAAATAAATAATAGGGAATTTTGAAAAATTCACAAATATGTGGAATATTAAACAACACATTCCAGAATAACCAATGTGTCCAAGAAGAAAATTTTAAAGAGTGTCTTGATAATGAAATGATAATGAAAACATAACATAAAAAACATGGGATGCAGTAAAAGCAGTTCTAAAAGGGCAATTTATAGCAACAAATATTTATAATTAGAAAAAATAAATGATTTCATATATGCTACACCTCAATGAGTTAGCCCAAAGTCATAATAAATAAGGAAATAATAAAGATTAGAGAAAAATAAATGGTCCCCACAGCACCACGGCTTCTTTTCCTCAGCAAGGCGACAGGGGCTTCCCCTCAGCCGCTGCGGCCCCCGCCGGCCGAGCTCCGCCGCGTCCGCGGCCAGCGGCCGCCATGCAGTTTATGTTGCTTTTTAGTCGTCAGGGAAAGCTTCGACTGCAGAAATGGTATGTCCCACTGTCAGACAAAGAGAAGAAAAAGATCACAAGAGAACTTGTTCAAACCGTTTTAGCACGGAAACCTAAAATGTGCAGCTTCCTTGAGTGGCGAGATCTGAAGATTGTTTATAAAAGATATGCTAGTCTGTATTTTTGCTGCGCTATTGAGGATCAGGACAATGAACTAATTACCCTGGAAATATTATTCATCGTTATGTGGAATTACTTGACAAGTATTTTGGCAGTGTGTGTGAACTTGATATCATCTTTAATTTCGAGAAGGCTTATTTTATTTTGGATGAGTTTCTTTTGGGAGGGGAAGTTCAGGAAACATCCAAGAAAAATGTCCTTAAAGCAATTGAGCAGGCTGATCTACTACAGGAGAAAACAGAGACTATGTATCACAGCAAGAGTTTCATTGGGTGTAAGAAAGCGTACTAGAATACGTGCTGGAGTTCTGACATGCATCAAAATGTAGTAGGATATGTGAATTCAGTTTGTAATTATAATTTTGTCAAGTGTGTTATTTATATTTTAGCATTACTTGGAAAGTCTCAATTATATAAATCCTAAAGGATGGTCCCAATTTTTAAACAAATATTTTCATAGGGAATTTTGCTCTGATAATGATCTATCATTGGGGCTTACGATTTATTTTTCATTGAAAAAATTAGGTATTCATTAAATACCGTGAATTTCCAATGCCACTGGTACACAAGTAGAATTTCCCTATGAAAACGAAAGCTTCAGTAAGGAAGTATTTGGGATGTAATTTATTATTAACACTATTATTTTAATTGCTTGCTATTTGATTTTACTATATATTCTGAGTGGGGAAAAAAGGGACAGCTAGCTGTCTCTTCAAAAATGTTTAGAAATTATCTGAGAATTAAAATATAACTGGCTTTTCTTCTTAGATACTTTTTATTTACGGTTGTATAAGTTTAGGAATCTGTTACTTTTTTAATACTTTCCACGCATACTTGTAGCCTTATAATTCAGAGTTCCAACTTGCATAAATACTAAAAGGAGGAGACTTTCAAAACACATAAGAAGTTTTAAACTTTTTAGAGTCATAAACTTCTGGTAGGGGTAGAATCACTTTAAGAGTCTAAAGGGTAAAGAGCTCTCTTCCTAGGAAAATAGACACAGAATTTTGCCTCTAATTTCAGGGAATTTTTGGAGGCCCAGGACATCTCTCTGGGACACTCTAGGGTCAGTTTAAGACCCCACCTCAGGTTACCTTTTCCCCTTGTTGATGTGAGAAACATCTTGTTATATAAGTTTTTAGGCATAGATATGTAACAAATCTGTTTGAAGGGTTCTTTAAAAGTCTATTTTGAAGATGTTTTAAAAATTAATATCCTTAGTCTCAAAGTTGCATTCTTTGGATTTTTTGTCTTTGTAGCTGAGTGAATATTTAAAAGCCTTTATTGCTACTTAAAATACCATATGGTTGACTACTTTTCCCTTTGCTTGGGGAAGATTTTCCTCTGGGATCTCTGCTTGATATAATAAAATCCTGATGAACTCAAGACACTGTGAAAGGAAGTATTCTAATTGAATTTTCAGTTAACTAAGAACTGACCAAATGTCTTACACTGGAAATCTTTTCAGAGTTATTAGTAAATACAGTACTGTAGGATTTTGTAGGATGACAGTCATCATTTTGTTCGTCATACAAAGTTAAAAGATGAATCTGAATGCCTGGGCATTGTTTAAGAAGTTAAATGTTCAGCCATAAACCAAAGAACAAAAGCAAACAAAAACTTAAGTTTTAGGCAACTTTACTGTGAACTAAATGTTCTAGAAATCTGATTGTGTCTGTATCAGTTTGTGTACTGTGTATAAGAATATATGCATTTCTCTTGTAGCCACGTCATGAATATTTTAATGTCCCTGTGTACTAAATGACTACTCATCGAGTATGCAGAATTTCACAGAGGAAATAGAGAGCTGATATACTTATGAAAGAAAATATCCTCAGCTTGCTGACTATCTTGTAAAAATAATAGAACATTTCAGAACCAGTACCATTACAATTGTATTTTTTCCTGTTTGCATTCCTCTTTCCTGTTTTATTTCATTCTATATATGATCTTGATATAACTTATTCCTGTTCACAACTGATTTAAATTCTTCTGACAAAGTATGATCTGTGAATGTTTTGAGTAATATTTCATCTTCAACACATGCATGTTACTATTAATGAACCATTTGTGATTAATCTTATAAGAGGAAAACATGGCAATCATTATTGTTTACCAAAGAGACTATGGCTGAATTACTCTGTCAAAATAAGCAGTGCCATAATATTTAGTTGTTCAGTCTTCAATTGTTGAAGGGGGGTGGGGGGGGAACTATAGTGTGATTGTCTTGCAGACTGAGTTAAAATGTTCTAATGTATCACATAAAAGGGTATGTGGAAATAATACAATAAAATAAAATTAATCTGTACTAGTATATAATATTTAAAGTTAAAACATTCAGTTAAGAAATTTTGTAGTGCCACATTTATTGAATCACATTTGTGTGATATAATGATATTGAACTATCAGAAAGCTGTGTCAGAAAAGTCTCTTCTGCACTATTGCTCAGTGGAAAGCCCTTTCCAAGTATTAATACTGAGCTAATTTATATAGTTCAAAAATTCCAATACTGTTCAATACTTAAAGTTTATATTTTACTATTAATAGTTTTCTAATATATTAAGTCTTCATTTAAATACGTAGTGCTTTGTTAATTATGGCTTTATATTTCTGAATACTAAAATTTTTAACATTGATCACTATTGTACATGCTTTTAATAAAACATGTAGCATATTTTATCATCAAAGGAAAAGTACCAAATCATTCATTATTTTAATCTAGAGAATTTAAAGACTGAGTTAAGTAAGTTTTCATTACACAATAACTTCAGATGATACTCAAACTAGTTTATCACTGAAAGAAAATCTACCAGGAAACTTTGTATTAGGCAGGTAACAAATCAGTTATTTCCATTCTTACCATTCTTGCTGTAATACACTACATTTGAAGCACTGGGAAACATTGATCTTTCATTTCCATTTTTTTTCCCCCTTCATCCCGCCCCCTGCCCTGCAACATGTTATTCATCTGGTTTTAATGCTGCATAAATATGCATTGTCTCATGCCTGTTTGCTTTGGATGCTGTGTGCTGAGCTGTAACAAGATGTTGCTTTTGTTATCTGTATACAGCTGCTTGCTTGAAATCAGTAGATTCTGAAATAGCTTTTCTTGCATGTCTAAAATAAAAGTATTGCATGTACTTTGAAAAAAAAAATGAAAGAGCTAGAAAGACAATAGAATAGATTGACAAAACTAAGAGCTTTTATTTTTGGAAAATATAAACAACACTGACAAATCTTTAGCTGGATTAACCAAAGAATAAAAAGGACTCAAATACTTAAAATTATAAATGAAGGATATCACAGAAATAAAAAAAGGACTTCTATGAGCAATTATACACAAACTGAATAATCCAGGAGAAACAGGTAATTTCCTAAACATATACAACTTCCCAAGACTTAATCATGAAAAAAAAAAATAGAAAATCTGAACAGACACATTTGTGACAACATAGAGGAACCTGGAGGATATTGTGTTAAATGAAATAAGTCAGGCACAGAGAAAAAAACACCATATGTAATTTATGTGTGAAATAAAAAAAAAAATAGAACTCATAGAAGCAAGAGAGTAGAGTGGTAGTTACCAAAGGCTGGTGAGAGGTGGAGTAGACAGAGAAAAGGGAGACCTTTGACAAAAGGTACAACATTTCATTTAGATAGGAAAATGGTGACTACAGTTAATAACAATTTGTTACATGTTTCAAAACAGCTAAAAGAAAGGAATTTTTTCACCACAAAGAAATGACAAAAACTTGAGGTAATTAATGAATGTGCTAACTAGTTTGATTTGATCATTCCACAGTGCATACATAGAAATGGCCACCAGGTATATAAAATAGTGCTCAACACCATTATTATTCAGAAAACGCAAATTAAAATCACAATGAGAGATCACTTCATGAATGTTAAGATGGTTATTATAAAAAAGACAAGAAGAAACACGTGTTTACAAGGATGTGAAGAAAAGGGAATCCTTGTACACAGTTGGTAGGAATATAAATTGGTATACTCATTATTGAAAACAATATTGAGATTCCTCAAAAAATTAAAAACAGTACTACTACACAATTCAGTAATATCACTCCAGGGTATATATATCCAAAAGAAATAAAATCAGTATCTTGAACATATATTTGCACCCCCATGTTTACTGCAGAATAACTCACAATGGACAAGATATTAAAATAACCCATGTCCATTAAAGGATAAGTTAATAAAGAAAGTGTGAACACACCCAATTGAATATTATTAAAAAGGAGATCCTATTATTTGTAACAACATGGTTAAACATAGAGGACATTATTCTAAGTAAAACAAGACAGACCCATAAAGACAAATATCACGTGATTTCACTTAACGTGGAATCTAAAAAAGTCCAACTCATAGAAGCAGAGAGCATAATGGTGGTTGCCAGGAGCTGAGATTTGGAAGAAATGAGGAGATGTTAGTCAAAGGATATAAACTTTCACTTACGAGATAAATAAATCTAGTGTGCCATATATGTGGTGATAAATGTGTTAACCTGATTGTGTTAATCATTAGAGAATGATATGTATATATAGCAGATAATCATGCTGTATACTTTGAATATATGCAATTTTTTATTTGTAAATTAACTTTGTTAAAATTTAAGAGAAAGATATAAGTACTCAAATGGAAATGGCCTCACATTTTTACCAAGCAAACTTCTTTCCAGTGAGGAGGCAACTATCTCTATTTTAGGGCCACCTCTTCTGCTTGGCATTAAATCTCATCCCTTCCAACCTTCTTGGAAAGTCATAGAATGGAGTATCTTTCTCTTTCATTTACATTTCTGATCTCTCCCATCCTAACTAGATCCTTTATTAAACTCTCCCTTGATCTTATTTTCTCCAGCTATTATCTTTTTCTTGACTTTCCTTTATAACTATATATAAACATATACACATACTGTCTCCATTTCCTCATCGCCCAACTCTTCTCTCACTATAATCTGTTTTTTCTCCCTCTACTCCCCTTAAATGGATCTCACTATGATCCTCTGATTTCTTTGTTGCTAAATAAAATGGACATTTCTTGATCTTTAATTAACTTCCCCCTGCATATTATAATCTGACCATCTTTCTTTTTGGAAATGTTTTTTTTTTTTTCTTGATTTCCAGAACTCTGCCCTTCCCTGACTCTCCATTCTTTTCTTTCTCCTTTATCAGTTCATTTTCAATTGGTGACTTCCCCTTCTTTTCTCAAAATCTATGTATATTCTGATCCTGTTTCCTATCATAGTGGATGGCAACACTATCCACTCAGTTGCTCAAGCCAAAAATCTAGAATCTGCCTTGTCATCTACATATTCTTTATTCCCCCATATCCAGTCCATCATTAAGTTCCTTTCTTACTACTCCTAAACATCTTTCAAAACCACCAACTTCTCTCTTATTTTTTCTGCTATCTTTCTCATCCAAACTACCATCATTGTCTGGTCTCTCACATACCTATGTTTCCATCCCACACCTAAGACATTCTTAGCTACAGCCAGAAAGAACTAAAAACATTCTCTAGCCAAAATTCCAAAGATGACCCTTGCTCACTTTATAAGCTTCACCTTGTGAAACTCTCCTCTTTCCTCTATTTTGTTTGAGCTGCACTTGGCCTCCTTTCAGTTATATGAATCAGAGACATAGCATGTGATAGTCCCTCAGCCTCAAGATCTCTGCTTCACCTCTTACCTCCATATTTTGATTAGCTAAGGCCTGTTCTTCCTCCATACCTCATTTTAAATTACACTTCTTTAAGAAGTATAATTTTCAGTAACTACATACTCCAATAAGTATGAAGTATATAGACAGTATGTATATTTTCCTCATCCCCCCCCCCAACTCTTCATCTCACTATAATCCGGTTTTTGTTCCTTCCACTCCCCTTAAATGGATTTCATTATGATCCTCACTGATTTCTTTGCTGTTAAGTCAAATGGACACTTCTTAATCCTTAATTAACTCTACCTTACAACTGTATACTATACATCTAAACATATTCCTAGACCCTTCAGAATAGCTCAGGTTTCCCTGTGATCTGTTCTCTTCACCTATCACTTACCATAACTACAATAAATCATTTTTTCCCTCATTAAAGTGTAAACTACATGAATACAGGTTTGGGATCTTGTTTATTCTTCCCTGTAGAAAGAAAAACCTTTCTAGAACAATTACCTGATATTTTCTCCTGTCTTATCTTTCTGGTTTAATTACTCCATCCTGATTATCTCTTCCATTCAGTAACTGCTTCCTGTCTTAACTTTACAGTTCTGATATTGCATTATTATCTTATCTCTCAGTTTTATTTATTGTATCCAGTCTTATCTCCCATGTTCAGTTTTCTATTCTGTCTTATATTTCCCTACATTTATTCCATTTCACCTTATCTCTCTCATTCATTTTTATCCTGTCGTATCTTGCCTGCTTATTCATCATATCCTCTTTTATCTCTGTAGTTCAGTTATCCCATCCTGTCCTGCCTCTCATGTTCATTTAGCTCATCCTGTGTTACCTCTTCTTCTTGTTTTTTACATTGTCTCCTCCTCTCCCCCTCCCCTGCCCCTCTCTCTCTCATATCTTTTCTTATCATTCATCCTCAATCACTGCATCTTGACTTCTCTGTTTCACTCAAGTGAAATGCTCTTTTCTCTCCTGTCAATTATTCCATACTGTCTCATGTTTTACCTTCAGTTATTGCAGCCCACCTTACTTCTCCTCTTTGATTACTGCATCCTGTCTGACCTCTCCTGTTACTCAAGGCAAGTCCAGATTCTAGGCCAATGTTTGTTTTACTTGCTTAAAGAAAAACAGCTGTATTTATTCAAATTTTTCCTCTGAATTTTCCACAACATATATTTAAGAAAATTTTAATTTTTCCTATCTTTTAGTTTCAGTGCCTTCAAAATCAAGAGGCTATGTTTAAACAGCAAATTTATAGAAATACAAAGTACCCACAAAGAATTTGTAGATTAAAAATGAAAAATATTTATTTTCCATCACAGCTGCCTCTTACGTCTTTATGGTCACCTCTTTTTGATATCCTGCCATTGGGAAGATCATGTATTCTCCTAGTTTCAATACTGTAGGAGATGTCAGCTGTCAACAGAGACAGCAGCAATTTTCCAGATTTCTTTTCTAAATTAAAGATACATTAGTTCAACCACTCTATTTCATTCTTCAGAGTCTCATTGAATAGGCCTATATCTATTAAAGGAATTAAAAAATGATTAATCATTTTCTAATAAAAAATCAGGCTCACAATATTTCACTGGTAAATTCTTCCAAACATTTAATAAAGAAACTATACGGATTCTTCAAGATATCTTCAAGAAAACGGAAGCAGAGAGAACATTTTCTAACTCATTCTATGAGCATGACCCTATACCAAAACCCAAGTAAAAGACATTACAAGAGAAAAGAAAACTACATATCAATATCTCTCATGAACACAGATTTTTAAAATCCTTAACAAAATAGCAAATCAAATACAACAGAATGTAGGAATTACACACCACAACGGAGTGGCATTTATGTTAATCATTCTCTATCCAATACTTCCTCTTCTTACAGCTTGCAGACTCAAAATTTCCTAAATTGTGGTTCTTTGACAACATCAAGAACTTCTATCAATTGACCTCCAGGATTTCCTCATTTTTCTTATATGCCCATTCTCTTTATTCTCACCTCCTTAAAACTTCATGGTCCAATATATAATTATCACTTTGTCTTAGTTATATTGCATTTGGCTAACAAAATTGTACCTCTGTTAAAACCCAACTATTCCCCTTTTCTGTGGCCATACCTAAGCAATTAAAATTGATTGAGAAAAACACAACTTTGCCAAACTGATTTCACTATAACTTCATGATTTTGACTCAGTATTTTGGACAGGTGTGGGACACATCTTTCTCTGCAAAATGAACGCTTTACATCTTCTCTCTGTGTATACACTACATCCACTCCATCAATGATCTTACCCCATACTTCAAGGAGAAAACAGAAGCAAGCAAATAGGGACTCATGCATCCTCTTTCCATCAAATCTGCCTACTATCCTGAGTCTTGCCTTCGCTCTCAGTCTTCTTTTCTAAAACACAAAATGTCCCTGCCCTCATTACAGTCCAATTCTTCCATTTGGCCTCTGAATTCCATCCCTTTTGCCTTGTCTTCCACAATTTGCCCTCCCTATCTCATGTCTTCAATTAAATCTAACTATAGGATCCTTGTCATTAATAATAACACACCTTGTCTCACTCTTCTTTCAACAATATGTCTGGTCTCTACCATCTTGATTCCTTATCTGCCTCCAGATACCACTTCATTTATTGGCTTCCCTTCTCAACAATTTTTTTTTCTCTGACCTTTCTTAAGGGACAAAGTATTTGCTGCTAGCTGTTTAATCACTCCTAGGTTTTGGGTTTTCAGGATCCTCAGATATTCCAGAACCAGGATTGCTGTGGTTTTTGTTTTATTCAGATTCCAAATTCCTAACTCACAGAATCCAGGTACATAATAAAATGATGGTTTTTAGTCAGTATATTTGAGATATGTGGTTACATGTCACAGTAACTGAAACATGGTCCAAGCCATCATTACATTCCATAAGCACTGTTGCAATATCTACCTTCCCTAACCCTGCTACCTACCCTGGGCCTATCCTTGCTGCCTACAATCTACACTCAACACCAAGATCAGAGTGGTTCTTTTTAACCTTCAGATTATATTGCTCCTTTCCTAAAACTTCACTGGCTCCCCACATCACTCAGATTAAAAGCCCAAGTCCCTACATTATCCCATAAGGTCCTACATTAATCTGGTCCTCCACTTCATCTTTTGCTACTAACTGCTTAGTAGTAGATCATGGGGTACAACATGATGTTTTAAAATATTCATACATTTTGAAATGGCTAAATCAAGCTAACTAACATATATGTTACCTTTTTTTGTGGTAAGAATACTTAAAATTTACTCTTTTGGTAACTTCAAAATATATAACACATTGTTATTAACTAGCAGCCATGTTGTATAATAAATCTCTTGAACTTATTCCTCTTAACTGAAATTTCATATCCTTTGACTAATATTTATTCAAGCTCCACGCCCACCTCTCAACCCTTGGAAAACACCATTGTATTCTGTGCTTCTATGAGTTCAACATTTTTAGATTCCACTATAAAAATGATAACATGAATTATTTGTCTATCTATTCCTGGTTTATTTCACTTAACATCATGTCATCCAATTTCACTCATATTGTCACAAGTTGAACATATTGAGTGTATTCTTATTTCTGGACCTCTGCTCTTCCTATTCCCTCTATCTTAAATATTCTTCTAGACTTCCATGTGGCTTGCTCCTTCACTTCTATGAAACTTCTGCTCAACTGCCACCTTAATATAGAAGTCCTCAGATCTTCCACTCAGTGTAATTTCATTTCCTTTCCCTCTTACTCTACTTTTTTTCCCTTTTAGTGCTTAATACTCTCTGATATACTATAAATTTACTTATTCATTCATTTATATATGTCCACCCCCATTGACTATTATTGCCAGGAGGGCATGAACTTTGCCAGTATGCCCTATGCTACAACAGTACCTGACACACAGTGGACAGTTGATAAATATGTTTTAAAAGACAAATGAGTGAATAAGCTCCCCACAAGATGTAAGGAGAGATATGTAGAACACAACAAATAGTTGACTTGAAAATGAATCTACAATATCTTTTCAGTAGTGATGACTCTTTGGAACTCAGAGAAATCTAAAATAAAAGAGCAGTTTGGTTCACTGAATGTCAGGGGTTTTATTGATATTCTGTGTTGCTGGACATCATAGAAGTTAGAACATGAATATCTCCTGCCTGCATCCCAATTTTAATTTCTTAACAAAAATTATATAAATAAAAAAGTAACAAACAACCAAAATAATCTTGTTCCTTGGATATTTCCCAACCATCACTTAACTTCAGCCTTTTACTATCACTTTAACTCCTTGGGAGAAGGGGAGAAGTAGCATTCCATTGTGATCTTTCACAATTATTAAGAAGTGCTTACCTTGGCGCCCCCTGGTGATACTGTCTAAGCAATTTACACATAAATGTGTGTATGAATAAAATAAGATTATATATAAAATCCCATACATATTATAGTAATCTAAAATATATATAATATCATTCAATTCATACAATCATGTAATATTAAAGTATATTATATTTCTACCAGATTTATACTTTTGATAGAAAAAGAAGTTCAAGATCACAGAAACCTGTATTTCCTAATTTGTGAGGACAATAGGGGGGAAATGCCAGAGAGAAACTTTTATACAGACTGCTTAAATATAGTATTCATAATAACTCTCCTAATCTCGATGAATGTTGTTCTTCCCTCTCATATCTAATCATAAAGTACCACACAAATACAAGAAAGCTTATTACTCATTTCCTGTATTTTCTACTTAGACAACCCTAAGAGAAGCAAATATAAGGGAATTGTCTCCTTCCTCATTCAGTGTTACTTCTCTTCTTTCATCTAAAGCTATGCAAGGTTCTCTGATAAGCTCCTGGTGGTCCACACTAGTTGCCACTAGAACGTCATTGTCTTGTTTCAGACTTTTAAGATCTGAACGATTGGTCTATGTGCATCTCATCAAAGATCTGACTTTCAGGTAGAGAATCCTTGTTAGCTATATTTCTGTAATTCACCCTTTGGGTCTTGGTCTCATTCAAATATTCCTCTTTCATCTTTCAGTACAAATGTAATATATTTAGTAAACAGTCATGTCTATGACTATATATCAAGTTCCAAAAGAAGTAAAAATAAATGAATTATGAAAATCTTAGCAAAAATCTAAACAATTTTCTTTAGGGAAGTCAATAGATTTATGTGAGTCATTTCCATGAAGATTTAAAAAAAAATAGGCTGACCACCTCTTTCACAATATTGTATCAAAAGAAACTTAAAGAACATAAAAGATTCAATCTATCAATGTGTTAAAGAGAAATCCTAAGTCAATAAGACTATAAAATCAGTGATCTCATTAATCAGTAATTTAAGCTAGCAGATGATATCACGCCAGACCTCAGGGACACACTTAAGAGTATGTAGATTTCCTGTCATATTCAGCAAGACTGTCAAAACTATCAAACCCAATTTATGAGTATTGTGGGCATATGTGATGATCCACCCATTCTCTCAGTCCACAGGAAGTTTTGTGGAGAGCATGTTCTTCCCCCAACCAAATAAAAATATGCAGTACCCACCTCATTAGAGCTACATTTAGTCAAGAGGGTTTGCCCATGACCTAGGAATGCATGTTTGGGTCTCCCTCCATTATGCAGTAGAAACACACATGGAACTTCACACCGCATCCAGTTATCCCTTCAGTGAAAGCAAACGAGCTGGAAATATCCATGGTAAGTCTTCCAGAAAAGGTACAGAAGTGTTTATATCTATTCTAAATCCCCCAGGCCTCCCTCACTGGTCTATCACCACTGCCTAATCTAAGAATTCACTTTCTACTTCATGTGTAGACTTTCAGACTTTAAAAGAATCTATCACCAGTCTTTCTAAAATCCAGACCTTGGCTAGGAATTTTCTCTCTTAATATCCATCACTCACTGCTTCCAATCATAGTGTCAGATCCAAAATAATTTAAGACTCCTTAATGGCTCTAAGCACTAACAAATCAATTAGTCCTAAACTCCTCATGTCGAGCCATACTGTTGGACCAATTTTACAGGCAGGAGAGTGAGCGGGGACCTGGCTTTAAATTCTGTGATGAATGATGCAACAGCCAAGCTGGAGAAACAGTCTCAGAAGCCCTGAATCCCCATCCCCTATCAAATGCCTAAAAAGAACCCTAGATCATCCTCCGTCAAATTATTTATAGGTGTCAAGAAATATTTCTAATTATATCCATTCACAGCCACAGTCAGTGAATATTGTGCAAACAGATTGCCAAAAAAGGTTTTGCCAAGTAGGTTCCCAACTAGGACAGCTGAGGTAGCTGCTGTGTTTGCAGAACGGCCTCTATAAAAGTGGAGCTGAGATGCCTCTGTCCTGTCCTTCCTCAAAATTCTTAAAGGTATGTATATGTGAAAGAACATGGTTAATTTTACATTCCTGATATTGATTTTTCATTTAAGGGAAAAGACTACTATTTCCCAATCCAAATTTTTCTTTACATATCTCTAAGGATGACATTGCGCACAATATAGTTACTGAGTTTTGTGATTAAACACAAACAAAACAAAACAAAACAAAACAAAATCCTGCATTCTCTGTTTTTTCTTTCAACAGTAGTTGTCTGCTTTGAGCCTGCCACCTTCTTCATCTGGTAACATAAGAGGTAAGAGGAATTTATTATTATACTCTAAAGGACAAAGGGATCTTTATATTGCTACATCTTAATGAGCTACCATTTAACTTTCCTAGATTAGAATTGGATATAGGACACAAGAGCAGCTGCTCTTGAAAATGACCTCTCATAAAATTTTGACTTTTCAGGCCATTAGTCCAAACAAAATTTAATTAAACTGTTCTTTTACATTTTGTTGTAACTTTAGAAAGAATGAATCCATCATATGTACTATTTAATGTGAATTACTACTCCCATTTAACCAATTATACAGGTCACATGGTAAAATAAAAAATGTGTCAACTTGCAGTCAAAATCTTGAGGTGCCAATCCAGGCTTTTCTAGTTGCCTGGGCAAAAGCCAGTTATCTTTTATATATCTTCCAACACGGTGTATTGCAGTGGAATTAACAATGAACTCAGGTTTAGGAGAACAGCTCTTATATCTCATCATTGCCACTTACCACCTCTGTGACACTGAATGACTCTTCACCTTTCTGAGCTTTAGTTTCCTCATCAGTAAAATGAAGAGTTTGAATTCTGCTAAGGTCCTTCCAATTCTTGCTCTATATGATCCCAATCAGTGGTATTAAGGATCCCTGTACAGAATGACAACATCTAATGATCTTCCCAAATATTCAAGTTGAGACATGTACTTTTAGTATTATGTTAAGAATATAAATAATGATGAAAACCTAGTATGCATTTAACAATGATTTTAAATGAGTTTCTATTTAATATAATAGCCATATTCATTTAAAAATTTAAAAACATGTTGATGTGGAATCATTGCTTGCTTAAATTTAAGGCAGTTATAACTGTGTGGATTCAAGGATTCCCTACAACAAACATGAGGCTCCTTGGGGGCTTGTGACCACAACTGATCTAAGATATGAGATAGAAAGATTACATCTTCCCTCTGTTTCATAGATAGACTGTACCACAGTAATTTCTGGATGGTATTATATTATAAATTCAAAATTATTTAATGTAAAAACAAACACAGACACTTGATGTAATACAATTACATTTCTCCTCTGAAGAAAAAAAATTAAATGTTCCAGTATCTGTCCCCTGGAAATACATTTAAATTTCACTGAATCACCTGGAGACTTTGTAGAAATGATTGATTTTGAGACAGAGTTTGTGGCAAATTCCATATCTAACATTCTAAGTCGAGAGGAAGTTTAATGTTGATGACACAGAAGACTAAGCCTCTTTCTGCAAAGCCTACAGAAGGTTGAAGGTATTATTGTTGTTATCATTGTTGACATTGGCAACCAATGCACATCTCCCTATAAACCATCTCCTCTTCCACTTAACAGAGGTCCCTTTCTTTGAATCTAGTCAGAACAAAGTGATTTATTTTATATTCTCATAATTTATTAGTGGGAAAAAATTAAGTTCATTCTGACTTGAAACTGTATACTGGCTATCAATTTCTAAAAGATTTATTTTGTTTTTTAAAAAAAGAGAGGGAAAGAGACAAATATGTAACCTAAAGTAATAAGAATTAGATTTAAAGAAACTGATATGCTAAAATCTAGTGAAAAACTAAAAAAAAAAAATACAAATGGAAAATACACAACCACTGTAAAGTTTTAGTAAAAATTTAGATGTTGTTTTTCTCCAAGAACATTTTAAAGTTACTGACTTTCACACAAAATAAAAGCTGATAAAAGAGGCTTAATTTTGATTTAAGACAAAATCATCTATTGGATTTTTAGCTTTCATTGGACTTATTTTTCCCTTTACATACCTAATACCTGTCAGTTAACCATCAGAATATTTATGTTTAGTAGGTATCTTAAACCTGGACTTATGTCCTGAAAGAAAAGATGAACATTTTAACATCCAAATTCAACTTTTACATTCAAGTTTAGTAATTTGGGGAAGGAGGAAAGTATGCCTAAATCTTTGAGCTTTTAAAATAATTTCATTTAGATGTTTATACCACTTCTCTGTATCATCACAATGTTAAAAAGAAAAAAAAAAAGAGTGGTTGAAAAAAGGAAAGGAAAAAGAGCAAGTAGAAAAGAAAAGATTCCGAACACACAGGAACATAACAAATGCTGCTGGTTGAATATCAACCCTACATATTTCTCAACTAAGGTTCACATACAGAGGAAAGAAGGGAGGCTTAAAATGTTATTGTCACAAAAATTAAGCTGCCAACATAGGGCTTTCACCTTCATGAGTTGATCTCAGCACCTTGACAGAGTAGACAGCAGTAATCTCAAAGGCAGAGGCAGAAAACAAGTGTAGAAATGCAGCATGATAAAGTGCAATTAGCTCCCACTACGGCCCTCAGTAGTCACCTCATTCTGTTTTTTCCTCCAGGTGCACCTTGCCCTGAGCTGCCATCGATAACCTGCAGCCATGAGTACCGACGCTGAGATGGCCGTGTTTGGGGAAGCTGCTCCTTACCTCCGAAAGTCTGAAAAGGAGCGCATTGAAGCCCAGAACAAACCTTTCGATGCCAAGACATCAGTCTTTGTGGCCGACCCTAAGGAGTCCTTTGTAAAAGCAATAGTGCAGAGCAGGGAAGGGGGGAAGGTGACAGCAAAGACCGAAGCTGGAGCTGTGAGTAAAATATCTGCAGTTGATTAGACTGAACTACGCCTTATTTGGGGTTAGGTTAGCTGACCATTATTTTCTCATCTGGTTTCTCCTGTTTTACTGGGTAGACTGTAACAGTGAAAGATGACCAAGTCTTTCCCATGAACCCTCCCAAATATGACAAGATCGAGGACATGGCCATGATGACCCACCTGCACGAGCCTGCTGTGCTGTACAACCTCAAAGAGCGTTATGCAGCCTGGATGATCTACGTGAGTGTCCCCTGTGACATCATTCTCACCAACTCCACATACTTGATGTGTTTGTTGATTCAAATTGAGGACTTCATTTTCAGATTTTGCCATTCTATTGCAATATTCTCTTAAGACCACTCATTTGGTTAGTGTAAATTCTGATTGATTTGAAATTGTACGTGTTGGGAAGCCATCTGCTCAACTGCATTAGTTGGAAAACTAAAGCAATCTGTGCAATAGCAATGACAGAGAGAAGCAACAAATGAACCCAAACCATTAAGCTTCTTGAGAACCAACCCAGTTCTTAGGTCTCTCTCCCCTAGCCCTTAAGCAGTATTTCCAATGTACAATCATGAGGTAATTGCTGACTAAGCAGCCCTATCCTTTCCCACAGACCTACTCAGGCCTATTCTGTGTCACTGTCAACCCCTACAAGTGGCTGCCAGTGTATAACCCTGAGGTGGTGGCTGCCTACAGAGGCAAAAAGCGCCAGGAGGCCCCGCCCCACATCTTCTCCATCTCTGACAACGCCTATCAGTTCATGCTGACTGGTGAGTGAATCCATCACAATTCTATAGGTATTGGAAAATATTTGTGAACTGTTAACAAAGAAAATATCTGGCCAATACTTTAAGAATAAAACATTCAATACAAACATGATAATATCAATAACAACAGTGGTAAAAATGGATTTAGAATAATATGCACTGGTTTCAAAAATGTAGAAAAAAATGCTTATATTTCTACACTGAAATCCAAATTAACTAAAACTAATTATAGATCAAAATTAACCAAATGGAGGTATCAGCTCTGCCTTTTAATTATAGCTAATACACTCTCTCTTCTAAAAAGTAAGCTTTGAAGTTTCATAGTGACAAGTTATCACAAGCATTATAAGAAAATGTGGATTAGACATTAATGTAAAGAGAATTTTAAACTATGAACCAGGTGACTGAATGGCACATGAAATAGTTATTCATCTGACATTGGCTGATTATTCTGATGAATAAAATGGTGAAATAATGCATTCCATAACTATCACATTATGGCAATGGGAGTGTTAATGGATTAATGAACATATCTTTGCCACTTATTTTGAAAAGACTTGTAAAAGTAAAGCATACATTTATATAGTTCTTATTTTGCCAATGGAAAATTTTAAAAGGCAACTTGGAGTTTACAGGTACTGTGTTCATCTAGGTGGTAAGTGTGTTATTTTTTCTTGTTCGTTCATTAATTTTACACAATCTTTGGTTTCTCTTTCACAGATCGTGAGAATCAGTCAATCCTGATTACGTAAGTAGATATCATGCCTTTCTTTCTGTTGAGTTCTGATCTTTGTAGTGGTTATTACCACCTTACATTCTGATTTCCTTCTATTTGGTCTTGACAGTGGAGAATCTGGTGCAGGGAAGACTGTGAACACGAAACGTGTCATCCAGTACTTTGCAACAATTGCAGTTACTGGGGAGAAGAAGAAGGAGGAGGCACCTACTGGCAAAATGCAGGTAGGTATGATAATCATCTGAGAAAGAAAGAAAGAACAAACAGGTTTTTAAAGATGTGATCATAGTACTCCAAAAACCACAGTGATAAACTGTATTGGATACCAGAATTTGGAAAATAAATCTTGAATGGGCTTGTGAGAATGAGATGAACAAAGCAATGAATCAGCAGCTTAATTAGGCAAGAGTTCCTACAAACATTTAGTAGGAGCAAAAGATGGGCCTGAGAGACACAGAAATCAAGGCCACATCATTGGAACATCTCATTCCTGGATTTGTCATCCATTCCACTCTCTTTACAAAACCTTACCTCAAATTTCAGAATGCTATGAAGGGGCAAGGTGAAAGGGAAGGAGGTCAAAGGGAAGTTATTTTAGTACATTGCATCTCAGCTTTCCTAAATTTCTTTATCCATCTTATTCATCTTTCTTAAGGGGACCCTTGAAGATCAAATCATCAGTGCCAACCCCCTACTGGAGGCCTTTGGCAATGCCAAGACCGTGAGGAATGACAACTCCTCTCGCTTTGTGAGTTTTTTGATCTTCCTTTTCCGTGTGAGAATCGGCACTGGCATTCTGTACCTGCAGTGTCGATATTTCTTTCATTTATTTGGTCCATGGCTAACAAAAAGTTTCTGCCTTTTAATCAGTGCTCCTTTGCCTTCTTAAGGGTAAATTTATCAGGATCCATTTTGGTGCCACAGGCAAACTGGCTTCTGCAGATATCGAAACATGTAAGTCAATAAATACTATTGATTGAGAATCTTTGAGGGGTGGGTGTGGAAACTCTTTTTATGTATGTTGTGTAAAATTTTCAATGCTTAATTTTTCACTGTGGCTCTTTATTTTAAATTTTCTTAATCTGACTTTCCAGATCTGCTAGAGAAGTCCCGAGTCACTTTCCAGCTGAAGGCTGAAAGAAGCTATCACATATTCTATCAAATTATGTCCAATAAGAAACCAGAGCTTATTGGTAAGGCACATCTTGATTTATTTCTACCAAAGAAGAATAACAGCTTGTCTATAACATCCCTTTGAAATGTTTTTGATGACCAAAGTAACTCTTTCTGTATATGGTTCTTTTCCCTGTGTTCAGAAATGTTGCTGATCACCACCAACCCATATGACTTCGCCTTTGTCAGTCAAGGTGAAATTACTGTGCCCAGTATTGATGACCAGGAAGAGTTGATGGCCACAGATGTAAGTAATTGGAAGAAAGTAGGAAAAAGCAAAGTAATATTCCAGTATATATCATTCTCCTTCCTATATTAGGGTGAAAAGCATTAGCAGAAAATCTATGACTAGGCAATACTACTATCTTTTAGGCTTTCTTGCCTCTTGAAGAAAATTACAGTATATTTCAATGTCCTTCCACACTTGTTAAAAAAGCTTTAAATGCCTGTGATAAACGTTAGTTCTTTGATACCCCTTACTTAATTGTTTTTTTTAATTCTTTCTTATCATTTTTGGTCAATATTTCTACCACAACATTGTTGTTGTTGTTGTTGTTTTTCTATTTTATACCAGATCCTTTACCCAAGAATCTGGGGAAGAGCTACAATATTTTCATGTTTTAAAATAACAAAACATGGAATTTCTAGTCACAGATGTAAACACAAAACTTTGTTTTGAATAAATGTCTGTGGCCTAACAGTACAGTCCCTTGCCTTCCCTATGTAGCATTAGAAAAATATGGGTTGTATATCTCAAAAATATTCTTTGGGGGACTCTTTGAGCCTTGCTATTTATTTTTGAAACTATAAATTCCTTCTTTCTCCACATCTTTTTTCTAAGGATTATTACTTTGGGGCTTATTTTCTTTACATATAAATTTTATACATATTTTGTATTTTCCTTTGAATTTCTGGATAACTTTTGATTGCAACATTTTTAAACTTTAACATCCCAACACCCCCAAAATAAGGTTTACAGTTGCTTATGAAAATACCTTCTTTCAAAAAGTTTAAAATCTACTTGTGTGCCTTTATCTTATAAATGTCAGACTTTATTCCTTATCTATAACTTATTATGTTCATATGTCCAAAAGTGATAGGGAGTTGAAAAATACCCACTAGTTTAGGAAGTTAAAAAAATGTAACAGTCTTATTCTAGGACTTCTGGATGGTCCCTATTCGTGCGTGTAAGGACATGAGAAAGTTACTTAGCCTCTCTGAACCTGGGTTATCGGTGTGCCCCATGGACATGCAATACTACTGAGTTAGAACTGGAAGACACTAATTCTGTGAAAGAGTCTTGGAAAATAAGAATGGTACATAAACATACTTTCCTCGACCTTCTCTAATCTCTGCCCACATTTATAAATCTTTGCAAAGCCTAGCATGGTAATCAAATGTGATAAGAAAAAAAATAATTCACTGAAATGAGAAACTTCTTTTCATAAATGTCTCTTCCCTGCATGAATAGTGAACAACCAGATTAATTTCACTGCCAAGCATCTCATGATCAGTTGAGCTATGACTTTATATCAGAGAGACATATGGAGAAATACTTGGCACAATTGTTGTTTTCATATCCTCTTTCTAATTGAATCATCCATGCCCATTAGGATGGGAAGATAGACAGTGATCGCATATTAATTTAGGAAAATATAGGAGAAGAAGAAGCAAAAGAGATTTAGGAGCCTGGAGATGAGAAACAAGAACCAAAACCATAAGAAGCATGTGCCTGTGCAGCAAGGGCAGGCTGAAATAGATGGTGAATGCCCTGGTCTTGGCATCAGTGGTTATGGGTCTGAGTCTAGTTGAGTGAGTGTAGAGAAGTCATACAACATCCTTACAGTTCACATAACTCAAACAGAAAGACTGATACATGCCTGTTGGTGTTGCTATGTGGATCAAAGAGTTAAGAAAATGAGTGCCTTCTGAAGTATAGGCAAAGTGTTAGTGAAATACAAGTCAAGGCATAATGAAGAAAAAGTATGTAGGCAGACCCTCAGTGGCCTGAGTACATCAGCATAGTGATAATTGGAAGGTGAGTAAATTCAACTCTTCCAACAGAGCGCTGTGGACATCCTGGGTTTCACTTCTGATGAAAAGGTGGCCATTTACAAGCTCACTGGGGCTGTGATGCACTATGGGAACATGAAATTCAAGCAAAAGCAAAGGGAAGAGCAAGCTGAGCCAGATGGCACTGAAGGTACCACTGCTGTGGATAGCTTTCATTTGAAAGTACACATGTCAGGAGCTTTGCAGAGACAGAGTCCATGTTTTTTTACTTTCTTTGACCTATCTCATGAGAGGCAAAATTATATGGAAAGGGAAATGACACAGTGTCTGATGTTTGTAATTTCTGTCCAAAATTCATTCTTCACTGACTTTTTAAAAGTTTTTTAATTTTTTTATTTGTTCCTTTTAGATATACATGACAAAAGAGTGTATTTTGACATATCATACATACACGAAGTATAATTTCCCATTCTTGTGGTTGAACCTGTTGTGGAGCTACACTGGTCGTGTATTCATGTATGAACATGGGAAAGTAATGTCCAATTCATTCCTGTCCCTTCACTCCCCTTTGTGCAAACCAATGAAATTCTACTCTTCCCTCCCAACTGATCTAATTGTGTGTTCGCATCCATACATCAGAGGATTCATTGACTTTTTGTAAACTACTTGGTTAAAAGATGTTTTATTTAGTGAATAATGTTTGCCCACATGCACTGGGGGAAAAATTGAGATCTGAATTTCCTTGTCACTACTAGGTTAGGTTTTTAAAATTATTTCTATGTGTGATATAATTTTGCCATATTTTAAATATTACATAGATTATCTGATTCCTCAAGCTCCAATGTATTCTTACAAAAATAACAAATGAACATGAACAGTGACAATGATTTTGAAACCATATAAATAAATGAATAGATTTCACGACATTTGCACATATTACTATCTAAGCAAAATTCTTTTTTTTTCCCCCCATCATCATCCTTCACTTCTTAAATTGTGTAAGCCATGTTTGGTTTCACCATCTTCACTTTGTTCATGCAGTTGCTGACAAAGCTGCCTATCTCCAGAGTCTGAACTCTGCTGACCTGCTCAAAGCCCTCTGCTACCCCAGAGTCAAGGTTGGCAATGAATATGTCACCAAAGGCCAGACTGTGCAGCAGGTAAATATGATTTCACTTGAATCACAGGAGACTCAAGAATTCATTATTGTGTTCAGTTCAAAAAACTAACATCACAACTCTTCTTGAAGGTATACAACGCAGTGGGTGCTCTGGCCAAAGCTATCTATGAGAAGATGTTCTTGTGGATGGTCACCCGCATCAACCAGCAACTGGACACCAAGCAGCCCAGACAGTATTTCATTGGGGTCTTGGACATTGCTGGCTTTGAGATTTTTGATGTGAGTAGTGAATTGACAAAAATCACCAAATGCAAATCATTAATAATTTGACCAATCTTATTAAAGAATTCAAAATTATAAATGTACTTTACAAAAAGTACAAACTATAATTCTTGCTGAAAAGAGTCTTTGAAGAAATGTGAATTTAAGTAAATAGGTAAGACTAGAAAAAGAATTCTATTCTTTCACATCTAGAAGTCTTGAAATATGGTCCATGAAGGGTTAAAATATTCAAAATCTATCCTGGACCAAATCAGAGGAGTATAAAAATACTTTTTAAAATTATTCAAAGGGAGTAGCATCCCCATGTAACAGCATTTTGCCTAGTATGCATGATTTCATGCAGTCACTTGGAAAGTGTATGAGGAGTCAATTCTTTGTTAAGAATTATATCATACTTTAAGAAAATAATATGAAGGTTTATAATGTAATTGACCAAAATACTTTAAATTCAGAAGAAAATATTAGTAACTACACTGTAGATACAAATACTTAAGTTATGACTAATTTCCTATATTTATCCCTTCCTATAGTTCAACACCTTGGAGCAGCTGTGCATCAACTTCACCAATGAGAAACTGCAACAGTTCTTCAACCACCACATGTTTGTGCTGGAGCAGGAGGAGTACAAGAAGGAAGGCATTGAGTGGGAGTTCATTGATTTTGGGATGGACCTGGCTGCCTGTATTGAGCTTATCGAGAAGGTTGGCATGACTTTTTAAGTCTTCAAAACAAGTAAAACAAATTGCCCACCTACCTATGTTTAATTACAATCCCAATTCTCAAAGAACAAGCAATGCTGTTCCCATGACACAGTTGTGCAGTCTTAACAGTTGTGAGATGTGTGACAAGTGATTCATTATTAATCAATAAAGTACAGTAGTTTATAGAAAAATGACAATAATACACACAGGTTCACATTTAAAACTCTATAAACTTCTTCTCCTTCACTTTTATTCCTACATGATTTTATAATTATAGGAGAAAGGAATAAAATTACAGTTAGTCCTCTGAGTACTGTAATTAACATTGGTGTACCCATGACAGTGTATTATGCTTATATTATCCCTCATGTATAATAAGGCAAGATATATCAAGATTTCTTAAGCCAGGTGCAGTGGTGCATGTCTATAATTCCAGTTGCTCAGGAGGCTGAGGCAGGAAGATCGAAAGTTCAAAGTCAAAGCCTCAGCAGCTTGGTGAGCCCCTGAGCAACTCAGTGAGACCCTATCTCTAAATAAAATATAGAAAAGGACTTGGGATGTGACTCAGTGGTTAAGTGTCCTTGGGTTCAATCCCAGTACAAAAAAAAAAAAATATATCAAATGTCGGATAATTAGCCCTTCAACTGTTGAAGTCATCAATTTACTCTCTACTCAAAATGACTACTGAATAAACACCAGACTTCTAAATGACCTCACCTAGAAATAAGCTCTGAATTCCAAATTATTAAGTGGGTATAACAATAGTTATATCAGATTTGGATATATTAAAACTTATTGAGCAAAAAAAATTATCAAGCAATTTTTAAACACTTTCAAAACAATTGAGTTCATCATTTAGCTCCCTACTGATACCAATGAAGTATATGTGTGAACTCTACCCTAAGCAGTGTAAAGGAAGAAAAAAAATGAAATTGCTCTCCAGGAAACCTTCAAATACTCAGTTCAAAATTCACAGAAATGTGAAAAAAGAAGCACATAAAAGCAGACTAGAACTGCACAGTTTTTAAAAAAATGTTAATTTAGTGACATAAAATCTCCATTATTCATGAGAACTGTACAGAAAGGCACTTATTTTCTTCTCTAGTATTTGAGTTTCTGCCTCATCAAAATGGTTTTTGGGAAATAATTTGTGAATTTGTGATATCATCAAAGTGAATTTACTTTCAGTCTTTCATATCAAATTTACTACTGAAAAGCGTCAAACTGCTTAGAAAGCAAAACCAAATTACCATTACTTAACTCCATTGTGGTGGAGGACATAGTTTAAAGTACATAATTTTAATGATATAAAACAAGATGCATTTTTCTAGTCATTAGTTCATTTTTAGTCATCGACATAATCTTTTCTCTTCATACATTTGTCATGTCTAGATTTGGGGTAAAGGAAGTTCCACTGCCAGTAGAAAAGAAAGTATGAAATAAGAATTATTTTTAAATGATACTTGTAGAATTTAATTTTATATACTTAACATGAAGTTTGCCAAATGGCACATATAAGATTTTTTTTTAACTCATTCTTTCTAGTAAATATATTTACCTTACATCCTTTGACACATAATGATTGTTACACATTTTGGCAATTGAGAAGCATCATTAAAATAGGATCATGCCTATTTAACATGTCATTCCAAGTCTTTGAAACATTATATTTTTATGTTTCCACCAACTGCATTAACTTCTGGAACACAATTTTCTCTCGGGGATTCATCATTAACATCCTTTTTTTTTTTTCTATTGTTAGCCCATGGGCATCTTCTCCATCCTAGAAGAGGAGTGCATGTTCCCCAAGGCAACAGACACCTCCTTCAAGAACAAGCTTTATGAACAGCACCTTGGAAAATGCAACAACTTCCAGAAGCCCAAGCCTGCCAAGGGCAAGGCCGAGGCCCACTTCTCGCTGGTGCACTATGCAGGCACTGTGGACTATAACATTATTGGCTGGCTGGACAAGAACAAGGACCCCCTGAATGAGACTGTGGTCGGGCTGTACCAGAAGTCTGGACTGAAGACTTTGGCTTTCCTCTTTGCTGGGGGACAGGGTGCTGAAGCAGGTAATTTTTCAATATTATATGTTCTAAGAGTCACAAAATAGAAACACACCATTTCAGAACACATAGGAAAATCTAACATGAAAATACTAGCAATATGGGTCTAATGAAAGGAAGAATATTTAATAACTGTAGTTCACAGTTAAGACTTGCAGAACTCACATTAGCACTATGGATCATTTAGTCTACAGCCTCATTTTATCAATGGGAAAACAGAGACACAGATAGGTTAAGTGACTTGCTCAGAATTATACAACTCACTTTTACCACTTTTACAGTAATGTTCCTTTAAGGATCCAGCTAAATTGGAGATAAGGAAATCCTTTGTCAGTCCTAGCACTTGGGGAATTAAGGTTTTGTTCTCTTAAGTACCACAAGACCAGATGTGCAAGTAACAACATGTAAGCACAGGCAAATAGAAAATAAGACTTCCCTGCAGATAAGCAGAGGCTCACCAACAGGCAACTTGCCTGTCCTGGGGGAATGTGTGCATTAACAAGGCCTTCCTAGTCTGTCTCCTGGCTACCTCCTTCTGGACAGGCATTGCTGATTTAGAGTCAGGGAGTCCCATCCCCTTTACATATCTAACTTTTTAACTCACATCTTTTTTTTCCCTGAGTGCCTATAATGTGAGTCAATGATTGTATCTTCTTAGTCTACAATTGAAGGAGGAGAGACATGGAAATAAAAGGAATAAGTGCAAATTTAAATTCCATAGGGGATTTTGGCAATGTAATGTCTGTGGATTGTACTTCAAAGACTATTGCAAATAATTTTTTATTTTATTTTTCAGAGGGTGGCGGTGGTGGAAAGAAAGGTGGCAAGAAGAAGGGTTCTTCTTTCCAGACAGTGTCAGCTCTTTTCAGGGTACAGTATAAGCATGAATTCCAGAGTAATACTTTTATTAAAAAATTAAATTATTATAACAGGAACTTCTAAAAAGTTATCTTAAGGTAAAAATGAAAAAAGTAGTGGTGTACTAAAGAAAAAAATCTGAGAAATACCTCAGGAAAAATTTAACAAAAAGAAGACATATTGTGTATCTCTTCACATCAAACATTCTAATAAATGAGTCATTTTCCCTAAGCCCCAAATCTAAGAGATCTGGTATTAAAAAATTTCATATGAAATCAAACATTCTCCTAAAAGCATCCATTATATTCAATTACACCTGCTCCATAAGATCAAAGTCTCCATATAAATTTTGTCTGTCCAGCAGTGCTTGAGAAAAACTGAAACTGACTGATTTTGTATAATCAGGAATTTCCTATGTATATTCCATATGGATGATCATTCTTGGTGATCATGATTAATTAGAAACAGCTTATTAGAATGTGAAATGGAGGTTAAATGAATTACAGAGCATTGACCAGGGACTCTCATATAGATTCATCTACAATTACTTTAAAAATTTTCATATGGTTTTATAGGAGAATTTAAATAAGCTGATGAGCAATCTCAGGAGCACTCACCCCCACTTTGTACGGTGCATCATCCCCAATGAAACCAAAACTCCTGGTAAGACACTTCTGATATCAAAACAAGACTCCAATGTGAATTCTATTTAGACTATTATATTGAAAATATACCCTTTCTTAGGTGCCATGGAGCATGAACTTGTCCTGCACCAGCTGAGGTGTAATGGTGTGCTGGAAGGCATCCGCATCTGTAGGAAAGGATTCCCAAGCAGAATCATTTATGCAGACTTCAAACAGAGGTTTGTGTCTCATCTTCTCAAGTGTTACATGAAGAAATGTTTGGTTTTTAAATGACATTTTGTTCTCCAAAACTTAATCTATCCATGTTTTCAATGCTACCTACTGAGTGTTTTTTTTTTAAATGAAGAAAAACCACCTTTTTATATTGCTTTTATTTTGACAGATACAAAGTTCTAAATGCAAGTGCTATCCCAGAGGGTCAGTTCATTGACAGCAAGAAGGCTTCTGAGAAACTTCTAGGGTCTATTGACATCGATCACACCCAGTACAAATTCGGTCATACCAAGGTACCACCCAACCCAAATTTCTATCATAATTTCATCACTTTTGGACTTTCTCAGGAGTGAAAACCAAATATTTAACTTTTCCTTGGCAAGGTTTTCTTTAAAGCTGGCCTGCTGGGGACTCTAGAGGAGATGCGAGATGAAAAGCTGGCTGAGCTCATCACACGCACCCAAGCCATCTGTAGAGGGTACCTGATGAGGGTGGAGTTCAGAAAGATGATGGAGAGGAGGTGAGGGACAAAGCAAAAGTTTCTTCCTTTTCCACACCTTATAACTGAATTCAGTGAAGTCACTACTTTTGCTGATGCTGACTTTCCACATTCTTCTCCATTTTCATCTGTTTTTTCTTTTCAACAGAGAATCCATCTTCTGCATCCAGTACAATGTCCGTGCTTTCATGAATGTCAAGCACTGGCCATGGATGAAGCTATATTTCAAGATAAAGCCCCTCCTCAAGAGTGCAGAGACAGAGAAGGAGATGGCCAACATGAAGGAAGAATTTGAGAAGACTAAGGAGGAGCTGGCAAAGTCAGAGGCAAAACGGAAAGAACTGGAAGAGAAAATGGTAGCTCTGATGCAAGAGAAAAATGACTTACAACTCCAAGTTCAATCTGTGAGTATTATGCATTGCACAGTTCAGCCATATCTGACTAAGTATAAGAGTTTGTTTTCTATTTTGGGGTAGGGAGTACCAGGAATTGAATTCAGGGGCACTAGACCATTGAGCCACATCCCCAGCCCTGTTTTGTATTTTATTTAGAGACAGTCTCACTGAGTTGCTCAGCGCCTTGCTTTTGCTGAGGCTGGCTTTGAACTTGATATCCTCCTGCCTCAGCCTCCTAAGCCACCAGGATGACAGGAGTGTACCACCATGCCCAACAAGAATTTTTTTCCTTAAAAATGAAAAGGTTTCCATTGAAACATTTGTTATGATTGCTCATCCTTTAAAAATATTAAGACTCGGACCGAAAGAAGCAATAGATGCAAAGCCACATGTGCTACATATTATACATAATTTGGTTACCAGTGAAGAAAGTCCTAAAATATCCCTAGACATGTTCCTTTCTTTATGAGTTTAATCTCTTAGTTTATATCATTCTCTACTTAGCAAATATTTTTGTGCATAAAATATAAGTTACATTGTTTCTTCTAGGCAGAAAAAAAAAAAGACTGGGTTAACTCCTCACCCTTAAATGTGAAAAAATAATCCTGGAATGAATAAGTGACTTTTTCAAAAATAGCAATTTTTGTAGATTTTTTTTTTAATTAAAGGGATAGTTTTCCTGATTTGACCTTCCACACATATATTTGCAAGAAATGTGTTACTATTAACCAGTAGACTGGTTAAAACAATGTTAACAATATTTTGTCTACTAATTTTTTTAAAGTTGACAATTCTATTGGCATATCTGTTGACAAAATTGGTAGTCACTGAAGTTTCTACCTTTTAATAAATTGTTGTGTGTTTGTAGATACAGCTTAGACAAATGAAAATGTTTAATTTCTTCCTTTAGGAAGCAGATGGCTTGGCTGATGCAGAGGAAAGATGTGATCAGTTGATTAAAACCAAAATCCAGCTTGAAGCCAAAATCAAAGAGCTAACTGAGAGAGCTGAGGATGAGGAAGAGATCAATGCTGAGCTGACCGCCAAGAAGAGGAAACTGGAAGATGAATGCTCAGAACTGAAGAAAGACATTGATGACCTTGAGCTGACACTAGCCAAGGTTGAAAAGGAGAAGCATGCCACAGAGAACAAGGTACAAATTGTTATCTATTTTAGAGTACTTACAAGCATTAACTTGTTACTGATGTTTTTTAATTGAAAGTTTAATTTTAAAATTATTGAGTATGAAAGAAAAACACAATTATGTCTTCTCTTTAGTCTTCACCACCTCTATCATATTTGCCTTTGCCTTTATCTCCTATTGTATTAAGCCACATAAGCCTAGGTTAAGCTTCTGGTTTCTATTTTCCTTGTCAGGCTAACATTGTCCTAAGACACTACCATCCTTTTCAAGACAACAGATTGTCATTAGCATTCCTATTACCTGTTCAAATCTATAGGTGAAAAACCTCACAGAAGAGATGGCAGGCCTGGATGAAAACATTGCTAAGCTGACCAAGGAGAAGAAGGCCCTCCAAGAGGCCCACCAGCAGACCCTGGATGACCTGCAGGCAGAGGAGGACAAAGTCAACACCCTGACCAAAGCTAAAACCAAGCTTGAACAGCAAGTGGATGATGTAAGTGTGAAAATAAAATGTTTCCCCTTCAGATGAATAAAATAAACAACTATGACATGCAACCATCAGTGATGTCCATAGCCTTTAACTGCTGGTTTGTAAATAAAATTCTCAAGATATTCGTTTTATCTTTTTAAATTTTCCTGAGTATCAGGTCAGTGGCATGGGTTAAGTGCTAACAAACTTAATAATACCATTATGAATTTAGCTTGAAGGATCTCTGGAACAAGAAAAGAAACTTCGCATGGACTTAGAAAGAGCCAAGAGAAAATTGGAGGGTGACCTAAAACTGGCCCAAGAATCCACAATGGATATAGAAAATGATAAACAGCAACTTGATGAGAAACTCAAAAAGTAAGTTTAGTTCAGCAATTAACCTGCTCAATGTATATCAATGCATATGAAATGTATGTTTAAAAGGTCTCCAAAACATTAATTCATGGCATGTAGAAAAAAAGGAATAATGGCATCTTTGATTTTTTTTTAATTAAATGAAAATGGCACATTATAGATATGTAAAACTGTCCTACTTCCTCAACACTAGTGGTATAAAGAAGTTTAATTATACATGGAAAAATAAAGATTGGTAAGAGAATTGCCTACAAGCTAATGTGCTGCTCTTCTACTAGAAAAGAGTTTGAAATGAGCAATCTGCAAAGCAAGATTGAAGATGAACAGGCACTTGGTATGCAGCTGCAGAAGAAGATCAAGGAGTTACAGGTAAGTACATGATCTCCATCACTTTAATTCAACAAGAAAAATAAATGACTGACACAAGAAAATGAGTTTGTATTTTTCACCATTTCCAGGCCCGCATTGAGGAGCTGGAGGAGGAAATTGAGGCAGAGCGGGCTTCCAGGGCCAAAGCAGAGAAGCAGCGCTCTGACCTCTCTCGGGAACTGGAGGAGATCAGTGAGCGGCTGGAAGAAGCTGGAGGAGCCACTTCAGCCCAGATTGAGATGAACAAGAAGCGGGAGGCTGAATTCCAGAAAATGCGCAGGGACCTGGAGGAGGCCACCCTGCAGCATGAAGCCACTGCAGCTGCTCTTCGGAAGAAGCATGCAGACAGTGTGGCTGAACTTGGGGAGCAGATTGACAACCTGCAGCGGGTCAAGCAGAAGCTGGAGAAAGAGAAGAGTGAGCTGAAGATGGAGATTGATGACCTTGCTGGAAACATGGAAACTGTCTCCAAAGCCAAGGTCTTTCTTAATTTGTTACCTTTTTAATCTTTATTTGCAATAATTCAAAATGGCTGACTTTACATCTGTGTATATGTAGCCAATTTGCATAAATATTAGATGTTACCTGAATTTCAGTTTTTTTCTTAGTAGATATCATAGTATTAAACTGAATCACTTTAGTTTCATATCTTATTTGTAGAAATCACTTTAAACTTTGTAGCTATTATCAAGAAAGATGCAATTACAAAAAACGACATCTAAAAGTTATATTCTACATGATGTAGGATATAAATGATGTTCATGCTTTCCAAAAGAAAATAATCTAATTTTGACAATCATATGTTCATTTGTTTAACCAAAATTATGTTCACCTACTGTTTCTTCTAAGCCCCTGCCTCACAAGATTCTAATAGAAAAGTAAATACAATTCAGCCCCTTTCCACAGTAGTCTGGATCTTCAAATCCCAGCTTTCTAAGTAGAAATGTATTGTCTTATTTTCTATTTCCCACCACAGGGGAACCTTGAGAAAATGTGCCGCACCCTGGAAGACCAGCTTAGTGAGGTGAAAACGAAGGAAGAGGAGCAGCAACGCTTAATAAATGAGTTGTCAGCCCAGAAGGCACGTTTACACACAGAATCAGGTCAGTAAATGGGTATCCTTGGCTCTTGGAGAGATATAAAATGAAAGCAAGCCTCCATCCCTGAAACACAAATCATGCTTTGAATGATGGACACCCATTTGCTATTTCATCCATTTACTCCTTCACCTTTTTACCAAGAATTGATAAAACACGGAGGTTCTAAGCTATAACTGGAGAAAAAAATTAAGTTCCCTGGGTTCAGGAGATTTTTGTTGCCTCAGCATTACTCAAAAATCCCACATACTAAAATGTCAAAGAAAGCTCATACACCTTAGAGGAATCAAGAAATCACCTTCTCAATATCACTAAAATTAAGTCTTGAGGTTTTGTTTGTTTGTTTTCATCATATGAAATAAAAAGGTTCACGTGTTATTCCATTCTTTAAATTATTCTTCGCCTCGACAACAAAGCCAAATCACTCATGTTGTCTTCCACAGGTGAGTTTTCACGACAGCTAGATGAGAAAGACGCTTTGGTTTCTCAGCTATCCCGAGGCAAGCAAGCATTTACACAACAGATTGAGGAATTAAAGAGGCAGCTAGAAGAGGAAACGAAGGTGAGAATTCTCCACTTGCTTTTTTTCAATCACTTGAACTGTACAACATGACACACACATAGAACTTAATATACTATACATTTTTTTGCTCGGTCTAGGCCAAGAATGCCCTTGCCCATGCCCTTCAGTCAGCCCGCCATGACTGCGACCTGCTTCGAGAACAATATGAGGAGGAGCAGGAAGCCAAAGCTGAGCTTCAAAGGGCTATGTCCAAGGCCAACAGTGAGGTTTCCCAGTGGAGGACCAAATATGAGACAGATGCCATCCAGCGCACAGAGGAGCTGGAGGAGGCCAAGTAAGGGTTTTTTTGGTGAGGGCAGCAAAAAGAAATGAAAGTAAAAATAGTGAAAAAAATCAAAGAGAATATTTCAGGCATGCAGCTAGGTGAAGAATTTTATTATTGGGAGGTAGATTCTACCACATCCTCCTCCTTATAGCTTGGTGTATGCCCCCACCTCCCCTCAGGCTTCTGTTACAGAGCATATTACATTTCTTTCCACCAAAATGGGTTGTTATTAGCTTACTCTGTATAAATTTAATTTCCTTTAAAATAAGAAAAATGCAGATTATCTAGCAAATTATTATGAATATTATAATTAATAATGGTCAGATTTTCCTTAGCTAGAGTGTTGAATGTTCAGAACAAGATTATCATAACCACCAGTGTGGAAGGACTTATTCATGAATTACATATACTGTTTGTGGAATAAAACTCATGGAAGGGAAAAATCATCATACTCTTAGTGAAGGAAGCCTTCCTACATTTCATTTATCTCACAGTAGTTAGAATTAAACCAAATGAGAGGGTCTGGCACACACTTTCAGAGAAAGTATTCTAGATAAGAATGTTTATGACTAGAAGAGGTCATGAATTGGGGGAGCTGGTAAAGGGAGCACTAAATATGACTTTGAAGGCTATTTGAGAAAAGTATTAATGGAAGAATACTTATTTTCTGGCATCATCAAATCCAGAAAATTACTGATTAATCACACTACTTTGAACATGTCACTCTGGATCAGTTTCCTTATCTGTATAGTAAAGAGGACCATACTAGAAACTGTCTAAAAATTCTATTCAATGCTAACATTCTTTGATGAATGTTACCATTTCTTCCTTATCCTCACATTTTTCACACTGCTTACTCAGCTTAAGTGCTTATTCATATCCTCTCTGTCTCTCAAAATGGCTTAATAAATATGTGTAACAACTGAGATGAGGAACCCAGGAGATAAAAGAGTTCTAGGAGAGATAAAATGGATACTAAGAAGCTACTTGAGAAAACTTAACAACTTGTGGACATAGGGGTAAAAAATGTTGGAGAAAATATGCTTTCCTAGTCAACATATTTATAGTTTCTTGTGGTCACTTTGATTCTTCTCTTGGTTACTCACATGGACCATTTTTTCAGGAAGAAGCTGGCTCAGCGTCTCCAGGATGCTGAGGAACATGTGGAGGCTGTGAATTCCAAATGTGCTTCCCTGGAGAAGACAAAGCAGCGACTCCAGAATGAAGTGGAAGACCTCATGATTGATGTAGAAAGATCCAATGCTGCCTGTGCAGCTCTCGATAAGAAGCAAAGGAACTTTGACAAGGTGGCTCATCATTCCCAAGGGGACATCAGCATAATTCTTGTTTTCAGAAGCTAACTATTGATGCACTTCTAGGTTCTGGCAGAATGGAAACAGAAGTATGAGGAAACTCAGGCTGAACTTGAGGCCTCCCAGAAGGAGTCCCGTTCTCTCAGTACGGAGCTGTTCAAGGTGAAGAACGCCTACGAGGAATCTCTGGATCAACTTGAAACACTAAAGAGGGAAAATAAGAACTTGCAACGTGAGTCATTGTAATCATTCTATTTCAAATATGGGAGAGATCTTCTCAGTTTTTCTCCTCAACTGAATTTTTCTCTTTTATTATTAAACTACAGAGGAGATTTCTGACCTGACTGAGCAGATTGCAGAGGGTGGAAAACATATCCATGAACTGGAGAAAATAAAGAAACAAATTGATCAAGAGAAGAGTGAATTGCAGGCTGCCCTAGAGGAAGCAGAGGTATATTTCATTTGCTCACCTATGTATTATAAATACATTGAAAAATAATATAACTGAGATCTATTATGTTTCAAGTCTTGAGAGGATAATGCATATAATTCAATGAAAAATGCTGAATAATACCTTGGTAATTAAAAAGACTAATTGTCAAAATTAAGATTTATGGAAGTTTGTAAAGTTTTTTTAGATGTCTCCTTAGAGAGATCATCATAATGTGGGGTAAGAAAAAAAGCTCTTTAGTTAACCTAAATGTTATTTTTCTTAAGGCCTCTCTGGAGCATGAAGAAGGCAAAATTCTTCGCATTCAACTTGAGTTAAATCAGGTGAAATCTGAGATTGACCGAAAAATTGCTGAAAAAGATGAAGAAATTGATCAGCTAAAGAGAAACCATCTCAGAGTCGTGGAGTCAATGCAGAGCACGTTGGACGCTGAGATCCGGAGCAGAAATGATGCACTGAGGATCAAGAAGAAGATGGAGGGGGACCTCAACGAGATGGAAATCCAGCTGAACCATGCCAACCGCCAGGCTACTGAGGCAATAAGGAATCTTAGGAACACACAAGGCATACTTAAGGTACATTGGGGTAAACACACCTGGGGTCATACAATCTGGTGCCATTACAAAACTCCAATTTTAATAGCTTATGAGGATTATGGGTAATACATCACCTAAAGGATATGGTAATCAATTAAACTTTCTAGTCACATCACTGGGAAAAAAAACCTACTTTTTGTCTGAAAGGCCCAGGACAGTTTGCTTTGTTATTTGCAGAGAAGACAAAGTGGTGAGGGTTAGGGAGACAGAGAGAGTGATGAGAGAGTTTAGCCATATGCTAGTGCATTTATCTGGACTTTGCTTATTTCATATATATAAAATAACACAATTAGACTAGCTGATCTTTAAGGTTACTTTTCTGATTCCAAATTTTGTAGATTTACCATGGTGCTTTTTATGATTCAGGATTGAAAATAATATGTCTTTTGAGTGCTACCTTAGGCTTCCAAGAATTTGTCATTAAAGGTTCTTGGAGATTGTTCCTATCTAATAATGCTCTAAGTTATTAAGATCCAAGTATATTCATGACCCTAAATTTGTATCCACTTTAATTGGAACATGACTAAGAGTCTTTTTTTCTTTCTGTATAGGACACTCAGCTACATTTGGATGATGCCATCAGAGGGCAAGATGACCTTAAAGAACAACTGGCAATGGTTGAGCGCAGAGCTAACCTGATGCAGGCTGAGATTGAAGAGCTCAGGGCATCCCTGGAGCAGACTGAGAGGAGCAGGAGAGTGGCAGAGCAAGAACTTCTGGATGCTAGTGAGCGTGTGCAACTTCTGCACACTCAGGTGAGGTTCAGGACTATTGTTTAGCAGACATGCTTCCGAAGCTAAAGACAATTTGAGAGGATAAGTTTGTTTATGAAATAGGGAATTATCTTGGCATGGATCCATTCCTGAATTTCTAGTACCGAGATCTAGCTGGTTTACAAGAATTTTCATATATTGGCATATTCATGTTGACTTGAAATATTCCAGAGTTTTAAACTTATATAATTAAACACAGGTACCAATCTATGAACAGTGTTGGTGATCATCTTGTCTTTTACAACTCTAATCTGTAAACAAATAGGCACACAAAGTAAAGACTAAACTATCAGATATTATTTGTGCATTACATATGCACATAAAGTTAATCTCATGGGATATAAAAAGAAGTTCTTGAGTTCAAATTCATGGCAGTCATCACTCCTCCTAGTTAGCATTGGTTGTTGATAGTGGATTTATTAAATAAATGGTGGTATATCCTCACAATGACAAATATGTAGTAATTATAGCACACATTTATTGCAATGGAAAGAGGTTCGTAATATAATAAGTGAAAGAGCAACTTCAAAGTGATATGGACACATGATCTTCTTTTGTTAAAAATATACAGAAAATATTCAAGAGGATTAACAAAAGTGTTATGAATGGTTATCTCTTGTTAGTGAGAGTACAATAATTATTTTTCATCTCTTTTTGGCTAATTTTTATGTTCTATTCTTTTTTACAATAAACATATTATTTACTTATGAAGTTGCAGTATGTAGAAAGTCATTACAGAAAAGTTAAAACTGCATTCTATTTTTTTAAGAGAGAGAGAGAGAGAATTTTTTGATACTTATTTTTTAGTTTTTGGCGGACACAACATCCTTGTTTGTATGTGGTAGCTGAGGATCGAACCTGGGCTGCACGCATGCCAGGCAAGTGCGATACTGCCTGAGCCACATCCCCAGCCCAAAAAAACTGCATTCTAAAAATAACTTTAAAGTCAAGTTAATAGGCAACATTTTTCTTACTCATTATGAGTACCTTGAATTGATTGGGTATTTCAAATACTATCAATTTTCCAAAAACAAAAGAGATTCTTGATTCAATTTCTGTACCAATAATGATGCTATTTATGCACTTGTGATATGGAGCTAACAATATGAATGGCTAAAAATTAATAATTCATTTTTCATCAGCTGTGTGGTGTAAATACTACATAGCACATTAAATTTGGAGGGTTTAACTTTATGTTTACAGACAGCCACTGATAACAGTTGAATATGTTTGGTATTAGAAAAAAAATTTTACCTAGAATAAGTCAGGATAAGTTTTATGAACAGAGATACAGGTAGATAGAAGGAAAGGCAAAAACTTAGACTTCTAATTTTTTTTATTCTGAATATTTCTGATGTTTAGCAACTTATGTCTGTGTATGCTAGTTCAAACAATAATGTAAGTGGTATCATATAAGTTAATGTGATTTTCCTCTTATTAATTTGCTACAGAACACCAGCCTAATCAACACCAAAAAGAAGCTGGAGACAGACATTTCCCAAATCCAGGGAGAAATGGAGGACATTGTCCAGGAAGCCCGAAATGCAGAAGAGAAGGCCAAGAAGGCCATCACTGATGTAAGCAGAGGACAACACATTGTCACATTCAAACTTGAATGCCCTTGCACTCTCTCAGCTCTTAATTGACTCTACTACTAACCAGGCCGCCATGATGGCTGAGGAGCTAAAGAAGGAGCAGGACACCAGCGCCCACCTGGAGCGGATGAAGAAGAACATGGAGCAGACAGTGAAGGACCTGCAACACCGCCTGGATGAGGCTGAACAGCTGGCACTAAAGGGTGGCAAGAAGCAGATCCAGAAATTGGAGGCCAGGGTGGGTGTCCACACGTTCATTTGATTCCCAACCTGTTCATGTAGCTAGTTACAGCCAAACTGTTAAGTGCCTTTGTTCTCTTCCAGGTGAGGGAACTTGAAAATGAAGTTGAAAACGAACAGAAGCGCAATGTTGAGGCTGTCAAGGGTCTTCGAAAACATGAGAGGAGAGTGAAAGAACTCACCTACCAGGTGACTGGCCTTTTCATATTTTCCAGAGCTATGGCTTTCAAGAAAAATTTTTAAAAATAAGATGTTTTCAAATAATGGCACTATCTATTTACTAACTCTTTCAGACTGAGGAGGACCGAAAGAATGTTCTCAGGCTGCAGGACTTGGTGGACAAATTACAAACTAAAGTTAAAGCTTACAAGAGACAAGCTGAAGAGGCTGTGAGTATCTCCACAGTGAAAGAGAAAGGTTTAGGGGTGTAGCTCGTGCCTTAAAGTCTCTAGAACTTGAGGAGCTTTCTTTATGGCAAAGAACACAAAATTGGGAATGCAAAATTTGGTAGAAAAATAAGTATTAATTTAAAATGAAGTTGGGTGCAGTGGTGCATGTCTGTAATCCCAGCAATTCAGGAGGCTTAGGCAGGAGGACTGCAAGTTCAAAACCAGCTTCAACAATTTAGTGAGATCCTAAGCAATTTAGAAAGACCCTAAATAAAAATAAAATAAAATATAAAAATAAAAAGATCTGAGGATGTAGCACAATGGAAAAGCACCCCTGAGTTAAACCCCTAGCACCAAAAGTAAATAGATAAAATGAGAAAAACTTGACACAAATTACTACAGCTTTGGAGTTTCTGGTTCATTTCTTCTGAGACCAACAAATTTCCCTTCCTATCCAAATTCCAGCATTCATATGCAAATGAGGATCTGAATTGTAAGCCTTATTTAAAGTCATGATAAATCCATCTAGGGAATTTTTTTTTTCTTTTCAATTTGTCTTATCTTGTTAATTCTGAAATCTTCCTTAATTTCTCTGCACCCACACCACTACACCTATTTTTCAAAATTTTGTTTTACAGAATCAAGATTCAATCGGATCCCCCCACTATTTTGATCTCTCTGTTGTCATTGTAGCATTTTACTTTGCCAGGGAGAGTCAAATGAAAGACAGTGAAGAGGGGGGTTGTAAGCACAATTATGTATATAGGCAAGTTTTCATGATGCCCTGTCCTCATATAAGTGTGTCATAAATATCGGAATTTTTTGTGTTTGCATTAATGAAGCAAACCCTGTAGCTGCTTTTAGTAACAAAGCAGTAACAATCAGCAAATGTCAAACTTTCTTGTTCTCTCAAATGCAATTCTATTCACAGGAGGAACAATCCAATGTCAACCTTGCCAAATTCCGCAAGATCCAGCACGAGCTGGAGGAGGCTGAGGAACGGGCTGACATTGCAGAGTCCCAGGTCAACAAACTAAGGGTGAAAAGCCGGGAAGTTCACACAAAAGTCATAAGTGAAGAGTAATTCATTCTACTGCTAAAAGGTGACCAAAGAAAATGCACAAAATGTGACATTCTTTGTCACTGTTCTGTATATCAGTGAAATAAAATCTGCAGAGAATTTTGCAAATCTAAACATGCATTTGTCTGTTAATTATAAGGTTTACAATGTTATTAAAACGAATTCATTTATTCAACATTTGTTGAGATACTACTGTGCACAGAGATGAAAAAATTATTATGGGCAGTGACCCAACTTTAATAGAAGACCAATGACTTAAAGTACTCTGAGGGTATGCCAGAGTGATACATGTACCCTTAATTCATTCAACCAATCTTATAGAGTATCAAGTTATGCGTCTGGTATAAAATGGGCACTGAGGAAATGACGATCATCCCTATCTGTGAGGAGCTCAGTTCAGTGAGGGGGACAACAATTCAAACAAGTATGATACAGCACACACAGTCTCATAAAAATATAAAAACCAAGTGTGGCAATGATTAAGTGAGCTGCTAACCTGCGTAGTCCAGAAAGCTCTTCAGGAGACTAGAAGCTTATTACTCAAAGATAAGTAGATAGATGATAGAGAAAAGAGGACCGTCGTTCTAAGAAGACAAAACAAACATGAGAATTCAGAGCCATTTAAGCATAGGCTTCATCAGCAAAGTGTAGTAGATGAGCCCAGATGTGACTGTGAAGGGTGGCTTCATATGCGATACTCAGGAGTTAGGACGTGCATGAAACAAATCCAAATTTCATGAGGAGAGGCGATGCAACTCTGGCAGTGGTATGTAGGACTATATGAGTAGGACAAAAAGACAGGGCCTGGGAAGACTGTTAGAAAAGATGATTCTAAAATTAGAGGCAATGGTGATGCAAATAATAATAATGAGTGAAAGCAGGGTTCTAAAACCATGTAAAGAATGGGCTCCACAGCCAAGAACACTCTGAAGAGGCTAAACAGTTTAAGAGCAATTTAAAGCTTCCAGTTACTTTGTAATTACAGAGTCTATTTCCTTTAGGGAGAAATTCTTTCCCTCTGAATATTTTCCCCTCCAAGAAAAATGGACAGAACAGTTTAGATAAATCTTCCTGTTGACTTTCTACTTTCTACAGACAATTCTGCCTATCAAGAAATTTGACTTTTCTCTGTACATTACATATTTTAAGGAGGAACCAGAAAGGAAATCAACTTCTTTTTTAAGACATTTTTTAAAAATATTTTTTTAGTTGTAATTTGGACACTCGATTTCTTATTTTCATAAAAGAATATGACTGAAATTTTATCAGAGCTCTTGCCAGAGTGATTTTCTTTTGATATTTTCTTGGAACTTCAAATTTGGCTTCATTATATAGATACAAAAAATAAGATAGTAGAATACCAAGTTATTACTTTACAATGGTGGATATCCCTTTCTAATGAGGAGGCTGCTTTGAGAAATCTCCTTCCTCAGTGTGGAAATCCTAATTAGTAATGAGGAGCTTGCTTCAGGAGAAGAGAATGTCAGAGGGATAGAAAATAATTATGAGGAATATTTCACCTAAGCCATAAAGACTAATGAAATATCCTGCTTAGAGTAGGCATTTATTATCAAATTTTAATTAAGCTCTGTAGAGTTAACCTATTAACCTCAGAAGCACTGAGCAACTGCTTTTTTATTCTGTCTCCTAACTATTTAAATAATTGCTTATATAGAGAGTTGAGAGTGGATTCCATTATATATGGGTCAATTATTCTTTGTTCCCTGATTAAAACAATAAGCATACTGTGTCACAGGTATTCTGATTAATATTCTTCCTCATCTTCCTAACAGATTAGGGATTTGTAGACTTATATTCTTATCTACTAGAACAAAGCCATGCACAACAATCTCAGATGGCTTATAGAATTCTTTGCTTTTTCTTTAATTGATATGAGTTACTATTAAGAAATGTTTCTAACCTACTAATGCTGGATATGAGAGCCTAAACAGGATGCAGACAAGGGGAAGAATGAAAAAATTTAGGAGTAATGGAGATAGTTTAAGTCTAATTTCTACCTGATCACAGCCCTAACACTATGATGGAAAGAAATTGAGACTGGGAAGAAGACTGTGAAATGTTATTAAAAATAAGGAACTTTTTCTCTACTTATAAAATTATTTAAAATGTATGCACACAGATGACTAAGCTCTAAGCAGAGATGACCATGCTCTGGTGTCTTTGGTAACCAGGTATCATGGCACTAATAAAACTTCATAAGAATCTCTTATAATAAGATCAGTTTCTTTTTTTCTCTATGTTCTGAGGATTTAAAGATCATGGTTACTAGAAGCCAATTCTGAGACTACTGCCATTCTCATACTTGGAAATATCATGAATCCATCCATCCCTCCCTGCCTTCCTTCCTCCCCCCCCCACTTTTTTTTTTTTTTTTTTTTGCACCAGAGATTGAACCTAGGGGCACTTTACCACTGAGCCACATCCCCAATCCTTTTTTTTTTTAATTATTATTTCTTTATATTTTGAGACAGGGTCTTGTTAAGTTGCTTAAAGCCTCACTAAATTGCTGATGATGACCTCAATCTTGCAATCCTACTTCCTCAGCTTCTTGAGCCCCTGATATTACAGGTGTGCACCATCACGCCCAGCATCAATCTTTTTCTTGTAATTCAATTCACAAGTGTTCAAATAATCCATCAGATATAAATAACAAGAAAAAAATCCCAACATCACCCCCACTTGAAAACATTACTCTCCTTCTATCTTCTATCCAAATCTTTTGTGATTACAAACTGAATTTTTGGGACTTGGAAGTATATTCACTTTAATTAATTTCTTTATAAATTGAATTGCACTAATTTCAACTAATACCCTAACTGGGATTATTGGCTAATCAACAATGAAAGCATCTAAAGAAACAGGTTTCTTGAGATGTGCCTGCAGGGAAGGTAGCTCTCAGGCGGAACAGGATGGAGGAAACAGAGAAAACGCATCTATAAAGGTCACTTGCTCATATTTTTGTTGAAGGCTGAGCCTGAGCATTAAGTTTTCTGGTGTTAGTATTAAAGAGTCAAGGGATTAGTGAAATCTCCCCATCAGTGCTTCTCAAATTCAGCATGCATTAGAATCACCTGGAGGGCTTTTTAAAACACAGACTGCTGGGCCCCATCTCTAGAGTTTCTGATTCAGAAGTTCTGACTTGGGCCCAGAGAATTTGCATTTCTAACAAATTTCCAAGTGATAACTACACTACAGTTCAGGGATTACATTCTGCAAATCACACCCTTATATAAAATCGCCAAATCTTTCACAAAAAATTTTGCAAACTATAGGGTATAGCCCTACATTAACACCTAGAAATTAAGCCACGACTACTCTAGGCCTCAGTTTCCTCATCTGTCAAATGAAGAGGTTGCACTGAGTAATCTCTAAAATATAACCTAAATGTTTTTGATTCCAAGCAGATTCCAAGCACTGTCGGTACCAGTGATAATAAATGCAGCATTTTATATCTACAGCACCATTTGTTTTATTTGAAAAATGCTTTCATTTGCAATTTGTCAGTCTGGATTCTCACAACCATGTGAGATGGACAGAATCCTTTTTGAAACTGAGATACAAAATGTACAGTATACCTAAATAAGCGATAGAACCAGACTTAAGTAAGATCATCTAATTCTTCCTCTAGGAAGTTAGACAGTGTTCTGGATTTTCCACCCTACCTTGACCCATGAAAGGTTGTGATGACATTCGTCCCTTAGAAATAAGATCAGCAATCTAATCATTTCACCAAATCAGGGGAAGAGTCTCTGCTCTTCAACTGGATATCCATTTGAGTACTTCCATAATATCTGGAGGATTCTAGTCAAATTGCACCTTATTGTATTCCATGACTACCCAGTATCAAAAGATAACTATTTTGCCCTGCCCTGCTCTACCAATTATACTTCTTAACTCCTTGATTTGCTTTATTTCTGTCTATGCACTTATCACCACTTGGTTATTAAGTTTTTAAAATATGTCCCCCTCTGCTAAAGTATCAGTTCTACAATAGCACGGAGTTTGTTTTGTTCACTGTTGAGTATCTGAGGAACATTAGAGCGTGTCTGGTGTTCAAAAAAGTATTTGTGCAATGAATGAAAAAGCTTAGTAAAAGCAATTTGTGCTATGTACCATGCTAGGTTAATTTAGATGCATTATCCTAAAATAAACCTTAAATGAGAGATTATTATGGCATCTCTTTCTCAATAACTGATAGAACTACCAAATAATAATAATAATAATAATAATAATAATAATAATCATCATCATCATCATCATCAGTAGGGAGTCTTTTACTTCTAGGAAGACATAGTAGTTGTGCTTTTACCTAATCTTCCCATTAGGTACAAATAAAGACCTTGGACATTATATATAAAACTAACAAAAGAGACTTTGAAAGATGGAGAGAAGAAGATGGACCAGCTAGGTACCTCAAGACCCAAGGAACAATGTGGTGGTAAGTTCCCTCGGTTTTCTTTTTGCATTACATGCCCAAGACATGAAGCTGAAGCAGCAGACAATATGGAAATGCTAATGAATACAGACAAAATTAAAATAAAATACAAAATCCTTTATCTCTATGCAGAAGTCAAAGAAATGGGCAACGTACTAATATAGAAAACTTTAATCAATAACTGCTCTATGCAAACCAAACAACACAGAAAAAAATGTGGCCCCAACAAAAGCTGACTGGAAAACTATACTTCCACCTTTATGAAGCTATACTGAAGTGCTCAAAATCACACTAAAAGGGTGTCAAGGGAGGCCAAGTAGAAGATGGATTTTTACCCCTGCTAGTCAGTAATGAGCTCTCACCAGTGCTACCAGTAGAAATAACATGGGCATCCTTGACTCTTTCCCACCTGGGAGTAGTACAACACCTCTTGTCTTTTCCACTGTTAGAAGACACCTAAAATAAAGTAATCTCTTTTATCGATGCCCAGTGGTAATAAGATCACCACACCCAGTATTAATAAGGAGACCCCCCTTGAGATTCAGCAGAAGAGAATCTGGACTTAACCTCTACCTGGAAGTAACAAGGTAGAACTACCCTCTTTCTCTTTCCAGGGCAGTGTTACAAAAATAAGATCCGAAGCCCAAGTACATGATGCAAAAATTATTCAGGTTTCAATTGAAGTCATTTATCATATTAAAAAAATATTACACTGAATGAAGAACAGATAATTTATATCCACAAAAAAATCACAGGTGACTATGTAATTTAAATAGTCTAACATAAATTCATATTTCTCTTTCTTACTTTATTTCAAAGCAATTGTGTAAAATAACATACATAATATATTATTGGACCTATAACATAAGTAATGTCAAACGTGTAATATATTTGCACACAAGAGGTATATGGGAACAGAGTTGTATTGGGCTAAGAAAATGACCACAGTTAGGAAAATAAGTTTAATACTGTAGTCTTGGGTTTGTAACATTAAGAGATATACTATATATAAAAATTAAATGTAAATATCTTAACAAAGTTTGGCAAATCAAATCCAAAAATATCTAACAATATATGAAAACAACAATGATGACAATTTAATAATAATAAATCATGACCAAATGGATTTATCATAGGAATGCAAGGTAGATTTACTATTCAAAAATCAAGTAACTCATCATAGAATAGAAGATATCATATGATCACCTCAACAGATGCAGTAAAGCACATTACAATATCAAACACTCATAATAAAAAATAAATAAAAACTCAGCAAATTATCAATAAAAGAGAATTTTCTCAACCTAATAAGAGTCATATACCAAAAAAAGCAGAAACAAAAAATACCTGCTTAATGCTGAACTAGTAAACACTTTCTGCTTAAAATTAGGACTAAAACAAGGATGTCCACTTTCCCCACTTCTAACTGCACTAGAGGTCCTAGCTAATGCAATAAGTCAAGAAAATAAAATAAAAGGTATAAAGATGGAAAAAAATAAGTATTACTATCTTTATTTGCAGAGGACAAAAATATATATAAAAACATTTAAACAAATCTATAACAAACCAAATTGAGCATGTCTAAAATTGCAAGGTCAATAAATTTTTAAAATTCTATTTGTATTGGCAAGTGGAAAATGAAATTTTAAAATAAACACCATTTACATAAAAAACCCACAAAATTTTCTAAGATAGTCTAAGAATAAACTTAAAAAAGTATAAAAAAATCTATTTCTGAAAGAAAATTAAGAAAAAACTAAAAATCATTGCTGAAAGAAAATTAAGAAGATATATTAGACAGAAAAGTTGGAGAAGTAGGTAAGAAGAGAGAGAGAGAGAGAGAGAGAGAGAGAGAGAGGCAAAGACTAATATACTCTGCTCTTGGACTGGAAAATTCAATATTGTGAATCTGTCTGTTCTCCACAAATTGATCTTTGGATTTAATGTACCCCACTCAAAATCCCATCAGATTTGATGGCATGGGGTTGGGGGAGTAGAATGAAGATGTTATTAGAATGCACATGGGAATATAAAAAATCTCAAGTAACCAAAGCAATTTTGAAAATGTAGAAATTATTCAATAGACCTTAAAACTTAGTATAAACCGACAGTAAATAGGATAGTGTAGTACTAGTATAAGGGTAGAAAAATACATACAGTGTAACAGAATAGAGAGGAATATAGAGTTTGACAATAGATCCACTATAAATATAGTCAAATGACTTTTTACTAATTTGCTGATGTAATTCAATGTGGCAAGAAAAGCTTTTGTAAAAATTATGCTGGGTCAATTAGATATCTATATGGAAAAATAACAGGTAATATATAATAATTAATCCAAGATGAATATAAATACTCAAATTACAAATTTCCAAGAAGAAAACATGGGAGATAAACTTTGTGATCCTAGGTAAAAATTCTTAAACAGAACATAACAAGCACTAAATATGACATAAAAAATGATAAACTGGTCCCATTCAGAAAATAACGTTTCGTCATTTCTCATAAATTAAATATAGCCACCTTTTCATCTAACAATTTCACTCCTTGTTATTTAGCCAAAAATATTAAGGTGTGTCCACAAAAAAATAAGAAAAATATCCATCAGCAAGAGAATAGATGAACAAAATGTAGTATATTCTCATAATGGAATATTATTCACCAATATAAAGAAATAAATAATAGATACATGCAAAAATATAGATGAATCTAAATAAACATTCATCTTTGGCATGAGTCACATGTAAGTCAAGTTGTTTTCCTTTGGTTGAAGAAAAGATAATTACAGAGTTTCATAACAGAAAAAGTAAAGCTGTCTTAAGTGGTTGTAATTCATGTACTTTTACTCACTGGAGAGAGAAAATAGAGGAACTCTTATGGCAGAGAGAATCTTAGGAATTGCAAGCTAATTTCTGGTAGTGACTCTTAGAGCAGAAGGATCATTAGAAATCGTAACTTAATGCTTCCCTGGACTTAGTTGTAAGGGGATACTAGCAAGTAGAGCAAGGACAAGGGATATATGCCAGACCTCGGAAGAGTCTTTAAACTTAAAAGAAATGAACTGTCACACAAGAGTTGTGTAAGAAATATCTGTATGATGGAGAAGGGTTAGAATATAACGATACTTCAGCATTAGCAAATACACCTTGCAGTTTAGTTTTCTTATATACTACTCACTAAAACTCCTTACTTCATTGTTTAATGCTATTTGAAATAAGCGTTTCAGTATTACATCTCAAAGAGAACCAGTGGAAAATGCCTTACACCGATCCAAATCTCAGATTAAAGTGAGTGCCAAGTTCCAACCACTAACCGCATCATCAGATCACCATCACTTAACAGGTGGTCATCTAATTAAACTACAAAGTAACTGAATGGACATTTAATCTGTTTCCAAAATTTTGCTATTAGAAGGAATGCTAATTTCACAGTCTTGAACATACCTTCCTAATTTATGTATTTCTGTAGGAAAGAGGGTGAGAAATGAAATGATGAGATTTTTAATTTCAAAGCTACAACAAATTGCCCTGGAAATTTTACACACTTCCTCATAGTGTATTTATTTCCCCACACTACTGCCATTTGCTATCAACAAAAACTTTTCTTTTTCTTTTTGTGAACCTGATGGGCAAAAGGCATTAGCTCTGTTATTTGATCTTATACCTCTTGAGGCTGAATATGTTTTCAAGTTTATGGCCATTTATATTCTTATAAATCTTTTTTATTTTTTCTATTTGCACATATCTCTTTTTTGATTTACTTCTGAATATAACTTCTTTGTGATATATGTTGCTAGTAGTTTTTTTCCCAGCCTTCCACTTATCTTTTGATTTGTTTATGAAGTGTTTTTTAACTCATTGAGAAATATTAAATCTTGATGTACTCGATCTTATGAACATTTGCTCTTTTCGCCATATTAAAGACCTCTCCTACCCATAGGACATAGACATACTCTCTCATATATTCTTCAGTTACTTTTATAGTTTAGTTTTGTTTTCATGGATAAAACTTGAGTTCATCTAGAACTTACTTTTATCAATGGCTTCAGGCAAAGAAGTAATTGAATTTTTCTTTCAAATGGTTATGTCTCAACCCAGTTCATTGAATTGCTGTCCTTTTACTAATAATATGAAATGCCATCTTTACAATGTATTACCTTATTATACACACAAAGTCCATTTCTGGACTGTGTTATATTCTACCTGTCTTCATACTAATTTTACACTGTTTAAATTTCATATTTTAAAATGTGTTTTGATGTGGCAAAGCTTTTTATTTCTGAAAATTTGCTCTGTTTTACTAGGAATTCTACTGTTGCAATTCTCCACCCAGGGAAATAGCTCTATCCCTTGTTTGTTACTTCCAAGTCAATTCCCTTCCATGACAAACATTAGCTGCAATCATAGGAAATTCCATTTATTTCTAATTATCTTACTGTATAACCAATTTAACTAGATCCTTAATACGAAAAGTTATTTTCATTTCACCAACAGCAAAGGCAGTCAAGTCTCCAACGTATCTCTTGATTCTTCTCCTTCCTTTTCCAAAAGCTATTGGCTTAGTTCCGGTCCTTGATTCTTTCCTAAAATAGCATGACAACTGCTTAAGGAGGTTCTGCATCTCTGTTTCACTCCTCCAATCCATCTTTCATGCTGCTATCATGATTGTGTTTAAAACAAATCTTAAGGTCAGTTCTTTATTTAAAACACTGCTATGATATCCCTTCACTCACAAGATATAAACCCTGCCTTTTACATTATTTTAAGCACAGGGAACAGGGATAATAGACAATATTTAGTAAATATGATCGATGTTGCCAGGTACATGCTAAATGCTTTACATATCTTACACTAAATATATGAGGTGAGAAGAAATTATGATTGTTCCCCTCAACAGATTTTTTTTTAATTGCTACTTGGTCTTTAAAAGTTACAGAAATATGGGGAAAGAGGAAGAGAGGGAAAGATGAAGTACTAGGAACTAAAACAAAGCAAATTATATTCCATGCAGGCTTAATTGTGCTAACATGAACCTATTTTGTAGGATTATAATGCACTAATAAAAACATTTTTAAAAATTTTTTTAGTTGTTGATGGACCTTTATTTTATTTATTTATATGTGGTGCTGAGAATCGAACCCTGTGTCTCACACATGTCAGGCAAGCACTCTACCACTGAGCCACGACCCAAGCCCAATAAAAACATTTTTAAGAAAGTTAGATGCAATAAAATAATTCAGAAAGACTGAAAACTATGGTAGGGGAAAAGATAATTCATATATATGCTACCCAAAAGTAAAAGCAAATATAGCATTGACATTAGATGAAGTAGAATTCAAGGCAAAAATGGTACTAAAAGAAGTAGGGTAGTTCATATTGTATTTTTAGAAGATACGACTCACCAGAAAAATATAATGGTCACAGATTTTTATGGGGTTAGCAATTATCTTTTGATTTATACAAACCTAGTAAATCTGTTTGTATAAATCAAAAATTTAAAGAATTCAAGTGTGGCACTTGTACATAGTAGACTACTACTCAGAAAAGAAAGAATAAAGGAAGGAAGAAGGAGGGAGGAAAGGAAAAAAGGAAGAAAAGGATAAATGACTGATACATACAACAACAACATGGATGAAACTTAAAAACATGTTAAGGTAAAGAAGTCAGACACAAAAGGCAGCACATCAGCAGAATTCTATTTATGTGAAATTTCCAGAAAAGACAAAAAACTATGGAGTCAAAAAGATCAGGGGTTTGGGGTTGAAGTGGGAACTGATTGGAAAAAAAAAAAAAAAGCACAAGGGAACTTTTTGGGTAGATCAAAGTGTTCTAAAACTGGGTTGTGAAGAAGGTTATACAACTATATTAAAAATGTGCTAAAACTCCACTGTATTCTTGAAATGGATAACTTTTTCCCTTTATTTGTTTGTTTATTTCAGTACCAGGCAATTAGATCACAGATGCTCTATCTCTGAGCTACATTCCCAGTCTTTTTTTTTTTTTTTTTTTTGTACCAGGAATTTAACTCAGGGGCACTGCACCATTGAGCCACATTCCCAGCCCTATTTTAGAGACAGGGTCTCACTGAGTTGCTTAGCACCTCACTTTTACTTAGGCTGGCTTTGAACTAGCAACATTCCTGCCTCAGCCTCCCAAGCCACTGAGATTACAGGCATGTGCCACCGTGCCTGCCTCCCCGACCCCAGTCTTTTTTTTTTATTTTTTATTTTTAGACAGGGTCTTGCTAAATTGGCCAGCCTGGTCTTAAACTTGTGATCTTCCTGCTTTGGACTCCCAAGTCGCTGAGTTTACAGGCATGCACCACTACACCAACTCCCTTGGATGACTAAATTCCATCTAAATAAAGATATTAAGAAAAGAAAAAGGAACTTACCCATACACAAAGCCATGAAAGAAATCTCCACTAATTTGCAAACAAAATATCATACATGTGACAATTATCATGTAAAAGATAAATGTAATTAAATTTAATTTAAAACCATAGCTGGGCATGTGGCACATGCCTGTAATTCCAGTGGGAGGATAAGGCAGGAGTATTTCAAGTTCAAAGCCAGCCTTAGCAATTTATCGAGACCCTAATCAATTTAGTGAAACCCTATCACAAAATGAAAAAGGACTGAGGGTGTGGCTCAGTGGTTAAGTGCCCCTGGGTTCAATCCCTGGTACAAAAAAAAAAAAAAAAACTATAGAAAACAAACTAAGAAAACTGAAAAATTGTTCTATAGTAGAATGAATTAATAAATGATCATATCGTCATATAATATAGTACTGTACAGCAATGAAAATATAGTTACAAGAAACTTCATGGGAAAATCCTCACACCAATAATTTGGGTCAGAAGAAGAGAGATACTAAAGAATAAATAAAGATGTATTCAGGACTGGGGTTGTGGCTCAGTGGTAGAGTGATTGCCTCTCATGTGTGAGGCACTGGGTTAGATTCTCAGCATCTCATATAAATAAATGAATAAAATTAAGGTCCATCAACAACTAAAAAAAAAACTAAACAAAAAATATGTATTCATATGAAGCTCAAAAGCAGGCAAAACTAAATAACATTACTTAGGGATACATATTTAAATATTAAAATTATAAAGAAAAGTAGAGAAATGATTATGATTTCTAATTATCTTTGGAGGGAAGGGAAATCAGAATTATAATAAAAAGGATTACAAGAGGTTTGTATGATGCTGATAATGTTCTTACCTAGATAATATCACACACAAACACAAACACAAGAACTAAATCCCTCATTCCTAGTGGGCTTACTAGGATATAAACTGTACCCCCCCCCCGACCCCCCACCTACCCACTACAAAGATTTTTAACAGCTAAAACAGATATCCCTCCCAACATCCAATTTTATACATATGGAAGTTTAAAATTCAAATGTGATTTAAATAATTCTAGGATTAAAATGAAAATCAAAAATTTGAATTAATTATTAAGAAAGAAAGCCCAATAAAACAGAATAAAGGAAATATTTAAATTGAAAGCAGAAAATAATAAGTTAGAAAACAAAGTTATTCAATAATGGTAAATTAAAAAGACAACACTTTGGCACATATGGGAAGCTGAGGTAGGAGGGTTGCAAGATCAAAGCCAGCCTCAACAACTTAGTGAGGCCCTAAGCAACTTAGGGACCCTGTCTCAAAATAAAAAATAAAAAAGGGCTAGGATGTGGCTCAGTGGTTAAGTACCCCTGGGTCCAACCTCTGGTGCAAAATAAAATAAAATTAAAATAACAAATTAAACAATAAAAAGAATAAAAAAGACTAAGATGACTACAAGGATTTTTTTAATTGTTATTATAAAAAGGTGCACAAGGGCTGGGGCTGGGGCTCAGTGATAAAGCGCTTGCCTCGCACCTGTGAGGCCCTAGGTTCGATCCTCAGCACCACATAAAAGTAAATAAATAAAAATAAAGATATTGTGTGCATCTACAACTAAAGCATCAAACATCTAAAAGTTCACATGAAATGAGTAATTTTCCAGGAAAGTATGTTATAAGTTATCCAAATGAGCCAAGAAAGAAGTAGAAACTCTAAAACAAAAGATTTATGCTTCAAAAAGCTTACAGGCCAATATAGTTTCACAAAAAAACTCTATCAAATCTTTCAGGAACAGACAATTCACACCCCAAACATACTAAATGGGAAACCACTTTATTTACCTTTACAAGACTAACATGATGCTGATATAAAAACCCAAAAATGATAGCACAGGAAAAGAAAACTTTGACTTTGTCATACATGAACTCAGGAAAAAAAATCCCAATAAAAATTGGTTGACTGAAAAGAACAGGGAATTTCTATCATATCAATAGGTTTATTTCATGAGTTCCAAGATAGCAAAGGTGAGAAAAATCTACCATACACTTCACTACAATAACAGGTTAGCGATAAAAACCAATAACCTCAAAAGATAAAGAAAAACTGATAAAATCAATGTATTCTTCTTAGATGCAATTCACATGCCATAAAATTCACTATTTAAATTATAAAATTAAGTGATTTTTAGTAGATTCACAAAGTTATTCAATTATTACAGAAATTCCAGAATACTTTAAAAATCATCCTAAAAAGAAACTCCATGTCCATTTTTAGTCACTCCCCATCACTCCCCACCCTCTGGCAATCACTTGTCCACTTTCTGTCTCTATGTGTTTGCCTATTTGGGACATTTTATATACATAGAAACATGAGAGATGGATCTTTTGATTTGAGCACTTTGTATCTGGCTTCTTCCACTTAGCATTATATCTTTTGGGTTCATCCATTTTATATTATCTACCAGCATTTCATCCCTTCTTATGGCTGAATAATGTTCCACTGTATAAAACAGATTTTGTTTATCTATCTGTCAAATAATGAATATAAAATTGTTTTCCACTTTTTGACTATTATGATAATGTTTCTAAGAACTTCATGTACAAGTTTTTGTATAAACATGTTTTTTATTCTCCTGAGCATATACCTAAAAATAGTACTATTTAACTCACTTTCATGAGCAAAATTACCATAAAACTAGATATAAAGTATACAGAAAATATCACACATAATGAAACATTTCATATAATCCACTATATACATCAAAATATCATATTATTTCCCTTATAAAACGGCACAAGTAGTATGTCAATCAAAAATAAAATAAATTTTTAAAGGGCAAAAACAGGTAAGGATGTCTTATCTTATATAAAATAGATAAATGAATACCACAGTATCAGTACTATAGTAATACTATATTACTACATTAATATGTTAGTAACATGTTCATACTAATCTACATTTTCCTAAATTCCACAAATAAATAAAAGAAGAAAAAAATAACACATAAGTTAGAAGGAAAAAAAAACAAAATTGTGATTATCTATATATAATATATTGAAATTTCAAGAGAATCAAATAAATTACGACAAGTGACAAAAGAGTTTCGTAAGGGGACCATATAAGATGACACAGAAAAATCAGTAACTTTCTGAAATGTCATGTATCTTGTTAGGGATTGTTTGTGTGTGACAGAAAATCTGAATAAACAGTGTCTAAAAACAAATTAATGGAAGCCAGGCACAGTGATGTACACCAGTAACTCTGGCAACTTGGAAAGCTGAGGCAGAGGAACATAAGTTGGAGGCTGACCTGAGAAACTAAGTGAGACCCTGTCTCAAAAATAAAAAAGTCTGCAGATGTAGCTTATGATAAGTGTGCCTCTAGGTTCAATCTCAAGTACCAGAAAAAAAAAAAATCATATTGTCAAGGAGGCTTTCCCTAACTCAAAGACTGCAGGTCATACATAAATTTTATATATTCTCAATCAACCTAATGATTTTAAGAAAATATTGATATTTTTAACCAAGTGTGTATGTGATTGGTTTCTGGATTCCAAATTTTGTACCATATTTCCGTGTCAATAGCACATGGGATTTGATGTCTAATAGGGCAAATTTTCTCTCATTATTCATCTACTTCAAAGTCATCCTGACAATTCCTACAGTCTACTATATGAGTTTTAAAATTAGTTTCTTAGAATATGTGGGAAATTCTATTGGGATTTCAATTTTGATTAATTTAGTAGGTTGATTTGATAAGAATAGATGCTTTTACAATAGTGAGTCTTTGGATCCATAAGTTTGATATATTTTTTGTTTATTTTAAATCTTCAATTTTTTTTCCTTCATTTTCCCCTCAGTTTTCTGAATATAGGGATTCTACACAGAATTTTTACAAGTAATATCAAAATAATACATACATAAATGTACAAAAAAGATCTGGAATATTACAAACCAAACTGATATTGGTAGCTACCTCTGAAGAGAAGTTCTGCATGAACCCCTATGAGCTCATGAAAGGAGAATTTTAGCCTAATGTATAAGGCTTTAAGTTTTACACAATTAAAATGTAAGAGGTCACACAACTGCCTATATTTATCAAAACTCGTAGAACTGCAATTATTCTGCATTCCATCAATTATGGGAGTTACATGAATCAACATATAGGTTAAAAAAAACTCATAGAACCACTCAACAAAATAAGTAAATTTTATTGAAAAGTTTAAAATTTTTAAATCTGTAAGCAATTATATAACTGTCACTTAAAATAGGTAAGTTAGGATGTACATAAATTATACCTCAATATTCATGACCTTAAAAGAGTTTAATTTAAAAAGAACAACCATAACTTGTTTAAAGAATAAAGATAAAATTACATTAGTGGTATGAAAATTACCTATGATATATTAATTTTTAAAGCAGATACAAGATATGCATACTATGTATGTGTGTACAATAAGATCTCACTAATAAATCTGAATCATATCTCTCCATACTGGGATTATGAACATTCTTTTCTCTTACCTGTATTTTTTTTTCCTATTGTGCACACATTAATTTCTAATAATAATTTTCTTCAGTGTTAGCTGGTTGGGCACTGGCTCAATTGTGGAGACTCAGCAAAGAATCTCCTCTCAGTCTGGCTTTCCTGCCTGAGCCCAAACTCCAAGGGTGAGCCTTGGCAATGGCCCAAGGGAATGCAGTGGGGGTTCCCGTGAGAACAAATGAAAAACACTGAAGGCCCTGACAGCAGTGTGCCTCTGGTATCTGATCATTTGGTTACAGGCATGCATGAAAGAGTTTGCCAAACTGAATATAGCTCTTAAGAACTGACTTTGAGGTCTCATAAGGCACTGTCAAAGATTTCCTTCTCAACACACTAGAAAGCATTCTCTGCCACCAGATTGGTCCCTGTCAAATTATTTATAGGCAATTGGTTCACATACTCAAAATGGTATGAATACTTCTAATTATATCCAAACATGCCAAATGTCACTACAAACTATGCTGAGGGTTCATGTTGCCAAATGTGTTGCCTTAACAAAGAGGAGGTAGTTGCAGCATCAGCACAGTAGTTCCTATATAAACAGGATTGGCCCTTGAGCCTTATCTCCACCAAGAACTCAGAGGTAAGTGATGGGGTCTTGGGAACCCAAGGACCCCTAAAAGAAGAAAGAAGTGAGCCTGCGGCTATCTCTGAGCATGAAACTCTTCCTCCCAACTTTAATTTTTCTTTTCATAGAGCCAGGCTTTTGGACAGGGAAATTTTAATTCTGTAACTGTATTACTGAAATTGTAGAGAGTCACTAATTAGAAACTTCTTGTTTTATAGTGTGGGACACTTCTGACCCTGCATTTTCTTCTGGAATTCCAGAGGTAAGGTTTGGATTGATTTAATCATTGGTGATAGAGAGGATTTATTTAGTCTAAGGAAACTTTGAACAATTCTTAATTATACACCAATTCCATGTTTTTACAGTTATAGCAATATAAATACTTGCAAGTGACTACTTCTAAATGCTGGAGAATCTTTTTTTATTTCTTTTTTCAAAATGTCTTATCTTTAGAGATTACTATTCTCAATTGAGTTCCAGGGTTAAAAGACCGTTTAGGACAGAATGAGTTTTGTTTTTTTTTTTTCATTTGCCACTATGTAATTTTAATCAAATAGAAACATTTAGTAATCATGTACAGTAATAATAAGAATTTTTAATTATAAATATGCAAAGAACTCTCTAATTCAAATGCTGTTCTTTTAATCCTTATGCATATAGGTATTAGAGCAGAATATCCAGAATGAGTTTTGACAGTGAGTTCTCAGTGGTTCTTAAAACCATCCAGGGCAATAGAGTATCCCACACCAATCTCCCTACTGCAAAGCACTGAACACTTAGACATTTTACAAACATTTTTTAAACACCCTAGAAAAATTCTTACCAAAAAAAAAAAATGAACGCAAACATTGTTAAAACAATATTTTAGCTATTTTTGATTATTCACTGTTGTTGTTAGAAATATTATTGTTCTTTTAAAAAGTTGCAAGTCTTTAAATGAATAAAGAACCTCATGGAATTTATATGGGAAGAGGGCCTCTATGATGAAGCTCTCATTTCTTGTGGTTAGATCTGTAACTGACAGATGAAATCTCTCATGGCATAAGGAGAGTGTCAGAAGAGATTTAGGAATTAGAACAATGCTAAGTCTCTTGGTAACAAGCCAAATAATGAAAAAAATCCAGAGAACAAGGATTTATTTAGATTCTCTTAACAAACCACTAAGAGACATAACACCAAAAAGCAACATAAAGAAGAGGTTAATGTTAATTATTTGAATCATAAGAGAAAAATGACTATCTGAAAGACAAAGATATTTTTGATAGCTTTGAAAATATCCTTAATTTGCATAAGATAAACTTTCTTTCCCTACTATGTGGTTGTCCTAACATATGGCCGATGCAAACATTATGCAGAAGGAGAAATGAGGATTCAACAATGACAGATCCTATCCATCACTGGTTTTAGCTACAGAGATTGTTAAAGCTTAGAAATAAAAACGTGAGGATTCCATTCTAACTCAATTGTAGGTACTCCACGTGATGATCAAGGTATATAATCTGGAAAGGAAACTTACAAATTGTAAAAATGAAGTGTCAAATTACAGTCTCATTCCAAACTAGTCCTTTAGATTGTGTTAGAACACCAGTCGATGTTAAGATTGGAAGATTAGTCACAGCAGCAGCTAAACTCAACACTTTGTTCATTTCCCAGCCTAACTTACCTTTATGATTTCTGCTTTCCCTTTCTACCTTTCTTGTTTTTTTTCCCCCTGCACAGAATCCTCTGCTACATAAACTGCAGCCATGAGCTCGGGTTCAGACGCCGAGATGGCTGTTTTTGGTGAAGCCGCTCCCTACCTTCGAAAATCAGAAAGAGAGCGGATTGAGGCCCAAAACAAGCCTTTTGATGCTAAAACATCTGTCTTTGTGGCGGAGCCCAAGGAATCCTATGTAAAGAGTGTCATACAAAGCAAGGAAGGAGGGAAAGTAACTGTCAAGACTGAAAGTGGAGCAGTAAGTAAAAGCATAAGGAGAAAATAATCCCCATTTAATTTCTCTTTATCTCCTATTGCTGGAAATCTCCAAGCCTGTTGCTAATACAAACACACTTCTAGTTAGCAGGTAGACATCAGATTTAAAAGGCAAAAGAATTCACAGCAGTAACTGCATGTCTTCCTTTCCAACTTCATATAGGACTTTAACCCATTAATACAAACCATTTCTCTTCGATTCCCAACTTCCCAGTCTGAATCTCCCAATTAGGAAAGTAAAAAATAGCTTCTCTGACCACAAGAATTCTTCAGTTACTTATTTAGTTCAATAATGTATTAATATCTCCTTTACTTCAAAAAGAAAAAAAAGCAGTTGTTTTATAATGAATAGTAAGAAAAAGAATAAAAAGATATAAATTGATAGATAAATCTGGATAGGAAAAAGATAGTGGGAAGAAAGAAAATCTTTTAAAAAATGGATAGTGCCACAATGAACATGCATGCAGGTAATCTCTTTGATACATTGATTTCATTTCCTTTAGATATATATCCTGGAGTGAGATAGCAGGATCATGGGGCAATGAGCGGGTAGAAAAAGGGTGATTGGATTTGATCGATGCATGCTGTAATGTATGTATGAAAATATCACAGTGTATCCACTGATATGTACAATTAGTATATATTAATTTTTAAAATGGTAGTATCCTAACTTATCATAAGAAACATTTTCTTGGCATTAAACTCTAAATAAATATGTTTATATGCCTTTAAAGAATATAAAATAATATAACAAAAAGTATGTGTGATTAGTTTTATATCATAAACCCTATCTCCAACCATTAATTCTAACTCGTCTCCTGTTTCCTTACCAGACTCTAACTGTCAGGGAAGATCAAGTCTTCCCCATGAACCCTCCGAAATATGACAAAATTGAGGACATGGCTATGATGACCCACCTAAATGAGCCCGGAGTACTATATAACCTCAAAGAGCGCTATGCAGCCTGGATGATCTATGTAAGTGTCCTTCAACATCTCTTTTTAGTCCATTTATTTTTCTGAAACAAGAGACAGGAGCTAGGGATATAACTCAGTGGTAGAGAACTTGTTTGGCATGTGCAAGGCCCTAGGTTGAACTTCCAGCACTACCAAAAAATAAAAATAAAAAAGCAAGATACATATTTTGAACTATCTGATTTTCTAGACCTACTCAGGCCTCTTCTGTGTCACTGTCAATCCCTACAAGTGGCTGCCAGTGTATAACCCTGAGGTGGTGGCTGCCTACAGAGGCAAAAAGCGCCAGGAGGCCCCACCCCACATCTTCTCCATCTCGGACAACGCCTATCAGTTCATGCTGACTGGTGAGTAAAGCGTGTATAAATAGACTCTACAATGAACAAACAGACTGCATCCTAGTCTTATTATAATAATGTATTCCAGCCACTTGGGACTTCACTGTTTCCAAAGAACTTTCACAGTCATTATGTCATATTTCTTCCCAGGTGAAACTCGCTGAATTCATTGTCCTGCCAAGCTAATACAGCTAGTAAATGGCAACCTATTTAATTCAAGTAGAAGACTTCTGTAAAAATAGTTATTACTGTCCAAATTTTTTTAAACTTTCTGATTTGGGTACAAAAGAGTTTAAATAAAAATTTTTTAAAAGAATCTACATTCACAGTCATGGAGGAAAAGACTTCTCAGCCACAGCTGGAGGATTTTGTGAGTTTTTATCTTTATTTTCAAATGGCACAGTTAATTCTGCCAGCCTCTTTGGTGAGTGAATGAGGCATCTATTCACAGAAATGTATTGCCAGCCTCTCTGGCACTACTAGAACATGAATAAAGAAAGATCTGTGACTCTCCTCCCAAAGATTGTGAAGGGCTTTCCTACCAGAATGGAAGGGGAAAAAAATCTACTTTCACTTTGGGGAAAAAAAAAAAATCTCTTTTCTTTGAAACATTTTTTTAAAAAACTGTATGAAAGTCTGTTATTCCTGCCTTATCAGAGCATAAACAAGCAGCTTAGATTCACATTAGAGGCCCAAATGTAGGATTAAAACCTTTTATCTTCACATACCAAATGTTTTGCCTCTGGAAATATTCTAAATTCTCTAGTTTCCTGTTCTTCCATGGAATTTTGGAAACTGAGGGGCTTTTTTTTTTTCTTTCATTTTTCTTTCTTTTTTATTTTTTCATTTTTCTTTCTTTCTTTTCTTTCTTTTTTTGTTCATTTCGTTGCACTTTCTTTTAAATTGTCTTTTATAGAGGGAGAGAGAAGAAAAAAAAGGATAAAATAGGAATATCCTATTATGAATTATTCAGGAGTTCTACAAGGATTCTGTGCCAGCAAACTGCTCTTTGGTTGTCTACAGAAGCTAGCTACCTCCCAAAATTTATCCAAATGCTAGCTTATGTCAGAGATTTTAATACTCAGCAGCTGCATTTACAAAATCATGGAAGCTATGTACATCACCCCTACTAATTCCCCAGGCTTTGGGGCTACTCCAAACCCAAGGTCACCTATAGGTGACCTTTGTTTAAAATCATGCACAACTGTGGCATTCAACCTAGTTAATATTATTTTAGCACTGCCAACAGACACCAGAATGTTGTTATCTATTTTCCACTATGTGCAATAGTATCTTCCATTATTTTGCTTATAGTAAAAATAAAATCATCTGAATATGATCCAAATCTGCATTCTATTTCCCTGAATAGAACTTTAAAGTTCTTTAAAGCTTATGTCTATATCTATATCTAGAAATGAATACAATGTTAAAAGGAAAATAAGTAAGTAAACTCCAAAATTCACAATTCCAGATCTCTTCTTATTTAGTATTATCAGCAATCAAATTAGTGACATCAAAGACTGGAAGGAGACCAGGTAGCAGAAAAATATGTGAACTGGAAATCAAAAACATGAATATATTTGAGTTTAACTAGCTTGTAATTAATATTAGAAAAGTCACTTTTTCCTCTTTATGTCTCAGACTATTAAGACTTTACCTAAACAATTTCTATGGTTTCTTATGATCTCAAATTTGTATAATTCTTTTTAATGAATTTACCAAAAAATTATATGATGCTTGAGGTTTTCTTTTTTATTAATAATAAATTTATTTATTTTAATTAGGTATATATGACAGCAAAATGCATTGATTCACTGTATACAATTACAGCATAACTTTTCATTTCTCTGGTTGTACACAATGTAGCATGGCACCTTATGTGCAGTCATACATGGACCTAGGGTAATGATGTCCATGTTATTCCACCATCTTTGCCTGAGGTTTTCTTTAAAATAATTCAGCGAGTTTGGTATGGGGTTGAGATGATATAAAACTGGCTGGTTAAACTGAAAATTTTATGCTATGTATATTTTACCACAATAAAAAAATTTAAAATTGTTGTATCTATAAGATGCTCATACAGGGACTCAGTACATTATTGTGTCCACTTTTGTGTACATTTAAATTTTTCTGAAACAAAATTGTTAAAAATTAGTAAAATGTGTACCTCTGTGCATAATATTTTTCTATTATAATATGGCTACTATTAAAAAAACAGAAAATAACAAATGCTGACAAGGGTATAGAGAATTTAGAATCCTTGTGCACTGTTGATAGGAATGTAAAAATGGCACAGTTACTGTGGAAAACAGGTGGTCTCTCAACCAATTAAAAATATAATTATAGTATGATCCAGCATCCATTTCTGGATATGTACCCAGAAGAACTGCAGCAGGATCTCCAAGAAATATTAGTACATCCATGAGCACCATTCACAATAGCTAAAATGTAGGAATAATTCAAAAATCCATTAACATATTAAGAGATAGGCAAAATATGTTATATTCATATAATGATATATTATTCTGTCTTAAAAAAAAAGGAAAATTCTGATCTGTGCTATATGGATGAACCTTGAGGAAGTCATGCTAAGTAAAATAAGTCAGTCACAAATAAAGACAAATACTATTTTACTTCACTTATACTATAAATATAAGGTATTTATAGTAGTAAATTCAGAGAGACAGGAAGTCGAATGGGGTTGCCAGGAGCTAGAGGAAGAGGGAAATGAGGAGTTAGGGTTTAATGGTTATGGTATGTCAGTTTTACAAGATGAAAGAGTTCTGGAAATAAAAGGTAGTAATGATTACAAAACATTATGAATGTACTTAATATCAATGAACTGTACATTCACATGTTGTTAAAATGGAAATTTTATGCTATGTGTATTTTACCACAATAAAAAATACAAAAAAAAAAAAGAAAGAAAAAGAAATGCATGATTCTTTTACCTCTAATTTTCACAAACTTTACACCAAGCATCAATTGGCTATTTGGAGGGCTAGACACAAAGCCAAAATCCTAAACAAAATCTTCAACAAGTTAAAAAGAACAAGCTTTGTCTGAGCTGAATCGATTTAATTATCTTCCTATTGAATGCACTTTTGTTTTAACTGATGATCTTGATTTCTTTCACAGATCGTGAAAATCAGTCAATCCTGATCACGTATGTGATTTTCTTCTTCTTCTTCTTCTCTGATTTGCAGTGATTGTCTTAGATGTTGGCAATGTGGGTCATAGTTCTGATCTCTTCTGATTTGTTTGACAGTGGAGAATCTGGTGCAGGGAAGACTGTGAACACCAAGCGTGTCATCCAGTACTTTGCAACAATTGCAGTTACTGGAGAGAAGAAGAAGGAAGAATCTGGCAAAAACCAGGTGCGCCTGACTGCCATGGTCAGAATCCAGGCTCTAATTAGGGGTCTTAGGTACTGAATTCTTGAGCCCCAGATGTAAGAACTGCTCTCTCCTTTGCAGGGGACTCTGGAAGATCAAATCATCAGCGCCAACCCTCTACTAGAGGCCTTTGGCAATGCCAAGACCGTGAGGAATGATAACTCCTCTCGCTTTGTAAGTCTCTTGTTCATGAAGCTCTTCTCCATCTTCAAGTGTCGAGTAGCCATGTCTGAATTATTATTTCAGTTTCATCTCTCTGTATGCTTTGATTTTTTAATACTAATCTTTATCTTTTCAAGGGTAAATTCATTAGAATCCACTTTGGTACTACAGGGAAGCTGGCATCAGCTGATATTGAAACATGTGAGTAACAGGACTTCTGACAATCCAAACAGAGATACAAGTAATTTCATTTCCAGGGTTATTTTGCAATACTTACTGTGCATGAAGCCTATAAAACAGTGGCCTGCTGCCTTGTTGCTTGTGAGCTCATGCCAGAGTTCCCCCAAATTCACTGTACACTCCCCTTATCTCAGTCTGAGATTGATGGTCCTATAGCACAACCTAGAGAATATCTGCTTCAGAAGCAGCTATGATTTTTTTCCCAAAACAAATACTAGGACTACCTATGGGTTCCTATGAGTTACCTGTGAGGTTGCAATATAACTTTACTCAATAAATTTTGCTCTTGATCTGAACTTTGATGTGTCCAAGGTAGCCCCTCACCATGGACTGAATCTGACATCATCCAAGGAAGGATGAGATATTAGATATTAACTAAAATAGAGTTCACATATCCTCCATATGAAGCTGTTTTTGTTCCAGAGCAGGTATGCTTCGATTTCTGCTATTAGATGACAAGAAGCATAGGAAATGTCATATGCCTATGTACAACTGCAGGATGGTCATCCAGGTGCAATCTCAGTGAAGCCAAATGTAGTGCCCTCAATTTTGACTAAAGACACTGAGGTTCATTTAATTTGTTAAAAGAAATGATATTTTTTTTCTAGTTGTCTTTCTCTCTTTCTAGATCTTCTGGAAAAGTCTAGAGTTACTTTCCAGCTGAAGGCAGAAAGAAGCTACCATATTTTTTATCAGATCACTTCCAATAAGAAGCCAGATTTAATCGGTAAGAAAGAACCTAAATTCATAGATGTTAATATTTTATAAAAAATTTCTAATATAAAACATAAACTCTGAATTCTGTGTACCCAGAAATGCTCCTGATCACCACCAACCCATATGACTATGCCTTCGTCAGTCAGGGAGAGATCACTGTCCCCAGCATTGATGACCAAGAAGAGTTGATGGCCACTGATGTAAGTCAGTCTCTCTCTCTCTCCGCCCCCCCCCTCCTTTTTTCTCTCTCTCTCACACACACACATACATGATTTTTAAAAATCCATGTATGGTAATGATGATAGCAATGTACCATAAATTTTCATAAATATGTAGTGTCTTCTTCCCTAACTTTTGTGCCCTTATCTTTTCTGGTAGAGTGCCATTGACATCCTGGGTTTCACTCCTGAAGAGAAAGTATCCATCTATAAACTCACAGGGGCCGTGATGCATTATGGGAACATGAAGTTCAAGCAAAAACAACGTGAGGAGCAAGCTGAACCAGATGGCACTGAAGGTACCAAATGAACCTTCATCAGGGTTTAAATCAAGAGAATATAGCAACAACAACAAAAAAAAATTAAACCCTATCCTACACTCATCTCTCCTTTATGGCAGGACTTCTAAAGGGAACAAACACATTTATACACTCCGCATGCTTTCCTCATCACTCACTTTCCTCTCTCCATCTCTCCTTCATTTCTATCCAGCCCAAATAAGATCCAATATCCACTCACAAGCCTAACCTAGGGCCAGATAATTGGACATAAAATACAATGAACTAGTACTCCTGCTTTGCCTCAGCAATGGTGGGTCATTATATTAGATAATTTTGCATACTGGTCTATTTTATCATTATCTGGACAAGACTAGGAGCTGGCAATAGAGGATCTGCCCAAATACTGGATAAGGGGTGAAGAATGCCCCTAGGGACATATGCATGTATATGTGAGTTGTGTACATATAAACCTGTTGGCAATATCAGCAGCACATAAGATTAAAAAAAAGGATTTGAGAAAAAAAAATCATGTACTCTGCATATGACTAGGATATGCAATGTAATGGATATACAACACAAAGCTAGTTATCTGCTCTTTAAAGCCATTCCTGACCACCAAAGTTTAACATTTGTTCTTCCCTCCTCTAAACTTTCTAGAAGTTACTTTTGAACATGACATGTGTCATTACATTATAGTCACTAAAATTTTAGTCAGAATCATCCATTTTAATTTAATCCCCACATTTTCAGATAAAGAAATCAAACCAGTAAGGTTAAATCCAGAATGGCAAAACTAAGATAAAAATCCAAATATTCTGATTTTTACTCCTCCCTACTATTGAGTATTAAGGTTTATTTATCTTATCTTTTCAACTATATCTAAAATGTCTTAAAAGCAGAGACTATGAATTTTACCTTACATAAAATATTACAATAAACACTAGACACATGTTTACTTTTAATGAAAAACTTCTCAGAATCTACTTGGAAAAATCACTAAAGGTCAGTATACATGATCAACCTTTCAGAGGCAATTACATGTCCTGATGTACAGAGAATCTTATTTGACCTTCTATAGAATTAATTAAAGCTTTTTATTTAAATAATAAGAAAACTGGACTGGAAGAAAATGGAAAGATTAAGTTAAAAAGGATGTGCATCATTAAACAGTCCCTGATTTGTGTGTCTGCAGTTGCTGACAAAGCAGCCTATCTCCAGAATCTGAACTCCGCAGACCTGCTTAAAGCCCTCTGCTACCCCAGGGTCAAGGTTGGCAATGAGTATGTTACCAAAGGTCAGACTGTGCAGCAGGTAAGCACACAACTTCAATGAATCACACCCATCCCAGGCCTCCATGTCATGTTTTTAATAATATTAACAAACATTACTGTTTATGAAGGTGTACAATGCAGTGGGTGCTCTGGCTAAAGCTGTCTATGAGAAGATGTTCCTGTGGATGGTCACCCGTATCAATCAGCAGTTGGACACCAAGCAGCCCAGGCAGTACTTCATTGGGGTCTTGGACATTGCTGGCTTTGAGATCTTTGATGTGAGTTATCTTAATATTAATACTAAGTGAGGGGGAGGCAATTATGGGATTTGATATACTAGATATTTTCATTATTCACTTACATTTACAGTGTCCACACAGTTTGTTCCAATGATGCACCTAGAACAAGACTTATCTCCAAAATATCCAGGCAGTAATAGAATGCAATAATACTAATAACTAACTTTTATTGAGCAGTCAGTGTATTTCTGGCACTATACTAGGGATTTCAAAAGGTTACTTCATTTAATCTTCAAAACAACCCATGAAGGAGAAGTTAACATTGCCTTTAGTTACATACAAAGAAGTTGAGATTCAGGGAAGTCAAAACAATAGCAAAAGATCTAACAGACCTTCAAGACAAAGCCACATCACGAACCCAGATCTGCAGCATTTGAGCCACATGCAGGCATCTTTCACGGAGGAGAAAAGGTAGAAAGACGTCCAGACATAAATGATAGTCTTTCCTTGTCCAAGTTCATCTTATACAAATGATTTAACGTCCAGGAGGATTTTTTAAATGTTTGATGTAGAGATAATAGCCTATTAATTTCACTTTATGCATCAATTTAAGATAAGATTTCCTAGCTGGGTGCTGTGGCTCATGCCTATAATCCCAGTGGCTTGGAAGGCTGAGGCAGGAGGATCATGAGTTCAAAGCCAGCCTCAACAACTTAGTGAGGCCCTAAGCAACTCAACAAGACCCTGTTTCTAAATAAAATAAAATAAAAGGCTAGGGATATGGCTCAGTGGTTAAGCACCCCTGGTTTCAATCCCTAGTACCAAAAAAAAAAAAAAAAGGATAAGCTTTCCTTAATAACATGACAACCAAGGTGAAACATGAACTTTATTTTGAATTGTAGCATTGGGGCAGTTAAATAAGGGAGGTGTTCCAATAAGTTTCTTTCCTTTTTGCTCTTAAATCTGAACCACAGCATACAGGACCATGATTGCATTTTTAATGTACATTCTTGTCTGTGCAACCTTAAAGTGAAAAGATACCTTATAGTGTAATTGATACCTGGGCCCCTACAGAATGTCCAGAATTCATAAGAAAGACTCATGTCTATAATGATCATATTTTCCTGGAAATTTTGAAGGAAGAATAAGTACTTTAAATCGTATCTCATTATTCTATTACACATTGTTTCAGTAAAAGAAAATTTTCAGTAATGAATTTTACCACCATAAAAAACAGTTAACATTGGAAATCTCTTCTGTTTTGAGCAGTTCAACAGCCTGGAGCAGCTGTGCATCAACTTCACCAACGAGAAACTGCAACAGTTTTTCAACCACCACATGTTCGTGCTGGAGCAGGAGGAGTACAAGAAGGAAGGCATCGAGTGGACCTTCATTGACTTTGGGATGGACCTGGCTGCCTGCATTGAGCTCATTGAGAAGGTCTGTTTGGCTTCCAAGGAAAAGTCAGGCTGTGAGGATTACTTTCACATATGTCTTCAGTAATTCTAGAAAGTTATTACTGTAATCTCAAGTAATTTAAGATCTGAGTGAACTGGAAAATAACTATTTAGAAATAACTTCTTCTATGACTCTTACATTGGAAGGATGAAAGAGAGGTTAATTTTGTTCTACCCAGTTTTCCTTTTCCTTTCTTTTCTTTTTTTCTTTTCAGTACCGGAGATGGAACCCAGGGCCTCACCCATGCTAGGCAATCACTCTAATTCAGATTCATCTTCAACCCTTTTTATTTTACTTTGAGACAGGATCTCACTAAGTTGCTCAGGCTGGCCTCAAACTGTGATCCTCCTGCCTCAGCCACCTGAGTAGCTAGACAGCAGGCATGCACCACCATACCCAGTCAGTTTTATTCTAATACCAATACAAACACAATTTTAAAGCAGCACTGAAAATTCTACTTGAGGTCTGCTTCACCAGAAGAATCACCCTTATTAGATTAACTATCTCCATTACGATCCAATATGTCATTATAAAAGACTTCTCTAAACAAAAATGAATGCACAGGTGATACAGTTGGTGCTTTTATGAAAGCTAATTTGTTAAAGTCAAACTGCTCATGCTACTTCATAATGTGTTTTTTTAACTTTTTTTTTTTTTGTAGTTCTAGATGGACAGAATGCCTTTATTTATTTTTATGTGGTGCTAAGGATCGAACCCAGTGCCTCACACATGCTAGGCAAGAACTCTGCCACTGAGCTATAACCCCAGCCCCATAATCTATTTTTAAGGAGATAAATATACAACACTTTAAATAAAGTTTGGATTACTCATACAATTCCATTATTGTATATAGAGTCAACATCATTCTAAGTAAGTAGGTTCTTTCCATAGCAAAATAAAACTTTGACATTTATTTAATAGAAAAAGAAGTGTGATTATTCAAAGCATCTTTAAAAATCACCGCTAATTGCTCTGCTGACCTTTGGGATTTGTAGTCAGGTATTCTTTTAATTGAAAATAATGCTAGATTGAATGTGAGAAAAAAATACACACACACACATATTTAATTGAGGGACTCATAATTTTATAAAATAACAGATCTATATATTTTGAAAGAGAGGCGACTGATACCACTATTTACTCTTCTGAATCCAGCCACTGGGCATCTTCTCCATCCTGGAAGAGGAGTGCATGTTCCCCAAGGCAACAGACGCCTCCTTCAAGAACAAGCTGTATGACCAGCACCTGGGCAAGTCTGCCAACTTCCAGAAGCCCAAGGTAGTCAAAGGCAAGGCTGAGGCTCACTTCTCCCTGATCCATTATGCTGGCACTGTAGACTACAACATCACTGGCTGGCTGGACAAAAACAAGGACCCCCTGAATGACACTGTGGTTGGACTATACCAGAAGTCAGCAATGAAGACACTGGCCAGTCTCTTTTCCACATATGCTAGTGCTGAAGCAGGTACTTTCTATGTCCTTAATCTAAATTAAACCTGTATCCATAGAGTGTTCATATAACATTCTAGCCTTTGGGATTCTATTATAATTGATGGGTTTTCTTCTTTTTACCATAGATAGCGGAGCAAAGAAAGGTGCTAAGAAGAAGGGCTCTTCTTTCCAGACTGTGTCAGCTCTTTTCAGGGTAAAATGCTAATTTAAAATAAAAATATATATTCAGCTTCTATAAATTATTATAATTATAGGATTTAGAAAGGAATGGAATATTAATAGGAATCAATTCAAATATTTACTTTTGTCATTCCTACAGGAGTGGTTGCTTTATTCATTATTCCTTATTATGATTATCTAATGAATTCAGGAATGCCAAAATATTCTTAGAAGCTTTTTATTATATAATGACCTGATTTTTAAGGAAGCATAGCTGAACTTCATAGCTATTTTGTGAAGGTCATATTCCTATTTCCTAATGTTGCCCTTTGAGAATGTTTTTGAGTTTCTCTTTCAGAATGAGCCTGAATATACTCTTTTTAGAATATCCTTACACTATAACACATCTTTGTCCTCTGAAGTGCATTTAATTTTTTATATCAGCTGAAAAATCCTAGTGATTTAAATGAATAAGATAAAAAAATCTCTTGAAATTGAAAGAATAATAATTTCACTACAAATGTAATTTTCTTATGTCATTGAAGAAATGGTTCTTCCTAAGGGAAGTACATAATACATCTAGTCTAATGACTGCTTTATGAAATTTTGTGTGGCTAAGTCTCACTCCCTTCAAAACTAAAATGCAGATATGGCCTATAACCTCTGACTTAAACGGAAAATTTCTCTTGTTCTTTTCCTTTCTCACTACTGATTTGCATTAACTCACCAAATAGACTCAGTTTGTTAAATTGTTCTTATTATATGTTTTCAAGACTACAAACTCACATTACTTATTTCCATTTCCTAATGGTTAACTGAGATACAGAAAAATCTATCTTCTGTCTTCTTAAAGATTATGCCTAAGAAAGACTGATCAATATTTATATGTAAGATTTTTATGGCTGGATGAAACATCCTCTCCTGTCATAATCAATCACTGTATTTTTGGAATAACTATCCCATATGCTGCAGACCATGTTCTTGGGTACCCAAGATCAATCCACACAAGATTATAAAATCTCAAAATTTAGCCACCACACAGCTTGTAGATTCAAACAGCAACTCTTTATTCCCGAACTCACACCAGCCGTCTACAATCACGTTCTGGGGAAATCCACGTTCTCTGCCCAAATCCACCTTCTCTGCCCAAATCCACCTCCACTGGGCTTCTGTCTCCCAAATATACTGTCTGAATCCCGTGAGAACTCAAGGGGAACTCAGGCAGCAGGATACGCCCTATTCCCAGCAGGAATAATCTTAAACCTTAAACCTGGAACCTAAACTGGGAACGCCCTAAACACGATTATCTTAAAACCGGGAACACCCTAATCTGCCTTGGTCCTTGAGCAAGGTCACCTACATTCAATGTCGCTGCAACATGTCAGCAACATGGGGTACGCTGGCAAGGAAATTGTCATACCTACTTGGCTAATGGCTCCCAGCATCTCCCCCCTTCTGATTAATTAAACAACAAGCAATGTGGCTTAAGGACCGTGCCTGGTAGGTTGTCCAATTCAACATATGGTTCTTACCCGTCATCGGAAAACTGACCTTTAGGCGTCAGCCTCCTGTCTTAGGTTGATACCACTGCAATTGAATCATACCCGTCACTGACTACCGGTCCAGCATACAGCTATACTTGTGGATAGGTCTATGCACCAGTGGGGGGGTGAGGTTCTTAACCTCACTCCCCCACTGGCACCAAGGCCAAATTTGGGGGCCAACAGAGGTGAGGCAAAGAACCTCACCCCCCCACTGGTGCATAGACCTATCCACAAGTATAGCTGTATGCTGGACCGGTAGTCAGTGACGGGTATGATTCAATTGCAGTGGTATCAACCTAAGACAGGAGGCTGACGCCTAAAGGTCAGTTTTCCGATGACGGGTAAGAACCATATGTTGAATTGGACAACCTACCAGGCACGGTCCTTAAGCCACATTGCTTGTTGTTTAATTAATCAGAAGGGGGGAGATGCTGGGAGCCATTAGCCAAGTAGGTATGACAATTTCCTTGCCAGCGTACCCCATGTTGCTGACATGTTGCAGCGACATTGAATGTAGGTGACCTTGCTCAAGGACCAAGGCAGATTAGGGTGTTCCCGGTTTTAAGATAATCGTGTTTAGGGCGTTCCCAGTTTAGGTTCCAGGTTTAAGGTTTAAGATTATTCCTGCTGGGAATAGGGCGTATCCTGCTGCCTGAGTTCCCCTTGAGTTCTCACGGGATTCAGACAGTATATTTGGGAGACAGAAGCCCAGTGGAGGTGGATTTGGGCAGAGAAGGTGGATTTGGGCAGAGAACGTGGATTTCCCCAGAACGTGATTGTAGACGGCTGGTGTGAGTTCGGGAATAAAGAGTTGCTGTTTGAATCTACAAGCTGTGTGGTGGCTCGTGATTGTGTGCCCAGCCAGACTGCGGCAAAACTAAACAAAACTAGAAGTTAGAGGACCCTGGGAACAATGAACTCAAGGAAGGAATCGAAAAAGTTGAACAATTGTTAATCTAGGTTACCTCTGTAAACTGCTAGCAACTGTGAAAACTATTAGCACTGAAAGAGACAAAAGAGACCAAAGGATCATATCAACTATTTTCAGATGAAGCTCAGAGAGACAAAAGGGATTTTATAAAGTCAGGCAGCTCATTAGTGGCAGAGAAAGGCCACTAAGTCTTTTGTCTTCTGATTCCCAGTTGAGAACACTTCCTGTGTATCAAGGCTACTGACTTTGCAGTCTGTTTATCAAACAGATCCTAGATGTTATAAATTAATTCCTTAGAGGTCTACATTTCTTCCCAGCCCTCTGGCCTTCTGGCTACTTAGCAAAATAGAATCCTGAGACCTTCAAAATACTGAGCAATTGAAGCTCCATAAGCTTATGTCTATTAGTTAAGAGAGTATCATATAATTATTTTTTTTAAAAATCCAAAACAGAACTTTCTCATCAAGTCCCTTCTATTTGGTTTTCTAGGAAAATTTAAATAAACTGATGACCAATCTGAGGAGTACACACCCTCACTTTGTACGGTGTATCATTCCCAACGAAACCAAAACTCCTGGTAAGAAACAGAGCATGAAATAATCAAGCAGGAACAGGTTTGAAAATTCAATGCCCAGAAGTTAAATTCTCTTCTTTATTTTTAGGTGCCATGGAGCATGAACTTGTCCTGCACCAGCTGAGGTGTAATGGTGTGTTGGAAGGCATCCGCATTTGCAGGAAAGGATTCCCAAGCAGAATCTTATATGGGGATTTTAAACAAAGGTCAGTTCTCTTTGTTGTATTTAATCAAACGTTGTGAAGATTTTATCATCTTAATTGCTGTCCTCTGTTATTCTATTTCATGTAATCTTCTTGGTATATATTATAAAATTAAGAGGTTTAATAATACAGTTTTGAGGTAAAAGTACAGGATAACAGGTTAGAAGAACAATAGGAAGGAGGTACGCAACAGAAAATCATAGTTTCACTATCTAACCTTAAAGAACAGTTAGACTTCCTACTTTGACTTTTGTTCTTAAGATTTTTATTGATATTTCTTTTTGGTGTCATTTGAATCTGGAATCACACCTTCCTAACTATTCTTCATCTGTCTAACTTAACAGATACAAGGTTTTAAATGCGAGTGCTATTCCAGAGGGACAGTTCATTGACAGCAAGAAGGCTTCTGAGAAACTCCTGGCCTCTATCGATATTGATCATACTCAGTATAAATTTGGACATACCAAGGTATGTTACTTATTTATGCCTGATCCAAGTACCTTCTGCCACTTCTGTCTCATGTAGTATGGGGATGATTTGTGACTCTTCCTTTCTCCAGGTTTTCTTCAAAGCTGGTCTTCTGGGTCTTCTGGAAGAAATGAGAGATGAAAAGTTGGCCCAGATTATAACAAGAACACAAGCTGTCTGTAGAGGATTCCTAATGAGGGTAGAATACCAGAAAATGTTACAGAGGAGGTAACAATGATATAGAATATCAAGACTATAATTATCAATTATACTGGAGATTCCCAATCAGACTTCATCATTCACTAATTCTTTTGTTTTGTGGTTAACATGTGCCTCTCAACCCTATAATACATCAGCTTTTGCTTCACAGCTCATACTTGAATTCCCTCCAAAACTTCTCTTGCCTCCAATTTCTCCCTTTTCAACTATGTCACATATAGTCACAGAAACAGTTTGCAGAAAGCACTATTTTCATCAAGCCATATCTGAGTTTGTGGCTCCCCATGGTGTGCCATATCAAATCCAAGTTGCTTTGTTTGGCTTCAAGGCCCTCTCTGTTCCCCACCTCATCTATCATTTCCAACCACACAGTCTTTTCCAGCCAGGCTAAACAGTTTACTTATCTCTTATGTTCATGTTTTCACAAGTCCTGTCCCCTCATCCAAATTTATCTATTTAAAAGTTCCATTTCTCCTTTCTGTAATTAACCTCACCAAGCTTATCTACACATTCCCTCTCCTCACACACATCTTACGTTCATTTTGCTTGACTGTACTTATTCAGGTTCACATTACTAGTGTTCTCAAGGCTTTCCCATGTGTCTACATTATGGTTTTGCCATAGTGTCTGCCTTCTCAGACTTGTAGTTCTTAAAAATTGGACCTATAGAGATAGAATTTTCATTTTAACAAACTTGAATATAGATACACATTGTTACTAGTTACTCAAACCCTTTTAGTCTATTGGTATACTTTGCAGAAAGGGTATATTCTATTACTATTTTTTAGTTTTACCTAAGATTAAACAAATTTTAGAGCATAGTTCATATTAAATATTCAGCAATTATTAATATCTAATTAAGCAGATAAGACTGAGGCCCTCAAAAGAATTTAGAAAAACCACTGTATAATCTGAGGAAGCTAACAAAAGAAGAGTGGATATTTCAGTGGTGATTAAAAAAGAGAAGTTTAAAGAAAGAGATGACAAATCAGATGGTCACTTTAGGTGGGGCAATTCTGAAATAAACCTATTCCATTTCACAGCTAACATTCATATGGCAAGAGCCAAGCAACACAAGCAACTTAAAATTGCTACATCCACTCCCAAATCATTACCACTGTAATAGGTCAAATGATCCTTCAGTGAATGGGTATGCTACTCATAAATTCAAATATTTACCCTCCAAAGTCAGCTTCTATCCTAGTTTGATGGAAACTAAGAAAAAAGAATTGCTCAATAGGAACAGAACTTATTAGCAAAGTAGTTGTGCTGAGGACTGCAAACTATGAATGTGAGTGTTCAGAGTACATGTGTGTAAATTTTGCATATACAGAATCTGACATTCATGTACAAAGATTATCATTAAAAGAACAGTTCAGGTGCAATAGTCATAATAATATTGCATCTAATGGATCAATCTACACTGATATTGTTTTGTTTTTGTTTTTTTGGTAAGGAGGATTGAACCCAGGGTTGCTTAACACTGAGCCACATCCATAGCCCTTTTTTAATGTTTTATTTTGCGACAGGGACTTGCTAAGTCCTTGGGGCCTCACTAAGTTGCTGAGATTGGCCGGAACTTAAAATCCTCCTCCTGCCTTAGCCTCCTGAGTTGCTGGGATTACGGGCATGTGCCACTGTACCTGGCAACACTGATATTTTTATGTCATTTCAGAGAAGCCATTTTCTGCATTCAGTACAATGTCCGTGCATTCATGAATGTCAAGCACTGGCCCTGGATGAAACTCTTCTTCAAGATCAAGCCCCTCCTCAAGAGTGCGGAGACTGAGAAGGAGATGGCTACCATGAAGGAAGAGTTTCAGAAAACCAAGGATGAACTTGCCAAGTCAGAGGCAAAAAGGAAGGAACTGGAGGAAAAAATGGTCACTCTCCTGAAAGAGAAAAATGACTTGCAACTCCAGGTTCAGTCTGTAAGTACCCCATATTCTGAACACTCTATGTTACCAAATCTTTATCTGAAATGAGCATAGAGTCTAACTAACAAAATTGTCTTTTCTTGAAAAAAAAAATCTCAGGTTTTGATGTTATTGTTGTAAGTATTTCCTGATCTTCCCATATTATGTGAGGAAGGAAAAGCACAATTACATCCAAGTTACAAAAGGGAAAAGGGAAGATTGAAGAATTTATTCAATAACATCACAAAATTTAATTGCCACAATAGAATCTAATTGAAAGTAAAGCCCCCAGATCTCAGTGAAGTATTTTATTTCTTTGTCTTGGCTGCACTGTCTTGGCCTTAAGAGTATAGTCTTATTTTCTAAACACAAGTGTATGAGATTGTCTTCAAATTCAAAAATTACAGTTAATATTCTTTGTCTCTATACCTCCTTTCCTCAACACCTGAGATTAAACATAATAAACATACTTGCATTGACTTGAACTGAACTACCAAAGAAGGAGGCCAAGCAATGCAGCCTCCCAATTCCTCCTTTGATGCAAAGAAGAGTTCCTAGGCCTCTGTTTATGAGTCAAGGAGTTCTGTCAGGGTGAGAAGTATATTTGTCACCAGCATTCTGGACAAACATAACCTCCCATTTCCTTAGTTCAACAAGCCCAACATGTCATAAGGAAGCTATAAAGAGGATAGTTTTCCTAAATTTTAAGTGATTTTCAATGTTTCCTCTGATAGTTTCATTTATATGAAAGTTACACTTTTCTCAAAACACAGGAACCACAGCCTATCTTTACCTCTTTCCATAGTCATGATCAGTTAGAGAATACTTATTGAATACATCACCATTTTTAAAAAAGCAAAGGAACCATAAGAGTATCATTATCACCCTTTTTTATTACACTTATTTTCAAATAATTTTTTAAAATGTAAGATATAAACAAAACAAACTGTGAGAAGTTAAAGAAATTCCCTGAGGCAGAGTTAATCTAATAAGTTGTTGGCTGAATTGATTTTAATATGAGTCCTTTAATCAGTCACTTATAAAAAAATTTTACAAAGCTCTCTATACAGTTTCTCAGAATTACGTATACATTCTAAAGTTCATTTTGAAGCTAATAGGTAATTCTTTAAATGGAAATGGAAATGTTAAATAATTATAGTGTTGTTATGGACTGTCAAAAAGGTTTCAGCTTAATAAAATGCTTAATAGTGTTTAAGTTATTTTTTCTTTTATTTTTTAAATTAAATCCGGCAACTAGTTGTTGATAAGAGGAGGGAACAAACAAAATCAAAACTAATTGATTTCATTTAATCAACATCTTTGAACATTACAGCTGAAAGGCCCTTGGCAATCATTTATTCCAGTCTCCTTTTTTACATATAGGGGAAAAAAAACAAGAATAAGAGAAATAAAACAATTTGCCCAAGAATCCAGACTTCCTTTTGCACTGTCTAGATGTCTCTCACTCCTCTACACACTATTTTTCAGAGTCAATGGCATCTATGATCCAATCATTATGGAGACAAGTGAACTTCTGAACCTAAATCTCACGTCTAATTAGCCACATTTCTTCAGGCCATGTAATAAGGTTCACTTAAAGTGGAATTTATATTCATACTGAAAAATTCAACAGAATTCAATAAAACACTAATACTTTGTGCAAAGAATAAGTTTCAAAATCAACACCAAGTTCTCTAAATGTCTTAATGAATCTCTCCACAGGAAGCAGATAGCTTAGCTGATGCAGAGGAAAGGTGTGAACAACTGATTAAAAACAAAATCCAGCTTGAGGCCAAGATCAAAGAGGTGACCGAGAGAGCTGAGGATGAGGAAGAGATCAACGCTGAGCTGACTGCCAAGAAGAGGAAACTGGAAGATGAATGCTCAGAACTGAAGAAAGACATTGATGACCTTGAGCTGACACTGGCCAAGGTTGAAAAGGAGAAGCATGCCACAGAGAACAAGGTATGAAACATACTCTGTTGTACTGTATCCAGGTTCTTCTCAGTCAGTAGCAGAGGTCACCTCTTTCTTAACCCCTATAGGTGAAAAACCTCACAGAAGAGATGGCAGGCCTGGATGAAACCATTGCTAAGCTGACCAAGGAGAAGAAGGCCCTCCAAGAGGCCCACCAGCAGACCCTGGATGACCTGCAGGCAGAGGAGGACAAAGTCAACACCCTGACGAAAGCTAAAACCAAGCTTGAACAGCAAGTGGATGATGTAAGCACATTTTTAATGGCCTTTTGAAATATTTATCAAATATACTTTCAATTTTTAACATGTTTATTTTTTCATTAGCTTGAAGGGTCTCTGGAGCAAGAAAAGAAACTTCGAATGGACCTAGAAAGATCAAAGAGGAAATTAGAGGGTGACCTCAAATTGGCCCAAGAATCCACAATGGATATAGAAAATGACAAACAGCAACTTGATGAAAAGCTTAAAAAGTAAAACTCTAAAAAAAAAATTTATGTGATACCATTTTGCAATTAATATGGGTATTAAAATGACATTCTTTCTACAGGAAAGAATTTGAAATCAGCAATTTGATCAGCAAAATTGAAGATGAGCAAGCAGTAGAAATTCAACTACAGAAGAAGATCAAAGAGTTGCAAGTGAGTCATCTCACCTCTATTTTTTCTATAGAGCAAAACCACTAAAATTGAGCTGGGTTGATGTTAATGTTCTTGTTTCACTCATAGGCCCGCATAGAAGAGCTGGAGGAGGAAATCGAGGCAGAGCGAGCCTCTAGGGCCAAAGCAGAGAAGCAGCGCTCTGACCTCTCTAGGGAACTGGAGGAGATCAGTGAGCGACTGGAAGAAGCTGGTGGAGCCACTTCAGCTCAAGTGGAGTTGAACAAGAAGCGGGAAGCTGAGTTCCAGAAACTTCGCAGGGACCTGGAGGAGGCCACCCTGCAGCATGAAGCCACTGCAGCTGCTCTTCGGAAGAAGCATGCAGACAGTGTGGCTGAACTTGGGGAGCAGATTGACAACCTGCAGCGGGTCAAGCAGAAGCTGGAGAAAGAGAAGAGTGAGCTGAAGATGGAGATTGATGACCTCAGCAGTAACGCAGAGGCCATTTCCAAAGCCAAGGTATTCAATACTGAATCTAAATGAGGGTAATGACATAAAAATACTCATCCACTGTTCTCTGGCATTAAACATGGTTTTCAGGCATTTTATAGCACTACTCAAAATATTTTTATCCTAATATATTCATTTTATTTCATTTTTTAAAAAATTACTGGTTATCGGGCTGGGGATGTGGCTCAAGAGGTAGCGCACTCGCCTGGCATGCGTGCGACCCGTGTTCGATCCTCAGCACCACATACAAAGATGTTGTGTCCGCCGAAAACTAAAAAATAAAAATATGTTTAAAAAATTCTCTCTCTCTCTCTCTCTCTCTCTCTATCTTTAAAAAAAATTACTGGTTATGACCCACTAAGAGGATTTCAAAATTCACTTTAAGCAAGTGTCAATATCATTGGAATACACGAATGGTCTCCAACAGCAAACAATGCAGAGGCATTATGTACTCACCATGCTTGAACTCTGGCATATCCCACAGAGTTGACATAACTTTCTACTCACACTCGACATAAATTTATACATGCTAAAAATGTTTTAGGAATCAGAGTCTAACTTTCGTTTTTATTTTTTGCTGCATTCAGTATCTTTATCTTTCATGGCATCTGCCCCATAGGTAAACCTTGAAAAGATGTGCCGTACTCTAGAGGATCAGGTCAGTGAGCTGAAGACCAAGGAAGAAGAGCAGCAGCGGCTCATCAACGAACTGACAGCGCAGAGGGCACGCCTGCAGACAGAAGCAGGTAAATGCACCTGCTTGGAGTCCCAAGGTTATGGTCTAGGTCAAAGTGATTCAGGGGATCTGAAAAAATAGAAATACCCCCATGCAGAGGAGGACAAACTAACTATCAGAATTTTCTAGGCAGAATAAAAAAGGAAAAAAAGCAAGATGAGCAGATAAGTTTACTAGTTACCCTCTTCTGGCAGTTCTGCTAGTTAGTTCCCAGTTCTGTAACAATATTTAAAAGCAGATTACACACACCAAAGAAGTTTGAGGCTTATTGTTATGCCACTAAAAATTCTTTTGCTTCAATTATTCTTAGGAGAATATTCCCGACAATTAGATGAGAAAGATGCCTTAGTCTCTCAACTTTCAAGGAGCAAACAAGCATCTACCCAACAGATTGAGGAGCTGAAACGTCAGCTAGAGGAAGAAACTAAAGTGAGTTTTACCATTAATCTTCTTGATTAATCAAATCTAAGCATGCTCAATAGGGACAACTTAAGTTGTATAAACTAAGTATCACTAAATACATGAACTAAAGTATCTGAATTGCCATTTCTATAGGCCAAGAATGCCCTGGCCCACGCCCTGCAATCCTCCCGCCATGACTGTGACCTGCTGCGGGAGCAGTATGAGGAGGAGCAGGAAGGCAAAGCCGAGCTGCAGAGGGCGCTGTCCAAGGCCAACAGTGAGGTTGCCCAGTGGAGGACCAAGTATGAGACGGATGCCATCCAGCGCACGGAGGAGCTGGAGGAGGCCAAGTATGTGCTGTGAACTTGGAGGAGTAGAAAGACATAGTCTCTTAGTAGTGCAACTCTGCAACTCCTAGAAATAGCTGTGATTATTTTGATAATATAAAAATAGGACAAGCTAATATTCACTGAGTGTATACTATGTGTCAAGTACTGTATTAGTGGATATGTATCCACTAATTTAGTTTTTATAACAATATTATATCATTATTCTTATCCCTATTTTACTGATGAGGAAATTGAAGCCACAAGATGTTAACCAATGAACCTAAAGATATATGCTTAATAAATGTATATAGTTGGGATTAGAACCAGATATTCTGATTCAAGAACCCACCTTCTTAAGCACTGAGTAGACAAACACATCTCTTAAAACTTTTTATATACCAAAGATGCCTTCCAGTATTTTCTTGAATATCAAAACTAAAGTTTTTTGTATCTTAAGAATATATCCTTGCAAACAATTATAAATAAAACAACAATGTAGAAAATTTTAAACAAAAAATAATCATGCCTTTGCTTAAACTATAGAAATTTTCCTGATTTTCTATCAATTTCTCTTTTTTAGATGGTCCAAATATATATATAATTAGAAGAAACTGGCTATTCTCAGGGGGGGAAATGGAACAGAAATGGAAAGTATGAGAAAATAATGCTGGGTATATTTTTGCCCAATAAAATATCTAGTTAGCCTCAAATCCTTTTTGAAATGAGAAAGGATATGTAAATCAATCAGATTTTCCCTGATAATAATTTTCATAACCACCCCCAATCAAAAGTCCTAAAAATTCCAAATTACTAATGAAGTAAGGCCCAATGGCAGCATCCATAGCAGCCTCTAAGAATTCAATGATATACCAAGGACATAAATTCAGTTGTTGACTACTTCAGAACTTTCCATATAGTTTATCAATCGAGACAGCTGTTTCGGCTCCCACAGTTTTGAAAACAGAATGGGTTTTGCAAGTATTGAACAGGACTGTGAGAGAAGCCATGGAGGTTTTCACTTTATCCCTGGTCTTGACTGCCTGGCTTCTTCTTTAGGAAGAAACTGGCTCAGCGTCTGCAGGAAGCTGAAGAACATGTTGAAGCTGTGAATGCTAAATGTGCTTCCCTGGAGAAGACAAAGCAGCGACTCCAGAATGAGGTGGAGGACCTCATGCTGGATGTAGAAAGATCCAATGCTGCCTGTGCAGCTCTCGATAAGAAGCAAAGGAATTTCGACAAGGTGGCCGAGCCTTCTTCAACTTTATGAATTTGTTATTTGGTTTTCCTTCTCCATGTATCTGCTGACAATGTATTGCTTCTCAGGTCCTGTCAGAATGTAAACAGAAATATGAGGAAACTCAAGCTGAACTTGAGGCCTCCCAGAAGGAGTCCCGTTCTCTCAGTACAGAGCTGTTCAAGGTGAAGAACGCCTATGAGGAATCTCTGGACCTACTTGAAACACTAAAGAGGGAAAATAAGAACTTGCAGCGTGAGTCCTCATGACCCTCACTGCCTATGCGGCCCTGACAGGACCTTCCTGTGTTGCTAGAGTCTAACTACTTCTCCCTGGTCTTTTCACACACAGAGGAGATTTCTGATCTCACAGAGCAGATTGCTGAAGGAGGGAAACAAATCCATGAATTGGAGAAAATAAAGAAGCAAGTGGAACAAGAGAAATGTGAAATTCAGGCTGCCTTAGAGGAAGCAGAGGTACATATAATTATGTTGTGAGAAAACTCCCAAGACAAACATCAGTGAAAACACTGAAAGTGGGTACCATGAGATCTATACATTATTATGGATCTGATGACAATCTGAATTTGTATGATATTTGTGAAGAACAACCTGACAATGGTTATCAAAAGCTGTAAAAACACAAATTTTCTGATCCGTTAATTGTAAGGATTTATCCCAAGAAAATAAAGTTAAAAAGAAGAAAAACTGTAAGATAAAAATGGACAAAAAAAATTATAGACTAGCCATATAATGGCATTCCATATAGCCACCAAATAGGATTAATATGGGGAAATATTTATGATAGATCAAAATATTTGCTTTTTAAAATCAGCATACAGAGTTGCATGTACAACTTTGATTATGTAAAAAATATGTAGAAATGGGAAAACATATTAAGATGGGGAAAAAACACATTAAGATGACTATCTCTCAGTAGAGGCACAATTGGTGGTTTTAAATTCATTCTTATACATTGCCCCTACATTCTAAAATGAACATATATTATATAATCAGAGAAATATATATTTTTAAAATGATAGTTTCTATACCAGATTAGTATATCATGAACATTTTAATTTATAAAACAGATTGAGTTCATGTTTACTACACATTAAATTTAATCACACAACTTTGCTACTACTAAAAAGAATCTTTTTGTAACAAAGCATCTTCATTACAAAGCTGTCCTATATAATTTGTGAGTGGATAAACAAAAGCATTATTTTGCCTAGGTTTCTCTATTGTGCTTTGCACAATTAGATAAACTTATATATTAATAAGTTTGGGTCACAATGGGATAGGCTCCAGATACTCACATTTTTTTCATTATTAATTGATCACTGTTTTGTTCAGGCATCTCTTGAACATGAAGAGGGAAAGATTCTGCGTATCCAGCTTGAGTTGAACCAAGTCAAGTCTGAAGTTGATAGGAAAATTGCTGAAAAAGATGAGGAAATTGACCAGCTGAAGAGAAACCACATTAGGGTGGTGGAGACAATGCAGAGCACCCTGGATGCAGAGATCAGAAGCAGGAATGATGCTCTGAGAGTCAAAAAGAAGATGGAAGGAGATCTGAATGAAATGGAAATCCAGCTGAACCACGCCAATCGCTTGGCTGCAGAGAGCTTGAGGAACTACAGGAATACCCAAGGGATCCTGAAGGTAAATGGGTCCACATTAGCCTCTCAGACCAGTCAAGGAAGTTACCTGGCTGTCATTCCCCAAATACTTTGCTAGGGGTGAGCCCTTTTTTTGTCTTTTAACAAATTATGTCACTGAATGTATGAAGGCAACTAAATTAAAGGCACATAGAACAAAATATTTTAAGATACCATATAAAGAAAAGCAAAGAGAAGCCCAAAGATTAAGGTATAAACATACACAGAATTTGGTATCAGACAGGCCTAGGTTGAGTCTGTTTTGTCGCTGCCTGATTTTTAACAAGTTATTTAGCCTTTCAGAACTTCTGTTCCTTTTTCTCCAAAATAAGAATGAAATGTTCCACCTCATGGGATTACTGTGAGGATCAAACGAGATAACAGATACTATGTACTATGTAGAACATATGCACAAGGATAAACATTCATGACTCACACATTAAATAACTACTTAAAGGCAGAAAAAGAACAAAAATCTATGTCCTCTATAAGCAAGCAATATAACCATTCTCAAATTCATTCAAATGACATGCATGTCATTTCCTGTTCCTGGTACCAGTACATTCTTCTGGTTTGTCTCCTGTGATGTTTCCCATCCTCTTCATAATATCTAAAATCTTTTTTTTTTTTTACTTAATAGGAAACCCAGCTGCACCTGGATGATGCCCTCCGGGGCCAGGAGGACCTGAAGGAGCAGCTGGCAATCGTGGAGCGCAGAGCCAACCTGCTTCAGGCTGAGATTGAGGAGCTGAGGGCCACATTGGAGCAGACCGAGAGGAGCAGGAAAATCGCAGAACAGGAGCTCCTGGATGCCAGCGAGCGTGTCCAGCTCCTCCACACCCAGGTGAGTCAAAAGCTGATTATTGGTAAGTGATCAGTCAGATTTGTTTCTATAAATATGGATATATAAACAAGAATGAGAGATATGCTTTAAAATATCAAGTGCCATTACCTTCGGGTGATGGGATTATGGGTGATTTGGGTGTGTGTTCCTATTTAACTTTTTTATTTTATTTTTTAAGATTCTCTGCCAAAAAGTGTTGTTGTTGTTATTGTTGTTAACTTAAAATTGAGGTTTGCCTCTTCAGATTATCTTCAAAACTATGAGGTAGAATAAATTTGAGTAAAGACATCTGTGTCTCCAAACTCTGAAAATGTTCCATACAGGGCGCTCATTAGGGCCACTGCCATATTTGGCTTCACTGTATCCACTGTCTCTGTGCTTCACAGGATCTTTGGCATCCCTGACATGCACAGGCATTAAGTGCAATAGCAACTCCTAGTCATTGTGACACACACACAAAAAAATGCACTTCCAAGCATTATCTGATATCCATGGAAGCAGTTTTGCTTCTCTTTGAGAATACTGGGTTGAAAATTTAACAAATTCAGAATTACCCAAGGAAGCAAGCAATGAAAGCTCACCTTCTGAGAAACTTCCTGTTTCAGGCACTTACAAAAAAGAATCTACTCTTTTCTAACACAGTATTCCTGACCTTTTAAGGATAGAATAGTAGTGCCAGGTCCCATCCACTCGAGAAGCTGAGATAGGAGGATCACAAGTTCAAAGCCAGCCTAAGTAACTTAGCAAGGCCCTACATAACTTAGCAAAACCCTTTCTCAAAATAAAAATATAAAAAATAAATGGCTGGGAAATGTTGCTCAGTGGTAAAGCACCCCGAAATTCAATCCCCAGTACCAAAACATAAAAAATAAAAAGAATAGAATATTAGTGATGTCTTATTAAAATATAATTGAAAGAGCAAATAATTAATGTCCATCAATAGGAGCATTCTTAAATTTTAGAGGTCCTTATACATAAATTAGATGACTGCTGGAGAGAGAATGAAGGAGTTTCAAACTGTGCAAATGACTGATTTCGGCACTGAACAAACATTTAAAGCTTGATGAAATGTTGGTATCAAGCCAACAACAAAACATTTGTAAAATGTGAAAAGGGCAAACTGAAAATCTTGTCAATTTCCACTGCCATTTTTTACCAGAACACTAGCCTCATCAACACCAAGAAGAAACTGGAAAATGATGTTTCACAACTCCAAAGCGAAGTGGAAGAAGTAATTCAAGAATCACGCAATGCAGAAGAGAAGGCCAAGAAAGCCATCACTGATGTGAGCAAGATGTGCATTTGTCTTCTTGACATACCTGCAGTAACTGCTACCAGCAGGTGTCATTATTTTCTTGATTTATTTGCTAAATAGGCCGCCATGATGGCTGAGGAACTAAAGAAGGAGCAGGACACCAGCGCCCACCTGGAGCGGATGAAGAAGAACTTGGAACAGACGGTGAAGGACCTGCAGCACCGTCTGGATGAGGCTGAGCAGCTGGCTCTGAAGGGCGGCAAGAAGCAGATCCAGAAACTGGAGGCCAGGGTGGGTGTTTCAATCTTTATGAACTTGAGAAAGGAAAAGGAGCACTGCCTCCTACATATGGCTTCCATTCATATCTTGGGGCAAGGGACACCTAGCCCATACCTTCAGTAGGTTGTAGTCTAATTAATATCCCATAAACTAATTACAAGTGTTTCTTGGTTGCAGGTACGTGAACTTGAAGGAGAGGTTGAAAATGAACAGAAACGTAACGCAGAGGCTGTCAAAGGGCTTCGGAAACATGAAAGAAGAGTAAAGGAACTCACCTACCAGGTAAGGGGAACAGCTTTCTAGAATATCCAGACTCCCTTACCCAGAGGGAAAATGAAACCCTGGGGACTATTTATGTGGCACTCACAAACAGATACATCTTACCTCCGTACATATAATGGGTAAAAGATGGTTTCCTATCATATACATATACTCAGCTAGGAAGATTAGGGAGGTCTTTAGAAAATAACACAGAGATGGAGATATAATTCAGTGGTAGAGCATGTACTAAGTATGGGCAAGACCCTGGGTTTAATCCCCCCCAAAACACACACACACACACACACACACACACAAATACACCAAAAAAAAAAAAAAAAAAAAAAAAAAGAAAGAAAGAAAGAAAAAGAGGAGAAAGAGGAGAAGAAAAAAGGGAAATGGCATATCAGAGAAAAGAACTGAGTAGATAAACCGAGTATTAATCCTAGTTTGGCCTGTTGATTTTTGAACTTGAATAAACTACTGATCACTCTTAAGCTTAAGCTTTAGTTTCCTCATCTATAAAACAGAAATAACAGCATCTACTTGCCAGGGAAGAGAGGTAGGGGTTAGAGAAGATGTATGTAATTCCCTAATACAATGCCTGCAAAAAGCAGACATTTAACAAGAGTGGCCACTGTTAATACAATGAGGGAATCCTCAGAGTCGGTCAAGTTTCCCCCTGGTCCACCTGCCATCATACCAACTAATTTATTTTACTACCCATAGTTGGACTAATTTCTTTGGGTTGAATGCACATTTTCAAACTTTCAGACTGAGGAAGATCGAAAGAATGTTCTCAGGCTACAGGACTTAGTGGATAAATTGCAAGCAAAAGTGAAATCATACAAAAGACAAGCTGAGGAGGCTGTAAGTATTTTTTAAGCCCTTGAGAATAGAAGCAAATTCCTACTGAGGTTAAAAGAATGTGTTAATGAGAAAAAAGGAACAAAGAATCTACCATTTATATATATTAAGAAAGGTGAATTTATAAATATGAATTTATCCCCTAGATCTTAATTGCAAATTAGGACTTCAAGAGAATATATTTTTATTATTAAGCATTTTGTAAGGGATGGGGGATAAAGAAAGTTCTAAATAACCCACTTACTTGATAGCTGCAAAGAATATATAGTAGAAACTCTAACACCAGGATGAATATTCCTCTCCCTTCAGATTTATGCAAAACGAATGGTTCTTAAAAGCCACACCAATCTTTTACCTGAACTGGTGACTTGTTCACTCCCTACCAGTATCATCAATGGGGGCTCTTGTTCCTGTGTCTGCTCTAGCTACCTTAAGATCGTGGTGAAAGGGCTGGGGGTGTAGCTCAGTGGTAGAGTGCATGCTTTGCATACATGAAGCCCTAGGTTCAATTCTCAGCACTGGGGGGTTGGGGGGGGGGAAGATGTTGGAAGATTCTCCAGCCATACATTTCCTGGTTGTCCCCTGAACTCTTCCAGATACATGTGGTGGGTAGGAAGGAAGGAAGAGAAGGAGAACAGAAAAGGAAAGGAGGCACAAATGGCAATGAGTCAAACTAACAGAGGTGGTCTTTCTCTTCCTTGCCTTTCTCTATAGGCTGAGTCAAACATGGCAAAACAATACTTGTGGGATTTTTCCTAAGTTATAATTTGACCTTACATTTACTTACTGAACTCTATTGGGATATCTGGGTCTTCTTCCTTTCCAGCCCAGGACATGCACCATGAATAATATCTGGGCTTGACAAGAGGCTGACCCTTGTACTCCAAAACTATTTCTCCTTTTCTTCTTTCAAGTAAAAATTGAAAATGAAGTTATGAATTCTCTCTAGATTTTAAGTCAGATGTGGCAAACAGAACATGAGAAAGAAGTATCTGACTAGAGGAAATAATCCTGTGTAATGACAAGTACAATGAGGACAAAAGTCACAATTCTCTCTCTATTCTTAGGAGGAACAATCCAATGCTAATCTAGCTAAATTCCGCAAGCTCCAACATGAGCTGGAGGAGGCTGAAGAACGGGCTGACATCGCAGAATCCCAGGTCAACAAACTTCGAGTGAAGAGCCGGGAGGTGCACACAAAAATTAGTGCAGAGTAAACACACCTGCCTGATGTTGCCAAGTGGTTGAGAAATGCACAAAATGTGCTATTTTTAATCGCTTGCTTTATCACGTTCATTTTTCTCTTCATGTTAAATAAATAAAACCTACGGTAAATTTATTAACTAAAAGACTTATATTTTAATTTGGAAAATTATTTACTTTCAGGTACAGTTCTCACCTACCTATTTTAACATTTATTTTGTACCTCCATTACCATCCACTGCCCCTTCCCCCAAGTTTCCCACAGACACATATTAACATCTTTTATAGAGCTTATTTTTATTAAATTTCTCTAGACTGTTACAAATTACTAAGGAAAACATTCTCTTATGACACCTCTCCAAACAGACCCACTCATTTAACCATTCCATAAATAGATATTAAATATTTACTGTGTGTTAAATACCGCTCTAAGTAGGGAACAAAACATATTCTAGAAGAGAGAAAAGCAAGAAACAAGTAAGTAACCATATAATGTATAAGATGATAAGTGCTAGTGAAAAATTAAAAGTAGAGGAAGTCAGTCACAATTTTATAGAGAGTAGGTAAGTGGGTGAGCTGCAGCGACAGGAAGAAGGTCAATGTGGCTGAAAGAAATGAATGAGACAGACAGTTCTAACATGAGAGAAAAACCAGGGATGCAGATCATCTAGGGACTGAGTACCACTCTAAGGCCTTACTTTTACCTTTACCTCAGAGTGAAGCAGGAAAGCTTTGGAGGATTTGAAGAAGAAAAGTGATATCAACATGCATTTTAAAAGAATCACTTTGTCTGCTGGCTTGTATAAAGAATGAAGAGAGCAAAGGAAGAAACTGGGAAACCGATTATGCACCTATTGCAAAATAAAAGGTTAAAAAATGTCAATGGCTTACACCAGAGAAATAGCATTAGGAGAGGATCAGAAGTGGATGAATTCTAGATTTACTGAAGGTAGCACACATAGGATTTTCAGGTAGGTTAGCTGAAAGAGGGAAAGAGGGAGAGCGAGAAGAAAAGAGGAAAGAGGGAGTGAGGGGAACATAGAGGGAGAGAATGAACTATGAAAAGAGGGATGAAGGATAAAATAACTTTGGAGAAGTACAATATCAAAGCCGGCCTTCAGAAAGAAGGAAAGCAGTAGAACAAAAATGCAATCTAGAAAAGACTATACTTCACGTACTCCTTCTTCCACCTTCTAGCATCTAATCTTCCCCACCTCTCAACCCCTACCAATCTCAATCCTTTACAGTATAAATTGTTCATCTCATAATCTCAAATATGTCTATAATTAATAACAACAGTTTGAAACAAAAACAAAGACAAATTTTTCATAATGTCTCTTGAAATTTTGGGTCAAAGAAGAAATCAAAACCACAATCATGAAAACTACTAAATGTAAACCTTAAGAGAAAATCTTTGTGACCTTAGATTAGGCAATAATTTCTTAGATCTAACGCTAAGAGCATAAGCCATGAAAGAAAAATTAATAAATTGGACTTCATCAAAATTTAAAGCTTCTGCTCTTCATTAAATACTGTTGTGAAGAATGAAAAGATAAACCAGAAGCTAAGAAATAGTTTTTGCAATTTATATCCTTCATAAAAGACTTGTATTCTGAATAAAAAACAAATCTAAAAGTTCAATTAAAAAAACACCCAAAACTTTAAAAGGTTTAAACAAATGTTACACTAAAGAAAATAGGCATGCTGGGTACGGTGGCATACACCTGTAATCCCAGCCACTTGGGAAGCTGAGGCAGGAGAATTGCCAAATTCAAGGTCAACCTAAAGCAATTTAGTGAGACTTTGTCTAAGATTAAAAAATAAAAGGGCTGGGGATGTGGCTTAGTGGTTAAGCATCCCTGAGTTCAATCCCCAGTATCAAAAGAGTAAAAAGAAGAAAACAACAAAGGAGAAGAAGACGGAGAAGATGACAGAGAAGACAACAAAATAGAAGGAGGAGATGGAAGAGGAGGAGAGAAAACATGCAGAATTTCAAAAACCGAAAAATGCTCAGCATCATGAGTCAATAGGAAAATACCAATTAAAACATGAGACACCACTATACACCTATTTCAATGATTAAAAGACCAAGAGTTAGCCCAGAAGTGGTAAAATGGGCCTCTCACAGCTACTAGTCATAATGTAAAATGGTACAACCACTTTGGAAAACAGTTTGGCAGCTCTTTAAAAGTTGATAAATTATACATATGAGCCAGCCATTCCATTTATGGTTATTTATCAAAGAGATATCAAAATATACATCCACATAAACACTTGGGCACAAATGTTTACAGCATATTCACTTCCAATAGTCAAACACTGGAATCCGAATGTCCACCAACAGATGAATGGATAAATTGTGGAACATAAATAAATGGAATTCTACCCCAAAAAATAAAAATCTCAAAATATTTACTTTTTTTTTTAATAGTACAGGGGTTTGAACCCAGGGGTGCTCTACCACTGAACCACATCCCCAGTTCTTTTTATTTTATAATTTGAGATAGGGTCTTGCTAAGTTGCCAAGACTAGATTTAAACTTGCTATTCTCCTGCCGTGGACTCCCCAGTCACTGAGATTAGAGGCATGTGCCACCATTCCCAGCAGATAATTACACTTATTGAAAGTAGCACAACACCTCTCCAAAAAAGTACATACTGTATGATTCCATATATATAAAATTTCTAGAAAATGAAAACTAATCTATAGTGACAGAAAAAAAAAACTAATGGTATGCAGAGGGAAGTTAAGGGAGAATAAAGAAGACAGTAGGAGAGAGCAAGAATCGTCTTGGGGTTAATGAACATGCTTATTATTAACTAAGACGATGGTTATACAAGTGTGTACACATCAAACTTAGGCTGTATACTTTAAATGTGCTGTTTATTACATGCCAATTATACTTACACAAAGCTATTAAAAATTCTTCATTGAGGGAAATACTACAACACTTGAATATTGCATATCAAATTTTAAAGCCAGAATTAAAAATTTTGAAAGGACTTGCAGTAAACCGGTTCATTAGTTCACTGATATTTTACTATGCTGAGTTCTCCATTTCATGACTACAGTCTATTTCTCCATTTATTTATATCTTGACTTAATCAGTGTTTTGTAGTTTCTAACATGTAAGTCCTGTGCATTTTGTTAGATTTACACATTTTACTTTTTTTGTAGTAAACATAAATGATAAACCTTGGACTTCCAGTGAGGTTATTGCCCAGGAATCCATGATAAATTGAAAATATCCTACTCCAAACATGCATTTAATACATCTAACCTACCAACCATCCTAGCTTAGAAACACAAGACATCAGATATCAGTTGTTTCCCCTGGTGATCAGAGGGCTGACTGGGAGCTGCAACTCAAGAGACAGTTCTACTGCATATTAGCCTGGGAAAAGACCAAAATTCAAATTTCAGTTTCTATTATATATATGTATATATGTATGGCTTTCATACACTTGCAAAACCAGAACTTCTGTCTGTACACAGACCTATCATAAATTGGGGAGGGTCTGTGCTTTATATCATCAAAAAAATTACAAAATATGTTCTAAAAGCAGAATACAAAACTGTGCTTACAAACTGATACTTCAGTTGCATGTGTTTAGGAACACATACAAACATGTTAGAAAATGGTGGGAAGGGATTTAACCAAGATAGACATAACCTCTGTGATAAAATTTTAGGAGCTGTTTGGGCAAATGTTATTTAAAGGATAAAAATTACATTTAAATGGGAGGAATAAATTCAAGAAATGTATTACACAGCATGATTCCTGTACCTAATGACAATATTAATAATTATTATACTATTAATAATTCATTATAATTAGATAAAATAATTATTAATAAGAATTATGGATTATTTTTGAAAGATGCTGAGAGTGTATGTGTTTTCACCACAAAATAAATATGGGAGGCAAAATATCTATAATTAGCTACATTTAAATATTTCCTTTTGTGTGCATGCATATAGGTGTGACTGTATGTGTGTGCATACAAATATATGCATAACACAAAAATATTTCAAAACATCATGGAGTACATGACGAATACCTGCAATTTTGTCAATTAAAGAATAAATTTGAAAAAAATAAAATTTTTCTTCATTATGGTTCATTATATTTTTTAATGTGTTTATTACTTTGGGAAATATTTAAAGGCTCATATTTTTAAAAAGTAAATAAAAATAATCTGCCTCTTAAGATTTCCTATCCAATTTTCATCACAACTGACAACAGAAAGGTGAAGGGGAGAGGGTCATTTGATGGATGAGACCATTAGTACAGCTGCTAAAGCTGTGGCCTTTCATCCAAGCTTTCTGTACGGATTAACATTCCAGGGCTAACACCCAGCAGCTGTCAGTGGGCAAACTTAAATTCTGCCTCCTGGCTGTGGCAGAGGTTGGAGCACATGTTCCACATATCAGTGTCCCCAAACACCTTCACCGAAGACTTCATCGGTCACATTTTCCTAAGTGGGAAGCTGAAGCAGCAGCCGTGGGCAGATTCTTAAGCCCTACTTAAGGATGGAATTTACCACTGGATTCCTTCCTCCTGGGCTCCACAGGTCACCAAGATGCTGCTTCCGGAGGCCACAAGCAGGGACTGGGGGGAGGGGGCTCTCCATGATGAAAGAGAAAAAACATCCCGCCTTAGGGACTGCACCCCCAAACAAGGCTTTTCTTAGATTCCATTAACCTGACCTTCAGGAGAGGACGGACAGTTTTTTTCAGCTCCCAACAGAAACCCCGGCCCGTGGCGCTCTCGGGGAAATGGAGAGGATGAGCGGTGGTGCCAGGGCTCAAATGATGAGAAATTCTGTTAAAAGCATGCACAGAGAAGACGGTTCTTCCACAGCAATGGAACCTTTTTATCCACTATTTTGAAAAAAAAAAAAAAAAAAAAAAAAGATTGCTATACACACATTTTAGTACCCAAACTGGATTTTTTATGACATATACTATGTCAATATAATATACGATATTATGATAATATACATGCAAAATTTTTAAATGGGATTTAGAAACTCTAAAGAATTTTCCAGAACTTTCCTTCCGGCTCAGTCATGTCACGTGCCCTGCCTTCAAATTCCCTTTGCGTTCGGTTTTACACACTCGCCACCACAGTCCTTCACACAGTCACTCACTGGGGTCACACGACACAAGCCAATCGCACTCCAGTCCCTAACGAACCCTCCAATGCGCACTACCCAACAAAACCGGGTACTGCCTGCAGACCAGCGCCAATCATGGCGCAGGGTTACTTCCTGCCTCAGCCTGGCCCCTCCCCTGATGCTCTGGAAGTGATTCCTGTCTCCTGTTAGCAATTGAACTGGGGTCGCTCTCCCGGATGTAGTGTGTCTCCCTCAAAACTGACCGCCGTGTTTCCGTGTGTTTTCAGTGTTGTGACCACACACGCGTCTGTACCCCAACTAGGTCGTAAGGGGGTTGAGAAAATAAACTTAATCCCCACTGCCTGGAATAGTTTCATTTATTGAATGAAAAAGCAGACGTTCACTACAGGATTTTTGTTCGAAAGAATGAAGCAATGTTGAGCAGAAAAAGAGCAAGCAAAGCCCGCATGGCCTCACTTCCACGTGGAACCTTAGGATAGATGACTTCATCAGGGCCAGTTCCACTACTTGACTACTCTGGAGGCTGAGGTAGGAGGATCACTTCATCCCAGGACTTCCTGGCCAGCATGGATAACATAGCCAGACCCTGATAAAAATAAAATAAATTAAAAAAAAAAATTCAAAGAAATGGCCACTAGAATTTGGAGCAAGGTTGGCGTCAGGGGATGATGGGTGGTCAAAGGTACAAAATTACAACAGATAGGAGAAATAAGTTCTGGTACTCTATGGTACAAGAGAGTGACTCTGGTTACTGGTAAAATACATTTCAAAGTAATTAGAAGAGAGGATTCTGAGTATTCTCAACCACAGAGAAATGATAAATATACAAGGCGATGGATAGGCTAACTGCCCTGATTTGATCAATATGCAACGTATACATGCATCAATAATGAAATTGTACCCCATAAATTGTACAGCTATGAAATGTCATTAAATAAAGAAAAATATCAGGTAATAGAGCTACCAGCAAAGGATAAGGAAAAATAAAATTGTCTTTATTATAACAACTGACATTTAAAACATAAAGTCCTAGGGCTAGGGATATAAGCCAAATGGTAGAGCATGTGTTTAGCATGCACAAGGCCCTGGGTTTGATCCCCAGCACTACAAAAAAAAAAAAGTACTAAATGGAATTCAGCCCAATGGGCTTACTTTAATTTGCAAGGCTCTAAACCATATGACCCCTGCCACTTCAGTGCCACCAGTAGTTTCATCCTGCACCAGTGATCGCCTTCTGTTCTTGCCCAGCCACACTCACCTCCTAGGGTCTTTGCTTTTGTTTCCCCCTTTGACATTCTTGCGGCTTGCTCCTTCATTTCAGTTGCGAACTAGTTCTTCTCAAATATTACCTCCTCAGAGAAACTGTCACTGATCCATCTAAGTAGACACCACAGGTCCACTATATCCTTAATCTGCTTTCCTTTCCATTGGAGCATTTATCACTAAGTGACATCTTAGTATATATCTAGTTGTCTGTCCCCACACAAACATACAACCTAGATGTAATTTCCATGAGGGCAGAGCCCGGCACATAAAATCTTCCTTATACATAGTATTTCCTCAATAATGTTTGATGAATAAGCAATCGAATGAGTGCATTCTCACTGTGTGGCTGGCTCCCTGCTGAGTACTTTATACAGCTTTGAATCAGCAGTTCCAGGTGAAAATTTCTTCAACATCCTAGTTTGGTAGGAGATCTCAAACTGGTTTCACTTAGCCCCCATCTTGAGGCCAGGCTTAAGGACTTTGCCATCACACCCCACCAACTTTTCAATTGCAAGAACTCCCTCAGCCCCAAGCAACCAGGATGACTGTCATCCTACTTTCACGTATCCAGGTTCTTATTCTCCCTGTTTGTTTTATTATTGTGTATGGGAGGAAAAGAGGTTGACCTAAGAGTGTTTGGGCTGTCTGAACAGTATGCTAGTTGTGTGTAGGGGTGTAAAGGGAGGATTTGATGGATGATGGACAGGCTGTGGGTTAGCTCCTGGGTCTTACCACACCTAGTATAAAAGATGCAGAAGAACAACATTGACCAAATTTCCAGACCTTTCTGTCCGTGGCAGTGGTTGGTGCATTGTCCAGAAAAAGCTCATGATTCCTCAATCTCAGGTCCTTCTATTGACATGACCCTAACCATTCTGCCCCTTCCCAAACTATTCATTGACTCAGAACCCATCTTAGAGATAGTAAACTAAAAATCAGAAAGGTTAAGTAACTGCCCAAATTCACATAACTTAAGTGGTAAAGTCAAAATTTGGTTCACACACATTCTAATACTCAAGATCCATTCTTAGTTACTACATTATCATGCATATTTAATAATATAAATATATACTTTGTGTCCAACAAAGGATGTAGCTTTTTGAGGGTACATTGTTAAGACCCCAATGGTAGTAATTAAAAGCAGTTCATCATTTTTTTCCTTAGTTCTGGTAAGACTTTAAGCAACTGAAGTACCAAAACATGGTTAATAGATAAAACAAAGGCAAGTGAAAGGAGACCCTAACTCTCACAGACATCTGTCAAGGTTATGAAGCCAGGCAGGAAAATCTCCAGTTTACTGAACCGACATAGCTGGTAGGATTTATTCGCTGAACAGAATGTTCCCAGATCAGCCACACAATATTTCCATGTTATTTTCAGAGAGATTTATACGTAATTCAGAGCAGCGTGTATAATTCTGAAAGCATTAATGTCTTACGGGATCTTGTAAAGCCAGGAGCAATGGTCTTCTAACAGAAAGACAAGCCAGATTTGGAGTCAAAAATGTTTGTTTCCACTCTCCCAATTACTAGCTGTATGACTAGTCACCTAACCTTTTGAGCCTCAGTTTCCCATCTGTAAAATTGTAATGTCTATCTCCTCATTGCCATTTAATAAGAATCAATTTAAATAATGCCCTTGAATTCCCCTTATCAATTTTTGCAATGCACATTTTCAGTATGTAAATGCCAGCCATGAAGAAAGTTACAGATTATACTGGAAAGTTCTGCACTTACGCTCTTGGGTTTGAATAAAATGAAGAGAGGGTCAGTTTTTACCTTCAGCATGAATTAGGCGATCTGTCCAAGACCTCAACTTCTGATTCTGTAAGGTGGGAGTTAGACTAGATAATATGCAAGGCTCTCTTTAGTTCCAGAATCTAATCTTCTCCCTCAAATCCTTAGTTAAGCAGTTCAGATATGAATTAGCATCATTTACTAAATGTACCTGTCCTGTGACTTTCATCCAGAAATTTCTGGTCCTGACTGGGCAACTCCCTGCTGCTCTTTGAAACTTCATCTGTTACATAAGCTCTTAGATACCCTGAGTTGTGAGGGGTAAGACATGATCCTCTTATCAGCACAATTAATTGCCCTTTCTTCTCAAGTAGCCTTCTGAAGAATGACCTTGACCGCACTTTTTCCGAGTCCTCTCTATCTGGCTTTGCTACTGCTTTCTCCTCCTTACTGCGCCATCCAAATCTACATTTTCTCTGAATGCATCTTAATTCTTGATTGATGTCAATATGGTATCCTAGGAAAATCAGGAAAACTTTTTCCTCCTCCTTAACACCTGTTCCCGTCATAATCCCCTGCCTTCAAAGCGGCCACCCCCACCATCCTGCTAATATTACTGTCAGGATCACCTCCCTGGCCAGTTCAATGCCCTGTTCCTGGTCCTGTCTTTCTTTGGCTTTCTGTAGTGTTCTTTTTCATATATATATATATATATATATATATATATATATATATATATATATATTATTGAAAAATGTCACTTCCCTTGACTTCCTTTGACGTTAATAAAAGTTACCTACATTTTACAGTTGACAAGATAACTATGCTAGGAGACTGAAGAAAATCCATATTCACAGAACTCCTCTCAGGTTTCAGAGAGAGATGGTGAGGGTGTGATGTAGGAGCTATAGACCACAGTGGAAATATTGGGGGTAAAGATGAGACCCTCTAACATAAGAAAATTCTTGGAGGTGATTGAATATGCTATTGCTTTGATTGTAGCAATGATATCATGGATGTATACATAGGTCCAAACTCATCAAATTGTATACATTAAATACATGCAGCTTTTTGATTATTAATTATACCTCAATACAGATGTAGACAAAAATAAATTAAAAAGCAAAGAAAAAAAATATGAGATCCCATTTCCCTGACAGAGCATCTGTGAGTAGAAAGAGGTAGACACCAAACTTGCTTCTGAAGATGGATGCAATCTTCACTTGAGGACTGAATCACTCAATGAGTAGAAATGCAGGTCAAATGGCTGAGTTATTTGGTTCCAAAAAGCAGAAGAACAAATGAATAACACTAATGGGTAGGGGAAGACATATAGAGAACGAAAGAAACAACTACCAACATCAGTGTGAAGAAAACTGAACTTGACAGAACAGCCATTTCTGGTGAAAATTGTGAATTTTACTCTGAGGTATGTAATGTAATCTTCTATGTTTCCCCCTTTACTCCAGTAAAGTTTGCATTGCTCATTTACATTTTGAGTGGTGGCAGATTATTTGCTGAAACCTGTGTCAGGGTCACAGAGATGAAAATGTATTGTTTGGTATGAACTAGAAACTCCATGCTGAGATGGCCACCTATAGATGATGTACACAATGTCTAATTTGATCCCCCATTTCATCCTCATAACTTGGGCAGAAAAAGAAAAAAAAAAATCTGACTTTTTTGGCAGAGGGGATTTGCTGAGAGAGGTAAATCAATTTGCCAGTCAGTAAATGGCAGAAGTAAGATGTTGTCTTAGCCTGTTTTCTGTTGCTATCACATAAAAATTGAGGCTGGAAACTTCCTAAAGAAAAGAAGTTTGTTTTGTTTGTGATTCTGGTAGCTGGATAATCCAAACAGCCCGACACAGCATCTGAGGGTGCTCTGGCTCTGTCACAACCTCACAGTGGCAGGAGCATGTTTAAGAGACAAGCTCTATATGCAGAAGAGATCACATGACAAGAGATAAAGCAGGGGGCTGGGATTGTGGCTCAGTCGTACAGTGGTCGCCTAGCATGTGTGAGGCCCTGGTTTCCATCCTCAGCACCATATAAATAAAATAAAGGTATTGTGTCCAACTACAACTATAAAAATATATATTTAAAAAAAGAGAGATAAAGCAAGAGACAAGGGAAGGGTTAGTCTCACTCTTTTATAACACCCACTCTCTTGGAAACTAACCCATTCCTGTGAGACCTAATTCACTTTGAGAAACTAGCATTAATCCCTTCCTGGGGATGGTCATGGCTCAATCACTTCCCCCAGGCCCACCTCTTAAAGGCTCCAATACCATTACATCCCATGAGAGAGAAATCATATCTAAACCAGAGCATGGCTGGACCCACTTGGGTCTTCTGACTCCAACAAGAAGATATTGCTTCTCACTCTGATATTGGCTTAATTCCAGAATGGAGATCAGTCAATATGATCGGTCCAGAATGTGTTCAGTCAATGTGATCACACCAGCATGTTTTCTCCAAACTGTAGCGTTCACACAGATCAGCAAGTTTTTGCCAAACTGCAGTGTTCACAAAGATCACCCTGAAACATACTCCTTTTACCTCTTGAGGTTAAGAAGTTCTCTTTTCTTGCTGTTTCTAAGTAGAATATGGTAGAAGGAAAACAAAGAGCCTGCATAATGTTCTTTTTGAATCTGTAGGTGGGCTCAGCCTAACCACTGTGAAAACCACCATCTGGTGCTTTGGAAAGTTTTAACAGAGTTGAATTCTTAGGGACATCCAGAGGTAGATTCTAACCATCTTACTGCCTACCTTCCCCCAGGATTATGGAGTCATCAGAGTCAATATGTCACATCAGCAAGTGTTCACCAAATTTTTTAGTCAATAAATAGTTTTAGGTGCCCAGGTTTATTCTTCACCATTATATCCTATTCATCAGGTCTAAATATATCTCTACCATCAGGTCTAGACCCATCTTTAAAAAAGAAATTATATATATAAAATCTGCTCACCCACCAGGTATGGTGGTGCATACCGATCATCCCAGTAACTTAAGAGGCTGAGGCAGGAGGATCGTAAGCTCAAGGCCTCAGCAACTTATGAGACCCTCAAAAACTTAGTGAGAACCTGCCTCAAAATAAAAAGGGCTGGGGATGTAACTCAGTGGTAAAGCACCTCTGGATTCTATCCCTAGAACTTCAGAAAAAGAAAAAAAATCCACTCACAAATCATAAAATGTTCCCCTCTGTTCTCAGAATAATGCCCTGACTTCTTAAGTGGGCACTGGAAATCTATCACAAACCTGCCCAGCCTACTTCTCCAGCCTTCACTTCCATGTTAACCCTACCTGACCCAAATCCTGCACTATAGCCAGGCTCACACGAACAGCCTGTCTGAAACATATCCTAGGAAGTCTTGTTTTCTTTTTCTTTTTTTTTTTTTTTTTGGAAGTCTTGTTTTCAAGCCATGATTTTTTAGTTCCTCAAGAACCTCCTCCCTGTTCTCTCTGTATAAAAATCCACTTCCTTTCCATTGGGGGTGTAGCTCAATAGTGAGGGCTTGCTTAGTTTGCAAAAGCCTCTGTGATCTATCTCTAGCAGGGGGAAAAAAAATCAACTCCTTTAAGAGAAAATGGCAGAAGAGAGAAGAAAAGCATGGCTTTGGAATTAGAAACCCTGGATTTCCACTAACTATGGGGCCTTTGGACAACCCTTTAACCCCCTAAGGCCAGTGTCCCCATTTGGACACTGGGAATAATAGCAATATAAATGGTATAATTCCTTCAGTCTTGTAGAGAAAATTAAACATAATAAATTATACAATGATGGTATGCAAACTGGAAAGAACTAGAAAACATTATTATCTATGTACTCAAAATGATTATTATCTTAGTCACCACGCCCTTCCAAATCTCTCTCCTCCTCCAAAGTATTAATATTATCATTAAAAGCATTTTGATAATATTTTATATATACAACGCACTTCATGGTTTTCAGACACCACTGTGATCCCACTCCTTTGGGTACTTAGTTTTCATCTTATCCTATCCATGCCTGTACACTTTGTTCCCATCTCCACTGTCAACTCCTTTAGGACACTGACCCTATCTCATGGGCCTGGTTTCCCATTCCCAGTACAGAGCTCTGTACCATCCATGCAACTCAAAAATGACATGATTCCAAAAGTGAGAGGTTATAATCAGAGGCTGTAGAGTCGGAGAGGGTCTGAGCCCCATTTCCACTGCCCCGTACCTGTGTGGCCCTGAGTGAGTTCCTTAAACTCTTAGGGCCCAGCTTCCTTGGCCATAAAATGGGAATGACATTGGTGCCTGCCTCACAGAATGATTATGAAACTTCAGTGAACTAATATGGATACAGCTTGACATGTGATGAGTTCTTAATAAGCCTTAACCATTACTATTAAATGAAACTGAGAGTCTGATCCCATGATTTTTTACCTTATCACTTCAGGCTTCTTTCAATATAGATTCCCCTGTGAATTTTCTTGGTTTATTTATTCACCAGAACATTTACTAAGCACCTGTTACATGAAGAAAAAAAAAAGTATTCCTTCAATAAAAGCAGCTGTATGTATGCCTGATAGCTTTCTGTTGCTCTTTTCTGGGCCAAAATTTCTAAATGGATCTCATCCCTCAGCCTTCCACTTTTGTTTTATAGAGCAGAGACTAAAGAAGTTGATGTTCCAACATTGGGAACTTCCGAGTTCCCAAAAAAGTTATTCAGGACTGGGGAAGTAGTTCAGGGATACAGCACTTGCTTAGCATTTGTGAGGCCCTGAATCCCAAACAATAAATTTATTCATATTTCTTTATCAAAAGAATTCTCAGATTCCTTAACACACTAATATTTATATGACTCTATCAGGAGAGAATAGAATTTGCCCCATTTCCTAAAAGTATTTAATCAGGGAACCTTTAGAATCAGCCTGTTTTGGAAAATGCTGTGGAGAAATTCTATTCCCTTCTACTCCTATTCCACCTACATATTCATTTTTGACTAATGCAACTTATCCTTTGAAAGTGGCCCATGTGAGACTCTACACTCTGGAGGACTCAACAGAGAATCTTCAATTCAGCAAACATTGGTCATATACAATTTAAACACATCAGACTGTTTCTGTGAGAGGCTTGAACTTCTACATGTACAAATTCTCCTACATATTTAAATATCATTTGTTGTATCCCCAAAATCCCCTGAGCAACCATAGGAGTTGTCCCAAAGACTTTTTTGTTTCAATTAGAACCCTCTAAATCTTATTTATTCTTACTTTCATCTGATCTTAACTTTGTAATCTCAATTCATAGCCGATTTTAAAAAGAAAAACCAGGCTAGTAGAGGTAAACTTATTAACCACAGAAAGAAAGTACACCAGAGAGGCTGATCCTGAAGGTAAAAATATAAAAAGCTGGGCACGGTGGCTCATGCCTATAATCTCAGCTACCAGACACCCTGAGGTAAGGGATCCCTTGAACTCAGGAGTCCAGGCCAGCCTGGGCAACATAGCAAGACCTTGATTCGAAAAGCAAAACCAAACACAAACAGGATATAAAAGCTTAAAAATAGAAATATTCACTTCAGCCTAGGAACAATGAGTGCAGGGCAAAACCCACTAAAACCTAATATCCATGATGACCTCACTACATCATTTCCCAGAACCCTTGAATGGTTCAGAAAAAGTTAAATTCTATATTAAAGAATATTAAGGATATTAAATAAAGCAAAAAAACGAGTAATACATTTTGGAAAACTTTCCTCCTACAGTGAATTTTTAACAAACAAATTAGCAAGACTGGCTGTGTCAAATGGTCAATCTTACATTTTCCAGGAATTTCTAAAACAAGGAATACTACTCCATCCACATCAATGCTAAGTAGGTGAGGTGTAGTTACTGTCCATGCTATTGATCGTCCATCACTTGACATATCAGCCTGCGTTTCTGCCCTTCGCTGACCTTCTTAGCACACTCTGCCCCAGTTCCACTCAGCCCCTAGGACTCTCTAAGTCTCAAAGATCTGTGTCCAACGTCAAAATCCCTATGCAGCTGACTTGGCATTATGCAGCCTCCGCTGGTCATTTATCCAAGTAATTTAACAAGAGTGAGAGATCAGGGCTACGACGCATTTACATCTAACAAGTAAATGGTGATTCCCCAAATATAGCCAAGTTGGAGTGCTGGGCTGGCAGATTTGGGAGTATAAAGAGAGCTGGGGGCCACACTCCTGAAATTGCTCCGACCGCAGCATCTAAAGGTAAGTACACACAAATGTCCGCTTTTTTCCTCCATGTAGCAATGATTAACCTGATCAGATTACCAGTGAAGAAGGGAAGGTGACACAGAGCACTTAAAATGTAAGGTCCCTTGTTAAGGGCAATGTCAGAGATAATATGGCAAGGCAAGACACCTGTCTCTTCAAGATTTTACAAGGGGCAAAAAGACAAGAATAAAAGCAATTATGACTTAAAAAAAATCCACGCTGCTGAAAAAAACTGAATATAACGCTTAATCCACCTCCCATTCTCAAAGTTAATTTGCTATTCAATTAGCAAATTAACATGTTAACTCATCTCCTCTGTGATTGCCTTGAATATTTTTATGATTACTTAAATCTCTGATTGCAGGAAGACATCATCTCATCGAATTATTCCACATTTTATCCATGATAGGATGCATCATCATCTCGTTGTTATTGACAGGTTTGCAGGCTGGTCCGGTATGATGTGCCTTCAGGACTTTGAACTAGATCATATCTGACAGCACAGTAGCATCCGTCACAATGACTCCAGCTTTCAAAGTCTTGTGATGCTTTGATTTCAGACCACCATTACATTGGAGAACTTTCTGTCATAGACTCAAAAAGGCTGAAAGGAATTTTGAAGATTTTTCTGGTCTGTTTGATTTTACAGAAGGAAAGGAAAACTTAAACCATAGCAGCTCCTTAACAGAATTGTTATTAGAAACCTATGGCTTTGCCTCCAAGTCTTACCCTTTTGGGACTAAGGATTCAGGATATAATATGCAACAAATTATTTTTTTCTGAGAAATTTATGTGCTTATTAGGATATAGCTGGAGTTTATTAAGACTTGTGAAAGGAGAAGGGAAAAGGCAAACAAAATAGCAAACCAAATGTGGTTGAAGGGATTTCATGAAGTATACACCATAAAAGTATTTCATGATAAATGGAAAGTGTGCTTAAATTAAAATTTATACCCCAAAATTTCAAACTCATAGCTCCATGAATTAGTCACATAATTTCTAAACTTCTAGAGATGAGATTCCTTAGTCTTGATGAGTTTTCAGCTACCCATCTTCATCTGCTCCAGGGAAATTTAGGGCATGTAGGAGGACCTTTCTTAGAACTCTTAAAGAAATCTTTACCCACAATTCACAACTTTTCTCCTACTGGCAAAAGAATTTGAAAGCTGCTCTATAGTGTCCAAGTTACAGTCTAGATCAATCCCCCTTTCTCCTTTCTTTGTCTTTGATTCCAACCAGAGTCAGCCCTTCAACCAGATGCAAGTCCTCTAAGCCTTAATTTTGACTCAAAACTTCTTACTCTCCCTTGTTCAAAGATTTATTTCAGGGCTGGGGATGTGGCTCAAGCGGTAGCGCGCTTGCCTGGCATGTGTGCAGCCCGGGTTCAATCCTCAGCACCACATACAAACAAAGATGTTGTGTCCGCCGAAAACTAAAAAAAAAAAAAAAAAAAAAAATATATATATATATATATATTAAAAGATTTATTTCAGCTTTTCTTTTAACCCTGACTAAATTTTGAATTCTTGTAGGACAGAAACAGGATTTCTTTCTTATCTGTTTCTTTTCTTATCCCCTTCCTAAGAAGCTGAATAGTTGTACATATGGAAATTTCTAAAGAAAAAAAAAAGTGTTGTTATTAACCAATTATATCTAAAGAATGATAAGTTGATCAAAACTAAAAATGCAAAATGGAAACTTTCTTTTCATCTCACCACACCTACTGTGTATCTATTCAAATCTAGTAAACCAGAGCAAACACAATTTCTAGTAAACCAGAACAAACACAACTTACTTAAAGTCTTTGCAATTCACTCATTTTTTTTATTTGTTTGTTTTTGATTTCTTGAATCACCCCTAAGAAGACACTTCATTCCTGAAGGACACTCACCAACACTTTGGGAACCAAGAAGGTAAGATCTACTTTTGACTTAATCCTGAATGCAGAAAGGGAAAACAAACATTATTTTGCACATTCTCATTCTTGCCATACGCATAAGTAGTGGAAACCAATGAATTTGAGATCAATTACTAAAGTACTCTTAAAGACAAATTTTTAAAATGTGCAGGTTTTGCCAAAGGAAAAATAACTTCCCAAGAATTTGCTCACTACATTGAAATGTGTAAAATAGATTATAGAACTTTAACGAGCAGTCTCCAGATTAGTACACTTAGTTGTTCATAGGATCAAGATCCAGTTCACACACTGCTAACTTGACTGTTTCTTAGGCAGAATTTGCACCCCTGAAATCATGCAGCCATATCTTTGCTTATAAGTAATGCTGAAAGAATGAAGAGGGATCATTCAAATTTATGCCCCATGTGGTAATCAAACTCCTTTCTCCCAAATTTGTGTCTATTCAGGGTAATTCTAGATTAATTAAAATCAAAGGAACCAAAGTGTAATTGATTCATGACCACATTGTTGCTGACCAGACAATGTCAGATAATGGCTGAGAAATTTCCAAGAGAGGAAGGAAAACCAAGAGCTGTGTCACAGTACCCTGAAAGCAAAGAGAGAGGGGAGCTCTCAGAGGTGGGATGGAGATTAGGCAGGTGGGGGTGGTTATATCCGTGTGCAGGTTCTTGAAGACAGAAGAAGAGGAGGTGGTTAAAGGGGCACAGCTATGTAGTGTGGGAGCAGGTCATGCTCATGGAATGAAGAAGAGGCTAATTAAGGTTGTTTCTGAGAGTAAATTCAGGGGCCATCAGGAGTCATCTGGCAAGAGAGTGGGGCCAGATCTAACAAGGTGAATTTCATTAGCCAGGAATAAATGGTTTTTGCCCTTGAGTCCCAACACAGTCGCATAAATATAGGGAGAAGATCTGACTTAGCAACCGCATGCACAGAGAGGATTGAGAGCTTTGCTAGACAGTGAATGGTGAGTCAGCAGAGGGACATGGTTGCCAACAGGCAGTCACCACCTCAGCCATTACACCTAGGTCAAGAGAGGTGAGGGCACACTCTGATGGAGGAGGACATGTGGTTTAGATATCACACTTTAAGAGATTAGCAGGAGTAGATTCAGAGTAAAGTGACCAGGACAGTAAAGGATATTCAGAAACACATCATGGAAGAAGCAGATGAAGATGGAAGATGGAGCAGGGCTTATTTAACACAGAGAAGATAAAGTCAAGAACACAGGACAACCATCAAGCAAATGAAGAGCTATCTTGTTGCAAGACTTGAGCTTGTCTTATTGTTACCAAGAGCTGGAATGAGAATGAATCATCCTGAAGTTATGAGAACAAGATTTCCATTCAAAATGAGAAGAATCCTTGGCCTGTCAAAGTGGCTTAAAATAGAAATGACTTGTACCTGAAGGTATTCAAGGAGGCTGGATGACACCTGTTTAAGAATATTACTGAAGACAACTCAAGTCATTAGATAATACAATTAGTAGATATTGGGCTCTAAGTCATGGTTAGAATAGCTTTTTTTTTTTCTCTACCTGAAAATTAATCGTAACTTGAGGCCCACATGGAAAAGTCTACTTTTTCTAAGAAGACTAAAAACTATAATTTAATCATCAGTTATTGTAGTCTTTCACCAACTTCAGGATTAGCATCACAAATTTTGTATTCAGTACCATTAATTCACTTAATAATATATGTCTCTTCATTATTTTTTCTTTGATTTTTTTTTCTAACTTTCCCTGAATTTTTACTGTGAAAGTATTAACCAGATACATCAGAATCAGCTGAGAAATTTATAAGATATTCAAAATCTCAATCCAGACCTTCTAAAAATTCCCAGTTGGATTCATATGCACATTAAAGTCTCAGAAATATTGCTTTATATTGCTGGTATAAATGGATGTGAAATACTCTCAAATGGGAAACATTTATTATCCTGTTTTATCAATTCTTATTTTCTTCACATTTTTTCATAAAATGTTACTTCTGAAATTGGGATGCCTATTACAATCTATGTAAGGAATAGTATGGTTTCAATTAGCTGTATTTTCTTTCGCTGTGGATCACACAATTGATGGCATCTTATATTTTGATATAATAAGGTAATGATAAGTTGTACAACATGGTGAAATACGGCTGTAATTTCAGCTACTGGGGAGGCCGAGGCAGGAGAATTATCAGTTCAATGCTAGCCAGGGCACTTTAGTAAGACCCCATCTCAAAATAAATTTGAAATATATATATATATATATATATATATATATATATATATATATATATATATATATATATATAAATATAAAAGAAGAAGAAGGGGGGAAGCTGAGGATGTAGCTCAGTTGTAAAGTTTTTGCCTCACGTGCATGAGGCCCTGGGTTCAATCTCCAGTACCAAAAATTAATAAAGTTAAATAAGTATATAATTACTAAATAAAGAAAGATTTGCCCAAGATCATTTTGTGCACAACCAATGGGACTATGTCACGATCCTAGCCTTAGAAAAGCAAAGTAATTTCAGAAAAGTAAAATAACAATTTAAACAAGTAATGTCTAAACCTCACTCTGAGGCCCTTGTAAATAGATCTGATTCTCTGGTCCCCACTACAGAGATTCTGTTGCAGATGGTTTCTGTGTGTATGATCTCTCACCATCACTTTTGGGAACGTACTTAACATTAAGTCAAACTAAGTAATAGAAGCCTGTAATTGTGCATTCTGCCTAGATTCCTTAATGCAAGAGTGCAGCCATTCTCAGAGTGTGATTCGTGGATCCCTGGAGATCCCCCAAGAACCTTCTAGGAGATACGAAGTTAAAACAATTTCATAATAATACCCAACTGACTTTCTAAAATCTCTTTCACTATATGAAAGATGTAAAATCATGGATGTGTAAAACTGCTTGCAGTTTTAAAAATCAAGGTCTGGCACCAAACTGCACTAGTAGTCATGATATTCTTCACTGCCATATAGTTGAACTAAAAAAAAATTCTTTTCAACTAAAAAAGCCAGTTTCACTAAGAATTACTTAATTTTTTTTAAGAATTGTTAATTTTATTTAATTTCAATTCTTATGTATACATCCTTTTAATATCTTTTGCAATGAAATGGGAAGTCCACTAGTGTTTTATAGTTATCTCTGGGGAAAATACATGTATAGTTTTATGAGTTGCAAGCTGAATTCGACATTGTACTCATGAAACACCGTTTTTACCTGGAAGACCAACAAGCAGACAAAACTGTGTGTTATTCAAACTTAGAGATTTAGTAGACATGCTCCCAAAAATAAATGAAGTGTGATTGATTTTGGGAGGAAAAACATGCATTTACTAGAAATAAACTTGAGCCTTTAAACAAAAATTAGAATATAAGAAACCATGTGTCTGCCACCATTAACTTGACAGCTTCCTAGTATTTAAAGGTTTTTCCAATGATATCACAGTGGCAACATTAATGATTTTGAGTTTTCAGTAATGTGCAATGAAATGTTTCTACATATGGAAGTTCTGTATAACTCAGTGATCCCCTATTTTCCAAATGGACACTATATAATGCTCATTCATAGGGGAAAAATTAAAATACCAGATAGATCAATGGATTATAATGTACCAAAGAACAAAACATTTGTTGATACGTTTTCAGATTCCACAACTAGTCTTCAAGAAACTTTCACTTACTGTTGACACAGTATCTAAGAAGAATATTCACAATTATTTGAAAAGTTGATTAAAATTTTCTTTTCTTTTACAAATAGTGTTGCTTTGCAAAACTGGATTTTTAAAATATTTATTTTAACTCCCCCAAAATATATGGCAATACACTGAATACAGAAGCAGTCATAAGAACACATCTGTCTTCTGTTAGCAGGCATAAAAGAGATTCACAAAATTAAAACCAAAACTACCCTTCTCGCTAATTGTTTTCTTTTTTTCTTTTGCTTTGAAAAATGCTGTCTTCAGAAAAATGTTAACTTATGTTAAGATATAGGGACTTTATAGTAATTTCAAAAGAATTAATAATTTTTTTAATATTCTTGATTTTAATATCTCATATGGTACATATGGAGAGGTATGACTCATATATATAACAAAGCTCTTGGGTTCTCAGGAGTTTAATTTTAAGAGAGCCAAGGGGTCCTGAGACCACAAAACCTAAGAATGGCTGTCCTAATGAAACCCACTTAAGCCACAACACTAGGGGCTGCCTTCAGAGAGTAAATGGGGGAAATGATGGATTCTTTTCCTTTCCCTGTAATAACTGAGAAAATTTAAACTGCATGACAACTACAAGCCAGGGGCCTTCTTTGGAATTCTAGACTCTTAGCCATGAAATCTTAACCAGGAGTCCACAGAGAGTTCAGAACAGCCCTTGGCCAAAGTAAAACCAAATGCAACTTTTTTCCTCCATCCTGGGAATTGAACCCAGTAGCGTTCTACCACTGAGCCACATCCCCCACCCTTTTTGAGACACTGCGGGGAACCTTAAACTTGCAATCCTTCTGCCTCAGCCTCCCCAGTCTCTGAGATGACAGGCATGTGCCATTGTGACCAGATCCAAAACACAAGTTAATCGATTAAGGCCCAAAGCAAGACAGGTACTTCTCTCTATGCAACATAGAACTCCACAGAATCATAGGAAGAAAGGGGTTTTCCCTTTTTGTGGTGCTGGGGATGAAACTCAGGACCTCAAGAGTACCAGTTGAGTACTCTACCACTCAGCCATATCCTCAGCCCAGAAGGGATATTTAAACCTTGACCAATGGAGAGCAAAATCCTAAAGGCTAAGATGGGGGAGAGAGAACTATAATATGTTCAACTGTCTCACTTTAAAAAAGAGTATATAAAAGATTCCATTCAAAAAATATTAAGTGTTTTTAAGAGGGATATGGGAAGGTGTGTATGGTAGTGTCATTTAATTCCATTTTATTCCAGTTACAGGAGAATAAATAGGAAGGAAAAGAAGAGTGAAAGGGAAGAAGGATGAGACGAGGGGAAAAACAAGTAGAGGAGTTGAGGGAAAACAGATCCAAAGAAGAAGTGGAAGAGGCAAACAGAGAGGGCGAGAAGGAACCATAAAGTCACACAGCAGGCAGGAACCTTAGACAGGGGCTAGACTGGCTTTATCATTTTAAGTGGCAAGAGACAGGAGACCAGAGAAGTTTAATGGTCTGAACAAGGTCAGTGCTGGGATTTGGGGATTGGGTTTTCTGATTTCTAAGCAGAGAATGCACATAAAGAGAAGGGCCAGCAAAGGAGATGGTGCGGGGAAGGGGGGGGTGATTATGGGAGAGAGTGACATTGCTGTGGGCCCATTTGCTATTACCACATTACCTAAGCAAGCGTGAGAAGCTGGTATTCTCTCATTTACGTGTCACTGGGCTATCTGCAAGTTCTACTGGGAATCCTCAGTTTCCAGCAACTGTTTCCAGATTCACTTAGGAACTGGGGGAGACCTCAAGGCCACAAGCTCAAACGGGAGGCACAATTTAAGAAGATGCTTTAAGCCCCCTTTTACTGGGCTCACCAGGGTTGCCTTTCATTGGTACAGATGTGCACACCAGGGGCTGAACGAAGAGATGTTCCCAAAAGTGACCCTCAGAAAGAAAAAACAATCCTCACACATTTTTTGTTCCCTTTTTTGTTGTTGTTGTTGTTAGTACTGGGGATTGAATCCAGGGGTGCTTAGCCACTGAGCCACATCCCCAGCCCTTTTTATATTTTATTTTTTTAGACAGGGCCTCCATAAGTTGCTTAGGACTGGCTAAATTGCTGAGGCTGGCTTTGAACTCACAATCCTCCTGCATCAGCCTCCTGAGTTGTGGGGATTACAGGCACACATCCATGCCCAGCCTAAAATGTGCCTTGTACCTCATTCCTATTTGCCCAGTGTAAGTCATAGACCTGGTTGTAGATCCCTCAGGACCTAGCTCTTCCCAGAGCCTTTGAATCTGGCCTCCTGTTGAATAGAGATAACAGATAGCCACCCTATAGATGCAGTGTTCTCCCAGGTATGAGATTCAGCAATCCCCTGGTCTTCCTAGCTCCCTGCAGTCATGAGCTCGGATGCTGAGATGGCCATTTTTGGAGAAGCAGCTCCCTACCTCCGGAAACCAGAGAAGGAGAGAATCGAGGCTCAAAATCGCCCATTCGATTCAAAGAAAGCCTGCTTTGCGGTGGATGATAAGGAAATGTACGTGAAAGGTATGATCCAGAGCAGGGAAAATGACCAAGTCATCGTCAAGACCCTGGATGACCGGGTAAGTGCTGATCTCAAATGCCTTGGATAAGATGGGCGTCCTTGTTTTCCTTGGGAATGGAATATTAGAAATTGCATCTAAAGACAGACTGAAACTTACATCTCCCTGTTCTATAGTGAAGTTCCCATGCCATACACCTTGCTCCTGTCTCTTTCCTTTGAGGGTTTGGGCTTTGAGGATTTTTTTGGTGTTTGCTTTGGAGAAGAGGGGAAGGTGCAGGTGAAAGGCTTTGGACTACTTAAAAGCAAATTGGTGCTATTGTTGCTGGATGGAAAAACAAATATAGCTCTGTGGGCTATACACAATCATTCTTAAGAGGAAGCCCAAGAAGCACTGGCTAGTTTAATATGGAGAATTACAGCATGCCTTTCAATTCAGTACTTATTGGATACCTAGTAGGTTTCCATCAAAGCATGGATCACTTTTCAAATATTTGCAAATCTTAGCACATTCCTTCCCCTAAACTTACCCATCTAGTGTAGGAATCAAGATGTGTTCGGCAAGTGTGAGTCTCAATTCAAACTTGGACACATGAGACAGATTTTTCTTAGTTTTTTTTTTCTTTATTATTGGACATAATCTCTGATTCCAGATCTTTATCACTGGGCTAGAAAAAAAATGTCTTCAGTCACTCTTGGGGTTGTCCCACCCTCAAGGTTGTGGCATAGTCTCAACCTACACAGTCTTGCTTCGGGGTTGCATTGCCTCCTAAAAGATCTATTTAGAAAAACGTGCCAGATCCTAAAGGTTCAGGATACAGAGACTTTTCTCTCATTCCTTTGGCCACAGTGGGGTCTGTCTTTCTAGTCTAAGGCAGTGGCACAGGAGGGCCTCCCTTCTCAAGAATTTTAGGCTATAGCAAATCTCCTTCCTTTTACCTCTTCTGTAAAACCCTCAAAGGTCCTCTAGGCACTTTGGTTTTTGGAAAACAAAATCCAGAAAGTCCTATAGGCTACTTCTCTTTTCTGCCCTATTTTCTACCTCTCTTAAGAAAGAAGTACAGAGCCAACTGCATCCTTGAATGAGGACAGGCAGGAAAAATACAGGGGGGGTGGGAAATCCAGTAATCCTCTCGAAATATTTTACAGCCATGAACCATGCATGATGCAGGCTCAAATGTTCTAACTTAGGAGAGCAGGGGTACAAAGAATTATGGGAGCCTTGAAGAAACAAGGAAGAGAGGAAATGGGTCTCAGAAGAGGGGACACTTGAAGGTGTCCAGATATCATTTCAATGAAGATATTCATTGAAGATAAAGGAACCCACTTGACCCAGGGCATTGAGGTAGAAATGCATAAAAAACACTGGAGCCGTTCCTTCCAACCTTCCAACCTTTGTCACATCCCAGAACTCACAGCAAACCTGGTAAACAAAGGCAACCTACCTTGATAGTGGCTATCCTAAGCTACATCTGGCCACCCTGAAGGCAAAGGGCTCTATAGCTCTGCACCCCTGTAACCGTCTCCTGGAACCCACAATGGCAGACTGATTGGGATCATCAGACCAGCACTGGTTTGACCAGAATCAGGTTAATCAAGGGCAAGTTACTTAAAGATCATCTCTAGACATGGAAATGACCAATAAATATATCACTGAATGTACCACATTATCTCACTACTTCCACCCCTCCAATGAAGAGGGGTGCAGATCATTGGCTTCCTCTCCATTGCTTGCTTTTCTTCTCAATACCCAGACGCTCACTCTGAACAGTGACCAGGTGTTCCCCATGAACCCTCCCAAATTCGACAAGATCGAGGACATGGCCATGATGACCCACCTGCACGAGCCTGCTGTGCTGTACAACCTCAAAGAGCGTTATGCAGCCTGGATGATCTACGTGAGTGCCCTTGAACATCGGTGCACATCATTTATTTCTCTGAGTAAAAACAAGATCTAAATGATTAATTTTCTGATTTTCCCAGACCTACTCGGGCCTCTTCTGTGTCACCGTCAACCCCTACAAGTGGCTGCCGGTATACAACCCAGAGGTGGTGGCTGCCTATAGAGGCAAAAAGCGCCAGGAGGCCCCGCCCCACATCTTCTCCATCTCTGACAACGCCTATCAGTTCATGCTGACTGGTGAGTCCTCTCTTTGTTCATGCTTTTAAAAATAATTGTCAGTTATTCAAGCCCGTTAGAGGCTTTGGCCATCTGAACAGTGCATGAACCAAAGAGCTTCAGATGATTTGGGGATGAGTAGCCAGCAGTGCAAACCCTTCTATTTACTGGTCATAATGCATGGAAAGTCCAGTGGTCAAGGCCAAAGCCACACTAAGTCCATGCTTATTTAGGGAGCACAAAGAAATGTCCTGTCCTTACCTGCAAAGCACCCTTAGCATGGACATACTTAGAAGAGAAACTATATTAGTATCCACAAAGTTGTAAAAATAGGTGGAAAAGTCTCCCTTTACCTGCTTTCCCCCTTAACTCAGGCTTCTGTGCATCTTCCCCGGATTTCCAAGGTGGCATTAGAAATAGAGATATGGTGATACTGCCATGCCATTATCACTTTTATCTTCTCAACTTTTGCCTGATTTGACTCAGCACAGAGACAAGAAATAAAAGCCAGCATTCAAGATCGGAGGACACTTAAAAATCATCCAGTACAATGTTACCCATACTTCAATCATTTCTATCCCACATTTACAATCTTTACCCTTTCTGCAAATAATATTTGTTTTCTTTAACTGAAGTGACCTCAGTTTTAAAGGGAAGGTTAATATCACTATTAGGTTGCTATAAGAGCTATAACAAAGTACTACAGACTGGGTGGCTTAAACACAGAAATGTATTGTCTCACAGTTCTAGAGGCTAGAAGTCTATAATTGAGGTTTCAGCAAGGTTCTTTCCTTCTGAGGCTGTAGGAGAATCTGTTCCAGGTTTTGCACTTAGCTTCTGTGGTTTGCAGGCAATCTTTAATGATTCTTGGCATGTAGAAGTGTCACACTGCCCTCTGGCTTCATCTTCACATGGCATTCTCCGTGTGTGTGTGTGTGTGTGTGTGTGTGTCTTTAAATGTCCCCTTATTATAAGGATACCAGTCATACTGGATCAAGATTTCACCCTACCCTGAAAGACCTCATCTTGATTAATTACATCTGCATCTTATTTACATCTTATTTCCAAATAATTCTGAGGTTCCGGATATTAGGACTTCAATATATGAATTTTTTCAATCCATGCACTCTCAGAAATAGTTTCTCATGAGTAGAAAATAAAAGTAAGAGAAAAATACCATGACAGCCAATAAGTGCCTACAAATTCTAAATTGAAACTGTGGTCTCCTACTTGCTCTGAACCTGAAACTGACTTTCTTTGTTTCAAAGGGAGATGGAAAGCAAAGAGTTAAAGATCTACCAACATGAACAACTTTTACATGTGGGGTTCACTGTTCATCTCCCAGGCTTTCCATACATCCCACATTTAAGAAATCTGCACAAATTGTCACCAAGATTAGACATGTCTGAACCACACCACAAGTTCAAAACCCAACCAGGCCCTAGGTTCTTTAACTTTCCCCCAATTTGCTCTGTATTTAAATCTTATCTTTTTGTTGTTCACTTATTTTGTTTGCCTCCTTTTGCGTTTCTAGATCGAGACAACCAGTCTATCCTCATCACGTGAGTAACCTGTGTTTAAACCCATGATGACTCAGAAGCCAGAGCCCATCCCTTCCACTTTCCTTTAACACATTTAATTTTCTTTTTGGTACTGGGGATCGAACTTAGGGGCACTTGACCCCTGAGCCACATTCCAGCCCTATTTTGTGTTTTATTTAGAGACAGGGTCTCACTGAGTAGCTTAGTGCCTCCCCAATGCTGAGGCTGGCTTTGAACTCGCCATCCTCCTGTCTCAGCCTTCGGAGCCACCGCTGGGATTACAGGCATGTGCCACTGAACCAGGCCTTTTACCATTTACTTTTAAATTGACAGTGGAGAATCTGGTGCAGGGAAGACTGTGAACACCAAGCGTGTCATCCAGTACTTTGCAACAATTGCAGTTACTGGAGACAAAAAGAAAGAGCAGCCAACAGGCAAAATGCAGGTAAGCAATGGCCTGCCCTGGAGGCTTATTAGAATAAGCATGTCTGACATATTGGGTGAGCACCAAGGGTGTGTCACAGCTCAGATGAGCCAGGTAAACAGAACAGAAGTTTCCTCTTCTCTGTATTCTCACACAGAACATTTCCAATGCCAAATGTGTGAGTTTTTTTTTTTGTTGTTGTTGTTGTTTTGTTTTTCCCCCCATACCAGGCAATATCCTAATTCTCTATACACACCCACTGGGGTAACGGGTGGGAGCAGCAATCTTACAATTCAATTCAATTATGATACTAACTCCCTGGAAATAGTATCATATTCCATAAGACACCCCCCACTTCAGGTGTCCATTGCAAGTCCCAGTGCTAAGTGGAACTGAACAGTTACACATCTGGGGCTCCTACAAACCCTTTCTCAAGTTCAGTAATTTGCTAGAATGGTTCAAAGAACTCAGAGAAACACTTTACTTACTACTGGTATATTATAAAAGAAACAATTCAAGAACAACCGGTTGGAAGAGATGCATAGAGGGGTAAGACAGGGAGAGAAGCATGGAACTGCCATGCCACCTCCCAGTGTCTCCATGGGTTCGTCAAGAATTCTCCATGGTTAAGAATTCTCACAGAGGTTCTGTTACATGGGCATAACCAACCAGATCATTGGCTTTGGTGATTAGTTCAACCTTCAGTCTCTCTCCCCTGAAATCTCCAGTCCTGTAATCAGTTCCCATGGCAAGCAACTCTCACCCTGGGGCTGTCTGGGGACCCCCCAGACACCACTCATTCATTATTAGTATATAATAAGACACTTAGAACTTTGGAGATGCCAAGGGATTCAGGAGATTTGTGTCAGAAAACGGAAATATGCATCTTTTATTATATCACAATCAGGGGCAAGGCAGAAAGTGGACTTGGGATATAGCACTAGTTCCTTCAACAATAGTTGAGTGATCTTGACCAATTCCACATGCCCTCTGGAGAAGGGAATGGAAACACCAGGAGTTTTCAAATTGAAGCACACATCAGAACCAATTAAAGGGCTTTTAAAAGGAATTGAGAGCCTCAGCCCATAATTTCTGACTAAGAAGGTCTAAAGTGGGATCCAATGTTTTGCCTTTCTAACATGTTTTCATGTAAAGTTCTTACTGCTGGTCCAGGGACCACACTTTGAGAATCACTAGGTTTAATAGTTTCCAAACCTCTCTGGAGCCAGAAGGATAAGTGATGGAAGTGAGGTAGAAATCCTTTTTACCATAGTAGACTCCTGAGTAACAATTTTTATGATTTTTTTTTGTTTTGCTACTTACAAGACATTTTTGAAAACCATTTATTTTAATTGCACGATCTTTGAGGTCATTTCCCCTTCTGAACACAAATGTCTATGATATTAGGTGAGTACAGAGGTACATGTACCTAAAAATCCATGATTTATAATGAAATGTAATCAGAGAAGAGAGGCAGTGTGAATGTCAAGATGGAGAGGATAATGTTCCATCCTAGAATCTGACATGACCAGGGGTTCCTTCATTGCATCCTAATAAGAGCTTCCCTGGGGTAGGACCTTAAGACTTCTTAGGTGGGATCTGGTGGGGCCCTGGTATCTCCACATGTCTGCACTGAACACCAGGTAAGACTGGTGGACACTTCTCCCTGGACCTTTCCCAGAGCACACACACTTTCCAGTCACCTGTGGGCTTCTCAGGAAGACAGTCCAAAGTCCTCTCTTCTCTTTGTTGTTAGGGAACACTGGAGGATCAGATCATCCAAGCCAATCCCCTGCTGGAGGCCTTTGGAAATGCCAAGACCGTGAGGAATGACAACTCTTCCAGATTTGTAAGACACAGCCCAGTTTTCACCTACCCCAGCCAACCACACTCTGTCCTTAAGTGCTGGATGTGAAAAATTGTCACATAAACTACCCTCCAGCAATTCAGATTAATCTACTCAACTGGAATTTGTCAATCCACTTTGAAAAAAAAGTGTTGGCCTCTTCCTGGCAGAGGGAGGATTTAGCTGTCTTTCCCTAACTAGTCAACATCACCTCACAAGCATCCTGAAGCCTCAGAGATTCAAATTCTGCAAGTAGAAATCAATTCTTGAATGCTAACATCAGATTCTCTAGATGGAGACATTTTAAACCTTATTTTGGCCACTTTTATAAGTGTGTAGTGATATCTAATGATGGTTTTAATTTATATCTCCTAAATTGGTAATGATAGTGAACATCTCTTCATGTGCTCACTTAATATTACTGAGCAACATCCATTGACTTAGCCACAGTATTCTTAGTGTGAATTAGGTTGGTAGATTTGACCTACTCCAAGTCAGGAAGTCCTAGGAGCTACAGAAGAACTAGCCAAAGACAAAAGGGATCCCAGTAGGAATTGGTTGGTGCTAAGTATATTAAAGTCAATCATTCTTCCTTCAACATTTCACTTAGGAATAGCACCACCAAAGAGGTATATTTATTTCCACACTGGCAAATAAGCATTCAGCAATATGTTCAATTTCATTGGCCAGGGGAGCAAATACTCAAGAGGTACAGCCCTCATTTATGCCTCTAGTTGCAAAAGTACCTCAGAACTTCACACATCTCACCAGCTGGACAATCTCAAGCTCACATTTTATGGTCACCCCATAAAGATAAAACGGTTGCTGATTAAAAAGTAGATGCATTCCTCAAAGACTGTAGCTCTGAGCCCTGGCCTTTCTTTCCTCAGATATGCGCTTGGTCCCCTGTATACTACCTACTTGTACATCTGTCTTCCTGGGTGCAAAACTAAGCCCTTCTTTGTGGGGGATCTGAGTACATTTTACATGTGTAGAGATGTATTACAGTGCTTGGACCAATTTTAGCTATGGTGCTAATCTGATTCCACATTTAAGTGGAGATGATGCCTTTAGGACTCCCTGTCATCACATCCATTTATTCACTTTAGGCCTTTCCTTTTGGTCCTGAGCCAGAATTCATAAGCACTCTGTACACCTTCTGCCCTCCAGACCTTTGTAGGCTAGTGATTCCATTGTATTCCAGAAATTAGCTAAAAATACTGAAGCCCCAATACTCTCATTCACACATACGTCCATTGAGCCTTCACAAATTCAGAAAAATATTGAGAATATTATTGAGTACTGACCACTTTCCAAACTGTGTAGAATAAACAAGTCAACATTTTCACCCTTAAATTTATTCACAGTATGGTAGAGTACCAATTAAATGGATATGAGAAAGGGGCGCACATATTTTGTATGTACTATGCACATATTTATATGTACTATGTAAATTAATACATATATAATTCACATGTATGCATTATATCTAAATTTTATAAAATAATATATAAATTAAAGTTTATATATTTTATATGTGTGTATGTGCGTATGTGTATATATACATACACATTAATATATACATATATACACATACATATGTTTGTGTGTATATATATACATGTGTAAGTATGTGTATATATATGTGTATGTATGTGTGTGTGTGTGTATACTTTATTTATCACTCCCCAAAAAGGGAGAAACCCAGACCCTGAGTTGTTCTTTGGAGAGCCAGATGCCTAGAAGTTAGACTTGCCTGTAATAAGTAGTATGTAAAATCTCAGAATTAGCATTCAAAGGCAAAAAATAAGAAAAAAAGAAAAAGAAATTAGACAGCCCATCCATACAATCAATTCTAATATTTGAGAAAGTATTTGGGAAACAAGGTGTAAAAATAGTATAAAAATCAAGGATGCAGTCAGGAATGAGGTGGTTCCAAGCAGGGAGTTGGACGGGAGCCTATGGATGCCCCCTGAGCTGTAGGAACAAGGCTGGGAACTCTGGATAGGGCTACCTGACCCTTGGTTGGCTCAGCCTGGGGACTGCAGGAGTGAGACGAACCGAGACAGGAAGTACTTATGTTTCTGGCTTCACTGCCTCCCTAACCCCGTGCTTCCCACCCATGGATGATAGCCCACACAGAATCATATAGAGCAAGTGACTGTGGTGTTTTTCATCCTGCCATTGGACAGGGGAAGTTCATTCGGATTCACTTCGGAGCCACTGGAAAGCTGGCATCTGCTGACATTGAAACCTGTAAGTCTGGACACTTGATACAAATACCTTGGTAGTTTGCCACTAAGGTCACTCTTGGAAACCTGAAATTATTATTTTTGTTGTTGTTACCGTAGATCTCTTGGAAAAATCCAGAGTGACATTTCAGTTATCTGCTGAGAGAAGCTATCATATTTTTTACCAAATCATGTCAAACAAGAAGCCAGAGCTCATTGGTAAGCTCTCGGATATCATTCTTATCTTCCTCATCAGTGGCTTTGGGACAATACCCAGAGTAAGTTGTGTCTACAGTATTAAAAAGATCTTGGTGTTTTGCAGACCTGCTTCTGATTTCAACCAACCCCTTTGACTTTCCCTTCGTGAGCCAGGGAGAGGTCACTGTAGCCAGCATTGATGACAGCGAGGAGCTGTTGGCAACTGATGTAAGCATGAAATTAATTTGTTTATGCAGAGAATTAAGGAGTTTTGAACTGACAGGCAGCTCAGGGAACTCATGAGAAAACTGGGACCCAGGGACACTAAGTGATTAGACCAAAGACAGGGATTGAGAGCTCAGAGAATGAGTCCACTTTGCCCTTTTCCCTACTTAGCTCCACATCACAAGATTCCAAAATAAAAATCCAGGGGTTCTCCAAGCACACATCTCTTCTATCCTCTAATACTTGAATTAGAATAAATTTTTGCATTTATAAGCTTTGTAATGTAACATTTGTTGGAAGTTTTCAGGTTACAAAATCACCTACCTACACGGCTCAAGAAAATTTAGAAAATATGAAGAAGTACAAAACAGAGAGGCAAAATAATAATAACAATAATAAACAACCTCACACTGCAATGCCTCTCCATTATTCTTTCTACCTGTCCTTGTAGGTTCACTTTAGGGACCTATCTCCTCCATATAACTATCTAGTCTGTGGCCTTTTACTTTGGGGAATAATTTGAAAAATTATTATCTCATTAAATCCACATGAATACCATCTATAAGGTATTCATGTGGATTTAATGAGATAATATATAGATAGTACTTTACCCATCCAAAGTTCCTCCACTCATCCCACTCCCCCACCCCATTATGGATGAGCATCCGCTGCCTAGAGTGAACATTTGGCCTTTGTTTTTTGGGGATTGGCTTACTTTGCTTAGCCTGATATTCTCTAACTCCATCTAATCACCTGCAAATGCCATAATTTTATTCTCTTGTATTGCTGAGTAATATTCCATTGTGTATATATATATACCAAATTTCTTTATCCATTCATCTATTGAAGGGCATCTAAGTTGGTTCCACAGTTTGGCTACTGTAAATTGTGCTGCTATGAACATTGATGTGGCTGCATCACTGTAGTATGCTGTTTTTAAGTCCTTTGGGTATAGACCGAGGAGTGGGATAGCTGGATCAACTGGTGGTTCCATTCCCAGTTTTACCCAATGCACAGCACAAAAAAAAAAAAAAAAGAGCTTTGCCTAAATTTGCCCCTTTTTCATTCGAAAACCAATGGTATTATATTCAATGATCTCCTTTTCTAGATCTAATGTTCTATAATGCATTTATTTGATTCTGAACAATATTGGAACTCCTATGTTACAATGATAAACGCTCAAGCTTTGGGACTATTTCTCCATCACTACCTATGTGATTTCCTTCCCACGATGATTCCTAATCGCCTCATCCAGAAAATAGCCCCCATCTATGTGCAGTGGGAAGGATTTTACTCAGTTCTTATTTGATGGACAAAGACAGATCATTCAATCACCTACAGACACACAAACATGTTAAATAAATGGTTTTTACCCACTAACTTACCACACCCCACCCATCATCCATTTATTGGAACAAATTTTATCTCATGTTCTGTAAGGAGGTGAGGTCTCTGCCAGGAGAAAGCTGCAGACAGATCCCTGGGTCCTGTTGAGACAGCTGGTCCTTTTTCCCCCTCTCAGAATGCCATTGACATCCTGGGCTTCAGCTCAGAGGAGAAAGTTGGGATCTACAAGCTGACAGGAGCCGTGATGCACTATGGGAACATGAAGTTCAAGCAGAAGCAGCGAGAGGAGCAGGCAGAGCCAGACGGCACAGAAGGTAACTTCTTTGAAGAAGGTAGATTTGACTCCCCATCTGTGTTTGTGTGTGGATGAGACCATGGGAACTAAACACTACATCTCAAGACTTGCTCTTCCAAAATTGTATAAGTGGAACTTGAGTTGTCTGAAGCTCAGTGTACCTACAATGGGGAAGTCCACCAGCTTGATTGGGGACTCCCTGTAGTGGTGAATGACCAACCACTCTGCTAGTTTCCACATTCTAAGTTGGCCTGCTTTTTAAGGTAGAATTAATGCGAGAATATCATGAAGTGAACTTTACTTTCTTTCCATGTATATCACTACTATTAATGTAAACAATACTGTCATAATCATTTTGGGCCTAAAATGAGGCCTTTGATAAAGTGGGGTCCAAATTTTGTTCTTCCTATTACTCCCACCTTGACATCTGTCGAACTTGACCTTGAAGTAAGGACTGGTGAACAAATGTTCCTCTTCCTAACTCTCACCTGACTGATCTCACCATTATCCTCTGAGAGGCTTGGGAGTAGAGCCTAGGGAAGCAGGAGGGCTGAATAGGGACAGGATTAACCCCTATGTGTCCTACTTATTGAACCTCTTATCTCTCACAATGTACCAATTCCTTGAATAGAAGGCTGGCAACGTGGGTCAACCCTGATAATTCCAGATTTATCTGTCATTCCCACAGGGTGTGAAGCAGAGTGTTTTTAGCCCTTGGGTAATAAAGAAGGAATTAGAGACTAGGCCCCATAAAGCCTACCTGCTTAGGTTAGTCCCTCCTAGGATAGTCTCCCTTTTATATCAACTCAAAGTCCACTGGTTAGCCATCTCATCAGGGATGTGATAGCCTATCATACACTCCTGCCACACTCAGGTGAAGAAAAGCGTGTATTAACACCCCGGGGAGCATGTCTCAGAAGCGGTCTTAGAATCTTGTCCATGATAACTGTGCAGAGTAAATCACAGGAGAGAAAGACTCCCGGAGGAATGCATTTCTGACTGAAGTAATCAGGGAAGGCTTCCTAGAGGAGGAGCCACTGATTTTGGGCTGTGAAGGATGATTAGGATTCTGGAAAATGTGGGGTAGAGGGAAGAATAGGCATTAGAACTGCCTCCACAAGGTAGTCCAGAAAAGATTGTGTGGGAAGGAAGGGACAGAGAGGGGTCCACTTTGGCTACAGAGCAGTCTGTGTGTAGTGGATTTATAAGAGATTAAAATTTAGACGTGATTATTTTGGCATTAGTTCTGAAAGTCCTTGAGTACCAGGGTAAATGGTTTAGAACGTATTTGGCAAGCTGCAGAAACCACTGACACTCCAAGTAACAAGGGAAGTGTGTGACCACCTGGGATTAATCAGCCAGCAGGCAGCTTGTCGACTCACCAACCACCCAGCCCAAGGGGTACCCCCAGGAGTTCACATATAACCTATGCACATCCTCCAGGATGCTTTAAATTATCTCTAGATTACTTGCAATACCCAAACAATGTAAACACTATGTAAATAGCTGTGCTGTATTGCTTAGAAAATAAAGACAAGAAAAAGAAGTCTGTATATGTTCAGTACAGATGCAATCTTTTCCCAAATATTTTTGATCCAGGGTTAGTAGAATCACACATGCAGAACCCACAGATACTGAGGACCAAATGTAGTCCATAAGCCATATAAAATTGCCCATGTTCAACTGCTTTCAACTGTGAACACTTGAAGACAGGGTCAAGGTTTTGAGTTTTTCTCTGTCAACCACTAGCACGGCACTTTGTATAAATTAGGAAAGGGCCTAACATGTATTGTCAACTGTCCACATGGTCCTTTACTTTAGTACCATTTTATGTATTATCGGACTCTAATATAACTATGCAAGTCATGTCTTTTTATGAAGTTGAAATATCAGTAGGTCAAGATCAAACAAAAAGTTAATTGCTGATAAAGGTTATATCCAAGAGGCAAATTGCAAGTTCTTGAGACAGGTCCCTGGACTATGAGTCCAAACCTCACTGAATCAGTGCAGTCCTGGTACATATGGTTAGAATGCAGAGACATCAAAAGGACTCATGGAAAACATTGGGTGCCTTAGCAGTGGCTGCTTTTTTGCATGACACATTTCTCCTCTTCTGTCAGTGGCTGACAAAGCTGGGTACCTGATGGGTCTGAATTCTGCAGAAATGCTGAAAGGCCTGTGCTGTCCCAGGGTGAAGGTTGGAAATGAATATGTCACCAAAGGGCAAAATGTCCAACAGGTAATGGAGATGCTTCAAATCCAGTTGAGGAAGATATTTTGCTATTTTAATCATCATATTAAAGTCTTCTCAGTGACAGTTTTTAGAAATACATATGAAACTGGTTTGGGCATTAAGGGGGAATTCATTTTAGACCTCAGGGGGAACTCAAGTCATGCCAAAGAAAAAATGTCCACCCATCACCACCCCCTGGAAGTCCTGAGCACCAGGAATCAGGCAGTGAAGAACCCTCTAGAGCCAGGTGGCTTTTTCTAGCATCTTTACTGAGGTGGCATGGGCAGTCATCTTTCTCCTTCTCTATTTATCTTTGCTTAGGCAGAGAAGCTTTCTCCACCTCTTTGGGTGGATGACCCCCTCATACTTCCCAAGTTTACATATCTGTGTTTCCAGATCCACCCAGATATTGAGACCAGTCAACTCCAGATTCTCATAAGAGATACTCCAATTCACTCATTCTGGATCAAGGATCCAACTCTGGCTCCAATAAGTATGGCCAGGGGCTAGAGTCATGGGCTATAACCCTGGCTGTTAGAAAACTATCTTTGTAAGTGAAATAGTTCTCAAAGAAACAGGAGCATCATGAGCTGGACAAATGTCTCAAGAAATATTTAATATATATTGAACAGTATGAAATTGACAAAATTCAATGGCTTTTGACCTTCTTGACATCAATTTCATCTGTTCCAACTTAATGTGACTGTAAAAACGCTGAGTGTGGTGTGGGCGATCCTTCCACAAGGTGACCAACTCAGTGGGAGCCCTGGCCAAAGCCGTCTACGAGAAAATGTTCCTGTGGATGGTCACCCGTATCAACCAGCAGCTGGACACCAAGCAGCCCAGGCAGTACTTCATTGGGGTCTTGGACATTGCTGGCTTTGAGATCTTTGATGTGAGTTTTTTTGGGAAATGACTGGCTGACTTGGTGTCTGCTTGGCAGAATTTCCAGGGAATATTCCAAACTCACTCAAACTCTTTGGTATTGGAAACACCTAGTTCAACAGCCTGGAGCAGCTGTGCATCAACTTCACCAATGAGAAACTGCAACAGTTCTTCAACCACCACATGTTCGTGCTGGAGCAGGAGGAGTACAAGAAGGAAGGCATCGAGTGGGAGTTCATTGACTTCGGAATGGACCTGGCTGCCTGCATTGAGCTCATCGAGAAGGTAGAGAAACGCTGCTCCCCAGGGACAGCGTTTTTTTGGATGGGACCCTGGAATACTTGTTACTCTGCCTCTTCTCTGCTAATAGATTGGTGTCCTAACTTGATTCTTCAAGGCTGTGAGCCTTCAGATGACTGAATCCCCTTTTATAGAAAGGATAAAGCATTTGAAAAGCACCCCAGAATCTGTTCTGACACTTCAAAGTGGTGCATGGATGGTTCAGATCCAAGGGTTCCGTTATTCCCAAGAATGTGAGTGCCAGTCCAACAAGGACTGTGGCACTTCTTACCCTCTAGATTTGCCCAAAAACCCAAGGGGGAAGGACCGTGCACAATGGGGTTCTTGGTAGAACATTACTATGGAAACAAGAGATGACATCAACTTTTAAAAAAGGACTTCCCATAATAATTTTGAAAACTGATCATGTTGAAATAACTATATCTTCCTAAGTAGCCATAGGAAGCCCAGATATCATTTAATGTATGATTCATCTTATGGCTCTATGTGCAACTTTCTATTCATTCCATGTTCTTTTATTCAACAAATATTAAACACATTCTGTATATCTACCATTGTTTGGTCGTTGCACCAAAACAAGAGCCTTGCTCTTACAGAGCTTATGTTCCAGTGCTGGAAGTACCAGAGTGATGGCACCAAAGAAATTCTCTTTGGCTTCCCCAGACCATGGAGCCATTGGTAGACACTCTGAGGAATGGTCTCTGTTATCCTCCTTCCAGCCTATGGGCATCTTCTCCATCCTGGAAGAGGAGTGCATGTTCCCCAAGGCAACAGACACCTCCTTCAAGAACAAGCTGTATGACCAGCACCTGGGCAAGTCCAACAACTTCCAGAAGCCCAAGCCTGCCAAAGGCAAGGCTGAGGCCCACTTCTCGCTGGTGCACTATGCAGGCACTGTGGACTACAACATTGCTGGCTGGCTGGACAAGAACAAGGACCCCCTGAATGAGACTGTGGTGGGACTGTACCAGAAATCTTCACTGAAGTTGCTCTCCTTTCTTTTTTCCAACTATGCTGGTGCTGAAACAGGTAAAATTCTTATCTCTATCCCCCCCACCCCCTGTGGAAATCTCTGTGTAATTACTCATATCACAAAGCTGCTCATAGAACCAGTAGTCAAGCATGAGCTTCAGGCTGAGCTAAGTTTGTCTGTCTCTGTTCTCCATTTTTTCTTTTTCCTACTCCAACTCCTCCTTAAGATAGACGTCTGTGGAGGTAAACTGCCCCTCTTAGTGCACAAAGTCACTAATACTAAATTATTTAATTATGTTTTTATTAATATATAATTTACATTCAATAAAATTTACCCTTAACATTTTTCAGCAGTGCTTAGTATATTCACAATGTTGTACCACCACCATCTGATTCAAGAACCATTTCATCACCCCTGCAATCTACCAACATCCATCACTCCTCAATTTCGTCCAGATCCCCTGAAAACCACTAATCTCCTTTCTGTCTCTGTGGATTTGCTATTCTGGAGATCTGTTACAAATTGAATCACATACAACATGGCCATTTGTGTCTGGCTTCTTTCACCAGACTAATATTTTCAAGGTTTGTCTATGATGTAGCATATTTCATCAGTACTTCCGTCCTTTCTGTAGATAAATAACATTCCATTGTGTGAATGTACCACATTCTGTTCATCCATTCACCCATTGGCAGACACTTGGGTTGCCTTGACCTTTTGGCTATTGTGAAAACTGCTGCTATGAGCATTTGTAGACATGTTTCTATGGGAATATGTGTTGTCAGTTCCCTTGAAAATATACCTAGGAGTGGAATTGCTGTGTCACATGGTAACTATGGCAACCTTTTGAGGTGGCTGAATCCTTTTCCAAAGTGACTGCAGCAGCTAGTGTCACTTTTTAAGGTTACCATTGTATTTATATTTTAAATAATTGCCTAACTTGAGTTGAAAAGGAGAGACTACCTTAAATGTATAAATTTATTACATTAATGCTTTTCATTTTAAAATATATGCAATATAAACATTTCATAGATAATTGGATCTTTTAAAAATTAATGTCTAGCATACTTTGGCAGAAAAATGTGATAAATGTGCATAAATTTAAACTTGATGTGGGCTAAATATGAAAGTGAGCCATTCAGAAAAAGTAGACCAAATATCACTGACTCCAAATTCAGATAGCAAATTGGGTTATTTCTATTAGAAAGAAGAAAATTTGACTTGTAGAATATTATCGGCTTACTTTTATTACCTTCTGTTACTTTCTTATTAAGAAGTAAACAGGGGAGCTGAGGATGTACAGGCCTTGCCTAGTGGAAAGGACCTGGGTTCAATTATCAGTACTGCCAAAAAGGTAAGAAAGAAAGAAGGAAGGGAGGAAGGAAGGAAAAAGAGAAAGAGCTAAACAAAAATTCTGGAATAAAAGGATGTCAACTCAAGAAAGAAATCACGGGGCTGGGGTTGTGGCTCAGCGGTAGAGCTCTTGCCTAGCATGGGTGGGGCCCTGGGTTTGATCCTCAGCACCACATAAAAATAAATAGATAAAATAAAGGTATTGTGTTCAACTACAACTAAAAAATAAAAAATATTTTAAAAAAAGAAATCACAGTCATTAAGAGGGACATCTCAATCTTGCCAATTAGTCAGTCTGATTTCATGTCTAACCTCTAAAGGTAAGAGACCAATCTTCTGTTCTGAGAGTCTTAAATTATTATTAAAGTAAAATGCCACCCACATGCACCCTCCCCACCCCATCAATGGGGATAAAGTTGAGCTTCCCCAAATCTGGACAGTTTAAAAGCATCTTTTAAAAAATCAAACAGGGGGCTTAGGGGTTGAGCGCTCACCTAGCACATGCAAGGTCCTGGGTTCTATCCTCAGCTCCACATATAAATAAATAAAATAAAAGTATTGTGTCCAACTACAACTAAAAAAATTATTATTTTAAAAAATCAAACAAATAATAATTTAAGTCTGTTAAGTCAAAAGAAAACCAAAGCTCCTGGTTTTGGACTTGAAAGAGGTGATTGGAGAGTCCACCACTGTGTTCTCTGGGCTGCCTCTGACATGCCCTTCCGTGTCTGCCTCCAGGTGACTCCGGGGGAAGCAAGAAAGGCGGGAAGAAGAAGGGATCCTCTTTCCAGACGGTGTCAGCCGTGTTCAGGGTTTGTGTTTTGGCAACTTCCACATTGCAGTTATTCTGTCTGTTGAAAATGACATGTGCTGAAACAAATGAGCTTTTTTTTTTTTTTTTTGGTTTGTGTCCCAGGAAAATTTAAACAAATTGATGACCAACTTACGGAGCACTCACCCTCACTTTGTACGATGTCTGATTCCCAATGAGACCAAGACTCCTGGTGAGTAGCAATCTATCTTGCAGAGCGTTTATCAAACCGAGCAAAACTTCCTAAAATGTACATAAAATTCTGTGCATGTGTGTAGGGAAAGGATTCTAGTCTTTATCACTTCTCAAATGAGTTTGTTAAATCAGGTTACCTGACTTGTAAATTAAAACACTGGATGCCATTTTAAATTCTAGTTTCATTTACTGTGAAGCAGCTTTTGAGTTTAATGCCATCCCATTTACTGAATATTGATTGTACTTCTTGCACTTTAGGAATCTTGTTAGGGAAGTTGGTTCCTGAGCCAATGTGTTCCAATGGGTTGGGCCTACATTTTCTTCTAATATGTGCAGAGTTTCTGGTCTAAGTTTTAGGTCTTTGATCCACTTTGAGTCGAGTTTTGTGCCAGGTGACAGATAAGAATTACATTTCATTCTACTACATATGGATTTCAGATAAATAGTTCAAAAATGGCTACTAGGTGCAATGGTACATGCCTATAATCCAACAACTCGGAAGTCTGAGGCAAGAGGATCACAAGTTTGAGACCAGCCTGAGCAACTTAGCAGAACTCTGTCTCAAAATTTAAAAAGGCTGTGGATATAGCTCAGTGGTATAGCGGCCCTGAGTTCAATCCCCAGCACCACAACCCCTCCACACAAAATGACTTATATGACCCATGCATGTTTGGGATAGATGTATATTAAAAAATTATTTAATTTAAATACTAAAAATTATTCATTTTTATATCTGAAATTCAAATTCAACGAGGCATCTTTTTTTTTTTCTGGTGCCCCTACCATGAAATCATATCCCAAGTATTGTATGTATGTGTATAGACACATTTCATCCATAGCTCTCATAAGATTCTTGAAGGGCTCTATTGGCTTCTTTTACCCTAAAGTAAAGAATAATTGCATTTGGCAAATAATTGTCTTTGGTATCCCATCATAAAACAGCATCAATCACAATAGATTTTTGGTTTTTAATACTGTAGTGTATTTCAACCACCTTATTAAATTATCTCTCATCCTTGAAACAAATACATGTGATTACCTCCACTTTAAAAATGAGAACTGAGAATCAGAGACCATATAAATCTAGATAGAGAACATCATGCTTTAGTAAGTAGGATCCTAATTGTTACCCAGGCCCGGCTCACACATAGTAGAGTATAGCTGTTTCTCGGGGTCTTTTGTCTCAAAGAGAACAACTATTGTCACAAAGAACTGTGTCTGTGAGGGAGCCTACACACAGTGCTCGTGATAAAACACCCGCCTCTTTCACATCACAAGTGAATAGAGAGATCAGATGGCCTTCAAGTATCAACAGATACAGGAATGGATTGACCTCTGGGAGTTCCAAACTGTGCCAATGGCTTACCTTTTCTTTCAGAAGGTCAATTCTAGGGAAATCCATCGTTTCCCCTCTGTTTCTCTTTTGCTCTGGCATTGCTCTGTTTTCATTCTCTTGTCTGAAAAGAGACTAACACCCTACTATGGTAGATAGCCTGGGTGACACCTCAGAAAGCACTTAGTTCCTAGAAGAGGTCACACTGGAGACCCTGGGATTCCAGTGCTTCGCCCCAGGGCACTCAGAGCTGGGACTGAAAGCCACAGTCCAAGACCAAATCTCCAACCTCCTCCCCATCCACAGGCACATGTGGTTCTTTCTAGTTGTTCTTCTACAACCTCCCAGGGCTTCATGGGATCAGAAACAGGAACCCCTAGGAATCAGGGCTGCTGCCTCCCTCTGACTCTCTTCTTGTGACAAGCCTGGGACTTTGCAGATGTGTGCTGTTTTAAAATGTGGATTTGACTATTATTCAAGTATGGTGAGGCCATCAGATTAGGAGAGGACTGCTTCTGAAAAGATGGTTTGTCACAGGCAATTCCCAAGACAGAGGGGCTCACCCTGTAGGGTCAGGAAGGGAAAGACAAGGGCCAGGTGAGGGGGCAAGAAGAGCAAGGGGAAAATCTCAGATAAGAGACTTTATTGTGGTTTTCATGGAAAAGAATGAGTGAGTCGATGTCAACAGGCTAAGCTGGTTTAGGATTGGATAGACCCGAATAATTGCATCAGGCTTCAAGGTGTATGAACTGCCCCAGATATCTTGCTGCTGTGTGATTAGGACAGAGGCATAATGTCTCAGAGTGAGAGCTGGATAAGGACAGTTTGGAAGGTAAAGGCTTTGGATTAGTTGCTTTGCATATGAAAGGTTAACTTAAAAAGGAGTCATTAGCTAAGAATTCACTAGCTACAGAAGGGGCAATCTTTCCCTGGTTAGCAGGTCCCCTGAGATGTCAAAAATTATAAAACTCAGCATGGATATCATGGATGTCATGCAACTGCCTGGGGAAGGGTGAGATGGCAGGAGAAAAGAGTGAGATGGAAGTAAAAAGTGAAGGGGGATAAAAAGGAAAAATCTTCAGGGGTTGGTAACATGAGAAGAAGGAGGTGATGGCTCAGGGAACATTTTAGAAGTTCTGGAAATTTGTACCAAAACAAATGAGGACTTTTCATGGACCTGCTAGAAAACAACTCAGCCAGGGCTGGGAGGAAACATACAGAGGGTCCAGTCTTCGCTCTGCCATTACCTTGCAAAGCCTTTCACCTCTCCAGGCCTCAGTCTCCCCAAGGTTCTGTGGAGATTAGGAAAGGGCCCTGTACCCCGTCCCTCCTCTCTCTCTCTCCACCACCAAGTGCACACAGTATACAACAGGTGCACAGCTTGGCAAGCAACATGGCTGCTCTGGTCTCCCCATCATCAAATGATGGTCCTTTTCTTTTGGTTCTAGAAGGATCATTGACCTCTACCTGTGCCTTTTCTCCCTGCTCCTGGCTCTTGTGGAGATGCAGGCCTTAGCCTTGCCTTCCACCATGCTTGGTTGTGGCAAATCACAGGGACAAGTGTCCATGAAGCCCCCTACAGTGTGTCAGGGGCTATTTTAACCTCTTTACATCTTCTTCCCCTTAATCTTCACAACAGCCTTTTAAAGCAAATACTCAGTATTTTTCTTATTTTTCAAGTGAAGAAATTGAGACACAGAAAGTCCCTGGTTCACATAGCCAATAAATAGCACAGCAGGGATTTGAACCAGCAGGAATCGTCATCTGAGAATTACTGAGGGGTGGACCAGATAATGTTTAAGGTTCTGTCTACATCAGTGATTTTCTGAATTTCTGATACAATTTCTATTTGGTCTTAACCAAATTTTTCTCTAGGGAATCACTGTCCAATGGAACCTTTGGGAAGGATAGAAATGTTCAATATCTGCACTGTCCAATATGGTAGCCATTAGTTATGTGAAATGTGGACTAAGTGCAACTAAGAAAATGAATTTTTAATGCTAATGAATTCAGATGTAAATAGCCCCACATGGCTAATAACTGCTGTATCAGACAGTGCTGCTCTAGCAAAGCCTTAGAAATTGTATAATGATCTCTCCTCACAACCACCAGGGAAGCTTGTAGCATTCCAGAAGTTTTCATAAGGTTAAGTCAAAGCCAGCTTTAGCCACACCCTCCCCAGCAACTTAGGAAGCCCTTGTTAAGAAGCCATCGTGTTGGAACTGGAGAATATCATGCTAAATGAAATATGCCAATCCCAAAAAACCAAAGGCCGAATGTTTTCTCTGATATGTGGTTGCTAACTCACAGAAGGGGAGAGGGTGGTAGGTAAGAATAGAAGTGCTTTGGATTAGACAAAGGGGAATGAAGGGAAGGGAGGGGGAATAGGAATAGGAAAGACAGTGGAATGAATCACACATTACTTTTCTATGGGCATGTATGATTACAAGACCAGTGTAATTCCACATCACGAACAACCAGAAGAATGGGAAGTTATACTCCATATATGTATAATGTCAAAATATATTCTATTACCAGGTATAATTAATAAGAACAAATAAAACATATTTTAAAAAGAGAAGCCATCATGTCACCATGGTACCTTGCCTGTAACCCCTCACATAGTCCCAAGTCAGAGTGTTCTCAGCCCCAGTTTGATTTGTGTCTGACCCAGGCTGATTACCAAGAGTGGCAATGGTACCACATGATACATGGGGATTTGTCCTTCGGTTTACTCTTCTTCACTGCAAATTTTAGTCATCACCCTCACTTCCCAGGGCAGGTGCTAAGCGATTGACTGATGATCATCCACCCTGAATTCAGCCTGCTCCCTACCACAGCCCACCTTCTTCTCTATTTTATTTCTCTTCTCTCACTAAAGACAAATCTGTATAGTGTAGAGACAGGAAGGGATTTCAAGGTATCTAACAGGAAGCCCAATAACCACTCCATACCTAATGTGCCCTCTTTGAGAGCCTTGCTAGAATCCAGAGCTATAAGTAAAGATCAAACTGTTGGCTCTCATTTCCTTGGTTGTGGGTGCCAGACTCTCCCAAAGAGACTGGAACTTGTAATCAGGTTTCAGCTACCTCCAACCCCTGTCTTAAAGCTGGCATTACCTTTAGTGAAATCTGGGTGTTTGGGAGTGGCTCCTGGTGCCTCAGATCATCCAGGATGAACAATGAGCCATGAAACTCTGGAGGTCTTGCCGAAAGGACTGCAAGTCTTAGATCAACCTGGAAAAATGGGCAAGACCCTGTCTCAAAATTAAAAAAAAAAAAATTACAAAAGACCTGGAGATACAGCTCAGTGGTGGAATACCCGTGGGTTCAATCCTCTGTACTGCAACAACAACATCAAAAACAAAAAGAAAACAAAAAAGTAAAAGGAGCTGAACAATGAAAAAGCCACAGGCATCCCCTTAGGATGTTCTCTTCCCAGGTGTGATGGACCACTACCTGGTCATGCACCAGCTGCGCTGTAATGGGGTTCTTGAGGGCATCCGGATTTGCAGGAAAGGATTCCCCAGCAGGATTCTCTATGCTGACTTCAAACAGAGGTAGGTTACCATGTCTTTGCATCTCTCTCCATTTGAGGGCACCTTTTGCTCTCCCCAAAAGCATTCCTTGGGTAGGGTAGTTGGTGAATTTACAAGCTTCCTGGGGTTTTTATGGACTTTGCCTTTTGCTAGGGGGTGATCCCATGTTCAAAATGAGTGCTGGGCCTGCCCTAAATGGTCCCAAGGCCAGAGCCCTCTAGCTTGTAACTCTAGACTGCAGTGACTCAACCTCCACATTATGGACATTTGGAGCTAGATAATCCTTTATGAAGGGACTGTCCTGTGCATTGTAGGACTTTAGCAACATTCCTGGCCTCTGCCCAACAAGCTGGTAGCAAACCCACAGCTCTTACCCTTAAGCTGTGACAATCAAATATTTCTTCGGACATCCCTGGGGACCAAATTGCCCCTGTTAAGACACACTGCTCCAGACCTCCTCTCTCCTCCCACCTCTCTCTTATGGGCTTGGAAGTTCAGGCCATGTCCAGAGTAGAAGAGGAGCAGGGACCCCCTAGAGGCAGGAGAACTGAGGTCTGTAGGTCACAGCTGATTTCAAGGCTCTTTTAAATTAGATACGAACCATTGCCTCTGAAAGCAAAATTCCAGCCCTGTGTGCACTTGCTGGGCTTCCTTTTTGCTTTTCTCTCTCTACCATGGCCCTAGTACCAACCCCTAAATCTCTCCCTCTCCCAGAGCAGCTGATAGTATCCTACTTCCTCCTAAGGCTGGAACAGAAGGTTCTGGAAGCCCTGGTCTCAAGCATGGGACCATTCTGGGAGTTGAATCTATTTAAGGCGTGTTGTCACCTTTCTTTAGATATCGGATCCTCAATGCCAGCGCCATCCCAGAGGGGCAGTTTATTGACAGCAAAAATGCTTCAGAGAAGCTCCTGAACTCTATCGATGTGGACCAGGAACAGTTCCGGTTTGGTCACACCAAGGTGAGAACAGGTGGAACTGGAATCTCACCACACCCCCAACCCCTCAGGGAACCCACAGTTCTAACTGCTTGTTAGTTGGATGGAGGGAAGAGTCTCTTTCCTCTTCTGGTCCACCTGGCCATCCCTTATCTGAAGCCCAGATAAAGGAAGCTCTGTGGTTAGGTCTCCACATTGGTCTTGAAGTGACTAGAAGCTGAGATTGGAAGCCCCAGTGAATAGCAATGGGGAGCTTTTATGTCCTAGAAGGAGACAAGAAGAGAGACTCAGGGAGAGAAAGAACCACAGACAGATGAGAACATAGAAGATTCCAGAGACAGTGAGGGCTTGAGCAGAGTAATCATGACCAATAAAATGGATGCTAGTTATTGAGCACATGTGTTATGAGTCCTTCCAAATGTATTTCATTCTCCTTACAATAACCGGTGAGACAGGGGGCATGCCTCATCCAGTTCTTGGGAAGGCAGGGGAAATGGGGGGTAAGGGCAGGAAGGCAAGGACAAGGACAATGCTCAAGGTCACATGGAGAGGTAAGTCAGATAGGAACCACTGAGTGGCAAAGGCTGGCTTTCAGTCCTGGCCTGACTCCAAAGATCTACCTCCTGGAAAGAGGCAGGCTGGGGTCCTCAGATGGTCCACAGAGTATTCTGTTTCCTTGGCTTCCATGGAGATGGAGTAAGTTCTGCCACTGCATACAGTTGGTGCAGGGGACCCGAGAGTGAGACCCGCCTTTGTTGATGGGCAGGGAGAGAAGGAGACCTCATCTGGGTACAGTTGCACTAGTGTGATTTTCTGGACTCATTTTTACTGTCTGAGCATAAGCTCTGACAGAACTGGTCCATATGAGTTGGTGGGCCTGGAACCTACTTTAGAACGGGTCATCTCACTGCCCCAAAGTCACTGGGAAAGAGTCCTGGAGGCTAAACTGCCGCCGGTTCCAACCCAGGGGTGGGCTTGGGCAGAAACAGGCTCCTTCAAGAGACTCAATTGACAACCTGCTGAAGACAAAGCAGGGATCATCTCTCTTTGAATGCAGGTATTTTTCAAAGCTGGACTCCTGGGACTTTTGGAGGAGATGAGAGATGAGAAGCTGGTGACCCTTATGACACGCACGCAGGCCGTGTGCAGGGGGTATCTAATGCGGTTGGAGTTTAAGAAGATGTTGGAGAGGAGGTGATGCAGACTCTCCCTCTATGTTACCCTGCCCGTCCCACATAGCAGCTGGTTGTTACTTCCTGCTTTTATTGCTGGGAGACTCTCCTTCATTCATTTGACCAACATTTCCAGAGCAGCAATCTCATACAGAAATGAACCCTGTCTTCCAGCAGCTCACAGAGGAGGGGGAAGCAGACATGGGCATGACCAATTTTAACATAAGTGCAATGTTATAGTCAGGGGAATGGGGGCCTGACACAAGCAAGCCCCCCAAAATGCTTGGGGCTTTGGAGTTGGCATGAATGGGTCAGCACGAACTTTTTTCCCCTCGGAAAAAGTTTTGCATAACGTGTTTTAAAATATGATCTGGAAGGGACACCAACAAGCAGGTCACTGTTATTGGAATACTGAATGAGGCAGGTAGCGAGGGTCCCCATCCTCTGGTTGATGGGGAAACTCCAGAAGGAACATAAGGAGATGAGTGAGGGATCAGGTCACTCTAGCAGCTGGGAAGAGAGTGAACCTGAGGGGATGGAAGGGGTCATGACCCCGACTGTAGTGGAAGTCCAAATTAAAGAGACAAGGACCTGAATTGAGCTTTAGTCTATGGGTGGGAGAGGAGGGCATGGAATAAGGAAATATTTAAGAGTCTAATTGCTTGGATAATTCAAGGAAAAGAAAAGCAGCATGGATGACTGGTTATGTGAGGGCATTAGGGAACTTGGGTGGCAGTTTGGTCTTCCGGTGTAGATCTAACACCATAAGTGCCATAGTGAACCTCCACCATGTGCTAGGAATACACCAGGCATCCAGTTTGGTGAAGCCAATGGAAGCTGGCATGGAAATAAAGTATAGATATTCCAAAAGAAGAACCAGTTTAATGGAGACATAAGTGAGTTTTTAGGCACTTACATATATTTCTATGAAGCTGTGTAGAATATGCGGGGACATAGGCAACAATCAAAATTAGGAAAACAAATCAATTCCCCCAGGGCAAGAGGCTAAGAGACACCTAAAACAGGTCATGGGGTTCTACCAATGCTTCAGCAGGAAGAGGGGGTCTGTATGTCAAAATACTACAAAGCAGCAAATCAAAGGCAGAAGGAGTTCCAAAGAAGTGAGATTTGATTAATAATTCAAATGCGAGAGAAAGACCCAATCGTCTGAATAAATGTGCTGATGGCATTGGTCACTAGGCATCCACCGATGATCTCAGGTAAAGGATTTTCAACAGGGTGGTGCAGCAGGCAGCCAGGCAAAGTGAGATCCACCAATGGCCCTGTGCCTTCTCTTCTTTCCAACCTTTCCACGTGCTCTGTCCTGTGCCCCTCATTTGAAGAGCTATTCTGGAACCACAGGGTCTGCGAAGCATGGCTGTACTTCCTTCCCATTCAACCAGGAAGGATGCAGATCCTAGGGTCCTTTGAGAGCAAGCGGGGGTTGAGGCAGACGAGGCCTTGCTGGGGTTTATTAATTGGAGTCCTAACCAATGCACAGGGACTCCATCTTTTGCATCCAGTACAACATCCGCTCTTTTATGAATGTCAAGCACTGGCCCTGGATGAACCTCTTCTTTAAAATCAAGCCTTTGCTGAAGAGTGCAGAGGCAGAGAAGGAGATGGCTACCATGAAGGAGGACTTTGAGAAGGCCAAGGAAGACCTGGCCAAATCTGAGGCTCGGCGGAAGGAGCTGGAGGAGAAAATGGTCTCCCTGCTGCAGGAAAAGAATGACCTCCAGTTGCAGGTCCAGTCTGTAAGTACATCCTCTCTGAAAATGCAAATCACTCAAAAGGAGGATGTTGAGGCCCCTTAAGGAGTCTATTCAAGAGGCAGTGGTGCCACCCAGTGGTCATACAGAGTATTTCAGTAGAAGGCCAGCCGCTGGTCCCAAGGTCTGCACAGGCCAGAAATAATGTCTGCAAAGTGAACTTGGGCTGTCCCTGATCCCTCCCTGTCTTCCGTAGCAGAATTAGACGTGTTTCGCTGTAGATATGAGAGCTGTTTGTGTCTTCAAAATAAAAAGCTGTCAGGAGTTCACCAGGTCTTTTAAAATCCTATCAATAAAAATAAATCATTCAAATGAGATGATTCAATTCAAAGATGAGTCATTTTCCACATGATTTTCAATGACAGTATTATACTCAGAATTGGTTTAGAGAACACTTTTTTATCAAATAAATAGGAAAAATGAAACCACATCTACAGCATGCAAATTCTGGCAGTTCCCAGAAGTTAGGGCATTTGTGGGTTTTCCTTCTTAATAAATCCCCCAATACTTTCTTCGCCTATTGCCTTATTGCCAAGAATTTTCAACTCCCCTATCATTTTCCCAATCGGTATAGTACAGTTTTTAGGAACACTTTCCCAGGCACAGTGGGTGAGATAACAACCTATTATCTATGGATAATGGATAACAACCTCTGGAGCAAGACACCTGCGTTTACATCCCAGATCCTTCACTTGTTAGTGAAGGTAATCTAACACAAGGCCCTTCTCTTTGTGCCTTGGTTTTCTCATCTGTAAAATAGGCATAGTAATACACCCACCTCATATGGCTATTGGGGAACGACAGGGAGCACATACCTGAGGTTTAAAGATGTGCAATAAATATTTGCATTTATTCTTGCCGGTCTCTTCCTATCCATTTCCCTGCCATGCATGTCCAGTTTTTAAAATTCTCTTATATGGGAAGATATAGCCTGTTTTGTTGAAGAACAGAATTAAGTAATCTTCATCTGTCTGAGAGATTCACTGCGGAGCCTTCTGGCACATGGACTTATTAAATCACTGATTCTTGTGTGTTTTTCATTGTAATGTTCTGTGGCTTGAGGAGGCTCAGCCGAGGACACACAGGTGCCACTTCTGTGTTGAAAATTAAAAGGTAGTCATGTTTTGAAAATTCTAGCTTAACATGGGATAATATGGAGTAGATGAGTTGTTTTTCAACTGGTGTTTGCTAGGAAACATGAAATAATCAGACAACTTTCTAGAGGCTTTATTCTTTAAAATGAATGTTGTACATATCTGTAATCCCAGCAACTCAAGAGGCTGGGGGAAGAAGGATTGCAAGTTCGAAGTCAGTCCCAGCAATTTAGTGAGACCCTGTCTCAAAATAAAAAAATAAAGAGTTGGGGATGTAGCTCAGAAGTAGAGTGCCCCAGGGTTTCACCCCTAGTCCTGAATAAAATAAAATAAACTGAACTTGGAACTCCATGAACTCTTTTGAGTCACTTTAAGTGACTGTCTCTTAAATAAATGATATCCTTGGTGGTCTAAAAGAGAGTATGTGGATGATATGTAGGGAGTGTGTGTGTGTGTGTGTGTGTGTGCGCGCGCGCACGCATGTGTACCTATGTATGTGAGTGTGTGTATGTGTGTGCACAACCACTCCTTGGCGTAGATACAGGAGATGGACTTTTAGAGGGTCAGTCCCTTTCCTTCTAAGGCTTGCCAAGTGACTGATGAAAACTTATAATGACCTGGTACTTTCAGGAAACAGAAAATCTGATGGACGCCGAGGAACGGTGTGAGGGTCTCATCAAAAGCAAGATCCAACTGGAAGCCAAAGTCAAGGAGCTGACCGAGAGGCTGGAAGAGGAGGAGGAGATGAATTCTGACCTGGTGGCCAAGAAAAGGAATCTGGAAGACAAATGCTCCTCTCTCAAGAGAGACATTGACGACCTGGAGCTGACCCTGACAAAAGTCGAAAAGGAGAAGCATGCGACAGAGAACAAGGTGGGTACCACCGCCACCACCCCGCCCCCAGCTCCCCACCAGTCTCCACTTTCCTGCTGGGAGGTTGGAGCAGGAGCCAAGCTGCAGGGTAGTTAGGTCCCTTTGCCTTGTTCTCCAACCTGCAGGCTCTTCTCAACTCTCCCTTGTTGTACCACAAACTTCCAGCATTTTCTTAAGAGAGAAGGTTGTTTCATATTCATCTCTGTTGCTCATAGCACCCAGCACAGGGATAGCAAACCCAAAATGCCTGAGAAACAAGACAGATCGTGAAGGAGGCAGAAAACTAGATAATACCAATGACTGATTGGCAGGGAGGTAAGGCTCAGGGACCCTGATGAATTACTGGCAGGTTATAAACAGATGCAGCCTTTGGGAAGGTCTTTTGGAATTACAAAATTGAATTAAGAACCACATACTCTACGACTCAGAGATTCTGAAGTGTGCAGACCAAGGAAGTCTTCCACCAGTCCACAGATGGACAAAGTGGGCACCACCACCACCACCCCGCCCCCGTCTCCCCACCAGTCCCCACTTTCCCGCTGTGAAGAGGAGGGAGATTGGAGCAGGAGCATATGCAAGGAGGTTTATAGCAGCATTGCCTGTGGGAGAGCTGCAGGAAATATCCAGGTCCACCCCTGGGGGAACAGAGAGGCAGAACATGCCGGATGCATACCAGGGAATACCATGCAGCTTTGGGGAGCAAAAGACTTGTGCACACACACGGGGCATCAAAGATAGACAATAAATACCTAGGACTAGTGGGGAGAAATATGAGGAAAAATGGAATATCCAGCATGCACACAGGACAGAAATATATATGTGGCAAAGATATGTAAAAACACATGGCATGATTCATACCACAGTGGTCACCCATGAGGAGGGGTAAGGGCTGAGGTCTGCTGGATATGAGATAACAATGGCAGTTAATACTCGGAGTCAATGTGGGATAGACAATTGAGAGTGATGAACATAGATGATAGGAAAGGGTGGAGACTGTGAACCCTGGCCACATATAGTAGCCTTGACTAATCACCAGCCAACTACCTTCAGGTAGAAATGTCTATCCAGCATTGCCAGAGCTTCTACTTTTCCAAAAGATGCCAGAAATTGAGATTTTATGTGAAATTTCTTTTTACCCCCCAATTTGATAACATTTCAAAAATTGTAAATGAAAGAAAATATGTTTGGGGCCAGATTCAGCTCATGGGTCAAGAAAGGGCAACCTCAGATTTGAAAGATGTGTACAGGGAAAGTAATTTTATTTAATGCCTTAGAGCTCTATTCAAAGTGCCCTAACCACACACCCTGACAACACCAGATTCCCCTCAGGGTTTTCTTGCATAATACCTCATGCCTTTCCTTCCCTTCCTGCCTCATTCTAAACCCCCATCAGCCAACCTAATAAATACCTGCAGATACATTATACATTACGAATGAATATAGATTGATATGTTACCTTTCAGAGGTAGCATATTTGCATTTTAACAATGTCCCTCGTTATAAAATAGAATGTGCTCCTTGAAAAAATAATTCTAATGGGAGAATCTGAGACATCATGAGAGAGCAACAAGGCAGATTTTAAAAAAACTGAGAGACTGTTTGGGCACAGTGGCACATGCCCCTATCCCAGCTACTGGGAGGCGGAGGCAGGATCACTTGACCCCAAAAGTTTAAGGCCAGCCTAAGTAACATAGTGAGCCCCCATCCTAAAAACAAAAAAACTGAGAGATTGTCAATTCCAGGAAGTAAAAAAGCACAGTAGTCAGAGGAAGAGAGACAACAATCACTTTTTTTTTCTTTTCTTTTTTTTTTTTTTTGGTATCAGGGATTGATATCAGGGATGCTTAATCACTAAACCACATCCCATCCCTTTTATTGTTTTATTGTGAGATAGGCTCTCGCTAAGTTGTTGAAGCTGGCTTTGAACTTGTAACCCTCCAGCCTCAGCCTCCTGAGCAGCTGGGATTACATGCACCACCACGCCCAACACAGCAATTACATTTGTTATTGGAAGCTTAGAGTTTAATTGTTTCAATATTAAATTGGTGGTGTTATTCTCTAGGTCAAGAATCTGTCTGAAGAAATGACAGCACTTGAAGAAAACATTTCCAAGCTGACCAAAGAAAAGAAATCGCTACAGGAAGCCCATCAGCAAACGCTGGATGATCTGCAGGTCGAAGAAGATAAAGTCAATGGTCTAATCAAAGTAAATATCAAGCTGGAACAGCAAATAGATGATGTAAGTGCATCTGATTCCTCTGCTGCAGTGTCTATTACTGGTGGAGGTGCAGGCAAGAGAGGGGATGAACATAATAGGGTGCTCCAGAGTTCCAGTCCTGGAATCAGAACCCTGAGTTCAGCCTTGGCCTGACCCCAAAGAAGTCTGGAATAATGACCAGGTCACTTAACCTTGTGAACCTCCAATTCCACCCTATGAAATGGGGACACAAATAGCTCTACCTTGGAAGGTTTCCATGGGAAGTTTATCACATAGAAAAATTGAGTTAAGACCTCGGCTGCTAATATTATTATTATATCACCATCTTCATCATTATTACCATCCACTTGTAGCTCATTTGGGTTCCAAAACCTCCAATCCTGTTCTAAAATTATTAAAAACTAGTTCCATTTGGAGCTAGTGTAGCTCAGGGGTAAAGCACTTGCCTAGTATATATGAGGTTCTAGGTTCAATCCCTAGCCACAGAAACACTAGTTCTAGTTGTGGCTCTGAAAATTAATATATTCCACATCATAATACATTCTTATATTCTCTCTCGTGCTCGCTAAGAGCAAACTTTATTTTTTTTGTTGGTGCATTACAATTATACATAACAGTGGGATTCATTATGCCATATCTACACATGCTCAAAACATAATCTGGTCAACCTCATTCCCCTTTCACTCTCCCTCCCTTCCTCCCTCCCCTGCTATGCTTCTATTTTGCTGGTCACTTCTGGTTTTTATTTTTATTATTTTAATTAGTGTATTATGGTTATATATCCAACAGTATCCACTGTGGTATATTTGTATGCGTACATAGCAGAATTTGGTAGATTTCATTCCCTGGTCCCCACCCATGCCCTCCCCTTGTCCCTACCTCTACTCTATTGGTCACAGTGGTCTCCCTTTTATCCCTTTTATTTTCAGAGATCCATTATTATTATTATTATTATTATTATTATTATTATTCCTCTTTCTACCTCTCTCTTTAATTTCCACATATAAGAGACAATATTTGACCTTTGACTTTCTGAGACTGGCTTATTTCATTTAGTATGTTGTTCTCCTGTTCCATCCATTTACCAGCTAATTTCATTCTTCTTTATAGCTGAGTAAAACTCCACTTATTTCATTCATCATTATGTTCCATAGTGCTATCCATGGTAGGCAAGGATCAGCATTTAAGTGCTTCATAGACTTCTAGAGCAAGTCTACAATTGATTTGATCGGTTCCTTATTAATGGACACCTATTAATGAATGAGCACGCACACACACACACACACACATATGTATGTATATCACATTTTCTTTACCCATTCATCTGCTGACCAACACCTAGGCTGATCCTGTGGCTTGACATTATTGTTCTTAATACGAGAACCAGGTTTGAAGTTTTCTAATTTTTTTTCACTACTATGTCTAGAACTTTTCCAAGTCTCTTATACTCTTCTGAGGCCAGAGTAGGTGTGCTCTCCCCACATTCCCTCCTTTCCTTGTGCCTATTTGTACACACACACACACGAAGTCCTTGCCCAAATGCCCCCAACAGTTGCATAGAATAAGTAGTGGGGGGGTTATGTTGTGCAATCTGGACCTGCATGTGTCATTCACAGAATCCCCCATTTGTTCCTGTCTGGGCAAGAACAGCCACCTATGGGTGCCAGACTCCTACAGGGAATATGTCCTAGAAAGGGTCAAGTGGGAATTGGCTGAAAGAAGCATCCAGGAGCCAACCAAAGGATCCCCTAGGGTTCTCTTTGCAAGAAGAGGGAAGAGGGGGAAGACTTGCTTCCTTCCAGGGTAGGTGCTTATGGCCAGCACTCTACAGGAGCCCAGGAAGCCATGGGCCAGGTGTGTGGCTGCACTGACTGAAGGGGCTGAGCTCATTTTGGTAGCAGGGTTCCATACTTTCTGCCTATGTCTTCCCAGCTCGAAGGCAGCCTAGAGCAGGAGAAGAAACTGCGGGCAGACCTGGAGCGAGCAAAGAGGAAGCTGGAAGGAGACCTGAAAATGTCCCAGGAGTCCATCATGGATCTAGAAAATGACAAACAGCAAGCAGAGGAGAAATTGAAGAAGTAGCTATTTTATCTTCTACCTCTCCATTGGCTCTTGAAAGCCAACTTTCCCACCCTTAAAAAGCTTGTATCTCATGTTCTTTTATTTTTTTAAAAAAATCTACTTGCAGGAAGGAATTTGAAATCAGTCAGTTACAAACCAAAATCGATGATGAACAAGTTCACAGTTTGCAATTGCAAAAGAAGATTAAAGAATTACAGGTAAAAGTGTCAAAACCTTCCCAACTGCGGAAATCCCTTGGCAAGTGCCCCTGCACCCCTGTTTGCTCTTTCCCCCTGTGGTCCTTGAGCTTCTTTTCTTCTTCCTATTGGAAGCTGGAGAAAATGTCCTGGTTTTTTTTTTTTTTTGCCCAGGCTGGTCTCAAACTCATGGGCTTAAATGATTCTCCTGCTTCAGCCTCCCGAGTAGCTCAGAACTACACGCGTGCACTACTGCAACTGACTTTTCTTTTAATTTTTGAAATTAATATTTTAATTTTCTAAGTAACATACACGTATTTCCTTGGAAAGAATAAAATATATGACCAATAAAACTAAATATTATTAATAGAGAAGCATTGCCACTGTTCCTAAGCCCAGTGATCTCTGAGTTTCTCAGAGTAACTACCAGTTTCAATCAGATGTACATCCTGGTGGATTTTTTGCTATGTCTGTCTGTGCACATTTAAGATCCAAAGAAAATATATAGAATATATTTATGCAATATTTTGTTTCTTTGCATTTTTAGCATAAAAATTTTCATACTGAGCACATCATTCTATAACTCACATATTTCATTGATCATTATTTTCTGTGGTGCTATCCAGGGTAGGTAGGCATGGATCAGCATTTAACTACTTCATAGACTTCTAGAGAAAGTCCACAATTGATTTGATCACTCCCTTATTAATGGACACCTAGGTTATTTCCAATTTTGTTCCACTAACTCAGTGTTATAATGTATTCTTAACTACATGCTGCCAATTCCTCATCACTCAGTCCCTCACAAAGTGAGTTGTTCCCTCCCAAAACAACATTCCTGATATGCTGACCCTTTTAGGCCCGCACAGAAGAGCTGGAGGAAGAAATTGAAGCAGAGCACACAGTCAGAGCCAAGATGGAGAAGCAACGCTCAGACCTGGCCAGGGAATTGGAGGAGATCAGTGACAGGTTGGAAGAAGCCAGTGGAGCCACTTCAGCCCAGATTGAGATGAACAAGAAGCGGGAGGCTGAGTTCCAGAAACTGCGCAGGGACCTGGAGGAGGCCACCCTGCAGCATGAAGCCACAGCTGCCACCCTGAGGAAGAAGCATGCAGACACTGTGGCCGAACTCGGGGAGCAGATTGACAACCTGCAGAGGGTCAAGCAGAAGCTGGAAAAGGAGAAGAGTGAGCTAAAGATGGAGATCGATGACATGGCAAGCAACATCGAGACAGTCTCCAAGTCCAAGGTACCTGACTGGCCAAGCAAGGCAGCTAAGTCTAAGTTCTCCTGTCCCGTGGCCATGTCCCCAAACATACAGCATATTCTGTACTGAGACCGTCTCCCCCACTTCTGTTTGCTCCCAGTTTCTCAAATTCATTTAAGATGTGTGTCTTCTCCATTTGGGCTGTAATTTATAAACAACAGATATTTAAGTGGCAGGACACTTTATTTAAGGATCAGACATTTATTGCTCACAGTTCTGAGACTGGGAAGTCAAAAATCAAGGTGCCGGCTGATTCAGTGTCCAGTGAGGGCTCACTCTGTGCTTCAAAGATGGTACCTTACCACCCTGTCCTCAATGGCAGAAGAGGAAGGGAGCTAGCTATGGCTTCTTTGATAAGGACACTAATTCCTTAGGAAGGTGAAAACTTCAAGACCTAATCCCCCGACGAAGGCCTCACCTCCCAGCTCCACTGCACAGGGAACTCAGTTTTAACATACGAATTGGGGAGTTGGGGGACACAAACATGCAGACCACAGCATCATTCAAGCTTGACCAAATGATCTGCCACTCCTCACAGTGGCATGGTCCTTCCTGAATCTTACAGAAAGCCGTCAGTCCATCTGGCATGTTCTAGAACTAACCTATCAATGGATTGTACCATAGGGGACTTATAGGCATCTATAAATTTATAGGCATCTACACCATCTTCTTACCCCATTGTCAATATGAAGTTGTGCCTATGAGCATGAGCATGGGTGGATCCAGGTTTTATGGTAATTAAAGCACATAAAACTTGGAAGGGTTGGGGCTCTTTAAAAAAAAAAAAAGAGTTGCTGTCCCTCAGTGTCTATGGGGTATTGGATTCCAAGACCCTCATGGATATCAAATCCACAGCTCAGGTTTCTCAAGTAAAAATGACTCAGTATCTGCTTATATCCTATGCACAAACTCCAATACACTTTAAATTACCTCTAGATTACTTATAATACCTAACACAGTGTACATGCTGTGTAAATAGTTGTTACAGTGTATTGTTTAGGGAATAACGAAAAGAAAAATAAAAGACTATACACATTCAGTAGGGATGCAATTTTTTAAAATATTTTCAATCTGTGTTGGCTAAATCTGAAGACATGAAACCCATAGATAAGGAGGGATAACTATATGCAAAATTATGAAAATTAGATATGAAAGGTAGTATTTATTTAGAGTAAAAAAAAATCTCAGATTATTAGAGAACCAGAAAACAGATTCCTTTCTTCTGAGGGCTCATTAAACCATTTGCCAGAGATTCCTTCCGAGAAATACACTGTGCTCGCGAGGGCTCCCCCTTCCCACCTGAAACTTACTGCAGCTCCCCAAATTCTCTGGGGCCCATGCAGATGGGTGCACTGAAGCTTAACTTCATCAGCTGCATAGTAACCCACCTCTACATATGACTTCAGGTAAAGCTTCTCTCAAAGAGCAGCTATGTGTGCTCCTCCATTCGGGAGTGTCCTCATTTCAAGGTGCACTGAGCTATTCTTGGAACTGTTTAGCTGGGTTAGAAGAAGCAACAGTGAAGTGTGGGTCTTCCACAGAGGGATTCCCAGAAGGTCTGGGTGTTCATCAAGAAAAAATGGCGGTGGGGAGGTAGTTCCTATGGAGCTTCTTTCTATCCTTGTTTAGGGTCTGGTTCAGGCTTCCCTGTGATTTCTCTTGATTTCTTCCTCACTTTCTGTCTTAGCCCATTTCCATTCCTATAACAAAATACCTGAGACTGGACACTTGATAAAGAAAAGGGTTTTATTTGGCTCGCAGTTCTGAAGGTTCAAGGGCACAGCACTGGCATCTTCTCAGCACTGCTAAGAGCCCCATGGTAGATGGCATCACAATGGCAGGAGCATATGTTAGAGTGGTGAGAGGCACATGCAGAAGAGACACTCGGGTGCCAGGCTTCTTATAATAATCCATTCTCATGGGAACTAATTAAATCTCTCAAGACTAGCATTACTCCCTTCTGAGGATGGGCTCCTCATGACCTACTTATCTCCCACTAGGCCCTACCGTTTTCTTTCCTTTCTCCCTGTCTCCCTCCCTCCCCGCTTCCTTCCTTCCACCCACCAGGGATTGAATCTAGGGGGCGCTCAACCACTGAGTCACATCCCCAGCCCTTTCTTTGTTGTTGTTGTTTTGGGAGTTTATTTTTGGAGACAGAGTCTTGCTAAGTTGTTCAGGGTCTTGCTAAGTTGCTGAGGCCGGCTTTGAACTTGCAATCCTCCTGCCTCAGCCTCCTGAGCTACTGGGATTACAGGCATCTAGCACCACACCTGGTTTAGGCCCTACCTCTTTAAAGGTCCTGTTACCTCTCAATACTGCCACACTGGGCACCAAGCTTTCTGTGCATGAACCCTGTGGAGACAAACCACATCCAAACCATAGTATTCCCTGACTGGAGCTTGTTACAGGGTCAGCCGAGTTAGAAGAAACTCGAGCACCCGCCATACACTGCCTTTCTTACAGCTTCACTCCCACCAGAATTGCTTTTTGCTCTCAGCTCTTGATTTTCAAATCCAGTGGAAGGAGCATTTCTTATTACTTTATATTTTTTTAAGTTATTGTATTCTTTGATTTTTCTCCTTGTGTGTTACCTTCCCCTTTCCAACTCCCCCTGATGGAATTCTTTTACATGTGTATGTCATCTTCTCAGAGATTCAGAGTGCTTGGAGGTCTCCTTTGGGATATAATATCCCTGTCTTTTCTGCCATCTTATGTTCCCCAAGCTAAGGAAAAGCTTATGCTCAATTTATTTTACATTTTATGGTGTGGGAGGAGGAGGAAAGAGGTCTGCATTATATACGAGGTTGCTGAAAAATTTTCACCAAAATATAGGCCAATCAGACTTTATAAAGGTGAACCCCTCCAAGTCACCTCAGGGAATCGTTTATATTATCCAATGAAACCCTCAGCAGAGTCACATGAACACATTGCTCACAAACACCATTCACCTACCAACAGAATTACTTATATTCCAAGAATCTCAGAGTCTCTTTGAGTGACATCCTCTCAGAAGTTTGCATATAAATCATTAAATACATTCTTACCAAAACCACTGTTCCAGATTACTGGTCATCAAGCAGCAATCACAAATAAAAATGAGGCAATTCTGACCTGATTATGATTTTTTAAACTGACCTTTATCTTTTCTATGTTATATTATTTTACCTAATAAGAAATCAAATTATCAAACTGTCCAGTTCAATATCAAGTACCAGAAAGCCATTTTTGCCATTTGTGTTGACCTTTATCTCCCACTCCCACCCCACCCCCCAAGAGTAACATGGAAAGAATGTGCCGGTCTGTGGAAGATCAATTTAATGAGATCAAAGCCAAGGATGATCAACAGACCCAGCTAATCCATGATCTGAATATGCAGAAGGCAAGACTTCAGACCCAGAATGGTGAGAACAGTCAGGGCTGTGGGGTCTGGGTAGGCCCCAGGGGAGGGCGGTCGGCTTTGCTGATGTGGGGGTCCCATCTGTTTGGTAGGGGAGCTGAGCCACCAAGTGGAAGAGAAGGAGTCTCTGATTTCACAGCTGACCAAAAGCAAGCAGGCCCTCACTCAGCAGCTGGAGGAGATTAAGAGACAACTAGAAGAAGAAACCAAGGTAAGGACACCTCTTTGAGAATTGCCACATCACAGCAGATAGAACCTGAGAAGCTGGGGAGCACAATCACTTCACTTAGGCAGGTTGAAGGCAGAGCTACATTAAAAAGTCTGCCTTGTAATATGGTGGGAACCTGCTCCTTAAAGTTTAAGTACCTTGACATTGGATCTCCTTTCTCATCTCCGAGCACCTCTATCCTCCACAGGGTGGTTAAATAATTTTCCCTCTTCAGCTGGGAGCATCTCCTCCCCACCATCACTGTGCTAATTTGCTCACCTCTGCCCAATGATTCATCCAAGCCCCTTGGAATTCTTCCTCTTTATTCTTCATTACACCTATAACACCTGCTTCTAAGTACCCTTTCTCCCAAAAGACTATATGGTCTGGGGGACTCCCTTGAGATATTCATATCCTCAATTCCAGAATCTAGGCACTTGTGTTTATAATACATGTTTTCCCACTATCCTGTTCACTCCTGAAGAGCCAGAATAATTTTCCCACACCCTAGTAGCACTTAGTAGGTGCAGTCCTAGTAGGACAGTACACATAGTAGATGTTCAGTAAATGCTAATGATGTGTGTTCAATTATTAGAATAGGAATCCAGAAGCCCACAAAACTGCATAAATGGAAAGCTGGGGTTACTGTGCACTGGTCATGACCTATAGGGCAATCTTTTAGAAATTTTTCCAAGCCCCCATTTTTCCCTTCTGTAAAAGAACAAATGTTATACTTACCTCCCATATTTCTATTCCCGGTAAAGGTTTTCAGTAGACTAAAGGGAGGCAGGGAATGGTGAGAACCAGATTCCAAACAAGTAATGAGAAGGTCTACTTTAGGAATGAGGCTCTCCTTTAGCCAGGAAACAAAAGCAGTAAGTTTTCCTTCTCAGGTAGTGTTTTGCAGTTTGTGATTTTTTTTTTTTGTTGTTGTTGTTTTTAGTTTGAAAATATAATTTTTTTTTCTTTTCAGCTAATTATTTTATTTTTTATTTGTTTTAATTAGTTACACATGACAGTACAATTATCTTGACATATCATACTGTGTTTTTTAAAATGATGAAAAAAATACACAAATTACTGCACCGGGTCGACAGAACTCTTTTCTTTGATGGTAGCACCAGAGGGTGTTTCACAACCATTATAGCATCTTGAGTTAAACTTTCACCCTATCCAGATGACAGTGAGTGAGTGAAGAGACCTCTGGGCATGTCCTGTCTCACTTGAGACAGGAGGTGGAGCCCTGGAAACAGTGCAGCCCATTTCCACAGTCCCCAGTGTGGGGACACATCCCCCTGATGACACCAAAAGATGCTCTCAGATTTCTCCTGGTTATAGCATTCAATAACATTGCATCAAGTAGTGAGAAAATTGTTCCCTTTTTAATTCTGTTTCAATCCTTCTGATGACGTCCAGGAAAAAGGTCTCAATTTGGACAAATCTTTAGAATTTGTTTATTTACTTTATCAAGCAATAAAAAGAAGGCTTTAGACACAGAGTCATAGCAGGTGACAGTGCCAAGATAAGCAGCGATAATATTGCTTTATTTCCATTGCATTTGTTTTTATGGTTACCTGCTGTTTATGGCAAATGTTAATGGTTTTCTCCTGGCTATTGTGGAATAGTCAAATATAATTAAAAAGCAAACTTAAGAAAACTAAACAGGTGATATGCTGATATGGCAAATGTTTTGAAGATAGTATGGGAATGATCCTAGTTAGGGAAAAGCTATTTCAATGAAAAATACCTTAATCTGGGAAAGAATCATATATTTTTTGCAATTTGTCACCACTGTAATTCCCAGGCCAAGAATGCCCTGGCCCACGCCCTGCAGTCCTCCCGCCATGACTGTGACCTGCTGCGGGAGCAGTATGAGGAGGAGCAGGAAGGCAAAGCCGAGCTGCAGAGGGCGCTGTCCAAGGCCAACAGTGAGGTTGCCCAGTGGAGGACCAAGTATGAGACGGATGCCATCCAGCGCACAGAGGAGCTGGAGGAGGCCAAGTATGGGCTCTAAGGTTACAATAGGACAGGTGACCCCTGGACACATCCTAAGAGGCAGAGAGGACTTCCTACCTGGAGAGACTCTCTTGTTACAGTTTCTTAACCATTCAGATAACCATTTCCCATCCTCTTGGGGTCTCCTCTTTCTTGTGGGGAACTCTTTCTTCTGGCCCCCTCGGTAGCTTCTTAGGGACCTTCTTTGTCACCAAGCATTTTGGGATTATTCCAGAGATACAATCATGTTGCTTCATGACAGAGATAAGTTCTGAGAGACAAATCATGAGGCAATTTCTGTGCTGTACAAACATCCTGTGATTTCCTTACACAAACCTAAATGATATAGGCCAATCACTTAATATGTCTTCTTGATATGATCAAGATCCATGGTAAATACAGGATGAATGATGGCATCACGGGATGTACTGTTTTACAGTAAACTTTTTTTTTTTAATAAGTAGAAGGGGTACACTCCAAAAAAACAGTAACAAGGTTAAAATAGGACTGGTGGTGTACCTCAGCGGCAGAGAGCTTGCCTAGCATGCGAAGGCTATGGGTTCAATCTCCAGCACCACACACAAAAAAAAAAGTATAGTATAATAAAAATATACATCATTAACAGAATTGCTTTTTATCACTATCAGGTACTGTGTAGTGTATATAAACATATGTATCATACCTTTATATGACTGGCAGCACAGTAGGTTTGTTTATAACAGCATCTCCATAAACATACGAAGTAATGCATTTCACTACATATAACAATGGCTACCATGTCCCTAGATGTGAATTTTTCAGGTTCATTACAATTTCATGGAACCCCAGTTGTATGTGCTCTGTGACATGTCATGATGTGATACATGACTGTACTTGGATCCTTTCCACTCAAATGCTAAGTCTTGCTCAATCCTTCCAGACAGTTCTTTTTCAACCTGACAAGTTACATTCTAAAATATCCCACTTTTGCCAAGACAAGGAAAAAAAAAATCTGGTTCTCTTAGGAAGAAATTGGCCCAGAGGCTCCAGGAGGCAGAGGAGAACACAGAGACTGCAAACTCCAAGTGTGCTTCCTTGGAGAAAACCAAGCAGAGGCTTCAGGGAGAAGTGGATGACCTAATGCTGGACCTGGAGCGAGCCAACACAGCCTGCGCCACTCTGGACAAGAAGCAGAGGAACTTCGATAAGGTCCTTCCCCAACTGCTTAATGGAGGTGGTGGTCAGAGTGACAGGCTTTCACATTTGGATGTGTGAGATGCACCCACATTCGACAAGGCCCCCAGCTAGAACATTAATTCTCAGTTTGGAGGACTCTGAGTCTCTCTTTACTTTTGTGACAGTCCCTCTGAAGGGAATTTTAGTTTTAGTCAGAGCTAATTCAGATTATATTGAGATTGTAATACAGGTAAATATCCTAATCCAAATAGCCAAAATGTTCCAAAATCCAAAAATTTTTGAGCATTAATACGATGTCCCATGTGAAAAAATTTCAGACTGACCTCATGTGATATATTGCAATTAAAATGCACATGAACTAAAAATGTATAAAATTACCTTCAGGCCAAGTGTATGAGCTGTATATGAAACACAAATAAATGTTGTGTATAGACTTGGGCCTCATCCCCAATAAATCTCATTTTATACAGATATAAAAATGAGACTTATGTATATAGTTAAATTTATGTACACACATACACACATGAGCACTACCAAATTCAAAGGAATCTGAAGTCGGAAACACTTCTTTTCCCAAGAATTTAAAATCAATCTGTATCTTTAAGAATCCAGCAGAGGTCTGGCACCAGAGTGCATGCCTGTGATACCAGCTACTTGGGAAGCTGAGGCAGGATGATTGCAAGTTTTGAGGCCACACTGAGCAATTTAGAAAGACCCTTTCTCAAAATAAAAAATGAAAAGAGTAGGGATATAGCTCAATAGTAGAGTACCCCTGGTAATAATCCCCAGGACTACAAAATAAATAAATAATAAAAGAATCCAGAAAAGCAAAGATTGTAGCCAGTGGTCCAGAGCAGGACCCCTCCTCTTCTTTGACCCCCCAAAGATGAAAGACGGAAGCCTTGACATTACTAATAGCCCTTGTTTGAGCAGACTTTCAACTCCTCCAGCCCCCTCTGCTTCTCACATGGCCCTTTATCATCTCCCAGGTCCTTGCAGAATGGAAGCAAAAACTGGATGAGAGTCAAGCTGAGCTGGAAGCTGCTCAGAAAGAGTCCAGGTCGCTTAGTACTGAAATCTTCAAGATGAGGAACGCCTATGAAGAGGTGGTGGAACAGTTAGAGACGTTGAAGCGGGAGAACAAAAATCTGCAAGGTGAGCTCTCTTGGGGCCCCAGCTGTGTAATATTTCCTCTTTTCCTCCTGCCATCCCCTTCCCCAATTTGCCCACTGCCTCCTCCCTCCCACTACTCTACCAAATCTTCTCCCCACATGCATCCCATTTGCTCAATGGGCCCCAGGTCTTGGATCCTGTGCCTTAATGAGCATAAGATCAGCTTAGGAACAGCTTAGTTTTATTTTTAAGAACTGAAGGCACAATGGGTTACAATGCCCACTTTTTTAGAGAACAAGATCCTACAGGGATTCTTAGTGGCTTTGCATCTTTGTGCATGTCGCTAAATCCCTTAGGACCTCAGACTTTTGCCCTATAAAATTAGAAGACCAAAATCCAGTGCTTTCTAAAGCTTCTGCCAGCTTATGCATTTCCTGGCTCTCTCGGTGATCCTGTTGCATTCTTTGTAAAGTTTTAGGATTTATTAAAGTGTTCTATCCTTGTCGCTCACCCCTCTGCATAGCACAGGTGAGACAACACATCTGGTCTTACCGACACCTCATCTGAATGGCTTCCCTGTATTCTCTCCTATGTGAATGTCACGAGTGAGCTGCCAACCCCTAAATTGCCTGGCAAAAGTGTAGCTATGCTATAAGCTAGAGTCTGTTGCAACAGCCTAAATCAAGCCTGTCCTTTGCAGAAGAGATTTCTGACTTAACTGAGCAGATTGCAGAAACTGGCAAGAACCTCCAGGAAGTAGAAAAGACCAAGAAGCAAGTGGAGCAGGAAAAGTCCGACCTCCAGGCTGCCTTGGAAGAGGCAGAGGCAAGTGCCTTGTCTGGAATATGGCACTGGGAAGTTCAGGAAAACAGGAATCTGAAAGGATGCCCTTGTCCACCCATAGAGGTGCCTCCCTGCCAGGAGGCATTGAGTCCCTGTTGGGAAGAACATTCAACCCTTCCTGGGGCTGAAAAAGCTAAGCTTTGTGGCATGGTCTCCCAAGTACCCTCTCTAGCACATGTCCTCTTTGGAAAATAAGTGTGTTCATTGTGTCCTCAATATCTTCCTTGCAAGAAGCAAAACAAAAAATCAATCAGCAAACATTCTGAAAGCCAGCTCAGAATCCTTCAGTTTTATGTTTAACTTAGGGTTGTGCACAACATCGGTGGCTATTAAGAATCTTAAATCATCAAAATAGAGCCAGATGTAAAGTTCAAATTTATGAGCCCTAGATCCATAATAATGATTAACATGTATGCAATTTATTATGGGCCAGGCACAGTTCTAAGCCCTTTACTTGTATAATTCATTTAATTCTCACAACAGACCTTTGTGTACATTATATATACATATGTATAGGTACGTATGTGTATGCATATCTATCCATATATGTATCTATACCTGTGTGTTATACGTGTGTGTGTACATATGATTTGTGTAGGTATATTATTCTTATCCATTTTACAGATGCTACAAAGAGAGTGTGTAATCAGCCCAAAGCCCCTCTAAACACCAGATCAGGTCATGTCCAGAGCAGGGCAATTGGTGATGATGTTTCTAGGAAAATTTGAAGGAATGCAGGATAACAGAAAAGCACTTACCCTGTCATTGTAGAAAATAGCTCTTGAATTACAGTTATTATTAAAATAGATACCAACCATCGAATTTTTATTTGAATTATGATTATTATTAAAACAGAAACCCATCATCTTTTTTATTAATTCCAAAGGATGCTCAATATATAAAGTTTTATCCCAACATTTGGGATATTCGTGGGCAAGTCAAATACTCGAACCTCTGAATATAGTTCCCTTCATCTGTGAAATTGGTATAAAAATATCCATTTTACTACAATAGGGGTGGAAATGTCCATTCGAGAGGTGATGCCCACAGCACTCCCAATTGCTCCTTTTTTCTAATTAGGGTTCCTTGGAACATGAGGAGAGCAAGATATTGCGTGTCCAGCTAGAGCTGAGCCAGGTAAAATCCGAGCTTGACCGCAAGGTTACTGAGAAGGATGAAGAAATTGAGCAGCTAAAAAGAAACAGCCAGCGAGCCACAGAGACCATGCAGAGCGTGCTGGATGCTGAAATCCGGAGCCGGAATGACGCCCTGAGGTTGAAGAAGAAGATGGAGGGAGACCTCAATGAGATGGAGATCCAGCTGGGTCATTCCAACCGCCAGGTGGCGGAGACCCAGAAACACCTGCGCACGGTCCAGGGCCAGCTCAAGGTGAGCACCACCCACTCCCACGCTCCCTCAGCCTGCCCTGCGGCTCTGCCTTCACTCCTGGTTGCCCCTGTAGGATTCCCAGCTGCATTTGGATGATGCCATAAGGAGCAATGAGGATCTCAAGGAGCAGCTAGCCATCGTGGAACGCAGGAATGGTCTCCTGCAGGAAGAGCTGGAGGAGATGAAGGTGGCCCTGGAGCAAACAGAGAGGACTCGCAGGCTGTCCGAACAAGAATTGCTGGATGCCAGCGACCGAGTGCAGCTACTGCACTCCCAGGTGCGTCCGCCTGCGCCAGGCTCTAGGTCCACTGTGAGTGCAGGTAGGGCCTCCCGCAAGCCCAGGTATCTCCCCACTACCTCCTCCACGTGCCTCTGCTCAAGGTTCATCATGGGAGCAAGTAAAGCCCAGGCCCTACTCCTCCCAAAGTAGTGGTTAAAACTGCCAGGTAAACTTGAACTCTTGATTGACAGATTCCTGAGCTTTCTTTTATCCAAAGATAAAGACAAAGGGTCATGCATGTTAAAGGGAATTCAGAGCAAGCAGGAATCATATTATTGCCTAAAGCAGCTGGGGAAGGCTTCACAGAGGAAGTACAGATTAAGTAGCCCTTATCCAAAAATACTTGGGACTAGACATGTTTCTGATTTCAGGTTGTTTTGGATTTGGGAAGATTGGCACATACATAATAAGATATATTGGGGATGGGACCCAAATCTAAACATGAAACTCGTTTTGTTTTATTTTCACTGGGTACACATAGCCTGAAGGGACTTCTATAGATTCTGTTTAGGGTGCCTGAGTTTTGACAATGACTTATCACATAAGGTTAACTGTGGAATTTTCCACTGGTTGTGAGAGGTTTTGAATTTTGGATCCTTTTCAGATTTCAAGATTTCATGTGTTTGAATTAGAATGCTTAGCCTATACCATTTAAGCTGAAATCTGAGAATATTAGGATTTTCTTTCAAAATAACCATTTTTATGAAAGTTTTAAGAAGTTGCTTGTGTTATAAAACAGAAAATATGAGCAGACACACAGAAGAAACAAAATCAACCATATTGTTAACATTTCAGGGTATCTTATTCTTAGGCCCTTGTGAATTACATAAACACATTTTTGATAAAACTATGTTTGATCTTTTGTAAACTATTGCTTTCATTTAATAATGTGTCATGAACTTATTTCTACCTCTTTAAATCATCTATGATGTGGTTTTTTTATTGGTTGCTCAAGACAATACAATGATCATGACATATATGATATGGTTTTTAATGTCTGGAAAACAGGCTACTACAGTGCTATAATATGGCACTTTAATCAATCCTCTATGGTTGGTTAATTTAGATTGTTCCCAATAAAATTTTTATGATTAGAAAGACCATTGTTATAAATGTGCTCATAACTAAATTTTCACATACATCTACTATTATTATTGCCTTGATATTTCTGGAAGTAAATAAAATTCTAGAAATAAAATTTCAGGGTCAAAACAATAAAGATATTCATAATACATTGTAAATTGTTCCTTAACAAGGTGTCTCAATTTTTATTCCAATTAGAAAATGATGTGAGGGCTCTTTTCTACAAATTCTGAAAAGTCCCTATTATTTCTTGAATCATCATCAGTTTTATTGTTGGAGCATACTTCATTGGGAATTTCAGTATTGATTACTAGCAAAGTGAATCACTTCATCATTTTATTGTATGTTGCATTTCTTCCTATGTGTTTTTTTCTACTTGTACTCCTTGCCCCTTTTATTGATTCGTCTTATTTCTATCATAAGGAAGAGAATACTTTTTCCATAATATATATTGTAAATATTTTTTAGTTTGTCATTATCCTTTCAATTCTATCTAAAGTACATTTTGATTATTAGGATTATTTTTCATGTGACATGTAGTTATATCTATCAACAATTTCCTTGTTCCATTGCCTTTTATTGACTAATCTATCCTAAATATTCAAAATTCCACCTTTATCATTGACTCAATTTTTTTTTTTTTTGATGTTCAGTTTTGGATATGTTTCAAGACTTTCTGTTCAGTTGAAGCTGAAATCATACCTAACAGACCACCCATGTGAAAAACAAGAAATGGAACATAATTATAAGTTATTTACTAACCCACCCAACCACCTCCTTTTCGATTGTTTCATGTGCCCAAATAAAACCGTCACCACTGATATCTCATTTTTCTTGTAGAACACAAGCCTGATAAATACCAAGAAAAAACTGGAGGCTGACTTGGCTCAGTGTCAGGCAGAGGTGGAGAACTCCATCCAGGAGTCCAGGAATGCAGAAGAGAAGGCCAAGAAGGCCATCACGGATGTAAGCACTGTTCTCTTTTCAGATGCTGTTTGAAATGGAGAAAGGGGGCTTCCAAGCCAGGGCATGACAGGTAGGTTTCATCTCCTTATGAGTACAGTTAGTGGTGGCTTCCTGGAGTCATTAAAGAGGCAAAATGGAACATGATAACTGGCCCCAGTAAGGCAGGGGAGATTCAATCTGATGCACAAGACCAACTTGAACAGCATCATCCATATGCTCTGGGAAGGGATAGGTGGATTGTTCACTAAATGTCCTGTGAACTTGACCAGGCCGCCATGATGGCTGAGGAGCTAAAGAAGGAGCAGGACACCAGCGCCCACCTGGAGCGGATGAAGAAGAACTTGGAACAGACGGTGAAGGACCTGCAGCACCGTCTGGATGAGGCTGAGCAGCTGGCCCTGAAGGGTGGCAAGAAGCAGATCCAGAAACTGGAGGCCAGGGTAAGTTCTTTTGAGAGGATTCTGGCTCTTGAAATGATATCCAGTTCAGCTGCCCCAGGCAAAACCATGATCCAGAAATTTATCTGGTACAAAAGTGGCTGCTGATAGACTGAAAAGATAGCTTCGGGACTATTTCCAAAAGTCCCTGTGAGCCAAATTTCTACATATTCTCTTTGACCTTTCCCTGCACCCCAACACACACAAATGGGCACTCAGCCATTGAGCCACATCCCCAGCCCCATTTTGTATTTTACTGAGAGACAGAGTCTCACTTAGTTGCTTAGCGCCTCACTTTTGCTGAGGCTGGCTTTGAACTCGCAATCTTCCTGTCTCAGCTTCCTGAGCCACTGGTATTACATGTGTGTGCCACCACGACCTGCCACAAATCCATTTTGATACGCTAATACCTTGGTATCTGTAGTGGGATGATGTCTTTTAATACTCATTTTCTGTTTTTCATGCAGACTCAGATCTATGCACCTAAATGAGAAAAACTCACTTTATAATCAGAAAAATACACATTTCATTATAATTTACAATTTGGACTGAGATTCATTTTGATGAATGATGGTCCATCCTGTAGTCTATAGTCTCCCTTTGTCTCCCACTCCCAGGTCTCTTTCTCTTCCCAACTTTTCTAAGTTTCTAAATGCAATCTGTGATTCTGGTGTATTTCCCACTCCGTCCCAAAAGGAGAGCAATTGGTATTTCTTCCATGTTAATGCACCAGAAAAGATTAGCCCGCCCCCCAACACTGAAAGTCCTATTTGTATTTTATCTGGAAGCTTCTTTTGTATTTGTTTTGTTTCTTTGCTGACTATTCTCTTCATTTCCTCTACTGCTTGATTTTCCCTTTAGACCTGTGATGGTTTATTTCAGTCATTTTTTTTTAAATGGGCTGTGCTAGCAATTGACATTTTAGAAAAGGGCTATGAGGAGGAAGTTAGAAGGAGGTTGTTAGGAGATCTCTATTGTCCCAGGAAGACAGGAAATGAAAGAGTGGGAGGGAAAGAGGATGAGGAGGAGGAAAAGAAAAGGAAATAGCAGCAGAATAGCCCATCTTTCTTTATACCAACCTCCCTAGGATGTGGTCACCAGGCACACAGTTTATTTAAATATGAAAGGATTTTTTAAAATTTTTGCTAAAAACAACAAGTTGTAGACAAAAGTAAACCCACCAGGGAATTTAGAACTTCCTCTCAAATTCCTTAAGTGTTTACTTGCAATTATTTCCAGTCCTATTCCCTTAAAAGGAGCTTAGACCTACCCTTCTCATACATCCCTTAAGGAGGGAAGGATCAGGACCCTCTTGCCCTCTGTGGTTCTGTGATTTCTGGGTTGGCTGAGGGCCCTAAGTCACCCTCTCTCTGGTGAGGCACCTTGACTGTCCTCTAATCCCGGCTGCCCAGTTAACTGAGTTCCATAAACCTTGCATAGACCTACAGAGCAATTTCAAGGGAAAAAAAAAAAAAGTTTTGCAGAGCCTGATGGAAGACAGTTTGCAGGGACCATGAAGTGGAGGGTGTGAGGATCTTTTTGGAAGGGTTTCCAGAGTAAGCAGTTTCCACTGGGAGCTTTCCAAGTTGATCCAATGAGTCTCCAAGTCCAGAGTTGACCCCTCTGCAGCCACTGGGCTTCCACCCACAGTTGGATCTTACTGGGTTGTGGCTTTAGGACCACATTGAGGAACTGAGTTCTCAGTGACTGCTCCTCCCTTTCAGACTTCAGAAAAGGCCTAAGCAACTGTGACATTAACAATGCCTGTGCAGTACTTTATCCTTCTAAAAATACTTTCACATACTTTATCTAGTTTTATCCATTTGAGGTAGACTGGCTAGAAGGATCATTTCCTTCCTAAGTGATGATCATCAGACTCCATGATGGTTACTGAATTGCTTTAGATCCATCAACTAGAACTCTCATCCTCCTCCACTCCCACCACTCCCTCTCATCCTTGTGGATATGCCCCTAAAGAGGTAAAACCAACAGGAGAGAAATGGAAAGGGCTGAACCCAGTGTTTTCCAATGTATCTTCTGGGACATTAGGTCAGGGGGATATGAATGACAGGAAGCTGGGGACAGGAGGAGGATAGCTTTTTCTTTTATAGAAATAGACTTTGGGACACCCTGGGTTAAACAAAAGGTGTACCTTTTATTGCCCCATGGCCCCTACTGCCTTACTCTATCAGGAATCCTGGCCACCTTAAATAGCCATGCAGGTTTCACCTCTGGGGTCCAAGTTAAAGCTGAAGCCCAGTCTGTGTTGCCCTTGCCAAACTGTAGGGATCCAGAGGAAGGGGCATTTTTGCCAATCCTGGCCCAGTTGCCCAGCTCTGTGCACACGGGCTGCCTCTGCCCAAAGAAGACGTCTCGTTCTAATCTACGCAAAGCCACTGATGGGCTTAGTGGTATCCTGATGAATAAAAATAGCTCCCATGTCCTATTGCAAAATCTAATTAGGGAATCTTGAGTTCATTCTAAAATGCCTGGCATGTGAGTCTGTGAAAGAAGGCTGGGAGCTCTGACTTCACACTTGCGTTTTCTTCACCTACCCAGGTACGAGAGTTGGAAAGCGAGCTGGACGCTGAGCAGAAGCGGGGAGCAGAAGCTCTCAAGGGGGCCCACAAATATGAACGCAAAGTCAAGGAAATGACTTACCAGGTGGAGTCTCCAAAAGCTCAGTGAATGTTGCATGGGCCAAACCCTATAAATAGAAGCCATAGGTTGGTGGGACTCTGTCACAGATATTCTGTTTGCAGGCTGAGGAGGACCGCAAGAATATCCTCCGGCTCCAGGACCTGGTGGACAAGCTGCAGTCCAAAGTGAAGTCTTATAAGAGGCAGGCAGAGGAGGCAGTGAGTATAGGAGATCCCCAGGAATACCCACGCACCTGGCTGTATGCCCCACAAATCCTTAGTGGGAACAGGTACCTGTTTAGTATCATCTGCAGAAGGTCTGACCTGAGTTTGCATTTGCAAGTATAAACATAGGCCCACCTCTTCTCACTCCCCTGGCTTACCTTCCCTACCTCCACCACCTCTGTGCCTTCTTATCTCCATCCCCTACATTGTACTGTCACCTCCATCCCCTACATTCAACCTTTACTCACCTCACTCCATCCCTTCCCACTCTGACTCACTCTGTCCATCATGTTGCATCTTAGCTCACTTTACTGGCCTTGCATGGCCCAAACTCTCCCTAACCACCCCAACCGCCACCCCCTCCACCTTCCCTGAGACACCTCCTCTTAATGCACATCATCACCACACCCTACATCCTTTTCCCCACCTCCTCCAGTCTTCTCATCCTCCTCCAATCCCACCACTCCCTCTCATCCTTGTGGATCTGCCCCTTTATCAGAGAGGTGAAACCAACAGGAGAGAAATAGAATGAGCTGAACCCAGTGTTTTCCAAAATATCGTCTATGGCTTTAGGTCAGGGGGATGTGAATGACAGGAAGCTGGGGACAGGAGGAGGATAGCTTTTTCTTTTATAGAAATAGACTTTGGAACACTCTGGGTTAAACAAAGTAAAACTGGTTGCTTTACTTCAAGAGTTTCTTGGATTTTGTAAGTAATTTGCGATTAACTCCCCCAGTGGAAGAGATAGTCTATCATATAGCATTTCCTACACTTAATTGATTTTCCTACACTTAATTGACATGTGCACAAAGCTGGGCAACTGAGCCAGGATTGGCAAAGATGCCCCTTCCTCTGGATCCTCCAGTTTGGCAAGGGCTTCAGCCTTAACTTGACCCCAGAGGTGAAACCTGCATAGCTATTTAAGGTAGCCAGGATTCATGATGAAGTAAGGCAGTAGGGGCCATGGGGCAGTAAAAGGTGTGCTCAGACCCCAGTTCCAGAACCTTCTTATTGCATGCAGAGCTTCTCTCACAAATAGTGTTATGAGGAATAAAATTTAAAGGACTCTCCCCTAGACAAATGTCTAAGCAGATGATTTCTCCCATTGCCCTTTTTCTTTCCTGCCTAGAAGCCTGGACAGTTCCAGACTCACCTCAAAGAAGCATATTTGAATTGGTTAAATGGAGGGAGAGATCATACACATTGGATTAGTGCAGTCCCACCAAGATTGGCAAGGTTGGAGGGGTACCTAGGAGGCCACTTAAGCCAGGAACCCTTAGATAACCCTCAAATGGATCCATACCATGCTCCGGCCCCAGACACATGGTACTGGGCAGAATGATAGGACAAAGGGGACCTGAGCCATTGGTCTCTGAGACTTTCTGGTGTCTTAGAAGAACTTTAGAATTGTGTCTCCTCCAAAAATCTGTGCAGGTGAGATAGCATAGGGAAGGGGTTCAGGGCTACATGGGTGGGGGCTTGGAGCACCTGCAAGGTAAGCCCAGTGTACATGGCCATGAACTGGGAGCTTCATCCTCACACTCTGGAGAACTCAGCCCACCTTTCCTCCCTGTTATCAGGTAATCCAGGGCCCACAGCCTCCTGGTCCTCAAACTCCCTGGAGCCCCAGAGTCACACTGAGAGGCTCCGTAACCTCATACCTCCATTTCCCCTTCAGGAGGAGCAAGCCAACACGCAGCTGTCCAGGTGCCGGAGGGTCCAGCATGAGCTGGAGGAGGCCGAGGAGAGGGCGGACATCGCCGAGTCCCAAGTCAACAAGCTGAGGGCCAAGAGCCGAGATGTGGGGGGCCAGGTAAGAGCAGACCCCTGAGACCTAGGGGACCAATAGAACACCCAGGGAGAGCTTGGAGGATGCCTGTGGGTCCCCTCCACCCCTGCTACTGCTCATGCACTCACAGATGCTACTATTTCAACAGAGACTCCCAATTCCCAGGCTCTTGGGAGAATAAGCCGAGAGACACAAGGAGACAGACGTGTTGCCCCTGTCTCTCTCTGTCACTGGAGATGCTGTCCAGGAAGCTCCTTGCTTTTCGAGGACTTGTCCTATCTCTAGTAGCTTGACTGATTTGTTTTTTACAATGTGCAAAGAGAGACGAAGCCTCTTCTTAATGCCATTTTTCTGCTCCACCTGAAGGCAATAGTCAGCCTCCCATTGAATTTGACTCATTTCCTGTGTCCATTTTTTTTTTTTTTTTATCTCCTACAGAAGATGGAAGAATGAGGCCCTCCTGAGGCTCGTTGCCATGGGACACCTCTGGGAGAGTGGAGGGAAAATACATGAGAAATAAATTCTCCTAAACACATCAATTGCTGGCTCGGCCGTGTTTGTTATGAATTCATAATTTTTGCAAATTCGGTTTTCCATTTTCTCTCTAAATTTATAGATAGCGACATGGGAGTCCATTCTTCTTCTGTGGGGCTGATTTTTAAAGACTTACCTGCTCTACTGTAAATATTAAGAAATATAAGGGATATGAAGGAGGAGCCTCCTTGATCCACATAAAAAAGGTGAAAAGCCACCCAACTGCCAGCTAAATTACCAGCTTACATAAACATCTAGGAATAAAGACCCAGCTGGGGTGTAGCTTAGTGTTAGACCACTAGCCTGGCATCTGTTATATCCCAGTTTTTTTATCTCCAGCACCACAAAAAAATTAAAGATGAAAAAAATAAACCAAAATGAAGACTCTATCACCCCAACACCTATTAGAATTGCTATTACCAGAAAGAGAAAAAAAAATAATTACAATAGACAAAAGATAATAAGGACAGAGAAAAAAGGAACAACAAAAGACAAAATATCATACCAAGGATGTCGAGCAAAGGGAATCCTTGTGCACCGTTGAGGAGAACATAAGTTGGTACAGCCATCGTGGCAGATGGTACTGAGCTGGGCACAGGCGCATGTCTAGAGTTGCAGTGACTCAGGAGGCAGAGGCAGGATTGTAAGGTGCAGGCCAGCCTCAGCAACCTAGTGAGGTCCTGTCTCAAAAAGTAAAAAGGATTGGGGATGTTGCTCAGTAATAAAGAGCTCCCAAAAGAAAGGGAAGGGGGTGAGAGAAAGGAAACAAGTAAGCAAGCATAGCATTTCCTCAAAAAAGTTTTTTGTTTTTGTTTTTGTTTTGTTTTGTTTTATGCTCCAGCAATCTCACTACTGGGTAGACACCCAAAGGTAATAAAATCAGGATCTTGAAGAGGAATCTGCATATCCATGTCCATGGCAGCATTATTCACAATAGTCCATACACAGAAACAACAGCCTCAGTGTGACAGGATGCATAAATGGATAAAGAAAATATGGTGTGTAGGTACACAGTAGAGTACTATTCAGTCTTTTCCAAAAAAAAGAAATTCTGACATTTGTGAAAACATGGATGAACCTGAAGGACATTTAGCTAAGTAAAATAAGTCAGGTGCAGAAAAAAAAATGCAGTGTGATCTCACCTACATGGGGAATCTAGAATAGTCAAACTCATCGAAGGAGAGAGAATGGTGGTTGCCAGGGGCTGGGAGTTGGAGGAACTGCAAAATGTTGATTAAAGGTTATAAAGTTTCAATTACACAAGATGAATAATTTCTGGAGACTTCATATACAGCATAGTGACTATAATTATTGTACATACATGAAGCCCTGGGTTCACCTGAAATACATACAATTTCTATTTATAAATAAACCTTAGTAAATATGAACAATGCTTGGAGAAAGGAAGGACCCTTTCAAATAACTATAGCACATTTTCTTCCCAGGAATTCACAGTTCTCACAAATTCAATTTTCCATTTTCTGCCTATATTTACAGATTGGGACATTAGGTTAAGGATTCTAACTATAGTTGTCCAAGACAGAGTGAAAACTAGGCCCTGGAGATCCCAGATTCCTAGGCCAGTGCTCTTGTGCTAAACAACTCTGATTTTCCATCACATGCCTGTTAGAGGCTGTGTTATACAAGTCTCCCATGCCCACCCACAGTTCCCCTTAATTTATGAGCAGGTAGCAGACCCTGTTGAACTCATTCACTTCCAGAAATAACAAATGCTTTGGGAAAAGAATAAAAAAGAGAAAGAAAGAGAAAACCACAGGTAGGGGCCTAGAGACCACCCTGCTCCTGCTTCTGGCTAGGGTAACTTCTGTCCATCCTGTATGGATCTTCCTCAGGTTTCCCAGGGCCAAAAGGCAAAGTGGGTAGCTGGACCCAGAGAATTGTTAACTTTTAGAGTTTGGTTTGAGGCTGGGCCCAGGTGCTATCTTCTCTTTCCAACAAAATAGAAGTTTCTGTTAGTTTCAGTCCCCTCCCCTCTGCCTCCCCCATCCCCTCCTCTGATCCTAAAGATCCTGCTGATCATGATTATGCTGATTTTCTGTCCCTTCAGGGGAAAAGTAGGATGGAAGAAGAACCATTGTGGATGGAGTAGGGGCCAAGATTATATGTGAGCCTTGACCTGATTGCCTGATACCTGTAGCTGTGTGGCCTTTGGTTGGTCACTTATGTTCTCCCAACCTGAGCTTCCTCACTGATCACACTGACCTATGTGGTCAGGAGTGTGGGCTCTGGATTCTGGCATACCTGGAATTCTTATGGAATTCTGATGCTGTCACACAGCAGTGGTGGGGCATTGGACAAGTCATTCTCCTCTCTTAGCATCAATTTCCTTATTCTGGTAAGGTGGATGTCACAGTAAAAATCGTAGCTCCAGCCAGGCATGGTGGTGCACATCTGTAATCCCAGCAACTGGGGAGGCTGAGGCAGGAGAAACACAAGTGCAAAGCCAGCCTCAGCAATTTAGTGAGGCCCTAAGTAACTTAGTGAGACCCTAAAAAAGGCTGGGGATGCAGCTCAGTGATTAAGTGCCCCTGAGTTCAATTATTAGTTTAAAAAAAAAAAAGAATCATAGCTCCATTGAGAAGGATAAGGGGATGGCAAAGGGTGTAGGGTTTTGTGTGTGTGTGTGTGTGGGGGGGTGTTAGGGGGAGTGCAAATATTCTAAAATTGATTGTGGTCATGTATATACTACTTTTAATACATCAAAAAGGCATTTAATTTTAGGCTTTAAATGGATGAGTTGGATGGTATGGGGATTATGTCTCAATAAAACTGTGTTAAAAATCCATAATTTCCTTGTGCTCATTTCAGCAGTGCATATACTAAAGAATTCCCAACTTCCTTTACCTGTTTTAAGTACTGGCTTACTATGTACTAGGCACTAAAATAAAAACACTGTCATCTAATATCTTGTGTCATCCCTATTCTCTGGTCTCTAGATCCTCTTTTTCATCTCATCACCAGCTCATCCCAAATGCCTTTGACACAGTGAAGTTGGAAGTTGAGGAGGATTGGCAGAAGTGATGGTAATAGAAAATAGTTCTAGAGTCACTTGCCTCTAATATTACCATCATCATCACCGCCATCGCCATCACCATCACCATCATCACCACCATCATCACCATCACCATCATCACCACTATCAACAGCATCACCATCATCATCACCATCATCAATAGCATCACCACCATGAACAGCATCACTCTCACCATCACCATTGCCATCACCATCATCACCACCATCATCATCACCATCACCATCACCATCATCACCACCATCATCATCACCATCACCATCACCATCATCACCATCATCAACAGCATCACCACCATCAACAGCATCACTCTCACCATCACCATTGCCATCACCATCACCATCACCATCATCACCACCATCACTATCATCACCACCATCACCACCATCAACTGCATCACCACCATCAACAGCATCACCACCATCAACAGCATCACCATCATCACCACCACCACAACAGCATCATCACCATCATCACCACCATCACCACCATCAACAGCATCACCATCATCACCAGCACCACAACAGCATCATCACTATCACCATCATCACCGTCGCCATCATCACCACCATCAAAAGCATCACCATCAAAAGCATCACCATCATCATCACCATCACCATCATCTCCACCATTATCACCACCATAATTCTCATCATCATTGTTGAGAGTTCATCAGAAATTATCTTTTAAATCTTCTTATTTTACAGTCAAGGAATCTGAAGCCAGAAGGGAGCAACAACATCCTCAAAGTCCCCCAGATTGCAGTCCCTAGTCCAGCACTCCTGACACCCCATGGCCCTCCCAATAAGAGCAATTATATCATTTCAAAGACACAGAATTAATTTTGTAGGATGCTAACTATCCATATGTCTGTTTTTCTCCTTTCCATTCCATGCCTCTCAAGAGATCAAGCAGGTATTAAAATCATTTTCTGGAGTTGTTGCAGGCGAGTAATGACCTGCCCAATGTTTTGAGAAGGAAATGAGATTACAGCTCTGCAGACTCCCTGCACAGCACAGAATCTCACAATGGTGGGTTTTCCTTCTGCCTGTGCTAAAATGGTAAAATCCTTGGGTCCAGCACTGCCAGAGTCTCCATCCTTTCGTATTCCCTGCTAACTTTGTAATCTTGGGAAAGTTACTTCATGGCTTAATCCTCAGTTTCCTCACTGTGTGAAATAGAATGTAACAATTTACTTTTTCTTTCTTTCTTTTCTTTTTCTTTCTTTCGTTCATTTTTTTTTTTTTTTTTTTTTTTTTTTTTTTGGAGAAGTAAGCAAGAATATTTAGGAAGCTCACTTGTCTACAGCCTGGCACGTGGTCAACACTCTGATAATCTTTTATCATGATGAGGAAGGTTGAGACTATGGCACCAGGAAGTTCCTGGCATACAAGACAGGGGTCCAGATGAACAAGAGTCTGAGACTTTGGCTGTTTCTCTAAGAGGTCTCCTCTGGGAGGAGTTAACACATCATGCTGGGGATCATTAAAAAAAAAAAATCCTACAGAATTATTCCTCCCCAACAACCTAAACAAACCAAATCTGAATTCCATTTTCTCAAATACCACCCTCAGTTTTTACCAGCAGATCCCTAGGAACAAACCACTCCTAAATATTTCTGCATTTACTTGGCCCCAGAGTTCAGCTCTTGGCCCCCATATCTCCAAGTTAAAAGAGAAAGAACATTTCCCCATCTTTCACAGTGCCTGACAGTATCTTCTATGTCATTAGAATTCTTCTGACTGTGGAATGAAGGGTTGAGGGAATGAATGAATGAGCCTTTCATGCCTAGACACTAGGTATGCCAGGATGGGAAATAAGTAGCTAAAGATAAATCTAAAGACAAATTTTCATTTCCTCTTCTTTTTTCTTGGAACTGAAAGAAAGAGAAGGGAATAAAGATGAGGTTCTTGTCAGGACTTTTCTTCCCCAGCATATACACATCAAGTTCTAGGGGCAGCAGGGAACCAGGACCAAGCCCTCAGCCTGAACTGGGTTCCTCTGCCCACCCCTGACTATTCTACAAAAGGCCTTGGGTCTTCTGCCACTGAGTTAGAGTGCACAGGATGAAAGCAACGTAGCTTGAATGCTGTCCTGGTACATCCATACTTTCCAGAGGGCCTTGGGGAAGACAGGAAATGTCTCTGAGCCTCCAAGTGGGGCTTGTAGATAGTTACCTATCTACACAATGGGTTTTTACAAGGTTCCCATGGGATGGTATGCAAAAAAGTTTTCCTCTGTGATGCAGCACTGCCCAAATTGTTGCTATTTTGCTAACAATTATGATGATGATTCTGCTATTCCTATTGTCAATGTTATTACTGTCATTATTATGATGATTATTCAGCAGTAATACTTAGCCACCAAACTTGGACTTTGAACTGTAGGGCTTTGAAGAGCAGGGCTTATCCTGGCCTACAGCCCCCTCCAAAACAGAACTCTGCTGCCACCTCCTGGCTATGGAAAGACATGCTTTTCATTATGCAAATAACCTAGAGATTAAACTCCGTTTTAGATTAGACCATTCCTAGCCAGAGGTATTCTCTAGAATCATGAGCATTTGGTATAAGCCTCTGGTTTTGCAGATGAGAAAATTCAAATTGGTGATAGGATATGGTAACTTCTCAGGATACAATGTGAAATCCGGACAGCCCAAGTCTCTCAGCTCATACACAAGGGCTCTCTGCAACTATCCATAGAAATAGATCCTGAAGAATCTTGAGATGAAGGGCTAGGACTGGCATGGCAGAGAGAGAGAGAGGAGTCCCTGGTGATGACCCTAAGCAGAGAAGGTGGGAGGGAACATGACCCTGGGTCCGCTCCACAAACCTCATCTTCCTTATCGCAGGAACCTCTGCCAGATGTGTTGGTCATAAGAGGTAAAGCAGTACACCTACACAGACAGCCCCCTGACCCTAAAAATGGTGAGTCTCTAGGTTGAAGGTGGAAAGTTCCAAAACTAGGCTCTCTGGCCTTTTTCTTAGGCCCAAGATGAAGGGTAAAGTGTCCACTCTGCAGCAAGTTACCCAAGGTCAATACTGTGCTTTTTGACCCTTGAGACCCTTTCCCCCTCTTTCCACCCTGCTCAGTACCTCTAGGAAGTTGACCAATGGGCTCCATTGCCCTATGGCTTTGGGATGAGTCTAGCCAATGCAGGGAAAGAGGAGACTGAGATCAATATTTATTCTCATCATCTCTCTCTCCAACCCTCTCTGTCTCCAGGTTCTGGCTGCTGGTTCATCACCCATGCTTGCACCTGCAAGCCTTGAGGCAATGGAGGCCTGAACTGTTAGAGCTGGGGTGTGCTGCATCCATAATGGTTTCGCTATACCTGCCCATAGCTTTGTAAAGAGACTCTTCCTCAAAAACTCTTCACATTGTACTAATTTGGATATGCTATCTTCTGTGGAAACTTGACTGACCAAGGACCCCTGCTCTATACATCTATTTTACTGGATTATGGCCCTTGGTATCGAGCAGGACCTGCTGACCATTACTAATCAGACAGCTACCTCACACTATTGTGTGCATCTCTGGGTCACAAATCACAGGTAATAATGCATTCAATTTCCTCACTCGTTTCAACCTACCCGTTGTTCACCTGAAGCTCATGAACAAAGTAATAGGCTGGGATCCAACTGGGATCAGTGGAGATTCAGAACCAGCTCAGAGAGCTAATGGTAAAACTTTGTGAGTCAGTTGTCAAACTCAAACATTATTTAAAAATTAAATTATGTATGTTTACAACGAAGTGAATTCTATTAAAAATAAAGGTAGCAAATGTTTTAGACTAATAACTGTGTGTGGGGGCGGGTACTGAGGTTCAAACCCAGGAATACTCTACCACTGAGCCCTTTTTATTTCTTATTTTGAAACAGTGTCTAGCTAAATTGCTAACGCTGACCTTGAACTTGTGATCTTCCTGCTTCAGCTTCCCAAACTGTAGGGATTACAGGTGTGTGCCACTGTGCCCAGCTAAACTAATAACTTCTGGGCCTCCTACTACATTTTTATTATTATTTATAATCTCTTGAGGAGATCTACAATCATTCAACTTGCGTGGTGGAAACACCCTGCTTGTACCCCTTCCTACCTCCTCCTTTAGACATGTCAGGTTGCTCACTTGAAATTGGCCATGGTGAGAATACTCACACCACAGAAATCAGCAAACTCTACATAGCAGAAGTTATTAGTGTGTTAAACATTGGTACCAGCACACTGGTGAATGAAACCAGTGAAGTTCAAGTAAAAACAAACATGCAATTCTATATAGAGAGATAGTAGAGTATGTAAAGCCAGTATGATCTCACACTGTCCAACTAGGTCAGCTTAATAGAGGCAGCAAGTTGGAAAACTTCGAAAGACTAGGAATTCACATCCTGCACAGGGCAGGGCCTGGAGGAGAAGCAGAAAGGAAAAGGGATCTGTGTTGTCCAAGTGAAAAACCAGCCTCTATCTCAGAGCAAAGCCTGTCCAAGGAAGGGACATCACCTTTGTCCTTGGAAAAACCCACAGAGCACTCCTAAGCACATTCCCACCCTGCTAAGTTGTTTATCTACAAATAACAGGAGAGATCTGCTGCGCCAGGTGTCCCTGACTCAGTCAGGCTAGGTGGGGATCCATAGCAGCCCCCTAGCAGCCACCAATCAGCATGAGACAGGGAAATACCTGGGATGACAGATGACCCTCCCAGTAGTTTATGGTGGTTGATAACATGTTGGGAAACCATGTAGTTCAGCACGTACACCCCTCTTGGCTTAAACCAATCAGTGCAAACGAATACCCCTTTTGTACTGACCAATCACCCCTACCCAACTTGTTCCCGCCAGTGAATGTGCTAATCATGTTTTAGAGTTGTTATTTGATTTTCCCGCGGTGTGTGATGATTTGCTAAAAGAGGCTATGATGTATGTGAAGTCCCTGCCCTCTCCAAAGAATGTATAAAAATGCTGCAAACCCTGGGCTCGGGGCCTCTCTGTGTTACCAGTTGCTGTGTGTGTGCGCGGAGGACCGAGCTAGCTCGCAATAAACACCTCTTTGCTGCTTACATCGACCTTGGGTCTCTGGTGGTCTTTGGAGGTCCCGAATTCGAGCATAACACAAGTCCCAGCTCCATTGTCATGCTCTAGTCACCAGAACTCATTCAGGGCTGGGGATGTAGCTTGATGGTGGAGCCCTTGCCCAATATATTTAAGGCCCTGGGTTTGATCCCCAGCACTGGAAGGGGGAAAAAAAGCTGTATTCATAAAGTCAACTACAAGTATCTAGATAGAAAATTTATTGCTTCACCTAAATGCAATTCCAAGAGTAGTCAGTCTTCAGTCTCACTATGTCCACAGATTTGTGGTCAGAGCTGGGAGCTAGACTTTCAGAGGATTCCTCTCTCTTTTTCTCTCTCTCTCCTCTAAATCAACTGTACTATCAAGAAGCTTGACTCTTTGTGATTACACAATGGCTAGATGTGGTTTACATCCCACATCTTAAAATCCTTATACTAGCAGACTCAAAATAATTCCAGGAGGGGAAAAAAAAAACCTCCCAAACTGACCCTCCTTGGCTCTAATTTCACAATATGGTCACATGCCCATGGTCAGGAGGTGGTAGGAGATTTGTGGAGTTTGATTGGTCACGTCTGAGTCATGGGCCCACCCAGGAACCTTTGGGTAGCACCAGCTCCACCCAGAACCCATGAAGTAAGGAGTATTGTTTCCTACCCCTCCTATTCCCAGAAGAAATGGTGTGGAAAAAAATAACAACAAATGCCTCTTATGAGGGCTTACTAGTATTATGGCTGTGGACCATGTTAAGTCTGTTTCTCTTAAACTTGGGCTGATCATGCCTTCCCATTGGTCACTGGGCAGACACAATTATATGATGCTGGGTGTGGCAGTGCATGCCTGCAATCCCAGCAAGAGGACTGCAAGTTCAAGGTCAGCCTGGGGAATTTAGTGAGACCTTAAATTAAATAAAAAATCAAACAAAAATTTAAAAAAAATTAAAAGGGAGCATCCCTAGGTCCAATTCCCATTACCGGTGGGGGAAAAAAAAAGATCTGATGACTGTCAACCTCCTGTCATAAAGTAAACTATCTAGGAATGCCCCTTGGAATTTCCCTTTCTTCCCAACTCATCAGCATTGGTCTCTGCCCCATGAAAGACACTGCCACTACTGTAAGATTCTGAGATGTAGGACACATCTACTTCTTCACCCACGTTGAACCAGCTGGCACTGAGACCCAGCAGACACCTCTCATTCTTCAACACTGCACTAAGGGTCCAGCTTCTCATAACATAACATCATTTCCTCCCAGCCAGTGACCCGAATTCCATGCAGGGCCTCTCACTACTGACAGGAGGAGGAAGAGACCGTTGCTCAGAGTCGTTGCCCCACAGCCAGGGGCTTCCTGTCTCATGAGTCAGGAAGGAGAGAACTGGGTGTGGCCAGACAAAACATCTGGACCCAAATCAGGACTTGGCTGGGATCCGGACCCAGGGCCACCCATGGCACACGGGTGCCCCGGCCAGGCACATGGCTCATGATGGAGGACTTGACCTTTCAAGAGCAAACTGAGGACATGTGAGTGCCAGGAGTGACTCTGGGTGCAGGAATCATGATGGAGAAACACATATCAAAATTGAAAGTGCCTTCCTCTCAATACACCCTGGATTCATCTCCTCTGCCAGCCCCTCCCACGGAGTGTTCCCAGCTCTCGCCAGCCTCACGTGCTCTCTCCCAACCCTTGTATCACTTCCCATCCAGCCTTTTGTTTATTATCAGCGTTCATTTTCCAGTTTCTCTCCACCACTAAGCTGTCAACTCCATAGAGCTGGCACTCCCTTCCTCCTCTCAGCACCCTCCAACAGAGATGAGACTACCTATGTATATGACCAGGAAAGATAAGTGTTCGTCACAGCTCTTTTATAATAATAAAAATAATTGAAAATAACCTGCTCTTTTATAATAATAAAAATAATTGAAAATAACCTGCTCTTTTATAATAATAAAAATAATTGAAAATAACTTAAAATGCTAAATAACAAAGGACCGCCTAAATACTGAATACACTATGGTATTAATTCCAGTAGTAGCAGCAGCTAAAGCTAACTGGGTATATATTATGTGTTTGGTGCTATTTTAAGAACTTTATATAGATCTTTTTATTTCTCACTACACACCTAGGTTGTACACTCTTATCCTTTTTTTTTTTTTTAAACTGATGTGGCTCAGAGAGGTTAAGAAATTTGTCAACTTCATACAGCTAGTAAATGATGAGGCCTAAGCTTGCAATCACCGTGCTGCTCTCGGATGACTATGTACTGGGAAAGATAAACACACACATAGGACTTGGCTACATCAAGATGTATATGTTAATGCACATACTGACAGAAGTTAAATGAATGAAGTCCAAGATAATGTGTACATATTGGTTATGGCCATGCAAAAATGTATGGGTATATCAGAAAAGACCACATTCCCGGGAATAATGTAGTTTCTAATCTATCTGAATCTTTATCTCTCGGTAAAGCTGTGTATAATTTTTTTCAGGTTATCTATCTATGAGTTTTTGTCCTGGGGGATCAGCAGACTATTCACTAATTTGATAGATGAATCCTTGCTGAGATGTTTGGGAGTGAGACTGGCTCCAGCCCTCTGTTCATTCCCAGGAAATGCATTTGACAGAACTTGTCAGGGCAGAGATGCAGCTCAAGGCTGGCTTTGGGGGAGTGAGATTGGCACTGGGCAATCTAGAGAAATGGAGGAGGACACTTGGGATAGTGGGGATGGGGGAATCCTTGAGAAGGGTGTCACAAAGGGGTTACAGTGTCTTGACCTGGTCAGAAAGTCTCTGTCCTCGGCAAAGGATGGACCACTCTCCACGCTCTGCAATTTTTGCCACCCCCAATTCTTCAAGGGGGTCTTTAAGGAGTGATTGGAGAAACGAAAGCCCTGGTTATTAATGTAGCATTGAGGTGACTCTGGAGGAGCCAGGCAGGAGTCCCCAGAGAGGATGTCTGGAGCAGGAGGCCCAGCAAGGCAGGGTGGGGGGTCAGGTTAGGCAGATGCATATGGCTCCATCCAGCCCTGAGGGGATTTCCTTCCTTTATCCTCAAGAGCTTCCCAAAAGCATGAGCAGTTTGAAAATCCCCCCAGGACTGGAGCCAGCCCAGAAAATAATGAAGGGAATAGTTGCAATGCCAGGAAGGGGTGGGAAAATGGAGACAGGAGAAGAGGAGAGCTTGGGAGGAAGGAGGGAGTGGTTAGCATTCACACAGGGGCAGCTTGAATTGGGTCAGGGGTGTGGAAACAAGGCTGCCTGAAGACCAGGTGAAGGAATGGTCATATTAGCCTCTAGATGAAGCCTTGGAAATGCATGCAGCTAGCTTCTAATATTCAGGTAGATGCTCCTGGGGAAAAAGGCCATGTACTGCATTGTTCTAGAGTCTTGCTATTCTACATATGGCCCATGGCCCAGCATTGACATCCATGGGGACTTAGAAATGCAGAATCTCACAGGGTATCATGGTACGTGCCCATAATCGCAGGGACTGGGGCATGTTGAGGCAGGAAGATGACTAATTCAACAGCCTGGGCAATTTAGTGAGACCCTGTCTCAAAACAACAAAATAAAAAGACTGGGGATATAATTCTCAATATTGAAGTGCCCCTGAATTCAATTTCTAGTACCAAGAAAAAGAGATAGAAAAAAAAGAGAGAAATTCTAAATCTCAGGCCCTTCCCAGACATAATCAATCCCAACAAGCACCTTACCAAGATCCACAGGTGATTTGTGGCCATATTAAACCTGAAAAGCACAGATCTGGAGCATTTCTACTTAAGTTATGGTCCAGGGACCAGTGTCCATCTCTGAACTGTTTGATAATGGTCTTCCACAGGATACCTGCAGAAATTGAAAGCATTTGGAAGTTTTTAAATAATTTAACATTGCTGTGACATCCAAGTTGATGGTCAGTGGGTCTATCCCATTAAACAGGAAGCATTTTAGTCTTGCAGAACTGGGCACTAGTCATGCCTGATAGGTCCACGTGGGTTGGGGAGAAAATCTTCACCGCAGAAAATTTGAGAAGCTGTGTTCTGATGAGTGGTTCTCAAATTTTAGCATGTGTCAGCATCCCCCAGAGGGATGGTTAAAAGGCAGACTGCTGAGTCCAACACCCAAAGTTTCTGATTCTCTAATTCTGGGGTGGGAACTGAGAATTTGCTTTTCTAACCAGATCTCAGGTAATGCTGATGTTGTTGGTCCAGGAACCACATGGTGAGAAGCACTACTCTAGAAGACAGGTCCAGACCAGTGGGTAAGAGTTACAGGATTCAGTTTCTCACTTAATATAAAGAAAAAAGTTTTAACAGATAACTATGTTAATTAGATATGTAATTGCTAGCAAAGAAATGGATGAGCCCACCATTTTCAAAATGCTTTAACAATCATCTCCCTTAGACCTTAAAATAGCCCTAAGAGAAAAACTGTTACAATTTCTGTTTTCCACAGGAGGAAACTGACTTACCCAAGGCTGGATGGCAAAGCAGGTTGCCTGGTGGTTCAGACGGAGCCTTAAGGCCCTCCCTTCAAGTGATACTGAAGGGATATTCACACTGGATACACTGGATACAGTTTGGGTCCATAGTTTCTACGACTTTTTCTACCTTGAAGAACGGGAAGACTCTTTTTCCATAAATTCCATCCTGCTAGTCTCACTGGCACTCATGCCAATCCATCAATTTTATAATGAAATTGTCATTATTGGCTTGTGGAATTTCTGCATAACTCAGCATGTCCCTTGGGACTAATGGATGGTGTTACAAAATCATAAACTGGTGAAAGATCCATTCAAAGCACAAGATAGACCAATGGATTCTAACGTAGCATGGTATGAAAAGGTTAGTGATGTGATTTTAGATTTCATGCTGCAACTAATCTTTAAGAAACTACTAATTTTCAAATTTTGGAGTACAGAGATGGATATCTATAATTATCTGAGGAGTCATTCAAATATTCCTCCTTTTAAGTTTTATTCATCCATAAAGTAAAATGAGAGCTGGGCGCTTTGGTGCACACCTATAACCCCAGCAACTCAGGAGCCTGAGGCAGAAAAATGGCAAGTTCAAAGCCAGCCTCAGCAGCTTAGCAAGATCCTGTCTCAAAAAAATAAAAATAGAAAGGGCTGGGGATGTATCTTAGTGGTTAAGCACCCCTGGAAGGAAGGAAGGAAAGAAGGAAAGAAGAAGGAAGGAAGAAAGATGAAATTGTGCCTTCTGCAGGAAAATGGATGGAACTTGAGACCATTATGTTAAACAAACCAAACCAAACTCAGAAGGTCAAAGGTCATATGTTCTCTCTTAAGTGGAAGCTAGAAAGGAAAAAAGAAAAGAAAGGTGCTGGGTTGGGGGGTCTTTCATGAAAATCAAAGCAAGAGAAGTAGATTGAGGAAAAAACCAGAGGGTGGGAGGAAAAGAGAGAGAGGGAGATCTAGGTAGTGATACGGGCCAAATTACTTTGTGAAATTGTGCACATATAAGAATATGTAAAAAATAAATCCCACCATTATGTACAACTACAATGCACCAATAAAAAAAATGTGGAAATAAAGATATTCCTCCTTTTTCTAACTACATATGTAGGTGAGACCGAATTCTCTTTACATACTTTAGCTAAAACAAACAAAAACAAAACTTATTGCCATGGCAAGGTGCAGAATCACACACCTATTATTCCAGCAGCTCAGGAGGCTGAGGCAGGAGGATCGCACATTCAAAGCCAGCCTCAGTAACTTAGCAAGGCCCTAAAGCAACTTAGCAAGACCCTGTCTCAAAATAAAAAATAAAATATGGCTAAGTGGTTAAGTGCCCATGGATTCATTCCCTGATACAAAACAAAACAAAACAAAAACACTGCAATGGATTTAGAACAGAAATAGTCATGAGAATGAGCTATCTTTTATTAAGTCCGAAAAAAAAGGAGTTTACAAAAATATAAGACAACACCACAGTTCTCACAAGTTATCCTGTAAAACTGTTATTTTTTCATAAAAATATATGACTATGCTAATTATAATGGGTTAGTTGCTATTTTAAATTAAGTATTTTTTAATTTCTCAGTTTTATTTTAAAGTCTGATAATTATTAATATTTAGGACCATCATAAACCAAATTCCTTGGGCTTGATAATTTTTAAGAAAGTAAAAGGGCCCAGAGACCAAAATGTTCGGTTGTTGTTTGGGGTTTTATTGTTGTTGTTGTTGTTGGATTTTGGTTTTGTTTTTGGTTTTTTTGGAGTCAGGGATTGAACCCGGGGACACTTGACCACTGAGCCACACCACACACTTTTTTTTTTTTTTTTTGAGACAGGGTCTTGCTAAGCTTCTTAGGGCTTCAGTAAGTTGTAGAGTCTGGCTTTGAACTTGAGATCCTCCTGCCTCAGCCTCAGAGCTGTTGGGGGCTTTTGTTTATTTGTTTTTACTGTTGCTTTTTGAGGAACCAGGGATGAAACCCAAGAGCATGCTACTACTAAGCTGCATCTCCAAGCCTTTTCATTTTATTTTGAGGCAGGGTCTCACTAAACTGCTTAGGCTGGCCTCAAACTTGCAATCATCCTCCTGCCTCAGCCTCTGGAGTCTCTGGGATTATAGGCATGCACCATACTGCAGCTCCAAATCTTCTGAGAACTGCTGACACAGGGCTTTAGCTGTGACCAGAGCCTTGGAAAGGAATGCAGATAACTCCTTCCTCTCCTTTCCTGCTCACTGTCCACCATGTGGCAGACTCCACTGGGTACAGAACAGGAAAAAGGAAAAGGAAATCTTCTTTCCTTTCCTTTCCTGGAATAAGCCCGGGGCAGCCTCCCTCTGAGTGCCAGGAGAAGTGTCACACCCAGTTTTCCCAAGCAAAGGGTGGCTGAAGGTACTGAGAATGCCTGGGCCAGTAGGGTGAAGACAGGGACAGAGGAAGGTCCCTGAAGCTAGACAACAAGAACAGCTTGATGTATCCACACCACGATGCAGATCCTGGTCCTAGTCAATGCTCCAATTAACAGCATTGGGGTGAATGTGAATAACATTCACATCACAATAACGCGGCTGCACTGTGTTATCAGGATTGGAGACCTTGGTTTTCTGTATAATCCCCATCTTCTCCCTCCCCACCAACAAAGCAAGCACATATGAGCCTATCCTCTGTGTGTGTGTGTGTGTGTGTGTGTGTGTAGTTGTAGGTGGACACAATGCCTTTATTTTATTTTTATGTGGTGCTGAGGATCGAACCCAGTGCCTCACGCATGCTAGGTGAGTGCTCTACCACTTGAGCCACAAACCCAGCCCTATCCTCTGTATTAATCGGCTTTTTGTTGCAGTGAAACAACAAAATACCTAAGGGGGAAAAACAGATTTTTTTTCAACAAAATACCTAAGGGGGAAAAAATAGATTTACTTTGGCTCCCAGTTTCAGGGTACTGAGTCCATGGTTGGTTGGATCCAAGGCAGAAACAGCATGGTGGAAGGGCATGGAAGGGGAAACCTGAACAGCCATGGAAACCAGGAAGCAGAGAGAGGAGCAAGAGGAGGAGGAAGAGGAGGAGGAGGAGGAGGAGGAGGAGGAGGAGGAGGAGGAGGAGGAGGAGGAGGAGGAGGAGGAGTGGCAGCCAGGGACAAGACACAGTTCCCACGGGCATGCCTCTAGTGATCTACTTCCTTCCTTCACCGGGGCTCCATCTCCTACAGTTTACACTGCCTTCCAATAACCCATTTATTGGACTGATCTGTCGATGAGGTGACAGCCCTCATGATCCAATCACTTCCCTAAAGCTCTACCTCTGAACATTGCCACATTGGGGACCAAACTCTCAACTCAGAAACTTTTGGAGAACATTCCAGATCCAAACCATAACATCTTCTATCACATATCCTACAAGCTGACAAAAACTAGTTAGTTGTCCACCCAATTTAACAAAAGAATGGCATAAATGATCATCTGTATTCCTATTTCTCCTAGCATTGCAAAACTCAGAGAAGATAAGCCATGTCTGTGCTCCACTTATTATCATAAATGGCTAGGTGACCTCCTAAGGGGATGCTCCAGGGCTCTGAAAAGAGAGTGTGCTGAAGATGGTTGGGAGACTCTCAAGTCCAGATTGCTATTTTTCTTAGCTTTAAATCCTCATGAGAGGGCTGGGGATGTGGCTCAAGCGGTAATGCGCTCGCCTGGCATACGGGCAGCCCGGGTTCGATCCTCAGCACCACATACAAAGATGTTGTGTCCGCCGAAAACTAAAAAATAAATATTAAAAAATTCTCTCTCTCTCTCTCTCTCTCTCTCTCTCTCTCTCTCTCTCTCTCTCTCTCAAAAAAAATGTTTAAATCCTCATGAGAGTAAAATAATGAAGAAAGAAAGAATTCCAATCTTAGAAATAAATTTAAACTTTTTTAGAGAGGATATCCCCCAACTCATTTTATGAAGCCAGTACAATTTTGACATCAAAACAAAATTTATAGGTCAATCTCATTCATGAATATGGATGCACAAAAATTTCTTTTAAAAAAATGACAAACGGAATCCAGTAATATACAAGAAAGGTACTATCTGTTGAAATAAGTTTGGGATTCTTCCAGTATTTTAAGTCGATGTAACATTAGAAAGTCAATTGATACCAATACATTACATAAAAAGATTAAAGGAAAAAATTCATAGGATCATTTCAATAGATGCAGGAAAAAAGTTTGTTAAAATTCAACAGCCATTCACGATTTTTAAAAATTCTTCCTCTTGAAAGGGACGAAGGGGAAATACTGGGGAACAGTATTGACCAAACTATGTTATTACACAACTGAATGTATGGATATATAACAACAATTCCCACTGTGATAGTAGGAGCAAATGTGACTCCATTTTGTTTTATGACTTCATCCTGTAAAACAACCATGTCAAGTAGAAGAGTCATGACTGGGGCAAGATGTTCTTTTCCTTTTGCTATAGAAACCTTTAAGAACTGGAACTACTTAATGGGGCATTGTTTCTGTAACTGGGGTGACTGGGCTAACTGTGATTGGTTAAGGCTTCCCTCCGCTTGACTGCACTGTCCCGCTTCTGTAACCTGGCTTGCTTGCATTGGCTAGACCCCCTGAACATCCCTTTTGCGGTTTTCAGGCTTATAAGGAGTGCCTTGCAATTGTTCGGGGCTGATCAGGGGAACAGCTTTATGTTCTGGTCAGCCGCCACAGGTGTGCTTCAATAAAGGCTTGATTGAGTGGTCTGGAAGTCAGTTTATGAAACCCTGGAACAAAGCTTTAACTATAACATTTGGGGGCTCGTCCGGGATCCATTTCTTCCCTACCCTCACGCCAAATTTGCCTCCAACGATGGGCCTTTGGACCTCGCCCCGGAGTAGAGGGGAGCTCCTGAGAGATGTTCCTCAGCCTCACTCCGAGGACGACTCCAATCCATCCTAGGACGCTCTGAAAAGCCTCCTGCAGGCTGTCAGTTCTGGGGAGTCAACTCTTCTCTGGGGGAAAAGGTCAGATTGGATACAGTCGCTTACACCTTCCCCGGGACAGGACGAGAGATTGTCATTGTCTCCCTGGAGGTCTCCCTGTGAGACCTCATCTGTCTGTATCTGGGGCCACTGGAGGCCTCCCTGCGAGGCCTCATCTGTCTGGGGGCAGGACGAGACGTGGTCTCTGCCCCATTAGAGGTTTCCCTGTGCGACCTCAGCGATTGTTGCTTGTCCTGAGTCTGTTCTGCTGTTTGTCATTTCTCCAGTGTCTTCTGCTGTTGGTCATTTGTCCCGTGTCTGTTCGAGGGCTGTTTGTCCTGTTCTTCTATCCGAGTGTTGTGCGCGGGCCCTTTTCTTGTTGTCATAACCACTCTTCTTTCATCAGGACTCCTTCGATCCACCGACATCAGAGACAAGGAAATGCTACAGAGATCTCTACCTGGAATCCTTTAACTTGTTAACAATTTCAGGACTTTGTCTGTTGGTTTGTTTTTGTTTGTTCCCTTTGTGTTCTGTGTTAATTTCTACCTCAGTTTGTTTCTAATGGAAAAAAATAGTTAAAATTGTTTTAACTGTGCTCACTACAGCTTACATTAAAATGTAAAGTGCTGCCAACAGAACTAAAAAATTGTCAAAAGTAAAAGCTAAAGGTAAAAATAAAAAGACATTCTAGAGATTGCCTTTATTTAGGAACTGGGCCAGGTGGCCAACTGGGTAAATCATGTCAGTTCCTATAGAGGACAGATTAAAACTAAAGTGTTTTATAAAATTATTATTCCTATATTGATTGTATAACAAAAAGCATAATTTTGTCTAGAAATTTGACTTTTGTCTCTCAGTATTTACAAGCATGAATAACTCCCAACTATTAAAAAAATGGTCTAAAGATTTTTCAATGTCAGACTAAAAGTTGGTGGCCACTATCCAAGAAACCAGAAAAACCAGTTTAGAATGGGACCCCAACCTGGGGGACTCTCCCAAGAAGACCAATGAAGCTGCATCTTTGGGAAGTTCCTCCAGGGAAAAATAAGCCCCCTTCGTTTGTCTATGTTCCCTCAACTCTTTTCAGCTTTGATGAACAGGACCACCTCAGGAAAAAGGTCAGAAAACTTTTAAAATTCTATATTTGTTGAACTCATAATTTTGATCCAATATGCCTAGGTTAATATGTTTTTCCGATTACACTCTGCTTTATTCTAAGGTCAATTTACAAGGGTTAACTCTCAATATAATAGGTTTTAAAAAATAAGCTACAAGGCTTTTGTTTGTCTGTTTGCTTTGTGTGGGTGCACCGGTGTACTGTCTGTCTACGTGTATTGCCATGTCTAAATATATTTGGTACAAATGAGCTCATAAATTAAAATTTTAAAAAATAGATCCAAATACTTTTGGTTAATATAATTTAAAAGGTTCAATTTAAATTGGGGAAATAGATAAAAGTACAAATATCTTTAAAGTTACTAATACACAGCTTTGTTTCTAGATGGTTAAACAGCTGTTAAAGTGTTAATGTCTATAATGTGTCTGATATCCATTGTCTCTAGGATTTTTATTCAACAACAACAACAAAAAATTACTAATACTATTCAATACACTTGTGTGATACCTTGTTTTTAAAAAATATATGTAAATTACATCTAAACGTATATAAAATTAATCATAGACATGTTTGTTAGAGACATCTAATTGGTACAAAGTTAAAATGCTGACTGTTAAATATAATATCAAGTACTCTTAACTCCTTAAATTCCATAAGGTAAAATACTTAAACAATGTTGGTGTTTTCATAAGTTGGTAAACTAAAAAAGAAATTTGAAATTATTTTGTGTTATTATAAAAACAAGGTTACTCTAAATTACAAAGTCCCAATGGTATAATTCTACATACAAGAAGTCAAGAAGTTTCAACTGTATTTTAATTAAAGTACTATAAATAACAAATATTTCATCTTATTAAAATAGATCAATTTATCTAAATTCAAAAATTTATAAGGGTTATTTCAAGATACAAACAAAAAAAAAAGGATCAATAAGTTAAAAAATACTAAAAAGTTCTAGATATAAAAATATATTTAATAAAAAACGTTTCCAGGTTAAAAGTCTTTATGTGGTAAAGTGTAATTTAATACATTTAAGTAAACAACGAAAGGGTCTAATTAAGTAATATAAAGGTCTATAAATAAAAGACAAATATTAAAAGGTTTATATGTAACTAAGTTGGTTATATATGTAACACAATAGTTAAAACTATTCAAGGTTGTTCCCTAAGGACTGAAATATTTATATGTTAAATTGACAAAAACTTCTAAAAAAATTAATTACATTATGTCTGTTAAGTTTTATCCCCTAGAACAAGTAATCTTGGAGAAACTAAGGATTTTACATATGTGGCTAAACAGCAACTGTTATTTTTAAGTATTGTCCTACATTACAAAGTCTAGATTTTACCTTAAAAGCTACCCTTGGTTAATATAAAAACATCAATAAAAGTGTGGTACATTACTCTTCTTTATGGATTAAATGTGTTCATATCTTTCAGGTAAACAAGTCTTTAAGGTAAAAGGTTTAAAGGAACATTTTATCAAGCTGGTATTCTCCAAACTAAAATTGTCTGTAATGGTAATTTAAACTTACAAAGATAATAAATTTTATTGGAAATTTATTTATATTATTTAATGTTTTGTAACCAAATCTTATGTTACCTTTTACACTAAATTTAAAAAAGTAATGAGAGCCTAATCTACTGAAAGGTTAAATATTGTAAAACATTTTGCCACTTTTCCACATAAAAAATGTTAAGGGCTCTCAGCTTTTCCTTAATTAATGTTTCAGATGTATGTCATATTGTACTAGCTAACATTCATACAGAGTCAGGAAACAATATATGTAAACTTTATAAAATGAGATCTTAAAAGAGAGACAAAGATCAGCTTTAGAACTAAAACACTTTGCCTAAGGTTTGTAAAGAGCCCCACCTTACCTGAGATAAGGCTCTGCCTCCCACCGTACAGTATGTCAAAATAACTTCGAAGCAGGCCAGATTTCAATTAATTTAAAGTTATATTCAAAGATTAATTTTACTGAAAAGGTTACTGTGATCTCAAATAGGAAATATAATGTGTAACTTGGCCAAAGTTCAAAATTATATACAAGCTAAATATGTTTTTACTATTGTTAATTTCACTTTGTATTTTCATTATAACTAAAAACAAGTGACCGTTACACTCAGAGCAACCAAGAGACCTTTACTGTGACAGTGTCTGATTAATGAGAGAGAGAGAGAGAGAGAGAGAGAGGAAAATGAGAGAAAAAGGAGAGAGCAAGAGAGGAGGACCTGGCAAGAGAGAGTTTTTATAGCCAAAATCTAATGGGGTCTCTAGGTCTGCAAGCTGCCTTGTTGGCGTACAGTGATTGGATCACAGTAGATGCTAAGGTGTCATCTTCTGCCTTCAGGCAGATCTTCAGCATTACATAAATTAATAAATAAAATAAGGATATTGTGTTATGTAAAAATTAACTGTAAAGTTATAAAGATTAAAGTTAAAGCCCAACATTCTTACTTTCAAACTGGTAAAACTGACTTGCTGGATGTTTAAGACCAAATTTAAATATTAAAGTTAAAATAAAGGGGCAAAAAAAAACCAAAAAACAATATTTGGCTCTTGCCCTCTAAGTCAGCCTAAACTCAGGACAGGGGGAAAAGCTTTGCAACTCTGGGCCACATAACCTCCCGATAAGGGAGATTAATGAGACCCCTGGAGAACAGAAAGCCAATGAGTGTACATGCTGCAAAAGAGGAGGGTCATTTAAAAAGGAGACATGCCTGATACTTCCAAGGGAAGCCATCTGGTCAACAAGACCTTGACCCATCCTAATGCAGATGACACTAACAGAGCTAAAATACTGCTCACAAGTTCCCCAAAAATGTCCTCCAAGGAAACTCAGCTGACTCTTACCAATAGATAGAAACAAGGTCAGTTTGACCAGCTTGGTCTTAGGCACCTAGCAAAAACAGTTAAAAACAAAAGCACAGCCATTCTTGGACATTTAAAAAGAAACAACAGTTATTTTAATGTAACTTAAAATGTACACTAGTGTTAGCATCCCCAAAAATAAGTAAGACTGGAGGCAACAAAAGAAAAATTCTTAGGCAAAAATGCCTGATAACTATCAATAAAAAAAACTGCCAGAAGTTTTTAGTCAGTTCAAGGCCTACAGATCTTCCTAACTTCCTACACAGGTAGATGTAATCAATGTTTATTAATATAATTATGTAGCCTTAAGTAACAAAAGGATCTTTACTGAACACAGTGGTCATGCCAAAAAGGTATTTTTACAAAAATCAGATGACATTAACTAATTTAACTAAACATTGTGTCTACATTCCTGATAATTCTGACAATGTTAAAGATTTATGTTCCCTAAAAAAGTGCCTTATTAGCCTTTGTTAGGCCTTGTTATGGGGACATTTTCTCAGGTCTTCTGCCTCCTGGTAAACAATTATTAATTTCTGTCATTTTCATGATATTCACGGACAGGTTCCAGATGCTACAACTGCTATTTGTATTAATCTTATTTTAGCACTCATGTCTTTTTGTTTCTCTCATAGAAGTGCCCACCCCAGGTGAATTTACATCCTGTTCTTCTTGAGCCAGATTTTTACCATGGACTCCTTGACCCACTCAGTTTCTAAAAAGGGACTCCAAACTGCTTGCCCACTGCACATCGCCCCCCTTTCAGCTGGAAGTAGCAAGAACGGTCATCGCCCTTTTCCCTTAAGGCAGTTGGAGGTCCCTAATATTAGAGGAAAAATTACGGTCAATATAGATGTTCACCAATATGTCTAGCTCAGAAAGATGTACCTGGGAAACTGCTCCCAAGATCACCCTGGGTGATCTCTCAGAAAGAGACACTTGCTTCCACAACCCAACTTATAAGTGGGACAACTCCCCGTTCACCAAAAATTGTGCTTCCCAGGTCCCACTTTGAACTCCTTGCCTATATCTCCAAACTGTCAAAACTCTGAACTACGTAACCTACTATTTTGATGGAGTAAAAGGAAAAGAACACCTGGACTTATTAAAAGGCCAGGGCCCACTGATTTACCAACATAGACTGGCTGCCCCCATTTTAGTTCCCCTCCTGGCTGGTTTGGGAAGTCCCTCAGCCGTCAAATAGATATAGATTTAGGAAAACTAGAAAGGTCAATCTCCAAAGTAAAAGTTTCACTAGACTCTCTGACAGAAATAGTCTTACAAAACAGATGAGGTCTAGATGGTCTCTTTCTGAAAAAAGGAGGACTTTGTATGGCTCCAGGAGAAACTTGTTTCTCTGCAAACCATTCTGGGATAATAAAGAACAGTTTGGCGCTTGTGAGAAACAGGTTAAAAGAAAGAGATGAAGCACTAGAAACTTCAGGCAAGTGGTTCCAAAACCTATTCTCATGGTCCCCTTGGTTGGCTACCATCATTCCAGCCATAGTTGGGCCCCTGGTCCTTCTCCTGATTGGTATTACTGTAGGACCCTGCCTCTTACAAAAGAATGTAGGTGAGGTCAGACTTATGGTCTGGCGAGCCCAGTATAGTCCCTTAGACACAGAAGGATGGAAAAAAACTGAGGCCTATTGATGTGCAAGATTGACATCAAATCTACTAAAACCAGTGGGGAATGTGATAGTAGGAGCAAATGTGACTCCATTTTGTTTTATGACTTCATCCTGTAAAACAACCATGTCAAGTAGAAGAGTCATGACTGGGGCAAGATGTTCTTTTCCTTTTGCTATAGAAACCTTTAAGAACTGGAACTACCTAATGGGGCATTGCTTCTGTAACTAGGGTAATGGGGCTCTGTTTCTGTAACTGGGGTGACTGGGCTAACTGTGATTGGTTAGGCTTCCCTCTGCTTGACTGCACTGTCCCGCTTCTGTAACCTGGCTTGCTTGCATTGGCTAGACACCCTGAACATCCCTTTTGCAGTTTTCAGGCTTATAAGGAGTGCCCTTGCAATTGTTCGGGGCTGATCAGGGGAACAGCTTTATGTTCTGGTCAGCCGCCACCGGTGTGCTTCAATAAAGGCTTGATTCGATTATATGTGAGTGGTCTGGAAGTCAGTTTATGAAACCCTGGGACAAAGCTTTAACTATAACACCACTACTATGTATATAAGGCATCAATAAAAATATGGAAAGATGTTTTATTTTATACTGAGAATAAAAATTAACTTCATGATTAGATAAAAACCTTTACCAAAGTCTTACGAAAGCATAAAATTCCATAAATGGAAACTTTTAATTTGAGATGGAATAAGACATAGATGCCAACTACCATCATCTCTATTTATCAAGGTACCGGAAGTCCTGCTTAATACCACAGGAAAAAGAAATGAAGAAAGAATCTGTATCTACTGAACCTATTCCACATGCAACAATTGACTCAAAAAGGATCAAAGACCCAAATATAATAACTGAAACTACAGAACTCTTAGAAGAAACACATGGGGGAAAACTTTATGACACTGGATTAGGCAATGATTTCTTGGATAAGATAGCAAAAAACCCAGGCAATCAAAGTAAAAATAGATAGATTAGACTATATAAAAATAAAAACTTCTGAGCATCAAAAGTTACAATATAGTGAAAAAGAAACTTTACAGAATTGGAGATGATATTTTAGGAAATGTATCTGATATGGGATTAATACTCAGAATATATAAAGAACTCGTACAACTTAACAACAATCTGGTTAAAAAGTGGGCAAAGGACCTGAATAGACATTTCTCCAAAGAAATATATGAATGCCAACAAGCACATGAAAGATGGTCAACATCATTAGGGAAATGCAAATCAAAACCACAGTGAGAAGTTGGATGTGGTCTCACACACACCTGTTGTCCCAGCTACTCAGAAGACTGAAGCAGGAGAACCATCTGAGCCCAGGAGTTTGAGCCCAGCGTCAAACTGGGCAACACAGCATTCCTTGTTAAAAGAAATTTTAAGGGGCTGGGATTGTGGCTCAGTGGTAGAGCACCTGGCTAGCACATGTGAGGCACTGGGTTCAATCCTCAGTACCACATAAAAATTAACAAATAAAATAAAGATATTATGTCCATCTATAACTTTAAAAAAGAGTTTATAAAAAAAGGAAATTTTATGTTGAATTTGTTTAAAAAAATCAGAAAATAACAAGTGTTGGCAAGGGTGTGAAAAAAATTGAATTTTTTTACATTGCTAGAAATATAAAATGGTATAGTTGCTATGGAAAATATTATGGCATTTCCTAAAAAGAAAATAAAACACCATATGATCCAGCAATTTCACTTCTGGGTTTATACCCCAGACAATCGACAACAGGGTCTCAAAGAGATAGGTGTACACTCATATTCTCAGCAACATTATTCACAATAACCAAGAGGTAAAAACAGCCCGGGTCCTTCAAGGAATGAATGCATAAGCAAATGTGGTATCTTTATTCAATGGAATATCATTCAGCCTTAATAACATGGGTGATCCTTAAGCACATTATGCCAAGTGACATAAATAAGCCAGTGGGGACCCAAACTCTGTGTGTTTCCACTACTATACCTTATCCCACATGCAACAATTGACTCAAAAAGGGTCAAAGACCCAAATATAATACCTGAAACTATAAAAAAAAAAAAAAAAACTAGAATGGTGGTTGCCAGGGGCTGGAGGAAAGAGGAAATGAGGAGTTAGTATCTAAATCTTACAGAGATTCCATTTTACAAGACTCAGCAAGTTCTGGAGAAGGATGGTGGTGATGCTGCACAAGAATGCAAAGTCTGGGGCTGGGGTTGTGCCTCAGCGATAGAGCAATCACCAAGCACGTGCGAGATCCTGTGTTCAATCCTCAGCACCACCTAAAAATAAAAATAAATAAATAAAATAAAGGTATTGTGACCAACTACACCTAAAGAATATTTTTTAAAAAAGAAGAATGCAAAGGTACTTCATGCTGAGCTGTATATTTTAAATTGGTTAAGATGGAAAATTTTATGTTGTGTGTATTTTATCGTAATTTTTTAAAAAAATAATTTCAGCTATGGAATAGAATACTCGTATTATAAAACTCTGTTGTGCTAAAACTCATCATCAGGAGATGGAGTAGAGGAAGGGAGAGAGAGATGAAGGATAGGTGTGCGACACTGACTTTCTCATCTTACATAATGGAAAGTTAATGGCTAACGATCAAAGTTGGAAAACACAAACCATAGAGGGTGGGGGTAATTTTTAGAGTTGTAAAATGGGACCAAATCACATAACTGAGAAAAAAAAAGGTGAAAAAAGTATATAAGCTTAATTGTTCCTTGCTGATAAGGAAAAGTCATTTCCATATCATCTAAATTTGATACATCAAAAAATACAAATAGTAAACATATGGCTGTGTTGATGGCTATAAAAGAAACTCTTGAAGGGCTGGGGTCATGTGGCTCAGTGGTAGAGGGCTTCCTACCATGTGTGAGGCACTGGGTTCGATCCTCAGCACCACATAAAAATAAATATAGGTATTCTGTTCATCTACAACTAGGAAAATATTTTTATTTTTATTTTTTTATTTTTTTTAATTTTTATTGTTGGTTGTTCAAAACATTACATAGTTCTTGATATATCATATTTCACACTTTGATTCAAGTGGGTTATGAACTCCCATTTTTACCCCGTATACAGATTGTAGAATCACATCAGTTACACATCCATTGATTTACATATTGCCATACTAGTGTCTGTTGTATTCTGCTGCCTTTCCTATCCTCTACTATCCCCCCTCCCCTCCCCTCCCCTCTTCTCTTTCTACCCCCTCTACTGTCATTCATTTCTCCCCCTTGTATTATTTTTCCCTTTCCCCTCACTTCCTCTTGTATGTAATTTTGTATAACCCTGAGGGTCTCCTTCCATTTCCATGCAATTTCCCTTCTCTCTCCCTTTCCCTCGCACCTCTCATCCCTGTTTAATGTTAATCTTCTTCTCATGCTCTTCGTCCCTACTCTGTTCTTAGTTACTCTCCTTATATCAAAGAAGACATTTGGCATTTGTTTTTTAGGGATTGGCTAGCTTCACTTAGCATAATCTGCTCTAATGCCATCCATTTCCCTGCAAATTCTATGATTTTGTCATTTTTTAATGCAGAGTAATACTCCATTGTGTATAAATGCCACATTTTTTTTTATCCATTCGTCTATTGAAGGGCATCTAGGTTGGTTCCACAGTCTTGCTATTGTGAATTGTGCTGCTATGAATATCGATGTAGCAGTGTCCCTGTAGCATGCTCTTTTTAGGTCTTTAGGGAATAGACCGAGAAGGGGAATAGCTGGGTCAAATGGTGGTTCCATTCCCAGCTTTCCAAGAAATCTCCATACTGCTTTCCAAATTGGCTGCACCCATTTGCAGTCCCACCAGCAATGTACAAGTGTACCCTTTTCCCCACATCCTCGCCAGCACTTGTTGTTGTTTGACTTCATAATGGCTGCCAATCTTACTGGAGTGAGATGGTATCTTAGGGTGGTTTTGATTTGCATTTCTCTGACTGCTAGAGATGGTGAGCATTTTTTCATGTACTTGTTGACTGATTGTATGTCCTCCTCTGAGAAGTGTCTGTTCAGGTCCTTGGCCCATTTGTTGATTGGGTTATTTGTTTTCTTATTGTCTAGAAACAATAAGAGAGGTAAATAGGGAGCCTACATCCTGGGAACAAATCTTTACTCCTCACACTTCAGATAGAGCCCTAATATCCAGAGTATACAAGGAAAACATTTTTAAAGAAAGAAAGAAATCCAGAAAGCTCTGGTTATTCCACAATGGGAGAATAGAGTCTCAGCTTCAGGATGGGAACAAGCTATCACAGGATGCCGTGCCTGTCCCCACCCTGTCATCCCTTTTGCCCTACCCTACGTTTCAGTAATGCTCTCTCCCTGCCAGCCACTCAATCCCTCTTTCAGATCCTATGAATTGTTGCTGTCTCTGCAAATTCCCTTCCAGTCTCCTTCCTGCTCCCTGACCCCCTCAGTCCTGGACCTCACCTCACTATTGATAGCTAAGTGCACTTCCCGGCCACTAAACCACTCTCCAGAGCTAGGGCTGTGTGCCGTGGGGTGCAAGTACTCAACCTCTCAACCTCACAATCCTTTATGATTTGGATGGAAGAGCCACGTAAGGTAATTGTAGAAATGTTGTGTGTCCAGTTCTACGGGGGGAAAAAATCTGAAAATAACTGATCCACAGTGGCTACGGAGCCATTTGTGTGGCTGGATTATAGATTAATTTTTTTTCTGTATCGTCTCCGAGGGGAGGGGAGGGAAAGCCGAAGGTACCGGGGAATGAGATGGATCAAATGATGTACATACACAGACACGGCTTAATGAATCACACTATCATGTATGATTATAATGTACCAATAAAATAATTTAATTTTTTTTTAAATACTCATTTAATTTCCTTACCTCTGAATGAAGTGTTTTTCACTTTGGGGTGTCAGGGTCATCTTTGTGAATCCAATGAAAGCTGTAGACACTTTCCCCATAAGCATTTAGACACCCAAGCAAACACATAATACATAACATTTTGCAGGTGAACATTTTAGGGTACAAAGATGAACAAATGAATGAACCTAGGAAGCCAAAACAATAGCATTCCCTCGGATGCCTCAAGCGTCACTCGACATCTGTAGGCGGCAGAAGGCAAGGCCAAGGGATACCAACAAGAACAGTGCCAAGGTCTATAATGGAATCCCTCCTGCCCTGGTCCCCAGAGGGCTCTGGCTGCCAACACGCTCCAGAGAGGAGTTGGACACTCCCTTGGCTCACCTGCTCTGTAAATGTTATTTCTCCTGAGCTGGACCCATGAGAACCACTGGGATCAAATAGGGCCTTGATTCAGGCTCAAATTAGTCCTAGACATTCAGCAAGCTCAGGCAGGACCAAGAAGGTGGCGGATGGGGCAAAGGGAACGGGGATAATAATCAGAGAAAAACTTCCTAGTGTATTTTGAATTCTTATCCAGTGCCAAGAACAAAATGGGAATTCCCAGAATATTTCCTTTTGTTTTTTCCTCTTTAGTGCCCTTCCCAAAACCCCTGGCATCTAACAAAAGCTGCCAAAATTCTGTTTTCGAACGTTAATGCAAATCACTTCCGCAAACTTGCCTTCCCCAGGAAGAGCCGATGGAGAAACTCAGCAGTGAGCAGAGAAAGAGCAGACCGGAAGGGGGAGGGAGGCTGCCCTGGCTGAGCGGAATCTGGATAGAAGGGAAGCTTGTCATGGTGGCAGGGACTCAGCTAAAGTTCCAATGTCCCCAAGGTAAAGAACAGATTTGATGTCTGGAGTGGTGGCACATACCTGTAATCCCAGCTGTTTAGAAGGCTGGGGCAGGAAGATAGCAAGTTCAGGGCTAGCCTGGGCAATTTAATGGGACCCTTACTTGGAGTAAAAAATCCTGGGGATGCTGGGGATGTCACTCAGTAGAGTCCCTGGGTTCAACCCCTAGTATCAAAAAAAAAAAAACCAAATAAAAAGATTGTTCAAAGCCATACTACAGAAAGGGCCTGAATTTGTTGGATTTGACCCTGAAGATGAGACTCCACAGCACTTCGTTATATGGCTTCTTTAATAGCAGGGGTGGCAAAGTGGCAAGGAAGGCAGATTATCCTAGCCTGGTGTCCTCTGGAGCCCTCCCAGAGAGCCCCAGGCTACCTGTGTTTCTTCAGCCAGACCTTAGACCTCCCAGCAGCCTTTGCAGTCAGAAGGGGCTCCCTCAGGTAGTTGGATCCAGAGAGCACCTCTTTTACCCAGAGGCCCTCGGGGCAGGCTCTTGAGATTGTAGTTAGTTAGTCCCCATTTCCCCCGCAATACATTCACACCTCTGTCCTGTTGGCCTCCGGGACCCCAGAGCATGAGCTTCATGTCCAGCAGCTGATCTGGTGGGTTAGGCTTGTTCACAGAAAGTCAGGCTCGGACTTCCCAGGCTCCCTATCCCCAGGTCCAGCTCCCACCTGGAGGTCCCCATGGGGGCAGCTCCATCCCCTCCTCTTAGGCAGGAGCAAGGTTCAGAACAACAATGGACCATCGGACCCGGACCCGTCCATCTGCATTTGGGGTAAGATTGCCCCTCCCCCAGCCCCTTCAACTTACACACACACACACACACACACACACACACACACACTCCTTATTTCCTGTGCACCACAATGGCTCTCCTTATCTGACAGAAGAACAAAGCCTTTTTAAGCCTTAGCCTGTACAATCATGGCCAGTTATTTCCAGGCACTTGTAGGAATTGCTTTCATTACCAGGGGCTCCTCTCTCTGCCCCGACAATGTCACAAAGCTTTTCAGCAGCCACTCTCCTCTCTCCCCTGCAGCTTGGACCAGTGCACCTCAGACCCCTGTTGCTCTTGCTGCTTTGCTCTCCTCTTTGGTCCTTCCTTTCATGGCAAAGATTGATCTCTGCCCAGCAGGCTGGATGCAGTTTCCCAGTCTGGGGCTTTCATCTGCCGCCTGCCTCGTCCAGGGGTATTTTAATAGTAGCATTCTGGGGGAGGATCCTTCCCCTGCACACTCCTCAGACCTGGACACTACCTTTCGATCCCATCAGGCCTGCCCAATTTCTAGAAATATCAGCCCATCGATCTGTTTACTTCCTTGGTGACTTTACCCTCTGCCATGGTTTAACCCTCAAAGATTCATGTACTGGAAGCTTGGTCCCCACTATGGTGGTATTGAGTTGGAGGGGCAGGGCGATTTTAAGAGATGTAACTAGGTCCTGAAGAGGGATTAACATTTTTCCACCATTAGGAGTGAATTAGGTCTCCTGTGTGTGTGTGTGTGTGTGTGTGGTGTAGGGGGTGTTGTTGTTGTTTTTGTTTTGTTTTGTTTGTGTGTTCTTAAGGGACAGAGGTCGTTATTGTAAAAGCAGGTTGTCATCCAGTGAGTTGGTTCTCTGGCTCTCCCCCTTGCAAGTGTCCCTCTCCCACACACCTGCTTCGCAGCCATGTTGTGACACAGCCCAGGCCTGCTACAGTTTGGACCTGGGAGTCTGCCCCAAGGCCGTGTTGAAGGATTGCTCCCCACTCCATGGCTCTATTGGGAGGTGGTAGAACCTAACTGTTAGAGGTGGGGCCCAGTGAGAGGCGATCAGGTTAGGGGTGGGGGCAGGCCTTTGAAGGGGTTATTGGGACCCTGGACCCTTCCTCTTTCTCTACTCACTTCCCAGCCGGCACCGTGAGGTGAACAGTCCCCCTCTGCTTCCTGAAGCAGCTTGATGTACTGTGCCACCATGGGGCCAAGCAACCATGGACTGAAATCTTTGAAACCATGAGCCAAAATCAACCTTTTCCCTTAAGTTCACTATTTCAGGTATTTTTGTCACAGTAACAACAACAACAACAAAAAGCAGATGAACACAAGGTCTTTTTCAGACACTGGCACCAGGATCTCTGGACTTTCCAGAAACCAGGATTATCAGCCAAATACACCTCTTTCTCTTTCTAACTTACCAGTCTATGGTATTATGTTATTAGCCATAGAAAATGGACTAAGGATTAAGTCGAATCCTTGGAATTAGACTGTCAACTCCATGAGAGCAAGTGTCTTCCACCCCATGTTCAATATTCTATTACTTAACTCTGAGACAGTGCCAAGCTCCTAGTAGCAGCTCAATTAATAATTGCAGAATGTATTAAGTACTTGCCTGTGGGGTCGTCAGGAGCACCTCAGGGTTATTGGGAAAAATAAACAAGTCATGTTTATGTGTGAGGCACCTAGAACGTGTCTGGAACGAAGTGAGTTGTCAGCACACATTAGCTATGGTTGTCTGTAGAGGGTTCAACCCCGTGTGTCCTGGGGCAAGAAGATAGAAGGGTGTAACCCCAACATGTATGGCAGCCGGACAAGCTGCTGTGGAGTGGCAAGATGAGAGACGCAGGATCTCTGGGACCAAAGCATCCCTTCCTGGGAAAATTGGGGAAAGCCAAGCGGCATCTTTTTTTAAATATATTTTTGGTTGTTGATGGACTTTTATTTTGTTCATTTGTTTCTGAGCGATGCCAAGAATAGAACCCAGTGCCTCACACATGCTAGGCCAGCGCCCCAGCCCCCAAGCTCCAACTTGAGGGTTCAGTAGGAGCTAATCAGTGGAGAATAGGGGGGAGAGGTCTTCAGGCCTGTGACAGAAGTTCAGAAAGGAAGGCTGGGGTAAGGCTAGGAAGGAAATTTTAGATCTGACTGTTCCAGACTAAGTGCATTACACTTAGTGTATGATTAAAATAAACTTAAGTCTCCACGTGGGCTATTTGGGACTCTTTCTCAAAATTTCCCTAAATTAGATTCTCCCTCTCCTGGACTAATCTCAAGGTCCAAGAGAATTTTCCTCTTGTTAAGACCACAGCTGGAAGTTCAAGTGAGAAATCACTTTTCCCAAGCCAATTCTCCAAAACTGGTGCTTTTTCTCAACTCTTTTTAAGGTATGTATTGACATGATATTAGACCTTGGACGAAGAAGAATGAAGTTCACAATCAAAGAAAGGTGACAAGATCATAAGCCTCATGGCTTTGTTTTCTGTTGGTTTTTTTCAATATTTATTTTTTAGTTGTAGTTGGACACAATACCTTTCTTCCATTCATTCATTTTTATGTGGTGTTGAGGATCGAACCCAGGGCCCCCGCACCTGCTAGGTGAGTGCTTTCCCGATGAGCCACAACCTCAGCCCAGCCTCATGGTTTTTAATTCACCAAACCTTCTAACTAACAACAACCCCTTGAGACAAAGCCTCAGTATTTCACTCATTCAACAAATTCCATTGTTTTCAGTACTGGGGATGGAACCCCCGTGTGTTCTATCATTGAGCTGCACCCCAGCCCTTTTTATTTTTATATTTTGAGACAGTCTCACTAAATTGCCCAGCCTGGCCTTGAACTTAAATCCCCCTGCTTCATCCTGCAGAGTAGCTGGAATTACAGGCATGTGCCACTGCACACCGTCATTCAACAAATATTTAACAAACTCCTACTATGTGCTAGGTACCAATTAGGGCTTTGAGAATTAAACACTGAACAAAACAGCCAAAAATTCATACCCCAAAGGCTTTTATTCCAGGATCTTTCTTTCTTTTTCTTTCTTTCTTTCCTTTTTCAGGACTAATTTTTAAGTTGCTGTTTATATAGGTAAATGTGGGGTTTGCTAAAACAATATCCTGAATTTCCTATAAGGGAACTGAATGCATTAAAACTCAAGGCAGAGGCTGAGGGTATAGCTCAGTGGAAGACTACTTGCGTAGCATATGTGAGACCCTGGGTTCCATCCCCAGCAATGCCCCCCCATTCCCCCAAACAACAACAACAACAACAACAAACTCAAGCCAAAAGGCATTTGGGTGTTTAGAAGAACTCAAGTAGGAAAATCCTTTTGTCAACACATTCCCTGATTGCTGGCTCCTCATACTTTTCCTTCTAGTCAAGATCAGCCTCAAAAATCCATGTTCCCACTGTCTTATCCCTTTTACCAGCCCCCTTTAGTGAGGCCCCGGAAGACCATACCCATTAGAAATGTCTTCAGCCACAAATATCAAAGAACTCAGCAACAAAGATGGAAACGATATGGACGTTTATAGAGGTGGTCTCAGTGTTCGTCTGGAAGCTTAAGGGTCACATTCTGGCTGTTGGTACTTTTCTGTTGTTTCACCCTGGGTCTGTTGGCTTTCCTTCCTCAGGCTTGTAGCATCACGGTCCCAAGATGGCGGCCACAGTCCAAGATATCACTTCTGCCTCCAAGATGAGAAATAGGAGGGAAAGGTAACCTGTTAGCTTGTCTCACAGTGATCACATAAGGAAGAAAAGAAGCTCCAAATAGACTTCCACATCTTGACCCCATTCAGGTCACATGACTATACAACAGTGCAAGGGAGATGGAGAAATTTTGCCATTTGGATTTCCAGCTGGAGCAGTAAGAGAATATGGAGGCCAGCAATGCCTTGTGAAATGTCTTCCAGAAGAACTTTCACAGAGAAACCAAAACACATCAGGCTGATGGTTGCTCAAGCCATGAAGCCATTTTAGGCTAGGAAATACCAAAAAAGAAAAAAAAGAGAGAGAGAAAAGCTGAGAAGCAAATTATATTTCAGACCGAGTCTAAACATTGTGAGTTAGACCAAAATGAGGTCCAGCTGGGAAAATCCTAGGTTGGAAACAACACTCCTGTCCCCACTTTAGGAAGGACCTTTATGTTCGGACGTGAGGCTCTGGGGCTGTGGGGTCTACAGCTCAGCCAAACACTCAATATCAGGAACCCAGAGAACAGGTAACATTGTGGAATAAGCAGAAATGGAGGGTACTGGGTTAATAATGTAGCCTCCTCTGTTGTCAGGGATTACGTCTAGAGGAAGAGAAATTCCCACCTCACATTGATCACATAAGACCATCAACCTAGAACCTAAATTTGTCAGGAAGGAGAATAGGGCTAAAGAGTAAGGTTCACTTTCCCATGAACTCTGTCCATCTCCCTAACCAGCTGCAGTGCACCCTCCTACTCCAGTTACATAAACACTTACCACCACCATTATTATGAGTCCAAGTGTCTCTCATTCATGCCAACTCATGGGGCTTTGGGCTCTCCCACATAGGAAGTCAGAAAGTGACAATCTAGTCAAAACAGAAATTTGGAATCAAACAATGAAAAGAAAAAAAAAAAGAAAACCCCAAACAAAGTTTTGTGTGTTCCTGCACATGTGTTTGTGAGAAAACACACCCACACATAATATCCAAAGGCCACACTGGCCTGATTATACCCTAAGCCCAGGCCTTTCCTTGTAGCTTTGACCACAGTCAGATGTTTTACTTCAACAAATAATTTTGGATTCCCACAATGCCTGTATTTCATCTGGGCAAGTTAAATCAAGTTGTTCTGTGTAGAGATTACAAACCATCATCATGCTGCTAGTTGTGTTTGAAAGTAATCTTGGTAAAATGAGCCTTGGTCTCTGCAGCCTGTGGATTTATTCCTCTATTCATGCACCCACCCACCTACCCACCTACCTACACCCCTTTTTTCTTTCTATCCACCCAGCTGCCAGTTGTCCATTCACCCATGCATTCAGCTACCCATCCATCAAGCCATTCATCTACCCATGCACACACACCCATTCCTTTCCTGGGGCTTCCCTACTCTTTTTCTTCCGAGTTATGAACATCTACACTGCTAAGCCTTCACTTCTCAATGCCTTTTTTCTGCAGATCCTCAAAATTCAGGATCTCTTTCGGAAGTTCTTCTGTGGATCTCCTTTGAGAGACTGCAGTGTTATTTTCTGCCTTAATTCTTATGTTACTTATGTTTTCCATCCCTCTCCTATAGTATAATAAATTGTTGCCTTCTGCATCTCTTCCCTATTACATTGTATTGCTCGTCTCTTGTGATTGAAATATTCTGCATTATTTCTTATCTCCTCAAGTAAATTGTAAACTCTATGGGAAGAGTGTGGTTTTCCCTTCTTTTGCAAACTTGCTCCACCATTGGTGGCTAGCCTAAGAGTATGCAAATGGTATGCAAATACATACAGCCATTGGATGCACAGTGTGTTCATCTATGACGTGCGGATAATACGGGTGTAATAGGAATCTTGTGAGTATTATTTTCACAAAAATAAATGACAATTGATAACCTTATGCTATCTTCAATCTGAATGTACAAGGATATCATCAATAACCATCTCGCCAGTACTTAGTGCCTGTACAAGATACCAGAACTACCAAAGTGGATGGGAAAAAAAGGTCCCTGTCTTTAAGGAGCTCATGTTGTAGCAAAGAGTTCTATGTAGAAGCGTCTGTGCCTGTGATTGGACATGAGTCTGCAGAAAACACCAGAACACAGACACAAGTGCTCAGAGACACTCAAGGGATTCGTTAATTCTGCCTGGAGGGTTTAGGAAATAGTTCTCCCAAAGATTGTCACTTGAGTGAATAGAAGCATAGTAAATGGAGAAAGAGAAAAGAGATTGCACACAAGGACACAGGAGCTCAGGATGTGTTTAGGGAAAGTGAAGGGGATTGTCTGACAGTAACCTAAGGTACTAGGGAAAAGGAGTGGGAGGCAGATACTGAGAACCAGAGTCTGGCTCATGAGCCATGAACCCATCAGGGGCTCTGTGAACCATATTAAGGAATGCGATCTTGATTCCTATGACAATGCAAAACCACAGAGGAGGAAAGTGATTAGATTTGTATTTCAGCTAAATGACTGCCAGTGGTAATGCTTTCCACAGCAAATAACAGAAACTCAATTAAAACTGGCTTAAGCAAGAAGGACATGTATTATCTCACCTAACTGGGGGCTTCAGGGCAAGCAGGCTACATGCATAGCATGATTATCTTCTCAAAACACCATGATTTTTTTCTGTCTCCCCTCAACAAGTACTATTATTAGCTTTATCCTTGTATAGTTGCAAAGTGGTGGTTCCAATAACACATCCAGGTACCGGCCAGACCCCAAAGCATTCCGCAGCAGACACCTCGCCCCCATGCCACCACATCTCATTAAGTCACATAGCCTTGTGACAAGAGAAAGGCATTTGTCGCAGTTAGGCACAAGGAGGGAGCTAGAGACAGGGAAAGCAATTGAAAAGACTGAAAAGCAATTGAAATTACTGGCAAAAAAGTAATGAAACCTGGTATAGAGATGCAGCTTTGGTCATAAAGAAGGAAGAGAAACTCAAGACACATCTGGCACGTGGACAAGAACTTGGCAACTCACCATATGTGGAGAAGCCAGGCGCTGAGAATGTTCCAAGCTTCCAATCTTGGGTGACAGGGTGATTGAAACTCTCTTGCTGGAGATGGGTTCCTGGGGGGTCACTTGGCATGCCCCTGCGAGGCCGGCCTGATGAAGATTGAAAGCAGGAGAAAAAGGACTCATTCAATCTCTCTTTCCCCTGGAGTCAGTAAGAACAGTGGTTGCAGGGCTGATTGTGGTATATTACCACCTGCCTCTCATCACTTATGAGCTGAGACCCTTGGGTAAATTTCGATTTTCTCATTTGGAAAATGGGTTATAATAATGCCTGGTAGTTGTTGTCAAGGACTAAGCAGAGCCTGGCCTAGAAGAAACATCATGGAATGATAAGAAAGGAATCCGGGGTCCTAGATGTGGTTCAGTCCCTCATTCACTGTCTGATCTGAAGCCAGTTATTTCAACTGGCTGAATCTCAGTTTATGCATCTATCAAATGGAAGAAATGCCTACTCATGGGATTGCTGGGAGAACTGAATTAGATAAAATATGTCAAGAGAGAATATAGAACATGGGTGGTTTAGAGCTGTCCAAATTAGAGAAGTGGAGTCATCCTCTAGAGAAGTAGAAAATTCTAACTAGTCCTCACCCCTCTCTGTAAGCTGAGGCATGACCAGATGACCCAGACTCGTTCAATTAGATGCACGTGATCCTAGACTTTAAACAAGAATAGGGAGGGGAACTGGGGCAAGACAAGAGGAATCAGATGGTGTTGGGTCACAGTAATGTACGCTTTCAGGGACCAAAGTGGCCCCCAGTGCCAACCAGACACAGTATCCAGTGTCCAGTTTCCAGGTCAGAGGGGGTCAGTGTCCTGGCCTCTGGCACTTAATGGTGTTGGAGCAACTGAACCAGTTCTGTAGCATGGGTTTTTGCCATTCTTTACTGAAGGCACCATTTTGTTCCTGTTTATTATTTGCTTGATCTGGTTATCTAATGTTTCTGAGAAATCTATGAACTATCCCAGTAGCCTTAAAATCGTTTTTTTTTTTTTCTGCTTTAATCAACTTCAGTAATTTTCTCTGCTTATAACTGGGTTCCTGACTACCCTAGTGCCTAGCCTAATGCTCAGCATGCAGTGGGAATTTAATATTGGTTCATTCTGCCTGTAGACTCATTATTCTCAGCTTCTTCCCTTCTACCCAAGTTTTGTTCTAACTAAATGGTGCTATGATGGGTAGAAGGAAAGCCTCTCCTTTGTAAAGAAAACATGGACTCTTTCCATCCCATAATTATTTGCTCACTATTCCCCATGAAAGGTTATTCCACCGCTTATAAATCTGGGGACAGAGAGAACAAGGAAAGTGATTTTTTTTTTCAATGTTAAAGTTTTGAGGGCAAACAGAAACTTGTCTACCCAACCCCAAAACATGATGATTAGATTCTGTGAATACTTAGAAGTGGAATTTGGAGGGACTAAGAAACAGAATGTCTCATTTATATGGCAGTGGCCTTTTGGATTTCATATACTGATGGGCCTAACCCATAGGCCTAGTTAACCACTAAGAAAAGGTACAGCTTAAATATATGTGTGGGTTCATGAAAGGCTTGCTTGATTTGTGGGTAATGGAACCACATCAAATGGTAAAGAGGACATTGAGGGGCTTGAAGGAACACATCCATAATACTCTTGGATGAACTTTGCTGCTGGCTTCTGAAAAACGCTCTTAAGTATATGACTCAGAGATAGCATATTGGGTGAACCGGGTTACTGAGGGACCACAGAACTCACTTAGTCTCATTTGGTCCACAGGTTCCCTCCCTGCAATCCAACATAGGAGAATCTCCACAGCAACTGAAGCACATTGTCAATGATTGGCCATTCAGCCTCTGCTTAACATCTTCAGTGATGGAGCAAATGGCCCCGTAGAATGATGTAGTATGTTGTCATTGTCCCCAAAATTTATTCATTCTTTCTTCTCATGGAAGTGCCCCAGCACCAGCATTGGGGACTGTCAGTAAGGTTGTTCTGTCTTCCTTTGATCCAGCCAGATTCATTAGACTTGATGAACTTGAACTTCTGCAAACTTTGGCTTTTGAGTCCAGTAATGACAAGTCCTTTAATGGGGAGGTCGGGTGTTATTTGAGCTGCAGCAGTGCCTTGAGTTGCTCCTTTTATCTTAAATCCTACATTTCTTTTGCTTCTGTCATTTTCTAAGCCTATTTCCCTAGGCTTATGACTATGAGCTGCCCCAAATCCTCAAATACTGTTTTTTTTACCTAAATACATTAAATAAAGTCTGTTGTTTACAATAAAAGGACCTACCTATCTAATTTAATTCATGATGGCAATAGCTACAATGTCTAGTTGCTTATAAGTGCTTCTTAAGAGTAAACTGAACTATACCTCTACCTAATTTTCACCACTTTATCTTGGGGGCTGTGTATTGGTTTTGGTGATCCCCAAAAGCTCATGTGTGACAATGCAGGAATGTTCAGAGGTGAAATAATTCAATTATGAGAGCTGTGACCTAATCAGTGGATTAAGCCACATAATGGATTAATAATATGAAAGGACTGCTATACTTGGTGGTGATTATAAGGCAGGTGGGGAATGGCTGGAGGAAGTAGATCACTGGGGGCATGCCCCTGGGGATTATATGTCTTGTCCTTGGCTCCTCCCCACTCTCTCTCTGCTTCCTGGGTGCCATGAACTGAGCAACATTCCTCCACCATGCCTTCCACCATGATGTTCTGCCTGACCTTGGACCCAGAATAATGGAGTTGGCTGACCATGGACTGAAACCATGAACCAAAATAAACTTTTCCTTCTCTAAATTGTTCTTGTCAGGTATTTTGATTACAATGATTTAAAAAAAAAACTGGCAAACACAGGCTGTTTTCTGGAGCAACACGTACTATTCTCCATTTAACAATGAGTCAGACATTTGAAGCCAACATATACATATTTCCTCTTAGTTGCTTCTTTTTTTTTAATAAATATGCATGGTTTAGCAATAGGTACTTGTAAAACACAGTGTCCAAATTTATCAACATCCTGGTGTCCCCATTAGGGACTATGAAATGTACAAGGGGACTGTTACTTCTCTTAGTCTCTCTCTTAATTTCATAAATGATCATTTCTTTACCATTAACATGGCACTACTGGATTATATATATTATTATTAACTAAAACCAGTTTTTAAAAACATTATTTCTTAATCATGTAAGCCAAACATAATCTTTGTAGATAATAGAAAACACAAATAAATAAAAATAAATAAAAAATTCTTCCAAGGCACCCAATAGAATAATTCCTGTAAACACATTATTGTAAAATCTTCCAGACTGTTTTCTATGCTCATCATATTGTTTTTTTCTGATGGCAGTATAGTGTTCCAATTCATGTAATCTAATTCATAATTTTGAACAGACATTTGCATTGTTTATAATTTTTGCATATTTTGTTTTTGCTCTCATAAACCATGGCTTTGAGAATCAACCTATGCTTGTGCCTATATATACTTATCTGACGATTTTCTTAATAACCTAGAGGTGCTATGGTCAGATAAAAATGGATTTTCTTATGCATCTTTTAATTATATATCACCAAATTACACTCTAGAAACCCATTTACATTTCCATTAACATAAAAGGTCTATAACTCCCGGAATTTTCCCATAAGATCTTGTTAAGCCAGGTGTCTCCCTTCCTATAATAATAATTTCTTTTCAGCTGAATGGATACTTTAATTTTATTTAATTGGTTCCAGTCCTTCATTTCCACCTGTTCGTATTATTACTTTATGATCCAATCAAGTATGAGATTACACAACCATTCTGGCTGTGTCATCTGCAAAGCTGACCCTTGACCCTGCTGTTGTCATGTAAGTTACAGAGAACACTGTTGAACTGAACAGAGCCAAGAATTGGGTCCCATGGCTATGTCCTAGGTATGTCTTTGACCTGAGTGATAATCACTTACAAACCCACCAGTCTTTCTAAGGGACTCTTGGAATTGCCCACAGTCTGGCAATGAACAATGTAATAGCTGATGTCACTGGACCTAGTTCCCACTACAACCAGTATCTGTACACCTAGGATGTGCTGGTGATTAAATATTGTTCTTATCATCTCATACCCAAATACACAGTAGCTCAATGAAACAGATGTTAACTGTTTTCCATATTTGTGTCTTTGGGGAGGGATTAAGAAAAATAGAATGTCTTAATACAGCTCCCATCCCCCTTCTACCCTCAAAGGAAGGAATGACCCTTCCCCTTGCAGGTTGAAATTAAGATGCACACAAATGTATCCATAAATAATTACATTACCAATTTTTGCATCTGAAAATGTTGCATAATTAGTATCATATATATCCTAAGACTTTCTCAATATTGTATTTTTGAGACTTATCCATATTGATACATATAGATTGAATTCATTCATTTAAACAGTTTTATAACCTTTCTTATAAAAAAAAAAGGAAAACCCTGCTGAAAGATTATTTCCACAAAGAGCATTTGTTATGGGTGTCCTTAAGTTCAATCCTTTGTGACAATTTCAAGAGTTTCTGAAAGATAGACACATAGTAAAATTGTTGGGTCATAGAGTATGAATATCTTCAGTATATATACCCAGCTACTCTACAGGGCAGTCCACCAGTTAGTTCCAACGTATACTTCTGACAGCACTAATTCTGAGTTCCTTTTTCCCACATCTTTGTCAGCATTTGGTATTGTCCATTTCACCAATTGCCAAACTTTGGGGTATGAAATCCTTCCTTGAGATTTTAATTTGTATTTCCCTGAATATTAGTGATAGTAGGCCTCTTTTCATGTTTATTGATTATTTTGAATTGTTTCCATGGATTTTGTGAAAGCTATGGGAGCCAGTTTTCAAGATGGTCCCCAGTGTCACCTGCCTCCTGGTAGTCACACTCTGTGTGGTCTCCTTCATTATACCAGGGTTGATCTAAGACACCAGTGCAATATGACAGAAGAGCTGTTGTGCCCCTTCTGAGATGAGGGTATAAAAGATACTGTGTTTTCCATCCTGGTAATTCTCTTTCTCTTGGACCACTCAATCTGGGAGAAGACGGAAGCCATATTTTACTAATGTCTCCTTGCCAAACAGCTAGCAACAAACTGAGGCCTCCAGAAAACTGCATGGGTGAACTTGGAAGTAGATACAAATGACTTGTATTTACCCAGCTGACATTTTGGGTGCAACCTCATGAAAGACCCTAGAACAACCTAGCTAATATACTGCCAAATTCTTGACTCGCTGTAAGGTAATAAATCTTACTTGTTTTAAGCTAAGTGTTGAGGTAATTTTTTTATGCAGAAACAAATAACCAAGACAATATTTTTGGACATCTATTGGGTTGTTTTTCAAAAAATAATTTACAGCATTTATTCTAGACTCATCTTTTTTTTAGCTACAAGGAACACAAATATCTTCTCCCAACATTGGCTTATCTTATTAGCTTATTCATGATGTTTTTGATATAATAAAGGCTTAAAATTGAATGTAATCAAAGTTGCCAGGGTTTTTTTCCCCCTTTATCATTTAAGCTCTTTGCATGTGATTTATAAAATCTTTCACTACATTAGTAACAAAATCAGTCTTCAGCTGGGCACAGTGGTGCATGCCTGCCATCCCAACTACTCAGGAGAATGAGACAGGAAGAAAGAGCACAGGATTCAGGCCAGCCTGGGAAACTTAGTGAGACCTTGTCTCAAAGTAAAAGATAAAAAGGGCTGGGGTATGTAGCTCAGTGATAGGGCACTTGCCTAGCATAAACTAAGCCCTAGGTTCAATCCCCAGTAACACACGTACACAATTTTCTTTTCCTATGTTTTCCCTTAAATGATTTGAATCTTACCTCTATTTTAAATTCTTTAGTCATTCCAGAAATAATAGTTGAATCGATTTGGGCAAACCTCTCTCACATAAAGTAAAAAGGGCCGGGGATGTAGCTCAATGGTAGACACCATGGGCTGCAAACTCAGTACTGCAAAAAAAAAAAAAAAAAAATTCCAAACAACAACAACAAAATAGCCCCACCACCACCACTGCAAAAAGAGGTCTCTTAAAAATTCTTTTTAATATAACACACTTTGTGGTCTACTTTTTAAATAATTTGCTATACATTTTTCAGCTTGAAGATTTATTCTTGGCTCTGAAAAAGACCAGAGAAAACCACTTATTCCAGTCATGTTGCCATCACTGTCATTACATTCTGACTCAATAACCATGACCCTTTTTGCTTCTATTATTATTATTATTATTATCGTTATTTGTCCTTTTTGCTTCTTTAATTGCACCAAACTTTAGGATAAGTTATAGACCCTAGTCATTCATTTTTGTGGATCAGCATCTGAGCCTATTCTCTCGAGAACTCCTCATCCCCCGAAACCTTGGTACACAGCAGAGCTGGCCTCTCTCTACAGAAGGTGATCACTTCTTGCTATGGTTTGAATGATTCCATCAAAACTCATGTTGAAATTTAATCCATTGTGAGATAGAAGAGGATGGACTTAATCTAACTATGGTATTTGGAGGTGGGACCCTTAGGAGGTAATTAAGATTAAACGAAGGCATGAGAGTGAGGCTGTAAATCATCAGGACTGTGGCTCTGCAGGAGAGACCTGAGCTAAGAAGCTTTGTTTTGTCATATGATGCCCTGTGCCACTTTGAGACTCTGTAAGAAGTCCCCAGCAACACAAAGGACCTATCAGATGCAGTTTCCTGATCTTGAACTCCCCACCCTTCAGAACTCTGAGATGAATAAAACTTTACTCTTCATAAATTACCCAGGTGGTGGTATTCAGTTTTAGCAACAGAAAATGAACTAAGACATAATCGATGCACATTTCCCCAGCCTTTTTTTGCAGCAAAGATATGGACATATGACCAAGGCTTACCAGTCAAGACACATTCCCTTGGGCATTGAATTGAGACCTGATATTCCAAAGAATCATTAACAATTATGAAGCAATGCTTTTTGATCTTTAATGCCCATAAGAATCACCTTGGAATCTTATTTTTTTAAAAAAATGTTGAGCTCCACTCCCAGAGAGCCTGATTCAGTAGGTTTGGGGTGCGACATGAGAATTTACATGCTCCCCAATGATGCTTAATCAGCTGGGTGGAAGACTCCACTTTGAGTAGAGCAACTTCTCTGGTGATAATTGTGGTGGGGATGACATCAGGTTTCCCAGGACAGCAGGTTGCTGTTCGAGCCAGTGTCTGTGGTGGAAGCTGGGCTAGTTTTGTGGTAGATTTTTAGGGTGCTATTCCTAGCTGGGTAGCTGCTCACTTTGGTCCTCCAATCCCACTGACAATTCTGTGCCTTACCTTATATCTCCAAATAGATTCCTTTGCCACTTTAATTCAGCTGGAATTATTTCTGTTGCTTACAGCTAAAAATACTGACAAATGAACTGAAGCAGGTACCTCCAAAAAGAAGAAATACAAATGGCCAAGAATTATATGAAAAAATGTTCAACATCATTAGCAATTAAGGATATGCAAATTTAAACTACCCTTAGATTTCATTTCACTCCAGTCAGAAGGGCAGTCATCAAGAATACAAATAATAATAAATACTGGAGAGGATGTGGAGAAAAAGGAACACTTCAACAATGTTGGTGGGATGGCAAATTAGTACAACTACTACTGAAATCAGTATGGAGGCTCCTCAAAAGAGTAGGCATGGAACCACCCCATGACCCAGTTATAAAACTCCTCAGTATATAGCGTAAAGAATTAAAGTCATCTTACTGTTGTGATCCATGCATTCCCATGTTTATAGCAGCACAATTCACAAGAGTCAAACTATGGAACCAGTCTAGGTGTCCATCAGTGGATGAATGGATAATGAAAACGTGGTATACATACAATGGACTTTTGTTCAGCCATAAAGAAAAAAATGAAATCATGTCATTTGCAGGAAAATGGATTGAACTTGAGACCATTATGTTAAGTGCAATAAGCCAAATTCAAAAGGTCAAGGGTTGGATGTTTTCTCTCATATGTGAAGAGAAAAAAAAGGTAGGGGAGCAGGGTAGAAATCTCATGAAAATCAACAAGATCAGTAGAGGAAAGGGAGCAAGGGGTAGGAGGCAGAGTGAGAGAGAGAGGGGGGAAGTGCTAGGGAGTGATATTGGCCAAATTATATCGTTACATTGTATGCATGTGTGAATATGTAACAACAAATCCCATCTTTATGTATAACTATAATGCACTAATAAAAAATGTGGAAAGACCAAAAAAAATATTGACTGATCTTCCCATTTCCTTGTCTTTTAAGACTTTCTTTGACACCCAAACTATTCTTCACTTCAGTCTTCCTGACATTATTCTTCCAGATTTACACTGTTGTTTTGCATTCCTGGGATTTATGCTATTTAATACATCTTTGGTACATGTCTGTTAAATATATATATTGTTTTTTTCTCATTTCAATAATATATGTTTACTGTAAACTTATTTTAAAAATACAGACAAGCTCCAAGAAGCAAATTTAAAGTCATCTTTAATGCCACCACCAGAGACAACCACTATGAATATTTTGTTATACTACCTTCATTGTTTTCTATATACACATACACTTTTTATATATTTGGGATCATATCGTACAGACTGTTTTATAACTCCCCCTCCTTTTTTCATTCCCACAATGTAAGTCAATGTTGGCCCCTGTCAAAAAAAATATTCCACAATACGATCTGCAACAGGGACAATAGCTTCTAGCATATGATGTACTGTAATTTATTGAACTTAGCTCTGACGTTTGATATGCAGGTTGACTCAAATTGTTCACTATTATAAATAAAACTGCCAAAGTCTGATTCAAAGTGACACATTCGAGTTGGTTAGCAATTCCTCCTAGAGCCTCAACTAAATTCTCAAAAATTCTCTTCTTTAACATGTATTTCTTCAGTGTCCCCCCCACCCCCACATCATGCCCTGTTCTAGTTGCCTGGGATAAAGAACAAAATAGATGAAACCCCCCCATGTTCCTTATAGCTCATATTTAGTGGGGTGAATAGTAATGATCCTATAGGTTGATGATACACACACAAACATACAATCTATTAACACTATTCCAATAATAAATAATAATGATGGCAGCTACCCCTTTTAAATGGTTGCCATCTGCTAGACATTATGCTAAGCCGTTCTGTGCAGTCAATCCTCAGACACTGCAATCATCTCCATCACAATCTAACTTTCCCCACAATGCTGGCAGACCTAATGTTGAATCTGTTAAATCTGACCCCTCCCCAAAGCCTGAGATTTGTTTTATTCAAGGAGTTGGACCAGGACCCACGCTTATCAAGCTTCACTGCAACTGTAGACAGCGCCTGGCTCCATACAACTACAGGCAATTTGCCACCTACCCAACATGCAGTCTATCACACATACACACACACAAAAAAAAAAAAAGAAGGAAAAAATAAACACATGATTAGAGCTTAGAGGAGGAGCGAGCCACTGACAACCATCCATTGCCAGATTAATAGGAAGATGTCAGGAAATGTTTCTCCATCCGTCACGTAGCAAGGAAGACATGACCCATTAAAACATGCAGTCATCAAGAGAAAACAGATGCAGATGAAAGGCAACAGACTGAGATAAATAAAAGTAGCATTAAAAGGGTGATAAAGAACAATAGTAAGGAAACAAAATCAGATTAAAACTCATAACTAACTCCCTCACGGGGGATAGAATTGATGATACCCTCCAAATAAAATCAGACGATCCCACAGAGAGGTGAAGACCTGGAACAGTTAGAATTCTTACACATCCCTGAAGAGAAACCATTGGACAATATTCATCACAGCTGCACATTCTCTACATCCCCAGCAGTTGCATTTCCAGACAGATACTCTGGGGCAGTGGTTCCAAACTTGGTTAAATGTTAGAATCATGTGCTTTTTAAAACCCAGATGCCAAGGCTGGACCCTGTAGCAATGAAATCATAAGGTCTTGGGGGGTATGAGTCACCCATCAATAGTTTTTTTTTTTCAAATATACATGACAATAGAGTGTATTTTGACATGTTATACATACATGGGGTACAACTCATACCAATTAGGACCCCATTCTTGTGGTTGTGCGTGATATGAAGTCACACTGGTCATGTGTTCATATAGGAACATAGGAAAGTTATGTCCGATTTATTCTATTATCTTTCCTATTCTTATCCCCTCTCCCTTCCCTTCATTCCCCTTTGTCTAATCCAATGAACTTCTATACTTTGCCTCCCTGCCCTCCCTTGTTATGGGTTAGCTAATGGATGGGACTGAAGAATATCATGCTAAGTGAAATAAGCCATTCTCTAAAGAAACATCAATAGTTTTTAAAGAGCCCCAAGTGATTCCAGGGAACAGTCAAGTTTAGGAATGACCACTAGCATGTGTACTCTGGATGACATCACCCAGGATGTTCACAGTAGCATCGTTTGTAGCATCATTTCAAGAACCCAGAAGTTTCCCAAAGTCCGTGGGAAGAATGCATGCCAGGTAGGGTATTCGCACGGTGACATATTTTATCAGAGCGAAAGGCAAGTCATTGTGGCTATACCCAGAATGAGGATGGAGCTCACAAACATAATTGGGGTGGGGGACAATCACAGGAGAGAATATGCAGCTTGATTTCACTTATGTAAAGGAAATTTCCCCAACTAGATACTGTATTGAATAAGTCCTGTAGGTAATTCATTTATTGACACAGTATAAAGAAATTCAAAAGAATGATAATCACAAAATTCACCAATAGTGGTTACCAGAGAGGAGGAGGCAGCTTCTAAGACACTGGGACTGTTTGCTTAAACTAATGGTGGTAATTTATACCTTATACACATGTAATAAAGATTATTTTATCTGTTTTAATTAATTAATTAAATGTTGCAGTGCTGGGAATCAAACCCAGGGCCTCAAGCATGCTAGGTAAGCACTGTACCACTGGGTTACATCCCAAGTCCTTTTTATTTTTATTTTTTTTATTTTGAGACTGGGTCTCGATAAGTTGCACGTGCTCCTCCTGCCTCAACCTCTGGAGTAACTAGGATTATAAGTGTGTGCCACCATGCCTAGGGATAAGGTCATTTTATAAATACAATATCAAGAGTAACTTGCTGCAAAGACTAAGACTCTTTGGGGGTCTTCCCTGGAGATGCTCATGCCCAGAGAAAATAGGTTGGCTAAATTCCAAAAGTCTCCACTCAATAGGATCCCCTTTCGCAGGTTAGATTTTTATAGTCCACGAACCTCTCGTATGGCATTCATAGACTTAGTTGGTATCTCCTATTCTTCCTGCCCTTGTGTGATTCTCTACCAAGTTATATCAGGGCATGTCACTTTCTGAGTCTAAGTTATAGAAGACACCCTGATTTCATTTTCATTGTTCTGTCTTTCAGATCAGCTGCTCTGGGGGAAACCAGCTGCCATTTCATGAGCCTATCAGCAACTCTAGGGAGAGGTCATGTGACAAAAGCTTCCAGCCAGCAGTTGTGTGAAGGCTCCATCTTGGAAGTGGACCTCCAGCCCCAGTCCCCAGCTGAGATACTGTGACACATCAGACCTTCAGCCAGAACCACCCAGTGACACCACTCTGGATTCCAGATCCTCCAAAACTGTGAAAGATAATCAGTGTTTATTTTAAGCTGCTAAATCTTGGGGTAATTTGATCTGCCTAACGTAGACAACCAGGGTTGGGATGTGGCTAAGTGGTAGACCATTTGCCTTTCATGCATGAGGACCTGAGTTCAATATCCAGCACTACAAAAATAAATAAATAAAAACATAAAAAAAGACAATCAATACTCGCATCTAAACCATACTAATGGATTTTAGTTGTCAAAAGATGAAAGAAAACAGAGGTGGAGGACAAAAAGAGATGAGGGGGTCTTCTTTGAGAGGCAGCAGAGTTCCTTATGAAGTAAGTATATTTTCAACTATCCCCCCATCTCTTACAAGATGGGGAATCTTTACCTATTTATCAGAACTGGAGGACCCCTAGGGAAGTAGCTTTGAAGTTAAAAAGTGATGCCGGGGGCTGGGGATGTGGCTCAAGCAGTAGCGTGCTCGCCTGGCATGCGTGCGGCCCAGGTTCGATCCTCAGCACCACATACAAACAAAGATGTTGTGTCCGCCGAAAACTGAAAAAAAAAAAAAAAAAAAAAAAAGTGATGCCGGAACCTGGGCCTGGAGCCCCACTTTTGTTTGAATCACACACCAACAGCAGCTCCCTGAAGCAACTGTGGTACACCTGAGCACAGAAAGGGAGTTACCATCATAGACAGAAGTAGGCTGGCTCAGGAAACCCATGCCAGTGGGGCAGGAGAGGGGGCTGGAGGTTGGGGTAGTTGAGGCTCTGAAAACTTATCTGCCAGCCATTGATGTTCCACCTGGCCTGGGTCAACTCCTATATCAAGCTTGAATCATAGCACAATGCTATCTGGGACAACTAGGAAGAGCCAACCAAGTGCACTATGACCTGATGACACAGAGGACCTGGTCAGAGAGAGGCCCATGGCCTGGCAGAGAAGGGAAAAGTCTTTCCTTCTTTCTGTCCCAAGAGGGGACTCTCAGAGCAAGCATGAGTGGCTGTGAATGAGGAGAAGGGGCACCAAAGAACAGAGCTGTCCTCTGATGCCCAATCTCAGAGCCGGGGGGCCTTGAACTAAAGGGTGATGGAGGATAAAAATATTTGAGTGTTATGAAATGTTTACCCCAAAGAAAACTATTTTAAACTGGAAGTGACTGGACAGGGCTGATATTTATAAGATTGGGCTAACTTCAATTTTTCCATGGCTGAGGGTGGAAAAAAAAAAAAAAGGTTTTTTTAGCGAAAAGGAAGTGAGTTACAAAAATAAAGCAAACTTCTTGTTGGCACATGGTGAAGTGGGGACTGTTCAATTAAAGTGGTTAAATAAATAAGCATGAAAGTGAGCTGTGTGTTCTACCTTCAGGGATTGGAATCTGTATCCTACTCTTTAGGACCTTTCACAATTATAAATGCAAGTTTTTCCATGGTTTTTATTTGTTTACGAATATCTTGTTCTTTGCAAATGCAATTCCTTCTTAAATTCGATATGCAGCTGTGGCCTATGGAACTTTCTGGGATGATGGAAATGTCCAATATCTATGCGATCCAATACAATAACTAGTTACTGAGGGATGGAATTTTAAATCTTGCTGAATTATAATTAAATGTAAATACTTGCACATGACTAGTGTTATCCCCTTGGAAGATACAGTTTAAGGTGGAACTATCTTTCTGAAATCTGGTTTCCTCATTTTGGAATTCATCTTCTTTGTTTGTCTCCTGTTGCAAACTCTAAAACATCAGGGTCCTTGTGGCTCAAGGTTTCTGACACTTCTACATCACCTGCCAATTCTCCTGAAACCAAATTTAGAATAAATTTCACAGTAATCTTTACATCTGGAAAATCTGAACACAGACTGAATATCTGGTAATACTAAGGCATTACGAAAATTGCCTACTGAAATATGTTCACATAAAAGAAATGATACAATTTTTGCTCTTGGCTCTAGGTAATAGAGTGGGGAATGGACAGAGGAATCAAGACTGGTTGGTATTTGTTGAAGTTGTGTGGTGGGTTCATAGAAGTCCCTGAGATTAGTCTCTCTAACTTATATATGTATGCTATAGGTTGGATCTGGAGTATCCCCCTAAGGTGCCTGTTGGGAAATGCTGGAACCTTTAACAAAAGGTAGAGAATAGGGAGGAATTTATATACATACATTGGGGGGTGTGACCTTGAAGGGGATAACGGATGGGTGGGCCTCAGACCCTTCCACCACCCTCTCTCCCTCTTCCCCCTCCCCTCTTTTTTTTCCAGGTCACTGAAGTGAATGGGACCTCCTCTACCATGTGCTCCTGCTGTGATGTACTGTGTTGCCACTGTCCCAAATTGACCAAGCAACCACTGGCTGGTTTCAGACTATGAGCCAAAATAAAACTTTCCTCTTTTTAAGTTGTTTATCTAAGGTATTTTGTCACAGTGATGACAAAGCTGACCAATACAATGTATAAATATTTCAATGTCAAGGAGCAAGAGTTGAAGTCAGGCATTGTGGTTTGTGCCTATGATCCTAGCTATTTGGAAGACTGAGGCTAGAGAATTGTGAGTTCAAGGTGAGCCTGGGGCAACAGAGTGAGAACCTGTCTAATAAATAAATAAGCAAACAAGGGTTTCTAAAAAAAATCGGAAATGCTAATATAATAAAGTTCAGTGGAAGAGAAAAACAAGACATAAAATTATAAATATACACTATAATAAGGAATTTACTTACATAGAGGGAAACATAGAGTTCAGGGTAGTAGTTGAAGCCCAGATGGCTAAGTTCAAGTCCTGGCTCTAATATCAACTTGACTACATGATCTCAGGGAATTTTTTTTTTTTTTTTTTAGCTTTTGTTAAACTTCAGTCTTCTTATCTACCGAATAAAAATCTTCCTCTATTATACCTCTTAAATTGCTGTGGAGATTAAAGAAGCCTATTTATGAAGTACTTAACCAGCATCTGGCACACAATATGAATCAAATCACTTATCTTTGGAGAAAAGATTTATGAGCAGTTGCTCTTGCACCACTGTATTATCAACTTTCCACAAAAGAATGTTTTTCTTTTATATTCAAGGTGAGAAATGGAGGAGGAAGAAAGAAAAGGGAGGGAGGGAGGAAGTATCTTCTTCCCTTGCTACTTCTGTGTTCTGAGAAATTGTTAGCAAATAAATTAACAATTTATCAGATGTTTTAGACTTTAGAAAAATGAGAAATCCAACTTATGTCTAGATAACTGGAATTCCCCCCAAAAAACTGTTTTATGTCTTTGGGGATGTGTATTAGGTAAGCATTCTCTGCAAACTTCCTTTAGCCCTGGGGGTGGAGTAAGATTTTGTTTTTGTGGTTGTCCTCCTTATCCCTGACCCCAGAGCTCTCCATATTGATGAACAGACCACTTAGTACGTTCTTTGCAGATAAGACTACGCAAACTTCCCTTTCTATTAAAATAGTATATTTTAAGAAAGATATGGCCTTCCATTATCACTATCAGTCATGACTCATTCCCCCCAAGTTGATGCTTATGCAATTTTAGTTTTCTTCCTCAGTCACATGAACATCTTGCCTTATCTAGTCCTTCACAGTCTTCATATTGGAAGCTGGGAATGTAAGGTCACAAACAAAGTTCTGGTCCAGTTGCCTACATTTTAGCCCAAGAAGAACTGAGCATTGTCTCTATTATCTTGTGTCTGTCTGTCTCAAGAAGAATTTTTTGCATTCATTCCTCAATTCTGAGTGTACATGGTAATCATGAAACTGAAATTACACTAAACCAGTCAGATAGAGAGAGAGAACATAGATTCGTCTAACGGAAAAGTCCAAAAGGTAGAGTTAGCTTCCAACAGGGCAAAACCCAAGTGTGTTAATGGGTTTTGGAGAGGTATTTCTTCCTCTCCAATTAAGCTCAGCTTTCTGCTTACTGAATTCTTTCTCAGTCTCATTAACGCTCAGTCTCCTAGTAGCAGCTCCAAGCCAACAAACAGTCTATCATCCTTACACCTCTAATAGAGCAAGAAAGCATTTCCTCATCATCTGAACAAAGTCCAAGAGACAGCTCTCACTGATCCACACTGGGTCGTGTGCCCCACTCTGAACCAATCACTGAGATTTTGGTAGCTCTTTCTGGGTTGGATACTCGCCCTTGGAGCCAAAGGATGAGTTCAACCCTCTTGGGCCATATGGAGGAAGATGGATGGTTTCCCTTCAAAATTAAAGGGGCTGTTAAAAGAGGGCAGGACAGGGGAATGGCAGGATAGGCAGCTCAGTGGAAAGAGCTTGTCTTGCAAATGTGAGGCCCTAAGCGAGAGCCCCAGCACCAACACCGAAGAAAAATATTTTTGAAATAAAAGGAGGATAGCAAAAAGTATGCTAATCAAACAACAGCAACAGCTGTCCCCTATGTAGCTCATCAAAGTCTTTCAAAAATGCCCTGTGATACTACTGGAAAATCTCCTGCCTGGCCCATTCTTGCCCATGTCTGGGGCACTCTGACCTTTGCGAGCAGTCTTGCACTCTAGTATCTTGGGCTCTGGCCCAGGAAATGAAATCTTCTTCTGCACCATTGACATTGCCGCTCACTCCCTCTCAACATCCTTTCCTTTCTCTTTCAAAGTCACAGCTAGCTACCAGCTGCACGAAAAGAAGCTGCACCACCTGTGTCCCTACATCCTTCAATATCCTTCAGAGAACTTTAAAACTTCCAGAGACCTATTTCAGATTTGTTTTGACTACACCATTTTGCTGCACGTGAATCAGCAGAGGAGGGCAGTAGATAAAGTTTCAGTGAATAGCTCCCATCCATCTTGGAACCCGTGAACTTCAGAACCATGGTGCTCACCAGGGCTGGTCTCAGGAAGGAGTTGTCTTTCCGAATGCACAAGGGTTTTCCCCACCTGCCTGTGGCTGTATGTATACTACAGTAGCCGGCAGGGTGCTGAGGACACGCTACCAGGTTCAGGGCTCCAAGTCCTGTTTCCACTCTTATCCTTTCCCAATGTCCTTAGAAAGAAAGAAAAAGAAAGAAGGAAGGAAGGAAGGAAGGAAGGAAGGAAGGAAAGAAAGAAAGAAAGAAAGAAAGAAAGAAAGAAAGAAAGAAAGAAAGAAAGAAAGAAAGAAAGGAAGGAAGGAAGGAACAGATCTGAAGATGGAATCAAGAAGAGAACACTGGGTACTTTACCTCTGATGTATTTATTTTTAAGCTGGGCCATGGATTCAAGAGTATTCATTATATTATTAACTAGTCTTCTGAAATATTTCATGAAGTTTAAAAATCCACAGGTTAGAACTCAAACTCACAAACAAAAAAGCCAATCTGATTATGTGCTCTCTAGCTCGGTTGCTCATTTTGGCCCAAAGGATGACGTCCTAACTGGGTGCACAAAGTCCTCTGTGATATAGACCAGTCTTCTTTCTTCTCACATGTTAAAGACTGTATATTTGTGTGCTCCCAAAATTCACCTGTTGAAACCCTAACTTTCAGTGTGGTGGTATCTGGAGATGTGGTCTCTGGAGTAAATTAGATTTGCTGGGTCCCAATGATGGCATTAGTGCCCTTCTAAAAAAAAAAGGAAGAGATACCGGCTCCCTCCCTCCTTCATTTTTCTCTCTCTTTCATTTTCTCTCTCTCCCTCTCTAGATGGCCCTGTCCTCCTGCCATGTGACAGCACAATTAGAAGACAACCATCTGAAAACCATGAGGACAATCTTTATCAAGAACATAATCTGTCAGCACCATGATCTCCATGTTCCAGAACTGTGGGAAATGTTTGTTGTTTAAGCCATCCAGTTGATGGTGTTTTGTCATAGCAGCATGACCTGACTAATACAGCACCTTCCCTCCCACAGCCATCACTTCAGGCATGTTGAACCATTCCTTAAAAGTGCCATCTTCTCCCTGGACTGGATGCTTTGGAATCTGTATTTTCTCCTCTTTTTCACATAACTAACTCCTATTGACTCACTGTATTGAGTCAAATAGGTTAATAAAAAGATCCCATAATGCAGTGGCTGAAAGCATGGAAGTTCTTTTCTGATGTAATAGATCTGAGACTAGCACTTCAGGGTAGTGGGAAGCTCTGTTCTTCTTGATCACCTGCATGACTGAAACTGGGTCACCTTACCATGCAGATTACAGCCAGCAAGTCAGTTAAAAGAGAAAGTTAGAGGAGGCATACTAGGATGTTCTAAGGCAGACTCTGCAGTAGTCCATGTCATTCCCATTCATTCCATTGGTGAGAACTGTGGTCATATGTTCTCAACTAACTGCTGGGTATTCTGGGAAATGTAGTCCCTTTCTATGCAGCCATGTGCCTGCTTACAGTTATTTTGTAACAAAAGAAGGAAGGAAGGAATTTCAATAAACAGTTGAAGCTCAGGCTTCAGTTCCTCTGCAGAGCCTTCTCTACCTCTGATCTCTCTGTCTAATAGATGTCCTTGTGAGCGCTTAGTACCCTACAAAGAGCCATCTCATTAGTTGCGTATCTCCCCAGCTTCACTCCTCTTCCTGCCCCCATTACACTATAAGAACAGTGAATGTTCTGCACGGCAGCACGGGCCTATAATCCCAGCAGCTCAGGAGGGTGAGGCAGGAGGATTGCAAGTTCAAAGCCAGCCTCAGCAACTCAGAGAAGCCCTAAACAACTCAGCAAAACCCTGTCTCTAAATAAAACACAAAAAAGGGTTGAGGATGTGGCTTAGTGGTTAAGAGCCCCTGGCTTCAATCCCTAGTGCCCCCCCTCCAGAAAAAGAAAAGTGAATATGGTTCTGTTTCCTTCATGCCTGGCATTTGCTAGACATTGAATCCATTTTGAGTAAAATATGGAGGAATGACTATAATTTGCAGAGCTCCATGCACAATGAAAATGCAGGGCCCCTTGTTCAAAAATGAGCATTTTTAAGATGGTGACAGCAGAGCCTTAAACCAAGGGTGGGGTCTTTCTTAGTGCAGGGCCCCTTGTTCCTGCACAGGTTGCACACCCATGAAGCCAGCCCTGAAAGTATGAGCAAATAAATGAGTCAAATATATCACCATGCATCATACTCCATAAGAAAAGCCACCTGTCTGTGGGGTATTCAATGCAATGAGTAGAGATAAATCAAATCATGCTAGTAAGTATTGAAGTAAATCTTTCCTCTAAAAAATGAACTTAACAGAGGTCATCCCAATGGCAAGGGCATCTGTCATTTCCCAATGCCTTGTCATTTGGAGGATGGAGCTCAGCAGCCGGTGGGCTACCGAGTCGTTATTGGTCCAGATGTGCAGGATCTCACCTCCTACAAGGTCCTCCTCTCAACCAATCATCACAGCAGCAGGAGTCATCACAGTAATTTTCTTACAGCCTCGGAGCCTCTCAGAGTTGAGAAGACCTTCGAAATCATTGCCAAGCTGTTCTCTAGCATCTGCTTAGACACCTCCAGCGACAGGGAACTTCCTACCTCCTCAGGCAGCTCCTTCTGTTTTTGACAGCTCTGCGGATGGAGTTCTTCCTCAAGTTGAGCCAAAAACCTACTTCCTCGTGACTTCCACCCACTGGCTCAGAGCCACATGGAGGAATTTACAGGTGTTTAAAAGGCTCTAATGTTCACCAGAAAGTAGAGGGGGCCAAGGAGCTGCCCAGAGATGAAGGAGACCACTGATGTGTTTGGCTCAGGCCAGGTTAAACTTGATTTTTTTTTTTTCATTGGTTGCCAACATTGAAAAATCTGGGGAACTTGTATAACATGTAGACTTCAAAACCTTCAAAACTTGGAAACTCTGGCAATCCTGGGCTCATAATGCCACAATTCTATTTGCACTAAGAACACTGATGAATGGCTATGGAGTGGACAACTGCCAATCTCTTCCCACAGTCTGATGCACTGCTACTTGATATCCAGGCAAAGTCATTGAACTTAATGTCAGAGCCCTTACGCTGATTCGTATGTTTGTTGTTTAAGCCATCCAGTCTATGGTGTTTTGTCATAGCAGCATGTCCTGACTAATACAGCACCTTCCCTCCCACAGCCATCACTTCAAGTATACACCCAGCTTCCCCACCATAAGGGCAGTCAATGAGTTGTAGGTTTATGTCTTCAAATTGGCATTGCAGGTGTCTCCTTCCTGCTCAGAGGTATTGGCTGATGCCCCAGCAGTGACATTGTGACTATGGCAACATGATGATAGAAGCTACACTTGGAAATGTTGAAACAAACAGATCATAATATCCTGGATCAATAGTGATTACAGACTTGCTGTATCAGCTCTATTGGGGTTGCGGCTCAGCAGTAGAGTGCTCGCCTAGCACGTGCGAGGCCCTGGGTTCGATCCTCAGCACCCCATAAAAATAAATAAATAGGGCTGGGGATGTGGCTCAAGCGGTAGCGTGCTTGCCTGGCACGCATGCGGCCTGGGTTCGATCCTCAGCACCACATACAAACAAAGATGTTGTGTCCGCCGAAAACTAAAAAAAATAAATAAATATTAAATAAATAAATAAATAAAGGTATAAAAAATAAACAAAAACAAATTAACATACCTTGCTTGGGCCACTCTTATTTTAGATAGTTATCGTTAACAATTAAACTGTTTGTATCTGTTATATAATTTTTTGTTATTGTCTTTTCTATTTTTTTTAAACCATGCTTTGAACCCAGGGGTGCTTTACCACTGGGCCATATCCCCTTCCCTTTTCACTTTTTATGTTGAGACAGAGTCTCTCTAAGTTGCTTAGGGCCTTGCTAAGTTGCTGAGGCTGGCTTTGAACTTGCGATCCTCCTGCCTCAGCCTCCCAAGCCACTGAGATTACAGGCCTTTGCCATTGCATTTGCATCTTTTCTTAAACTGAGTTTAGACTATGAAAAAGACTCAACATATACAAAGGTAAAAAGACTAATTTCTAAACAAAAAGAAATTAATTGAGACCCTTATATCATACACAAAAATTAATACAAAATAGGGCATGGGTCTAATTATAATAGATAAATCTGTAAGAAGAAAACTTAAAAGAGTAAATCTTCATAGTGTTGGTTTTAAAACTAATTTCTTAGAGATGACACCCAAAACATCAATGATAGGAAAAAAGATGAATTGGTCTTCATCAAAATTAAAGTGTTTTGTGCTTCAAACACCACCACCAAAAACAGTAAAAAGACAGCCCACAGAATGAGGAAAATATTCCAAATCACATACCTGATAAGGACTTGCATTCAGAATAAAGAAGTACTACAACTCAGTTAAAAATCACTTGAACTGTAAGCTTTGCACACAGTAGGGCATGCCTATTGTCACAGTTACTTGAGAGGTTGAGGCCAGAGGATCCTTTGCACCTAGAGGTTGTAAGCCAGTCTGGACAACATAGGGAGACTGCCTCTAAAAAATAAAATAAAATAAAAGTTCTAAATGTGCTAAGAATTTTAATAGCCATTTCCCCAAAGAAGATATGCAAATGGTCAATAATAAACACATAAAAGGGTGCTCTGCAGCATTAGCCATCAGGGAAATGCAAATCAAAACCACAGTGAGATACCACTAGCATGGCTGGAATCAAAAATAGCAAGTGTTGGCAAGGATGTGGAGAAATTGGAACCCTTGTGCATTGCTGGTGGGAATTCAAAATGGTGCAGCTGCTGTGGAAAACAGTTTGGCGGTTCCTCAAAAAGTTAAACATAGAATTACCATATGATCCAGCAATTCCACTTCTGGATATATATACCCAGAAGAATTGAAAGCAGGAACTCAGATATTTTTTTCACCCATGTTTTTAGTGACATTGTTCCTTACAGCCAAAAGGTGAAACCAACCCAAGCATCCATCAACAGAAGAACAGATAAAATGTGATAGGTACCTAACAGGGAATAGATTTAGTCATAAAATGAAAAGACATTCTGGCACATGCTATAACATGGGTGACCCTTGGAAGCATTATGCTTCATGAAATAAGCCAGATACAAAGGTACAAATGTTATATGATTCCACTTATGTCAGATACCTAGAAGAGGCAAATTTATAGACACAGAAAGAGGAACTAGGGAGAGAGGGGAAAGGAGAGTTATTGTTTAAAGGGTACAGAGTTTCTTTTTGGATGTCGAAAAAGTTCTGGAAATAGTGGTGGAGATTAAACCATATTCCAAATGTACTTAATTGTACACTGAATTGTACTCTGAAAAAATAATTAAAATAGCACATGGCATATGTATTTTGCCACAATAAAAAATAAATAATATTGGCCTGGGGATGTCGCTTGGTGGTAGAGTGCTTGCCTAGCATGAGGTCCAGGTTCAATTCACAGTATCCCAAAAATTAAATTAAAATTATAAAAGACAGGTCATGTATCAGGTATTGGTAAGAGTGTGAACAAGTTGGAACCCTCATACATGACTTTTGGAGAATAGTCTACCAGTTTCTCCAGACGTTAAACATGGAGTTACCTGATGACCCGCCATTTTCACTTTCAGGAATACCCAAGAAAAAGTAAAACATGTCCACACAGAAATTTTTCATGAATGTTCATAGTCCCATTACTCATAATGGCTCTTAACTGGAAACAACCCAAATGCCCATCACAAAATGTAAATAAATGTCCACCTAAGTTAACAATTAAAAAAGGAACAAAGTACCCATGCATGCTACAACATGGATGAACCTGGAAAACATTTGAAGTCAGAAGAGCCAGTCATGAAAGACTACAGTTTGTATTTTTCCATTCCCATGAGATATCCAGAATAAGCAAATCTGTAAGGATAGAAAATAGGTCACTGGTTGCCAGGGGCTGAGGAAAGGAGGGATGAAGAGTGACTTCTAATATGAATGGAGTTTCTTTGGGGAACAATAAAAATGTTCTAAATTTAGATTGTGGCAATGATAACTCTATAAAAACTATGGAAAAAAAAATCATTGAATTGTATACTTGAGTGAATCTTAAGGTATACAAATTATATCTCAATAAACCTATTTGGGGGACTGAGATGTGGCTTGGTAGTACAGCACTCACATAGCAAGGACGAGGCCCTGGGTTCGATCCCCAGCATCCCATACATACACACACAATAAATGAATTAATTAAAAATAAACAGATACATTTGTTTTAGCAAAATAGACTATGTTCCAGCCTCAATATTTCTTAACTTGTGGTCAGTTTCTTTTCATCCATACCCACACATGCTCTGCCTCACCTCCATATTACTTTGAAGAAACTATCAGACATCTTTTAATACAGAACTTAAAACCAAAAAAGCCCAATCATGTGGTTGGCTGGCTGCACTTCTCCTGGCTGTGTGACATGCAAGTTTGGCTCTCTCGCCTTCCTGGAAATATTGCAAATGATAGGATACCTGGCAGTAAATCCCTTTCCGCTTAAACTTTTTTTTCTACAACTAAGAACCTTGACTGCTGTAGCCACAATTGACATTGACATTCATCCATGGAGGGTGTTTTGACGGAAATGTGCTGTCTTAAAAAAAATGGTGGTTGGAGAATGATTTTCTCCTTAATGAAACTCTCCGTGGAAGCCCAGAAACCTGCTGTGAAGGTCACTATGTGGAAAAATAAGTCTGTTCCTAATACATGTCACAAATGTCAAGCCATTTATGGTCTAGGTAGGATGGGTGGACAACAACCAGGTGATCAGCCAGGGAGCTGTCATTAAGGCAAAACCATGGGCCAGGACCAGGAAGGGAGCATGGAATCGAGAGCTGATGAATTCCAAGCAAGGTGTCAAGGGGAAGTCAAGAAGGATGGTCCAAAATAGAGAACGGATACATAATCATAAGGTCAAGCATATTATTGTCTTGGTGCCCTGCTATGGTGGATTCTGCCTTTGATTCCGTAAAGGATTCGGCCTCCTTTCCTGAAAGGCTATGGGTAGAAACATCATGCCCTTGCCCTTGAGAGTTGACTGAGTCACGGGTGCCTTCTGTCATGTTGTCTGCCACCTGGACTCACTTCCTGCTCCTCTGTTTCTTTAGTAAGCTGCTAGGCTCTAGTTAACCTCTCTACCTAATGGTCTTTACTAGTCCTTGGCCTTCTGAACCCAACTTTCCTGTATTCACATCAAGTCTCTCTCTCTCTCTGCATGACCTTCAACAGAGACCTTTCTGAATCTCTGTTGCATTTTCTGTAAGATGGGAATAACAACATCTATCTTAGGTGTGAGTTGAAAGGAGGCTCTGAAGTTAGCTATCTAAGGCACTTTGCTCAATATCTGACATGAAATAGCTGTCCAATATCTGTGGGTCTCACCTTGCCTGCTGTCCTTTATTAGTAAATATGAGGCTGAGTTGGATCTTGCGTTGGCACCTTCCAAATCAGAAAAGATGGGGTTCTTATTGCTGTGGTTTTTGAGGCTAAGGAATGCACTCATTTTCCTTTCAGAATATATTGCTTTATGTTATAAGAATAATAATAATCATAAACGTTTATTGAGTGTCTGTGCTGTATAGCAGACACTGTACTGAGAGATTCTGGTTTCCTACTTCATCTTCTCAGCCTCACTATGCATTGAGGACTATTAGAGAAGGTCAATTACTCACCCAGCATCATGCAACTGGCCAATAGCTTGGCTGAGATTTTAAGTCTGCCTGCCTGTTGCTAGAATCTTCCTCGTGCTGTTTCCCATCTGCCGTGAGCTTTGCCTCATGGCTGCTCAGAGCTGCCCAAAGAGGATAGCTGCTCCCACCTCCAGACCCTCGACCCACCAGTCCTGAGGGCAATTTTTCATCAGAGAACTGGTGTGTCGGGGCTTCCTAGCTGAGAGCCATGACCTTGTTCTAAGAATTTTCCTGCTGTCCTGTCTCATCTCTGCCGCCTGGGATGCTTGGCTTCCAGGATCCTGGGCATCCTTCTTGACTTGATCACCCCAACGCCTTGCTTAGAACTCTGGCTCCAGCAGATCCCTGATTCCATGCTCCCTTCCCGACCCTGGCCCATGGCTTTGCCTTATTGACAGGTCCCCAGCTGCTGGCCCAGTATGGTCCGTTCACCCTTCCTATGGCCTGTCTTTTCCCTGACTGAAGATTGGCCACCACGCTAGACCAATGCTTCTGACTTTGACTTTGACTTTGATCTTGCTCACACTCTCTCTCTGCCTCTCTCCTCCTGCTTCTCTCCCCATCCCTCCTTCTCTTTCCCCCCCTCTCTCTTTCCCTGATGAAGCAAGCAACCCCATGGAAAGGTCTCCAGGACAAGAAACTGAGCCCAGCCTGCACACAACAGCCAGCGAGGAAGTGAATCCTGCCAGCACCACGGAGTGAGCTTGGAAGCAGATCTTCTGGGAGCCTCGGGCTGGCTGACGTCCCAGCCTCGGACAGACACCTCAATGGCAACCTAGGAGAGACTCCTCTGAGGACCCAGCTCAACCTCATGAAGATTCCTAACCAACAGAAATGGTGAGATAACATGGGTACCACCAAGTTTGGGGGTGATTGTTACAGAGCAATAGGTAAGTCATGCGGCCACTGACTTATGGGTCTTCCTTAGCCCCTTCTTTGTGCCTCAACCTTCCAACCATCCATGCAGACACTACACCACCAGGGCCACCAGACTAAAGGAACTATATTAAATAAGCTTGGCGTTACTACAACAAAATGCCTGTGGCAGGCTAACTTTAGTTTTAAAAAGGATTATTTTAACTCGCAGTTTTGGTGGTTAATGTCCAGGATCCAAGGAACTGACCCCATTGCTCTGCCATGGCAATGATGGGAGCACATGATGAAGCCAGCAGTCACATCCAGGGAACAGAGAGGGAGAAGACAGGCAGGGTGCACAATCCCCTTCTAGGGTACCTCCTACTAGGCCTCACTATTTTTTTTTTTTAAGCCATCCTGGAGATGGAACCCAGAGCCTCACACATGTCAGGCAAGCACTCTACCACCAACCTGTACCTCTAGCCTGTTTAATTTTTTATTTTGAGACAGAGTCTCACTAAGCTGCCTAGGCTGACCTTAAACTTGCCATCCACCTGCCTTATCCTCCCAGCAGTTGGAATAACAGGCGTGTGCCATGGTGACTGGGGTAGATCTTGCTTCTTCAAGGTTCCACAGCATTTCCCAATACTGCCACCTCGGAGAGCAAGCCTTTGCATATAGACTTTGGAGAATGGTACCAGTATTCAAATCATAGCAAAATCAAGGAAAACATTCCCTCAAAACAACATAATTGCTTTACGAAAGATGCCTTCGAACACAGCTGCTATGGTCTGATTATTGTTGTCCCAGCCCCCATTCCTATGTTGGAACTTAATCCCCAAGTTGGCATTAAGAGGCAGGGCCTTGTGGACGTAATTAGCTCATGAGGGCTCCACATGGGTCATCCCTTAAAAGGGGATTAGCGCCATTATAAAAGGGCTTGAGGGAGCCCAATTTTCCCCTTTTTGCCTATTTGCTATGTGAGGACTTGGCAAGAGGCACCATCTTGGAAGAAAAGAGCAAGCCCTGGCCAGACATTGGATCTCCTGGAGCCTTGGCCTTGGACTTGCCAGCCTCAGCCTTGTGAGAAGAAAACTTCTATTATTTACACATTCCCCAGTCTGTGGTGTTTTATTATAGCAGCAGAAATAGACTGAGACAAACTTGTGGACGATCTTGTTGCTGATCAGTAGAAAATGAACTCATTCTTCCAGGAAATATATTCTCAACAGGGGGCAAGGTCACCAATGAAGAGACAGGAATTGGTCCTTGGGAGGTGAAAAATCTTACATCTTACGGGTGTAAAGTACAGACATATGAACTATATATGCACAGGTAAATGTATAATATATAAGCAGATATAAAGTGTGTCTGGGTGATTCACATTTCATTGGTGGGGGGTGGTTCTGATAATGGAAAACAATGGTTGAGAAAACTGCTTTCATGTGACACAGGTGGCCCCATGCAGGTTTGAATGCTATAGGGAAGAATGAGACAGCAGAATTAGTATAGCAAGTCGTGGGCCAGGCAAGGTGGTGCACCCCTGAGATCTCAGCAACTCAGGAAGCTGAGGCAGGAGGATCTCAAAGTTGAGGCCGGCCTCAGCAACTTAGCAACAGTCTCAAAATAAAAACAGGACTGGGGATGTAGCTCTGCAGGAAAGCACCCCTGTGCTCAATCACCATTAAAAAGAAGAAGATTTGATGATAAGCAAGTAGGAAGTCAAACCCACTTAACCTTGGAAATGACAGGAGCCTCTGCTTTCGCCCTAGTTTGAAGACTTGATCTGATGGGACTCGGATGCAAATAAGTTGGCCCCATCTCACTAGTTGTGCAAAGTCTTTGAGCAAGTTTATTAACTTCTCTGTGCCTCAATTTCCTCTTATATAAATAAGGATAAAAATAGTCTTTCTTCAAGGTGGGTGTGGTGGTGCACACCTATAATCCGAGAAACTCAGGAGGCTGAAGCAGGAGGATCACAAGATCAAGGCCAGCTTCAGCAACCTATGGAGACCCTGTCTCAAAATTTTTAAAAATCATAATGAAAAGGGGTAGAGATGTAGCTCAGTGGTAGAGTGACCTTGGGTTTAATCCCCAGGACTGCAAAATAAATTTTTGAAAATTTTAAAACAAGTAGTCCTTCCTCATCGGATTGTTTATAGGATGAAATGTGATGGTGCATGTGAAGGAAAGGAAATATCCCCCCCACACAGTAAGTGCTCAATAAACACAACCCCCGTTGACTAATGGGTCAGTGGCAGACCCCGTGTTTCTACCACCCCAAAGTCATTCTTCTCTCCCTTCTTTCCTGTTGCTGAAGGCAGTTCTCCAGGTTAGTTTTGGGAAATACTGGGTAGTCATCTCTCCAAGCTCTTTTCCACGAAAAGATCACCGTGGCCTACTTCTAGCCAATGAAACAAAGAGAAATCTGTGGGTGGGGTGTCTGAGAAATGTTCCCTCCTTGATAAAAGAGATGCTTGATAAAAAGCTCTTCTCCTTTCATGCTCTGGATAGTCTGGTGTGTGAAGATGTGATGCTTAGAGCTAAAGCAGCCATCTTGTTACTATGAGAAAAGAACCTCATGATTTTTTTACAGACTTGGACTCAATGCCTTGATCACTGATATCATTGACCCTGCCCAGGATTTCCTGCCTTCTCATTAACTAGAACAAGGCAATACCTGTCATGTGAAAGCTACGGTAAGTCTCACTTTTTGTTACTTTGCAACCAAGAGTCACTTGAATATCCTCACAACACACATAACCCCGTGACACAGTATTGTTCCCATTTCACAGGTAAAGGATCTAAAAGCGGTGTGGCTCGAGTTTTGAAGATATATTATCTAATTTAATCCTCATGGAAACTCTGTGGGGGTACATTTTATCTCCACTTACAGATCTCTCCACAAATTTAGAAGATAAAATAATACCCAGTGTCACACAATCGATGAACGGAAGAGATAGGATGTAAAAGAGGTCTTAAACCCAGCTCTAAATGAAGTGCTCTTAGCTGGGTGTGCTGCCACATGCTGCGATCTCAGCTGCTTGGGAGGGGGAGATGGAAGGATCACTTGAACTTGTGAGTTTGAGATCAGCCTGGGCAATATGGCGAGACCCGGTCTCAATAAAACTAATAAATAAGCAACATCCTTCTGTGCTCTTCTGTGCTATTTCTCAGCATCAAAATCCTTCCGGACTTTGTTCTGCACTGCTGATGGCGAGTACATAAAAATCCAGTAACCCTAATTCAGGTCATGTCAACCTGAACATAATTATGTTCATGGCTGAGAAAGCGCATTTGGCTAACTCGATATCAGTCGTCATGAAGAAGCACGTGAAACCCACCGTCCTCAGACTCCTATGCCAATGTATATTTCTGTCTTTAGGCTCTCAGAAAATTTATATTCCCGATCCGCCCTTCAATTGGTAATTACCCAGCGTCTGTTCTTTTTAAAATCTTTATTATTTTTTATTCTCTCCCAGATGTTGAGTGGAGCTGCAGTGATTTCGGGGTTTCAGGGAGAGGTCCAGCTGCTGGATCCGGGAAGTATCCACGTTTTGTTTCTTTTTCAGTTCTTCGACTTGAATTTATGATGAGGTTTTGATAAATAGCACCCCTCTCTCAGCCCTGCCCTCTTTGCATGTGTCTGAGTCTGTGATATCTTGGGTTTAATTATGCCGATGTGTCTCTTGCTGGAAATTTATGGGATGACTATTGCCAACAGCCCAGAGGCCAGGATTAGGGATTTGTGATCTAAACATCCTCGACACTCCTCCCCTCCCTATATCCAAAGTGAAATCGGGGAGATCGTGGGTAGCCTGTTAAATTAAAACCCGATCAGGTTGGGAATCTGAGAAAGTCTCGGTCCTGTCGTGAATGGGAATCCAGCATTTGAAGAATCGACGCAAGGTTAGGGGTCAAGGCTAAGGAAGGAGGGGGAGGGGAAAGGAGGACATAGGTGAGTCTGTTTACATCAATAGGACTTTTCAGTTTGAGACTTGGTTACCCAGAAACTGCAGGCTCTGTCTAACAAACTTGGTTAAATTCACTCACTTCTTGACTTTCCAAATAGATTTTTAGTTCCTAGAACTCAAAAGTTACTCAAGTAGCCTGTGATTCCCAGCAGCTCGGGAACCTGAGGTAGGAGGATCGAGAGTTCAAATCCAGCCTCAGAAACTTGGTGAGGCCATAAGCAACCTTGTGAGACCCTGTCTATAAATAAAAATATAAAAAAGGGTTGGGGATGTTGGCTCAGTAGTTAAGCACCCCTGGGTTCAATTCCTGGTACCAAAAAAAAAAAAAAAAAACGTTGCTCTAATAGTCTCTTGCTGTGTTATGAATCACCCCCAAAATTCTGTGGTTTAAAACAACACGTTATTTTATTATCTCTCATTGTTTCTGCAGGTCAGGAGTTTAGGAAAGTCCCAGTCCATCCGTTCTGGCCACTGGTCTCCTGTTAACTGCAATTGGAGAGTGGCTGTAGCAGATGGAGGCTGACTAGACATCTCTCCTCAAGCAGGGGTCTCTCCAGGTAGGGGCACTTGGGCTTCCCCACAGCATGGCAGCCTCCAAGGCAACAGACTTCTTACATGACTGGAGTATTGCAGGGTCAAGTGCTAGCCATATGGTTTGTTATGACCTTTCTGTTCTTCCTTTGGTCAGACAGGTGCAAAAGTGCACCTAGCTGGCCATGGTTGCACACACATGTAATCCCAGTTGCTTGGGAAGAAGAGGAAGCCAGAGGATTTCAAGTTCAAGTCCAGTCTGGGTAATTTAGTAAGATCCTATCTCAAAATAAAATTTAAAAGTCTGGGGATGTAGCTCAGTGATAGAGTACTTGCCTAGCAGGCAAGTTCTGTCTCCAGTACCAAGAAACAAACAACAAAACAAAAACCACAAAATATCAACAAAATAGACTCCATTTTCTGATAGATGTTGAGGTTACATTATAATAAGAGCTCCTAGGATTGGGAAGCTCATGGTGGCCATATCAGAACATATGCTTTCACTGTGCCTTTATGTCCATTTATTTTTTTTTAATCTTATTTTATTCATTTATTTATACATGGTGCTGAGAATCGAACCCAGTGGAGTAACCAAAGAAATGCATTGGGACATGGTATATAAAGGGGAAAGAATGTGGCAGAGAGCTGATCACATGAGGGGTGGGAAGGGCAGAGAAGGCTTTCCCCAAAAGATCCACTTTAAAAGGAGGATTAAAAATCCTGCACTGGCTGGGGATATAGCTCAGTTGGTAGAATGCTTGCCTCACATGCACAAGGCCCTGGGTTCAATCCCCAACACACAGAAAACTTACAAAAAGAATCTTGCACCAGGCAGAGGCACCAGAGAAAGGCTCAGGGGTGTTGGGGGGCGGGGAGAGGATGAGCCTGGGCATAGGTGATGGAGTGCATAGTGGTGGCTGGGGACAGACACTGCCTGCTTGCAAAGATGGCTAAGATCACGGCTTATGGGGACCTCGTGGGGAAATGGTGAAGAGTAGTCAATCAGGGCTTAGCATACATAATGGCCTGGGTTTGATTCCTGGCACCCTCCCAAAAAAATGGAAGAAGAAGGAGGAAGAGGAGGAGAGAACAAGAAAGGAGAAGGAGAGGAAGAGGAGGAGGAGAAAAAACATAATATATATAGGGTTCCATATTCTCCTTGGTTTCCAGCATCCCCTTGAGGTCTTAGGGCATATCTCTCATGGATAACAAAGGCCTTCTAAGGCAATTGAATAGTACATAGAAAATCCTAGAAACCTTTGGGAGCCTGATTCACTAGCAACCATGAGTGAGAGAAGACATTCTAACAAGATTGTGAGCTCTCTGTCAATCACACTGAGGTCTAGCATTTGCTTGAGTCTTCAAAACATTGAGGGTCCAGAGCTGGTAATCTGGATCCTGGTGGATGACCCCCTGAGATTGCAGAACATGGGTAGGGGTGGTCATCCCTCTGTGGAGAAGCTGAGGGAGAACTATTCCTTCCAGAGAATGATGGCTCAGGCTTCAGCTGAAGGGGCTACAACTCAGATACCTCTGCATGGGTTGGAGCAGAAGTCAGGAGAAATGGGGGGAGGAAGACTCTTTGTGCAGGGGGTGATTAGCAGCCACTTCTAATCACCTCTACCAACACGATCCTGGTACAAGTGCCCTCATCTCTCACCTGAATTAGAACAACAGCCTTCTAACGGGCATTCCCTTGCCCTTGACCAGCTACACAGTAAATAAGATCATGACCTTGACTTCCTCAAAACTCTGCAGCGGCTTCCTACCCACTCAAAGTAAAAGCCAATGTCCTTTAAGTGGCCTATGAAACAACATTATCTGACTTCCCGTATGTGTGACTTGCCCAGCCTCCACATGCTTCAGAATTTAAGTTCCTATTCCCACATCAGCACATAATGGCACAGACTTTTGCTTATTTTGTAAACTGCTCTAGCCAACTGAAAATTTTTATGTCACATAGGATTTTTAAGTATTGGCAAGAAATGTAATTTTTCTTAAAAAGATATTTGAGCTGTTCAAATATATCAGAGGCTACAGATCTCTAATTTGTGGTCTCTGGTCTTGCATGAAGGAGCTGGGTATGGTGGTGGTGCACACCTGTAATCCCAGCTACTTGGGAGGCTGAGGCAGGAGGATCAAAAGTTTGGGGCCAGGATGGGCAACTTATCGAGGCCCTGTCTCAAAAAAATAAGAAGAGGTGACCAGGCTTGGAGAGCAGTTTCAGAACCTTAGGAGGAGTGCATCCTGGGGGCAGCAACACCCCTACCCAGCCCCTCCTTTTCATGGTGATCATGACCACCAGGGGGAGCTCCCTCCCATCACACCTGGTCACCTTCCACCCTAGTGAAGTCAAAGTCAGAAACTCTGTCTCTCCCAGAGGCCAAGAGGAGGGCATCTAGTGTGACAAGCTCAGTGGTCTGAGGCTCTCAGGCCCATGTGGCAAGGTCTCTTTGAAGTTCTCTTGGGACCCCTGAATATTGGAATCCTTCTGGCTCTTCAAGTTGGGTTTCTGCCTCTAGAACCCTTGATGCATAGATGTGCCTGAGCAGCATCCACCTGCAAAAGCCAAGCTTGTGGGCTGGAGGAGGTCTAATCTCTTTGTCACTGGAGGACAGCTGCTTGTCAACAATAGGGGGTGCTTGGGAACCTGTGGCCCAAATGTCCCAAATTTATGGTTTCTGAAATCTAATCCCCAGTGTGATGGTATTAAGAGGTGGACCCTTTAGCAAAGATTAGACAATGAAGGCTGTAGTTTCATGAATGGGGCTAGGGTCCGTTTATTTATTTATTTATTTATTTTGTGTGTGTGTGTGTGTGTGTGTGTGTGATTTTGTTGTTGTTGTTGTTATTGTTATTGTTTTCTTTCTTTCTTTTTTCCTTTTCTTTTTCTTTATGCAGTACTGGGGACTGAACCCACAGGCACTGTACCCCTGAGCTACATTCCCAGCCCTTTTTATTTTGAGACAGGGTCTCACTTAATTGTCCAGACTGGCCTTGAACTTGCAATCCTCCTGCCTTAGCCTCCTGAGACACTGGGATTACAGGTGGGTGCCACCTAGACCCCTTTTATGCTTTTATTTTACTTTTTTATACTTTTAGATTGATGCATTATAGTTGTACATAGTAGTGGGATTCATTGTTGCATATTTTTTCATGCACATAATATAATAATATAATTTGACTAATATCATTCTCTAGTATTTCCCCTTTCCCTTCCTCTCTCCCCTTGGTCCCCTCCCTCCACCCTCCTGATCATCTTTCAGTTTTATGAGATCCACCCCCACCTTTCTTTTCCTTTTTTCTTCTCTAGTTTCCATATAAGAGAGAAAACATAAAACCTTTATTTTTCTGAGTTTAGATTATTTCACTTAACATAATGTTCTCAAGTTCCATCCATTTTCCTGCCAATGACATAATTTCATTCTTCTTTATAGCTGAATAAAACTCTATTGTGTATATAGACCATATTTTCTTTATCTATTCAAACATTGGTTCCACAGTTTGGCTATTGTGAATTGTGCTATCAACATGGGTATGCATGGATCACTATAGTATAATTTAATTCTCCAGGATAAATACCAAGGAGTGGTATAGCTGGGTCATATGGTGGATTCATGCCTACCCTTTTGAGGAACCTCTATACTGATTTCCATAGTGGCCATACTCATTTACAATCCCACCAATGGTGTAACAGTGTTCCTTTTTCTTCACATCCTCTCCAACATTTATTATTGTTTATATTCTTGATGACTGCCCTTCTAACGGAGTCATATGAGGTCTCAGTGCAGTTTTGATTTGCATTTCCCTAATTGCTAATAATATTGGACATTTTTTCATATATCTGTTGGACCTAGACCCCCCTCTTTTTTTAGTATTTATTTTTTAGTTTTTCGGCAGACACAACATCTTTGTTTGCATGTGGTGCTGAGGATCGAACCAGGGCCGCACGCATGCCAGGCGAGCGCGCTACCGCTTGAGCCACATCCCCAGCCCTCCCTCTTTTTTTTTAAAGAGAGAAATTTTTTAATATTTATTTTTTAGTTTTTGGTGGACACAACATCTTTATTTTTATGTGGTGCTGAGGATGGAACCCAGCACCCCGTGTGCCACGCGAGCGCGCTACTGCTTGAGCCACATCCCCAGCCCCCTAGACCCCTTTTAAAGGAAGCTTGAGGGAGCCCCCAGCACCTTCCACCATGTGAGGACACATATTAGGTTACATCTTTGAGGAAGAGGCCTTCACCAGACCCTGAATCTACTGGTGCCTTGACCTTAAACTTTCCAGCTTCCAGAACCATGGAAATAAATTCCTGTTGCTTGTAAATGACTGAGTCTATGGTCTTCTTTTGTAGCAGCCCTGACCCACTGAGAGGTGGCCCAACGTTCTTCCGTCTGTAACTATTTACAACCTCAGGAGAGAGATGGTATCTCCTTTTGTAGATGAGGACAAGTGGCTTGGAGAAGTGACAGACCCAAGTCTACACAGCTGTGAGTGGTGGCATTAAACCCAGGGCTGCCCAATGTCAAAGCCCACGTTCTGTCCACTCCATGGCTCTGCCCATGAATAAATGCCTAAGTGAATCTTAAAAGCCCAGAATCAGACTCAAGGGACTGGAAGAGAAATTTAAGGTCACCGAGTCAGATGCCCCTTGGAGCTTGAGACCCTCCTTTATGGCTTCCAACTACTGGTCACTAGTAAAAGTGAATAAGTCACCAAGGTCCCCCTCCCCTTACATCTCCCACCAACTCTGATTGAAATCTTTGCCTCTCGCCAGCCTCTGGGCCTGGCCTCTAATAGCTCTGCCCTTGCTGCCTCCTTGGGGAGGTCCCTTCTGTATTTGATTACAGATCCCATTACAGAAGTGAGGTCCCTCCTTGCTCCCCGAACAAGGCACCTTTTATCTAAAGGACCCCATTTGGTGAAAAGATTCTATGCTGAGATTGAAATCAAGGATCATCAGGAAGTAGGAACAGAGAATAAAAATGATGGGGGTCCTTTGTTGGGGATCAGAACCAATACCTCTTATCCTAAGGAGGCCCAGGAAGGGCATGAAAAGGAAAGGTCATTAGGTCACACCTTTGGGGCACTTGGAACCAGCTTCCCTGACAAGGGTCCTCAGGAGCCGGCTCTGAGCTAGAGGCCCTGCTCCCTGCTGCCTCTCCTCACCAGCTGCAGCCTGTCAAGCTTCTCCCAGAGCTTTCTGGTTCCCTGGGTTGGCTCTTGTCTGCTTGGCCAAAGGAGATGTCACTCACTGGTGCCACCGGAGTGGGTGGCAACAACAGGCCCCCGTGCAGATGTGCAGAGGGCAGGCGGTGGGCGTGGGGGTGGGGAGCTGCCCCTGGTCTCATGGAAGCTCATCTGGGGGACACGACAGGGTCCCTGCCTCTCACTCGCTGGGTTTGCACACTTTGGTGCAACTTGCCAAATTGTGCCCGAGTTCTTTTGATAAGCCCTCCCTCCAGAAAAGCTTCCAAGAGAAAGCACTCGCTGTGAATGCACTAATCAGATCCAGCGAGAAGTTGTTCCAGCACCTTTCCCTGAAATGTGATAATCCCGTTTCTAATTTACTGATTATGCAACAGGAAAATGTCTTCCTTAATTTCATAAGAAAAAGCACATTAGCCTGCTTAGAGATCTCCTGTTTCCTCGTGAAATCATGAATGATAACAGCTCCCTTTAATAAATAGAACCCATAAGGAACATCGAGGATGATTACTTTGTTTATTAACATGCGGTGATTAACATTTCAAAAGCAATTTAAATAAATACAGGGAGAATCTGATATGGGGCCCCAAGGTAATGATCTAGGTAGGGTAAAAAAAAAAAATAGAGAGTGTTCATTTGAACTTGAACTATTTAAAATCCGTGCTTTCTAAGGTGGTTGTCTCTTACCAACTTAGGCACCAGTGAATCATCTCCAAGAATCCCACCTTATGAGGAGTGGGTCTAGGGTCCCTCCTAGAAGTGCTTTTTTTGCAAAGACAATCAGAACCTTAGAGACTCTGGCCCTCTTCCCCCTTTCTGTGTTTCGCCTTCCATGAGCAGAGCAGCGATCCTCCTGGCCCATCTGCCAAAATGTGCTGCCGCACCTTGGGCCCAGAGCATGGAATCAGCCTACCTGGGACTAAAATCTCTGAAACTGTGAACTGAAGTAAAGTCTCCACTCAATTGTTCTCATCAGGTGTTTCGGTCACAGCAAGGAAAAGCTGACTAACACACTTTTGTTATTTTCTTTTTCCTTTTTAATTTTGTTTTGCTTTAAAACAATGTCTCCTCATGTTGCCTGGGTCTGCCTGAGCTCCTGGGCTCAAGCAATCCTTATTGATTGATTGATTGATACCAGAGATTGAACCTAGGGGCACTTATCCACTGAACATATCCCCAGTCCTTTTTTTATGTTTTGAAACAGGGTCTTGCTAAATTCCTGAGGCTATCTTTGAACTTGAGATCCTCCTGCCTCAGCCTCCTGAGTAGCTGGGACAACAGGTGCGCATCACCATTTCTAGCTAAATTTCTTATTTCTTAATCTATTCTGTGCTTTCCAAACTTCCTGGACCACGGTGGTAAGAAGAGTGGTTCCCTACCAAAAGCATTCATCTCCTAACTTTTGTGACTACGTTCCCTTGTTCAGCCAAAAAAAAAAAAAAAAAAAATTAAAGATAAAAATAAATTAAAAGTCTTCGGAGATGCCGTGTGCAATTGAGTCAAGGATCTTGAGATGGGGAGATTGCCCTGGACTGGTCCAGTAGGTCCTAAATGCCATTGCTTGTTATCCTTATATAAAAGGGAGAGAGAGGGAGATTTTACCACACCCAGCAGAGGAGGCAGTGAGCCCACAGAGGTACAAACTGGGGCAGTACAACCAGAGGCCAAGGTATACAGGTTGCCTTCAGAGAATCTAGAAGGGGCAAGCAATAGATTCTCTCCCAGATCCTTTGGAGGATCCAGGGCCCTGTTAGCACCTTGATTTCAGCCCAGTGAAACCGATTTGGAAGTTCTGGCCTCTAAAACCAAAAAAAGCATAAATGAATTAAAATATATATATAGTATTAGTTGTTGATGGACCTTTGTTTTTATTTATTTATTTATTTGTATACAGTGCTCAGAATTGAACCCAATGAGAATCAAACACATGCTAGGCAAGCACTCTACCACTGAGCCACAACTGCAGCCCTGGATATTGTGTTAAGCCACCCAAGTTTGTAGTGATTTATTATAGTAACCACTAAAAACAAATAAATGATTTCCGCCATATCTGCATACCAGTAACACTTTGGTTGACTAACGTTTTTCTTTCAATCAGTTCTGAGCTAACATAGCTTTCTGCTTTCACCTTATCCTAGCAACACTATTCAGAAGTCACAGGTTTGAAAGACGTCAAATACTCAGTTGAACATCATTTTAAATGCTCACCCCTAGGTCCCCTACAGTTGTCTAATGAACCACAAGTAGAAGTGACCCCCCCCACACACTTTGTGAAACACTGACCCAGCTCCACGCAGCTTGTGAAGAATCCACGGTGCAGCTGGCCTTTCAAAACTGCTCTATTAAGTTCAAATTTCACTTGAAAATGATCAGAAGAAAGAAAGAATCAGCCCCTTTAAAAATAGAAGCCATAGCTCCTGCAAAATTTCACAGAGACAGATTTTAAAATGTAGCATTTAGCAGAATCTTAAATCCTGCTTGGTTGAGTAATTACCATATAGATAAGGGCCCTTAAAGGAGGAGAAGGGAGCCATAGATGGTGCTAGCAGAGAGCTGGGTCTGGTGGCAGAATTTAGCTAACGAGAGGCTTTACCCAGTCTGAACCAGAACTGTAGGTCTTCTGTGTTTTAGTTTTCTCTCTTTTTTGCCTCAAGACAGAGGGATTCATAAAATAAAGCAGGAATCACGGTGCAAGGAAAGATGCAGGAAATCCTGAAAAACTATGACATGTTAGATTGATAAAACCCCCAACGGGAGAAGAAATTCTTCAAAATTTCTCCATGTGGTGCTGTATACCTGTAATCCCAGCTACTCTGGAGGCTGAGACAGGAGGATAGCAAGTTTGAGGCCAGCCTCAGCAACTTATCTAGACCCCGCCTCAAAATAAAAAATAAAAAGGGCTGGGGGTGTACTTCAGTGGTAGAGCACCCCTGGAGTCAATCCCTTAAATCATTAAAAAAAAAAAAAATTTAAGTTTTCCAAAATTCAAGCAGAGGAACACCAAAACAGCCAAACCAGTTGAAACTGTTAAATTAGGCAAAGATCACAAAATATCCAGCTCCAAATCATCAGGTTAGTCATGCTTAAGCCTGGAAGTAGATATTGATAATACAGCCTGATTTAATCATAGCCCCCAGAGTTTCCTAGGTTGGGAACTTGTTCCCCAGTGCAGTAATGCTGAGAAGTAGAACTTTTAGGAGGTGATTAAGTCCTGAAGTTTCTGTCCTCATGAATGGATGAATCCATGAATGGATTAAGGGTCAATGTGTTACGATAGAAGGGGCTTTGTTATAAAAGCAAGCTCTCTCTAGCATTCTTGCTCTGTCTCACTGTGTAATGTCTCCTTTCCTTCATGAATAATCAACCTCTTCCCTTTATAAATTGCCTGGCCTCGGATATTCTGTTACAGCAGCAGAAATGGGACTGAGATACGTGGTTTACTGACAGCTCAATTCTAAGAGAAGCCAGTCCTGAAATTTCACCATTTCCTGAAACATAGTTTCATCACCAGATGTCTTAGTTCTTCATCAAGATGACCAAAATATCTGACAAAACAACTTAGAGGATGAAAAATTGATTTGGGGCTCATAGTTTCAGGGGTCTCAGTCCACAGATGGCCAACTCCATTGCTCCATTGGTCTTTGGTAGGGCAGAGCATCATGGTGGAAGGACACAGTGAAGGGAAAGTTGTTCAGTTCATGGTGACTAGGAATGAGAGAGAGAGGAGAGAGAGAGAGAGAGAGAGGGAGGAAGGGGCCACAGAGAAGATGCACTCTTCCAGAGCAACCCCAGTGACCCACTACTCCAGCCATGCCCCACCTGCCTACAGTTACCCCCGGTCAGTCCATTCACACTACAACAGACTGATGCTAATCACTCTATCTCCGACACACAGGAATTTTGGGGAGGACTCCTCACACCCAAACTATAATATCAAGCATCACAGCACATGGGAATGCTTCCAACATATATGATGGAAAGATTGACATGCCGATACAATCTCTCATTTAGTATTGGTAAAAATCATTACTATTGGTAAAAAATCATTTGCAAACAAAATTCTCTTTTCTAATAGTTAAAGTCTCCTAGTTTGGGTCACAAACCTATGATCTGAGGCTGCACCAGCACATCCTGAGGAAAAGCAAGATCTCTGGCCACACCTCAGGAAGCAGTCACCTCTGTGCCTAGAGCATCTTTCCCTACAGCATCAGTTGAGGTTGACCTGAGGTTACAATGACCACTGTGTCTTTTGCCTTCCCAGTCTCATCCCAGATATTCCTTTGGGAAAACTGTCTTCAAAAATCTTGTGTAGCATAGTGGCAGAGCAGCTGCCTAGCATGCACAAGACCCTGGATTCCGTCTTCAACACTGTAAGTAAATTAATGGGTAGACCTGAGCCAGTTCCATTTTTTGAAAGGGCTTACATTGCAGACGAAGTAGATGAGGAAATGTCATCTTCTTGGCCACAGTAACTGTTCAAGAGAGAGGGGTGAAAGAGAATTAGGCTCAGAACTTTTTATTCCAAATGCCTCCCCCAAAGCCTTTGCATATCTGAGCTGAACCTGAGAATCAGTAGGATTGGAGCCTCTGGGTGCTATGGTCATGAGAGAGCTATAGGAGAGTAAAGTGGACACAGAACTGTATCAATTCAAAGGAAAGAAGAGTTAGATAAGAGAAAGATCGTGACATGATTTGAGATCCTAGATGCAGCCATGTCTGAAGCTTCCTCCCTCTGAACCTTTTATTTATATGAATTGATACTTTTCTTTTTAAAGTTGGGTTACCTGTTATATATATTTGAAAGTATCCTGATAAATGATTGCTGAGGCACAGGCTGCAGCTTTATAGGAATGGTACATGTATTTCTCACAGAGAGGCATATTATGAAAAGTGTACCTGCCTGTTTGGCTAGGGACATGGTCAGACTACCAAGTTTGGACTAGATTGCAGTCCTCCACTTGCCCCATCTACTGAGTTTCCTTGTATAGTGAAAAACCCGCATAACCATACTTGGAGCTCCCATGACTGAGAGAAGATTTTCTCCTTGAAGTAGCTCCCTTCCAAGATGGCCCCCAGCACAGCGTGGTGTGATAGTGACACCACCCTTGTATATTCCCTGAATAGAACTGACCTGTGGAACCATTGAGATGCTGTAGATATGAGGCATGCCACTTTGAAAGCCAGATCATAAAAGATACTGCAGCTGTGACGTACTGGCTATGGGATCGCTTTCTGGCAGAAGCCAGTCACATGTCACAAAGACACCTAAGCCATCCGTCTCATGGAGAGCTCCACAGATTGAGGAACTGAGGTCTCCAACCATCGGCCCTGTGGGTATGCCATCTTAGAATTAGGTCCTCCAGTCCCAGTGGAGCCTTTCGATGACTGTGACCCAAACTGACAAGTTGACTGTAACCTCATGAGTCATCTCAAGCTGGAACTTTCCATCTCAACTACTGCTAAATTCCTAACCTCCAGAAAACATGAAATATTTCCTGTTGCCAGGTATCATGGCGCATGCCTGTAATCCCAGCAATTCTGGAGGCCGAGGCAGGAGGATTGCAAGTTCAAGGCCAGCCTTTGCAATTTATCGAGGACCTGTATGAAAAAAAAAGAAAAGAAAAGAAAGGGCTGGGGATCTAGCTCATTGGTAAAGTCTCCCTGGGTTCTGTCCCCAGTACCAAAAAAGTTGTTTAAGCTACTCCATTTGGTATATTCTGTTACACAGCAATAGGTAACTAATGGACACTTTATCAGTCTTCTCTTTTCCTTTTCTTTCTTTCTCTCTTTCTCTCTCTCTCTCTCTCTCTCTTTCTTTCTTTTTCTCTCTCTCTTTCTCCTAGTACTGCAGATTAAACCCAGGGTCTTGCACATGCTAGGCAAGTGCTCTATCACTGAGGCGTATCCCCAGCCCTTTTTTAAATTATTTATTTATTTATTTATTGGTATTGGGTATTGAACCCAGGGGCATTTAAACACTGAGTCACATCCCCAGCCCTTTTTGAATATTTTATTTTGAGACAGGGTCTCGCTGAGTTGCTTAGGGCCTCACTAAATTCTTAAGGCTGGCTTTGAACTCATGATCCTTCTGCCTCAGCCTCCTGGAGCTGCTGGGATAATAGGATGTGTGCCCTCAGGCTCAGCGTTTATTATTATTTTTTAATCAGAGTCTCCTTAAATTTCCCAGGCTGACTTCCAACTTGTGATCCTCCTGCCTCAGCCTCCTAGACTGGGGAGCTAGGTTTACAGACATGCATCAACCACACCTGATTTCCTTATTAGGCTACCCACCTTCTGCTCCATGAAACCTTCATCTCATACTCTTCCTTTAATTGTAGTTTTCTGAGAATCACCCTTTGAGTGAGCACAGTGGTACGTGCTGGTAGTTCCAGCTACTCTGGAGCCTGACGCAGGAGGATCACTTGAGCCTAGGAGTCCAGGGCCAGCCTGGGCAACATAGCAAGACCCCATCCCTTAAATAAAAAAGTACCTTTTTTTTGGAGGGGGGGGAGGGGGACGCAATTACCAGGGATTGAACTCAGAGGCACTCGACCACTGAGCCACTTCCCCAGCCCTATTTTGTATTTTATTTGGAGACAGGATCTCACTGAGTTGCTTAGTGCCTCACTTTTGCTGAGGCTGGCTTTGGATCCTCCTGCCTCAACCTCCCAAGCTGCTGGGATTATAGGCATGTGCCATTGTGCCTGGCAAAAAAAGTATCATTTTTTGATGTTGCTGACATGCACCCTTTTCCACCTGTTGCTGATTCTGCCTTCACCTGAAGAGATGGCTCCTTTTCCTTATGTTCCCTAAAAGCATTTCTCACCTGATAACAATTGGTGGGCAAACCTTGCTCTGAGTAGGTTTCTTGCTGGGACTTGATTACATTCCTGTAATCCCAGCTACTTGGAAGGCTGAGGCAGGAGGATTGTAAATTCAAGGGCAGTCAGGGCAGCTTAGTGAGACCCTGTCTCAAGAAATAAAAGGCTGGGGATATGGTTGCATGGTAAAGCACCCCTGGGTTCAGTCCCCAGTCTCTCTCTCTCTCTCTCTCTCTCTCTCTCTCTCTCTCACACACACACACACACACACACACACACACACACGCACAAGGTTTCTTTATGCATTTCAACAAACTGGGAAGATTCTGTCTCTTGTTGTGAGATTCTGTTCCCTGGCTTGTCCCATCTTTCCAAAGCACAGAGGGCAACAGTGTCCCACATCTCTGTCCTATGGAGGAGTCCAAGCAGCCAGAAGAGCCCTGTGAATTCTGATTTTTTCACAGGACTTTGGCAGTGGCAGAAGGGGGCTGGGGGAGCAGTATGCCACCATCGTCATAGCAACGTGCTCCCTGGTGGGTCCTGGGCTGCACTCCCAGGCAGGAAAAGCAGCTCCCAAGTGGAGTGGGCATCAGAAGGCGGGGCTGCCCAGGAAACAGGAGGAGCTGAGGCAGAGAGGCTTAGCAGGTGTCCCCTCTTGAGAGGCAGACAGCCAGGAGGCGCTAAACCAGCAAGCCCAACAGGAGAGAACAGAGTGAGATGACTGGGGGCTGACCAGTCATCCATGTGGGCGAATTCTGCCCTCTTGGCACTATGTACTCCTAGATGATGTCGTTCATCGTTCTGGGCTACCCGTGATTCCTACTTCTAGAAATGAAGGATAACAAACTCTAGCATTCACCAGTCCAGTGGTCCCCAAACACGTGTTCATGTTGACATTACTTGGAGACCTTTTAAAAATGCTCAAACCTCGCCGGGTGCTGTGGTGCATGCCTGTAATCTCAGCGATTTGAGAGGCTGAGACAGGAGGACTGCAAATTAGAGGCTAGCCTGGGGTAATTTAGTGAGACCCTCTGTCAAAATATCTAGGTGATTCTTACAGCTGCCTGTGGGATGCACCATACCAGGCCAAGGTTCTGAGTCATGTCTGTGCATAAGAATCACCCCCAGAAAAGATGGTGGATACCCTATACCTCTCCTCATTTCAAAATCTCCTGAGTTGGCCCCAGGTATCTGAATTTTGCACAAAGCCTTCTGTGATTCTTGAGGAGGTGCTGAAGTCACATATCACTAATCCAGAAAACCGAGAGACAAAGTTTGGAAGAGTGGGTGGTCAGTAAGGAATGTGGGAGGAACTGGGGAAGTTGGAAGCTTCCCTAGGCTGTGCTCTATCCCTTTGGGTTAGGTCAAGACGGGGATGTTGCACTGAATCTATCAAGTTAAAAAATATCAATAAATATGATTTGGCATCGTTATTTTTGCAGGGTTCAATCTAATACCAATTTACTAAGAGGTTTCTGTAAGACTTTTCACCAAGGCCAGGGTCAGAATTCAAGGTCCTAAATAATCCCACAGAGATATCAGACAGCCAGCAGGAACTCACCACAGGTTCAAGTATCTTGATCCATAACTCACCTGGTGAAGGGCCACAGGTACAAACTCCATGTTCCTTATTCCCTGACTTGAGTACTTAATTTTCTTTGTAATCTCTTTTAGATTGCAAAAGTAATATGAACTTCCAGTAGCTAAGGAATCGATGCCAAAGTTTATAAAGGGAAGTTAAATCTCTTCCCACCCTCCCCCTCGATTTCCAGCCTCTTTCCCCCAATGACCAGTGTTAGCACTGACCTCATTTAATTTTAGTTAGGAAATGAGTTGTTCCTCTCTAAGCGTGTTTGCCCAATTCTCAAAATTGTTCCTTTCCTTACTTACAAACATTTGAAATAACTTGGAATCTTTTAACCTCTGTGAATGAAGATCCTCCAAAAAAAGTGCCCCATGCTGGGTTGACATTTAAAATGGAATGAATCAGGGCTGGGGGTGCAGCTCAGTGACAGAGTGTCTGCTTAGCATGCATCCCCAGGACCAAGTAAATAGATAAAATAAAAAGGAATAATACCAGGGTCCTCGTCATTCTCATCGTCCTTTATATTTGAATAATGTTGTAGAGTTCATTAGCTTCTTTCAATGCACTGCCTACTTTTGCTGCCTTGGTGAGTTGGTCAGATACCTAGAGGGATGCTTTGTTCTTATTGGACAGATGAGAAAACTGAGGCCCTGACTCAGAAGGACAGAGCTGGGACTGGCTTTTGGATCTCCTGTCTTGTAAGCTTAGTTTAGGATCTACGTACTCAATTCCATCTCTACTATTCACACTGCTCTATTTATTTAAGACTATCTATTACCAACATCCATCTTGTGTGTGTGTGTGTGTTGTGTGTGTGTGTGTTGTGTGTGTGTGTGTGTGTGTGTGTGTTTTGCTGGGGATGGAACCCAGAGCCTTGTGCATGCTAGGTAAGTGCTTTACCATGGAGTTACATTTCCAGCCCTAAGATGTCTTTTTATTTTCTTGAGACTTTTAAAAATGACTCTCCGTGATTCCTAACCTCCTCCTCCCAGCCACCAGGGTCAAACTGTTAACAGGTGTTCTTTCGGTCAAAATGTCAAGATACTTGTAATAACATTAGTTATTACACACACACACACACACACACACACAAATACACAAAGTAGTTTTTCAGTCCATAGTGTGTGGTAGCACATGCCTCTAATCTCAGCTACTCAGGAAGCTGAGGCAGGAGGATTGCAAGTTCAATTTGAGGCCAACTTCTGAAACTTAGTGGGACCATGCCTCAAAATAAAATAAAAAGGGCTGGGACTGTAGCTCAGTGGTAAAGTTCCCCTGGGTTCAATTTTCAGTATAATATATATATATATATATATATATATATATATATATATATATATATATGAATTTTTTGAAAATTAAATACATAAGCTCTAATATTATGATGGTCTTTCAGAAAAGTTAAGTATACGGCATAAGCTTACTTGCATATACTTACTTATTTTAATATTATGAAAAATTTCAAACCTATGAAAAAGCAGAGTATATAATGAATCCCCATGTACCTACTACACACTTTGACTAGCTGAATTCTGGATTCTGAAGTTTCTAGATATTGGCCTCTCGGAAAGCTGGGTTTCCTGTATTCTTACCCTCAACTATGAGTTTGGAGAGAGGACCCCTGTTCATGTGCCTTTCCGTGTCCAAACTGTTTGCAGCCCTGGGAAGTCTGAAGGGCAGTTTGCTATGAGGTCCTTTGGAAGAACTTTCTAGCTCTTTCTGCCAGCTCTGACCTTCAGGTGACCTTGGGGAGGACCTGGGATACTCCTTTGTCTGACAGGGGAGATCCTGTTGCAGAAGCCAAAAGGCATTTAAACGTGAATTCTATTTCTTCACTGAGGCTGTCCTCAAAGTCTATGGAAAGAATTTTTATTAGTCTAGAGAGGAGATAAACTTTCCTTCTACCTCCTTCAATACCAGAGTTGGAAGTTTCCACAGGCTACTCTGACTTTTCAATTCTGCAAGTGAAGTTTCTTTGGGTGTGAACCAGGTTCAGGGCACAAGGACTCCTGGACACTCAATGGAGGTCGCCCCTGACCAAGCACATTCCTGAGATGGTCTCCTGCCATCCTTTCCCTGACCCTGTGCAAAAGGTATCACTGTCCTGGTTCTGCAGATGAGGACATAGAGGTAGAGAGAGGGGCAGCCACTTTCCCTGGGCATGTAATTAGTAAGCAAAAAAGTTGGGAGTCAGATGAGTCTCATCTTCATTAATAAATGGAGAACTAATTATAGTCATTGAAGAGGCTGTTCCTTTTCTGTTGTGATTAATTCTGAATTTATTTTTAGCCTTCAAAAGAATAGAGACTCGTGTTGATGGGGTTTTGTTCTGAGAAAGAAACGGGCTATTCCTACCAGTCATCTTGGCCAGCCTCTTTTTGCAGGAGAAAGCCAAGAACATTCTTTTTTTAAAAAACTCAACATTCCCCTGGGATTTGTGTCAACCTAAGCTACTTTTAATGGGGTGCTATTTGCACACCTTGATAGAGGGACACCATCTATAAATGAAAATTCCAGCTTTGGCCATGCGACAGGGGCAAGAAATTAGGAGCAGGCTTGTCTTTGAGGCAAAAGGTGTAAGCTAAGCCAGGTACTAGTGGCTCACACCTGTAAATCCCATTGACTTGTCTCGGGAGGCTGAGGCAGGAGGATTGCATGTTCAAAGCCAGCCTTAGCAACCTAGCGAGGCCCTAAGCAACTTAGTGGGACCCTGTTTCAAAATGAAAAATAAAAAGGACTGGGGATGTGGCTCCGTGATTAAGTGCCTCTGGGTTCAATCCCTGGTATTGGGGGAAAAAAAAAAACGAAGCAGGTTGGGAAAAAATAAAGCAGTTTTTGCAATGTGCATGCATATGTATATTTCAAGGATGTGTCTATCCTGTGACCTTGGGCACAGAAGTCCTAAGGAGGAATGACCTGAAGCCCCCGAGGGGCAGCAGTTCTCTTAAATTTTATTCCTTCTAAGTCTTCCTAGGAGGGCTCAGTCCTCCTTGGATAGATTTTTCCATGCTTCAGGTTAATAGCAGTCATCTTGTTGGAACTGGGTCTTGACCCCTGGTGACTTTCCAGCTCTTTCTGTGGCTTTGCTTATCTCTGCCCAGCTCTTGGTTGGATATTCTGTTGTTATTTTCTCCTGAAGGGCAATCTCATTTCCATATTTCCATGCCCACAGATAGGGAGGAGTCGGAATAGGTCAGGAAGTCTTTTCCATACCCTTGGGACAAGAACAGTGAAAAGATAGACTTTAATTCCTTCCTTCCTTTCATTTTTCTTTTTGGTGGCACTGGGATAAACCCAGAGCCTCCCGCAGGCTAGGCAAGCACTCTACCCCTGAAACACACCTCCAGTTCCTGACTTCAATTCCTACAGGTTATCTTTGGCCTCACAACTTACTCAATGTCTCTGAAGCCATTTTTTTTTTCTTTTTCTCTCCCCTTTCTCTTCTGGTTTTGTTTGCAAATGAAACCTGTTGCTTTCACTAGGGAAGCTGGTTTGGTTTGAGGTCCTTTGGAAGAACTTTCTAGCTCTTTCTGCCAGCTCTGACCTTCAGGTGACCTTGGGGAGGACCTGGGATACCTCCTTTGTCTGACAGGGGTCAGAATTTGGGCTAGAATTTCTTCTGGCTTCAGAGTTTCCAAATGGGAGGATGGGGGTTGAAGGACCTGGGAGAAAGTTGGATTTGGTGTTCTCTTCCTCATCCCTCTCATTCACGTTCTCTTCTCTCTTCTATCCTTATTTCCTTTTTTCTTATTCTATATTCTCTGTCTCTTCCATTCCCACTAATCTTTTTCTTTCCTCATTTATTACCGCTGTTAAAGAAAAATTATGGCCATCGTTTTGGACACTGCTAACCTCCTGCACCAGCCCCAACGGACCAAGTCTAAAAATCAAAATGGAGTCACGCTAAAGTTCTACGCCATCAATTGCAGCCTAAGCTGTTTATCTGACTTTCTGAGAAATCAGGATTAAAAAGATAACAGCCAATTTTTTTTTCCAAACAGGCCAGTTTCAAATAGAATGATAATGAAGTTCCCTCTGCCTTAATCCTCACACACACACACACACACACACACACAAAAAAAAAAAAAAAAAAAAAACTAACTGAAGTAATCTGATGTTAACTAATCAGTTATTCTTCTATTGTTCTTCTTGTCCCCACCTCACAAGGACAGTAACTTGGAGATAACCAAACCCCTTGATGTCCCTGTCTCCTCTCTTGAGCCTTCTTCTGTCTATAAAACTAACATCTTCTGCTTGGATTGTTGAAATGCTTAATCTGTCTTATGGAATACAGTGTTGCTGGATTGTAGAGTCGGAAAGAAAGCCAATTAAAACTAGCCAGGTACGGTGGTGTGCCACATCTGTAGTCATCCCAGCCACTCAGGAGACTGAAACAGGAGGATCACAGGTTCAAGGCCAGTCAAATTAGCCAGATCCTGTCTAAAAAAAGAAAAGATATAACTCAGTAGTGGTAGAGTGCTTGTCCGGCATGTGTGAGTCCCTTTCTTCAATCCCCAGTATTGCATGATTGTTAAAACTGGGCTGGGGTGGGGGATGTGACTCAGTAGTAGCTCATGAGCCTTGGGTTATTCAATCCCCAGCACTGCCTCCACCTCAAAAAAAAAAAAAAAAAAAAAAAAGGAAGAAAGAAGAAGAAGAAAACTTTTTTGCTAAAACTGCTGTAATTCTCTCTTCTTATACCAGTTTGCCTTCTTATTTTCTGTGTGCTGTTAACTTTACTTTCTCTTCCTTCTTTTAAGTGTTGATGGGCCTGGCTAAATAAAATAACAATGCAAATCCTTCTTCCTTGTAAATGATGATGTTCCCTTATGTACAAATGAAATCTGAAAATAAAATGACAATCTTTGAAGTATGTGGTCTCAGAACTCCATCTTAAGATCTGGGATTTTTGTTAAAAACACCAACACCTTGTTCCCACCCCAGACTCACTGTATCAGAATCCCCGGGGCCAACGCCACAAATAGCCATTATTTCTAACATGTTCTCCTTTGGTGATTCTCACACTTAAGTTTCAGGATCTTTGTCTGGAACCTCTGGCTGGGATTACAAACACAAGGACTGAGGAGAAGATGGATGGAGCTTTGCACAATCTCTCCTCTATGCCTGCTCTAGGCTAGGTTTCTTCTAACACTCCAAGGGAAGAATTGCACCCATTCATTTTCTCCAAAGTCAGGATTCCAAAATGCTTTCTCCAGTTCACTAACTTAACTTTCTTTTCATTCCCAATGTTATATATTTATTTATTTTAAATCAGGATCTTACCAAATTGCCCAGGCTGGCCTCAAATTCATGATCCTCCTATCTCAGCCTCCTGAGTGTCTGGGATCACAGGTATGGTCCCATCACACCTGGCTCCAAACTGATCTTCAATATCACTGATCCTAAGAACTTCAGGAAACAGCCAACTATGATACAGAAAGACAATAACAGAACCTCTAGCTGTGTATGATGTGTATTTTAATATGACCACTTAAAAAATTTAATTTCATATAATAAAATACTTCATTTTAGTGATTCATGTATTTAATTTATAAATAATAGAAATACATACATTTTGGAATTTTTACTGATAGAGATACATAGTCAAACAAGTTTGAACAGCCTGATTCCAGCACTAAGATTATAGAGAATCCTCCTTCTCTTTCTTTCTTTCCCTCTCTTCTTTTTTCTTTCTTTTACTGGAGATTAAGAGTCTTGTGCATGCTGCTCTTTCCTGAGCTATTTCCCCAGTCCAGACATCTAGATTATAATTATTATTAACTTTTTTTGTACTAGAAATCGAACCCAGGGGTGCTTAACCACTGAGATACATACTCTGTTCTTTTCATTTTTTCTTTTGAGATAGGGTCTTGCACAATTCCCCAGACTAGTCTGAAACTTGCAATCCTCTTGCCTAGGTGTCCCAAGTCACTAGGATTGCAGGTGTACACTGGCCCACATGGTCACATTATACCTTTTATAACACCAGTCCCAAAGCTCTGTGGGTTGTTGTTGAATGAACTGGTACATGTGAGCGGAGAAAAATACCTTTGTTGGGTAAAGAAAGCCTTTCTTTGTTTATTTTTGTTTTATGTTAACAGCTTTATTGGGGCGCACTTTCCGTGCCAAAAAATTTACTTGTTTTAAGCCTATCATTCAGTGATTTGCCAAATTGCACAATCATTACCATAATCTAATTTTAGAACACTTTCACTACCCCCAAAAAGAAACCTTGTATTTGTTTGCTTACTCCCAACCCCAGGCAACCACCAATCTGTTGACTGTTTCTATGGATTTGCCTTCTCTGGACATTTTGTACAAATGGAATCATATAATATGCAACCTTTTGTGTCCCGTGATTTCATTCAGCTTAACATAATCCACATGGCAGCATCTGTCAGAACTTCATTCCTCTCCATAGTGGAGTACATATTCCATTGTATGGGTGTACTACATCTCTTCTATTCTTGAACTGATAGACATTTAGATTGTTTCTGCTTTTTTTTTTTTCCCCCAGGGGGCTATTATGATTGGGGCTGCTGAGATAATTCACTGTAAGTTTTTGTGTGGACGTACATTTTCATTTCTCTTAGGTAGACACTCAGGAGGAAATTGCAGAGTCATATGGTAAATTTATGTTCAGCTTTCTGCCCGCCCCCCCTACCACCACCCCGCAATTTATTTTTAGGTACTGGACTGGGGATTGAACCCAGGGGTCCCTTTACCACTAAGCTACATCCCCAGCCCTTTTTGTTTTTTATTTTGAAACAGGGTCTTGCTCTGTTGCCCAGGCTGGCCTGGACCTTGAGATCTTCCTGCCTCAGCTTCCTGAGTTGCTGGAATGACAGGTGTGTGCCACCACACCCAGCTATGTTTAGCTTTTTGAGAAACCAAAACCCTTATATTTCTCTGCCATCCATAGGCTAATAGAAAAGCATATAAGCCTGTCTTGGGAAGAAAAGAAATAACTGCCACAACATAACTTTAAATTGCAAATGATAAAATTATCAGCTAAGAGACTTAGGCTTGCTCTCAGGGGTACAGGCTCACCTGGATATTGTAACATGTGTTTACAGAGTTATGTGGCAATATGGAAAATCTGAAAATGAACAAGGATCCACACAGTCTATGCAAAATGATTTAGGAAGTGCAGAATGCTTATTTTTTGTAAGACTCAATATCAGGCTTCAAGAGGGATAGATGGAAATATTAAAAAAAAAAAAAAGATGTTCTTCTCATGAGTTATTAGGAGTCTAACTGGTATAATAAGACCAACTTAGTAAAAAAAAAGTTTAATAATTAATTACAGATTTAAATGCAAGTTCAAGATAGTAATAGAAGCGAGGTGTGATGGCATATGCATATAATCTCAGCATCTGGGAGGCTGAGGTAGGAGGTTGGTAAGTTTGAGGCCAGCCTCAGCTATTTAGCAAGATCCTCAGCAATTTATCGAGATCTGTCTCAAATAATAATAATAGTAATAATAATAGCAACAACGATGAAGACTAGACTGGGGTGTAGTTCAGGGGTAAGGTGTCCCTGGTTTCAACTCCCCAATCAAAAGAAAGGCAAGGGGAAAATAGATAAGGTACCTCTCTCTCTCTCTCTCTCTCTCTCTCACTCTCCGATTGAATCCAGGGATGCTTTGCCACTGAGTTACATCCCCAGCTCTTTTTATTGTTTATTTTGAGACAGGATCTCACTAAGTTGCTGAGGTTGGCCACAAATTTGTGATCCTTTTGTCTCAGCCTCCACATGCTGGGGTTAGAGGCATGTGCCATCATACCAGCCGTATTATCTCTCTTTCAGGATCCTGGGAGAAAACAGAAATCCAAAGTACACTCTGACAATTTTTGGCATCCCAAAGATGTAAGAGTTCTCATTTTTATTACTGTCTTGGAAATCTTAGATCAAAAAAGAAGTATTAGATTATAAAAAATCATCAGGACCACTGAACTAGATAAATATTAATAATTACCAATATTTGAGAACTTAATGTACCAGGCATTGCTTTAAACATGCTTAATAACTTTATGATATAAATACTGCTACCATCTTCTTTTAATGATAAGGAAAATGAGAATCAGAGAGTAAAGAGCCCAAAGACATATAGTTAGAAAGTGGCAGAACGGGTTTGAATACAGGCAGTCCAGAGCTTATACATTTGAGTATCTCAGTTTTAGACATTGGCTTCAATCTCCAATTATAATTGGAGGAAATAGACACAAAGGTGTTGAGGGACTTCCCGTAGAGACAAGAGTCCCATTACCTGCTATTCCAGTCTATTTCTGTAAAGACTAATATTGGCTAGGTGCAGATGTGCACACCTATAATCCCAGCTACATGGGAGGCTAAGGCAGGAGGATCCACAAGTTTGAGGCCAGCCAGGGCAATTGTATCCAGAGTCTGTCTCAAAATAAAAAAAATGAATGGTAGGCACAGTTGAGTATGCCTATAATCCCAGGGACTCAGAAGGCTGAGGCAGAAGATTGCAAGTTCAAGGCCAGCTTGAACAATTTAGCAAGGCCCTAAGCAACTTAGACTCTGTTTCAAATAAAAATAAAAAGTTATCGGGGATAATATGCAGTGGTAAAGTACTCCTGAATTAAATCTCCTCTAACTACCCACCACACACCCAAAATCAAAGGGGCTATGGATATAGCTCAGTGGTAGAGAGCCACTGTGTTCAATCCTCAGCAGGAAAAAGAAAAAAAAAAAAAAAAGACTAATATTGGGTATCACCAGAAAGCCCTGTCTTAAAATGCTATTTGGAAGTGAGCCAGAAGGATCCACATTTACTGAATCTGGCAGGATGAACTAGAGGAAAAAGCTCTTGATGTATACAATAAGGCAACCTGAATTCAAAGCCGCATTTTATTCGCTGGCTGTATTAGGGTAGGCAAGCCACAACCTTTGGGCTCCAATTTCTTTACCTCTGATCTGGGGGCAATAATCACCTCCATTTCCAGGATTACAGGAATGAGATGAAATAATTGAGGAAACTGACAGCCGTGATTCATTTGGGGGCTGGGGGGGATATTGGGGGAGGGGGGTCATTTGGTGCTGAAGTGTATGGAGTGCTGTGTAGGCTGAGATTTCTCAATTCCAGAATGGAATGCAGATTGCTCACAGGTTGCTACAGAGAATTCCGGATTGCAAACTGGGTGCAGTGGTACACACCTGTAATCTCAGCTGCTTGGGAGAATTGCAATTTTTTTTTTTTTGTACCAGAGATTAAATCCAGGGCACTTAACCACTGAGACACATCCCCAGCCACTTTTTAACTTTTTTTTTTTTTTTTTTTTTGAGATAAGGTCTGAGTTGCTTAGGGCCTGACTAAATTGCTGAAGCTGGTTTTAAAATTGTGATCATCCTGACTCAGCCTCCCAGGCCTCTGGGATTACAGGTGAGTGCCACTCTGTCTGGCTAGTGACATGTTTTCTATGATAAGTTATGCAGCTTTTTGTTGGTGGTGGTTTGTTAGTTTTGTGGTGCTGGATATCAAACACAGGGCCTCATGTTCTACCACAGAGCCACACTTCCAGCCCTGTGACTCTGTGTTAAGAGACTCTTAATGGTAACTGGTCAAGAGTTTGTTTTCCCATGTTTCTGGCCAAGCAAATGTTTGTAAATTTGCATCTGATGGAATATTACAGACAATCTGCACTTGCCAACTTGCCAGGGGCCAGAGGCCAGGTGAAGGCTGCTCAGGTGAGATGGTTTACATGCAGGTTGAAGTTCAATAGTGAATCTCAAAGCTAGGTTGAGCCTGGGCATGAGTATTTTTAGGGAGTTACTCAGGTGATTCTAATGTGCAGCCAGGGTTGAGTACCACTGACCTAGGTGAAAGGCCTGTGCCAGGGTCTAATTCAAAGCACTGATAGGTATGCAAGACCAAGGACTCTTGTAGCCCCAATTGACTGGTTTTAGAATGGGTATCTGGATAGGCATGGTGAAGAATGAGGCTAGAGTAGGTATTATAGAGGGCCCGAAATGCACAGATGGAAGTTTATATCAAATTTAAGAGGCAATAGGGAGCCATGAAAGATGATTGAGCAGGGATGTCAGTGGGTAGAAGTATAGCTTGTGTGTCCCTTATCCAAAATGTTTGGTACCAGAATTGTTTAGGATTTCTGATTTTGAAATATTTGCATATACATAATGAGATATCTTAGGGATAGGATCCAAGTCTAACAACAAAATTCATTTGTTTCACACCCACCTTAAACACATAGCCTGAAGGTAATTTTAAATATTTTTAATGCACCTGCATTTCGCCTGTGACCCATCGCATGAATTCAGTTGTGGAATTTTCCACTTGTGGCATCATATTGGCACTCAAAAAGTTTTGAATTTTGGAGCATTTGGGACTTCAGACTTTTTTTTTTTTTTTTTTTGGATTAGAAATGCTCAACTTGCAAACACAGATATAAAAGCACCCAGCAATTTAAGTTTAGGAAATGTATTTTATTTTTCCATATAGAGTAAGCTAGCAAGAAACCAATCTTTCTTCCTCTTCTGTGGTCCAAGGTCAATTCTATTCAGCACCTGAGGTCCAGGAATCCCTTGAGAGCAGGAACTTTTCCAAATGATGTAGGTAGTACCTTACACATTGCACGGGACATGACAGTTTCCTAACTAGTATTTGTTGACTGACCAAATGAGTGTCGCCTCATCAGTTGGTAGGTCTAGATTCCCGCAGCGCTGTACCCTGAACTGGCCTTCATTTGCATGGAAAGCTAAGGGCACTGGTTCTCTCACCTTTCGCCCTTCTTCCGTTTATCCCCATCGACCCGATTCCAATTCTACCAACTCCGACTCCATCTCCCTCTCCTCCCAGCCTCTTCCCTCCAATACGACACGGTGCCTCCTGGCATCTCCGCTCAGGCGCCAGGGTTCAAACCTGTCTTTCACCCATTGTTCAGTTTCTGGTGAGTCAAGTTCAACCCCAGGTTCAACCACTACAATGACGGTCACAAACACGTTCCTCCACAGACACCTTGATGGCAGAGCGCGTCGGTCCGCCACCCAGCATCAGGCCTGCGAAACAGGCACGGAGGGGCGTTTCCCTCCCAGAGCACTGGGTGGCGGGGGCATGCGTGGGAGACCCTCTCCCCAGCGACTTGGCCCCTCCGCGAGCTGGCGCTCAGCCCTCGGCGGGCGTGGCCGCCCTGGCCCAGCCCCCGTCCCGCCCCCCGTCATCTCCCAGAGAGTCCCCGCCCGGCCACCCGGCCGCCAGCCCCTCTCCACGTCCGCCCGGCCCCTCCCTCCCTCGCTCGCCGCCGAGTCCCGCGGAGGGGGGATGCTCCGGGTCCCACCTCCCCGGGGAGCTGCGCATTTCCGCGCACCAGGGCGGCCCTGGCTCCGGCCGGCCCTCGCGGCGACAGCCCGCGTTCCGCGTCCCCGGGAAGTTGTCTCCGGAGCCCGGGGCCCCTGGGTCTCCTCCCCCTGAGCCCCGCCCCCTCGCCCGGAGCTGGGATCTGCAAGCTGCCCGGCCCGGGGGCGTCGCCGCTCGCTCGGCGAAGCCAGCGAGTGTCTGCTTCTCTGCGCGGATCGCGCGTCCCCTGCCTGACCGGGGACCCCCGCGCACCCCAGACACGGCGCGCGCTCAGAGCGCGGGAGCCCGGGGCTCCGGGCGCCTGGGATCCCGCGGAGCCGCTGCCCAGCCCGCGGGGCTCGGCAGGGATGCAGTCTGCGCTGTGAGCCCGGGCGCCAAGGCCATGTCCGGCACCCGCTGCCGGACCCTTTACCCCTTCTCCGGGGAGCGGCATGGCCAGGGGCTCCGCTTCGCCGCGGGTGAGCTTATCACGCTGCTGCAAGTCCCGGACGGAGGCTGGTGGGAAGGCGAGAAGGAGGACGGGCTCCGCGGCTGGTTCCCGGCAAGCTACGTGCAGTTGCTGGAGGTAAGGGGCGAGGGCCAGGGTGGAAAGACTCCCCCGGCTGCGGTCCCTCGGGTGCCGGCATACCTGTTGACCACGGCGGGGATCTGCTGCTGTCCCTGTAGAGGGACGCCCCTGGGGGCAGATCTGCTCGACCGACCCACCTGCAACTCTGCGTTCCTGGGGACGGAGAAGGCAGCGCGCACCCCTGCAGGCGTGGGCATCGCGAGCTCCACAGGAGCGCTCCCCTCGCGCGGGGCCTCCCGAGCCCATTGGCCGCTCCGAAGAAGCTAGAACTTGTTGCCTGTGCGAGTTCTGGAACAGGCGGGCGCGGTGCCGGCGGTGGCAGGGCCCGCCTAAGGGCTGCACAGACCTGGTGGTCTTGGGAAGACACAGGGAGAATCCGGGGTTCTGAGAAGTAGCCCGGCTTGTCCAGCCTGGATCCCGGAGCCCGCTGACCCGTGGACACAGTTGTGCTGTCCCGGGTCAGACTGCCTGGCTGCCTCTGGGCCGTCCACTTGCTGGTCCGCGGAGCTTTACTGGCCACCAGTGGGAGCCTCATCCATCAGCGGTCTTATTTCAGGGGGTGCGGCAGCCCCCAGCCAGAGCCCCCCTCCACTGGGCTCAGAACCTGAAAGTGCTATTTCCTGGGGTTCTGGCTTGGCCCCAGGGCTACCCAGGACCTGCTGAGCAGAGTCAGCTGGCTGTTTATTGTCTGGGTGACAATTGGGAGGCCTCACTGTTCTGTAATCACTGAGATCAGGGTCAGTGATTACTGAGATCAGGGCCTGAGTGAGTGAGATCCAAAGTTTCTGAAGTCCCCTGTGTGTGTGTGTGTGTGTGTGTGTGTGTTGGGGGGGGGTGTGACTTTACAGGACACCCCCTTTTCTAAAAGGCTGTCTGACCCCAGGATTGCTCTAAAGACAAAATTAATGGTTACCCCCAATTGTGTTTAAGTATCAGTAAACATTCATATGACCAATCTTCCCCTATCATGGAGATTGTATTTATTTATGCTTTTTTACCCTCTTTCCCAAAGAACAAAGTAGCAGATTTTAAATGAAAATGACCCATTCAACTCATGGCCTGGAGGGGTAGGGGGAGAAAGGGATAGAGATGGTTACAGAGGAGGGAGACTGCCTGAGTAGTATTCTGTGGCAACATTATCAAAAATAATACCTGGCCACCTAAAGGTACATGATATTTCTCTCAGGTCCAGAAGAGAACAACAAACTCTCTCCCAAATGGATTAGTACCATCTGAGCAAAGTTTAGGGGCTATTTCTGCTGCAGTCTGGAATGAGCTTTGGTGGCTGTTAGCAAGAGTATATTTGGGAACTCTGGGTTCTATGTTTGGAGTACCTGTACAGTAAGGGAGGCACAGGTGTGTGGCTTTGATTTTCCTGGTTCTTTCCTGACATTCAAGATGTACAAGAAACACAGATCATACTGCTTTTGATGGGAAGATCCGGAGCCTCTTGATTGTAGCTCCAGAGCCCTGGGAGAGACGCATATTTTGGGAGTTGTTCTGGTGGCCACGTTTTCTCAGGAAATACTGATGTGGAAATTTGGCTATAGTGGATGTCTGTCCGGTGAGGAGTGTCCCTGGCTGGACTCAGTCAGCTGTTTTGGGTGGGGGCAAAGCTTAGTGTGTGTTAGTAAGAACCAAGTGACTCTGCTCTTCCTTGGGAGGGGAAGAGAGGAAGGATCAGGCCCAGGGGACAAAGCAAAATTATCAGATGGGACAGACTTGTGTGTGACAGTCACATCCCCTGGCATTTATAATAGGTCTAGGAAATCTCTGATGTATAAAGATTTGTCAGACCACTCCCAGCGAGTGACCCGCTGCAGAAGTGCTCATGTATGTTTGAGGCCACTGAGAGGGACCTTGGTTTGTTGAGCACCTACTAGGCACTGGGTGTGGTACGTACATTATCACCAGTTCCCCTGATCAGGGGAGGAAGAGTCTAGATCTATGTGGAAAAGGGCAAGTACAGCCCCCAAGGTCAGCATGCTGTCACAGCATCCCTAAGGGGAGGCTTAAATGTTAGGGCTAAGAGAGAGGGATGGCTAAAATATTGAATGGGACTCTCTTCAGGGCTAAAGCTGATGCAGTTGCAACAGGAAGAATCGTGGATCAAACTCTGTATCTGGGGACCTCCTACATGAGCAAGCTGGACTACAAGGCTGAGGATTGGTAGAGATAGAAGATAATGCAAGTAGAGTCCATTGGGATGGGTCAAATCCTCAAAGTCCTGTGATGTCAGCCAGGGGGCACCTGACACTGAGCTCACTGGGGGAATGAAGTCTGGGTTTACATCTCCTCCCAGAGGTCAGGAAGGCTATTGGGGGTAGGGATGCATGCTGGGTCCACAGCTGAGAAAGGTCTCTCCAGGGTCCCCTCGACTCCATTGTGACTCTTGCCCTATGATGGAAAGAATGACACCAGAAAGGCCCATCTTGCTGGAGACGTGTAAGGCACTGACTAGGATGTGTGCAAAATGGATACTCACCGAGGATTTCTTCCTTGTTTGGGTGAAGAAAGGGGAAGTGAGAGGCCCTGGCTTTGCAAGAAGCCTACACTATGGAGGGGAGTTGGGAACTAATCTGAGAGGGTTGCTAGATCTGCCCTGGTGGTCAGCCAACTCCGGGAAGGAGGCCAGGGTGGTGGAGGACCTGGTTACTGTGCAAATCTCTTTGGTCAGGACTCAAAGATAAGTGGCAAAGTTGTCAGCACACCCAGGCTTCCAGAGGATTCCAGGAATATCTTAGCCCAAGCGGAGAAGCGTGGAAGGGCTCTGGTAGGCTCAAGGACTCTGGCCATTAGAGTCCTGGCTACTCAGGGTGTGGTGCAAAGAGGAATGAGGCCTGTATGAGTCAGGTTTCCATTACTATGACGAAACACCTGAGATGGGCAACTTTAAAGTAGGAAAGGTATATTTGGCTCACATTTTTAGGGTTTTCAGTCTCTGGTTGGTTGAGCCCATTGCTTTGGGGCCTGTGGTGAGGCTTCCCTCCTCTATCTGGTTCCTCTAGGGGCTGGTTGATGCATAATGGTGGGGAACATAATGGTGGGGAGTATGTGATGAAGCTGTTCAGCTCATGGTGCATTCTGGGAAGCAAAGAGAAAGAGAGACAGGAAAAGGCCAGGGTCCCAAGAGCCCTTTCAAAGCCACATTCCCCATGACCTAACTTCCTCCAATTAGGCTCCACCTCCTACTAAAGGCGTCACCACCTTCCAGTGGTGCCTTGGGCACAAGTGAACCTCTGATGTATGGGCTTTTGGCGGACATGTAAGTTCTTCAGCGTGAGGAGATGTAAACCCAGATGGCAGATTGGAGCTGTATAAAGAGAATGAAGAACACAGCAAAGGGTAACTATGTGGATAAACAGTCATATATAAAAAGTTTTAACATTTTTTTCTTTGAAATATTCTTGACTATTTATTTATTTTTTCTCTACTGGGGATTTGAACCCAGAGGTGCTCTACCACCAAGCTATATCCCCAGACCTTTTAAATTTTATTAATTTTTAGACAGGATCTCCCTTATTTGCCAAGACTGGCCTTGAACTTGGGATCCTCCTGCCTCGGCCTCCTGAGTTTCTGGGGTTACAGGTGTGCACCACTGTATCTGTCTGGGGGACATTAAAGATTCTACCAGCCAAGACCTGTAGCCGGCTATGGAATGTAAAGGTCCTTAGTTAAGAGCAACTACAGGAATCTTTCCTGGGAGTGTCTTTAGTCATGGAGAGAGAGAAGGGTAGAGCAGTCTTCTAATATCATGGTAGGGCCATGGTAGAGGAGGAGCTGGTCTTGTGAAAGAGACCTGAGTCCAGAGCCAGGAGGCTGTGGAGTGTGTTCTGCCAGCCCCGAGACAGGCCCCAGATCATGTCCACAGACCTGGGGCCCCCGTGTGTGGGAGATTTCCACCAGTCCTGCAAGATGCATCAACCAGCTCCTGGAGGAACCAGATAGAGGAGGGAGACCAAATCTCCATCCTAGGGAAGACCTGGAGAGTCAGGCATGGGATCAGGACAGGTGCTGTGGCTAGTCATGTCCAGTGGTTATAGGGCTGAATGGGGCCCAGGAGTTCCTCAGAGCCTGCTCTTACTTGAACTGGAGAGAAGAAATTAGGGACCTAGAAGATGCCATAACACATCTGCAAAAACTCGCAGAGCTTTTGGGAAATAATTTTGGATGGGTAATAAGATTGGAATGCAAATACAACAGAACTTTTCTTTAAGTAGGTGCTGTTGTTAGAATCCATGGTCTAGCTGGAAGGCCTAGATCTCAGGGGCACTGCTGTGGTTTGAACGTGATGTGACTTTATTCTCTCTCTCTCTCTCTCTTTTCCTGGGGCTGAGGTTCAAACCCAGTCCTTGAATATGCTAGGCAAGTTTTCTATCACTGAGTTACACCCCAGTTCAGAAACTTCATTCTCAGTGCAGCAGTATTGGGGGGTGTTTAGGTCATGAGAGCCCACCCTCACAAGTGGATTGATGCCAGTTATAAAAAAGGCTTGAAGCTGGCTGTCGTGGTGTGTGCCTGAAATCCCACCTACTGAAATGCTGAGGCAGAATTGGCCAGGTTTCCATTACTCTGTGCAACTTAGGGAGACTCTGTCTCAAAAAAAAAAAAAAAAAAAAAAAGGCCGGGTGTGGTGGTACACACCTGTGATCCCAGTGGCTTGGGAGGCTAAGGCAGGAGGATTGCAAGTTCAAAGCCAGCCTCTGCAAAAGTAAGGCACTAAGCAACTCAGTGAGACCCTGTCTCTAAATAAAATACAAAATAGGGCTGGGGATGTGGCTCAGTGGTCGAGTGTCCTTGAGTTCAATCCCACTATAAAAAAAAAAAAAAAAAAGGAATTTAAAAAAATGTCTGAGTCTGCAAGTTTAAGTACTTGCTCTTTTTCTGTTCTGCCTTCTGCCATGGGATGACAGAGCAAGACCTTCAGCAGATGCCAATACCTTGACTCTGGACTTCCTAGCCTCTAGAACTGTAAGAAATACATTTCTTTAACAAATTACCCAGTCTTTGGTATTCTGTCAGAGCAACACAAAAGGGACTCACAGAATATAACACTGTTTGCAAATGCTACTAGGAGGGATGCAGGAGGTCACCCTTGAACTCTTGTCTCTTCCTCGCCACCTTCCATCCTCCCACTTTTGGTTCGTGTGCTGCAGGAGTTAACAGGGAGTGATCACTGGTGACAGTTGACTGTGCTATGGACAATTAAGGAATGATTTTTATCTAGTGCCAGGCAACAAGCTACTTCTGAACTTATCTCACACAGTTCTGTGAGGCGGCAGGGGTTGGCCGGGTAGTCCTTCCACTGGTCTGTTTGATGTCTCTCATGCAGTTGCAGTCAAATGGGGGTTGGAACTGAATACCAAAGTGGATTTTTTTTTTTTTTTTTAGGAATTGAATGAACCCAGGGCTTCATACATGCTAGACAAATACTCTACCATCCTTTTCTTCTTTTTCTTTCTTTTTTTTTTTTTTAACTTTTTTCTTTTGAGACAGGTTCTTGCTAAGTTCCTGTGGTTGGCCTTGAACTTGCCTTGGCCTCCTGAGAAGCTGGGATTACAGGTGTGTGATACCACATCCAACAAAGTGGCATCTTTGCTCACCTGTCTGGAACCTTAGTGTTCTTCCATGTGGCCTCTCCCTCCGCGTGGAGTCTCCTTCTCCAAGACCTTTCCACATAGCCCTTCTTTTCTGTGGGGTAGTTGGAGTTCTTTCTTGGCTGACTCCCCAAAACAAAAAGACCCAGACTGCCAGGCTTCCTTAAGTCTTAGGCTGAGGCTGGGTACATCATTTCTGCCAGATCCTATTGATTAAGTGAGTCACAGGAGCAGTCCAGAGGCAGGGTAGGGAGGAGGTGGATACAGGTGCGGAAACAAAGGATGTGTGGTTTGTTGAGGGCTGTTTTGAAGACTAGTTGTCTCAGAAGAGTAGGGATGACACAGGGAACCAATGATCCTTTAGAGGGGAGGCAGCAAGTGCCAGGCCAGGCTGAGGAGAGAGGGAGTTCCCCAGAGGGAGGTAAGGTGCAAGAGACCTGGGCAGTTCTGCTTGGAGATTCTCTTTTGCATCTTAGGGAATTTTTTTGCTTTTATTTATTTTTTTTAAATTTAGCAGCAGAGGGGGTTCAGGCTGGGGGTGTAGCTCAGTGGCAGAGCACTTGCTAAACATGCACAAGACCTGGTTTTGATTCCCAGCACAGAAAAACAATAATTCCCAACCAAGACTCCAGTGGTTTCTCTTTAGAGGCCACGTGATAAATGATGCAGCTGGAATTTGAAATCATATTTGCCTGTCCCTAAAGCCTGGGCCTGTCCCTAAACCATTGCCATTCCAGCCTGGTTTTGGCAGGCCTGCGTTCTGAGAATTAATAATCATAGTATATCTGAGCTCCCTGATGGTGGATGCTCACTATGGTACACACTTTGATTTTAATAAAGAACCTTTTTTTTTTATTTCCTTCCTATAACATAAAAATCACCTAAAATGGGTGTGGCCTTGACCTTCACACCAGTGAGTTTTTATATAGTCATGGACTTTGTCCATAAAAGGTATATTAGGGCTCATGGCTCCCCAGGTATGTAATTGGGACAGAAATTATGCCATCTTCACTGAGCCATCCTGCCCTTTGATTTGGGGTCTGGGGCCTGCATCTGTAACTCCTGCAGTTGGAATATCTACCTTTGACCATACTCTGTCTGCCTCTGCCCAGCAAGAGCCACCCCATGTCCACGCTCTGTGCTTGCTTGGTCAAGTGGCCTCTCCACAGGATTTTTTAAAAGCAGTGGGCAGGGATTCTGGATTCTGTGGACTCAGGGCATCTTCACAAAAGTTCCCTTAGCAACAGGTCGGCAGGAATCCCTGACATCTGTTAACCACAATGTGAATCCCTGACATCTATTTCCACCTAGATGCATGAGCGAGAGGCAGGCCGCCTTCTATTCTCACCCTGAATAGGCCCTGTTTGTATTTGAGGGCTCTGTAGACCAGGTCTCTGAACACGGTGCTGGTGAAAGGAAATGTTTGGGAAACCAGGAGGTCTTGTATGCATAGAAGGGATTATGCCTATTATCAGGCCACACCAGGGGACATTGCTCTTGCAGCTTGCGCTCTCATTACTCAGAGCAGCAAGGCAATATATGACAAGCTGTCTGACACAGTTGTCAGGAGTGAGCCCCCTGGACTTAATTGCAAAATGTCTAGATTCCTCTCTCCCTGCAGTAGAGAGGCTGCTGGGGTGGTGTTTGTACCTCTGGAGAGAAGTAGAAATGGTGGCTAGCAGGTGTGTCTGGCTTTTTCTTTGGCAGACCAGAGCATGGAGTGGCATGGTGAAGGCTTAGTTGTAATAGTGTATGAATTGTGAGAAATTCATGTGGTCTCTTTGTGTGTGTGTGTGTGTGTGTGTGTGTGTGTGTGTGTGTGTGTGTATGCTGCAGATTGAATCCAGGTCCTCACACCTGTTAACTAAGCTCATACTCTACCACAGAGCTCCATCCCCAGCCCAAATGTGAATCTTAAGAGGCTCCAACTACCTCCCCCTATCACATTTGGTATTTCCTCCATCTGCCATCTGATAGATTAATTTTATTTTATTTTAAAAATGATATATACACACATATATGTATGCACACATGTGTATGAAAAAATACATATATATATCTTTTTTTTTAAGTGCTAGGGATGGAATCCAGGGTATGTTAAACAAGTGCTTTACCAATGAACTACACCTCAGCCTAGAATTTGCTTTATGAGTATGGCTTCCTGGTTCACTATATCTACTTCTCAAGCTACACACAGTATCCTGATTCACTTCCCAGGTACTCACATTTCACACATCAAAATTAAGCTCATAATCTGTTCTCTCTTCACTGCCTTTCTACCTTCAGCTTCCAAACCTTACTGTCACCGCCCTCTATCTACCCAGTCACCTGACACTTCCCCTTTTGTCTGTCCTCTCCTATTTATTAGCCAATCTTGTTCCCTTCTCCTAGAAGCATTCTCAAAGCCTTCTTTTCCTTCTTAACTTGGTTGGCAAACCTTTGCTGAAGAAGGCCAGGAAACGTTTGAGGCTTTGCAATCCAAGAAGCAAAATCGAGTTAAAGCTGCCTCCTTGGGATTTGCAGTGCGCCAGAGGCAGTGAGAGGTGGGGGAGGGTGCCCCATATGTGCTCTGTCACAAATGACTTGAATCTGCTGCTATAGTGCAAAAGCTGCCTTAGATAATTCAAAAACCAGTGGGCATGCTTGTGTTCTGTTAAAACTTTATTTCGATTTTTTTAAAAATTTTTGTTTTCAGTGATGGTGTGTTAGTGAGTTTTCCGCTACTGTGACAAAATACCTGAGAAAAAAATCAACATAAAGAAAAATTTCTTTTGGCTCTTGGTTTCAGAGGTTTCAGTCCATGGTTGGTTGGCACCATTGCTTTTAGGCCTCTGGAAAAGCAGAAACATCATGGTGGAAGTGGGTGGTGGAGGAAAGCTGCTTAGCTTATGGCAGCCAGAAAGCAGAGGCTGGGGGTAGAGATGTCTGGGGATAAGATATCCCCTTCCAGGGAATGACCTTTATGATCTAGGTTTTCCAACGAGGCCTTGTGTCCATTACCTCCCAATGGTCCATTCCATTATGAACACATTAATGACTTAATCCATTGATGATATCAAGATCTCATGATCTAATCATCTCCCAAAGCCCCACCATTGAACAATGTTGCTTTGAATACCAAGCCTTCAACCCATGAGCCTTTAGGATACATTTAAAATCAAAACCACAACAGATGGGTCTCACAGTGTTGCCTAGGCTGTCCTCAAACTCCTGATCCTACTACTCCAGCCTTCTGTAGCTGGGATTACAGGTGTGTGGCTATTTGGATCTTAAGTTTCTCCCAGACATCCATATGGTAAAGGGTTTGGCCTTAGCCTGGCAGTAGTGGAAGGTAGTAGAACCTTTACGATATGGGGCCTAAGGAAAGAACTTTGGGTCATTGGGGAAACACCCTTAAAGGAAACAGTGGGACCCCAGTCTCTTCCTCTTCCCTTTCACTTCCCGGCCACAAGATGAGCGGTTTCGCTTCATGATGGGCTGTCAGCATTGCTGGAAGTGCTGCAGGTAAGGCAGGGACCAGCACAGGAAAGAAGCAAGCTCACCTCCTAGTTCTAGTTGTGGAGATGATAAGTTAGCCCGAAGTTAGATCATTTCAAAGCTCCATAGGGCCAATAAAAACAAGGTGCCGTGACAAGAGTAGGGGTGGGGTGGTAGTGGTGGGGGTTCCAATGAGGCCGTCAGGAATGGCTTCTCTAAGGGGGTGGTGTTCTACCAGAGACCTGAAAGATGGGAGATCACCAGCCATGTGGGTGTTGGGCAGACAGTAACTCAAGGCAGAAGAGACTGCAAATGCCTATAACCTGAAGTTAGCCAGTGTGTTTGAGATAGTCTAGAGAACCAGAATATTCTGGGTGAGCAAGGGCAGGGGATGTGATGGAGAGAGAGATGGGTTGCAGACACAGCCTGGGAGTTGGATGGTTTCCTGTGTGCAGTGGGAGAGCCATTGATTGGATGGAAGGGGAAGGAATATTCTGGTTTGCTTTAGAAATGCATCTAGACCTTACAGACCTTCAAAGAGGGCAGGAGGGGAAACAAGGGGATCGGTCAGGAAGCTGGGAGTGGGGTACTGAAGTGGGATGGGTTTGGAATGTACTTTGCAGGTGGAGTCCATTAGGTCTCCCTGACAAATTGCCCGGGCTAGCCTCTGAGGATCTCACCTCTTGCAGGTCAGTTGCAATACACCATCCCTATTTGTTTCCCCTATCAATCCTTCACTCCTACTGGAGACCTCTTAAAGAATAAGGTAAAAGGCAAATAAAAATTGGGGAAAAAAACCTTAATGTCACCTAATGTGGAAAATGCTTTTGTAAGTTTTGGGTACTGGGGATGGAACCCAGGGGCATTCTACCGTTGAGATGCATCCCCAGCCCATTTTATTTTATTTTTTAATTTAAAAAATTAAAAAAATACACACACACACACACACTTGGGATTGAACCTAGGGGTGGGTTTACCACTGAGCCTCATCTCCAGCCCTTTTTTTTTTTTTTAATTTTTATTGTTGGTTGTTCAAAACATTACATAGTTCTTGATATATCATATTTCACACTCCAGCCCTTTTTATTTTTAATTTTGATACAGGGTCTTACTAAGTTGCTGAGGCTGGCCTTGAACTTGGCAATCCTCCTGTCTCAGCCTCCTGAGCCTCTTAGGCTTACAGGTTTGCACTACCATGCCTGGCACTATATCTTATTTTGAGATAGAGTTTCCTTAACTTGCTGAGGCTGTCCTGGAAATTGTGATTCTTCTGCCTCAGCTTCTTGAGTTGCTGGGGTTGTAGGCATTCACCAGCACTCCTGGCCACAAGTGTTTTTGTTTGTTTGTTTGTTTGTTGTTGTTGTTTAAACCCAGAAAAGAAAGAGAAACACATTGGGATGGGAATATACAAAGCATTTGGATAGGCACTTTATCATAAAAGACATACAAAGTCATCAACATTTTCTTTCTCACTAGTACTCAAAGAACTGCAAATTCAATTTTTAAAATAATTATCCAAAGAAAGGAAGGAAGGAAGGGTATTGGCAGGGTGTAGAAAAATGATTTTATGTTACTTAAAAACATTAACAATGTCCAAACCTTTTGACCCAGCTATTCCACTCCTAGGAATTTAGACTTAGGAAGCATCTGATACGGTAACCTGCGAGCATCGAAGTGCCTGATGCGTTACATTTCTCATAATGCAAGAGAGGCCACAACCTAAGTGTCCACAGGAAGAACTGGTTAAAATCAGGTTCACCTGTGCCTAGCACAAGCCCAGACATAAAGAAGGGCTCAAGAACTAGCTTTTAGAAGCTGTGTTTTAGAAATAAAAAATGTTGCTCAGTGATGCTACATATTTTCATAGACTTAGCAATACTTTTGACTTTTTACTATGAGACAAAAAGAAATGGTGTGGTCCAGAAATGAATTGCTTTTTTAAAAGCAGGGACTGCCTGATGCATGCCTCTAATGCTAGCTACTCTGGAGCCTGAGGCAAGAGGATTGCAAGTTCAAGGACAGCCTCAGCAACGTAGTGAGAACTTGTCTCAAAATAAAAAATAAAACTGGCTAGAAATGAGCTCAGTGGTAGAGTGCTTGCCTAGCATATATGAGGTCCAGGGTTTCATGGAGGGTGGGGATAGAGAGGATGAAGAGCAGGGACTCTGTGTGCTGCAGATTCCCTAATATCCATTCATGGAAATAACAGGTGGAAGGAATACATACTGGCCCCAGGCCCCATTCTTTTACATATCCCCATTAACAGCAAATCTTTGTCTTTTGAGGAATAGATTTGACTTTTTTTGGAAACAGCCAAAATTTGTCTGAAGCCAAGTCTGGTGTGTCTATGCATGTGACTGTCTGTCACCTTGTTGCAGAAAGGATCTTAGTCACCTTACCAAAAAACCATATGGTACAATAAGATAAAAGCATAAATACATGAGGAAATCTCTGGAGAGGAGAAAATAAGGGAAAGGAAAACTAAGATGATTGCTGAGAGTGAAGTTTGATAAGTGAAGAGGTTAACCAAGTGGAATGGTGCTGTTCAGGGCTACAAAAGAGGTCTGACCCTCAAGAAATGTTACATGTGAACACTTTTCAGCAAAGAGTAACAAATGTTCCAAAAATGGCTGCAATGTTCCAACAGTCAGGATGGGTTAGGATGTGCTGACATAACAAAACAACTCCAAAATCTCATCAGTTAAAACAACATAGGTTTGCTTCTTGCTCTTAGTCCCAACTCGGTTGGGAGTTGGTTTAAAGTTGGAAGATCCTCCAGGCCCCAGGATGATGGAGCAACCACTATCTGGAATCTCTCTAGAGTGTTAAACAGCAAGTGGTTCTTAAAGTTTTTGCTTGACACTGACACATGACACTTGTGCTCATTTCATTGTCTAAGAGCACAGCCACATCTTACTTCAAGATGGTGGGAAGATACAGATCTACCATGTGCCTAGAAAGAGAAAAGCAGCAAGCTGAATCTACATGGGTGACTCTGATGACCATCTCATGTGCATTCACTCAGGGGATGCCTTAGTTCTGGTCTTGTTTCAGTTTTAACATTTTATCATCCCACTACACTGATGCTTCTTAAACTGAATTCTTAAATTGCTTCTAGAGGAAGGCTTCTTACAATGAATTCTCTCTATATATTTTTGGATATAAATTCTGACTCAGTAGGTCTAGGACGGGGCCCAGGGTTCTGCATGCTTGACCAGCTTTCTTAAGTTATTGATACAACAAGAAGTCAGACTACATTTCATAAGTTATTGATACAACAAGAAGTCAGACTACAGTGTGGAGCCCAGCAGGTGGCCCTAGCTCCTGAGAAGATGGTTAGCTCTTATTATTTTTTTCAAATCAATTTTGTTAGGCTTAGAAAATGATATCCCAAAGTGTGGTGCTTTGGAATTCTGAGTACTTGGAGCTAAAGGAGAACCAAGGTCTCTCTGATCTTCTCCCCACCCCTCCCCACCCCAATGTCCCACCCTTTTCCCTTCTAAAGCACAGGAAGGGGCTTGCTTATCTACCTGAAGGCCAGATTCTCCAGATTAGAGAGAAAGACTAGAGTTGACGCCATAACCTACAGCCCAGGTGAACTCTGTCACGGGATTGGGCTCATTCATCTCCCCTAAAAATAATTTACTCATTATCTAAAATTACCTACAGCTTTCACTTCCTTCTTTCCCTATGAAGAAGATTACTTAAGTTTCAACCATCTGGCCCTTTTTCAAGTATGATTTTCTGTGCATTTGTACATTAATATATTTGGATGTCTTTTCTCCTGTTGGTCTGTGTACCATTGATTTGTTTCACAGACTTGAATTATCCAACATTTATGGGGTAAAAAGGAAGTTGCTTTTGCCCCTCCATCTCCCTCTCTCCCATAAGCTATCCCAGCATCTACTGTCCTGCTGGGCATTCTAGTAGATACTTGATCTGTACTTTTTGAACAAATGGGATCATTTCCTGATTCCAGACTCCCCAAGACATTTTTCTCTATTTTTTTTATTGAGCATCTACTACATGCTGAGCAGATACAGCTAAGACATGGAGCTGAGGTTAACAGTTAAGGGCTTCTTTGGGGAGCCTTTGGGGACTGTCCCCTCCAGGATGACTCTGGCAGGCGACCTCTTTTAAGAGACTTCAGGTTCACATTATTCTGTTGAAAGGAAAGACTTTTCAGCCATTTGACATTCTTTTTCTTTCTCTGACACTTTCATGTGTCCTCCCTCCTCATTTGCTTGTCAGAAGACAGCTCCAGGGCTAGTCAACGAAAAAACTAATAAGTTGTAAAAATTCTTTAGAAATGCTATTTTAAAAAATCCTACAGAGAGGAGTCCTTGTCCTAATTTAATCATGTGAGAGGATCCTTATTTTAACAGTGGTTCATGGAAGAGAGTCGTGGTGGAGGCATTTGTTTTTGATTTGTAATATAATTTAGAAATGGGAATAGGAAAACTTAATTTTGAATTTAGTTCGAGTCTACTGTTCTCATTTAGCAAGTGTTTTATTGATAAATAGCTACAAGCATTTTTTTTTTTTTTTGGTGCATGGAGGGAAAAATACATAATCATGTTGAGTAGTTGAAAATTAAGGGCATGCTCAAAACAAAATCTAATCCAGTACTCAGCCTGATGTTTTCTTATTATAAAAAGAGGGATTTGGGGTCTGGATACTGGGGGCTTGTTTTCTGGTATAGGCACACCAGAACCTACCTGCAGGGTACTACTGTGAATGGCGTTAGCCCAGGGCTTCTGCAACATTTATGTGCCTGCAGACAGCATGGGGCTCTTGTGGAAAGGTAGGTGGTGATTTAGTAGGTTTGAGGTGGAGTTTAAATCTGAAGGGCAAAGCACCTTTCTACCGGCATGTAGCACAGAACACTTCTTTTTTTTAGTCTTGAGGATTGAACTGAGCTACCTCCCCAGCCCCACCCCTGATTTTTTTATTTTGAGACAGGGTCTTGCTAAGTTACCTAGGCTGGCCTCAAGCTTGCCATCGTATCTCAGTCTTCTGAACTTCTGGGATTACAGGTGTGTACCACTATGCCCAGTGCCTGCAAGCACTCTACCACTGAGCCAAATGTCAGCCCAGCATAGAACACTTCTGTGACTACAGGTGAGGCCGCACACCAAGCAGTTCTCCACGGGAACCTGCCGGGTCTCCTAGGATCTGATTCAACCCTGACACGGTCTATTGAGAGTCAGGATGGGAGCTCAAAGGCTAAAATCTCCCCACAAAACCGCCCCCATTTCAGATGTCCAGTAGCGTCCCCTGGGCCTTGGCCTGTGCCTGGTTTTCATCTTATACCACACTGAGATTCTGCATCTCTAACTAGCCACTGGTCTTTGGGCCACAATTTGAGTAGCAAGGCATTTGGGTACTCTGAGGATTTTTAAAGTTTGTCTGTAAGACATGTTAAATGTCTTAGAATTAGATTGGATTTAGGTGTTTTTTTTTTTTTTTTTGGTTTGTTTTTAATTTTTAAGTGGATTATATCAGGCTACCCAAGGTCACCGAAAGAACACAGGTTTTGGAATTGGACCTCTCTTTGAGCATATTTAATCTGAGGACGGAGATATGGTGGTTGCTGTTGTTCCTGTTTGTCCACCGGTGTCCCTTATCCCAGGGTGGAGGTGGGGCTCAGGAAGGCTTACTGGGGATGGGCCAGAAGCCTGGCTATGGAGAATGTGCCGGATCTAGTCTGTGGCAAGGCTGCGGAGAGGGGGGTCCCCAGGAGGAGAGCGGCCCAGGGTCTGGACTCAGTGTAAACCACGGTGGTGGAACAAGAGCCTGGGATGGCCCTGCCAGATACAGTGTTAGGAAAATCATCCAGTGGGGATGTGGCCTCCACATCTGAAGCAATTTATCAGTTCCTGCTGCTTGCTTTGGGTGGTTAGGATCGTGGGCTGACATGTGAACCTGGCTGCTGCCCCCAGCAGGGACTGCTCAGAACACCGTCCATGCGTCCATGCGGGCAGGGCAGAATCTCCCCTGGTGTGGACAGCCGCCAGAGTGTGGCTGCTCTGGCTTTGAACAGCTTAACCCCTGCTGCTTCTGCAACCTGAGGCAAGTTGCAGGATCTCTCTGAGTTTTATAGGGCTCCTGTGAGGGTCAAGGTGGGGAAAGAGTCTGACACTTTGTACACACCCCTGTAAACAGAGTTTACATGCCCACATGCTCTGGTGGTCATGCCAAGTTCAATGCTGAGAGCTGCCTTTAATTGGGACTTCTTCCGGTGCTAAAGCGAGAGACCCTTTTCTGTGGCCCTTCTGAGGACATTATGCAAGACTAGGTCTTGGTGCAGCATTGTGGCCAGGCCCAGATCCTTGGTGCATCTCATCAAATGCAGATTGCGGTTCAATGGGTCTGGCAGGGCACCTGGGATTCTGCATTTCTAATAAGCTCCCAGGGGGTGCTGTTGGTCCTGGGATAACGCTTGGAACTGCAGGACCTTAGAGCACAGTAAGTCCGACTAGGTAAAGAAAGTGATGCTGTAGCTGTTGGCCATTGCTAGTTTATTTGAAACTCCTGCATAATGGTCCCCATAGCTCAGGCCTGGGCTACTTTTACTTGCTTCTTAACCTGATGGACCTCTGGCTTCCTGGACACTCCTGAAGAGGCTCTTCCTATAAGGACATAAAAGCTGTTTATTGGGAGAGGTGAAGTTCAAGAGGCTGTTATAGGTATCAGCTTTCCTTTTCATTCTTTTGCTTTTCCCTGGAGCAAAGGAAAGGTTTGTTCCAAGGAGCTGGATAGAAATTTCTTTTTTTTCCCCCCAGTGCTAGGGATTGAACCCATGGTCTTGCACATACTAGGTAAGTGCTTTATCACAGAGCTACACCTCCATCCCCAAATTCTCTTTATAAAGTGTTGCTATAGGGCCCGGATTCTAATCCTGAGCCACTGTCTTGGTGCTCTCAAAGAGATGGTGTCACCAAACTAGCTACCCTTGTAGCCCCTACCTGGAACTCTCAGATCATAGCTTCTCTTCTGCTGTCCAGGTTACTGCTGGGCCCTTCACAGGAGGCTTGGCCCGTTTATCTCCCCTGGTGATGTTCGTTCATTCTCCAGAGTGATACTGCTGTGGTTTTACTAGCTACTCTGTTCACAGAACTTTCCTGTTTAACTTTTCATAGCCTTTTCAATGAGGTCCAAGTGTTTGGGACCTGAAGTGTTTGGGGCTTTAGAATATTTGCTTACGCACAGGGCAGTGTCTTGGGAATAGAACTCAAATACGAGCACAACATTCACTTGTTTTGTAGGCACAGTATATCCATAGCCTGAAGGTAGTTTTATGCGATGTTTGCAGTGTGCCTGTGTTTTGATTGGACTTATCACATGACATTAGGTGTGGAATTTTCCAACTGGGCCATAACGTGGGTCTTAAAAAGTTCTTGAATTAGGTAGCCTTTGGAGTTTGGATTTTTGGATTAGGGATGCTTAACTTTTAAAACATGCCTTAGCTTTTTTTACAAGGCCTTCATTTTTTTTTTTTTTTTTTAGCCATTTCGTTCCATGCATAATCTTAACAAAACCACGTGGAACTCCTAATCCTTGGATGTGGCTTTATTTTCTCTTCTGTGTCTTTGCCAATTTCTTCTCTCTGAAATAATCTTCCTCTGCATCCACTCTCTAACCTCCCTCCATTTCCTTTTTCCTTTGGACAGCTTTCTTGAGATAATATATAATGCCTATACTATTGGAAGTGTAGACGTCAAGAGGTTTTGAAAAAAACTGTTCATGGAATTGTGCAACTGTAGGCATGATTAATTTTAGAATGTTATTATTACCTCCGAAAGAAGCTGGTACCCATTAGCAGTCCCTCCCCATTCCCACTCCCCAACCACACCAGCCTTAAGCAACCACTAACTTACTAGCTGTCTCTATAGATTTCCTGTTCTGGAGATTTCATATAAACGGGATTGTATAACATGTGGCTTTTTTTGTGTCTGGCTTATTTCACTTAGCTTAATGTCCTCAAGGTCTCTCCATGGGGTGGCATGTATTAGCACTTCATTTTTATATTTGCTTGGATAGGTATACCATAGTTGATTTATCTATTTTTCAATAGGTGGATGGTTGGGTGGTTTCTCCTTTGGGTCAAATATTGCTTCTATTTTTATGTCTTTTACTTTTCTCTATTTTGGGGGGAGGAGGGAGGGATTCTGGGGATTGAACCCAGGGCCTTGAACATGCCAGGAAAGTGCTTTACCAGTGCGTAAACTAGTGGAGGCCAGCTCCACCTTGCCCTTTAATTGTATGTATGTATCTATCTATCTGTTTATTTATTTTTGATACCAGGGGTTAAACCAGGGGTGCTAACCCCTGAGATTCATCCCCAGTCCTTTTTATTTTTATTTATTTATTTTTTTTATTTTGAGACAGAGTCTCCCTAAGTTGCTTAGGGCCTCACAAAGTTGCTGAGGCTGATTTTGAACTTGCGATCCTCCTGCCTCAGCCTCCCAAACTGCTGGGATTATAGGTGTGCAGCACCACGTGCCTGGCTTAATTTTATTTTTTTTTTTAAATAGAGTCTCACTAAGTTACCCAGGCTGGCCTCAAAATTAACAACCCTCTCCCACCCGCCAAAGTAGCTGGGATTACAGATGTGTATCACTACACCACTGTGCCGGCCTTATGACTATTTTCCTATCAAGTTTTTGTGTTGGATCTATGTATTTCACTGTAATGAGTACATGCTTGCTGGATCATATGGTTCCTCTATGTTAATAATTTAGAAAGCTATTGGAGTGTTTTCTAAAGCATAGATAATATTTTTTTTACAATTCTACCAGGAATGTGTGAGATTCCCAATTTTTTAAAATATTTTTATTAGGTATTAACAGGCCTTTATTTATTTGTTTATATGCAGTGCTGAGAATCGAACCCAGTGTCTCACACATGCGAGGCAAGCACTCTACCACTGAGCCACAACCCCAGCCCCCCCCCCCCCGACTTTCTTTATATCTTTGCCAACACTTGTTATTATCTGTCTTTTTAATTACAGCCACACTGGTGGATGTGAAGGAGTGTCTCACTGTGGTTTAGATGCATTTTCCTGATGATTAATTATGCTGAGTCTCTTCACATGTTTATTGGCAGTTTGCATACCTTCTTTGAAGAAGTATCTATTCAGAGCCTTTGCCCATTTTTGGCGGGGTTATTTTATTTGCTATTGTCTTCTTTTATTTCCTTTCCAGCCAGATTAATTTTCTGAGGACATAGGGGGAAAAAAATCACTTTTGCTTATTGTACTCTCACAGCTCAGACTATGTCTTTGGTAATGAAGAAGTTTGTGCATTTCTGCATCAGACACCAGCCGGGTGTTCTCATTCAGATCAGTTCTGACAGGACTCAAAGATAATGTCACATATCCTGGCTGAAGCTTCTGTCTCACAAGGCTGTCCTCACTTCCAACGCCAATCCAAGGACAGGTTTGACTGGCACTTCTGAGCAACTGGTTATCCGTTGGCGTTCCCATGTCCCCATCATTGGGGGTTGACTGATTTGCTTGAGAGACTCACAAAACTCATGGAGACATGTTTACTGGCTTATCATAAGGATATCACAAAGCATGTAGATGAAGACATGCGTAGAGCCTAGGTTATATGGAAAGGGACATGGAGTGACCACACCTTCTGTGGCTACCTTCCCGAATGTCCTCATGTTCAGCTATTGGTAAACTTACGGCGGCTTTATTATACAAGCACAGTTGGTTACATTATTGGAGGATGGTGATGAAGTCAACCCTCAACCCACTGCCCAGGAGATTAGAGACCAGCCCTTCTCTGGTACTTACCTAAGGGCTGCAAACCATCAATCAGCTCATTAGCATACAAAATGACACATCTTTCCTTCCTTCCTTCCACTGAGCTATTGAACTATATCCCTAGCCCTTTTAATTTTTTTTTACTTTAAGACAGAGTCTGGCTAAGTTGCTGAGGCTGGCCTTGAACTTGCAATTCTCCTGCCTCGGCCTCCCAGGGAGCTGGGGTTACAGATGTGTACCCTCCTCACCAGGCCCAAATATATATTTCTCAATATCACAATTTGTTCTCATTTCTCAGCCTCGGGCGACCGCGAGGGCTCTGCTGATCTAGCTCCTACATTTTTCTTCTGGACTGTTTATTACTCACCCTACTAGATTGGAATTCTGTTGCTGTCACTGGACTGTGGGTTCCTTGAAGTCAAGGATTGGGTCTCTGCTCTTCGTAGATTTAGTTGGTAGCACATGGTCTGGCATAGGAACTTGGAGGGAAAACAAAGGATCAAAATCTAGTCATTTCTACGATAGTAATGATGAATTCAATTCCGGGTTTGCTACTCTGATGGTTATTTGGTTTCACATGATGAAGACAAAAATAACAATAAGGAGTTTGCAGAGGGACACCCGCAGAACTTCTCTTCCCATCCAGGCATCTAATCCATATGGACTTACGGGTAACAAGATGGACCAGGGAAGAGAGTGCATGCCTCAAAGCAGAACATCCCCACAGTGGGGCAGATAACTCAGATCCCATGGAGTAAAATTGTTCCCATCTATCTGTAGGGCAGCAAACCGTTATTGTTTCTTGCTGGAGAGGAAAACAGGATTGAGCAAATCTGTCTCCCTTAGAACTGTTGATTACTGGGTCACTCCTACAATGGGAGTGTTAGTCAGCTTTCCGTCCCTATGACAAAAGACCGGAGGAAATCAACTTAGTAAAGGAAATGGTTTATTTTGGATCATGGTTCAGAGGTTTAAGTGCTTGGTTGCTTAACTCCATTGCCTTTGGGCCTGTGGCAGCACAATGTGTCACGGCAGGGGCACATAGCAGAGGAGTCCTGTTAACTGAACAAAGGGAGAGGAAGGGGCTAGTGTCACAGTATCCTTTTCAGATCTCCCAGTGACCTGTCTCCTTCCATCAGGCCCCACCTCCTAAAGGTTTTCTACCACCTCCCAGTAGTGCCGTATACTTGTGGCCAAGAACTTGGACTTTGGGGGACATTTAAGATCCAAACCATAACAGAAGTGTTCTCATTCTGTGGCACCAGGGGAGGCAGCCTGGGCCACTGGTAATGGTGGTAAGCATGGGCGGCAGAATGAATGGCATCTGCCTTTGGACCCTGGTTGGATGAGTCTCTGGGCATGTTGCTTACTTTACCTAGTACCTCCGTCTCCAGGTCTTTGGATGGGATTCGTATGCCCACAGTTGAGGACTGTTTTGACAGTTAGGGTTGTCTCCTTGAACATATCTATTCTGTAGAGAGCCTGATATCATTGCTCAATATGTGCTAAGGGTTGCTGCCTTTATTATTATTTTATTATTTTCCAGTGCTGGGGATGCCTGGATTATTTCTTATTTCCCATCCATCACTCAGAATGCTTCCTTTTTTTTTTTCCCCCCCACCAATGATTGAATACAGGGCCACTTAACCACTGAGCCACATCCCTGGCCCTTTTTTTTTTTCATTTCGATACAACGTCCAGTTGCTTAGGGCTTCGCTAAGTTGCTGAGGCTGGCTTTGAATTTGGGATCCTCCTGCCTCAGCCCCCTAAGTAGCTGGGATTATAGGAATAAGCCACCGAGCACTGCAACTTTGGTTTTTGTCTAATTTTATCATCACCATTGAAGATAAGCTGGTCCAAAGAAGTCATGGCCTTCTGTGTGTCTTGAAGTCTATCAAGGTATCTGTGAGACTATAAACATAAATGTGGAATTCCTCTTTGTAGTATCCTCTCCTCCAGAGCCTGTGGGTAGGATAAAGTATGACCAAGATTAGAATCTTAACAACAGGTCAGGAATTAAAAGGAACCTTATCTTAGAGCAGGCAATAGATAAAGGAACCAATAAACACAGATTTTTTTTTTTTCTCTGTAGCAGGTTGCAATCAGGAGTCCTGAAACATCTCCCTGCCCTTGGGTAGGTTACTGCTTAGTGTGAGGGCGAAGGCTCTCTTGCCATTGGGAACCCTAAGACCTGTGGGTATAGTAAGGTTGTGACATGGGGAAGTTGATTCCTTCCTTCAGCCTCTTTGACGCTTTTCAAACTTCACTTACAAGGTTCTCTGCTCATCCTTTTTCTCCAGTTCCCTTCATGAACCAGGCCATAGAGAAGATTTCACTCCACCTAGGGAAGAATGCAGAGAATGTCTCCCTGTTTCTGGCTCCCTGCTTTGAAAGGAAATGTCAAGCTGGGCCTGGTGGCCTGTGCCTATAATCCCAGTCACTCCAGAGGCTGAGGCAAGAGGATCTTAAGTTCAAGGCCAGCCACAGCCAGGTAGAGAGGCCCTGTCTAAAAAAATATAAAATAAAATTCACTACAAATGCTGGGGATGGGGATGCTGTTCAGTGGTTAAACACCCCTAGTGCCAAAAAACCAAAACAAAACAAAAGGCATTTTTTGTTGTTGTTGTTTTTAGCACACACAAGAGGGAGGGGGATGGACCTCCAAGGTCTGCTTACCCATGCATGCTGATAAGGAGTGTGGGGTTGGAGGGACATTGAACTGGGTCACAAGGATGTTTATTTGGAAAGATCTGAGCCAGGTCCATGTAGAGCTCCAAGGACCCCTTTGCTGGATATGGACTTCAGAGATCCTGATAGGTTTAGAATTTTGGATGGCCTTCCTGTGCCTCACACTAGATGGAATGGTCAGGGTGAAAAGGAAGCAGGGTTTCTCTGTGCAGGCAGAGTCCTCTGTGTGGAGTCATTCTGGATGTTTTCCAGGGTGCGGGGAGCCCTGCCAGTCAGGAAGATGTTGGAGTGGGGCTTGGCCAAGGCACTGGGGACTGGAGAACCAGTTCTGGCCTCAGACCTGTGCCCTGGTCTGGGCTCCTGAGTGTGAGGGAGGGGAGCTAGCATGTCTGAACTCCTTGATTTTCTGGTCTTGGTATTTGCTGGTACTGGCTGGGGGGGATCATAGTAGATGATTTTCCCATTATCCACCATTCTCCACCCCAGGGGACTGTGGCATGTGTCCTGCGTCACTCCCTCTAGGGATCCCTAGGGCTCCATGGGACCCAGTTTGAAACCCTGTGCTATGCAATGCCAAATGGTTGACTTTTCTCTCTACCCACCAGTATTACTCTGGGGAGTGCCGGTCGCTAGCAGGCCCCTTCTGGCGAGCTTCCGAATCACTTGCCAGGGGGGTGTGTGTGTGTGGGGGGGTGTTTTGTTACTCTGCATAGCTGGTGTGCTTTTATTATTAGTCTTGGGGAAATCATTTCTCTAAAAAGCTGTCGAAGGTGTAAATTATGCTTCACTGCGAATCATCAAGACTATACATATATATATTTATTCAGCTACAGCTGCAAGTCTCTTGCAAATGAGGACCGATGTGAGATGCGGATAAATCCAAAAGGGTTATGGCGCAGACAGACAGCCGACATGATTGATCATCGGACTTAACCTGTGCGAGGCTTTCTGTGGTTTGTAGGGAGAGGGAGGGCAGTCGCCATGCTCAGAGGCAGTACTTGGTGTGAGTGGTCCAGGGTGACTGACATCACCCTGGGGAGTGGACAAGTTCTGCATTAACTTGCTCCTTAGTAAACATCACTTGCATGTCCACTGGGCCAGAGCCTCCAGGATGTACTTGACCATCAACAGTGTCCTCCCCAAACCTCATTCCACCTCCGAATTCCCTATTGGCTCCCCATGTCCCCAAGTGTCTAGGTCTTCCTTGTCTGGACAAAGAAACCCTGTACAAACAGCACATGACCTGCCGCCCGCTACACCTGACTTCCCTTCCCTTGGCTAGGGAGAGAGGCACCTTGACCTTGACACTTTTGTGTCTTTCTGATAGCTACTACTTCTGCCTGGGTCCCCAGATTTGGGGACTGGCTAAGCACTCTGCCTTGGCGCCCCTGCCTAGGCACTATTGTTTGGATATGTTTTAAATGTGTCCCCCAAGGGTTCATGTGCTAGAAATGTGGTCCCCAGTGTGGCGGTGTTGAAATGGGGGGATTTTTACAAAGTGGAGCTTAGTGAGGGGTCTTTAGGTCATTGGGAGTGCTGCTCTTTGAAGGGATTGATGTAGTTTGTATGGGACCCCTGAGTTAATTCTCATGTGAGGGTTATTATAAAAAAAATAAGAATGGCCTCTCTTCTTTCTCTGGCTTTCTATCTCCCTCTCACATTAGTCTCTGCCCCTAGAGCCAAGCTGTGGCTGGAACTATGCCCTTGAATGTCCAGAACTATGAGCTAAATCATCAATCTTTTCTTTATAAAATTACCCAGTCTCAGATATTTCATTACAGTAACCGAAAATGAACTAATGTGCTGGGAGCCTGAATCTTCATCAAGACTCAGCTAGGTACAACTCACCCTGTGGCCTTCCATGCCTCCACAGGAGGTCATTTCTTCTAGCTTCCCTAGGGCCTCCCACGGTGAAGACAGCTACCACACTGGACTGCAGTGACATTTACTTGACCATTGGACCCACTCACTACACTCTGAGCTCCTTGGGCCAGGAAAGTGCTTCGTAAACCTTTATAACTGCTCAGGTGGGTTATGGTGCCTGGCATCCAGGACACCTGGATCAAGAAGTATTTGGTGGCCGGCTGGGTGGATGGACTGGCCGGGCGAATGAAGAAGGATAGAGGGGAGCTTGCCTTTAAGAATGGGGCGCACCTTGTCTGATTTTGGCTCATGGCTGAACCAGGCTTGCGCTGCAAAGGTATAATTGGCCTTGGGGTGAGTGGAAGCTCAGGGTCGTGGAAGGCTGAGATTGGAAGGGGGGTATCCAGGTCAGCTCAGAGTACTGGACATCAAGGAAAAGCCACTGGGTCCTGGAGGAGGAGGACCTTCGACCACAGGCCAGGAGACCCAGGAGTGCGGGTGACAGTTGAACAGAAGATGTCGGGGGAAGTCCTCACTCCTTACCTCTGCTCCTCAGTGGGGGGCTGCAGGGACTGTACCCGGGACTCTGGGTTCAACTAAAGGACGCTCTGGCCCCTCCACACATATAGTCATTGGTCCATTGATTTTGCAAAATGGATTGAAGATCTGCCCCTCAGGATGACCTGAAGGAGCTTTAAGGTGGCAGGGGACGTGAACTTGATTTGAAGTTCATGGGCCAGATGACAGTGAGCACAAGTGCCATTAAGAGAGGCTGTGCAGGGGGTGGAGGGAGTCTGGGGCTCATGGCCCCCACTGACCCTGCTTTTAGGTGACCTTGGCTTAACCTCCCATCCCTCTGGTTGCTTTTGAGGCCTCTTCCTGAGACCTCCCTGTCCTCTGCCTAGGCGATCGGGAAAGCTGTCGAAGTGCTTGGTTCAAATGAGCTCCCACCTCCCTTGCCTGCAGCCTTACGTTGAGCCCCTCCAAGGCTCCAGGTGGGTTCAACTGAGAATGAGTCAGAGTCAACCAGACTCAGGGAAAAGGCACATGGTCCATGGGGAGTGGCGTGGGTGATCAGAGCCAGCACAGTGAGGGGCGTGAGAGGCATCCAAGCCCTTGGGAGCACTCAGGGCCTGTGAGGGGCTGAGCTGTGTCCCTTCCAATTTTTATGTGGAAGTCTTAATCCCCAGGACCCCGACACATGACTGTGCTTTGAAGATGTGGTCCTTAGAGAGGTGAGTTAAAATGCAGGTATTAGGATGGCTCTGTTTTTTGTTGTTGTTTTTTTTTTTTTGGTACCAAAGATTGAACTCAGGGACCCTCAACCACTGAACCATATCCCCAGCCCTATTTTGTATTTTATTTAGAGACAGCGTCTCACTGAGTTGCTTAGAGCCTTGCCATTGCTGAGGCTGGCTTTGAACTCGCGATCCTCCTGCCTCAGCCTCCCGAGCTGCTGGGATTACAGGTATGTGCCACCGCGCACCCAGCATTGGGGTAGCTCTTGATCCAGGGTGACTGGCATCCTTAAAAGGAGAAGTTAGGACTCTGAGAAAGAAGACAGATACAGGAAGAAGAGAGCCCCCTGTAAGCCAATCAGAGGTGTCAGTAGAAATCAGCCCTCAGTACACCTTGTTCTTGGACTTCTGGCTTCCTGAACTGTGAGAAATGCATTTCTCTTATGAGAGCCGCCCAGTTGGTGGCAGCTGCCTTAGCTAATTTCCGCCCTTCGTCGGGATTTGGGTTGGTGACTTAATGTACGTGGTTCTGCTTGGGATGAAAACTTGGAAAAAGTGCAACAAAACAAGGCTGCTCTGTTGACCCCTCATTTTTTTTTTCCTAACACCCATTCCTAGCTCACAGGCCTCATATTCTGGGTCTTTTTTTTTTTTTTTAATTTAATTTAATTTTTTTTTTTTTTTTTTTAATATTCCGGGTCTTCACCTTGTCATTTTTCTCCCTGTTTGGACCACAAGCTCCCTGAAGGCAGAGCCAGGTCCACATATCCATCACAAGGTCCCCAGCATGCAGCCCAGGTGAAGTCCCTTAAAGGCACTGGGAGCACACCTTTTGGGTGAATTCTGTCTGCAACAAGGGCCTGCACCATTCCTCACTCTGGGCTAACCTGCAGACTTTTTAATTGAAACAGCTGGTTTTGCACATCAGGTCTCTGCTCAGAACTGACTTACCATTGACTGTGTCCCGTGTACCTCCCTCATCCCCCTCCAGGCACTGAATGTGATCAGCATGTGTTAAAAACCAGAGAGGAAGAGTGGCGTTATTAGTTTTTGTTTGCACTTGGTGAACTGCGCCACGCATTCTATTAAAACCAAATCGTGCCAGGCAATATGTGGGAACGCTGTGGTCCCCAAAGGGTTCACTTAATGAGGCCAGGGATCAGATGGCTGCAGCGTCCCCTCACACCTATGGCAGTGCTGACCTAGAGCTGGGCACTTAGTGGTATTTGGGGAATGAGTGGCGAAGTCCATATCAAGGACAGGTGGGTGGATGCTGAGCCTTTCTCAGTGCTCCTGTGAGGGTGGCCGGTCCTCCTTCCAGCTGCCTCTGTACCCATTGCCCCATTTTTCTTTTTAGGCTGTGGATGCTGGTTCTTCTTTATAGCCCCTGATGAGGGTGAAGCTGTCATGCTGTTACCTTCTCACTGAGAGGAGAGAGGGTCTCCTTTTATACCTCAAAGCGCCCCCGGGGTCCCTGGTTTTAGGAAACTCATGACTTGCCTGGGAATCATTGGTGACCACCCCACAATTTCTCTGCCCCCTCCAGGACCAATTTTCTCTACCCCCCCCCCATCTACACGTATTTTTTTTTAAAAATTGAGGTGAGGGCTGGGGATGTGGCTCAAGCGGTAGCGTGCTCGCCTGGCATGCGTGCAGCCCGGGTTTGATCCTCAGCACCACATACAAACAAAGATGTTGTGTCTGCTGAAAACTAAAAAATAAATATTAAAAATTCTCTCTCTCTCTCTCTCTCTCTCTTCCTCTCTCACTCTCTCTTTAAAAAAAAAAAAATTGAGGTGAAAGTCACACACCGTTCACACCATACCATGCACCATTTTTAAAGCATACAATTCAGGGACATTTGTTATATCCTCACTGCTCTGCCACCGTGACCACTACTCAGTTCCAGAAGATTCTCCTCATCCCCCAAATAAACCCCAAGCCGGTGAAGCAGTCACTCCCCACTCTCCTCTCTGCCTGCTTCTCGGCCATTGGCAGCCACTGATCTGTTTCCTGTCTCTGTGGATCTGCCTATTCTGGCCTCCCCATAGAAACGGAGTCACCCACCATCTTGGTCTTTTGTATCTGGCTTCCTTTTAATATGATGTCTCCAAGGTTCCTCACATAGAAGTAGGCATCAGGACTTTGATTCTTGTTACGGTTGGGTCGAGTGATGTCCCATTGTCACGGATCTGCCTCGCTGGGTTATCTGTCCATTGGATTCTGGGGTTGTGACTGTGTTCTGGCTCCTTTGAGTATCACTGTGCACTGCTCTTAGTTTTTTGGGTTTTTATTTTTGTACCAGGGATTGAACCCAGGAGTGTGTAACCACCAAGCCACACCACCAGCCCTTTAAAAAAAATATATTTTATCTAGAGACAGAGTCTCCCTGAGTTGCTTAGGGCCTCACTAAGTTGCTGAGGCTGGCTATGAACTCCCCATCCTCCTGCCTCAGCCTCCCGAGCCTCTGGGGGTTACAGGCGAGAGCCAGGCACCCGGCTTTGCATGCTCTTTTTATCCCTCATCTGTCTTGTGTTGAAGGCCTGCCTTGCTGTCACTGGAAGGAGCTCTGGAGAGTTGAGAAGGCGGCCAGACGGCCTCATGCAGCTCCAGCCATGAGATTTCAGGCAGCCCGGTTGGCGCGCGTTTCCTAGTGCGCATGCGCCTTCCTGACAGCCCTGCAGATGGTCCTGCGAGGCGCCCAACCCAGCGTGCGAGGTCCAGTCCTTCCTACGTAAGCGGGGAAAGTCCGATGTCAGAGGAGAGCTGTTTTTGTTCCTCCTTTTCCCTTTGATTCCCCTCCCTTTCTGGTTCCCCGCTTCCTCTTCTCTGCTGTTGCCAGTCACTGCGTTTGAACTGCCCTTTCCTCTTTCTTCAGCGGGCCTGGGGACATGGTGGAACATTCTGGGCTAATGCCAGGCTGGAGGTGAACCTGGTGACATGTGTCATGGGATGCATCCTCCGAAAGGGCAGGATGAGCTGCAGAGGACAGTGGTCAGCCACACTAGGTGGTGGGTGACAGGGTGAAGCCAGCAGTGGCTGGACCCGAGGAGGGTGCAGGAGGGCCCTGATGGTGCCTTCCCATCCAGTTTGATTTAGGGTCTTAGTTTACAGACAGCATTGAGGCCTTTTGTGGCCCAGGAGGTCACCAGAATGATGGATACTTAGATATCAGAATCAAGCAAGCAGACCCACAGGGACACGCAGGGGCGAGCTCCCGATGGAGAGGTGTGTGCTTTTCTTGGACATTGGTTTGTGAATGTTCTGTCTCCTGCAGCCCTGTGCCTGCTGCTTCCCCAGCCCAAGCTGAAGCCTCTTGAAGGCAAAGATGACAAGCCACTTTTATTTCTCCATACACGCTTGCTCAGGGTGCCCCCCCCCACCCCGGATTTCTGAGTTCACAAGTCGCTTTGACTGTATGTGGTGACAGCAACTTCATTTATTTCATCCAGTAATGATGACAGAGGGCTTGGTCATAGGATTCTTATTTAATCTTCTCAACAGCCCACAAGGTGGATTTCATATCTCAGATGAAGAAACTTAAGGCTCAGAGAGGTTAAATTACCAGCTCAGGACGCACAGCCGGCTAGAGAGAGGTTCCAGCACTGCTTGGAACCAATGTTCTCAGTGGCTTCCCCCTCCCTTGTAGGGGCTGTCTAGTTGTTTTTTTTTTTTTTTTTTTTTTTTTTTTACAGCAGATAAGAACCATGTGGCAGTGCTTATTTAAGGAGATGGGAAAAATGAATCCTTATGTAGTTGGACTTGGTTCATTTTGGAGACTCCCCCCACCTCCCCCCTTAACCTCTTAGAATTCTCAAGTCTGGAAAAAGTTCTGTGAAAGCTGCAGGTGGCCTTTGTTTCCCATTACTCAAGCACTATAGATTCCTCTTTTCTTGACAGACTTTGGAGACGCTTCAAGGAAAGCCGGTTTCCTGCTCAATTGGTGCGTTCCTCATTTGCTCCCGGAGGATCTGCTGTGAGGAACTGTTGTGGCTGACTCTGGGTGACAGGCACGGAGCCAGATGTGCAGGATGGTGCAGCCTGGGGTTGGGTTCCGGGCTCGCTGTTGGAGTTCTGCGTTGGACCAGGTTCCTGAGAAGTCTGGCTCCTCCGCGATCTGGCAGGGGAGCTGGTGTGCTGGAGGGAGGAAGCCCGGGGAGAGCGTGCCCGGAGGAAATTCGGTCAAGATGTTCGCTTTGAACACCTCTGGGTTTTTTCCAAACTGGAAGAGGAAAAGATTCTGGTTTAAGAGATGAAGGAAGTTTTAGGGTTTTCCACGAGTGGACCTCTGATAGATCCTGGCTTCCTTGTGACTCAGGTGAAGAGACAGAAGCAGGGCCGTCGGCAGATTGCTGAGTTTGGCAAACAGTTGACCATCAGGGGCACTTGCCAGCCCAGCCCTAGAGAGGGCTCAGTGGCCTTTGAGTTGTCATGGATCTGTGACTGGAAGGTCTCAGAAGCTCAGAGAACTCCCCCAAGGTGACAGAGCAGCTAGGCATAACATATAAGGCTAAGAGGAACCTATGTTTTTCTTTGCATTGACATGATAAGGGGTTCATTCGTGAAATCAGTGTTCACTGAGCTATTACTATGTGCAGGGTATATTCTGGGGAGCTCGAGAGAATAGTGAAGAAGACCACAGACATCCCTGCCGTTGCCTTCCCAGTGTTCCATGGGAGGCAACAAGCCAGGAAAACTCAAGCAAAGTGCATGGTGACTTAGAAAGTGGGTGAGTTTAAGTGGGATGGACAGAGAAAGTCTCATTAGGAGAGGACATTTGAATAAGGCCCTGGGAGATATGAGGGAGTAAATGTGTGGGATGGGGGTACCAGCTGTTGACTAGGGGACACACTTGGATGTTGAATACATCTTGAAGGTGGGACCAGTGGGATCCGGATGGGTCAGGTTTGAAAGAGAACTTAAAGAAGGTCCAAGGGTGCTGATCCCAGCAACTGCAAGGAAGGAGCTGGTCATCTACAAGAAGGTGAGGACCGGAAACAACGCGTTTGGGGAGAAGCTCACGCTTCTTTGGGACAGGTTCAGGTTGAGAGGCTCTCTGTGTGCCAAAGGAATGTGATCGTTAAGATAAACCATTCAGAAAGATGATTCTCGAGCCCGAGAGAGAAACTGAAGTCGCTCTGGTGTAGGTGGTCTTCAATCCACCATATTGGATGAGATCACCCAGAGAGGGGGGTGGTTAGAGAAGAGGCCCAGGGACGGAGCCTGGAAGCACCCCCAGGTGACAGTGTGGATGGGGAGGGAGGAGGAAAGAACCAACCAACTGCAAAGGAAAGAGAGCAGGAAAAAAATCAGGAGAGCAGACAGTCTCACCAGGACACTAACTCCACCAGTAGCTCTCAAGGAAGGGAAGATGCAGGCACATCCCAAAGAACATCTGAGACCAGATCACAGGCACAGGATAATGCAATTTCTTGATGTCATCAGCATCGTGTGTGTGTGTGTGTGTGTGTGTGTGTGTGTGTGTGTGTGTGTCTGGTGCTGGGAAGGGAACCCAGGCCCTACACAATGCTGGGCAAGCTCTCTACCACTGAGCTCCATCCCTCACTCCTTTTTATTTTTATCTTGAGACAGTGTCTTGCTAAATTGTTGAGGGTCTTTCTAAGTTGCTAAGGCTGGGCCTCAAACTCACGATCCTCCTGCTTCAGCCTCCCGAGTTGCTGGAATGACAGGTGCGCGCCATGGACCTCAGCTAGCATGACTGATGTCTCTGTGTGCATTTCCCTTAATCCTACCCAAGGCTCCCTGGCTGGCTCAGCCCACGACTAGTTTTAGGGAAGGAGAGAGCGTCCCTAGGGTTCACAGGCACCGAATGTCGATGTGCATTGCATTTCTCTTAATTATTAATTTTTAATCACACAAGTAATATATGACTTAGATCATGCCTCCTCACCCCGAAAGGGGGAGGGAATTGGTTCTTGGCTGGCAAAAAAACACCTTAGGTCTTAGAGTGCTTTATAGCTCTCCAATGGGCCACAGTATCTGAACAGATATATTGCACGTCTGTGGTATTAAACTTTCATGATAGAGGGGGAGCGATTAGGAAAGAAATATCTCACAAGGCTCCTCAGAGAAGGCGATAATGAGAAAAATAGGTTGAGAAATCCAAAATTATTCTAAACTCCCTTTTAACTGCCTTCCCTGTCTCTTGGGGAAATATACCCTGATGATTTGTGGACTTGGCTCTTCAGTTCAATAAATAACGATAAAATTTTGTTTTCTTCTTTGTTTCCCCGACTCAGTAATATATCTTGAAGATGTGTTCCTATTAGCGCGTATACATTAGTGGTTCCTTACGAAGGCAGTGGGGTGTCCTATAGTATGGATGCAGCATAGCTTATTTTTGGGGGGTTCTGGGGATGAAACCCGGGGCCTTGCATATACTGAGCATACCTCGGAGCTCCCCTCCTGGCCCTTCAGTATATTTTATGTTTCCATCACTGATAGATATTTAGAGTATTTCTAATTTTTTCCTTCTTCTCTTTTCTATTAAAAATACCGTGGTGTTTGTTTTGTGCAGTGCCCATGTTTGATGGCTCTCGAGGGTAGCAGAGGACATCCTGGCTGTAGGGCCAAGGGTCCTCTGGATAGGCTGCATGCCCATCTGGTGTAAGGCTCTGGAACCACCTGCCCCAGCACATTGTCCCCTTTGTCTCTCTGACAGCCACAGGAAATTGACGTTTTTTTTTTTCACAGGCTACTCTAGCTTTAAGAAAACGGAATTTTAATGAGCTGAAAGTCATTTGTATAAGGCCACACAGTGCAGGTAGTGGCAGAATGAGACCTGAATCAGAGTCTTCATCCCTGAGAACGTGAGATGGCAAGCGAGAGAGGGACTTTAGGGGATCCCTCAGATCTGTGGTTGGATGTGCCTGGGGGTGGTCCCAGGGCCTGGCTCACAGACTGGGTTCTGGCTTTATCGATATGCCAATCATTTCCATGCAGTTTAGAGTTCCTTATTTCTCAACCATTACAGTGCCTGAAATGGTTTTTATTATCTTGTATTTTCTCTGACTAAGCAAGATAGGCAAAAATTTTCTTAAAATATAAACAGAACCAAAAAAACCCCTTAGTTCAGGGCTGGGGTTATAGCTTAGTGATAGAGGGCTTACCTAGCATATATGAGGCTATGGGTTTGAACCCTTGTGCCATAAAAACAAAAAGTTCATGATATATTACTAAAGACTTCAAAATACTATGAACAATAAAATTCCAGCTGGATGGGGAAGAAGTGTGTGTGTGTGTGTGTGTGTGTGTGTGCACGCGTGTGCATACATGTGAGCATATAAGAGAGATTCTGGAAGAAGATTCATGAAATGCTCCTGGAAGCTCTTACTGGGTCAGGGTTCGTGGGACTATGTGATTCCTTTTGGGGGATTTCTCTGGTTAGTCCTCCTCCCCAGTGTCCTTCAAATTCCATGTCTGAATGTCATAATCAGAAAAACATAATGCACTATAAAAGAGAAGCATCGGTAAACACTTTCTTCAAAAGTAAAAGGGAGGGAATTAGAGACAGAGATGAGGTATTTCTTTAATTTAGTTTCTATAAACTCTGTCTCTTATTTATAATTTTTTTTGTGTGTGTGGGACTGAGGATTGAGAGGGCACTCAGGGGCACTCTACCACTGATATACAGCCCCAGCCCTTTTTATTTTAATAGCCCAAACTGGCTTCGAACTTGTGATCCTCCTGCCTCAGCCTTCCAAACTGCTGGGATTACAGGTGTGCACCCCTGCTCCTGGCTGTGTTTGTAAAATTTGAGTTCTCCCTGTGGGTGAGATGAAAGAGCAACCATAGGATCCCACTCATGGAAACTGCTGGTAGCCCTTGGTGCTGTTTGCTCTAAGGTCTCTGAGGCTGGCCAAAGACAGAATCACCTTCCTGAGTACTGGTGGGGTGTCTCAGGTCAGAGCAAGGCCATGTGAGTGGTGCAACCTGCCCCAACTGAACCAGCCCACCCGAGGGTCCTGTTCCCAGATCTGAGGGCCTTTGGCTGTTCCCCCAGACGAGGCTCAGCCTATCACCCCCTGTGGGAGCTATAGTATGGGATCTGGACTTGGGGGTGTGTGCGGAAGGGTTAAGTGCTGTGTTAAGATGTGAGTAACAGGGGCTGAGTTTGTGGCTCAGTGGCAAAGCGCTTGCCTAGCATGCATGAGGCACTGGGTTCGATCCTCAGCACCACATAAATGTAAAATAAAGATATTGTGTCCACTTAAACCTAAAAAATAAATATTCAAAAAAAAAAAAAAAAAGATATGAGTAACAGATCCTTTGCATGCATTTGCTTTGGGGGCACATTTCTATGTCCAGAGAGAAAAGGAAGGTCTGACCTTGCAAAGACACCGGTGGCAAAAATCCTGTCATTTTCAACCTTTGGATAGTGCTTGCCTACCTGCCGGTCAATCTGTAGAACAAATGCATAAAAAAACATTGCTGAGGAGAGAAGAGAAGGTGGAGATGGATTAGGGTACCAAGTGATACTACAGGAATTCGTCAATGGGCAGGGACCAAGGCTCTGCTGGCTCCCAAGGGGATGGGGACAGCTGGCTCAGCACATACTTGGCTCCTTTTCTGTTTTAGTAGCAGCAAGATGAATCAGTAGTGCATCTCTAGGGCAAAATGAGTTTAAGTCTTTCTTAGGCAGTTATTATTTTTTCCCCAAGAAAAACAACAATAGAGGCCATCTTTCTAGTTTTGGCTGCATGTTGGGAATAGCAAGGGCACAGGGATCCCCAGGCTACGCCCAGGCCAATGAGGTCACACCAGTGAAGCCCTCCAGGTGACTGCAGTGAGCATCCACAGGGGAGCAGCTGAGAAAGCATCCCAGCAGCCCAGGCCGTTGTTAATGGCAACAGTCATGCCCAAAGCGAGCCCCTTTACCTGTGCTACATGATCTGTATTCTCTACTTTAATCCACATCCTGCGGGCGGGGCTTGAATTTGCTCATTTGACATTAGGAGTCATGGCCCTAAGGTCAGCCAGCAGAAAGTGGTGTCCCAGGTCTGTGTGACTCCATGCAAACCTCAGCTTCAGTGTTGCTCACCCATGTGGGCAAAGGCAGTGGCTTGTGGGGAGGAGGGGTGTCTGGGAGTCAGGGGCTTGCTGGCATTCAGAGCACAGCCCTGTCCCTGAGCTGAGGCGGAAGGACCCAAGCATTATAGTTTGGATAGGAGGTGTCCTCTGGAAGTTCCTTGTGTTAGTACAGGAATGTTCTGAGGTCAAACAACTGAATTGTGAGAGTTGCAACCTCATCAGTCTATGCTAGTCCCAGTGGACTGACTGGGTGTTAACTGTAGGCAGGTGGGGTGCGGCTGGAGCGGTAGATCACTGGTATCATGCCCTGGAAGGGTGCATCTTCCCTGGGACCCCTTTGTCTCTCCTTGCTCTCTCCTTCCATGAATGAAGCAGGGCTTCTTCACCACACCCTTCTGCCATGATGTTCTGCCTCACCTGGGCCCAGAGCATTGGACTTGCCCAACCTTGGACTAAACCTCTGGAACCATAGCTAAAACTTTTCCTCCTCTTCAATTATCCTGTCCAATATTTTGATCACAGTGAGAAAGAGCTAACTAATATACCAGGTGAGATTGAGGCTCTTGATACAGATAATAGAGCACAGGTAATAATAAAAACGTGTAAGATATTTTTGTTTCTTTCAACTTTATATTCCTTTCCAAAGCATTTAAAATTTTTTTTTTTTTAGTTGTTGATGGACCTCTCTTGTATTTACTTATAGGTGGTGCTGACAATCGAACCCAGTGCCTTGCAAGCACTTTATCACTGAGCTACAACTCCAGCTCCTTTTTCTGAAGCATTTTTTATACCTAGATGTTTTTATTTTCTTTAAACCTTATTATAATTTATGTTTCTCTTGGGAAAATTTGTCTTTGCCCATTTATTATTATTTTAAACCATAGAATTATTATTATATATTATTGTTTTAAACACCCAGAACAGAAAATTTGCCATCTTACCATTTCTAAATGCACAGTTCAGTTTCATTAAGTACCTTAAGCCGTTGCGCAACCATTACCACCATCCATGTTAAGAACATTTTTTCATCTTGCAAAATGGAAAAAGCTCTACCCATTGAAGAGTAAGTCCCAGTTGTCCATGTCCCAGCCCCTGACTGTGTACCCTTGGTCTCGGTGATAAACTGCTCCAGCCATCCCCTGTCCAAGGAATCCTATAATATTTGCTCTTTTGCTCTTTTGTGATGAGCTTGTTTTGCTCAGCATTCTAAAACATTTTTAGCAGGCAACTGATTTATGCTTTAAACAAATATAGATTCAAAGAAGAATGGATTAATCAGGGATTTTTTTTTTTAATCAACTCTGGAAAAGCAACTTGACAATGGAAAATGACTTGAAAAGATGAACTTTAAAAAAAAAAAAAGATTCACCAAGCAAACTGGATTCTTTGCAATTCCTTGATTTTTTCCCCCTTTTTATTTAAAAATACCAGGGCTTGGGATGTCGCTCAGTGGTAGAGTGCTTGCAGAACACAGGTGAGGAGGTCCTGGAATCAATTCCCAGTACTGGAAAAAAAAAATTACAAAACCATTTATCGGGGATGAGTGGGAGAGAGACCCTAGAAAACTGAAGGATGAGCTAAATTCTTTAAATAAATTTGGAAATGATAGCCAGGGGCAGTTCACACCATTCATAAAATATGCAGCACCCTCCTAGAGAGAGCGAGGAGTCAGCTTGATTTCCGCCCCCTGAGCTGAGCTATGTGTTTCTAACACTGGGCATCTCCTGCTTCCTCAGCTCGGCTGCCAAAGCGGGATGGTCCCAAGCCAAGTCAGTGGCCTCAGTGCCTCTCCTGAGGGACCCAGCATGATCCTTGGAGATACCTGCCTCCCGAGGGGGCGCCCAGTGTGGTTCTGCCATAATGCTAGGAAGGAGCTTTTACAAGGCTGATTGGAAAATTGACATTTGTGTTTGGCTTTGTCATCTGTCATTGGGAGTTTTTGGCTAGGATGGAGGGCATGTTTGATTCAATGTAATACTTAATGACAGAGTGGAACAACTGAGATCTGGGAGATTAACTGTGGAGCCGTCAGCTGAAATGTGTGGGAACGTGAGCCTGCAGGAAGTTCAAGTTCAAAGACTGTGAACTTTTTTTCCCCCCCATTTGACACAGTAGAATTCTGTTCTAATGCCCAAATTAGAGGACAAGAGGACACCTACCGTCTCATGACAGTATCTGTTGTCTCTTGTTCTCCCTATACTAGTAATAAAACCTCAGTTTCTCTTTGGGAAACCAAAGAAGCAGTGGATTCACAGAAAATGAATGGTTGGGTTTAATTGAATGGTTTGGGTTTGGTTGGACCCACGCTTGACTTGAATACCATTGCCACAGTGTACCAGGAGCGGACATGTGACCCAAGCTCTTTCAGTGAGCTCCTCCTATATCCCATTCCCAGGACTTTTTTTGCTGTGCAATTTGGGGAAAAGGTGCTTTTTCTCCTCTGAGCTGTTAAAGCTGGAAAGATTATAAACTTGGAGCGCCATGTCTATGTTTGCTAGTGTCGGGGGAGCACCAGAGAATGAAACTAGGGAAAAAAGAGAGAGAGAGAGAGAGAGAGAGAGAGAGAGAGAAGGAGAAAGAAGAATAAAACAGCTAAGGTAATATCGTTGGATCACCTGGATCCATTAATACCTGAAGACCATGCACTCTTGAACCTCGGACTTCCAAGATTCACGAGCCAATAGATAATGCCAACTCTTCATTTTTTGTGTGTCTGAAACAATTTGGTTTAGAGTTCTGTGGCTTACAACCTACTGTGCCCCATCCAAAACAATTATATCACAAACTTTCCATGTGATAGAGGGAAGCTCCTTGCTGTGAACCTGTGATGTGACTCAGCAGGTGGCCGTGAGGAGCCCTTGTTGTCACGGTGAGATTGCAGAGTGTCAGATGAGGATTGAGATTCATAGGACCTAGGATGCCCTCGCCCCGATAGCGGGTAACTTGGGCAAATCTCTTAACCTTTCGAAGTCCCAGCTCTGAACATCCTTAAAGTAAGGGACTTAAGTCAGGTGGTCTCTGAAGTCACTTTCAATTCTATACAATCCGCAGATTGACTCAATATCTGTGTTTCAAATGGGCTGTCAGAAGAGGTATAAAAATCAAAGAAAAAAATTAGATTTCCCTCCAAACTCCAGATCTCTGCACATCTCTGGAAGATACAAAACCAGTTTTACCTAACGTTTAAATTGCAGTACAACCTGCGTAATAGAAAAGTGCTCACGTCATAAATATGGACTTGGGGACATTTCCACAAACGGAGGTCCCTCATGTCATGAGCATCCACACCCTGAAGCCTCTTCCAGCCAGTTCCCACCTCAAAGATGCCCACAATCTTGACTTTTCTCCCACATATTAATTTTGCTCATTTTTTAGATTTTATGCAAACAGAGCACAGAGGAGGTTTTTGATTTAACTGGTTTTTTTGGTGGTAGCAATGGGGGGAATCAGAGATTCGCTCACTGCTCCTATTGTGTGTGGCAATACTTCACTCTCATTGATCTACAGGTAACCTGTCCCCATATGATTGAGTCTGCCCCAATTATTTTTCCTGCTCTTGGGTGGATTCACACCATTATGGATAGTGCTACTTTGGACACTCTGGTACGTATTTTTTTTTTTTGGTGGACAGGATCTCTTGTCTGTCCTGAGTGATTTGCACCAAGGCCTGGGATGCGGAGTCAGGGTAGGTATATCATGTGTTCAGCTCTGGAAAATTCTACCAGGCAGTGTTCCACTCCCATCATCAACCGAGTTCTGTCGTTCCTTGTCTGGGTGAGGTGTCGTTGGTCTTTATTCATTGGAGTCATTTGGGTGAGTGTGTCGTGGTCTCACAAGTTGTGTGTATGTGTGCAGCTTTTTTTTTTTATCTTTACCTTTTTAATTAAAATTTTCAGCATTTTAGTGTGAAAAAATGGAAAACTACAGAAAGGGATGTTTTATAGTACATTTATATACCCACCATCTAGACCCTGCGGTGAACCTTTTATTATTCTTGCTTTATCATGTACCTGTCTCTAGCCAGCCATCTTATTTTTAAAAAGCAATTCAAACTAAGCTGAGAGCAGTAGTAACCTTCACCCCAAACACTTCAGCATATAGAGCGTTAACTAATGGGCAATATGTGTAGTTATTTTTTCTCCTTTGATAATGCAGGTTCAGTATCTCTTATCTGAAATGCATGGGACTAGAAGTGTTTTTGGATTTCACATTTTTCTGGATTTTGTAATTTTTTTTTTTTTGCAAATACATGTATGGCATATCTTAGGGATGGAGCCCAAGTCTAAACATAACATTCAGTTATGTTCCATATACACCTCATAGACATAGTCTGTAGGTAATGTTAGATGATATTATATATTAAAAAAAAAATTGGGGGGGTGGTAACAAAGATTGAACTCAGGGGCACTCGACCACTGAGCCACATCCCCAACCCTATTTTTTATTTTATTTAGAGACAGGGTCTCACTGAATTGCTTAGCGCCTCGCTTTTGCTGAGGCTGACTTTGAATGCATGATCCTCCTGCTTCAGCCTCCCAAATTGCTGGGATTACAGGCATGCACCACTGAGCCAGTGTAGTTTTAAAAACTTTTTACAGGGCTGGAGAGTGAACCCAGGGCCTCGCACGTGCTAGGCAAGCGCTCTACCAATGAGCTTCATCCCTGGCCCTATTTTAATTTTTATTTTGAGATAGGGTCTTGCTAACTTGTCCAGTTTGGTCTGGAATTCACATCTTCTTGCCTCAGTCTCCCACATAAGGGATGATATTTTAAATAAGTTCGTGCATGAATCAAAGTGTCATGCAGTAGAATTTTCCATTTGTGGCATCATGTTGGCCCTCAGAAAGTTTCAGGCATTGGAACATTTTGGATTTTCCTATTAGAGATGCTCAACCCATGTCATTTATGTGCAGTCAAATGCATGTATTTTAAGGGTCTTTTGCTGAATTTTGACAAATGCATACCCCTATGCCGCCCAAATGCTGTCAAGATGTAGAGCATTGAATATCATGAGAAGTTCCCACAAGTCCCTCAGTTGTCCCCGCCCCCACCCCACCAGAAGCAACCACAGCCCTGATTATTGATTGACTGATTGACTGCACTCTGATGTCATACTGAGGTTTTAATTTTTGTATTCTCATGACTCCTGGTACCAAGCACCTTTAAATATGCTTATTGCCCATTAGTGTTTCCTCTCTTGTGTGAGGAAGGATTGCTTTTAAAGGTTAAGGGGAAGAAACTAAGGGGACAAGTCCAGTTGACTGGCAGGAGGACCGAGTGAGTGTCCATGCCTGGGGGTCAAACTTGTTCCAAAGTGTCTGCTGTTAACAGAATTCTCACACCTCCAGCACTTCCCAATGTCAGGAGCAAGGAAATGCTCCTGAGGAAAACTTGACCCCAAACTGGCTAGCGCAGTGAACTTTCTGAGCACGTGGCTTGAAGCCTTATCTTCTCATCATCTCCAGTTGTATCACTTCTTCTCCCATGAATGGCAGCCTGCTGGAGAGCTCAGAGTTATTAGCAGATTTTTATAGAGACTTGACCCACAGCTGCCAGAGGAAGTGTGACCCCGAGATCCCCCATGTTCCATCGGATTTACTTTCAGACGGAAAGGCGAGGTGGTAGGGCAGAGAAAATGTTTTCGGGACCGTTGACAGAAATGGATCTCTGAAAAAACATCATGTCCCTTGTTCGCTGCAGGGTTCGCAGGTCTTGCTTTCCCGGGCTGCGGCCGCTTCCCCAGCCTTTTGTAAGCAGAGGACTTTGGGTTTGCTGCTGGTTTGTGAACAGCAGGCTTTCCCTTCTCCTCTTAGGGGCCCTGTCTGTGTAATCGTGTGCTGGGCAGTGGTGGCTGTCACCAAGACTAGGCTAAAGTTGCAGGGAGAAGCAGAGTAACCTGCATTCCGGGTTAACCTCAAACTTGAGATCCTCCTGCCTCAGCCTCCTGAATAGATGGGATTGTCGGTAGGCACCTCTGCACTCAGCAAAAATTCACCCTTTTAACATGTGCACCTCAGTGGTTTATAGGATAATGATGGTCTAGCATGTTCACTAACATTGGAACATTTCCATTTCCTCCAAAAGAAACCCATTTTCCATTAGCAGTCACTCCCCATTCACCCTTCCCCTAATCCTCTCTATTTCTGACTCTGTGGATTTGCCTGTTCTAGGCATTTCATATAAATGGAACCATACCGTATGTGGTTTTTTTGTGTTTTAATTCTTGAATTTTGCATAATGCTCTCAAGGGTCATCCATGTTGTAGCAAGAATAAGTACTCCATTTTTTATGGCTATATAATATTCCGTTGTATGGATGTATTTCATTTATCCATCAGTTGGTGGACATTGGATTGTTTATACTTCTGACTCTTATGAATAATGCTTCTATAAAAACCGGTGTGCAAGTTTTTGTGTGGACATGTGCTTTTAGTTCTTTTCGGTATTAGGTGTAGGAGTGGAATTGCTGGGTTATGTGGTAACTCTGTTTAGCTTTTTGAGGAACCGCCAAATGGTTCCTGCTTCTTCAACTGCTAATCCTCAAATGAAATTTATGTATTGTTGCAAAAAGTTAACTGGGTTTTTATGTTCTTTGGTCACAATATCCTCAAATTTTGTGAGATGGGCTGTTATACCCTTGACAATAGATCTTCTGTTTAACATCTAATAGGACATGCTGCAACTTTCTGGAACAAGAAGATGGCTTGTTGGTTCAAATAGACCAGGGTTTCTGTTCTGATTTGGATCTTTATGTCCCTCAATGACCTGTATACTAAAGGCTTGATCACCAACCTTTGTTGCTATTGGAAGGTCGTGGAACTTTGAAGAGCTGGGACCTACTGGAAAGAATTTAGCTCATTGAAGTTGAAGGCACTATTGGGACTCCTGTCTGTCTCTCTTTGTTTCCTGGTTACCGTAAGGTAATCAGCTTTGCTCTCTCAAGTGCTCCTGTCCTGCACAACGACTGTGGATTAAAACCTGTAGAAACCATGAGCTAAAATAAACCTTTCCTCCGTGTAAGTTGATTATCTCAGGTATTTTGTCACAGCAACAAAAAGCTGACTAACATATTTTCCCAACCGTTTTCATCTTCCAGTATACCTGAGGGATGTAAGAGGATTCCTTACGAGCAGTAACAGGTTTTCTGAGGAATGTAGGTGAGGGGTCTAAGTCAGCCAAAACCAACAAACATCCCCTCACCCCACAAAAATAACCTCCCACCCCAAAACACAACCAAGAAGTTAAAAATACAAAACCTGGGTGATTTCAACTCCTTCTTTCCCAAGCTCTTCATTAAAAAAAAAAAAAAAAAGTCTGTAGTAGTCAGTAATAAAGTTTGAATGTGCTTTACGACTTTTTCAGTGGTCTTACATGTGATATGTGATCAATCCTCGTGAGCAGTTATCCTCATCTCATCTGAGTACATTGGAGACTCAGACTTTGTGATTTGTTGCTAGATTAAAAGTGGTGGAGAGTGAAGGAGAATCTCAGCATTTAGACCTTCTAAACTTGGAGTTCTGTACTCTTTTTTTGCAGGGGGAGTTTGGGGGTGTTCCACTAAGTTGCCCAGAATGGTCTCAAACTCTCAGACTCAAGCCATCTTTCTGCCTCAGCCTCCTGAGGAGCTGGGACAACACACCACCACACCCTTCTGAACTCCTTTGATGATGAGCATTTTTCGGTGTTCACGGTCATTTTAAAATCTAGATAAAGTTATGCTGATTTTCTCTTCTTTTAAGAATCACATTAGTAAGAGAGATTGAACTTGACTCTGGGAACCCTCAGTAAACATCATGCTTGGATCTTGGACATGACAGGGAGTGGCTGTTTGCAACACACGTGTGCAAACTCAGCTATCCAGTGTATTTTTACAAGTTCCTTTTCTATGTTTATGCCTGTGAGGTTTCTTAGCACCTCCCCTCCCCGCCCCGCCTCCCCTGGCTGATAGAGAAGTCTTTCTTTGGAACTCTAAGAGGAAATATTGGGATGTTCCTATTCCCTTAAATAGCAAATAAATTCCAAACTGGTGGATGGGCTCAGCTGTGGGATCGAAAATCATTTACAGAAACTTTGGGGTATGTTTTCCCTTTTTTTGTCTGAGTGTTTTAGAAATCAGCTTAATTGAGGTTGTCTGAGGGCTTCTGCAAGTTTCACTGAAACAGTGGTGTATTTATACTCCACTGGGATGTGATTAAACCACATGGACACACATGGGCCACCCTCCACCTCCTTCCTAACCCCACTGCTGGGGCCCTGCTTGGGAGTGTGTTGACACCTGTCTGTGGATGCATGAACTATAAGCCTGGTGCAGAGGACCAATATAATGAGTAAAGTCATGTTTTAAAGCTAATTGGGTTGGTATGGATATGGATATTTTGTTGTGAACACATTAAAAAACAGCAGGGTAGCTAAGCATTTGAAGACTTTGGCTTCCTTCTTGCTTACCATAAAACTTGACTTAATAGGTAAGCCCCACTGTAGTAGACCCGAAGGAGCACAATTTCTGAAACAGAAGGTCCTAAAGGAAGGAATTTTTATTGTCTAACTACAGGAAAACAAGAGCCATTTCAGCTATTAACCCTTGGAGAAGTCTTAGCCCATCTCATACTGAGGTGGTCCATTCCCAGCGAGGTCCTTCAAAGCTGAGGGAGCATCATTTTGTTGGAGGGTGTTTTGAGTGCACATTGCTGGGCCTCCCCTGCAGAGGGTCTGAGTCAGTGGGTCTGGAGTTGGGCCTAAGAATCTTCATTTCCAACAAACTCCCAGGGGATGCGGGTCTGTGGTCCACACTTGAAGTGGAGAGATTTAAGAGAATTCACTGCCTGTCTTTTTGAGAGAATTTTTGCCTTTAAGAAAGACAGGAGAGCTGAACACAGGGCTACAGGTCTGTAATGCTAGTGACTTGGGAGGCTGAGGAGAGAGGACCCCAAGTTTGAGGTCAGCCTCAACAACTTAGCGAGGCCTTATATGAAAATAAAAAATAAGGGCTGGGATTATAGTTTAGTGGTAAAGCACCACTTGGTTTAATCCCCAGTAAATAATAGAAAGAAAGAAGGAAAGAAAAAAAGAAAGAAAGAAAGAAGGAAGGAAGAAGGAAGGAAGGAAAGAAGGAAGACAAACATGAAAATCAATATTTCTATTTTTTTTTTTTTTTTTTTTGGTATTCAGGATTGAACCCAGGGACATTTAACCACTGAGCCACATCCCCAGCCCTTTTTTATATTTTATTTAGAGATCGGGTCTCTCTGAGTTACTGATTGCCTCACTCCATTACTGAGGCTGACTTTGAATTCAAATCCTCCTGCCTCAGCCTCCCGAGCCACTGGGATTACAGGTCGTACCACCACACCTGGCTGAAAATCAATATTTGAATCATCCTGGAAATCGATATCTCAATCATTCTTTGAAAGACATGCCAGGACCTGTTCCCCAGGACTCCCCTCAGGGTATCTTGTCTAGGTTTGCTCTTGGGAGGTGGATTTGGTACGCATGTTGGGCTACGAAGGGTGAAAACAGTTCATTTCTTATGCATACTTTCATCTGTGTGTGATGCTATGGATTGAAACCAGGGCCTTGCGTGTGCTCAGCACGTGCTCTGCCCTGAGCCACACCCCCCAACCTGTCATACTTTCAACTGAATCCTGGTTTTGATCACAGATGTCCTGTGTTCTGGATTTACCCACCTCAGTTCCTGGGAACTGTAGGGTGCCTTGGTGCTTTGTAGGGGGTCTAGGTAGGCAGATTTAATGAGTGAGTCCTCCTGAGTTTGAGGGGCACCAGATGCTTCCTTTGTCCTTTTGTGTATGAAGATGCTGTTTCTGAATTTATCCTTTAAATGCTGGGTCATTTTTCTGAGGTCACTCCGGGTGGGCACTGATCTTTGACAAGGCCCTGCTGGCTCAGAGGGCTTGGGGTCTCACACTCTGAATTGCTCCCTGTAAGATCCTGGGGACTCTGAACTCCAGGGATAACCCTTTGGGAGCTAGAGGGCATCTCTGATTCTGGGGGTCTTAGAAGTCACTAGTACACCGGCCCCCACCATTCCCTGGTAAGGTATTGGCTTTTTGATTGCCCATCCTGACCTCTAAAGCCTATTGCCTGCTCCTGGTCAAGACACACTGTCTGTGAGCAGGGTGGTATTCCTTGCAGGAACGGTGAGCCTGATAGCAGTATTCCTGCTTCCTATGCCAAGGTCAATGCACAGACTGGCCTTCTGCACTGGTGAGAACTCAGAATGTGAGCCTAGGGGCCCTGGGTGCTGTTTATCCTCAATGCTCCATAGGGCCCATTCATGCGATTAGGCAGTCTTTGGAGGTTCCTTCCAAACCTCTACTGGCTTAGCTTGGGGAGACCTTCTGGTCTTACTGTGCTGCTCGAACTTGATCTCATCACCTTTTAACTTAGACTAACCCAGGCAGGACTTGCTCCAGAGGAAGCCAGGATTTCTATGTTTCTTTTCTTGTACCTTTCCCAATGCATCTTTTTTTTTAAAGAAAAAATTGTTTTAGTTGTAGATGGATGCAATACGTTTATTTAAAAAAAAAATTGTAGTTGTAGATGGACAGAATTTTTTTTTTTAATGTGGTGCAGAGGATCAAACCCAGTGCCTCACATATGCGAGGCAAGTGCTTTACCACTGAGCCACAGCCCCCGCCCACCCAATGCATCTTGATATACAGAGACGGTTTGCTCTTCTCTCTTGGATGTGCATTGGAGCATTTACCTGTGGCTCTGTTCTTTCCCAGTACCTGTCTTAGGCCTCTGGCAGTCAACCCTAGACCCCAGAGCATTTGAAGCCTTGATCTGAGCCAGGCTCTCTGCAAATAGGGGACTGTGGATTTTCTGTTGGTCTCTGCCTGGGGCCACCAGCTCTTGAGATACCATCTTGATGGAATAGTCCAGCCAAGTTGAGAATTCCCTTTAGGGGAACTAACTGTCTGTGTATCTTTGGAAAATATCCAGGGTCTTTGGAACTAAGTAGTTTCTGTCGTGGGCTGTACTTTCTTTTCTCATCCAATCACCCTGCTCGTGTTTAATTATAGATTTGGTTTCTAGAAGATTCTGTTCAGAGGCAGGCAGAAGTCGTGGATCTGGCCAGTGGCATATCTGCCACCCAATTCTCATGAACTATAAGAAAAAGATTAAAAGATTGAACATGCCCAGCATGGGAGGCTGAGACCGGAGAATCGCAAGTTCAAAGCCAACCTCAGCAACTATGAGGCACTAGGCAACTCAGTGAGACCTTGCCTCTAAATAAAATACAAAATAGGGCTAGGGATGTGGCTCAGTGGTTGAGTGCCGCTGAGTTCAATCCTTGGTACCAAAAAAAAAAAAAAAAAAAAAAAAAAAAAAAAAAAGATTGAGTATGTCTAATCAAAAAGCCTGAAATCCAAAGTGTTCCAAAATTCAAAATGTTTCGAGGATTGACATGATGCCAAAAGTGGAAAATTCCACACCATAAAGTTTCATGCCAAAAATGTTTGAAATATTGTATAAAATTACCTTTAGGCAGTGGATGTAGGGTATATGTGAAACGTAAATGAGTTTCATGTTGGGACTTGGGTCCTATCCCCAAAGTTTTTTTTTTTTTTTAAACTGTGTGAAATAATATGAAATATACCACTTCTGGTCCCAAGAATTGTGGATGAAGGACACTCAACCTATAGTAATTTGCCAGATCTTGTCATACAGGATACTGGGGATCTGAAGAGATGGACCACTCACTTGGGGCTCTGAAGAGATTGATCTCACAGCTCTGTGCAGAATCCAAGGTCCCGGATGTGCATCTGGGGTGCACCCCAATCAGAATCATTCTCTTTCACTTTAAGGTGACATCTCTGACCTGACATTGCACATAGGACACCTGTGCTTCAGGAGTGAGCCATGGTCAGAGCGCACTCCCAGCTGTGTTATAGGAAGTACGAGGGCTAGAGATGGACCCTGCTACAGAGGTCCTCAGCTTTGGACCGAAGTGGAGCCAGTCAGCAGTCTCCGCTGTCCCCTGGAATCCTTGGAGCCACGAGTCTTCTGTGATCACATCTCACCAGAGTCCCTCTGTTGTCCCACCACTCTGAGCCCCCAGACCCCTTTCTCCACACTGCTAGAGTGTGGAACCCACTGCCTGCAGGGCCCTACCCTTCTCAGTCCTTCCTGCCAACAGGAAGTTCTGGGCTAGAGAGGGACATGGGTGGGCCTACCTAGGACCCCTCCCTGTGCATTTTTTCCTGCACCCTCACCAGCTCAGCACGGTGGCGCTCTCCTCACCTGGCAAGACATACTCTGTGCATTTGCCAGAACTGGTTTCCAGAACAGAGCATGAGAGATGGGGGGTGGGGGTGGAGTTTGTGAATGACAGAATTTATTTTCTCACGGTTCTGGAGGCTAGAAGTCTGATTTCAAGATGGTGGCATGGCTGGGCTCTTCTGAGACTCTCTCCTTGGGTTTCTTTCCATGTCTGATCTTCCCTCTGTATGAGTCTGTGCACTAACTTTTTATGAAGACAGAGGTCATACCAGGACCCCGTTGTTTTTTACTTCCTTACCTTTACAAAGACCCTTTCTTCACTGTAGTTATATTCTAAGGTACTTGGGGTTAGGAGTTCAGCATAGAGATTTGGGGGAAGGTAGGGAGATAGATGCAGCTCAGCTCATAGCACAAACCTGTGATTCACATCTGAACCCCCAAGTTCAGCCTGACCCTCCGTATATAGCTGCACAACTGGATCAAGTTTGCATGGAACAGAAAAAAATTTGCGTAAGCTTGAAATATATTAGGCACATCCAAGAATCTTCTCCTCTAAGAATTATGATGGGTTTTAGTGTTCTCATTTGGTTCCCTGTTTTTCAACCTTTAGAAAAAAATATGTTACTTATGATATAGTCCGTTTTATGGACTTGATTTTGTGCGCGTGTTCCGTCAGATAATTTGAAAGGTTTACAGTCTGCTTTTAGTTCTGGTAGTTATCTTTATAACTACTATATAACTCTGTCATATACTCTGTCCTCCGTTCTTAGTACCTACTGACTCACCACTAGGAGCAATGACAAAATTATTCTGAAGAGTTTTAATCTTAACAAAAATAACTAACATTATACCTTATTTTTAAAAGAATTTAAAAATGTCAAACCTCTCCACAACCATGTGTTGTAATGCAGCTATGACACATTTTTTTTTTTTCCTTTTTCAATGCTGGAGATTGAACCAGGTCTGCTTTACCACTGAGCTACATCCCCAGCCCCTTTTTATGTTTTATTTTGAGGCACAGTCTCACTAAGTTGCTGAGGCTGGCCTTGAACTTGGGATCTTCCTGCTTCAAACTCTCAAGTAGCTGAGATTATAGGCGTGCATCACTGTTACCAGTTATTATACACATTTTAAAGGTGAAGAGTTTAGGGACCAGAGAGGCACAGGAACATGCCCAAGGCCCCTTGGCTTAGTATCTAGCAGACCTGAAATTTGACCTGGAACTTGTGTGATTGCAGAACTCTGGTCCTGACCCTGTCTAGTTGGCCCAGCATATTCTAGGTAACTACCTCCATTGCCTCCTCTCCCTCCTTTTTATTTCTCTTCAGATGGGGTCTTTGGAGGGTAGTAATTCAGAATTGCAGGCTTTGGAGGTACTTGGGTCTGCCCTGGGAATTTGGAGGTCTGGTTAGGGCTGCCTGGGTACTCATTCAGCTCCAATGTCCCCTTGATATGGCCTGTATGTGGCCTCCCAAGGCAGGAATTTCCATTCCAGAAGGTGAGAGGGGCCAGGACCCTGGAGCCACCTCTCTGGGTTTCCAGAAGCATCCTCTCCGGGGCTACCAAAGAAGCATAGCTGGACACAGGCACAGATACACCAGACTCAGACATGCTTGGTCACACTCACACACAGGGATACCACTTTTTAGGGAGAATCTTTATAGAGATTGGTTTCATGTCATTGTGGGGCTGGCTAGGCCGTCTCTCTGCCCAGCAGCTAGAGGTGCTGACAGAGGCCACCCTGTCCCTGCATGGGAGACATTAGAACACAGTGGGGAGGTGACCCAGCACAGGCCACCATCTTTAGCTCTCATGTCTGCAGGGCTGTGCATCTAGAAGAGACTGAGTAATTCTTGTTTATTTTAATCTGGGAGCCTAGAGGGGCAGAGTGGTAGACTTGAGTTGCTACTGCTTTCCACCACCCCAGCCTTCAACTGGAGTCCCAGCTCCGGCATCTCTAGAGACTCCCTCTCCATGACTACCTGTCCTCTGAAGGACTTCTGGCAAGGAGTGTGCTTGTGTCAGGCAGGGTTCAACCAGAGAAGCAGAATGAGTAGGGAAAGCATATGTAGGCATAGATGTAAACAGAGATGTGTACACAGTCACCTCATACAAGGAGACCTAGACAGACACGCAACAGAACCTGCAGGAACAGACATGCCTGCAGACATAGATGTGCACATACACACAGATACACTTGCAGATATAGACATACATGTAGACATTTAAATATATATGCACACGTAGATACACTAGACACAGCACATGTGTATGTATTCCTACACAGATATAGACATTTTTAAAGAGAGCCTTTGTAGGGGTTGGTTTTACACCATGCAGGGCAGGCTAAGCAGTCTCTGTTACGCTGTCAACTCCATATCTGAATCTTGATGTCACAAGATCACAGCTTTTTCCCTTCCACCCACCAAATCTCCCAGAACCTACTAATGGCCCATCCTAACCAGAACCGAGAAGACATAGAAATCTGGGAACTGAACTCATCCTGGCCAAGTGGACACATAGAAAGTCACGTTGGATGAGCCGGTGGGAAGACGGCAGGCTCAGGGGTCAGAATCATCAGTTTCCTTGCTGTGCAGATTTCAGCAAATGTTCTAATCTGTGCCTCTTCCATTAAAAGAGAATAATACTACTTACAACCTCATGGCAGAGAGTTATTAATTAGGAGGATTAAATGGAATTAAGAATCTCAAGCATCTGCTTTGCTCCTGGTGCTGGGGTAAGAAATCTCAGACCTTTCACAGTTCTTGATACTAACCAGGAACATAATATACAATTAAGTCTGATTCTGCCCACAGACAAATGGCTTCTTCACATAGGCTTTGTGTATTTCTTCCACTAAGTTTATTCCTAGGATGTTGATATTTCTTCTTGTTATTGTGAGTGAAATTTAATTATGCTTTTAAATTGGTTATTGATGATGTATGGTTCCAGAAGGATGCTAATAAATAGCCATATTCCTATCTGTAATGGGAATTCCTCTGGAATTTCCTCATAACTCTGTTACTGGCTGTTGCTTTTAGATTAGCATTTATATTTTCTGTTTAGCATTTTAATATCCTTTTTATGTCTTTTTTTTTTTTTTTTTTTGGTGCCTTCATGGAGAGTATAAGATTAGGTTGGTCTTCATACCCAAAAGAGGCTATTTTAAAATCCTCAAATAGATATGGAATTTTGTCAGATGATGCCCATCAGCATCTCTCACGACGATTGTATATTTTTTCATTTTTGGTACATTAGTATGATTAACAATATTAATAGATTGCCTAGCAGGACAGAATGTGGAAATCAGAGGTAACTCAATGGAAAACACATAGGATAGAGCATCTGGAAACCTGGATTCCAGGTGTTGTTTGGTTCTTGACATCTTTGACCTTGGACAAGCCAGTGTGCGTCATTTTTCCTCTCAACAAACATCCCCCCTTGAAGCTTCCTTACCTGTGAAATGTGAACTGTCACATTTCCCGCCCTTTCTTACTGATGAGACAGAAGAATGAAGATGAGTCAATAGCTTTCTTTGACATTTCTTTCAATGCTTTTACATGTGATTCCTTAGAAAACTTGGAATGGAGCCACCATTTGACCCAGCTATCCCACTCCTCCGTCTATACCCAAAGGACTTAAAAACAGCATACTACAGGGACACAGCCACATCAATGTTTACTGCAGCACAATTCACAGTAGCTAAACTGTGGAGCCAACCTAGATGCCCTTCAACAGATGATGGATAAAGAAACTGTGGTACATGTACACAGTGGAACATTACTCAGCTTTAAAAGAGAAGAAAATTACGGCATTTGCAGGTAAATGGATGGAGCTGGAGAATATCATGCTAAGTGAAGTAAGCTAATCTGGAAAAAAACAAAGGCCAAATGTTCTCTCTGATAAATGGATGCTGACCCATAATGGGGGGAGGGCATGGAAAGAATGGAGGAATTTTGAATTGGCAAAGGGGAGGGAGGGGAGGGGACACGGGGCAGGAAAGATGGTGGGATGAGATGGACATCATTACCCTAGGTACACGTATGATTGAATATATGGTGCAACACTACATTGTGTACAACCAGAGAAAGGAAAAGTTATGCTGCTGCAATTGTGTACAATGAATCCAAAGGCATTTTCTGCTGTTGTGTATAACTAATTAGAACAAATTTTAAATAAAAGGAAAAAAAGAACCATGAAAAAATATAAAACAGGACGGAATCAATATCTCATTGTTGTACCTTGGTCAACCAAGAATTCTTTTGTTCATTCATTCATTCATTCAACAAACATTGATTAAGGATCTGTACTGGTCTAGGAATTGTCCTAAACACTGGGAAGAGAGTGTTCAGCAGGCAAATTTCTTGCACAGTGGAGCTTGCAGTCCTACAAACCCACACTTCCATTTGTGTGTTAGCTGAGTGATCAGTACTCTGAAGATAAATGAAGGGGTGGTGACAGGGTAGAGAGTGAGACAAGTTGTATGAGAGGCTTACTTTAAATGGGGTGGTCAGAGAAGACCCCGCCAAGGGGACATTTGAGCCTAGAACTTAATGAAGAGAGGGAAATCTGGGGAAAGACTATTCCAGGCAGTGAAACAGTAAGTGCAAAGGTCCTGAGGCAGTGATGCCTATATAACTTGAGTTGGGTGTAGAGGCAGCAGAGGGTAAAGACTTGAGGCCTGAGAGTTTGTGGCAGGTTCAATAATACAGGAGCCTGTGGACCCTTCCAGGGACCTCTTCCTTTCCCTCCCACCCCTAAGCATGAAGGAAAGCCATTGGAAGGTTGTGAGCTGGGAGGACATGTGATCCATTTCCCTCTCTGGAAGGTTCCCTCTGGCTGCCTTTTGGAGAATGAATTGGAGCTGGTTATGAATTGAGGCAGGCAGACAGGAGGGGATGGCGGCTCAGGCTGGGCTGATAGCTTTCGGGGGGGCGGTGAGAATGGATTCGGGTTCCATTTTACAGGAGGTGCTGACAGGGTTTGTCTATGGATTGGAAGTCTCAGCTCAGAGGCGGGCGCTTTGGCTTTTCCTGTGAGAAGAAAATGTGTCCGCCCTTCTGTCTGCTACCGTCGGGGGGAAATCTGGCCTGCGTTTTCCACAGCGCCATTGCACCGAGTCAGGAGAAACCCTGAGGACCCCCACTGGGGACACTTCTAAGCGTCCAGCTGGACTGAGCCCTGAAAATCATTGAAGGCTTTGGATGGCCCCAGGAGATGTCCTGTCCTGAGGCTGGATCTGCCCCAGGAAGGGTCCCTCCATCCCTCCCCACAGGCCCAGCCTCCCCTGGGCCATGGGAGATGCCTTCAGAAAGGCCAAGGAGCAAGAGGACCTCACCCCCCACGGTTACAGTTGGTGTTAGTCGTCAGACCCTCGGCCATGGGGGATGTTGTGATGAGTTAATGAAAGACAGAGACCCCATTTGGGAGGCATTTGTGTTCCTTCAAGGAGTCTAGCCCCCTCTGGCAGCCCTTTGTGTGGTTTCAGCCTGAACCCTCCCCTGAGCTGTGTGGGGCCCACTTGCTCTTTCCTGCCCTGGCTCTCCAAACTCTCTCCCCAATCTGAAGTTGGGAAGAGGTCTCATCCCTTCTGGTGTTACGGCCGCCAGTCTTCTTCCCCCACCGTTTCCTGCTCACTTGAGATTCCTTCTCGAATCCTCGGATGGAAACTTCTTTCTTTCCAGGGTTTGGGCACCCAGGTGGAGGATTGAAAACACACCTCTCTGCTGGTCGGTGCACCCTACCCTGACCCTTGACCCCACCTGCACCACCCCCAGTCCTGAGGCTTGCAGATGTCTTATGCACTCCTTGGGTGGCACCTGAGCTAGGGTGGATAGGAAAGCCAAGGAAGGCCTTGTGCCAGCTCTGCCATCTTGTGCCCACCTGGGGCCCAGGAAAGCACACGGTGAGCCAGGATGACCAGGCGAGATTGGAAACTTAAAACAAATGTCACCCAGCAGCGTGTGACGCACGGGGCCTTCACAGCTGCTCCTTGTCCTGACCCTGGCTGCCTTTATTAGCTAGGAGAAAGCTTTCTGGCTGGTCTCGTTCCCGCCTTTGTGGTGGAGAACTAATCTGTGTAATGGGCCGAGGGACCACACAGGTGCCGCCCAGAAGACTAGTTTCAGGAGAAAGAGAGAAAGGGAGGGTTCAGGTGGAGAGTGGGGACCTGGGCGCACACTGTGGGTGGGAGTGGAACTATCATGGCCACTGAGGGAATGTGTATGGTGGTTCCTTGAAAATTAAAAACGGGGAGGCATGTGATCCAGCAATCTCACTACTGGTTATATATCCAAAGGAAATGAAATCTATGTGTCAAAGACACGCACAAATGTCATTGAACCATTCACAATAGCCAAGCTATGGAGCCAACCTAGGCATCCATAGACAAAGGAATGGATAAAAGGAAATGTGGTACATATACAATGGAGTACTGTTCCACCTTAAAAAAAGAAGGAAATTTTGTCATTTGTGACAACCTGGAGGACATTATGACAGGTGAGATAAGCCAGGCATAGGAAGACAAAGACAGAATAATCTCACTTATGCGTGGAATTGCAAAAGTTGACCTCATAAAAGCAGAGAGATATAAGGGATTTCCAGGGACTAGGGATGGCTGGAGTGGGGAACTGGGGAGAGGTTAGTCAAAGGATATAAAATTTTAGTTATAAGCGTGCAGTGGTACATGCCTGTAATCCCAGCAACTCGGGAAGCTGAGGCAGGAGGATCTCAAGTCTGAGGCCAGCCTCAGCGATTTAGTGAGACTTTGGCACACAATAAAAAATAAAAAGGACTGAGGATGGAGCTCAGTGGTAGATCACCCCCAAGTTTCATCCCCAGTACTAGAAAATTAAAATTCAGTTAGGAGAAATAAAGCTCAGGAGATCTATTGAATGACACGGTAACTGTAGTGGATAACAACGATAATTTGAAAATCGCTGGGAGTAGATTTTTTTTGTTCTCACAAATAACATATACATGAATTAACGCATGTCAGTTAACTCTGTGGAGTCATTCCATAATGTATTCATATTTCAGAACATGGTGTTGTTCTATAGAATGAACGTAAACAATTTTAATTTTTCAATTAAAAATGAAATATAAAATTGGGAGAGAGAGGGAGAGAGAGAAAGGTCTGATCAGGAAGGAGGGTCAATGTGTGAGAGAAGGATGTCTGTAGGGGAGAAAGACCCAAGTCACCAGGGCATTGGGGGGTGGGATCGAATTCTTCTGGAGCAAGGGAGAAAAGAGATTTGGAGGGGCAGCTTCTAAGCCTGTGAGTCAGATGAAAAAATATCATAAGAAAATACTGTGTTTTGTTACAGGTTGGGAATGAAGGCACTCTTGGCCTCCTTTTAAATAGACTTTAAAGATGTAATTGCTTTAAAAATAATTTTCAGATGACTGTGTGATGGTCTTTGAATGGGAGAGCCTGTGGAGGCAGAGCCAGGGCCTTAGACCCAGAAGCCAGGAGTAACAGCTTTGTGTGCACATGGGGTGGGGTCAGAGGTGGTGATATTTTTTTTCTCTTATTCATTTGTTATTTATTTATCTATTTATTTATTTTTCCTTTTATTCATAGTACAGGGGATCAAACCCAGGGTCTTGAGCAGGCTGAGTCAGCACTATTCCACTACACCCAGCCCAGCCCTCTTTAATTTTTTTAAATTAATTTTTTTTTCAGTACCAGGGATTGAACTCAGAGGAGTTTTAGCACTGAGCCATGTCCCCAGCCCTTTTAATTTTTTTATTTTGAGACAGGGTCTCCCTAACTCTCTTAGGGCCTTGCTAAGTTGCTGAGGCTGGCTTGGAACTTGTGACCCTCCTGCCTCAGCCTCCCAAGCCCCTGGGATTACAGGTGTGCACCTGTGCCTGGCTTTTACTTTTTGATAACAGTTTTACTGAGATATAATTCACATATCATCCAGTTCACTCACATGGGGTGTATAATTCCACGGTTTTTAGGACGTTCGCGGAGTTGTGCAACCATGACCATAGCCAATTTTAGAACGCATTTATCATTCTGAAAAGAAACTGGACTCATGAGCAATCACTCCCCATTTCCCCAATCACCCCAGTCCTCTGCAGCCACTCATCTGCTTTCTGTCTTTCTAGATTTGCTCTGAACATCTCCCTTCAATGGAATGATACAATATGTATCTTTTTGTGTCTGACTTCTTTCACCATGTTGTAACATGTATCAGGACTTCATTTCTTTTTCTATCCAAATAATGCTCCACTGCTGTCGACATATCACATTTTCTTTATCTGTGGTCAATTGAGGAGCATTTGGGTCATCAGGAACTACTTTTTTGGGCCATCAGGAACAATATACCACTGTGTACATCTGTGTGCACGTTTTTGCATGAACATATGTTTTCATTTCTCTGAGATGAACAGCTAGGAGTGGAATTGCTGGGTGGTATGGTATGTTTAACTTTTTGAGAAGCTGTCAGACTGTTTTCTGAAGTCGCTGGACCAGTTTATATTCCCAGCAGGAGTCTGTGACGGTTCTAGCTCTCCCCTCCTTCCCAACCTTTGTTATTATCTCTGTTTTTTATTCTAGCTGTTCTAGTGGGTGTGAAGTGGCATCTCCCCGTGGTTTTGACTTGCATTCCCCTGAAGACTCCAGATGCTGAACACCCTTTCACGTGCTTACCGACCATTCAGAGAGAGTCTTCTTTGGACAGAGGTGTATTCAGAACCTGTGCCCATTTGTCCGATGGATTGGATGACATATGTCTTTCTTATTTTGTTGCAAGTATTTTTAATGTGTTCTAGATAAAAGTCCTTTATCAAAGATGTTTGATTTGATAAATTTCTTTCCTGCTTGGTGGATTATATTTTTACACTCTTTACTGTCTTTTGGAGCCCAAAAGATTCCTTTGGATGAAGGCCAATTTATGTGTTTGTTTGTTTGTTTTTTTCTTTTTGTGTTTTCTACTTTTGTTTTTCATGTCTAAGACATTATCACCTGATCCCTGGTCACGAGGATTTACCCCTGTGTTTTCTTCTAAGAGTTTTATGGCTTTAACTCTGATGTTCAGGAGTTTGGTCCATTTTGTGTTAATTTTTGTGTATTCTTGTACACGTGATACCTGTTGTTCCAACATTGTTTGTTGAGAAGACTGTTCTTCCCCCCCACTGAATGGCCTTAGCCTTTTGGTCAAGAAGCCTTTTGCCTGTGCTTACTTAGTCAAAGGGTGAAGAAACTTTTCTTACCAATCTAGTGATTCACAGGGAGAAATCAATAAAGCATGATTTAGGTTATAAGATCATTTTGTGGCCAGGTGCTGTGGTGCACACCTAGAATCCCAGTGGCTCAGGAGGCTGAGACAGGAGGATCGTGAGTTCAAAGCCAGCCTCAGTAACGGTAAAGCACTAAGCCACTCAGTGAGATCCTGTCTCTAAATAAAATCCACAGTAGGGCTGGGGATGGGGCTCAGTGGTCGAGTGCCCCTGAGTTCAATCCCCAGTATCCCCCAAAAAACCAAAAACAAAAAAAAAGACCATTTTATTTGGAATTTTTAAAAAATCATTGACATTTTTTCATTAAAAAATGTGAACAGGCAATGAACCGTGTTGTCAAATAAATGTAAGTAATGAGACACTGAGTTTATATTCTGACCCAGTGAAGGGGAGAGGGGGAGGCACTTGGCCTCTGCTTGCTCTGGAATTTGATAAGCTGTGGATTAAAAATCCAATCTGATTGCATCCAATGTGGGAGCGTTGGGCCATGGGTCTGTGGACATGAGGAACTGCAGGTCCCCCCCTCCCACACCCATCCACATCCCGGGTCCCCTCCCTCTAAGGACAGACAGCTCAGGGCTTCTCGGCATCAGGAGGTCAGCGCAGGGACAGCCAGGCGGCGGAGGGTGCAGTCGTCTGTGGACTCTGTGCAAGTTGTTTCTTGGCTTTGATTTAGGAAAGGGATTAGGGAATTGTTTCCTCTTGAAACCTCCACCACAGAATGGAATCCTGGAGCGCCTGTGGCCTCTGCCTCCCACGTGTGGGTTGGGCGTTGGAGCCGCCCCGGAACTGCTGGTGTGGGCTGGGGAGGATGCACGCACAGCCTCGTGTGTGACTCGGGGGCCCTGGTCCAGGGCAGGGTCGACGGCTTGGCTCCCAGGCCTGGCCTGGCTCCCTGGAAACTGGCCCTGCATCCTCTGCCAGCCCTGCTTCTTTTCAGAATCCACCCAGCTGACCGCCAGAGAGCAGAGGATCAGCTAAGCCCCAGATGTTTAGACGTCTGACTCAGTGTTTTCCTGTTCTCTGCAGAGAGCTTATGTGGCCCGAGAGGTGGTCCCACACTCTGCTCAGATCTTTGCGAGGGATCTGGTGTTTAATCAGCATCTCCAGGGAGAGGCTTAGGGCTCCAGATGAACTCCGATCACTCTCCCCTGGTCCACACTGCCTGCTTGGAACTTGCCCAGGCTCGGGGAGTTCAGGACAGAACTGAGGTTGGCTTGCATCTCGGAGGGAAGCCATCAGTCTCTGCTTTTCAGGCATAGATTTGGACTTAGGGGGATTCTCTGCTACAGTCAGCATTGCCCTGGTTCAGGTTAATGTCTTTCAAACCAGAGTTCTCAGGGAGCCATTGTGTCATCAGCCCTGAGCCTGTCTCTCAGTGAGCACACAGCTAAAATACTTTCAGGGTTGCGGATGGGACTGAGGATGATGAGGTTCTGGGGCCCAGAAGGAAATGAGCATTCTCTGTGGCTTCTCAAGCTCATGTCTCCCCCAGGCCTTGAAGCCAAGTTCAAAAAAAGCCCCTGACCCTGACCCATCAGCCCCGACTTAGAGATTCTCCTCCTTGGCCATGTTTAGCTCAAATTCACACTGCAGGCTGTGTAGAAGTGAGGGGGCTATACATAGTGACCCCTGGAAATCAGGGACCCCCCTGAGATAAGCTGGGGTAGGGTCTGAGTGGGCCGATGGAGGCATTGCTGTCTTCCCAGGGCTCCCCAGGTCACTGTGATAGCCAGTCCCAACGTTCAGAACAAATTGGATGCTCCCTGACACAGAAGGTTAAACCATCTCTATTTGGGGATCACAAATGCACATGCCCGGGGCAGGTCACTAAGGTCTGAGGAATTGTGTGTCATAAGAAATAGGATCAAGCAATCACTGGGAGAGAATACAATGCCCATCTCCAAAGCCCAAATCTCCCCATCTTGAAATGTTGCCAATTGATTCAAATAAAAATCAACCACAAAACAACTCTGTGTCCTGGCGAAAATCCACCCAGTGGGCTGGATCCATCCAGCCTTCAGGTTCCCTCTCCTTCCCAATGCATAGGAAATAGTATCAGAGCCACACACAGTCAATCTCCCAAGGTCACAAATTCAGAAAGCAGCCTGCCGTGCACAGCTGGGTTTCCCAGATCCTCATTCCTGACCCTATTGTCTCTCATGAGCTATCTGGGGCTCTCCAGGAGAGGAAACAGATTCAAAAAGGCTAAGAACGGTCACACAGGTCAAGTGACAGAACTGGTATTTGAACCCAGAACCGGCTATTTGCTCTGTTATCCTTGGGAAGTAGAATCAGAGTCGTTTGGTTCCTGAGCTTATTTTCTTCCTAATGCCTCACACCAGGACGGGCTGCAAATCTCCTAAAGAGAGCTACTGCTTCCCTGAGTCCTGGGCACTTCTCAGGAACCAGGAGGGGAATCTTTAAGGTGTGTGTGAATGTGTATTTGTGTGCCTGTACACACACTTTCATGCATGTGAATTCTCTGTCCCTCCTCTTCTCCTCACACCCATTCATTATTCAAGGCTTTCTTCCCTGAGAACTCTGAGGAGTTCCAGAAGAACTGAGCCAGTTGGAACAAATGCTCTTCCCTGTCTGAGAAGCAGCTCCCACCCCTTTGCAAGAATAGCCCAGTTAACCCTTGCCCTTCATTGAGTCCCTGGATCACTCACAGCTGGCAACGTACTGGCCTACAAACCAGAATCCTGTCCCCTCAGCCCAGACTGTGAGATCTGGGGGCTGCTCTGCGCTAGGAGGCAGGTGACACATCAGAACAGGCTGCTGATGGGCAGGCCCCACAGCAGGCACCTCTCCCATGGAGCCAGTTCTGTTCAGTTCTGACTCTGCTGATTCTAGAAGCCTGTCTTAGGACTGGGTGTGCTTGTGCAGTCGGGGGAGTGGAAGGGAATTGTTAATAAATACAGCAGGGTGGAGGGGCTTCCCTCAGACGTTTACTAGCTGAATATTTTCCGGATGTTTTCATAGTCCTTTAAGGCCAATCCAGGGGAAGGAAGGCTGAGCAGGACTTGGCCAAAAGTCCTGCAGTGGCTCCCACCCTCAGCTGACCCCCTCGCACACTGGCCTCATTCCCAGCCCCGAACTCCTCCTGTCCCTTCGCCCCTGTCACCACTTATTCCCCTCTTTCGTTCTACAGGGACAGAAAGAACAATCTCCCTTTTCCTTCCTTTGTCATGATATGTGCAACGGTGTGACCTGTGGTTTTCTCTTTGTAAACTTAATATCTTTCAGGACATTTCTTCCAGCACATTTATCTGTAGCCTGTTCGGCTTTTGCTATTAATTCAAAGTTTGGATGACCTATTATTTATAATCCCCTAGTGATGGACACTGACATTGCTTCCCGCTCTCCCCACCCCCATTTGGCTATTATTAAAATCATGGAAGGTAACATTTTTGGGACACTGTCTTTTCTCACTGAGATTGAATTCCTGGAGAGTGTTTTTATATGTGAGCGGCGTTCATGTTGACGCACGCTGTCTCATTGCTCTTTACAAAGGTTGTGCCAAGCTACAGTCCTTAAGGATTCCTGGTGCCCCATTTGCTGGTCCCAGTGGGCATTTGCAGGCCTTAAGAGAGCTCTCAATGAGATCTGTTGCCGCCTGCAGATAGTGTGTTATTGGAGCTAGGTAGGCAATGGGGCCTTGTGCATGTGGCATGCATGAGATATCTGGGCTCCTTCCTTTGGGATTTAGTAAGGAATTGTGTCATGGGGACTGTGTTGTCCTCTGGGTCTCACCCGGCACGTGTGTGTATGTGTGTGTGTGTGTGTGTGTGTGTGTATGTGTGTGAGAGAGAGAGTTTCTGGTCAGGCCTTCCTGGCGTGAGTCTTGCAGTATGAGCAGGGGGCATCTATCCTGGGCTTGGGATTGTCCATTTTCATGTCTGCCTTCAGCTTGGTCTTTCCTTGTTGAGAGCTGGTGTAAGGCCCCCACTGCCACAAGGGGCTGGTTGGAGGCGGGAGCCGCGTGGGGAGCTCTCTCGGGCACAGTGTCGGCTCTGTTTCCTTGTCTGCCTTGCCAGGGGCCCCCATTCACGGGAAGGAGAGTCACACATTCCCCCTTGAGATAAGAATAGAGCCCAACTGTGCCCCAGGACAGAGTCCAGCTTCTTCAACCGGCCCTCCGAGGCCTGGCAAGGGTTCCAAGATGGTACTGGCATGAGTGGGCCCTGGCTGCCTGCCCTGCTGGCCTCTTGTGCATTGTATGGCCAGGACACTGGGCCCAGTGTACGTGCACGCCTGCCCAGCGCCCCCAGGAAACCCACCATCTCCAGGCTCTCCCCAGGATGAAGGGGCTTGTCCTTACATCAGCGGGGCCAGGACTTTGTGGTGCCTCTCCTCTTACCTGAAGGCCTCAAACTTCAATCTCTGGCTGTGAGCCCTCCAAGGAATAACTCCTGCCGTGCATTCCTGGAAAGGTAGAGGGGGGCCCAGGTTGAGAGAGGAGGAGCTGGTGGCTGAGTATCAGGAGGCTGCTCGGTAAGCTGAGGACCTCTGCCACCTTTTCTTGCAACCACAAGGATGGTCAACAGAACCCATTGGTGTCAGAGATTGAGAGGGTGGTCGACAGGGTTATAGAACCTCTTTCCTTGTGTCTGAGGTCTAGGATGGAATACCGGAGAGTCATTTCAACCCCAGGACCAGACTAAGTGCTATTAACCAGGCAAGTGATGTGGACAGGGATTGGGGATATAACTAGGGGTAGAGCACTTGCCTAGCATGCATGAGGTCCTCAGTTCTGTCCCTAGTACTGCAGAAAAAGAAGAAAAAAAAAAAAAGAATGTGTAGTGTTCCCCAGCTCTTCTTGGCATCACCTGGGAGATCTTTAACACACGTGCTACTCTTTGAATTGGAAGGAACGCAGGACTTCTCAAAGTGTGGTCCCTGGGCTATAACACTAGCATGAACTTGGAGCTTGCTGGACGGAGTTGCACATTCTCAGGCCCACCCCAGACATGGCAGACCAGAGCCCCAGAGTGAGGTTCAGTGATCTCTATTGCAACCTGCACAGGTCTAAGCAGGGTGTTGGAAAACAGCTTGCAATCCTGACCCAAGTCTGGCAGGTGACTTCAAATGGGTGTTGAGGACCCCACAACCCAGAGGGGTACATGCTCCTTCCAGAGGCAAAATAAGTAGATGTAACAATTTTACTGGTTTAAACATGGAGTCTCCCAAACAGCTTTAAAAAGGAAAAGAAAAAAAAAAAAAAGAAAATTTTAGCCTGCACGTTTTTACACATTTCAGTTAATTCTGTGTCTGTGAGGGAGGGTGTTTGCAGTCTATGGGTTCAAACACCAAGGCTCCATGGAGATGAATGGCTTGCTGTGTACAGCAGCTATGATCGGAAGCTGGGATTTCCACCTCCAGCCAGGGGCACTTTCTGCCCCCACATTCTCTGGCTGTTAACCACCTAGCAATCAGCAGGGAGACGGCCCTTCTGGTGCCGAGTTGTTGGTGAACCAGCCTCTAGGAGGGCCCCTCGCGTGGTCTGAGGAAATGGGTGTGTTTGGGGGAGTTTGAACAGGGCCACACACCTATACCCAAGTGTTTGGGGAAGTGCCTCAGTTGGATGGTGTCTGGGGGCCCTCTCTCAGAATGCACGGGCCTGGCAAAGGCTTCTAGAAGTGCTAGCTTGGACCTAGGCCACCTTGCAAAGGAGAAAGAAAGCACCATTTGCAAGTGTTCGGTGGAAGAGAAAGATGGAAGGAAATACATTGACTCCCTGGTTTGGAGATGGTAGGAGTTTCTGAGAGTCTCCTGGGTAGATGGGCCTGGGGGCGCAATATGGCCGGCATCACCCCTGTTTACAGATGAGAAGGCATGCTCTTGGGGGATTCCAGGCACTGTGCCGCTGAGAAGTCCTGCCCCCTGATGTCCTTTTGATTTCCTCTTGCCACCTCCAAGGGATGTGGTCCTGATGCCATTTTTGTGAGTGTGGGGTTTTGACTGGGTGCTGAGTGGCAGTTGCACAACCAGCCTCTTGAACATCTCTCTGTGCCCTTGGTGAGAGGCGGTGTAGTGACCATATGCATTTAGGGGCTTCGTGGCAATGGCTCACAGAGCTCCAGGCAGCCGTAGGACCTATCGGGTCTTTCCCCACGGGAGTTAGTTTTGGAAATGAACATGGAGGGAACACCAGGTTCTTTGCTGGGGTGCTTGTGGCATTCAGGAATCTGCTGGGCTTTGGAGACTCAGTGGAGAGGAATGAGGTTGGATATGGGAGAGGACCAGGAGGAACAGGAAAGGACTCTCAGTGGTCTGAGGGTAGATCTTCAGAACCCCCTGCCTCTGCTCAACCAGCTTCTCAACCCATAAATGTGCATACGGCCTCACAGGTGATCTGTGAGCTCAGGGATATTTAATAGTAACAGAGAACATTTATGTAACACTATTCACCAAGCACCGTTTCTAAGCACTGGATTTTTATTTGCTCGTTTAATCCTCACAACAGACCTGTGAGTATCACCAGGCCTGTTTTACGTGTGGGGAAACCGAGTCACAGAGAAGTTAACTTCTCCATTGTCACCTAGCCAGTGAGTAACACAGCCAGAAGTTGCATTCAAGTCATCTCTCAAGAACCCAAGTTCTTAACCATGGGCTGTTGTTCCTAGAGCGTCCCTCTATACCTCATAGGCTATTTTGGGGATATGGTGTGTTCCCCCAAAACTCACATTGAAATTTGACTGCCAGTGTAAGAAAGTTGAAAGGTGGTGGGCTTTAAGAGTTAATTAGGTCATGG